>NC_136070.1:547730686-548930686 GCF_964261635.1 Lissotriton helveticus
TCGCCCTCACTCTATCTATCGCCCTCTATCTATCGTCCTCACTCTATCTATCGTCCTCACTCTATCTATAGTCCTCACTCTATCATCCTCACTCTATCATCCTCACTCCATCTATCGCCATCACTCTATCTATCTTTCTATCTATCTATCTATCGCCCTCACTCTATCTATCTGTCTATCTATCGCCCTCACTGTGTCTATCTATCGCCTTCACTCTATCTGTCTATCGCCCTCACTCTATATATCGCCCTCACTCTATCTATCTGTCGCCCTCACTCTATCTATCTATCGCCCTCCCTCTATCTATCTAACTATCTATCGCCCTCCCTCTATCTATCACCCTCCCTCTATCTATTGCCCTCCCTCTATCTATTGTCCTTCATCTATCTATCTATCTATCTATCTATCTATCTATCTATCGCACTCACTCTATCTATCAAACGCATAACCACAGCATCAAACAGGGGCACCACAAAATCACTAAGCGCTACCACAGCATCACTGAACGCCACTGCATTACTCTATCAATATCACTCCGCGCCACCACAGCATTAATCTGTGCAACCATTCAACAACAACTGGTTCAAATATGCTCTCAATGTTTCAAGCTTTATTACAAATGTCACAAAAAGATGTTAATATTTCACTTCTGTTCTTGGATTTTCGTCACAATAAAATACACTGAACATAATCTTCACAAAAGTTATTTACAAAAGTTTAAGCTATTAGACAGTATGCAAGGGACATCATGGTTCAGGTCAGGACATTACAGCGTGTGACATCATAGCCCATGACCTCGCTGGAAGTTATACCCCAAGAAGTTATTTTTTATTTATTTAATGCGGTTTTATACAGCGCAAACTTTACCCGAAGGTGTCAGAGCGCTTTACATAAGAACCAGTTTCAGTACATATAAGGATTTAGGATTACGTGTGTTACATAAAAGATACAAACAGAAACAAGCGCACGCATTTAAAAGAAGTATTTAAATGCGGGAGGGCGGGGAGCGGAGTGGGGGCTAGCCGAGCGGATCCCTTTAAAGTGAAGCTAACGGCCTCGAGGCCATGAAAGCAGGGATGTTAATTAGGGGGGAGGAGAAGTGAGGCAATGCAAGGCGGCTGGGGAGCAAATGACAAGCTCGTTGTATCAGGAAAGCTAAACCAGCAGGCGGATGCGCGTTCACGATCACATGCACTTGTGGAAATCCGCCGGCTGGTTTAGCTTTCCTGATGCAACACTAAAATTCTCCCCTGTCCACCATTCCTGCGGAATGGGATAGGCTCGACCTAAAAAAGGAGACACTATGTGGGAGCTCTTTTTCTTGTAAGGTACAGAGAACCTTTTGCAAGATTGGAGTGATGGTCAGGCAAGGTGAGGAAGGGGTAAATGAGGCAGAGGAGAGCCTGCTAGTCAGTTATCATTAGTTGCATCGGGGCCCAGGAGTGCGAGGAGCTCACAACATTTCAATTATGGAGAGCATGATTTTTGGGTCAGCTACTGTTTTTGTGTGATGTATTTGATGTTTTACTGGTCTCGCATTTAACGTGGACTGTGAGCTACAGCAAACGTACCACTGAAATGATCTCATAAGCCCTGCCCCCTGTGCTCAACCCCGCATCTCCCACTTTCTCAATCCTTGTCTTAAAGTTCTGGAGGATGGCACCATCTTAAGAACATCTTGTTTCGGGAGGCTGAAAGCAAAAAGGTGTGAAGATCTCAGGCCTTAACTAATCTAATGGAGAGAGTTGGAATGTGTGATGTAAATGTTAGAGGTAGTTCTTATATTCACCCTGTTTAGTATTATCACAACTGTAATTACTGAGTTAATTTCTATCATTCTGATACATATGATTTATGTATGAATAGTGCATAATAAATACCCTTTTATTGTAAAATACCTACAACTGTGAGTCAGCTGCTTCTAAGGGGCGAGGTGGGGATTCATTTCTAGATACAGTAGTCCCCCTGCAAATGCAATTTACACTAACCGGATTGGCTGATTCCTAACACTCCTTATCTTTATGAGCATCACTAGTTGTGATGAGGAGAGAGAGAGAGACTAATTTTCTCTGAAGAGAATACACTACCTATTATCCTCATGGGGCTTAGGACATCTACACGTGTGCCACCCTGAGAAGCGTGGTTCACAACAGTTTAGATCCAATTGTCTTTCCAGGTCCTTCTCAGCATATTTTGCAAGCTTGTGTGCCATTTTGTTTGTGTCTCACATCACTAGAAATCATGGATGATACTTTGCTTAGGGTGGTTGAAAGATTAGTATTGTCAGTCCTTTCAATATCTACCAAAGTGCTGGTCATGTATGTTTTTGAAGTGTCACTGACCCACCATTTTAAAGTCTACTGTTTTATTCCTTTCTGTTTTGGTTCCTGGTAAATAGTTTAACCTTTTCCTTGCGATATTTCCTAAAATCAGACTTTTTGTCCTCCTCTGGGGTTTGCACACTGATAACGTTTTTATTACAATTTTCAGACAGTAGGATTTTGGTAGAAAGTTCCATCTCTCTAATAATATTTTCATAGTTTAGTCTTTTATATCTAGACTCACTTTTCAGAATGAATTCATTCTTTACACCTGCTGCATATGACATATGGCATCAACTTTAAAGGAAGGGACATTGCACACAAAGTACTGGACTACTCTTCCTGCAGCATAAACTACACACCTCCAGTCAGACAAAGTTACCCAACAGTAGACGGGCCCCTCTGTTTCCTACACTTCAAACACTTTTACACAGCCTGAAGCTCCTTCCTAGCTCTGACGTCTAAGGTACGGAATTCAATACAAATAGGAATTATTAACAACCACCTCAAATTCGAAGTGCATTACAAACTTGTCTCATCTCCTATGTAATTGTATAATCTAAGACTCTCCTCAAAGGAAATTCAAAGATAGTATACAAGGCGGTCTATTTTAATACTTTTCTGCAACACTTCATCCTTATGCTCAACTACCATTTAGTCGGACCCGGTTTGGAGCATGGCTTCAAAACCTAAGCACCTCATACTCAAGCCTCCCAACAACCCATGATACCCAATGTGAATCTGAGCACTTCACAGTCTCCTGACGGGTATGAAGCACTGTTAAATTATAGAATACATTTACAAGAGTTACCAGTGTTTAAAAGGCTATTCAGGATTACACAGAGTTTCTAGTTTCAGTCATGTGTTTTCTATTTTATGAATAAAGAACTGTGATATGCAGGTGTTGTCTTTGATGAATGGGGGATTTGATCACGGGGACATCATTAAAACCCTATTTAATGGCACCAATGCACAGAGCGTTGGTGTTGTTTGCATGTATTTTTAAAATAACCGAATTTTGTTGACAAAATTATATGAGCATGAGAACTGTAAGTTGACCACAGAGATATTTTTGTTTACATGGGCACTTTGTATATGTACTATGGATCTTCTCACTGAAGGCATCCTCACCAGTTTTCTACATTTATACAACAATCTCTTCAATTAAAGAAATAGCAGGAGCATTTAAAGAAGACACATTCATTGTTCCTGCAAATTGACTCTGCTTGATGGATCCCTTGCTCTTTCTTGCTGTATTTTTGAAGTCCAAGGATATGTTCTGATTCATGTTAGATGCTGTCTTGACCACAAATTGTTTTTTTCTTAGGTTTGTCGGCTGGTCAGCTCTACTCTTATCCGTCCCGGCGGTGGAGGAAGAAACGACGGTCACATCCCCCTGAGGACCCCAGACTCTCTTTCCCTCCTATTAAACCAGGTATTGAAGAGATGTTGCAGAGTGTGTTAAGTGGCAGACTGTCTCACGCCACTTAATATAGTATAGGGTCTAGGTTTTACAATGTCCTAGTTAGTTTGCACTCTAATTGCATGCAGTGCTATACTTTTTTCGGGTTGCCGGTGGTCATGGAGGAATTGTGATGAGATGGGGAAGTGGGGAAACATTTTGTGAAACATTTGGTGGTTGGGGGTGGGTGTCCCCTGTGGTGTAGTTGTCTTGTTATACTGTAAACATGCTCTGCAGCTACTATTCCTCTTTCTTAATGTTGCAAAGGGACCCCTTTTTGGATGATCACCCTCAGTTTTTCACAGACTCCCCTGCTGATAATATTGAACTGCTATTCAGTGCCCAGTGTGTATGCTCTGACCCCTGAAATTGGCTTAACGCATTTTTAACTTTCCTATAAAGCTATAGTATATGGTGCAGAAATTTACCCATGGAACGGAAAGTTAAATTCACTACTGTGCTATCCTCTGTATCGGCAGTGAAAACATTGCTTCAGGCCTACCTGACGTAGCCTGTCAAAATCACCCCTTTAACAGGTAGGAAAACCTAGTTGCGAATATTAACAGTTTCCCCTAAGCACACCTTGCTGCCCAGAAGAAAAGGTTTGTAATATTTAAGAGTGGGACATGTGTGCCATTAGAAACTACTCCAGCCACTAGTCCCAAAACAACATTGTCACTGATCAGGATGTAATTGGCACTTAGGAAAAGTCATAGTACAGATTTTACAATGTAATCTATACCTTTTGACCTGTATCAGCTTCAGACGGCATTCACAAACGTACTTTTCTATTTAATAAAAATCTAATCTAATGTTAAAGCTGTTTTTAGGTTTCGCCTGTCGAAAGCTGCGCACCGCGCAGCTTTTCGGCGCAGGCGAAATCTTATGTTGACAGTATGTGGCTTGGTCACCGCCCCTCTGTTCCATTGGCTAGCTCCGTAAATGGAGGCTAGCCATTGGAACAGAGATCTGTCCGTCAAAGCCGGAGCAGATTCGTGGGCATTCCCGAGACTTTTAGGCTTTTGCCTACGTCATGCGGCTGTGGGCGGTGCTTTTTTTTTGGGGGGGGGAGGTTTGTTTTGGTCATTTCTCCTGGAAGGCACCGCACCGAGGGAAGTCTGCCTGGCATCGGCTAGCAGGTAAGCGGCATATTTTACTCGTGTTCCCGCCCCCCCTCCCGCTGTCCGTGAGCCCGCCCCCCCTCCCGCTGTCTGTGCCCGTCCCCCCTCTTCCGCTGTCTGTGTGCCCGTCCCCCCCTCCCGCTGTCCGTTAACCCATCCCCCCTCCCGCTGTCCGTGAGCCCGTCCCCCCTCCCGCTGTCCGTGAGCCCGTGTGTAAATGCATCGTAAATGCTTGTTTGCTTTTCCACTGGTTGTCTCTCTGAGCAGCTCAATGTGTAAACAGTACGAGGCTGTGCTGGCATCTGGTGTGCGACGATTCACAGCTCCTGGTTAGCACAGTGGAGCGGCTTGGACTGGGAATGCCTGATCAGCTCACCAGTACCAACATCAATGGAGTTCACACACAAGAAGGGGGCTCTTCGGTGGGTAGAATCTCATGGGGAGATGTTAGCATATGCCGATTTGCACATTGTATGCTTTCCCGCGTTCTTCATTTTGTTAAGTATTAACATTTACATTGGCAGTGGTGGTGTGGCCTGAAGAGAACGGCGGAGAACAGTGTGGCAGGGAGTAGGGTTCCCTGCTTTCCTGTGTTGACATGAACCATCTGTCTCACCAATCAGCGTTAGAGGGCTGATGCGAAACCGCCGGGCAAATGACTGCTTAACCACGGCCGTGAAGGAGACAGGCTAGAATTGCCATGGGGTATTTAAGCCCAGATGACCGTCTGCTCGGATTTCCATTTTCTGCCTTTAATTGGTCTCAATTGGGGCACGAACAGAGAATAAATAGCACGGTAGCTTGCTAAAAAGTAGAACATTTGTTTCCCATAATGCTAACTCTCTTATGGTCTCTGTTTGAAGTGTGTCTGTACATCAAACCATAGAAGAATAAAAATAACACAGCCGTGCTATACTTTAAGGCCAGAGTGCGATGCTGACTATCGGCTTAGGTAATGGTAGTTTACATAACTATTTTTTGCTTGCGGATTGAGGACAGCAGAGTTGTATAACCGTGCGTATGCCTTGTAGAGCCCCCCACTCTTTTGCTGAATGATAATACTTAAGATGTATGGGAAATTTTAGGAAGTATAGGTTGCTCCTAGGAGCACCAGCTTTCTGTTGAAGTGGCCGTATTTTTAGGTGTAAGAGACCACAGGGATCGAGGTGTTTGCTCAGAGTGGTAGAAAATGACAATTACGTAACAACATTGTCTGTGTAAGGATCTGCCTCCATCGTCTTGTTTCCCTCCAGTTCCCGCCTCTTCCGTGTTCCTCTTCTTCTCAAATACAGCAGGGCTCATAAGTGGGCCTCGATGTTATCCCTCAGGCTCTCTTGATCAGTGCGCTGTTCTGTAGACACCTGAAACAGCAGACTGATCTTGGGACATCAGATGACTCTGATGCAAAAAGGTGCTGCAATTTATGTGTTACGTCTGACTCAGCAGTTGTACGTACAAAAGTTATAGTAACTGTGATTGTGAGTGCAATGGGAGCAGGAGAAGTGCTTTCAAAATATATTGTTTTGCAATACGCAATTACACAGTACTTAATGCAAACCTTTTAGGTTTCGGTTTCCATTAGAAGAACGCACTCCAGAACTCAGCTGGTAACATCCTTGTGTTGCCTCATAAAAAGAATACATCTTTGTCACCATGAAGCCTCAAATGACTCCATCAGTTAAAAGAATACACTGGCTCCCAAGGAGCATTTAGATTTGATGATTAACAGTAGCACACATTTACATTTCTTTCAGGTAGTAGGCACCCTAGCGAGAAGGCTTGTTTCTTCTTTAGCTGCCTGTCCCTCCCTTGGCTTCAAAGTGTAGGAAATCCATTCCCTTTCAGACAGCAGTGTCTCAGGATCGGCATTAACCATCATAGGAGCCTCACTTCACTGCCTCTGTTCTCCCTTACACACCTGTCCTTCCGCTTCTAGGTCTCCCATACCTCGGTGGGTCCTCTGCACTCTTAGACCTGCGACAATGACACATGGCAGACATAACCTCAACTGGGGATCTTTTTTCTAAAATGGCACACTCAGTCATTTAAGGACCTGGCGAAACAGAGTGCCATATGCAGCAGGCCGTTTTTGTCATATCAGGCATTGACCCATGTGCTGCGCACAAGCTGGAACTTCGCTGCAGCAGAATCTGCCACAAGCAATGAGGCAATACCGCCACACAATGAGAAATGGCCACGCACTCATTAGCGGGCTCACTAAGGCCACAGGTGAAAACTCTCTGCCTTCCCACCCCAACCCAATCCTTACTGCAGTGCGATCTAGGTGGGAGGACGGACTAGCTGTACCAGTTGCAGAAGGGGACTGGGAACGGATAGTGTCCTACTCGGCTAAGGTGTCTAGAAATGCATGATTTAAGTAAATCCAGTTCGTTGTCCTTCTTGCATATCTCTCCCAAGCCACATTCAAAGAGCAGTTGCCCTGTACCCTCGTTGTCAGACGCAGTGCTAACTTCCTACACATGCTGGGGTCTGCCCATCCTTTTCACTGTACTGGTTGACCGTTACTACACAGCTGACCCAGGCTACTGGTATGGACGCCATGCACTGCTGGGAGCCTGCTCACTTGGGGTGTTGTAAGGCCATGGAGAGGGTAAGAGCATGCTACCTCGATTTTGGCTTACATGCTGTCTAAGTGCTTGATAACCCAAAGCTGGGGGTACCTGCCCTCCATTGTTATGCTGTAGAGAGATTTATCTGCTCTTATGTTGTCTCTTCTCGCTTACATGAACTTTTGGACTTGCATAGGTTAAGTAGCGTCATACAGTGCATGCGCCAGGGGAAAAGGCACAGAAAAAGGTCAATCTGTAGCAGTATGGGCTATGTAGCACTAGGATTTGAATTATGATCTCATGCAGCACTGTATGGGCGAGAAACTTGGAGCTACGCTTTCAAAACTGTGGTCAGCGACATTTCGTGTGAATGGCTTCTCAGCACCGCTGCCCACTCCTGTTGTCGGGCTGAATGCCTGCAGGTGCATATAGGTCCATCCATACTCGACGCCCCCCTCCTTTTGACATCTCTTCACCTTTTCCCCAGTGATTGCATCTTCTGTCTGTCGCTTTCGTTAGTGACAGTTCTGGTTGGAGAAGCACTACAGTGTTCTGTATTGAAGAGTGAATCTGATGTGTGTATTATCTTCTACTGGGCTGGGATCTTTATTCTATTGTTATTTGAGGTGGTACGTTGATGGCTGTACATGCAACCGTGAAGGTACAAGTTGTTTAGGTTACTTTTTTAGAGCTTCATTTTATTAATTGACATCACGGTTTTAACGTAACTTAAGGGTTACGAGCATATGTAGATAATCACTTTATTTTGTAGAGCTATTGCTTGATGCCACTCGTGGTTCCATTCTCTGCACTGATGCTTAGTTGGTAAGTTGTTAAGTTTTTGCCCATCCGTCTTTCCCCTTGTCTTTAAGTGTCTTTCCCCTACAGTAACTAAGGCTGGCACATAATCGGTGGTTGCCACACTTGATGTGTACCGCTATTGGGTCCATACTGCCGGGTTGTCACAACGTGAGATCAAGTTGAAGCGCTTGAATTATCTATCTGGGGTATTGTTTTCTGAAAATGTAATACATTTCTAATTTTTATCGCTATTAAAAGCTTACGTCTAGAATGCAATGTTTGTGTCTTGATGTATTAGCAGTGTTAGGTTGGCACTATTTAACTGCCTCACCTTTCTGCGTTTCCAATGTGTGGGTGTTGGTCGTCCTTAAGGTGCTCTTTGAATAGCCTGCCTCTCACTAAAACATCGTTTAACGTAGCAGGTTCACTACTACCCTGAATTACACTCTGTATGATCGCTGTTCTTTCTCGGGGCTTCCATTGGCTGGGCCTTCACTGTCATCACTTCCTGCACTGAAGGATTGTGGTTTTTAGGTTTCGCCTGGCGTTCGCCACACACACCACACCACACACAGCTCACCACACACAGCTCACTACCATACATGCCAACATTTCAGAAGAGCAAAGTGTGTGTGTGTGGCTCTGGGTTGGGTGTGTGTGTGGCTGTGTGTGTGTGTGTGTGTGTGTGTGTGTGTGTGTGGCTCTGGGTGTGTGTGTGTGGCTCTGGGTGTGTGTGTGTGGCTCTGGGTGTGTGTGTGTGTGTGGCTCTGGGTGTGTGTGTGTGGTAGTAATTGCTGTCTGCTGAGCTCGTCCGTAGGGTACAATAGGTCTCACATTTGCAAGAGATTAAGCTAATGGCAATGTAAATGACAATGCCATTTATTTATCTGTTTTCAAAACCAACACATAAATACAACATTTGTCATTTACAATGCCAATAGCGTGAAGTGTGGCTCACTGGTTAGAGGAGGCAGACCCGGACGCTGAGATCAGACCTGGGACCAGGGTTCAATTCCCGACGCGGCAGTGTCTTGAGCCCAAAATGTCCACGGACTCTGTAATTCTCGCTTCGGTGCCTACTCGAATCACAGGTTCACACTCTGCAACTCTGGGCAATAGCTTGCTTAATCTCCACTACGGCCTCCCGCGGTGGGATGCCTGGCTTTCACCTTGGGGATACCCAGTAGGGGCTATCTCACAGGGAAAAATCAGGACGGGTTCCCAATGCAAATCGCTTTGAGACCTGGCGGTGATATTGCGCTATATAAAAACCCATCCATCCATCCTCTAACTTTTCCAAAGGCGAAACCATTGCATTGTAAATGCTTGTTTAATTAAATATATAGAAAATGTAACTTTTACAAAGTTACCTTTACCTTTCCTGTAGGTGCTAGAGGTTAATATGTATTAACTTACCAGAAACCTGGTGCGGGGAAATGCCAGCACCAAACACAAGCACCAAACACAAGCTACGGCCTGTCTCATGGCTGGTGCACATACGAGGAGGAGATTAGACCGGACAGGGCTCCAATCCGACCGGTTGGAAATGCTGTGAGTCGCCCCCCCATCCCTGGTGGCCTGAGGCTAGAGGAGAGCGGAGACCTGAAGTGCTCCTGAGATGCCGTAGGAGAGCTCCGGTAGTGGACCTGACGTGAGAGCAGTGGAGGGCCGTGGTGTGACTTGGACAGAAGGGCTCGAAGCCCAGAGGGCCTTTCGGCTTGCGACTGGGAGAGGAGCTGGGGGTGCAGTGCACAGATCACCTTTGGAGGGCTCTGCCTTTTTGCCCCCGTTGCTGTGTAAGGGGGACAGAGGCCTCCGGATTTGATGCTCGTATGAATGAGTGACGCAGGCAAGAGGCGCGTTCGCCTGAGCTTGCTGCCGTCGATCTGTCTTATTGCAGATAGCAACAGAGGAACCAGGGATTACGTGGGCCCATGCAAAGTGAAGTGGAGGCCAAGAGTGAAGGGGGGCCCCCCTTAGTCTGCTGCAGGGCACAGGGGCCCACTCTTCGTGCACACCGAGGGGATTGTGGGCCCACAAACTGAGAGGAAGAGGGGACTACCTTTTGCCCTTCTCCGCGTATTTTTGTGTCTTGTGCCTTGGAGACTGCCGGTGAAATGGCGCTATATCGGAGTGCACAGGAATATGCCATCTGCCCATGAAGAACTCTAACCCTTCGGCATCTGTATTGGGGCCTGTTAATAGTGAGCACAGAGAGAGACATGTGGTATTTGAGGCCAAGAGGCACACCAGGGTTGCTGTGACATGGTGACAGGAAACAGCAGCCCGGTACACCTGAGTTTTGTGGCCACCGCCTAGAGACAGTCCTGGCAATAAGCACATGGCAATGGACTATGAATGTGGACTGGGCCCATGGCAACATAACCCAGGCAGTGAACGTTTCTGCAGTGGTGCCCTGGAGAGTGCAGTGGTGGGGTGTCTCCTACAAGATGGTAGCCACCATGTGCGGAGCCAAGAGCACTGTGTGACCTGGAGGAGTTCCCACACTCGTGTATACACTGCCTGCGCACTTAAGGGCAGATTTTCTTCCTCTTCCCCTACTGGCAAATGGGCCTACACTACTAGCTACGTGAACTGTTTGCACTTGCGCACTTGAACCCTACAGGAGGCTCTATAGTTAACTTCTATGTTGGATTGTCTTCTGGGGGCAGGCAGTGGAGGGGTACACAAGCCCTTCGTTTAGGTGGCTAATTACAGATTGGTGTTAAAGGTCAGCCCACTCCCCTCTCCTTGGGCTGCAGCTTTTGGAACGGAGTCCCTAAAACCATATATCGACCTGTAGTGGGCACAGGCGCTCATACTGTAGGGACAATACAGCCTGGTAGCAGACCTGAGGTCCTGGGCGGCAGAACACGGGCAGAGGGGTGGGTGATGCCTAAGTTCGAATCTGCAAGCCCACTGCAGAATATTTAAAGCCAGACAGACAAAAGGCATCCAGCAAATGAAAAGGGATCAGTTTAATGCCCAATGGGTGCGAGGGGAGGAGCACCTGCAATGGAGGGTGTGATCCCTTAGAACGCTGCAGAGCCATCGGGGGCTCAGATCCTGGTGGCCATTGAAGATTCGGGCCGTGCTAAAATTGAAGCTATGGCTCTTGACTTAAACCTGCTCTGCACTGGCCATCGCAAAGTGGCAGAAAGATCTGTGGAAAGTTATTCCTAGAGGAATGGATTGCGATCGCGCTCCCAGACGCAAACTTGTTGAAATTCTTTGTGGCAGAGAGAGCACACAGATCCTTGGCATCTCCGCCACAGCCGGGAGCTCCCTCCAGGACTGTTATTACAAAATGCCTCAACTTCAGGGACCGGGGCGAAGTACTCCAGATGGTCAGAAAAATAGGAGATCCGAAGTTTGAAACCACGTCATATGCATCTTTCTGGACTAAACCAGGGTTTTTCTGTTACAGTGACAATCTTTAGCGACGTGAAGCGAAATGGGACTAAAGTACATGCTGCTATACCCCGCCAAGTTCAAAGTGATCTTAGGCGGCCACTTGTACTACTTTGATCACCTGAAGAGGTGTGGGATGTGCTGGAGATCAGCGGTAGTGGTCGAATCTGCCGTCGAGACAGCACTGAGATGTTCCACGGCGGGGACTGGTGGGGTATTCACCCCTCCAAAGGAGAAGTAGACGCAGACATCTACCACGATCTGTAATAAGAGGGGTGGTGCAATCAGATAGAGCGTTGGACTTCAAGACACAGCACCAAGAACACGAAGATGCCAGAGCTTTGGTCGAGACTGTCACCTCAGCTGTGTCCTCTGGTACGCAGCCATATCAGATAGAAGATCCTGACCGACAGTAGGAGATACTGCCGGGGTCTGAGAGGTGTAGGGGAGACAATATCTGCGGTTTGCTTGAGGGTGCCCCAATAACACTTGTCGAAAAGAAACAGAGACTTAACTTGAGTGGGAGCCGAACAAGATTCTGAGTAATGAAAAAGACTTCTGCTTTCCTATACTTGACCTGGATTGCTGTGGTTCTTGGGCTGTTTGGCCTCTTCTGAGGTCTAGCTGACAGAGATGACATGGGGGGTATCATTCAACGGGCCAGTAGTCACACATTAGTCATTCCCGACTCACCCTACCCCCCGCTCCCCTTTGATTCTTATTGTGTTTCTTCCTTCCTTGCTTGTGCCGAGTGGGAGTGATTGTATGACGAGTAGTGGTGATCATAGGGCACACAGGAGTGGGACGTTGAATAGGGCACTCTCTTGGGAGTCTAACTCATGACCATTCTTACTTCTAAACTACAAGGATCCTGTCAGGTGTCACAATTTCAAAAACAACAAGTGATGGACTGAATGTGGACGTCAGTCTAGATCATACTAGTTTTTTCTCTAGCTTTTCAAGTTTGAAGAGTTTGTCATTTATTTGAGGTATCAACCAGTAGTGACCATGTCCCACTGTATCCCTGTATCAGTTTGTTGATATAGTCCTCGCTATATGACAGTGTTTCTCACCAGTGTACATAAGGTGCACAACACTGATAGTTGATATATATGTTTTGCCATAGACTGTCCCTTTTGCTTTTTGGTTCTGAGGAAGAACCGATAAGATGTATAACCATTAACACGTCACAGAGGGTTGAAACATCAGCGTAATTATCCAGTGTCCTTCGTCAGCTATCCTACAAATATATAAAGGAAACAATGCAAGGATACCCTGAGCTTCATAAGTGTGGACACTTAATGGCGTGTGGCTTTCATGTTTTCATGTCTGTATATGTGAAAACTGTAAACCTTTGATTTTCCACGTTATGCTAGTTTATTTTAATTTTATTATATGTAATCTGTTTGTTTTGAACAGCCAGAATAATACATGTTATTGATGAATTACTCTCCTGAATTGTGGTTTGTGGAAATTAAGAATTTTGATGTTCGGAGGCAAGTAAGGAATCCTTAATATTAGCTCTTGTGCACAGCCTTATAGGGATCACCATTGGACCCTTTATATCTATGCTTAATAAAAAACATTTCTCACAGTTTCTGACGAAATTGTGACACCTGACAGGACCACTTTAGTTTATAATCATATGTTCGAGGCATGTGGGCTGCTAAATTCATATCTTAGCATTAGATCGCCGCCTAGTGTTGGGCTCGGATGATTGCACATTGTTGTCCTGGAAGAGTCTTCGAAGTATCCTGAGATAGGTGGCTCCTCCCCTGGACTACAGTGCGCATGGGCATCGGCTCCATCCCCAGATTGTTTTTTTCCGCCATTGGGTTCGGATGTGGTTTCGACGTCTTACTGTCGGAACCAAGTAAAACTATCTTTTACCGGCCAAAAGGCCTCGATTTTCTTGCGTCGGTATTGTCTGCGCTCGGTCTCGAGTCTTCCGTCTCTTGAAGCCGGAATAAGCGGAGTTTTCTTCGCTTTCTAAACTTTGAGGCCTTCTCATCGCGACACGACAGCAAGCCTTTACGGACATGGAGCGGAGCCCGTTCAAGTACTGCCCGCTCTGTGGGTCTAAGTACCCACACATCGATCTACACCCTGTGTGTAACAAGTGCCTTTCACCGGACCACGACGACGGCAAGTGCAAGGCCTGTGCACAGTTCCGCTCCAAGAAAACTCTCAAGCTTCGGCGCGCGGTGCGCTTGGAAGCTAGGCAAGCGGCCCCGGATCCGGAGAACATCTTCGGCGACCCGGAAGAAGAGGTCCAGGGTCACCTTCTACAAATCTCCCCCTCACAGTCGGAGGTCGAGGCGGATCCGGGTGACGACGACGGAGTCGCGGGTCCGGTCCTCGAGTACGTCGAAGAGGTAGGAGACGACGATGAAATTTATGGGGCCGCGGCGGACAGCTCTGCGGACGAGCTCTGCCCCGAAAGTTTCGAGGACGACCGGGACACGGGATCGCCTGTCGGCCTTACCCTGGACCCGTTGCCGCAAGCCACAGCCCCGCCTTCAGGCCCGGCTTCGGACTCACTTGCTGGGCACGATGTTTCGAAACCGAAACTGAAACCGTCGGGGTCGTCAACACCTAAAATGGCCGACCCGAAATCGAAACTGAAACCAAAGGACTCGAGTGTTCCTAAGATGGCTGCCGTGCCTGTGAAGAAGTCGGTGCCCGTCACCCCGTCGGCTCCGTCGACCTCCGGTCCGCAGAAGCCGAGGAAGTCGGTCGATTCCGACGCTCCGAAATCGAAGCCGACGCCCGATGAAGGGGCCCCCAAGAAAGATAGTCGGCTCGGATCAACGGCTCCGGCGCCGTCCAAGCCCGCCAAGGTCGGCTCCAAAGAGGCTACGCCCAAGAAGTCTGCGCCCCGGCCTCAAGATTCGGAGGACCCGAAGAAGGTTTCCGCGCCCAAACCGCACAAGGCCCGCGAGGGCGTCGGATCCGAGGGACCGCTCAAAGCATCCTTGTCGGCGACAAAACCAACTGGCAGTGTACCGTCCCCTATTGCGGAGTCACTGCAGAGAATCAGGGAGAAGGCCCTTGCTCCATCGGCTCCGATGCCATCGCCGCAGCCGCAAAAGGACGCTCCGGCTAAGCCTTCGGGGAAACTCCTTTTTCTCTTGCCACCTAAGGAGGCGCCGAAAGCGTTTTCGACGAAATCGGCTCCGAAGCAGGTTTCCTCACTGCCAGACCCTCTTCCACGTCGTGTACTCGAATCGGTGGACGATTCAGAGCATTTCATCGATGCTGCCACCGGCAAGCTGACCCTCTATAAACGGAAGATCACTTCGGAGCCGGTGGACCCCTACGTCATCCCGTTGAAGAAGAAGAGGGTGCCCCTTGACGCCGTAGGCCTCACGGAGCCGGTTCAGCCTCCTCCAAGACGGAGCCCTACTCCCTCCCCAGAACACTCTGTGGGTGAGGAAGATGATGAGGATGAACAGTACAATTTCCCCAACGATGACCCTGATGTACAACCAGATTCATACGACGACTCTGGTGACCAAAACACCCAGGGGGCGGGCCAAGACCCGCAGACCTTTAATGCACGTGCATCCCCGACTGAGGACTCAGCAGGATTTCATGCACTAATTGAACGGGCGGCGGCCAATCATGATGTGGACATGCATGCCGACCCGGTTGAGGAAGACTTCCTTTTTGACACCTTTGCCATATCTGAGAGGACAGTAAAAACACTTCCTATGCTGAAAGGTGTTCTCAAACATGCTGGAGACATTTTTAAGGAGCCTACGAGGGCTAGAGTGGTCAACCCTCGCATTGAAAAGAAGTACAGGCCTGCTCCTGCGGACCCCGTCTACATCCGGGGACAGTTGCCACTGGACTCTCTTGTGGTTGCCAATGCCAGGAAACGTGCCAACTCCCAGACAACGGGTGAAGCTCCTCCCCCGGACAAGGAGTCCAAAGTGCTTGAGGCAGGAGGCAAAAGAGTGGCTGCACAGGCGGCAAACTTTTGGCGCATCGCAAATACACAGGCGCTCCTGGCGCGTTATGATAGGGCGCACTACGACACCCTAGAACAAATTATACAACACCTGCCCCCACAGTTCCAAGAAGGCACCAAGATGCTTATTGAGGAAGGGAAACTAATATCAAACGCAGCCATCAAGTGTGCACTTGACGCTGCGGACACAGCTGCTAGGGCTATCAACACTAGCGTTATGCTGAGAAGACAAGCCTGGCTCCGCATCTCAGGGTTCAAGCAGGATATTCAGACGACAATCCTGAATCAGCCGGTCAATCCTGATAGTCTGTTTGGTCCGGATGTTGACACCACCTTAGAGAAGATAAAGAAGGACACGGAAACTGCTAAATCTATGGGGGCTCTGCAGTCCCAACAGTTTCGTGGCGGCAATTTTCGTCGCTCAGGTGCACGTGGAGTCACCAGAGGACAGATGGGTCAACAATCCCAGTTCTCCAAAGGTGGGGCGCAAGCCTCGTTCACTAAGCAGACCAAGGGAGGTTATAGGAACAACAGCAACAGAGGTCGCGGCAGAGGAAACAACAGCTCCCGCACCTCTACTCCGAGCAAACAGTGACTCTCTGTCACTGCCCCCCGACCACCTAACACCTGTCGGGGGGAGACTGCAGCAGTTCCTGCCCGTCTGGAGAAACATCACCACAGACAGGTGGGTGCGACAATTAGTTCAGTATGGTTATTGCCTAGAGTTGAAGTCCACTCCACCCAACATCCCACCAAGGCAAAGGCCTATGTCCGCAGAGCACTTGCACTTATTGCAGCAGGAAGTAGTGGCGATGCTGCAAAAAGGCGCAATCGAGCTCGTGCCGGTGGGGGAAGAAGGCACAGGGGTATATTCCCTGTACTTCCTTATTCCAAAGAAGGACGGTTCTCTCAGGCCCATTCTCGATCTACGTCCCCTCAACCTGTACATACTATCGGAACATTTCCACATGCTTACACTGCAGCAGATTCTTCCCTTGCTAAACCAGGGAGACTTCTTAGCAACCTTAGATCTCAAGGATGCTTATTTCCATATTCCACTACACCCGTCACACAGGAAATATCTCAGGTTCACTATTCAAGGCAGGCACTACCAGTTCAAAGTCCTACCCTTCGGAGTCACAACAGCCCCGAGGGTGTTCACCAAGTGTCTAGCGACAGTGGCGGCGCACCTCAGGAGGCAGAATATCCATGTCTACCCCTACCTAGACGACTGGCTCGTACAAGCCAAGTCGGAGCAACAGTGCGCCGCAGACATGTCGACTACAATTCGCCTGCTTCACGATCTGGGTTTCTCCCTGAACTACCCAAAATCGCATCTCCAGCCGGCACATGTCCGGCAGTTCCTGGGTGCTACGATCAACACCCTGACAGCCATGGCTCAGCCAAACCAAGTCAGAATCGACAGCATTCAGTCGCTGATCCAACGATTCAGACCACAACACTCCCTGCCAGCGAGAGTGTTCATGCAGTTGATAGGCATGATGGCCTCCTGCATCTTCATAGTCCCTCACGCACGGTTGCATATGCGCCCGCTCCAGGAGTGCTTAGCGAATCAGTGGACACAGGCTCGTGGGCAATTGACAGACCTAGTGTTGGTTACCAGTCGGGCATACGACTCTCTGCATTGGTGGACTCCACACAACCTTTGCAAGGGCCGACTGTTCCAAGAGCCTGTGCCGCAGATTATCCTGACAACGGACGCATCTCTCCAGGGATGGGGAGCTCATGTGCTCACTTACACAGTGCAGGGACTATGGACGACGCAGCAACAGAAGATGCACATCAACTATCTGGAACTGATGGCAATCTTCATGGCGCTCAAGTCCTTCATTGTACATCTGAGCAACAAGGTCGTGCTAGTCCGGACGGACAACATGACCGCGATGTACTACATTCAAAAGCAGGGAGGCACCCACTCGCCACAGCTGTCTCATCTGGCTCAGAGCATGTGGAAGTGGGCCATTCAGAGGAACATCTTCCTCATGGCAGAACACCTCCCGGGCAAGGACAATCAGATGGCGGATCTGCTCAGCAGATACAGCCATCAGATGCACGAGTGGGAGATACACCCTTCTGTTCTCCACCCGTTCTTCCAAAAGTGGGGTCATCCGGAGATAGACCTGTTCGCATCAAAGGAGAACGCAAAATGCCGACTCTTTGCCGCCAGGTTCCCTCACCCACAGTCGCAGGGGAATGCGATATGGATGAACTGGTCAGGCAAATTTGCATACGCTTTTCCGCCAGCCCCTCTAATACCGCTGGTCGCAAGAAAGCTAAGGCAGCACTCCATGACTCTCGTCCTGGTTGCTCCAACGTGGGCGCGCCAAGCTTGGTACACCACGTTCCTCGAACTCTCGGTGGTGCCGCATCAAAGACTGCGCCTCACACCCAGTCTTTTGACGCAGAACCATGGAGACATTCAGCATCCAGATCCACGACAGCTCAACCTGGCGATCTGGCTCCTGAAGTCCTAGAGTTTGGATACCTTAACCTACCTCCAGAATGCATGAGTATCATCAAGGAGGCGAGGAAACCTACTACTAGAGCATGCTATGCTGCTAAGTGGAAGCGTTTTGTCATCTACTGTACGTCCAATGACATCAACCCGCTAGATGCATCTATTCCCAACATCATCTGTTATCTGTTACATCTCTACAAGTGCAATCTGGCGTACACTTCCATTAGGATACATCTCTCAGCCATAGCGGCTTATCTTCAGAACAGGCAGCACCTCTCTGTCTTCAGGGTGCCCGCCATTAAAGCCTTCCTTGAAGGTCTGAAGAGAGTCATTCCCCCAAGAACTCCACCAGCTCCGGTGTGGAACCTCAACGTCGTTCTCACCAGACTGATGGGGCCACCATTTGAGCCACTGCACTCGTGTGAGCTCCAATTCCTTACGTGGAAAGTGGCCTTTCTGATAGCTATTACGTCTCTGAGGCGTGTCAGTGAGCTGCAAGCGCTCACCATACAAGAGCCGTTCATTCAAATTCACCCAAATAGGGTGGTGCTACGCACTAACCCTAAATTCCTTCCTAAGGTGGTGTCACAGTTTCATCTTAATCAAACTATTGACTTGCCAGCATTCTTTCAAAACCCGCAAACGGTGGCGGAAAGAATGCTCCATACCTTAGATGTACGGAGGGCGTTGATGTACTACATAGACAGAACACAACCCTTTAGAAAGACAAAACAACTCTTTGTTGCCTTCGCACCACAACACAAAGGCAACCCAATTTCTAAAGCAGGGATAGCCAGGTGGATTGTTAAGTGCATCCAGATATGTTATCAGAAAGCCAAGCGCACTTTAACAATACCCCCCAGAGCGCACTCCACACGCAAACTGGGGGCATCCATGGCTTTCCTAGGGAACATTCCTTTAGAGGATATTTGCAGAGCAGCCACGTGGGTCACACCACATACCTTCACAAAACACTACTGTGTTGATGTGCATTCCAAGCAGCAAGCAGCTGTAGGACAGGCTGTTCTCAAGACACTTTTTCAGGTTTCTGCAGCTGGCACGGGCAACCGCCGCTGATGGAGGGACTGCTATGTATTCTATGCTAAGATATGAATTTAGCAGCCCACATGCCTCGAACTGAATATGCTACTTACCAGTATGCATCTGTTCTTGGCATGTAGGGCTGCTAACATTCATATCGCCCGCCCTCCTCCCCGGTGCCTGTCGCAGCTGCAGATATACTATTGTATTTATTCATTAGCATGGACATCCTTTACACTTTCACTCCATCTCCTGCCACAATGGCGAAAAACAATCTGGGGATGGAGCCGATGCCCATGCGCACTGTAGTCCAGGGGAGGAGCCACCTATCTCAGGATACTTCGAAGACTCTTCCAGGACAACAATGTGCAATCATCCGAGCCCAACACTAGGCGGCGATCTAATGCTAAGATATGAATGTTAGCAGCCCTACATGCCAAGAACAGATGCATACTGGTAAGTAGCATATTCAACCCAGGTTCTGAGGGACACAGGGCAATTCCATTATACTTAATCGTTCATACTTCTTAGCGTTAAGTACATACTCAACCCACTACATCACTTCAAAACACACCATGACATTATACGGAAGCTGTTAGATTGGGTGGACGGGTTAGTGCAAATGACTAGAAAGACACTAGTTGTGTTATGGGGTGTTTACCTGGGCTGTAGGGTGGTGGGGGGGGGAATGGAGCTCTTCTGTAGTTAGAGTTAAAGTTAAGGCAGCAGAAATTGCATATCACATTTTGTGGAGACCTGGAGGGGATAGGCGGGGGATAGTCTTTCCTGGGCTTATTCTTGGAATGGCTGATTTAGTGCGTATGCTCATGTGGAATGTGAACTCTTTCGTAAAACGTTACAGGACTCACACATATCTTAGAAGGACAGGGGTACGAATCGCATTCCTCCAGGAGACCCACTTATTGGAGGTGGAAGCCTGGAAGCTGCATAATAAATTACTGGGGCATTCCTCCTATTCCCGAGGAGTGTCTATATGGGTGGCTCTTGGTGTCTCCTTCCAGATGCGGGGTCAGGTGGCGGATGTAGCTGGGAGGTATATACTACTACATGGCATGTTAGGTGGGCGGGAGCTGTGTATGCTTAATGTCTATGCCCCAAATATGGGTGATGAGGAGTTCTTTGGAGTTCTAGAAACTGAACAACTGTCATACGTTGGAATGCCTGTTATTTGGGTGGGGATTTTAATTGTGCGTTGGGCAGTCAGTTGGACCAACACCCACCCCTTATGGGCATGAAACTTTGCATGGTGGCAGGACTCTGTGAAACCATGTCTAGACTCCTCTTTTTTGACGTGTAGAGGAAATTCCACCCTGCGACAAAGGAATATTCTGGTTATTCACCCACTCATGATGCGCACAGCTGGTTGGATCGGTTCCTACTTACCAATGGGAAACTCCTTGATTTAGCGAAAGTCAGTTATCAAGTTACGTTCCTCTCTGACTATGCCCCATTGTTATTAGGGTTCAGTGTGAGGGGCCACAGGCCCACGATCCCTGTGTGGAGGTTCCAGCCCAAGGCGCTGGGGGATCCAGAATATACTTTTGATGTGGGGGAAGCCCTTCAAGGTTTCAATGCTTCTGATTGGAACGCCGCCAACATGCGCGGCATAGAGTGGGATCCTCTAAAGGTAGTTGTCAGAGGTGTGGGCCTAGGAAAAACCTACGGCATTAGAAGAAAGTTGGAGAGAGTCGGGAGTGGAACACCTTACGGGACTGCCGTGGGGAGTACTGGAAAGGGAGGGAGACGAGGGGTCACTTGCAGAGGCCTATAGGAAAGTGGGAACCATCTGGGATAGACTAGATTTCCATGTAGGATGAGACTTTAGACAATGCCTTCATAGGGAGGGCGATCAATCAAGTCAGATGTTGGCCTGGCTGCTCAAAAGAGAGCACCCCCTCCCCCCCCACTTATTTATATTCTACATTGACCCGACGGCTCAGTAGCTATGAGTCGAGGGACGATCACCCAATTATTAAGTCATCACCCAGCTGGGGTATATGCTGCTCAGGCACACAGGGAGGCCCCCGAAGTAGAAGAGTTCCTATCACAAATATACATGCCCCAGTTGACGGAAGCTCAGGCAGAGGGACTTGGAGAAGTCATAACCCTGGAGGAGCTTAGCGAGGCTCTTAGAGATATGGCCAGAAGGTAATTGCTGGGGCCTGGTAGTCTACTGGTTGAATATTATCTAGCATACTCAGCCACCCAGCACTACTCAAGAACTTTCTTGAAGCACACGAAACTGGTGAACTCCCTCAACACATTAGAGAAGCCATTATAATCTTGCTCTCCAAACCGGGTAGGGACCCTACTGATCTGGGAGCGTACAGACCGCTATCAATGTTGAATGTGGATGTTAAACCGCTTGCCAAGGTTCTAGCTATACAGCCGAGTCGGGTTACACACACACTTGGAGATGATCAATGTGGCTTTATCCCTGGTAGGGGGGACACATGAATTTAAGACGACTATCGCATATGATGCATGAAACCGGGGCCACAGTCCTTCACTCAGCCCTGATTGCCTTGGACATTTAGAAGGCGTTGGATAGATTGTCCTGGACATATCTCTGTGAGTTTCTCTGGTGGATGGGAATCAGTGAATGATTCCTGGTGTGGGTGCACTTACTTACAAGGCGCCAGTGGTGAGAGTATGCGTAGGTACTGAAGTGTCCAAAGCCAACTGTACTGAAAGGGGTATGCAGTAGGGTTGCCCCCTGTCGCCGCTTTTATTCGCCCTGGCTATGGAGCTGCTGGCGATGTTTTTCAGGGAGAGGATGTGGGATTGGGGCGTACCAGTAGTAGACAAGACACATGTTGTGTACATGCACGTGGACAATACATTGATCTATGTAAATGACCCAAAGGTCTTGGTGCCCTTCTTCCTGCAGCTGGTGTCACACTTCTGCGAGGTGTTAGGTCTCTGCATAAATTACCACAAGACAGTGCTGTAACACCCTGGCCGCGTTGGCTAAGTGGGATATTTTGAGTCTCCCAGAGATGGGGCTTCCATGGGAGTTCCTGAATTTCTCCTACCTGGGTCTGCAGATAGCTCTTTACAGATGCCTTAAGTACAAGTTGACTATGGGAAGAGAAATGGAGGGTTTAGAGGTATCTCTACGTTTCTGGACCATGCTCCCTTTGTTGGTAATAGGTAGAGTAGCTTGACGTAACATGGTCTTATTACCACTCGTCTTTATGTGATGCAGAACTCGTTCTGTGTACTGCCACCCTCGCTGTTCTTACAGATTTGCTGTTGCTGAACCTGGTCTGGGTGGGTAAGCGGAGCAGAGTCTGGCTGGAGATCCTGAACCTGGATCTTGTCAGAGCCTGCCTTGGGCACCCAGATCTCCAACTGTATTACTTAATGGGTTTATTGCAATATGCAGCGATGTGGTGCGATGATGGACCTAACTGGTTGAAGGAATTGTTTTTAGGATCCACCGATGTGTCTGATCTCCCCAAGTTGCTGTGGAGCGGTAGCAGTTTACCAGGGGAGACTCCTTTTATCATTTGTCAGGTGGTCCAAGCATGGGAAAAGGCAGTCACAAAAGTTTTAAAGTGAGCGCCTAATGCCCAGTTCCTTCTGATCTGGTGGTTGCGACCCTTCATACGTATCCTGGATATCACTAGATGGCTGGGAGGGGACTGCCAGATTATGGGTGATCTATTTTTAAACAGTACTTTTAAGTCAGTGGCGGAAGTTGAAACACACTATGGCATCAATAGGAGGCCATTCTTACAATATGCAAGCATATCTCGCGCAGCCCGTGAAATCTGGACTTTCTTTTCTGAGGAAACAGAGCAATCTCATGTACTGTACTGTAAATGATTTTGGACCCGGCTCCTTCAAGTGCATTATTTCCCGACTGAATACAGCCTTAAAAAAGATAGGCAGGCAAATAGAACACTGAATCAGGCCACTTTGGATGGAGGATTGGAGTCACCGCTTACAGATGGGGAATGGCATAGAGCTTACGTATTGGTGCGGATAATTATCTATTACCGCCCGATTTCAGTTAGTTCACTTTTACTTTCTCTACAGGGTCTTTTTAACTCCAAAGCATTTGCACAGGGTTAACCCGGTAAGGCTAGCGAGTTGTGCTAAATGCAGTGATAACCCAGTTAATTTTGGGCACAATGCATGGGACTGCGAGCAGTTGCGGATGTTTTGGGATGGGGTAAAATTGGGATGGGAGGTGCGCAGCGTGATAAAGTTGGGAGTAGACCACTCAGTCTGACATTTTTTATTAGGGCTGCTGGCACTTCCCAAAAAGGGGATTAAAATGAGTTACAAGTTTGCCCAGCTGGGCCTAGTGCTTGCACAGCGACGCATTGCCATACTCTGGGCCCGCCCTAATCCCCCCGCCCGGACTCTACCGAAATGGAGGGCTGACTATTTGGAGTGGGCAGCTGCGGAAGAGTGTTGGCTCCAGAAGGTGCACACTGATGAACAAGCTGAAAGGGACTTAGAGTGCTGGGGTACATGCTGGAAACATTGGGTAGGACTGGCACACTGCAGCGGTTTGGAGTTGGCCATGACAGAGGGAGGTTCCGCGGCCTCAGTAATACCTGACTCAGAGGCTGGACCGTAGTGCAGCTGACGCTCTTGCCCGTACACTCACCTATGCCCTTCACAAGTAGCAGGACTACTTCTTCATCGTAACTAGTCTGGAATTTATGCATGACTCCATTAGAGCCACGTGTGAATAGATGGATGCTTGGGTCTTGGATGTTTCCAGCTTCAATTCTCTGCCTCACCTTGGAGTCCCTACTTCGGTGCCTACCACGTTTATAGTATTTAATTGCTTAACAATACCATGCAGGACTGTTGATTTTTGTATTGACTTGAAAATTAATTCATCCAGTTTCAGAAAAATAACTTTCCAGCAACTTCCCAGTCTGTACTTGGGTATCAAAGTGGTTTGAAAAATACTCCCAGAGCACAGACAATGGCATGGGATCACGGATTTGCTCTCTTCCCTTGGCAGAAATACCAGTTGGGGTGGGCCCATAATATTAATTAATTAATATTGGGCCTGCCGGGGGGAGGAGCCACGCTAGCAACCAAGATGGCCGCGTAGGCTCCCGGCTCCGCCGATCTCTGACTCCCGCTGGAATATCCTGTCATTTATCCTGTCCTTGCGCCCAGCCACAGTGTGTATGAACCTGCCGTGAGATTAATGGTGCTATCCCGAGATCTCTACTTGCTCGGCTGACGAAGATATGTCGAGTGGAAGTTTGCGGCCTAGATCTGCCCGGAAGCCGGGGTCTCGAGTACTGGCCCATCCGGGTTTCAGTTAAACAACATCGGCTGTGGTGGTGTGGTTGGGTCCGGCCTCCCGGAGTGGGGAAGAAAAAAAAAAAAGAATAAATTAAAAAAAAAATCTTCGCTTTTCCGGATTGATGTGGATGACGGTTGGCTGCCTTGGTGAAAGTCGGAGGAGGGGTGACAGCCCAACGCTTGCAGCTGTGGATGGGGGCCCTGCCCGGTGACCCGGTAACTGGGCCGCTGGTGTTTGCTGGGTTTCGATTTCCGCCTGTGGCGGCGGCCCCAGGATATCATCGAAGCAATTGATAAGTCTCCCTCTGCAGTTGACCGTTCCCTATTCGCCCGTTCCCCTCTGAGAGATCGAGCCTGCTGGGGGAAGCGATCATGATAGATACCGATGGAAGAGTGGTTGAACATACTGTGAGTGATCCGTCGCTGTGAACTGTGTTGGCGGCCATTGGGTCACTTCATGTGTACGTTGAAGACCGCATTCAGATGATGATGGCTCGCTTGGCTGAGATGCTACGAATTGGACCGGACCCTACTCCACTACAAGAAACTGCGACAACCGAGACACCCAAGATGGCCAATTTGATGAACGAAGTAGACCCCCTATTGTGTGAGATATCGGAGCCTTTGACCAGTGTTTTGGACGATGAGCACAAGCTTGATGCCACCAATGGATTGTTAAGCCTACGATCGTTGCCGACTATGGAAGGACTAATTGATGTTCCCACTTCAGAAACTTTTGATGAGGATTGTTATCGGAATGAAACTGCGTCACTTCCCTATACATCGGAGCCGCTAAGATGGCGGACGAATCAACGCTGGGAGTTCATAACGGAGAAGGGAGTCTCTAGACCTGACGATGTTTACGGCACTTTCGTTCTTCTACCCTGTCTTGCATTGAGTTCTTTTATAGTTTCTTCGTACTCGTACTGTCCTGTGGAAGAGGTGGTTTATCCGGAGGGGACTCATGTGTCTGATCGTAAGGGGCAAGGATGAGATCGAAAGATTAGGTTTGACTCAAGTATCGATGGGCAAGGGATCTGCTAAACTTATGCTATAGTGAGGCTGGGCGGTGTTTGAAGTTTCCCTTGTTGAGATACATATTTGCTCTCCGATAGATTTTTTGATTTCCATTTGGGGATCCTTGGTTCTGGCGGGGGGGAGGGGCGACCGGGAGCCCGTACGAATATGCTCTCCTCCACTTCTCTTTTCTACTTCGGTAGATTTCTTCTTTTAGAACCTTGTTAGTTGGGGCGACAGGCACGCTGCTACTGGGGGTTAGGCGATAGCCGTTTGCAGGTGTGCAGGGTGGGGGGATGGGTTTATTGTTTTCTTTTTGTTATCGCCCATATGTTTTTTTCTCGTTTTTAATTTTTTTCAGTCTTTCCTTTACTCGTATGTTGACGAAATATCCTGACTTTGATCCTTAACCTCTAGTATCTGGTTGCCATGATTTTCCTGCTGTTTTGATTTCATGGGTGGGAGGGTTTTGAGGACCCGCAACTAAACTGTTTACCGATTATACTGACGCACATTTTACTTTGTGCTTAATAGTACGAGCCTCTCGAATATTTTTGCTGCTTCACGTCTATCCTGTTTTTTGTACCAATTCACCCTGTCATTATTGGATGCATGTATAGCACCGGATATGTCTGTTTCTTTTTATTATTTTAAAACTAAAAAATATTTACAAACAAAAAAAAAATATTGGGCCTGCCCTGTTGTAAGCAACTGTTAGGTGACACTTGGAAATCCCCAACTTTTGTCCCCATGGTTAGGCCAGCACCAAATCCATTTGGAGGAAAGCAACCACAAGAACCAATTTGAGTGACCACATAGGAGGGGGTTGTTCATTACCTTTGCCACACCTGTGGGCGACCTCACAGGCTCTGCAAAATGGGAAAAAGGTTTCACAATTTTAGAGTTTGAGCGTGAGGAGCACTGTAGCATTGTTTAAGTAGGTCATACAGGAACTGCTGAAAAGTGGGTACGGTTGCTCCCATTAATTTTTACCCCATTGGTTAGGGAGTGCCAGCCATAAATATGGCACCCCAAGGTATGATCCTCAGAACACTCTCTGGACCTGTGGAAGATCAGAAAAGGACTGAACCCACTGTGACTTGAGAGGAGCCCTGAAGGACTGGACCTGCACCCTCTTTTACCCATAACAAAGAGAAACTCCAAGGGTCAGTTAGGTGACCTCCTGTATGGCTACACGGGCACAACAAACTGCAAGAGGCCGTTTCCTGGAAATGTCTAGCTGACCAGTGGCAATTGGACCTGGACTGTACTTTGCTGTTGGTCTAAGCCTAACACCCTGAGAGATTCTAAGTGACCTCCCCAGAGTTTCTGGGTGCTTAGAAGTGTGCTCCTGTGGTTGTTAAGACACAAAAATAAAGTCTGGAAACTTTTGAAAACTTTTCCCCAGAGCTTCAGAAGGACCATCTGGAAAAATTATCTAACTGACATTTCCACAGCATCTGACAGAATTTCAGCTTCGCCCCAGTGAAGGCTAGCAGCACCTCTGATCTGAAAAACAACTAAATTCCATTCTGTGTTAGGACATAGAACATTTTCAGTGAGAAATCTCCAAAGTGTCAGAGCTCCTGAAGGACCAGTCTGCCCCAGGTATCCTGCCTTCGGTTCAACTGCTTGTAAATAACTACAGGAGTATGACCCATAAACCACGTTGGGATCAGGGTAGGTAATCAAAATAAACAGACAATATCCCAACTGGTATTACTGTAGAGACAATTAGACATGCATGCGAAAAGCATTACGAGAACAGAAACAAGGAGACTCGATACGTTTTGGAACATGCTCATTGCATCGTATAATTGGAGAAAAAAAATTGTAATAGGAAACACAGTTGTAGCAGCACTCTACATAAATAAATAACAAAACAACCCGAATTGGACTTGGTGCTAGGTATGTGCAAGTGACACAAGGGTGGCGATGCAAGTGACAGTTGTGTTCAGCATGAACGGCGCATGGTGTGAAAGTGTGTTCAATATATACAGTGAATCGAAAGGTCAATGTGGCTCAAGTTAAGTAACAACACAAAAGTTTGTCTGGTTTGAAAGGATGATTCAGATGATCCACACTGGGGGATGCACCATTTAATGAGCTGAGGGGTCGACGACGTTTCGATCCTCGTTAGTCAGGATCATCTTCAGGACCGGGTTGCCTTTGGAAAACGGTGCTGTAAGGGGAAGGAAGGAAGAAGGTAAGGCTGGGAAGGGGGGGAACGGGAAAAGAGGGAAGAGGGGCGAGGAAAAGGTAGGCGCTGGCGCAGTGGCTCGGGGACTGGCTGGGGCGGTCCGGAAGTATAAGGCGCACTGGTGTAACGGGGCGCATGGGAGGTCGCAGGGAAGACCAGGAAAGGGTGCTCGTGGGTGCCATGGCATGTGGGACAAGTAAGGAGCAGTGATGCTAGGAGGTGTGCAAGGGGCAGAGTGTAAAGAAGGATTTAAAAGGGGTAAAAGAGGTGACAGTGTGGCGGTCGGTAGCTGGTACATATGTAGTGAGCTGAAAAGTATAGTCAGATGCTCACATGTAGTCAGACACGATAATTGGCAGTGCACGGGGGTCAAAAACGTGGTGACCCACGAGTGAGATGATGCAGTGGAGACGGGTTGAGGCGGTCGTGGGCTAAGGAGGGCTCTGAAGTGCTGAAAAGTGCCCTGTTGTGGAAACTAACGGGGACGGAGTGCGAACCTGAGAGGGGTGAGCTCGAGGGGTGGCTGTGTTCGATTGCTGTGTCGATTTCGAGGACCATCCAATGACGGGAACAGGTTGTGGCTAGATGACTAAAGCCGGTTCGAAATTTCGGGTTCTGTGTAAAGATGGCGGGAGTATTGCGAATTTGAAGGCCCACATGGATGACGCCAGATTTCAAGTAATCCGTGAGCATGCATGCGTGAAGTTCAGTTCTTATCTGCTTCTTTTTGAGTTTCTCAAGTCTATCCAACAGTACACGAGAAGTGTTGGGGGTAGGAGTAGAGGTGGGAATAATGGAGGGCCCAGAGAGGAGAGAGGGGCCGCCCATTACATTTTGAATATATTCCTCAGAGTAAGACAGAGTCTCCTTAGACATCCTAAGCGACCTAAGAGTGACACTTAGAGAATGGGACCTCTGAGTAGGTCAGAAAGTAAGTACCGGGAGGGTACCAACTCTCGCAGCTCAGCAGCTGCTCACAATCTTGTAAATAACTACAGGAGTATGACCCATAGACAACTTTGGGATCAGGGTAGGTAATCAAAATAAAAAGACAATATCCCAACTGGTATTACTGTAGAGAGAATTAGACATGCATGCGAAAAGCATTACGAGAACAGAAACAAGGAGACTCGATACGTTTTGGAACGTGCTCATGGCATCGTGTAATTGGAGAAAAAAATAATAGGAAACACAGTTGTAGCAGCACTGTACATAAATAAATAACAAAACAACCCGAATTGGACTTGATGCTAGGTATGTGCAAGTGACACAAGGGTGGCGACCCAAGTGACAATTGTGTTCAGCATGAACGGCGCATGGTGTGAAAGTGTATTCAATATATACAGTGAATCGAAAGGTCAATGTGACTCAAGTTAAGTAACAACGCAAACGTTTGTCTGGTTTGAAAGGATGATTCAGATGAGCCACACTGGGGGATGCGCCATTTAATGAGCTGAGGGGTCGACGACGTTTCAATCCTCGTTAGTCAGGATCATCTTCAGGACCGGGTTGCCTTTGAAAAACGGTGCTGTACGGGGAAGGAAGGAAGAAGGCAAGGCTGGGAAGGAGGAAGGGGAAAAAAGGGAAAAGAGGGAAGAGGGGCGAGGAAAAGGTAGGCGCTGGCCCAGTGGCTCGGGGACTGGCTGGGGCGGTCCGGAAGTACAAGGCGCAGTGGGGTAACGGGGCGCGCGGGAGGGCGCAGGGAAGACCAGGAAAGGGTGCTCGTGGGTGCCATGGCGTGTGGGACAAGTAAGGAGCAGTGATGCTAGGAGGTGTGCAAGGGGCCGAGTGTAAAGAAGGATTTAAAAGGGGTAAAAGAGGTGACAGTGTGGCGGTCGGTAGCTGGTACATAAGTAGTGAGCTGGAAAGTATAGTCAGATGCTCACATGTAGTCAGACCCGATAATTGGCAGTGCACGGCGGTCAATAACGTGGTGCACCACGAGTGAGATGATGCCGTGGAGACGGGTTGAGGCGGTTGTAGGCTAAGGAGGGCTGTGACGTGCTGAAAAGTGGCCCTTTGTGGAAACTAACTGGCATGGAGTGCGAACCTGAGAGGGGTGAGCTCAAGGGGTGGCCCGGACGAGGGTCAAGAACGAGTGGTTACAGGGGGCTATGGGTAGCGCGCTGGGTGCCGGGATGATAGGGATCGCGATCCAAGGAGGGGTAGCAGGGAGCGGACTGATAGCCAAGATCAGAGAGATCGCGGAGAGATGCGGGCGGGCGGTGCATGAGGGGCATTGCGTACATGAAATTACCTGGGGTAGCAGGGCGAAGGGAGTAGTTCGAAGAGCGGGGTCCGGCGGTCAATGTCCGGTGGTGACCTGTGCCAAGGAGGAAGTGAGTGAGAAGGAGTACTAATGCCATCCGGCATGGTCGGAAGATGGGAAGAGCGAGGGTCAATTACCTGATGAGGAGGCCACTCCACCTCGAGGGGTACGTGAAGAGTTGCCGGGGGGCTGCGTGTCCCTGAGGGGGTCGGAGGACGGTGCTTCAGTTAAACCATACCCGGGGGTATGGTATGGTAAGGCAAACTTAAGAGGGAGAAGCTACGAACGGTCAGTCAAGCGAGTCCAGGGGAAGAGAGGCTTACCTGGAGCTGAGTGGAGCAGCAGTCGAGTGAGCCCGTAGTCTTATCGGGAAGGGGGGCGTGACGCTGTGTGGGGGGTTGGGGGGCGTGGCAGGCACTGAGCCAAGGAAAGCGCAGGCATAGGCGAGGGGGGACGAGAGAGGGGCGGGGAAGGGGAGGAGGCGAGGACGTGGGAGGAAGGGTATGTGGAACAATAAAGCTATTAAAATCCCTGTCGATATCCCAATCTGACAATAAATTGAAGGCAGAGAACGGTAAACACAGTCCCTTGGTGAAGCACTGAGAGACATTAAAGCTATCACGGGCTAGAGAGTGGCATCATATTACATGAGCAGCTAGGAATAACAATTCTAGTATGAAGTATAATCGATTGGGTGCAGTTCAGCCGGAGGGACATGAAGGGGGTATGCCAACTGGGAGATAACTACAATAATATGGCATAATTACATTTAGGAGTAAATCACAGTACCTTTTAGAACGGCTGGATATCCAGAGATAGAGAGAGTGACAGGCATGTATGTATTTAGTTAGAGGGAGTATGAGGCATGTAGTACATGGGGTAGAGAGTGGCATCAAATTACACGAGCAGCACGGACTGCACTTCGAGTAGGAAGTATAATCGATTGTTGCAATTCAACCGGGGGGACATGAACGGGGTATGCCAACTGGGAGACAGCTCATATGATATGGCATCATTACATATTAGGAATAAATCACAATACATTTTAGAACGATTGGACATCCGGAATTAGAGAGAGCGACAGGCATGTATGTATTTAGTTAGACAGTGTATCAGGCATGTAGTACATGGGTGTACATAAGGACAGTTATGAATTAGTGTGGAAGCAAACATGATGATGGCTCTAGAGGGAGCTGGAGCAGTAAAGGAGGGGGGACACAATTGATAGTCAGTGGTCAGTAACTGTAGAACATTAAGAAGGGCGGTTAGACAGAGATGGTACTGTTCCATTCATCAATGGTGTTAACCGCATGAGTGCGGGCGGAATTCCGCTCGTACGCGGAGATTTTCAAAAGCGCATGTTACGTGACGAGCTGGGCTCGTCATCAGCGTACCAGGAGGCTACCTCATGACGAGCCCAGCTCATCATCAGCGTGGAAGGGGTTAAGTCCTTGGTTCACTGAGTTGCATAGGGTAATCCATTTACATTCGAACCTGTTGGGGAGGGTTTTGATGTCTCCACCCCTGATTGGTAGAGTGGGTTTGTCTATCACCTGCCAGAGGATGTCAGTATCGCAGTGATTCTTTTCTAGGTAGTGTGTAACCTACGGTGCAGTGAGGACTTTGCAATTGATGCAGCTTTTATGTCGAATTATTTGCTACTTAACCATTTGTGTGGTCTGTCCCACATAGATCAAGTCGCATGGACAGCGGATAGCATAGACCAAGTTCTGTGACCTGCAGTTAGTGTAGTTTTGTCGTTGCATTTGAAGTCCTTGGTGTTTACTGTTAGATCGCACACACTGCAGTTCTGTCACTTGTAGTGTCCAATGATGGGTGCAAGTCCCCATGCTGCGGTGAGGGTATGTCTGTCCGCTGGTTTGTCTGGCCATGTGATTGCATGCACTAGATGCGATGCTAGATTATCGCCACATTGGTAGGAGAAGAGGGGCGACTCTTGGAAGGGTTCGAAGGGGCGCAACAGTGTCCAATTCATTTTTATAATCTTTGAGATTTGGTTGCTGTATGGGTTGAATTTGGAGACAAAGGGTATTCTTGTCATGGATTTTTTGGGCTTGGGTGTGAGGAGATGACCAGCCCGAAAAACAAGCATTTGCAATGCAATAGGTCTCGCATTAGGAAAGTTTGAGCTATTGGTATTGTAAATGACAAATTTTGTATTCATGTGTGAAAATAACGAAATTAATAGCTTTGTCATTTATAATGCCAATAGTTTTTTTTTGTATTTCTTTTTATTGAAACTTTTAACAACATAAACAAAGAGAAATAATCAAGGCAGTACAAGCAATCGAATGGCGGAGCGTCCTGCGGGGAGGAAAGCATGAGATCATAATACAATCATTGACATTGCAGGATGGGAGGATTGAGGGGTACAGCAAGTCCGGACACAATCAGAGTAACATGGTAGCAGGAATGTCAGGTCAAGGGGAGGGAGGGTCCGCCACCAGTTGTGCGAAGGGGGGTGTGCATATATCTCCCCGGTAGGAGTTCCATTGATCCCACCTGCGGGGCTTGCCACGGGCCACATACACCGTCTTCTCCCTGAACATACACCAGTCCATATTCTCCTTCCATGCCAGAACTGTGGGCGGCCTCTGGGAGCCCCACAACTGGGCGATATAATGCCAATAGTTTTAACTTTCGCAAATGTGACACCTATAGCATTTGTAATGCAATATGTGTTTTATTTACGTGACTTAGATGTATTGATATTACAAATAACAATGGCTTTTAATTTTTTTTAATAATTAATACTTAAATAAAAGTGATTGTAATTCATAATGGCAATAGCTTAAACTTTTGTAAATAACTTTTGTGAAGATTAAGTTCAGTGTATTTTCTTGTTACGAAAATCCAAGAACAGAAGTGAAATATTAACATCTTTTTGTGAAATTTATAATAAAGCTTGAAACATTGAGAACATATTTGAATCAGTTGTTGTTGAATGGTTGCGCAGATTGATGTTGTGGTGGCGCTGAGTGATGTGGTGGCGGTGAGTGATGCTGTGGTGTTCAGTGATGCTATGGCAGCGTATAGTGATGTTGTGGTAGCGCATAGTGATGCTGTGGTGGTGCTGAGTGATGCTGTGGTGGTGCTGAGTGATGCTGTGGTGATGCGCTAGATAGAGTGAGTGCGATAGATAGAGGGAGGGCAATAGATAGAAGAGGGAGGGCGATAGATAGAGTGAGGGCGATCGAGTGAGGGCGATAGATAGATAGAGTGGGGGCGATAGATATATAGACAGATAGATAGATTGATGGCGATCGATAGAGTGAGGGCGATAGATAGATAGATAGATAGATAGAGTGAGGGCGATAGAGTGAGGGCGATAGAGTGAGGGCGATAGAGTGAGGGCGATAGAGTGAGGGCGATAGATAGATACATAGAGTGAGGGCGATTGATAGATAGATAGATAGAGGGCGATTGATAGATAGATAGAGTGAGGGCGATTGATAGATAGATAGATAGAGGGCGATTGATAGATAGATAGAGTGAGGGCGATTGATAGATAGATAGAGTGAGGGCGATTGATAGATAGATAGAGTGAGGGCGATAGAGTGAGGGCGATAGAGTGAGGGCGATAGATAGAGTGAGGGCGATAGAGTGAGGGCGATAGATAGAGTGAGGGCGATAGATAGAGTGAGGGCGATAGATAGAGTGAGGGCGATAGATAGAGTGAGGGCGATAGATAGAGTGAGGGCGATAGATAGAGTGAGGGCGATAGATAGAGTGAGGGCGATAGATAGAGTGAGGGCGATAGATACATAGAGTGAGGGCGATAGATAGATACATAGAGTGAGGGCGATTGATAGATAGATAGATAGATAGATAGATAGATAGATAGATAGATAGATAGATAGATAGAGGGCCATAGATAGAGTGAGGGCGGTTCCCTTGGGAAAATGTAGATGCTTTTAAGCGATAATGCACATTAGATTAAAACCAACGTTCTGTCGACTGATGAATAATCTTAAGAAATACTGTTTCACAAGAGCATGAAGCACGAGTAATGCTGTAAAAGCGCCAATGTGAAAGATGAAAACATCTGCTCAAACTGATTTTATCACTACTTTCTCTCTTCAGCTTTTCTTTGAAGTCTCAATTTAATATAAATACCCTAAATGGAAGTCTTTAGCATAATCTGCGGTCATCGTGGAATGTGGTGTGGAATCAGTCCTCACATACCACATTGAACACCCCTGGTCAAAATAGTTTGTCAGGAGAGGATGTGGCTTAACGGCAAGAGCCGATTCTCAAGCAGCGGAAGCAGGTTCGAGTCTCAGCCGAGACGCTCAAACATACTGTGAATCTTGGCAAATCACTTAATTTCCCCTTGCCTTGAATGTATCAGGCTATAATACAACTGGTACTCATGTAAAGCGCTCTGATAACTTCGGCTCGAGTTCGCTCTATATGAAACTGCAAAATATAAAAAGTGAAGCAAGGCCAGGACTTGAAAATGCTGTCTATGATGACATACAGTGAGGTGACCATTCTACCAAAAAAAGAGGAGCATTATTGTATTTTGAGAGCACACGGTTCTCTTGGGAAAATGTAGATGCGTTTAAGCGATAATGCACATTTGAGTAAAACCAACATCTGAAAGAGACACGTTCGTATTAGATTCCTTACCTTAGAATATCCCCAGGCGTCAGACTGGATCCGGAAATTTCTGCGTAGCAGTACCCTTGCGCGTCCGTAGGCGTCGTCTGCGGCTCCGCGTCCGTCGTCGGCGTCGTGGGTGCCATGATGACGTCATCGGAGTACTTAGACGCCGCCTTCGCGTGCTGACGTCAGTTCTTCTTTTTTCCGCGCCAGCAAGCGCAGATCTGGAAAAAGCAGTAACCCGTAGTCAATTTTTGACTAACTTTTTGGATCTTTTTGATCATTTTTCGAAGTCTTCACGACTCCGATTGGTGCCGTAGGGATGCCTGGCTTTAAACACTGCGAGGATTGCGACTGCACGATGTCGGTCACGGACCCTCACCACCTGCTTCTAACTTGTCTAGGCGTCGACCACGACGACAAGGCCTGCTCCGACTGCCGGGCCCTCTCTTCGAAAGCCAGGCGGGAGCGGTCCCGCAGGCGACTCGAACTCCGGCAGTCGGTCCCGCGCCGCGAGAGGTCCCGGTCCCATGGGAGGTTGAGGGACAGGTCGCGGGCTCGGAGCCACCACAGTTCCGAGAGTAGGCCGCACTCCTCCGGGTCGAAGTCGTTGTCAGGTAAGAAGTCCAAGAGGCGTCATCGCTCTTCGGACTCCCCCCGACGCTCGCGCGATGCAGCCAGGGGTTCGGGTGACACCACCCACGCTGCTCCGTCGGAGTCGCGGGCGCCGCGTCCAGCCCCATACCCTACGGTCCCTGGGCTAAACGTGGCGCCGGAGGAGATCGAGCGCTTCCTCTTGGCCATGAGGAACCTCTCTCCTCCGACGGGCTCCGCGGCGCCTTCGGGCCCAGCGGACCCGTCTGGGGCCTCTAGCGGGTCGGGGGCTTCGGGCCCGGCGCCGCAGGGTTCAGAGGCCCCGGCGCCGCCGGCGGCTTCGGGCCCGGCGCCGCGTGACTCCACTAGACCTTCTTCGGGATCTGGGTCGTCGCCGGTGGACCTTACGACCTCCCCGGCGTCGGACCATCAGGTGTCGCCTCCGGCACCGTCCTCGGGCGGCGCCGTCCCCGGTTCCACCTTCGTTCCTGTTCCGGCGCCGGGACGGCCCCGATGGGCGCCGCTCCAGACGTCGTTTGGAGAGTTTCACTTCTATGAACAGGCCCCATTGATTGAAAACCCTGAGCATCAGGAGATGGGTGAAGAAGAGGATTGGGAGGGGTCTGAGGACCCTCTGACCCGAGAGTGTCAGTCTCATGAGGACTGGGCAGGAGACCTTGGGGAGGCCAGTGGCCTGGACACCTCCAGACACTGGTTTTGTCTCCCCTCCTACCGTGGCTTCGGTGGAGGGGGCAACCTATAGTGTGGTGTTGATGAGGGCTGCCAAGGCCTTGGGCCTTGAGCTCCCCGTCGCGGCCGTGAGGACTAATCTCCTCACTGAGGTCCTTAAACCGCAGTCAAGCTCGGCCGAGCCTCTGCTGCCCTTTAATGAGGCCTTGACCGACGTTCTTCTGGGCACTTGGTCCAAGCCCGCTACGGGTTCGCCCGTAGATAGGAACGTGGCCAGACGCCACCGCCCAGCCCCGGGCGACCCATGTTTCTTGTCCACCCACCCCACCCCCGAGAGCCTGGTCATCCAGGCCTCCAATTCCCAGACCGCGTTCCCGTCGGCCCCGCCGGGCAGGGAATCCAAGAGGTATGAGCAGTATGGTAAAAAGATCTTCTCATCCCTTAGTCTGGGACTGCGGTCTTCCAACACCGCATGCCTCTTGGGCCGTTACACCCACTCTCTGTGGGATACGGTCGCGGAAGTGCTGCCAGAGTGTCCGTTGGAGGTACGGGCCAAACTCGGCCAAGCCCTTGTGGAGGGCCGGGATGCAGCCAAATATTCCATCCGGTGTGGGCTGGATACCACCGACTCACTAGGTAGAGCGATGGCAACGACGGTGGCGGTCAGACGCCACGCCTGGCTGAGGTCCGCCCACTTTTCGGCAGATGTCCAGAACACGTTGATGGACATGCCGTTCGATGGCCGTCGCCTCTTTGGCGACAAAGCAGACCATGCGCTTGAGCGCTTTAAGGACTCCAGGGCTACGGCCAAGTCCTTGGGCCTCTCGGCCCCGCGCCAGCCATCGGCTGCTTTTCACTCCTTTCGTGGCCACGGAAGGGGTGTACCCACACGTGCTGCCAGCCACGCTCCGCAGGGCAATACCCAACGCGGTGGCGGCTGTGGGAACCGCCGTCTGGGTGGTAGGGGTCAACGGCGAGGTCAGTCCACACCTTCCCCCGCAGCATCCGCCTCAAAACCCTCCTAGTCCGTGCTTTCAGGCCCATGTGACGCCAGTGGGGGCAGGGTTCGCCATCACCACCTCCACTGGCGCACCGCCACTTCGGACAGGTGGGTGCTGCAAATCGTCCGAAGGGGCTACTCCCTCCCTTCGAGGCGACTCCTCCAGCCATGCCACCGCAGAACCAACGTGTATCGGGGGATCATTTGCGACTTCTGCAGGAGGAAGTTACGGCCCTCTTGGCCAAGGGGGCCATCGAGCGCGTTCCTTGGCCAGAAGTAGGGTGTGGTTGCTACTCCCACTACTTTCTGGTACCCAAGAAGGGCAAAGGGGGCCTACGCCCTATCTTGGATCTACGAAACGTCAACGGCTTCCTCCGGAAGGAGAAGTTCAAAATGCTGACATTGGCTCAGGTCTTAGCTGCCCAGGAGACTGGATGGTAGCATTGGACTTGCAGGACGCTTATTTCCACATCCCCGTCCTGCCGGCCCACCGGCGCTACCTGCGGTTCATGGTTGGCCACGGGCACTTTCAGTTTACCGTGCTCCCCTTCGGCCTTACCAGCGCCCCACGGGTGTTCACAAAGGTGATGGCGGTGGTCGCAGCTCATCTGCGCAGGTTGGGGGTTTCAATCTTCCCCTACCTCGACGACTGGTTGTTGAAGACGGGCTCGCCCCAGACAGTCGTCAGCCACCTCCAGACTACGGCGGATCTCCTGCACCAGCTGGGGTTCTCCATCAATGTGCCGAAGTCACACCTGTGCCCCTCTCAGAAACTCCACTTCATCGGAGCGGTTCTAGACTCAGCGCGGTTTCGGGTTTATCCACCCGAACAGCGGGTCCGGGATATTCAGGCTCTGATTCCCATCTTTCAGCCGTTATCCCGGGTCTCAGTCAGGTTGACGCTGCGGCTTCTGGGACTGATGGCCTCCTGCATCCTTCTGGTGCATCACGCCAGGTGGCGGATGCGGGCTCTGCAGTGGGACCAGAAGTTTCAGTGGCCCAGCATCAGGGCAACCTGTCCGACCACGTCCTGATCTCGGAGGGCACTGCGAGACAGCTGCAGTGGTGGCTCACGGACCGCGATTGGGTCAGCGGCAGATCCCTCTCCCTTCCCCAACCGGAGCACGTAGATGTGACGGACGCGTCCCTCCAGGGCTGGGGAGGCCACATGGGAGAGGCGGAGATCAGAGGCCTCTGGTCTCCGGCGGAGGCCCGGCTCCACATCAACCTGTTGGAGCTACGGGCGATTCGTCTAGCACTGAAGGCATTCCTCCCCTCTGTCCGGGGGAGTGTAGTGCAGGTGTTCACGGACAACACCACCGCCATGTGGTACTGCAACAAACAGGGCGGGGTGGGGTCATGGACCCTTTGCCAGGAGGCTCTGCGCCTCTGGCAATGGCTGGAACGCCAGGGCGTGACCCTGGTGGCTCAACACCTGGCATGTTCTCTGAACGCCAGGGCGGACGAGCTCAGCCGTCGGTGCAGGATGGATCACGAATGACGTCTGAACTCGGACATAGCGCAAGGCCTCTTTCAGCAATGGGGAGAGCCTTGGTTAGATCTATTCGCCACCGAAGAGAACGCGCAATGTCATCAGTTCTGCGCGTTGGAATTTCCAAGGCGGCACTCGCTCGGAGACGCTTTTCGTCGCGAGTGGAGTTGCGGTCTACTGTACGCCTTTCCGCCTATACCACTTCTGCCCAGAGTGCTGAAGAAGATCAAGCGCGACCGGGCCCAAGTCATCCTTGTAGCTCCGGACTGGGCACGAAGGTACTGGTATCCAGAGCTACTCAGTATGTCAGTCGATCCCCCGGTTCGTCTGTCTCTTCAGGAGGACCTTCTGTCGCAGCAGCAGGGGACGGTCCTCCACCGAACCTGTCCAGTCTCCACCTCCATGCTTGGAGATTGAGCGGCGACAGTTGAGGCCATTTGACTTGCCTCCTGAAGTCTGTAACGTCATTCTGGCAGCCAGGCGTCCCTCCACAAAGTCGGTATACGCCTGCAGGTGGAACAGATTTGTGGCATGGTGCACAGCAAAGGCTGTGGATCCTCTTGCTGCCCCTTTCTGAGGTTCTTCTCTTCCTTCTTTCTCTTGCCCAGCAGGGCTCTGCTCTGGGCACTATCAAGGGCTACCTTTCTGCCCTTTCGGCCTTTCTGAGGCTGCCTGATCAACCTTCTTTGTTCAAGTTCCCTATTGTAAATAGATTTCTAAAGGGCATCACTCACACGTTTCCTCTTGTTCCGTTTGTGATGCCTCAGTGGGACTTGAACCTGGTTCTTACGTTTCTGATGTGCGCTCCCTTTGAGCCACTTCACAACTGTCCTCTTCGCCTTCTGACTTTGAAGACTGCTTTCCTGGTTGCCATCACCTCTGCCAGGAGAGTGAGTGAGCTCTAGGCTCTTTCTTGTACTCCACCTTTCCTTTCTGTCCATCCGGACAAAGTGGTGCTGCGTACCAAACCATCTTTCCTGCCCAAGGTTGTCACGGCCTTCCACATCGGGCAGTCTATCACCTTGCCAACCTTCTTCCTGCCACCGCATCCCTCTAAAGAGGAAGAGCGGCTCCACCGTCTGGACCCAAAACGTGCGCTCTCATTTTACTTGGACCGCACACGCCAGTTCCGGGTGGATGATCAACTCTTTGTTGGTTACGTGGGCGCTAAGAAGGGGAAAGCGGTGCACAAGAGGACCATCTCCCGGTGGATCATCTTGTGTATCCAGGCATGCTACTCCTTGGCTAGAAAGGAGCCCCCTGTTGGATTACGGGCTCATTCCACCCGAGCTACGGCGACTACAACTGCCCTGGGCCGGGGTGTGCCCTTACAAGATATCTGTCAGGCAGCTACGTGGGCATCGCTGCACACGTTTGCAAGACACTACTGCCTGGACAGTCAAGTCCGGAGGGATGGCTACTTTGGCCGTTCCGTCCTCCAGGACTTTCTGGTGTGATTATTGGTTCGCAGACCCACCACCGGGGTTGGTATTGCTGGGGTATCTATTCTAAGGTAAGGAATCTAATACTAACGTGTCTCTTTCAGATGCACAAGTTACTACTTGTGTAACGATATATCTGTAAGAGACATTAGTTAGTATTAAATTCCTTACCGACCCACCCATCCTCCCCGTTCTGCGAACCGATATCTAGGGTTAGGGTTATCCCCTTTCAGGGTATGAGTTTCAATGGCACCAGTGTAGGTTTTTAACATGGCTCTGCGTTTCTGGCGCGGAAAAGCTGTGTCTAAGAACTGACGTCAGCACGCGGAGGTGGCGTCTAAGTACTCCGACGACGTCATCACGGCGCCCACGACGCCGACGACGGACGCGGAGCCGCAGGCGACGCCTACTGACGCGCAAGGGTACTGCTACGCAAAAATTTCCGGATCCAGTCTGACGCCTGGGGATATTCTAAGGTAAGGAATCTAATACTAACTAATGTCTCTTACAGATATATCGTTACACAAGTAGTAACTTGTGCGTTCTGTTGAGTGATAAATAATCTTAAGAAATACTGTTTCACAAGAGCATGAAGCACGAGTTTAAAGATATCTGCATAAGATACATTTACCTACATTTACATGAAAATCATTTACATATCCTGCTGTCATTCAGAAACCCTGACGTGACACATCCAATGCTGAACACCTCTGTTTTAGGCTATGAAGTAAGGTGACCAGATTACTCCACGTAGTGACTACACGGTACTTCCATTCTTTTTAACAATCCAGTGTATTTGCGGAATTTCAGCCCTCACTCACTTCATTTGATTCAACTGATAGAATGTGTGAGTTTTAGGCAAAGGAGAAGCTGAAGAGCCCCCGCTGCCTTGGTTTAAAACAAGCATTAAGAGCCTGATGGGGGGCGGGGGAGCCAGCGAGTGGGAGGGAGGGAAGGAGCATATGGGGATGGGGTGTGAGACGGTGGTCGTCCCTGGAAGGAGGGGGGAGAAGGGGAGGAAGGGCTGGTGGCGCCAAGCAGAAAGCGGGAGTGTGTCAGCGTCTCAGCAGCAGCTGGCCTGCAGAAGTGATAGGGACTGCTCATGCAGAACACGGAAGCGGCCCAAAGTAATGCTTTTTAAACATTAACTTGACCCCACCTGCAATGTCCTGATGACATCGGCATGAGTGCGCCAAGGAAAGTCAGTGTGTCATGTTCACTGTATGTACAAGCAATATTGTGTATCTGGAGCAACTGTCTAGTCAGTCACTCACAATTGGTATTTATTATATTGCACACATTCTAAACGTAGTGTCCACAAGAGGTCTCGGATTCGACTCTCGAGTAAACCGATGCACAGTGAAGTAAAGTCATTTGACAACGATCACACATTTTGTCAAGCTGGAAAGCTATGATTTGGGTACAGTTTTCAAATTAAATATTGTTTTGTTCAGTCACTGGATAAATGTTGAGTTGGACACAGCGCGTAAAAAGTCAGAACGGTTTTCCTGTAGAACTTTAAGCTTAAGGGAACGCAGGCAACTGATTTTCGGCAAGAATCACTGCTGCCCACTGACTTAAACAGTAAAGCATGAGTGTCAGCACCCCCATGTCAAGAATTACATACAAACGGAGCACTCACTGGGTTACCGCAGGTCTTCAGTTAGACATATATCAATTTCAGCTCAACTACAGACACAAAGCAGAAAGCACCCTTTAAAAGATTTTGTATGTTCAGATTAGATGTGTCTGATGTTTTGTCTTTTATAACTGCAATAGGGTGAGGGAGAGAAAAGTCAATGCCTGAAATGTTTGGGTCGGCTCTATTTTGTCTCGCCGGTCTCTGTGAGACAAAGGCGCATCCAAAGCCAATCACACACCTTCAGTCTAGCTTGGTGTGCCCCCTTAGGGCTGAAGTCGAACAATTCTTGAGTGGCCCTGCTGTATTTACTCTGATACAGTGGTACGGTCTAGCCTGGACCCAAAAAAACTGTACAGGTACAAAAAAATAAAAGCTCCATACATTCACAAACTCCGATTTCAGTCTTTCGGTGACAGTGTTAATTGCTGGCCTCTGAGGGAAGCCTTACGAAGCCATGCGTGCCAAGGTTGCATTTTGCAGCCGCTGAACTGCTCTGCTCTGCTCACCCACTGCAGCTCCGAAGAGAGTAATGCGTTAGTCATTAAGAGGCCAGCACACGTTGGCTCCAAAAGCCGCCTCCGCTTGTCTGTCGTGGCCAGCCCACCTGGCATTGTCCCGCTGATAGATAGACAAGCCCAGGCGGGCACAGTGTTTTTAATTGCACACCAGAGACAGAACGAGCGAAAGATTTAAAGTGATACAAAACGTGTGGCGGGGTGATATGGGGTTGTAATTAGGGGAGGGTGAAGGTGATGGGGAGAGAGAATTTTGCTCATGTGCTTTCCAGCACGTATCTTTGCCAGCTGCCAGTCACCGGCGATGCTGCGTGGCACCGGGCCCGGTGGGTGTAACACGGCCGTGCATGTGTAGAGACACAATTACTTCAGAGACACAATGACAACACAAAGTGTCTGCACTCAACTGTTTTTCTGATTAAGGCTCCAAACGCCGACTTAATATGTTTTGCTTCAAAATACATTCCCATTTTATTCTGTTTAGAGGTCGGGACATGTATTTACATCAGTGCTGCATCAGTGTAAATCACTTGCGACTTTGAAATAAGAAGCATTGTTTAGCTTTCGAACTACGAGCTTCATAACGATACTAAAACGAAAAGAACAAGCATTGGCCAATGTAGAGCATGAAAAGAGGTAATGGATTTAAAACACTTTAATGCCGACCCCAACGAACTATGCTGCACTCGCCTGATCACTTCTATAAGTGATCCCTTTGGTTGAAGTTTGGGCAACGACGGTCTGCGGCCAGGGGAGATGTCCTCCGGGTATGGGCTGCCAGCACAGTAGGAGAGTGGAGCAGGGGGGGGGGGGGGGGGGGGGGGGGAAGCAGAGCCTTTGAAGAGCGTTTTTTTAGGCCAGCTTTGAATGCGAGTCACGGCCTGGTGGCCGTGAAGTGTGAAGCAGTGGGCGGGGAAGCACAGGAGGTAAGGGGAGGAGAAATGCTGCTGGAAGGCTTGGGCAAGCCCGTGCACGAGGACGTGCACTTCTGGAAATCCGCTTTTTGGGAGCCTTTTGAGAGCCTTGGGTTTAAGTCTTGGTTTAGCGGCATTGGACTCGCATATTCATTCCTGCGGAATGGAATAGGCGAGACCTAAAAATCTAACTGGCATTTCCACAGCATCTGACAGAATTTCAGCTTCGCCCCAGTGAAGGCTACCAGCACCCCTGATATTAAAAACAACTAAATTCCATTCTGTGTTAGGACATAAAACATTTTCAGTGAGAAATCTCCAAAGTGTCAGAGCTCCTGCAGGACCAGTCTGCCCCAGGTATCCTGCCTTCGGTTAAACGGCGGCAGCTACATTGTCTGCAGTGACCCGCTTGCGAAGGAGTTTTCTTCTAAAAAATTGTCACCCCCCCGTTTCTGAGCTGGGATTTACAAACTTTTTCTAACTTTTTAGTTTTCTGACTTTCACCAGGACCAATCCACTTGTTGTATCCCACCAGAGCTCCATCGCAGTCAGCCTCAATTTGCAACTTGGTCCTAGTCTACTGCTTCCATAGACCATCATTGGCGCGCTGCACTTTTTGGTTCTGTGTTCCCTTAAATCTTTATAAATTCATACCTCTTGTTCCCCTTAGTGGGTATTTAGAATGTTGGTCTTATTTGACTCATAAAAGTTTTCTCGTTTATTTTACAACTGGTTGTGGAGCTTTATCGTGTTTTGTGTGACTTTTTAGGTCTCGCGTCTAGCGTTGCACTGCGTAGCAGTGCTTCGCGCAGCGCGAGGAATTTTGTAATCGGAAAACGGGATTTCAGCAGTCACTTTTGACTCTAAGACGCTCGTGCATGTGCTTTTTCTTTAGTGTTACTTCATTGGCCTTTGCGTTCTTTCGATAATAAAAGACTGCAGACTATTGGCTTTTGGTGCGAGCATTGCTCCTCCCATGGCCTATTGGTGTCTATTACGCGCATGAAGCTCGTAACGGACACCAATAGGCCGTGGGAGGAGCAAAACAGTGATGGGCATGCTAATGGAAATGACATGCCTTGCTGTGGTATGCGCACGAGTTTAACAATTACGGCCTTTTTTTCTGAACGGCGTGCTTTAAGTAATAGTAAAGGAATGCCATCTCCCCCTCCAAATTCGGCTGTAGTTGCTTGTTTACTTTGGATCCATTTCACAGGGAAGCAACCCGCAGGAGCCGGCTCCCGAGGCAGCCTTCAGCAAGGCGCAGAAATAGATCAAGGTGAGTGTCGGGCTGAGCGGCCCTGCCCTGGTTCATTATGTCGGAATCCTAGTTCACATTTGGAGCTTTCTATTTTCAACTGGAGTCTTGTAAAACATCCATCTCGTGCGATGAAGTTCAATAAAGATCACGGCACCCATCTCACCAGACAACCCAGAAGGCACGTTCTGTGAATGCAGGAACACAAATATTGACACCCTGTAAGCACAGATACCCAGACACATTCTGTGTAGAGTGACGCACAGGCTAGCACACAGAGACACTCACAGATGCACCGAGACGGCCGCACGTGCACTCTTTTGTGCAAACTGTGTAGACTAGCACAGAAAAACCGAGAAAGGCGGGTAGGACTATAATAACAGTCAGAAGAGTACACTCTCATCCGGGGGCGCGGCTGCTCTGTGTGACGCAGAGACAAAATATGGAGACGTCATCTATCCGGATGTAACCCTGAAAGTTGTAATTTGAGCGGATCGGGCCAGGTCCGTTCGGGACACCACTCCATTGGACCTACGCTGCTAACAGGGAAGACCTGCCCCGCTGAGCAGAGTGCTTAGTACAGCTATGCTTGGTTCTAGCTTTAACAAAATGTCATAGTTGTGTGTGTGAAGCGTCCAGTTGTCACAAGAGTCCCCCTTGGAGTATTACACTCCACAACAGAGAGAGCTGGGGAGCAATCGCCAGAAGCAAGCACGCCGGAGGCTTCCGGACAGTCTCGGCTGCCTGCTCCTTCCGGTGCTCTGCCCGGGCAGGGCTTCCTGCACAGCACCGGAGGAAGGAACAGTGTGTACTCCAGGGGCCTGCAGTTCGAGAGCGTAAGAGACACAGCCGGTAAATATAAAATGCACCCCTTCTCTAAATAGCCAGCTTAAACATTTAAAGATTCGGCTCTTTTGAAGAGTGGGCGTTAACAAATGCAATACCACTCAAATAAAAAGACGGCTTCAAAGAGAAGTGTAAAGCAGACCCCTGTCATGCAGAAGTCCCCCCCCCCACCTCTTCAAGGTGACTCCAATCCGAATAAAGCCTACAAATACCTGAGTTAACCATCCTCAGGGGAACACGAATAACCAGTGGCATAATGCAAAATGCTGGCCCCCTGCAGAATGTGTTGAGGGCCCCCTGATCTGTCAATGGCTCACAAATATTAATTGGCCTTGGGCTGAAAGACCCGCCCCTTAAGAGATGGGGGCAGGGGGGGGCCCCAATGCGCAGCAGGGGGTTGCATAATGCAACCTATCCTTACGGCTTTCAAAGAACAGTCCTAGCAGACAGCCTAGTGCGGACACCCAGAGCTCCTCACAACAAGGCAGGTAAACACTGGTTGGGAGGGGACCTGACCACACCATGCACAGAGAGCAGCCACTTCACTAGCATAAAAATCTTGGAAATCCCCTTCTTCATATGCTCCTCCACTTGTAAGAAAAGATTAACAGTTAGAGGGCCCACCCTCTTGGACACAACACCGAAACTCTACTGCCTTCCAAGAAAATTTCAAATTGGCTTCTCCATAGAGAGTATGAAAAACTCCCTCTTCTGAAGCACCACTTCATCCGACATGGCACACGCACACGAAGGAGCGCAGTTCTCACCTGTTTTTCATCTCCGGACCCTCAGCTGAGCTATAGCCTTGTAAAAATTTTAAAGGCAGTGAAAAAAAAATGCCCGGACTTGATCCTTGAACTGACTTAATACAAAAAAAATCTGATTTTAAACATCTGATTTAAACCTGTTTTAAAACAGAAACTGCGTCTATTGTCTAAATACTAGTGTGACAAATGAAAGGTTAACATATTTTAAAATCAGGATGAACAGAAAAGCAACGTCCACACCATGCTGGTTCTAAAAAAACATGTCATTTTATATTGTGTTTTATTTTAATTCATATTTTGTATTTGTATGGCATTGGTTTTAATTAACGGTGCAAATAAACTTACTATTACTTACTACCCTCTTCTGAGTGAGCTGCAGCTATCTTTGGCAAGCTTGCAATGGGTTTGTGTCTTGAAAATGTTCAAAGTAATTACAATTAAAAAATTCCACTGCATCTAGGTTGAGTTATCAATTCTGGCTGAAGGCAGGCACCGAGCTTTTAAAATGAAACTTCTGAGGAGGTTCAGAGGAGTTTGGAGATGGGTGTGATCTTTAGCAAATATGTAAAACACGTTGATACCTATAACAGTTTTGTACTTTGTTAAAATTCTGACAAATTCTCGGTTGCCTGCACTCAAACTTTTTTTGTGGGCATTGGAATTTAGAAAATAGGAAAAACAGACCGATCACAGCACACTTCATATATCTGTTATATTCTATTTAGCACTGCTGTCATTGGCTAGGATTCAGTACTGCACTACAGAAGGAGGACTATGGGCCAAAGGTTTCTGAGGACAGCGAAGAACAAACAATGTTTTCACACTAAGATAACATTACCCCATAAATGCCATAGTTACCCTAAATCTTACAGCATTTCTACGCATTTGGATAACATTGCCCCATACATGCCAGAGTCGCCCTAAATACTACAGCCTTAACACATAGCTCTTTCAGTGTGCATCTTGGGCCCAGAAGTTAGAATGTCCTTATATTAGTTTTGTGTATCCTGTTTTCTATCAAAGATGTAGCTCTGACCTGGACCCAGCGGAGGTTTCTGGGAGAGTGCGTCGGGGCTCCGCTCCCTTTACTTTCGTCCCCAGGTCGGAACTGGAGAATAAAACAAACGTGTCAATGCAAAAAATGCTAAAGTGCTTTTTAGAAATAAACAAATTTAAAAAAAGGACCCACACGCTCGATCTAGTCTTGCAGGCTTCTGGCTAGAGGGTTGCTGCTGCACACTGCCATTCACCGCAGTCATTCTTGCTGTTTGGTGAATGACTTCCACATTCTCCAAACCTACCCAGAGTCTAGAGTATTTGCCAGGCTGGCAATCTCACAGCCCGCGCTGTATTTAGTGTGAGACGCCATTCTGCTCCTGCGTTCCAGTTCCACTGCCTGAAGACTTGTGCAACAACGTTGCCCACTGCAGGTTGCATGTGTGTTGGTCTAAATGAACAAGCTAACTTCCCTCAATATCCTGCAGCCCCAGTCCTGGAGTGGGGCAGGTAAATTTTGAATAAACGTAGTCGCTGTTCGAGTATTAACAGCATCACTACTGCTAACAGGTGACCTAGCTGAACAGTGCAATATGTGCCTTAAGCGTTTTTCTCTTTTCCATTTTCTCTTCGTAATTAATTTTTGCATCCCACACATTCCACTGATACGGATAGGACACCGCTGTCATCCTGCATGCAAGCGCCTAATGCAACATTCTATATATGCATGTATTGTATACCCTAAACCTAGGTGGTAAACAAGGGATTACTGAAGTGTACACCGTAGAGGAGCGGGGTGACTCAGGATCGTGCACAAAGTGGAGGGAAGAGGAGGCGGTGTAGATTTCATTCTTATTAAGACCCGGGAGGTGGTGGGGGAACTCAATGCTCTTCATCTTTTGATAAAACTTCCAATGCACAACATTTAAAAGGCACAACATTTAAAAGGCACCACATTGCAGCCGCAGGTCATTCATAAAAAGAGCTGCTCATTTTGGCACTGGGGATCCAGGTTCGTATCCCGGCAATCTCCCAGCATCTTATGATTCTAGGCACATCATTAAACTTCCCTGCGCTAGTAATATGACCTTGTGTAATGTAATTGGTGCTCATGTAAAGCACTCCAATACTATTCAGGTCGAGTCCGTGCATATAAAACTGCCTGAAAAAATTGTGCAGAGAATCTAACAACATTTTATCGTGAACACGTTCCCTTACTGACTACTGACACAGGACTAAATGGAGTCAGCTCCCGCCACTGCAGTTCAAGACACCTCTTATTTGCAGGCCCCAGCACACGGAATAAGTGCTTAAAAATGTCCACGTGCAAAGGATCAAGAAATTTGAATGTGCCTGCTATTTCCAATTTCCTCCGTCCCCATGGACCAGCCACCCACAATGTCAAAGCTGAAAAAGCAGAAACTACTCTCAATATGTGAGCAGAGCTTCATCAGATGAGTGCAATGATTGGGGAATGAGGGGGTTTACCTAAGGGCAATGCCCTGTGGGCAATGACCTGTGGGGGGCACACAGCAGGAGAAATGCTAGATTCGCCAGTCGAGTTGAAGAACAGGAAGAAGAGGGTTTCAGCGCAGCCGTTGTACATAAGGGAGCAGGAAGAGAACACAAGTAGCCTGCGAAAGTGAGGGCAACACGAGTTCTATCGGTAGGCTGGAGGTGCTGTATTTTCAGAGCCTTCAACCCTATGTGTTCTTGCAGAAGTGGGCCCTTGTATGAATTCACTGCTTTCCTAGCATGGCTGAATGCCTCCTCCGAAGCTTGTTTTCAAGCGACCGGAAGCATTTCCAGGCCACTTTCTACTGCTGTACTGCTGGGACACCCGTCCTCTCCCCCTCTCTGGATGCTCCTGCTGCAGGCCCTGTTCTGTGACCTTCTGTATTGTAGAGCCCATGTACCTAGTAGTCACAGATGCTGCACCGCAATTTTGGAGTGAAAGGCAGATAGGTGCATTTATTTCACGCTTGTCTTCACTTGGCCATGTCGATCTTCTTCGAGTTCGCTGCGCAAGCATCTGAGGGTGACTTTGGGCCACAGCAGGCTATCAGTTTTGCCCAGGTGTAAATGTAATATGTAGTATAATGTAGAATAATGTTAGCTACTTCCAGGATGTTGATTCTGTACTTTTTCTTGTAGCACATTAGTCTTGTACAGTGCATAGTTTGAACTGAGTTGCACCACTTTTTTTATTTTGCTAATGCTTTGTTTATTTTATAGATGCAGCATAAGTGTATATTTTGTATTTCCCCATAATGCACTAATTATGACCTTTAATTGCAAAGTGATCTGCATGTCATTCGGTCCCATAAGTGTGTCAAGCATTTGTGCTGCATTATATGCAGAATCCGTATTGGTGACTAACTTTTAGATAACCACTTGTGTTAAGCTTGGAAGTTTTTCTTTGTGTTGGCCTCAGTTAAGGTGAACTACAGCAAACCTTTGCCAGGACAAACCTCCTTCCTAAGGGTCACACAAGTCTCATGTCTATGGGTGAGAATGCTCACATCGCTGAAAGGCTGCTTGTAATGTGTCTCACATGGTCATGTGTTGGCCTGCAAGAGCTCTCAGTTGGCTGACTAGTGCATATCAAACCTCTTTCGCAGCACCCTGTCTAGCTAGCTGCTTATAACATAATGCTCTCAATTTTAGTGGGCATATAATATTCAGGTAGTTCTTCCATATGTGCTCTTCCGATTGTCTCCTGCAGTGGTGTAATTGCATATATGTCAAATTATCACTCCACTGCAAACAATAAATATAATTAAAAAACAGTGTCATTTACAATGCCAAAAGTTCCCACTTTTAATAATGCGAGACCTATTGCATTGCAAATGCTTGTTATATTGTGTATCTACTGCTTAAATACTTTACACCAGGCCTCTCCAACGAGTAGCTTGTTATTGACTGGTAGCTCTTCAGCTACCTTTAAGCAGTTCTTCAATTCTGTGCATTTGATACGATAGCACAGTTATCTTCAGGAACTCATAAAAGGTTGGAGACTTGCGGCATGATTTTCATTGCACATAAGTAACCCTTACTTAAAGATTGGGGACTCCTGCTTTACACGTTGGTTTGATTTAAACATGACTGCTTTGTGTCGCATTACCAGGTATTTACCACAGGTGTATTTTATTTGTGTGAATTCTAGCAGGTGGGGGCCTTATTCTCTGACATGGGCACTTGTTCACCCCTAATAATAATCTGCTTACCTGCACTTCATTTTTGTGTAATGCTGGTTGTTTCATTCTAGCCTGTGCTGCACGTGTTCTTTACATAAGAGTCAATTGCAGTAATATAACTGCTTGTGTTTGGCATTTCCCACTTCACACCTCCCTTTTTCCTACACTTGGTGAATGGTTTCTCTGCCTTTTGAAGTAATGATTTTCTCTTATTGGACTAGAAGACCTTTTTTCTAATTCTTCTATCAGGGGTGAAAGAGGGTTTCATTTGTTTGTCACAAACATATTTTGTTTTACTGTTCATGTTTTACTATTCATGCAAGTTTATGTGAATGGCAGCCACGTCTCAAAATAGCAATAGAATTTGCAGAGTTTGAAAAAGTATCCAACATATTGCATGTTTTTATTGTCTGATGTCCTCAATTCTAAACCACCTACTAATTAGGCAAAAACATAATAAATATGAAATTATCGTAATGGAAAGCTGTGTTTCTAGCGAACCTACACCGTGGAGGCAAGATAACTGTGAAACTCGCATATTCTACATCAGAGGGTGCTTCTGTGAGCTGTTTCAACTGTGTTTACTAGGGCCTGTGCACTTCGTTTTTTTGGCCAGCAGAGGGAGTAAAGTGTTATTCAAACAGTATTGTTAGATTTTAAGTTAGTGAGGCCTTTACCTGCAGTAGTCCAAAGTGTGAATTGAGCCTGTCTGTCTCCTAGGAGGATCTGAACACAAAAAGCAGCTCCCCAGCCCCCACCCCGAGGCCAGCAGACCATAGGCTATTCAGCTATGAGGCAAGTCTGAGCCCTCCTCTCACACCTGCCCAGGCCACTTAAGGCCTTGCTGGGTGCACCCCAAATCATTCCCCTCCATCTTGTGAGTTGCAGCCTACCTGTGCCCCAGACTGCAGTGAGCAGAGGCCAGGAAGTGGTAAGGAGACAGACTAGTGCTGTCTCTTCCCAAAACAAAAAGTTGTTTAAAAAACGATTTACCCTTTCGGTGATTACTGTCTTTGCCTGTGGTTGTTACAGTTTAAAATTGTAGTTTTGACCTGCCTGTGATTGCCTATTTTATCACCTGTTTTGTGTTTTAAACTTGTGGTTTTTCCCTGCCCATGATAACTCCCATTTAACGTGTTGAATTGTGGGATTTGAAGTCCAACCTCTGTAGTTTATCCCTCTCATTCCTTGGTGACACATCTGTTTCCCTCCAAATTTCTCCTTTGCTCTGTGCTAAGATCTGTATGTTAAAACAGTGCACCCCCAGACACCATTTTGTGTTCACAAGCCTGTGAAACCAGCCCACACCCTGCCTCTAACTCCCGCCCCGCCCCCCCAGCAATAGGGATATTCTACATCAAAAGGTGCTTCTGTGAGCTGTTTAAACTGTGTTTACTAGGGCCCATGCACTTCGTTTTTTGGCCAGCAGAGGGAGTAAAGTGTTATTCAAACAGTATTGTTAGATTTCAAGTTAGTGAGGCCTTTACCTGCAGTAGTCCAAAGTGTCGATTGAGCCTGTCTGTCTCCTAGGAGATTCTGAACAGGAAAATCAGCTTCCAACTCCCTGGCCAGCAAACCTTGTCTGAGGTGTCTGGGACATTATACGGTCTGCTAGTGGTTGGTACATGTGTACACTGATTGGTGGTTGTATCTGGTGTTTCTATCGGATTAGGGTTGATGTCCTCATTGGTTGGGTATTTGAGGGTTCTTATTGGTTTCTGGGTCTGTGACTCAATCATTGTAGGGTTGGGACTAGGGCTAGGGTTAGGATTTCTATTGGAAGTAGGGACTAGGGCTTCCTATGTTATTGGTTGTTGGGAGTAGGGTGGGTCTAGGGCTAGGGTTAGACCTTTAATTGGAAGTAGCGACTAGGGCGTCTGGTGTGATTGGTTGCTCGACTAGTTTTGGGACTAGGAATAGGGTTAGGCTTTCTATTGGAAGTAGGGACTAGGGCTACCTGTGCCATTGGTTGCTTGGACTTAGGTTGGGACTACTGGTAGGGCTAGGGCCTTTATTGGACGTAGAGATCATGGTTTTGAACTTATTGGGTGCTTGGACTAGGGCTAACATTGGCTGTACGGTCCTGGTCTCCTATTGGTTCTAGATTTTAGGGCTAGTGTAGTGATTGGATAATGTTAGTGCTAGGGTTCCCATTGTCTGAAGGGGTCTCCTGATTACTAGGGCTGTAAGAGGCCAGGCTTAGGGCGTCTCAGCCCGGGCGTCGAGGCTAAGGCGAAGAGGACAAGGACAGTTGGCTGTTTGAACCTATTAACGGCAGAGAGGACAAGGGCAGTTTCCTGTTTGAGCCTGTTAAGGGCAGAGAGGACAAGGGCAGTTTCCTGTTTGAGCCTGTTAAGGGCAGAGAGGACAAAGGCAGTTGCCTGTTTGATCCTGTTCGAGACTGGTTGGGACTAGGGCCAGGAATTATGCCCTTTTTAGGTTTCGACTGCAAAAAGCTGCGCAAGCAGCTTTTGCGCAGGAGAAATCTTATGAGAACTGTAGTGTGGCTTTGGGTCGGCCCTCGTCATTCATTGGCTGGCTCCATAAATGGAGCCTAGCCATTGGACGAGGGGCCTGTCCATCAATGCCGGACCAGACACGGGGGCGTTCCCGAGATTCTTTTCCTTTTGCCGACGTCACGCGACGCCGGGAACGCCCCCGTGTCTGGTCCGGCCGGGCCGTGTTTGCTGTTCCCTCCTCCCTCCCGACGTCCGTGTCCTTTCCCGCCCCCCTCGTCCTCTCCCGCCCCCTCGTCCTCTCCCGCCCGCCCCCCTCGTCCTCTCCCGCCCCCTCGTCCTCTCCCGCCCGCCCCCCTCGTCCTCTCCCGCCCCCCCGTGTCCTCACAAACAAATATTGGTATCCCGTCCCGCCCGCGGGTTTCTTCAGCCGGCCGGCCAATCCCAGCGCGGCCGGCCGGAAGTGCCCGCCCCCCCCGCCGCCCAGCGCGAGAAGAGGAGCCACGGCGAGCGCTGGAAGTCTGCGCTGCTCCCGGCCGGGTGACAGCAGACTGGGAGCCCAGAGAGGAACTCCCGCAGCACCCGGGTGAAGCGAGGCGGGACTGGCCTGCAGCGCTGCCACCCCGGCCGCCTCACTTGGAAGGAGGAAGAAGCGGGCGAGGGTGGGGGGCTAACCGGACAGGAGCGGAGGGCCGGCCAGCCGAGGAAGTCCAGGTGAGTGGTTCGTGCTCAGAGCATGAAGCACAAAATAGAAGTTTACTGTCTGCGTTTTCTATGCGTGTTAGCTTGAATTTGCACAAATGATACCACAATGAGCTTTCAACAGCTTGTAGGTGAGCCCCGAGTATTTTAAGGAGGTCTTGAAACTGCCTAAGAGAAAAACTGGACGACTGGTCTGTAGGAATTAAGCCTCTCGCCACTACCCTACCTGATCTCTGGCAGTCGAATGCTTACAATTACAAAATCCACTCTTTAAATTTCAATTCATATCAAAAGGCACAGTTCTAGGGATCTGGCTACAAATAAGAAAAGGTTAAGGGAAAACAAACAGCAAATAAAATGTTACAAAAACGGGCAGACCTAGTTAAAAGCACTTTCATGTTTATAGGGAGCGTTAGTTTCTTTTGAATGACGTCAAGAGTCATGTAAATGTACAAGCTCCGATCCAACATGGCAGAAGTGTAACCCATTCTTGCATAATTATGGCTTCAGAGCCAACCAGGAGATGATTAGGTCAGAAAACAATTCAACCGTACTCTATTCCAAGGGAGTAAATGAACAAGCTAACTATTGCTCTGAACACACCAACAAACCGTAATGGTTAGTTAAATGCTATTTAGAGCAATGACTTCAGAAAAAGTAAAATGTGACACCCTGTAAATACATGTGCTAGCATGTACTGTTGTAGATTCACGTGCTCTGCCACTCCAGTCATCAAGTAGTGGGCTCAGATGTCGCAACATGTTTTTCTTTTAAGAACTTGGATTCACAAGACACGGCTCATAGTCCACACTACATAGGGACACAGGCTACACCTTAGATTCCCTTCTGTCCAGTGGGTGAGTAGTGTAAGGGTAGTGTCAAAGAGAAGTGTGAACATCGCCAGCTTCTGAGGAAGAGGGTGCGCATATGTGATCTATAGCACAACACGCTAGGAACAGATGCTTACAGGGTCAGTAATAACAGATATTTTATCTGTAGATACAAATGCTCTTTATAGACTTAAATGCATTTTACCCAAAGCAGTGGCTAGCGGGCAGATGATGCAGATGTTTGGAACAAAGCCATTGAAGTTTGGCCCACAAGTGCCTCTTGACGGGCTAGAATATACAATCAGAAATGTTTGGTAAATGTATGCGAGTTCACCAAGTGGCAGCTTCACAGATGACAGATATCAGGATGTTATAGAGGAAAGCCATAATGGCACCCTTTTTAAGCATGGTGTGGGCCTGTCTGCTTGACTGTTTATTGGTATTTGAAAATTCTGGGTTATTTTATGGGCTGTGGATGCCATTTTAGGAATGAAAGGTTTCGGGCATGGCAGTGTAACAGTGCACAGTGCGAACATATTTATCCAGTATGTTGGTGAATGCTGGTTAGATTTGTGTCTTGCATGTTGGCTAAGCGCATGGACATACTGCTTCTGATTTTATCGGGTACCTTTGGCATGCATGTTGGGGAGCTGCAAGTTCTCGCTGTTAGTCAGGCTTGGTCATGGGCTCGTTTCATGTGTATCTTCACGTCACATATTCAGTTTTGGATCATGTGCTGCATGTTAAGTTTACGTCTTGAACAGGCTAGTTGTGTTTTTTTTTCTTAAGTCAAACTGTGAGCAACATGTAAACAGACTGTGTAGTCGCTTACATCGTGTTATGTTTGTGTATAAGTCGTGGGCTTGCTTGTGTCATGTGTTTACTGTATTTAAGTCATGGGCAGACTGTGGGTCCCATGTGTTGCATTGCACCATGTTGTGGTTGAATCATGGACAGTCAATGGATCACAGCATGATTTGCTTGGACTAGTTGTAGTTAATAGACAGGCTGTGGGTCACGTGCACCATTGCAGAGGGTGTGCAATTCATGAGCAAGCTACGTAGTCCCATGATGATTGTTTTGGCTACATTGTGTTTGTGGTGTATTTGTGTGTGTATTGTGTTTGTTTTCCATGCTAGGTATAAACCGTGGGCAGGATGGGGCTGTCACATGCTTCTCACCATGGTTTGCTTTGTGAGTGTGGTAAATAAGGATGCCTACTTGTGCTTGTTGGACAGAGGGAGGGGTGTGCCCTGTATGCTGTGTATCTAGTGTCTGCTGACTGTGTCTATAGTGTCTGTGAAGTAATGTGCAGTATATTCTACCAGTCAGCTGGAAGAGCGAAGAAGTAGTGCTGAACTGCTGTCAACGTGTTCCTGGTGGGGGTTTATTGCCAGTGGACTTACTTCGTACAACCCACTTCTTGTGCCACATCGATATGCGCAGGTATGGCTTGATACGTGCTGTGGTCAGTTCCTTTCAGCCGTCTGCATTGGACATCTTGCTCTATATGAAGACAGCTATGGACTGAATTTCTGCTTGTAACTACCCCTCTTTGTGTCGACTTCTAGTAATAAATCTCCATTTGTGATACATTTTACCCGGATATATTGCTTACTTCGTCATTACGCTCCATTCACTATTGAACAATGAAAGTAAAAGTACATGACCTAGGAGATTCCTGTACGTTTACCCCCTTTTTAGGTCTGGCTTGATAGCCCATCTGCTGCGAGACCTTCTGTGATCATCAGGGGTACTACATAGAGTTGCTCCGGCTACGCACACATGTTGGTTGTCAGAAGCACAGCATGTGATTGGACATCAGTTGTAGTAGTCCGCCTAAGATATTGTTTAATTGCACTTATGAGTCATGCACCGTTCATGATATGCTTTATAGGTACTTTATTTTCCCCACATCGCCAAGGACTCGACCATCCCTCAGCACTGACACCGCAAGCTTTAATAACCACAGAGCTAAGGTTGAAAACAGTAGTGTCCGTCTGTCTGTGTGCCTGTAGTGTCCGTCTGTCTGTGTGCCTGTAGTGTCCGTCTGTCTGTGTGCCTGTAGTGTCCGTCTGTCTGTGTGCCTGTAGTGTCCGTCTGTCTGTGTGCCTGTAGTGTCCGTCTGTCTGTGTGCCTGTAGTGTCCGTCTGTCTGTGTGCCTGTAGTGTCCCGCTGTCTGTGCGCCTGCAGTGTCCATCTGTCTGATTGCAATGTCCGTCTATCTGTGTGCCTGCGGTGATCGGCTGTCTGCCTGCCTGCAGTGTCCGTGGTCCGTCTGTCTGTGTGTGTGCCTGCAGTGTCCGTCTGTCTGTGTGCGTGCAATGTCAGCCTGTCTGTGTGTCTGCAGTGTCCGAGGTCCGTCTGTCTGTCTGTGTGCCTCCAGTGTCCGTCTATCTGTGTGCCTGCAGTCTCTGTCTGTCTGTGTGCCTGCAGTGTCTAAGGTCCGTCTTTCTGTGTGCGTGCTGCAATGTCAGCCTGTCTGTTCGTTCCCCCAGCAAAAAAAAGTGAGCAACCACTGTCAAGGAAACCACAGTGTCATGGAGCAGCCCCTCTCCTATCTGTTCCTTCCTTCAACAAATCTCGCACAGGGTGAAACGCCGAAGATGCACCACTCCGTGCCAGCAGGAATAAGAGGACTTTGCAAACAGCAAAAAAAAAAATGGAGCACATTAAAACTTGGCTGCGCAGCCATGTAAGAGGCAGGGCATGTCTGCGCTTGTGCAAAGTAGTATATTATAACCAGCCACGTAAGAGGGCCGATCTGTGCTTGCGCAGAGTCCCCATCTCCAGACCTCACACGCGTCACCCAGCATCACAGGCACTGGTCACGCTCGAACCCGCGCCATCTTAAACCTTTGCACCTAGGATCTCCGTGCAAATCAGAGCGCTCCACAGCCCGGGGATGAAGTGCTGTGTAAATGTCACAGTGCAGTACATGGTATAGGCCAATTCTACTACAGTACCTGCTTCAGTGCACACTTGCACTGAGAACAACTGCTGTGCTGTGACAGCTGTGTGGGCGGATGGCTGTGAGAGCTGTGTGGGCTGTGAGAGCTGTGTGGGCTGTGAGAGCTGTGTGGGCTGTGAGGGCTGTGAGGGCTGTGAGAGCTGTGTGGGCTGTGAGAGCTGTGTGGGCTGTGAGAGCTGTGAGAGCTGTGTGGGCTGTGAGAGCTGTGTGGGCTGTGTGGGCTGTGAGAGCTGTGTGGGCTGTGTGGGCTGTGTGGGCTGTGTGGGCTGTGTGGGCTGTGTGGGCTGTGTGGGCTGTGTGGGCTGTGTGGGCTGTGAGGGCTGTCAGGGCTGTGAGGGCTGTGAGCTGTGTTGGGCTGAGAGCTGTGAGGGCTGTGAGGGCTGTGAGGGCTGAGAGGGCTGTGTGGGCTGTGTGGGCTGTGAGGGCTGAGAGAGCTGAGAGCTGTGTGGGCTGAGAGAGCTGAGAGCTGTGTTGGGCTGAGAGCTGTGTGGGCTGTGTTGGGCTGAGAGCTGTGTGGGCTGTGTTGGGCTGAGAGCTGTGTGGGCTGTGTTGGGCTGAGAGCTGTGTGGGCTGTGTCGGCTGTGGGCTGTGTGGGCTGAGAGAGCTGTGTGGGCTGTGAGAGCTGTTGGCAATATAAATAACAATGCCATTTATTTATAAGTAAAAAAAAAAGAAATGTCATGAGCAATGCCAATAACTCTAACTTTTCCAAAGGCGAAACCATTGCATTGTAAATGCTTGTTCTCATTTAGTAATACCCAGCCTACACCATCCACATCCACAGACGGAGCAACACACTCACACCAAATGTACACCACGCACAACACTATGCACAGAGTAATGTACCAGCATGCACCACAATATATAAGCAATTGTTTTCACTATAGATATGTACCTATCTTTGTGTATTACTTTGTATAAACATGTAATATAATATTATGTTAAGAGAAAAAATAATAATAAATAAATAGAAACGATCTTTGGTCTACATATACATACTTCCATTGTGCATCTATGTACCTTCCATGTACTTGGATCTGTGTGTCTGTTACTTTTCTCCTGAAAAAGCATATCCAATGCACTACCCTATTTCTCATCCTGTGCCTCTATCAATTTCGTTAATCTACATATACTTACCTCCTTTATGTATCTATATACTTTCAACGTACTTATGGATCTATATATTTATCACTTTCTTCTAATTTAGCATTTCCAATGCACGACCCTATTTCCCAGCCTATACTTCGCTCAATATATCTTCTAGCCCAACCTTCTGACTCATCTCAAACTTCTTTCTACTTCTCCTTCCAATGCACTACCCTATCTCTCATCCTATACATCTATCAATACATCCTCTGCATCCACTCTCTCATTTATCCCAAACCCCATACCACTACTATGATCACCAAAATAACCCTTTCTAAACTCTCTCCTACTCGACCCCTCCTTGCATCATCTGACACCTCTTTTTACTATACCGATCCCCTAAAACAAACCTTTCTAAACTCTTCCCTCTGACTCCTCCCCTCCAAAACTCCTTTTTACTCATCCAAAAGCCTCCTCCTACTGCTAAGACCTAAAAATAAAAAATCCTTCACTCTTTTATCCCTCCACTTTCCTTTTCAATCAAAATTAACAGACTAACATGTTCACTTCTCAAATTCCATATTCAACTATACTAATATACTACCCAAATAACTGAATAACATATCCACTACTCAAATTACTTCATATTTATACTATACTAATTTTCAACACTAATCCTTTATGGGTTCCGGAGTGGCGTGCTACTCGCCAGAAAAGCGCTTCAACACCCATCAGGGGAACAAGTGCTATATGAATGTAACTCTTTCTTCCCATTTTATCCCTCTGCTATTCTTCTCACTCCAAGTAACTGACTAATATCCACCATTGAAATTACTTCATATTTCACCATATTAATTCACCACTAAACCTTTATAGGCTTCCTGAATAGCGTGCGTCAACACGCACTATATAAATACAAACCTTTGTCCTCCTCTATCCTTCTGCTATCATTCCAAATCCAAATAACTGACTAACCTATCCACCACTTAAAATGTACTTGCATGTTTCACTATACTAATTCAACACTAATCCTCTATGGGTCTCGGAGTAGCGTGCTACTCGCCGAAAAAGCGCTTTGACGCCTCGTCAGGGGTAGTAAGCGCTATATAAATGCAATTACAATACAATACAATACAGTACATCATGTTAATTTGCCATCCTTTGCTGCATGATTTTGTTAACCATTCACATTATTGCAGTGGTCCTGATTATCTTTATTTCAATTTGAATTTTTTTTCAAACAAATGTCTTCCTTCTGTTCTTTTTGGTATAATTGAACTGGTCCTTTGAGGAGATACTGGGCAACCCTGTTCTGAATTGTAAAGGTACCTCTTGGTTGTTTAAGACAAGATTGTGCAGCTGTTGACAATGCTATGTTCTCTCTGTCTGAAGATTGAATTCCTACTGAATGTAGTGCCTATTATATATTCTTACTTCTCCAGAGATCGACCAGACAGTGAAGAAGGAGGGTTTGACCCCACAGGATGGCAGTAGCCTGGAGGCCCTTCTGCGCACTGAGCCGCAGGAGAAAAGAGATATCCCTCGGGACGAGGATAGCCTTGGCGAGTTCCCCATCGTCAGCAGCCGCGCGCGCAAGGTACATCTGCGCCAGGGCGTTCAGGAGTATGTTGCACGTGGGAGCTTCATGGTAAAAACTCAGTGATCTGTTAACCCGCTCCTCCCTTTCCTAATCTCTACTCTTGATTCATTCTGCCATCTTTAACTTTCATTGTACATAAAGCTACCTAACCGAATGACATTCCCTAAGGCTTCTGGGAGAGCATACAGTCTCCTCTCCAATGGGATCTTTAAGCTTCTTTCTCTTTTGAGAGCTCATGTTTCAAATGCTTTTATGCATCTTTTAAATTGTTCAAAATGTTGATTTGATCTATGAAAATCTTTAATTTTTAAATCTCTATTAAAATTGAAACTCATAATTGCATGTTTCTATGTAAAATACACTTTCTAATGCTTTCCTTTTGCTTTCATGATTTCCCAGATCAAAAACCCCCCAAAAAGGCCTGCTTCTCCCCATCTTGGGAAGATTTAAAGTCCACTGTGGATTTACTATGATGGATTCCCTGTGGAGTGTAGGTACCCCTGAGAACATCAGAGTAGCACATCCAGATTATAATTTATAAGATAGCTTTCAGATTTACCTTTGCATGATGCTTATTCTCTTGTTCTCGATTTCCACTCCCATCCTACTAGACCAAACACCTTGTCTTTTCTTATTCTGTCTGATTGAATGGGTCATCACCATACTCGCCTTCGTTTGGAGAAAGGTGAAAAATAGAGATGCTTCTTTGGCTCATTCTCCTGCACTCTGAGGCACCAAGGAAACTCTATGGTGAATGAATGTGATTTAGGTCTAAGAGATGCGTGTTTAGGAAGGTGATGGGCCGCTGTTGTCCCCAGCCCTGCAGACAAAACATCTTTTCATACAGAATGAGCGCCACTACCAAAATGAAACTGATGTGAGAATTCTATAGTACTGAAAGCGAACCCCACTTCGCTTTTTAAAAGCATTGATGCAGCTGCAGGTCAGTGGCCTGAAGATATTTTAGAATTTGAAAGTGTTATATCTCCACAATGTTATAGGATTGTGTAGGCTACAAGTAGGTATTGTTTAGGAAGCTGGCTCTGTATATACTATACCAAAGTAAGTTAAAGTGTGCACAGAGTCCAATGGATCCCCAGTGGTATAGCAGAGGCTAAACTAGATAATATGTTACTCTCTTTTGCGGTAGTGTGGTTGAGCAGTCAGGCTGATTAGGAGGGTAGTGTTAAGAATTTGTTGTACACGCTCAGGCGAGAAATGATGTCACATACTCAAAGACTGAATCCAGTCCAATTGTTTGCATAAAAAGTTATTTTCTTCTTTTATTTGTAGAACCAAGTTATCCTTAGTAACAGGTAAATTAAACCCTTCATACAATGTTACTTTTCAAAATGCAGTGAACATTGGATTGGTAGGAACATGTAGATTACTTTTGCAGTTGTGAAAACCATTGATAAACTGATCAAAAACACTTGAAATTACGGTTAGATTACTTTTAGATTACTTTGCAATTACTTTTCTAGTTCGACATGAAACAAACTCATGACCGAGTCCAAGCAGCACAGGACATTAAGAAACAGGTTAACTCTTTTCAAGGCATTAAGTTACTTTTGTTTGCAGTATAAGACAGCTCAACACTTAGAGCATTTTTCAGAGAAAAACCCAGCATACAATCCTATGGAGAAAAGCACTTGCAGGTAAGTAAAACGGTTTACATTAAATATCTTTTGGATGCTGAACCAGTGTTCAGCAAGGTTTGGTTGTGCACTGGGACTGCACCACCAGTGGTACTACGGCGGCCGGGTGCAGAGTGGAAAGTTCAGTACCGGGGCCAATGCTAGCCAATAGGGCGAGGGGCACTGCGTATTGAGGTTGCTCACGGGCTGGCCAATTGTGCTTAGAAGCAGATCTCTTGGGGTATAGGTGAGGGCAAAGGGGAGGACACAAGGCAGCACGAAAACTGCACCACCAGTGGCACGGAGCAGCCGGGTGCAGAGTGCTTACACGGCGTCGGTGTCCAATGCTTTTCTATAGAGATCCTCAAACTTGGTCTTGGGCTGCAGACCTCTCTCAGGAAGCCAGATGAGGGAAACCAACAAAACACACAAAAAAAGTATGGTAGGGTCGGAGGCCAGAGTTTAAAGACCAACTGGAATATGCAGCCCCAAACTAACATATAAATACAGAGTATATACCAGCGTCTATATGATAAGAGAACTAAAGGAGATACTTAACAAGACACAAAATAGTGATATGACAAAGTGACATAAAAAGTTTATGTGTGTGGATTCCCATCATTCACCAAGCCTGGTGATCAGCTTCATCATTTGGGTATCCTTTAGTGTAAGATGACAGTCCAGCTCTATATAAATCAGAGCTCTCGAGTGTCAAAAGGTATGGTCACCAAGATGAGCAAGATTGAATGTGTGGGAACAAGTTTATCAGTGCAGTGCAAATTGTGAAGTGCAAAAAAATAATAAAATTGATGCGTGAACAGACTAGAAATTTTAATGGTGTCAGTCACGATCAAAGGTTAAAACACAACTCAAGGACCAGTTTAAACAAATAGCTGTCCTCAACAAAAGTGGTCAACATGTTTCAGCACTTAAGGCAAAAAATTAAGCCATGTGCTTTCGTCAGGACCTCTAAAGATAACAAAGCTACTGCTATTGACAACTATTCAAAAAGGATTTAGTGTGAGTGTCGCGTCTCACAATCCGAAATTCCTCGTGGTATCAACAATTTTCTGAAAAATAAAGTAACACACAACAAAAATGATTCTTGAAAAAGAATATCCTCATAGTTCTCTAATTATATGTGGCAATGCAATTTTGTACCATCACATATACACCCACTTAATGGGGCAACATTCCTTCTTACCTTTACAGTATGGAGGACAAAACCTCGCCCCACCTGGCAACCGCTCAGGATGAAGGAGGCACCGCTCTAAAAAGAAGAAAGCACCAAACTAAAAATCTTGTGGAGTTTCATTCTTTAACGTTAACAACAGAAACAACTGCCTCTAGCATGTGATACAACAAAACCAATATGACGTAAATACACTCATTCTCATTGTTTCATTATTAAAGGCAATGCAGCCCTACGGGCTTGTAGAGATCCTTAGATATAATATGTGCACCTCCACTCGTAGAAGAGATATACAGGGGACCTTATAATAGTGAACTACTATCTAGCTCGGCTCAGATGTAAAATGCTCAATTATCTTAAACTCCGGGTCCAGTCTTAGTGTAGAGAAAAACGAACAACCAAACAAACAAACTACAAACGCCCCCTATGTCTAGCCCACTTGTATAATAAGAGGGCACCCTCTTACCTCTCCGTCGGTACCTCTGACGGTCTTCTGAGCCGTCGGGGAGGTACCGAACGGGAGACAGAAGGCAGTAAAATATCCTCGGGTGACAGTCTTCCGGGTTCCCGAACGAAGTCCCGGAAGGCAGTAAGTATCGCGAGACTACGCCGCGAACTACTAAATAACCTGGGATATGTAGTTTGCGATGTACCCGCGGCTATGGAGATAAAGAGTTTAAAACATAATTTATTTTAACAGCAATATGACGAAAAGTTTTCATATCGTCAAACATTGAAGTGAGACAGTTACTGGGAGCCCAACTCGCTGCCTACCTCGGAAAGGATCCCAGAGAACACGTGATTATGTAAACCAAGTGTAGCGCTACCAGCCAATAGGGCTAGGGGCACTGCGTATTGAGGTTGCTCACGGGCTGGCCAATTGTGCTTGGAAGCAGATCTCTTGGGGGATAGGTGAGGGTAAAGGGGAGGACACAAGGCAGCACGAAAACTGCACCACCAGAAGCACGGAGCAGCCGAGTGCAGAGTGCTTACATGGCGTCGGTGTCCAATGCTTTTCTATAGAGATCCTCAAACTTGGTCTTGGGCTGCAGACCTCTCTCAGGAAGCCAGATGAGGGAAACCAACAGCCAGGTAAGTAACTTAGGATGCAGGGGGACGTCAGGACACCTTTGGAACTGGTTGGTAGGTCCCAGGGCTGGAGGTTGCAGGGGTGTCTTTAGATGTTGGATTTCCATTTACAAAGCAGGTCGCGGTGGAGGGGGTCTCGGTGTTGAGGCTGTAGGCGTCGGCACGTGGGTTTGGAGGTGACACCCCTCACTGGATTCGGACTCGGGACAGCTGCGGAACCTCTTCTGGACCGGTGGACGCCCTGGACTCGGCCAAGGGCGTTGAGTGCAGTGGTAGGTCCAGAGGGTGAGGCTTCATGATTCCGCAGGGCCTGAAGGTCTTTTGTCTTGGTTTCTTTTGTGGACAAAGCCTCTGTCTTCAGGAGTCTCAAGAGTCTTTGTAGAAGTGGGTCAGTCCTCTTAGGGTTTGTGGAGGTCGCTGATCCCTGACTCTACGTCTTCTTGGCTGCAGGGGTTTCCGGGAATGCAAGCAGGCCAGTAGTGCTGGGGCCAATTCAGTGCTTGCCTGCGTCTTCTCTGCTGCGTCGTCTTCCTCGGGCCAGTCATTGTAGGTTGCCAGGAACTGTCTTCTGGGTTGAGGGCTACCCCCTAAATACTGTATTAAGGGGTCTTTTTAGGAGTCTAAAGGTAGTAGCCAATGGGCTACTGACCTTAGGTTGACTACACCATCAGTGTCCTCACCACACATGGAGTGGGCTCAATCAATAACTCTGCACTGAAGGGTGGGCTTCACCTTGCCCCCGCACCCCCGCCCCCCCCAAACCTGAGGGGTGATGTTAGTAAAGAGGAGCACACCTTCTGGGCTGTTAACATTTTTCCCACCTGTCTTCCTGCCAAAAAGGGGGTGAGACAGGAAGGGGGCCTGCATCTGATAGTAGGAGAAGCTGGGGGTCACTTTGTACAGGTGGCAAGGCCTTTGAAGCTCTCCTGCCACATATGGCTCTTCCTGACCTGGAGGAGGTGTAATAATTTCCTCTCAGAAAAGGCTTGGTTTCTGGGCCCAGTGAGTAAAGGCTTCCACCCCAGGGTTCCAAAACGTATCTCGTGGTGGCAGGCTGGTGGTCACCAGTCAGAAACCCACCAAAGGCTGGTTTGGTTCAAGTGCACGGAATAATACATCTTACACTGGAGTCAGTGCAGGTTTATTATTCTAAGATGTTTGATACCAAAGATCCCAGGATTCAGCAAAGCCATCATGGTGCTAGGAAACTCCGAATGACCAGTTTCTAGACCATATATTTAGAATGGCTTTTAATAATAAAGGACATCTATAGGTTTGAAACTGTTTTAGATACCATATCCCCAATACTAATCAGGAAACTGTATCTCCAATGGAGGTATGGCAGTTTACCATTACGGGCCCACACTAGTAAATGGGCAGATTTTTCCCCGTCTCATTGCCCAGGGTCAAATCAGAACAGAAAACTGATTTGCACATATTGTTCTTTTGTAGTGCTTATGTGCAGGCGCGGAAGAAATGGATCGTCCCACTATGTAAAAACCTGTTTTTCTCCCACTGCCTGCAAGCATATAGGGTTTTTAAGACCGATTTATCAGGGCCTATAGTCTTTGCCGTAGCCAAATATCTGGGGATAGTTTGGCATAAGAGGAGATACCTCTTAGATGGGGAATTATGATAAATTGTTAAAATGATAAACTGTGATGTAGACATTTTTAGTATAATAATCCACATTTGTAAAGCGCACAATCACCCGTAAGGGTCTCTAGGCGCTGGGGGCCGTCGGGAAGATTAAGCAAGCTATTGCCCAGAGTCACATGGTGCTGGGCTAACCTGCCGCCGGAGCCGGGGATCGAACCCTGATCCCCAGATTCCAGCGTCAGTCGCCCTGGCCGCGGCGCCACACCTCTCCCTAGTCTTTATATCTGTGAATTGATTTTATATGTTTTATTGGTTGTACATATTTTAACATTACTGTATTAGATTTAATGTCATTTGTACCTTTTATGGCACATGTTGCTAAAATAAAGATGATGATGATGATGAGAATGGCTTTACTGGGCACTTATAGTGTATAATAATGGCCTTAGATATTATAGGTACCTGTCTCCTCATGCAGATTGGCCCTCACATGAGCTATAGGTCAGCCTGCTTTAAGGGTGGCTTAGCTAGGCCTCATGCAATGCTGGTCAGGCATGGCACACATTGATGTGTGCCATGTGTACGCTTCACTTTTAGCTGACCAAAACACTCAGGCCGCAATGGCAGTGGTGCATGTTTTTGGTGTGAGGTCTCTGAGGGTGGCATAAAAATGCTGCAGCCCTCAGATGCCTTTCCTTGGCTACCATGCCCTAGGTACCAAGGGGCTTACATGTAGGCCAGAGTTGTGCCAATGGTAGAAACATTGGTACAGTTTCGAGAAAAAACACAGGCCATGGGTAGCTGAGTGGCAGGAACCCCAGGCACACTCAGCCAAAGTGCATCAGAAATCTAGCACAAGGTGGAGGGGGTTACTGCAACAGAAACCCAATTTCCTACACATCGTGCATTGCCCTAATAAAAGGGACTGTGCAGGGTTCTAGCAAGGGATGTGACTTGATCTTGCATCTTTCCAAGTTGAGAAGTAGAGTGATTGCTTGTAGCTCACAGTGTCACTGTAGAGGGAAATTCTGCTCTACTCCTGTGTCTCCCGGGCTCAGCTGAATGACGAAAAGCAAGGAAAAACGGGCTGACACTAGCCCTCTCCACATCTATTGCTGTGAATGTTTAACAGTTAATAGCTGTGGTCCTGCATGCAGCTGTAAATGGCAGAACATTCAGAGAAACAGTTGTGAAACAGAGGCTTCAAATCCGTGGGGGGTGGGGAGGAGTGTTTAGCCAACTCTACATCCAGGAGGTCTGGGTTTTTTAACTAGGACATTCTGCCCTCATGGGGCGAAATGTTCAAATAGCCTTATTGCTCGGCATGGTGGGCTATACCTGCCATTAAAGGCAAGCTTCCTTGTTATGGCGGGCTACAAGGTTATATCATAGACTTTAGTGTATCTAAATATAATACTTCTGTTTTTGTTATGTCTGGCAAAAATTTACTCTTATCCAAGATATGTAACATCTCACAGTGTTTCCGAGCAACACAAATGCTATTGGCCATCTTAAGTGTGTTATTTGGTTAAATATTCTCAGTTTGTGGCTCCCATCCTAATTAATTGCCTCATGTCATATCTGACAACTGTTTGCTCACATTTAAAAGTAGAAGTGTAGTTGGTGCTTGATCAGACTCCCACACGGAACGTTATAACACAGGCCATAATGTTGCCGGTCTCCTTAAACTCCGGCAACCATATTGTGATGGGCAAAATCCCAGACCAGATGTAAGGGAACAGGTCATTACATAGCTGATTAAGACAAATGTCGGCAGCCTTCTTACAATTCACAATATGTGGCTCCCTGCCACAAGAGAAGTGAACACAAGGTCCCGAAGTGCACATTAAATACTCTGAACAAAAAGTATCTTTTGTAACCAATATTGTTATGTAAGTGCATACCTTAACATAAAAGGTAAACATTAATGATTTACATGAACAATTGGCACATCTACTTGGAAATAGCTGTATGATTAAACCTAGTCTTATAGTGGTCAGTCACTGGGATGACAAAATAGTCCTACTCACAAAAGCTCACATGCATCTTTCTAGAGAAAGGCTTTTCTGAAATGAAATCAGGCAACATATGACAGCTTTTGCACATTGTGAAAGCGGATATTAAGTATGGACAATGCAGAGTCTGAAAACACACATGAAACACAAGTTGATTTAAATATAAAGATTGTGTATTTACCAACATGCCTACTACATGATAGCCATGAAGGAACAATGTGTTTGAGGCATATGAGCTGCTGATCTCACACTTAGAACGCCATCTGGTGTTGGGCTCGGATGCTTGCACGTTGTTTTTGTCTTGGAAGAAGTCTTTGTAGTCACAAGATAGGTGACTCCTTCATTGGACGATAGTGCACATGGGCATCGACTCCATCCTTAGATTGTTTTTTTCCGACATTGGGTTCGGATGCAACTTTTGCGCTCCAATTCGAAATCTATATTTCAAACTACTTAGACGTGGAAAACTTCCATAAACCTTTCGAATTGACTTCGACTATCTTCAGCTTCGACGCAGCTTTCATCTCTCGATTCCGATCGTCGACGTGGGCCGTTGGGCCTACGGCTCATGGAAAGGACGCCATTCAAGAAATGCCCCCAGTATGGAGCAAAATTCCCGCACAGTGACCATCACAAGGTCTGCAACCTGTGCCTATCACCTGAACACGACGAGTCCAGCTCTCCGGCCTGCGCATCCTTTCGATCGAAGAAGACCATTCGAGATCGAAGGGCTCGTCGACACATCATGCAGGGATCAGCTCCGAAACCAGTGTCCCAGAAGAAGATTCCGAAGATCTCCAAATTGTATCAGAGGCAGAGGACTCCGATAACCCCATCACTCCTGGTCAACGAGTGAGTACTGCTGCCCCTACCCCAACCCCACCATCAAAACCAAAGGCAATGGTCAAGACTTTGCTGCTGGCCCCAGTCTCGACCGAAAACACACTTCAGAAGCCCCGCCTCCGGGCCCGGCTCAGAAGAAAAAAGAAAAGCCTTCCGGTAGCTCAGGACCGAGCAAACCGCATGTACCAATCCCATCGGCACCTTCGGTACCGAAACCAAAAGAACTCTCGGCTCCGAAATCAGTTCCAAAGCCTTCCACCTCCAAAGACAAATCGGCCCGAAAACCTCGAGGCCCATGGATAACCTGGCTTTGAATGTTTCCAAGCCTAAAGATCCTGCTTCGGCTCCGAAACCAAGAACCTCGGAACCAAAACCTATGCCTAAGGACTCTTATTACGCCTCCTAAGGCCAAAGACAATAAAAGTCACCACCAACCCCGCTCGTAACTGAAAAAATAGGCACCGAAAGCGGTTCCTGAGGAGGAGGAACTTTTTCATCCCGATCCTACACAGAAAAAGATTTATATTGATCCAGAAACAGGACATGTCACCACTGTGCCATATAGGAAGAGGAAGTTAGATACAGCACCAGCTCCTCCAGTGCCTGTAAAGAAGAAGGACTCTGCCACATCACCTATGCATCCTTCTTCTCCTATACTTCCTTCTAACCCACTTCCTCTCCCTAAACCTATTACAACACCTCAAACTTTCATTTCTCCACCTCGTACACCCCCAGATCAATACGACGATGAACACCTAGGGGTGGGGGGTGACCCAGATGACCCTTTCACGTATCCAACCGACCTACATGATTGGGAGTACCCTATCCCAACAGATATACCAGACATCCCAAGCTCACACACATACCCCTCAAAACCATCTCCCCCCAGACGATAATATTGGTTTTGGACAGTTAATTAATCGGGCTGCCATCTATCATGGCGTCACAATGCACTCAGATACTGCAGAAGTGGACTTTCTGTTGGATACATTTGAACAGTCTCAAAAGACAGTGCAAATATTGCCAATGTTTAAGGGAGTCATTAAACATGCCCCCAAAGTGTTTAAAGATCCCGTACGTGCCAGGATTCTTAACCCTAGAATAGAACAAGCATTGGAAATGCAATAGGTCTCGGATTTATTTGAGTTAGAGCTAATGGCATTGTAAATGGCAATGTCTTTTAGCCGTGTGTTATGGAGTGTATGCATGTGGTGTGTAATGCAATTATGTGGTTTGCATTGGAATTGTTCACCCTGCACACTCACACACTGTTCACCCTGTACACTCACACACTGTTCACCCTACACGCTCACACACTGCTCACCCTGCACACTCACACACTGCTCACCCTGCACACTCACACACTGCTCACCCTGCACACTCACACTCCTCACCCTACACACTCACACACTGCTCACCCTACACGCTCACACACTGCTCACCCTACACGCTCACACACTGCTCACCCTACACGCTCACACACTGCTCACCCTACACGCTCACACAATGTTCACCCTGCACGCTCACACACTGTTAACCCTGCACGCTCACACACTGCTCACCCTGCACGCTCACACACTGCTCACCCTGCACGCTCACACACTGCTCACCCTACACACTGCTCACCCTGCGTAATGCGAAAAGACATAGCTCTGCCCTTTGGCCTGTGTTGTAATCGTACAGTAGGTTGTGAGTAGCTGCGCTTGATTGGTTGAGGCATCCCCTCCTTGCTGCTCCTTTCACAGAGGGCCTGCTGGCTCAATGAAGCTCCCACGTGTTCAGCTGTTCTTTGTTTTAGCTCCTGTGTGTCAGTGCACCGTGTAAGCGCACAAGCATACCCTGCTCTCTCTGGAACAGGCACTCGGCACTCACCACTCTGCACTCACCACTCTGCACTCACCACTCTGCACTCACCACTCTGCACTCACAACTCTGCACTCTGCACACTCACTCTACACTCTGCACTCATAACTCTGCACTCTGCACACTCACTCTGCACTCACACCCTGCACTCTGCACTCACTACTCTGCACTCACTACTCTGCACTCACTATCTGCACTCACTATCTGCACTCACTACTCTGCACACTCACTCTGCACACTCACTCTGCACACTCACTCTGCACTCACTACTCTGCACTCACTACTCTGCACACTCACTCTGCACTCACACTCTGCACTCACTAGTCTGCACACTCACTACTCTGCACTCACAACTCTGCACTCACAACTCTGCACTCACAACTCTGCACTCACAACTCTGCACTCACAACTCTGCACTCATAACTGCACTCACTACTCTGCACCCTGCACTCACCACTCTGCACTCACCACTCCACACTCACCACTCTGCATTCACCACTCTGCGCTCACCACTCTGCACTCACCACTCACCACTCTGCACTCACCACTCTGCACTCACTACCCTGCACTCACTACCCTGCACTCACTACCCTGCACTCACCACCCTGCACTCACCACCCTGCACTCACCACCCTGCACTCACCACTCTGCACTCACCACTCTGCACTCACCACTCTGCACTCACCACTCTGCACTCACCACTCTGCACTCACCACTCTGCACTCACCACTCACCACTCTGCACTCACCACTCTGCACTCACTACTATGCACACTCACTCTGCACGCACACTCACTAGTCTGCACACTCACTAGTCTGCACACTCACTACTCTGCACTCACAACTCTGCACTCTCAACTCTGCACTCTGGAAACTCACTCTGCACTCAGTACTCTGCACACTCACTCGGCACTCACTACTCTGCACTCTGAACACTCACTCTGCACTCACTCCTCTGCACTCACTCCTCTGCACTCACTACTATGCACACTCACTCTGCACTCACACTCACTAGTCTGCACACTCACTAGTCTGCACACTCACTAGTCTGCACACCCACTAGTCTGCACACTCACTACTCTGCTCCCTTCACAGAGGGCCTGCTGGCTCAATGAAGCTCCCACGTGTTCAGATGTTCTTTGTTTTAGCTCCTGTGTGTCAGTGCACCGTGTAAGCGCACAAGCATACCCTGCTCTCTCTGGAACAGGCACTCTGCACTCACCACTCTGCAGTCACCACTCTGCAGTCACCACTCTGCAGTCACCACTCTGCAGTCACCACTCTGCACTCACCACTCTGCACTCACCACTCTGCACTCACCACTCTGCACTCACCACTCTGCACTCACCACTCTGCACTCACCACTCTGCACTCACAACTCTGCACTCACAACTCTGCACTCACAACTCTGCACTCACAACTCTGCACTCACCACTCTGCACTCTCAACTCTGCACTCACAACTCTGCACTCTGCACACTCACTCTACACTCACAACTCTGCACTCACAACTCTGCACTCTGGAAACTCACTCTGCACTCACTACTCTGCACTCTGCACACTCACTCTGCACTCACTACTCTACACTCTGCACTCACTACTCTGCACTCACCACTCTGCACTCACCACTCTGCACTCACCACTCTGCACTCACCACTCTGCACTCACCACTCTGCACTCACCACTCTGCACTCACCACTCTGCACTCACCACTCTGCACTCACTACTCTGCACTCACTACCCTGCACTCTGCACTCACTACTCTGCACTCACCACTCTGCACTCACCACTCTGCACTCACCACTCTGCACTCACCACTCTGCACTCACTACTCTGTACTCACTACTCTGCACTCACTACTCTGCACTAACTACTTTGCACGCTGCACTCACAACTCTGCACTCTGGAAACTCACTCTGCACTCACTACTCTGCACTCTGCACACTCACTCTGCACTCACTACTCTGCACTCTGAATACTCACTCTGCACTCACCACTCTGCACTCACCACTCTGCACTCACCACTCTGCACTCACCACTCTGCACTCACCACTCACTACTCTGCACTCACTACTCTGCACTCACTACTCTGCACTCTGAACACTCACTCTGCACTCACCACTCTGCACTCACCACTCTGCACTCACCACTCTGCACTCTGCACTCACCACTCACCACTCACCACTCTGCACTCACTACTCTGCACTCACCACTTTGCACTCACCACTCACTACTCTGCACTCACTACTCTGCACTCACAACTCTGCACTCACAACTCTGCACTCTGGAAAGTCACTCTGCACTCACTACTCTGCACACTCACTCTGCACTTACTACTCTGTAAAGTAAAAAAAAAAAGTACTCTGAACACTCACTCACCACTCTGCACTCACCACTCTGCACTCACCACTCTGCACTCACCACTCTGCACTCACCACGCTGCAATCACTACTCTGCACTCACTACTCTGCACTCACTACTATGCACACTCACTCTGCACTCACACTCACTAGTCTGCACACTCACTAGTCTGCACACTCACTACTCTGCACTCACAACTCTGTACTCTGCACTCTCAACTCTGCACTCTGGAAACTCACTCTGCACTCAGTACTCTGCACACTCACTCGGCACTCACTACTCTGCACTCTGAACACTCACTCTGCACTCACTCCTCTGCACTCACTCCTCTGCACTCACTACTATGCACACTTACTCTGCACTCACACTCACTAGTCTGCACACTCACTAGTCTGCACACTCACTAGTCTGCACACCCACTAGTCTGCACACTCACTACTCTGCTCCCTTCACAGAGGGCCTGCTGGCTCAATGAAGCTCCCACGTGTTCAGCTGTTCTTTGTTTTAGCTCCTGTGTGTCAGTGCACCGTGTAAGCGCACAAGCATACCCTGCTCTCTCTGGAACAGGCACTCTGCACTCACCACTCTGCAGTCACCACTCTGCAGTCACCACTCTGCACTCACCACTCTGCACTCACCACTCTGCACTCACCACTCTGCACTCACCACTCTGCACTCACCACTCTGCACTCACCACTCTGCACTCACAACTCTGCACTCACAACTCTGCACTCACAACTCTGCACACTCTGCACTCACAACTCTGCACTCACAACTCTGCACTCACAACTCTGCACTCACCACTCTGCACTCTCAACTCTGCACTCTCAACTCTGCACTCTCAACTCTGCACTCTGCACACTCACTCTACACTCACAACTCTGCACTCACAACTCTGCACTCTGGAAACTCACTCTGCACTCACTACTCTGCACACTCACTCTGCACTCACTACTCTACACTCTGCACTCACTACTCTGCACTCACCACTCTGCACTCACCACTCTGCACTCACCACTCTGCACTCACCACTCTGCACTCACCACTCTGCACTCACCACTCTGCACTCACCACTCTGCACTCACCACTCTGCACTCACTACTCTGCACTCACTACTCTGCACTCACTACTCTGCACTCACTGCCCTGCACTCTGCACTCACCACTCTGCACTCACCACTCTGCACTCACCACTCTGCACTCACCACTCTGCACTCACTACTCTGTACTCTGTACTCACTACTCTGCACTCACTACTCTGCACTAACTACTTTGCACGCTGCACTCACAACTCTGCACTCACAACTCTGCACTCTGGAAACTCACTCTGCACTCACTACTCTGCACTCTGCACACTCACTCTGCACTCACTACTCTGCACTCTGAATACTCACTCTGCACTCACCACTCTGCACTCTGCACTCACCACTCTGCACTCACCACTCTGCACTCACCACTCTGCACTCACCACTCACTACTCTGCACTCACTACTCTGCACTCACTACTCTGCACTCACTACTCTGCACTCTGCACTCACCACTCTGCACTCACCACTCTGCACTCACCACTCTGCACTCACCACTCTGCACTCACTACTCTGCACTCACCACTCTGCACTCACCACTCACTACTCTGCACTCACTACTCTGCACTCACTACTCTGCACTCACAACTCTGCACTCTGCACTCACAACTCTGCACTCTGGAAAGTCACTCTGCACTCACTACTCTGCACACTCACTCTGCACTTACTACTCTGTAAAGTAAAAAAAACAAAAAAAGTACTCTGCACTCTGAACACTCACTCACCACTCTGCACTCACCACTCTGCACTCACCACTCTGCACTCACCACTCTGCACTCACCACTCTGCACTCACCACTCTGCACTCACCACTCTGCACTCACCACTCTGCACTCACCACGCTGCACTCACCACTCTGCACTCACCACTCTGCACTCACCACTCTGCACTCACCACGCTGCACTCACCACTCTGCACTCACCACTCACTACTCTGCACTCACCACTCTGCACTCACCACTCACCACTCTGCACTCACCACTCTGCACTCACCACTCACTACTCTGCACTCACTACTCTGCACTCACTACTCTGCACTCACTACTCTGCACTCACAACTCTGCACTCTGCACTCACAACTCTGCACTCTGGAAACTCACTCTGCACTCACTACTCTGCACACTCACTCTGCACTTACTACTCTGCACTTACTACTCTGCACTCACTACTCCGCACTCACTACTCCGCACTCACCACTCTGCACTCACCACTCTGCACTCACTACTCTGCACTCACTACTCTGCACTCACTACTCTGCACTCACTACTCTGCACTCACTACTCTGCACTCACTACTCTGCACTCACTACTCTGCACTCACTACTCTGCACTCACTACTCGGCACTCACTACCCTGCACTCTGCACTCACTACTCTGCACACCACTCTGCACTCACCACTCTGCACTCACCACTCTGCACTCACCACTCTGCACTCACCACTCTGCACTCACTACTCTGTACTCACTACTCTGCACTCACTACTCTGCACTCACTACTTTGCACTCACAACTCTGCACTCACAAGTCTGCACTCTGCACTCACAACTCTGCACTCTGGAAACTCACTCTGCACTCACTACTCTGCACACTCACTCTGCACTCACTACTCTGCACTCTGAACACTCACTCTGCACTCACCACTCTGCACTCACCACTCTGCACTCACCACTCTGCACTCACCACTCTGCACTCACCACTCTGCACTCACCACTCACTACTCTGCACTCACTACTCTGCACTCACTACTCTGCACTCTGCACTCACTACTCTGCACTCACTACTCTGCACTCACTACACTGCACTCTGCACTCACTACTCTGCACTCACTACTCTGCACTCTGCACTCACTACTCTGCACTCACTACTCTGCACTCTCTACTCTGCACTCACTACTCTGCACTCACAACTCTGCACTCTGCACTCACAACTCTGCACTCTGGAAACTCACTCTGCACTCACTACTCTGCACTCACTACCCTGCACTCTGCACTCACCACTCTGCACTCACCACTCTGCACTCACTACTCTGCACTCACTACTCTGCACTCACTACTCTGCACTCACTACTCTGCACTCTCTACTCTGCACTCTCTACTCTGCACTCTCTACTCTGCACTCTCTACTCTGCACTCTCTACTCTGCACTCACAACTCTGCACTCACAACTTTGCACTCTGCACTCACAACTCTGCACTCTGGAAACTCACTCTGCACTCACTACTATGCACTCTGCACTCGCCAGTCTGCACTCACCACTCTGCACTTACCACTCTGCCCTCACCACTCTGCACTCACCACTCTGCACTCACTACTCTGCACTCACTACTCTGCACTCACCACTCTGCACTCACCACTCTGCACTCACTACTCTGCACTCACTACTCTGCACTCACTACTCTGCACTCTCTACCCTGCACTCTGCACTCACTACTCTGCACTCACCACTCTGCACTCACCACTCTGCACTCACCACTCTGCACTCACCACTCTGCACTCACTACTCTGCACTCTGCACTCACTACTCTGCACTCACTACTCTGCACTCACTACTCTGCACTCACTACTCTGCACTCACTACTCTGCACTCACTACTCTGCACTCACTACTCTGCACTCACTACTCTGCACTCACTACTGTGCACTCACAACTCTGCACTCACAACTTTGCACTTTGCACTCACAACTCTGCACTCTGGAAACTCACTCTGCACTCACCACTCTGCACTCACCACTCTGCACTCACCACTCTGCACTCACTAGTCTGCACTCACTACTCTGCACTCTACTTTGCACTCACTACTTTGCACTCTGCACTCACAACTCTGCACTCACAACTCTGCACTATGGAAACTCACTCTGCACTCACTACTCTGCACTCTGCACACTCACTCTGCACTCACTGCTCTGCACTCTGCACTCACCACTCTGCACTCACCACTCTGCACTCACCACTCACCACTCACTACTCTGCACTCACCACTCTGCACTCACCACTCACTACTCTGCACTCACTACTCTGCACTCACTACTCTGCACTCACTACTCTGCACTCTGCACTCACTACTCTGCACTCTGCACTCACTACTCTGCACTCAGTACTCTGCACTCACTACTCTGCACTCACTACTCTGCACTCACTACTCTGCACTCTGCACTCACTACTCTGCACTCACAACTCTGCACTCTGCACTCACAACTCTGCACTCTGGAAACTCACTCTGCACTCACCACTCTGCACTCTGCACACTCACTCTTCACTCACTACTCTGCACTCTGAACACTCACTCTGCACTCACTACTCCGCACTCACTACTCCGCACTCACCACTCTGCACTCACCACTCTGCACTCACTACTCTGCACTCTCCACTCCCTACTCTGCACTCCCTACTCTGCACTCACTACTCTGCACTCACTACTCTGCACTCACTACCCTGCACTCTCCACTCACTACTCTGCACTCACCACTCTGCACTCACCACTCTGCACTCACTACTCTCCACTCACTACTCAGCACTCACTACTCTGCACTCTCTACTCTGCACTCACAACTCTGCACTCTGCACTCACAACTTTTCACTCTGCACTCACAACTCTGCACTCTGGAAACTCACTCTGCACTCACTACTATGCACTCTGCACACTCACTCTGCACTCACTACTCTGCACTCTGAACACTCACTCTGCACTCACCACTCTGCACTCACCACTCTGCACTCACCACTCTGCACTTACCACTTTGCCCTTACCACTTTGCCCTTACCACTCTGCCCTCACCACTCACCACTCTGCACTCACTACTCTGCACTCACCATTCTGCACTCACCACTCTGCACTCACCACTCTGCACTCACCACTCTGCACTCACCACTCTGCACTCACCACTCTGCACTCACCACTCTGCACTCACCACTCTGCACTCACCACTCTGCACTCACTACTCTGCACTCACTACTCTGCACTCTGCACTCACCACTCTGCACTCTGCACGCACTACTCTGCACGCACTACTCTGCACTCACTACTCTGCACTCACTACTCTGCACTCTGCACTCACTACTCTGCACTCACTACTCTGCACTCACTACTCTGCACTCACTACTCTGCACTCACTACTCTGCACTCACAACTCTGCACTCACAACTCTGCACTCACAACTTTGCACTCTGCACTCACAACTCTGCACTCTGGAAACTCACTCTGCACTCACTACTCTGCACTCTGAACACTCACTCTGCACTCACTACTCATACACATTTGTGGCACGGGCAGGGTTAGTGGTCTCGGCTGGCACGACAGACTGAGGTCCCTCAGTGTGTGCCCAAGTGTTTAAAGATCCCGTACGTGCCAGGATTCTTAACCCTAGAATAGAACAAGCATTGGAAATGCAACAGGTCTCGGATTTATTTGAGTTAGAGCTAATGGCATTGTAAATGGCAATGTCTTTTAGCCGTGTGTTATGGAGTGTATGCATGTGGTGTGTAATGCAATTATGTGGTTTGGATTGGAATTGTTCACCCTGCACACTCACACACTGTTCACCCTGCACACTCACACACTCCTCACCCTACACACTCACACACTGCTCACCCTACACGCTCACACACTGCTCACCCTACACGGACGGGCAGGGGTGGTCTCGGCTGGCACCACTGCGCACATACACACAGCCAATCACTGACCTTGGCTGGCACTACAGCCCTCGCGCAGAAATGCCCCCTTCACTGAATGCAAGTCCATGAGATTCCTGTGTTGGTGCTGCCTGTGGGCATTGGCCGCCCCCGCAGGGGCCCCCAGTACACGCGGAAAACCTCCCTTTCAGTTTCAAACACCACCGAAGAATGCACCCGGCCTCCAAGGAACTCGTCCTGCGAGATTTCTAAAGGCCCTCTGGAGCTGCTGCCACGCCCCGACAGGGCAGCCCAGGGCAGCACAGCGCCAGCCCATGCCGGGGCAGCCCAGGACAGCACAGCGCCAGCCTTCAGCTATCCCTGGAAGCAGCCTGGGGCTGCCAGGCTCCATGTAGGATATATGCATATGTTGCATGTGCACTCGCGATAGCTTTTATATGTGCACACAAGCGGCAGAATGCAGCGTTCTCAAAGCGCCTAGCTAGGGGCAGCAGCTGCTTGCACTTTGGTATGTCTTGCACTCCAATTGCTACTTCTGCACCCAGGAGTCACAAAGGCAGTGGCTTAGCTCCTTCAACTACATGCTTCAGAAGCAAATCTAAATCACTGAAGGGAGGTCCAAAGGTCAAACCTTTGATGAAATCAGTTCCTCAAAAACTGCATGATTTTACTTCCACTACTCTTACAATTTTGGTGAATGGATGCCCATAGGGAAAGCTTTTTAAACCACGATTTCGGTCTTTTGCATTTGTATTAACCATTCAGCCAATTGGAACGACTGTTTCAGAATCTGCAACTCAAACAAACACTACGCATGGTGAGAATGCTACATTAAGCTAGTAAAGTGACCCTGCGCCCCTAGTAAAATGAATGTTTGTTAATTCTATACAGTGAATATTATCCGAGTGACCACCAGCTTTAGGGGGTCATGGCTGCGCTTGGTTCAAATAAAAGGCTCTGAAAACATACTACAGATGCAAAGCAAACTATGAACCTTGCGGACATTTTTAAAACAAGAGAGGCGAACGCGCAGTGCTGCTCGTGTGAGGAATGGTGTTTTCTCTGTGGGGCTGACGTGAGCACGCGCGCCCACCATTTGCCTTGCGAGACCAGCATCTGTCTTCAATTACCACGAGCCTTGACAGGTGGTAATTGAAGATTTATGACCTTCTCCTGCTCCTGTACGAACGGAATATGCAGGAAGTGGAGAAAGTATACAGACTAAGGCCTATTGCGTGCTGGCTTGTAAAAAAAACAGCCATGCGAGGGCCAATTACCATGCAGCTACCAATAATGATGAACAAAATTCACGCGCTTCTCTGGAATGTCCAGGTTAGCTCGGCAAACTGCTCTCTAGAGGACTCTGAAGCCACACCCACTTCGTGGGATGTAGGCAGAGCCCTAAAAAAAGTATAGACCTGCCCCTGCAGATCCTGCTTACATTAAGGGACAGCTGCCTTTGGATTCTCAAGTAGTTTCCAACGCTAGAAAGCGCACCCACTCCCAAACCTCAGGGGAAGCACCACCCCCGATAAAGAATCCAAGTTGCTAGATGCTTCTGGCAAAAGAGTAGCTGCACAAGCAGCCAATCACTGGCGCATAGCCAACAAGCAGGCACTGCTCGCAAGGTATGATAGGGCTCACTATGACCAGTTAGAAACCCTACTACAACATTTGCCTGATCAATATAAAACACAAGCTAATGATCTAATCCAAGAGGGCAAGCTAATTTCAAACGCGTCAATAAAATGCGCACGTGACGCGGCAGACACTGCCTCTAGATCCATCAATACCAGTGTGCTCCTTAGGCGACATGCCTGGCTACGCATCTCAGGCTTTAAGCAGGAAGTCCAGACTACCATCCTCAACCAGCCGTTCAACCAACAACAATTTTTTGGCCCGGCTGTGGACACTGCACTTGAAAAAATGAAGAAAGACACTGAGACTGCTAAGTCCATGGGAGTGTTACAGTCTCCACAAACACGTGGCTCCTTTCATCGCTCCTTCTATAGAGGGGCCTTCAAAAACATGGGAGCAGACAACTCATCTTCATTTAAAGCCACTACACAAACATCCCCCAATAGAGGATACTTTAGAGACAGATACAGAGGAAGTAATAATAAAGGGAGAGGTTGCGGTAATAACAACACTAGTACCTTCCCCGCCACAAAACAGTGATTTCCCTCCGCTCCTCCCAGACCATTCCACTCCAGTCGGGGGGAGATTATCACAGTTCCTACCTGTCTGGGATTCCATCACAACAGACAAGTGGGTGAGACAGATTATCCAGTATGGTTACTGCCTAGAACTTACAGCTGCCCCCCCCCACACATACCACCCAAGCAGCGTCCCATGTCCACAGAACATCTTACACTCCTAAAACAAGAGGTTCTCTCACTGCTTCAAAAGCACGCAATAGAGACTGTTCCATTACAACATCAAGGAACAGAGGTTTACTCGCTGTACTTCCTAATACCCAAGAAAGACGGCACTTTAAGACCAATACTTGATGTCAGGCCCCACAACCTATATATACACTCAGATCATTTTCACATGATCACTCTCCAACATGTGCTCCCGCTGCTGCAACAAGGCGACTTCCTTGCCACACTAGATCTCAAAGACGCCTACTTCTACGTTCCCATACATCCTTCTCACAGGAAGTATCTAAGGTTTGTAGTGGACGGACAACACTATCAGTTCAAAGTCCTTCCATTTGGAGTCACAACTGCACCCAGATTGTTCACAAAGTGCCTTGCAGTAGTAGCAGCACATCTCAGAAGACAACAGATCCATGTCTTCCCATATCTAGACGACTAGCTAATAAAAGCCAAGTCATTCAATCATTGTGTTCATCACACTCATCAAACCATTCACACATTACACTACTTGGGGTTCACCATCAACTACACCAAGTCACATCTCCAGCCCTCTCATATACACCAATATCTGGGGGCCACAATAAACACCTCCAAAGCTCTAGCATATCCCAGTCCAGCCATGATAGCCAGCATACAAGCCCTCGTCACAAAATTTCAAGTCCAACACTCTCTCCCAGCCAGAGTGTTCATGCAGCTCATAGGCATGATGGCATCTTGCATTTTTATTGTACATATGCAAGACTTCAAATGCGTTCATTACAGGAATGTCTAGCACATCAGTGGAATCAGGCTCAAGGACAACTTACAGATCTGGTGATGGTGGACAGCCTCACACATCGCTCTCTGCAGTGGCGGAAAACAAAAATCTTGTCCAAAGGGCGGCCGTTCCTCAAACCTGTTCCACAGATAGTACTCACAACAGACGCATCACTCACAGGATGGGGAGCCCATCTCCTCGGACATACAACTCAGGGCAGATGGACCACTCAACAAAAAGTGCTCCACACCAATTACCTGGAGCTATTAGCAATATTCCTAGCTCAAAAAACTTTCTAAGTACATGTACAAAACAAAGCTGTCTTGATCCAGACGGACAACATGATAGCCATGTACTACATACAAAAACAAGGAGGCACACATTCTCTGCAATTGTCCCAGCTCTCACAGAACATTTGCAGATGGGGCATACCACAAAATATATATCTACTGGCTGAACACCTTCCAGGAGTTCACAATCAGATTACGGATCTGTTAAGTCGACAGACACAACAGATTCATGAATGGGAACTCCATCCCCAGGATCTTCTACCATTTTTCCACATGTGGGGCCAACCAGACATAGATCTGTTCGCCACACACGACGACGCAAAATGCCCAACCTTCGCCGCCAGGTTTCCACACCCGTTGTCCAAGGGCAATTCGATATGGATGAACTGGTCAGGCAGATTTGCGTACGCTTTTCCACCACTCCCGCTAATTCCACTGGTGGTACGCAAGCTCCGACAACAGTCTCTCAAAGTAATCATAGTGGCTCCCACATGGCCATGTCAACCGTGGTTTACAACGCTGTTGGAACTCTCACTAGTTCCGCACCAAAGACTGCGCCTGTCCCCATCCCTGCTAACGCAGATCCATGGAGAGATCAGACATCCAGATCCAGGTCAGCTGAATCTAGCGATCTGGCTCCTGAAGTCCTAGAGTTCGGTTACCTTAACCTACCACCAGACTGTATGAACATCATTAAAGAAGCCAGACGACCTACTACTAGAGCTTGCTATGCTGCACAATGGAAAAGATTTGCCATGTACTGTACCAATAATCATATTGACCCATTGGATGCTTTCATCCAGAATATTATTTGCTATCTACTGCACTTGCAGAGATGTAATCTAGCATATTCATCCATACCTTTACATCTAGCAGCACTAGCTGCTTACTTACAAAACAGACAACACTTGTCACCATTTAGAGTCCCTGCAATTAAAGCCTTTATGGATGGCCTAAAAAGTATTATTCCTCCTCGATTACCTCCCTCTCCAGTGTGGAACATAAATATTGATCTTACCAGGCTCATGGGACCCCCATTTGAACCTTTACACAAATGCGAACTACAGTTCCTCAAATGGAAAGTAGCTTTCCTTGCTGCCATTCCTTATCTTAGAATAAGAGTAAGCGAGATCCAGGCTTTAACCATACAGGAACCATTTTTACAATTACATTGTAACAAATTGGTCCTCAGAACAAACCCAAAATTCCTTACTAAAGTCATCTCTCCATTTCATCTTAATCAATCAGTGGAGTTACCAGTGTTTTTTCAGAACCCAGACTCCATAGCAGAGAGAGCTCTACACACCCTAGATGTTAAAAGAACCCTACTTTATTACATTGACAGAACTAACCCCTTTCGCAAAACAAAACAATTGTTTGTAGCTTTCTCCCCACCACATAAAGGAAATCCCATCTCTAAAGCTGGGGTTGCAAGGTGGATCGTTAAATTTATCCAAATATGCTACCAAAAAGCGAAACGCACATTAACAATTCCTCCTAGAGCGCACTCCACATGCAAACTAGGAGCTTCTATGGCTTTCTTAGGGAACATTCCCCTAGAAGACATCTGTAAAGCAGCAACATGGTCCACGACACACACCTTCACTAAACACTATTGTGTTGACGTGCAAGCCAAGCAGCAAGCTGCTGTAGGCCAAGCTGTTCTTAAAACTCTTTTTCAATCTACTGCAACCGATACAGGTGACCGCCACTAGGGGAGATACTGCTCTATAGTCTATGCTAAGTGTGAGATCTGCAGCTCATATGCCTCGAACGGAAAATGCTACTTACCAGTATGCATCTGTTCTTGGCATGTAGAGCTGCAGATTCTCACACGCCCACCCGCCTCCCTGGGACCTGTATCTGTTCCAGTTCTATCTTAATTAGATATACACACTTGGGCATCTTTTTTCTTTCTACTAACTCCATCATTTCCCATCATGGCGAAAAACAATCTAAGGATGGAGTCGATGCCCATGCGCACTATCGTCCAAGGGAGGAGTCACCTATCTCATGACTACAAAGACTTCTTCCAAGACAGCAACAACAACGTGCAAGCATCCGAGCCCAACACCGGATGGCGATCTAATGCTAAGTGTCAGAATCTGCAGCTCTACATGCCAAGAACAGATGCATACTGGTAAGTAGGATTTTCCTTATATAAGATTAGAATTGCTGGAAGTTTAAACTCTGCTGTAAAATTATGTGTAGTCTTAAATCACAGATATTATCATCAGTAACAGTAGAAGATGTTTGCATCTGTCCATGATTCGTTTTAATATAATTAGCTTTCATTTTAAAAGGAAATGAGTATTTGCTTATTCCATTTATGAAAACAAACTGCTCATTATTGCCACGCATGTTGTACAATATAAAAAAACTTTTTAGATTTCGTTTTTTTATCTGCTTTGTGTGGCAGTCCTGTTGTGGACAATATCAGTACTTACAAGCTTAAAATCAACTCTGTCCGAGAAGAAATCTCATCGCTTCGCCGTGATGCAAGGGCAAATCCCCCCCCCCCCCCCCCCTTTGGTGTGCGGAACCAACCTTGCCACACACTTGTTCTGACTCTGTTGCCCATCCCTCCCCCTGACATATTCTCCTCTTTCACACACCGACAGCCCTGTACTAACTACAGCACTATGGGACCGCCACAGCAGGGATCAGAGTCATTTAGGTTTATTTAAGACTGTGCCCCAGAGCGACTAGGCCTTGTAGACCCTCACAAGACCCTGGTCGTCTTCACCTTGCATTGGGCCTCAAACACTGCTCGCCTTCCTAGGCCACCCACGCATCTAAACACCATCCAGCCCAGACATCTCATGTCGAATTCACCACCTTCACCTCAATGCCTGCTTCTGAACTGCTGATCAGCAGTCAGGCATGTCATGGACATAGCGGATACCCTCCTACAAAACAAAATCAACATTTGCTATCTCACTGAAACCTGGCTATCCGATCACTCCTCCCCATACATCGACCTCCTTATCCCCCAGGGCTTCTTAATGATTTGCAGCGGCCGCCGAGATGGCCGGGGGGGGGGTAGGGGGATAGTAGTGATGGACAAAAATGAGCTCTGCCTTACACACCTCCACACCACCAACTACCCCTCATTTGAATATCTAGGAGTACAGCTCCCCTCTAAAGAGCCCATCCCCATAAATTTCCATCTCATCTATCATCCACCAGGTAGCAACCCTGAATTCCTCGAAGACTTAGCCGACCTAATCTCTCTAAATGCACTAAAATGACAACAGCGACAATATTTTAGGAGGCCTGAACCTTCACCTGAACAACACAAAGTACTAACCCTTACCTCACTACTGGATGCGAACGACCTGACCCAACACTGCAAGGAACAAACCCATGACAAAGGCTCTACCCTTGGCGCAATCATCTTCAAACACAACATCATTTCCCTGCACTCCATCCTTCCATCAGACTTGACCGATCACCATCTAATACTGTTCCAGTTCAATACTGTACGTCCAAAGGTCCGCAGCAGTCCCAAGTGGTGGTTGAGGAACATCCACCAAATCCCCCAGGCTGATTTAGAAACACGCATTAACCCCCAAATTCAACTCCATCCTGACTTCTCCACCAGCGACCTTACTGACCATTACAATGCGAAAATGACAGAACTCGTTGAAGCAGTCACACATTTGACACTTAAGAAGTATTGCTCCAGATCTGTGTTTTACAACAACTTAAACCATAAGCGGCGCCAACTCCATTTTGCGGACAGAACCTAAAGACAGCATCCATCGAAAACAAATCTCTTGATCCTCAGGGACGATAGCCAAAAATATAAAAAACCTATCTTCAGAGAAAAATCCTCATTTTTCCGTGAGCAACTATACCGGTCCAAAAAACATACCCAAAGAACTTTTAAACATCATAAAGCAACAAACATCTTCTTTCCGTCTACTGGCAATTAACAACTCAACCAAATGCTGTGCCCAATTTGCATCATTTTTTGGGGAAAAGTATCTAGTATCAATCTCTCCCGTGAGCCTCCCTTCTTGCCCCCCACACCAAGGATACCCCTGAACCCCACTCCTTAAATGTAGATCCTCTCTCTTCCTCACAACTCAGCTCCTCCCATTATCAACACAGCTCTCAAACCTCAACGCACTATAACTGATAAACAATGCAACTATGGGATGAATTCAAACACGTCTGTGTTGAAGAAGTCTGCCAAATCCTTAAAACCCGAAACTTCATCACACATATCAGATCCTCTCCCTGCGGCATTTGTTAAAAAAGCTTAGCCACATCATCATTTCTACATGGGCCAATATCATAAATTCCTCAATATCGAGCGGCTCCATTCCGGCCCTCTCAAACTCAGCCAAGTAACCACCCTCATCAAAAACCTGAGCCATCTCAATAACTACAGACCTATAACCAACCTCTCTCTCCTTGCTAAAATCATCAAAAAATGTGTGCTTTCCCAACTCAACACCCACACTGAAAAATACAACTTACTGGACACCTATCAGTCAGGTTTCAGGAAAGACTGCAGCACAGAAACTGCCTTACTGAATATCTTTGACTTTCTCCACAAGATTCTGGACGAAGGACTGGCCTGCCTCCTAGTCGTCCTGGATTTTTTCTGCCGCCTTCAACACTGTCAACCATGATATTCTCCTAAACACCCTCTCGAAGAGAGCAGGCATCAATGGAACGGTCCTTCAATGGTTCCCCTCCTTCCTAAACAAACACACACACCTTATTAAATTCAACAATGAAATCCCAAGTGTAACGCCAGCCTAACAAGGTGTCCCGCAAGGGTCAACCCCGTTCCCTGCCCTATTCAACCTCTATATTGAACCTCTCGTAGAGATCCTGAAACAAGCGAGAATTGCCTAGCACCTATATACGGATGGCACTCAACTCTACATAAAAACCTTGTCAGTTAAGGACATCCAGCACCTAAACAACTCACTGCACACAGTTCAATCATGGCTGACCAGCAACCACCCCAAACTCAACTTTAGCAAAAGTGAACTCCTCCTCATCCAACCTAAAGAAAAATCCCTTCCCGTAACTAGCTGGCTCAACAGTATCACTGCACTATACTGCAAACTGTCCATCTATAACCTGGTCAAATCCCTGGGAATCACACTCGACAGTCACTTAAGCATGAAGTAGTATATTAATGCCTCTGCAAAATGTTCTGGCTGCTCGCTGACACTCCTAAAGAAATTCAAACCCTTTATATCCAGTGATGACCTAAAGATTGTAGAACAAGCCCTCATTCTCAAGCTAGAATATGGCAATGCAGTGCAATGCTCACGGCCCCCCCCAGAAATGTACTTAGCCCCTTTGAAAGCAACACGCCACGCTGCAGCCAGGCTAATATCGGGGGGGAGGCGACATTACCTCATCACCCCCACATTCAAGCGGCTCAACGGGCACCCAATAGAGGCAAGAGCTATATTCAATACTGCATGTATAACTCACAAAGCTCTTCACAAGGATAAACCAACTTACCTCTCAAACAAGCTTTCAAAAGCTGAACAAAAGAGATCTCTAGAAAGCTCTAACCGCCTCCTTCTGATTCTGCCCAAATTCAAAAACGAGAAATCGCACGCCTGCTTCTTCTCGGGGAATCCGCCAAGAATATGGAACGTGACATAGGCAACAGTCACTCTTTCCCCCCACTTGAAGGTGAAACTGAAACTTCTCCTCAGTAAATTTTTGAACATGCCCTCTTAAAGCTCTGACAGACTGTGCTCCCATACACGAAGACAAGGCCAGCCTCCGCTCTATTACTTAGGGGAAACCCCCAGGCCCCCACTCCCATGCCACCAAGAAACATTCTCACTCACCCAATCATACTGTAGGTTGTAGCTCATTGTAAACCCCTGGTCCTTTCAATCATTAATTACCACTGGGCAATTCCCTATGCAAATGTTTCTGCAATTTTAAGACAATGTATGTGTTTGTGCAATGTTAAAAACACTGTAGGTATATTTAATATTAACCGTAACCGTAGGCAAATGTATTTATTCACAGTTAAACGCTATAGTCACAATTTGCTGCTCTACCTCAATAATCTAGCTGCTGTTGTTCCCAATGCCACTAGTATGTTCGCTAATGTCCTGCCTCTGTCTTCATGACTACCCAGGCATGTATACTACTATGTGCAGTTAAATGAACACCTCGTTATAGCTGTCTCTACCTCAGACATGCCTTAGATGTTTAGTCTATGCATTACCTTTATTTCGTAACCTTTAGGCCTACACCACTCATACTACTATCCTTTGCTGCTAAAACAATCTGTATAGCTATGTTTTGTACCTACCTCAAAACTGTATCAGCTACTGTTCTCAACACCATCATTTGAATCGCCTATGCTTTGTCTACCCTTATATGTACTCTGTAAACCTCGCAATTATCACCTTGTAAACATTGTGAAACGCTCTGATGCCTTTGGTTAAGTTTGCACTATATAAAACTCTACAAATAAAGTAAATTGGCTGTAGGTCATGCCATTAATTAGCATTGGTTGGCTTTCTTCACAGTCTCATTGTTTGCGTCTTATTTAATGTCTTCCTTCCTCTCCTTGTGTTTGTCCCTACCCTAGAGCATTCCTTACCATCCTATTGATTCGATGATGTCTATCCTTCCACTGCTTACATTCAGAGGACAACTAATTTCTTTTTATTTCAGCACTCTCTAGGAGTGCGTATGTTTTCTTGTTTTCTCCCTCACATGCTGCTTCCCCTTCAATTCCTGGCCTCTGCTGTTTTTGTGTTGGTCCCAGCGTGTACAACGCTGTCATCACATCGCTGTACCATTACAACGCGGTCGTTACAACAACCGTTTTGTTAGTACATGATGCATTTACATTGCAAGTCATTACAATGACTTGCACTAGGGGACACTAAGGTATTGGAAATTAATCCCAACACCTTCCCTACTGTTGCGCAAACTGGAGTAGGAATAGTAATTAATACAATTCCTAAGTCCAGCACTCCCCCTAGTGCAAGTCGTTGTAATGACTTGCGATGTAAAGGCATTGCGTACTAACTATGTGGTTGTTGTAACGATGCGTTGTAAAAGCACGCAATGTAATACATCGCGTTGCAATATACCATATTCGTCCCCCGTGCTCCCAGTTGCTTTTTGTTGACTTTTTAGGCTCCCCTCCTACCAAGGTCTTCTATTTATCCTCCCCATCACCCTCTGCTCAGCTGCTTCCACTGTTCAACAATGTTCACTTTTTACCCCCCTCCCACTTTACCATTGCTTTCTCACCCATCCGTGGCATGGTGATTTAAAAAAATATATTTTATGGAGCCCGTAGCAGCTATATGTTGCTGCCAGACTACCCTACCCCTTTCTTAAAAACTATGCCTAGGCACACTTTTGAAATGTTTCTAAACTACCTACATAAATTGGTTATAGAATAGTATTTTTATCAAAAATGGTCCCCACATCATAACAATCCCATAGAGGTCCTCTCTTCCAACCCCCTCCAGTGATGCTGAAAAGCATTAACAAAGTCAAATACTAGGCCTATTGGCTTTGCCAATGCTGGTTTTAGCTGGGAAGTCACCCCCTTACCCCTCTTTTTTCTTTTGGGATAACTCAACTTTTATTTTTAACTTGAAAGCTTGTCTCTTTTCTCTCTGGAAGTCTGCATTTGCTTATTCCAGTGATTGGTGCAAGGAATCACACTTCTCTTGGAAGTAATTGTACCATCCCCTTCTCATTCTCCTATTTGCAGTAGGGGTAGCAAGAAGAGTCACTATGAGATTCCATGCATGTGCCGGGCACCATGACTACTCTAGTTATGCTACAAGCTCTTATGATAAGTGTTGCTCTTTTTTTTATAGCGACACCCACACACTTGAAAAAAAAATTGCTGTATGCTTTTAACTCTTTGAAGCTTGTCATGGACACCAATGGCTTTCATATTGACTTTGGGTACTCTACTGAAGCGAATCATGAGCCTTTCCCGGAATTAGTGGTTCGAGGCATATGAGCTGCAGATTCTACACTTTGCATTTGATCGCCACCTGGTGTTGGGCTCGGATGATTGCATGTTGTTGTCGTCTTGGAAGAAGTCTTTGTAGTCACAAGATGGGTGACTCCTCCCTTGGACGATAGTGCGCATGGGCATCAGCTCCATCCTTAGATTGTTTTTTCCGCCACTGGGTTCGAATGCAACTTTTCCGCTCCGGTTCGAGAATCTACTTTTCAAAGACTTTGACGCGCAAAAACCTCTAAAACAAACTTTAACTTCAATATACATACACTCGACTTCATCACCTCGATTCCGGTCGTCGACTCGGGCCGTTGGGCCTACGCACGTGGTGAGGCCTACAACTCATGGAAAGTACACCATTCAAGAATTGCCCCGTGTGTGGAGCAGAATTTCCATACAGCAACCATCGCGAGGTGTGTAACCTGTGTTTATCACCTGAACACGAGTCAAGCTGCACAGCTTGTGCGTCCTTTCGATCCGAGAAGACCATTCGAGATCGGAGCCAGTGGATATCTTCGAAGAAGGTCCATATGTCCCCGAGGAAGATTCTGATGATCTCCAGATCGTATCGGAGGCAGACCACTCCGGATGACTCCGGATGACTCCATACCATCAGGTCAACGCGTGAGTACGACTGCCCCTACCCTAGCCCCAACTCATAAACCAAAGGCTAAGGTCAAAACTCCGCCTTCGGGGCCGAGTCGAGACCGAGACACTGCTTCGAAAGCCCCGCCATCGAGCCCGACTCTGAAGAAAATATTAAAGCCTTCTGGTAGCTCCATACCGATCAAACCGTACGTGCCAATACTACCATCTCCCTCGGCACCGAAACTGAAAGAAGTCCCGGTTACGAAAAAGACTCAGAAACCGTCGACTCCTACACAGAAGACGGCACCGAAACCTATGAAGCCTGCTTCAACCCCAAGATCTTTGGTGCCAAAACCCACAAAGCCTGATTCCGATGCCTCTAAGCCCTCGAACCAGGCCTCGACTCCGAAAACAATACCTTCGGTGCCGAAAAGTACAACTCCTCCTAAGGCTAAAGACAAGCAAAAACCAGGCCCGGAGCCGGAAAAAATCGGCGCTGAAAACAATTTCTCAAGAAGAAGAGCTTTTTACACCTGATCCTTTGCAAAAAAGGATATACATAGATCCAGAACAGGACATGTTTCCACCACACCACACAGGAAGAGGAAGTCAGATACAGCACCTACACCTCCAGTGCCTGTCAAGAAGAAGGACTCTGCCACATCTCCTATGCACCCTTCTTCTGTAGCTCCTTCTACTGCTCTACCTTTAAACATTTCAGATGCTGATGATGTTCAGTATAGCATGGGGGGAGGGAAAGACCCAGATGACCCTTTTCCATGCCCAACAGGTTCACCAGACTGGGAATATCCAAACCCACAGGATATACCAGATATTCCTGACCCACATATATATCCATCTAAACCTTCTCCTCCAGAAGACAATATTGGGTTTGGACACTTAATTAATAGTGCTGCCATCTATCACAATGTCACCATGCATTCAGTTGAGGCACAAGAAGAACTTTTACTAGACATTTTTGAACAATCCCAAAAATCTGTGCAAATACTGCCAATGATTAAAGGAGTCATTAAACATGCACCAGAAGTGTTTAAAGATCCTGTAAGAGGTAGAATCATAAACCCAAGGATGGAGAAAAAGTATAGAGCAGCTCCTGCGGATCCTGCTTACATTAAAGGACAGCTACCCTTAGATGTCCTAGTAGTTTCAAACGCTAGGAAAAGAGCAAATTCCCAAACATCAGGTGAAGCACCACCTCCTGATAAAGAATCAAAGATCATAGATGCTTCAGGGAAAAGAATAGCTGCCCAAGCAAGCAATACATGGCACATTGCTAACACACAAGCCCTCCTCGCAAGATACGACAGGGCACAATATGATCAGCTAGAGAAGCTCTTACAACATCTACCTGACCAATACAAAGCACAAGCAGATGACCTCATACAAGAGGGGAAGCTTATCTCAAATGTCTCCATTAAATGTGCATTAGATGTAGCAGACACTGCATCCAGGGCAATACACACCAGTGTCCTCCTTAGACGTCACGCGTGGCTACGCATTTCAGGATTTAAGCAAGAGGTCCAGACTACTATCTTAAATCAGCCATTCAACCAACAACAATTGTTTGGTCCAGAAATAGACACAGCTCTTGAAAAAATGAAAAAAGACACTGACACAGCCAAGTCTATGGGAGCTCTGCAGTCTACCCAAGCGAGAGGCTCTTTTTGTCGCTCCTAATACAGAGGAGGCTCCAAACAGGCTGGACCAGACAATTCAGCTTAATTTAAAACAAATACACAAGCCTCCTCTAATAGAGGATACTTTAGAGGAGGCTACAGAGGTAATAACAATAAGGGAAGAGGTCGAGGTAACAACAACAATCGATCCTCTTCCACCACTAAACAGTGACTTCCTTCAGCTCCCCCAACAGCATACCACTCCTGTAGGGGGGAAATTAACACAGTTCCTACCTGTCTGGAATTCCATCACAACGGACAAGTGGGTAAGACAGATTATCCAGTATGGTTACTGCCTAGAACTTACAGCTACCCCTCCAACTATACTACCCAGACAGCGTCCAATGTCCACAGAACATCTAACGCTGCTCCAACAAGAGGTTCCCTCATTGCTGCAAAAAGATGCAATAGAGCTAGTTCCATTGCAACATCAAGGCACAGGGGTCTACTCACTCTACTTCCTAATACCCAGAAAGCATGGGACACTAAGACCAATTCTAGATTTAAGGCCTCTCAATCTGTACATACACTCAGTCCATTTTCACATGGTCACTTTACAATAAGTGCTCCCATTATTGCAACAAGGCAATTTCCTCACTACACTAGACCTCAAAGACGCCTGCTTTCACATTCCTATACATCCGTCTCACAGGAAGTATCTCAGATTTGTGATAGAAGGACAACACTATCAATTCAAAGTCCTTCCATTCGGGGTCACAACTGCACCAAGAGTGTTCACAAAGTGCCTAGCAGTAGTAGCAGCACATCTCAGAAGGCAACATATCTATGTCTTCCCATACTTAGAAGATTGGCTCATAAAAGCCAAGTCATTCAACCAGTGTGTCCAACACACATGTCACACAATTCAAACACTGCACAACTTGGGGTTTACAATAAACCACACCAAGTCACATCTACAGCCCTCTCATGTACATCAATACGTAGGGGCTACCATAAACACCAATACTAGCTCTAGCTTATCCTAGTCCAGCCAGGATACAGAGCATTCAAGCCTTAGTCACAAGGTTTCAAAACCAACACTCTCTCCCAGCCAGAGTGTTCATGCAATTAATAGGCATGATGGCATATTGCATTTGTATTGTACCATATGCAGGACTGCAAATGCGCCCATTGCAGGAATGTCTAGCACATCAGTGGAATCAGGCACAAGGACAACTAACAGACCTGGTGTTGGTGGACAGCCGCACACATCACTCTCTGCAGTGGTGGAACACCAAAAACTTGTCCAGAGGGCGGCCGTTCCTCGAGCCTGTTCCACAGATAGTACTGACAACAGACGCATCCTTCACAGGATAAGAAGCACATCTGCTCCACCACACAATTCAGGGAAGATGGACCGCTCAACAAAAAGTGCTTCACATCAATCACGTAGAGTTGCTGGCAATTTTCCTAGCACTGAAGCCCTTCCAAGTGCACATTCAGAACAAAGCTGTCTTCATCCGGACGGACAACATGACAGCCATGTACTACATACAAAAACGAGGAGGCACACATTCCCTGCAACTGTCCCAGCTCGCACAAAACATTTGGAGATGGGCCATTCCACAAAAGATATATCTGCTTGCAGAACACCTTCCAGGAGTTCACAATCAGATAGCCGATCTGTTAAGTCGACAGACACAAAAGATTCACGAATGGGAACTACATCTGCAAGTTCTTCAACCATTCTTTCACAAGTGGGGTTATCCAGACATAGACCTGTTTGCCACAAACTAAAACGCAAAATGCCCAACCTTCGCCGCCAGGTTTCCACACCCGTTGTCCAAGGGCAATGCGATATGGATGAACTGGTCAGGCAGATTTGTGTATGCTTTTCCGCCAACACCACTAATAACACTAGTGGTACGCAAGCTCAGACAACAGTCTCTCAAAATGATCCTGGTAACTCCCACATGGGCACGCCAACCGTGGTTCACCACACTGCTAGAACTCTCTCTAATTCCACACCAAAAAGTGTCTCTGACACCATCCATGCTAACGCAGAACCATGGAGACATTGGCATCCAGATCCAAGTCAACTGAATCTGGCGATCTGGCTCCTGAAGTCTTAGAGTTTGGTTATCTTAACCTGCCACCAGACTGTATGAATATCATTAAAGAAGCCAGAAGACCTACTACTAGAGCTTGCTATGCTGCTAAATGGAAAAGATTTGCCATTTACTGCAAAAATAATCAATTTGATCCTTTAGATGCTTCCATCCAAAATATTATCTGTTACCTTCTCCATTTACAAAGATGTAATCTAGCATATTCATCTATACGTTTACATCTTGCAGCCATTGCCGCACATTTACAAAACAGACAACATATGTCGTTGTTTAGAGTACCCGGAATAAAAGGTTTTATGGAAGGATTAAAAAGAATCATTCCTCCTAGGTTAACACCCTCTCCAGTGTGGAACCTAAACATTGTTCCTACCAGGCTCATGGGACCCCCTTTTGAACCTTTACACAAATGTGAACTACAATTTCTCACAATGAAAACAGCTTTCCTCGTTGCTATTACCTCTCTTAGAAGAGTAAGTGAGATTCAAGCTTTCACTATACAAGAACCATTCTTACAATTACACCGTAACAAGGTGGTTCTAAGAACTAATCCTAAATTCCTTCCTAAAGGAATTACTCCTTTTCATCTAAACCAATCTGTTGAGTTACCAGTGTTTTTTCAAAACCCAGACTCTGTAGCAGAGAGAGCTTTACACACACTAGATGTCAAAAGAGGTCTTCTCTATTACATCGATAGGACCAAGTCCTTTCGCAAATCAAAGGAACTATTTGTAGCTTTCTCTCCACCACATAAAGGCAACCCCATTTCAAAATCCGGAATTGCAAGGTGGATTGTTAAATGTATACAAATATGCTATCACAAAGCAAAACTCACATTAACAGTTCCTCCTAGAGCGCACTCCACACGCAAACTAGGAGCCTCCATGGCTTTCTTAGGGAACATTCCCCTAGAAGACATCTGCAAGGCAGCAACATGGTCTACAACACACACCTTCACTAAACACTATTGTGTTGATGTGCAAGCCAAGCAGCAAGCTGCAGTAGATCAAGCCGTCCTTAAAACTCTCTTTCAAACTACTGCAACAGACACAGGTGACCACCGCTAGGGGAGACACTGCTGCACAATCGATACAAAGTGTAGAATCTGCAGCTCATGTGCCTCGAACGGAAAATGCTACTTACCAGTATGCATCTGTTCTTGGCATGTAGAGCTGCAGATTTCTACATGCCCTCCCCGGGACCTGTCTCTGTTCCAGTTTTATCTTAATTAGATATACACGCAGGGACATCCTTTCTTTCTTTCTACTGACTCCATCATTTCCCTTCATGGCGAAAAACTATCTAAGAATGGAGCCGATGCCCATGCGCACTATCGTCCAAGGGAGGAGTCACTCATCTCGTGACGACAAAGACTTCTTCCAAGACGACAACAACATGCAATCATCCGAGCCCAATACCAGGTGGCGATCTAATGCAAAGGGTAGAAATCTGCAGCTCTACATGCCAAGAACAGATGCACACTGGTAAGTAACATTTTTCTTATTTTTGCAAGCAATGTTTTATATTATCTTGTTCGCAGCATGTTTTATTATGTTCTCTTTATATGTCAAGAATTTTTAAAACACAACATGACTGGAAATGAGTTTTGTTTATTTTTAACCATTGGTTCTATTATAGTAATTGTTATAATAAATTGAATGGCTGTTTCCAGAAATCTAGAGTAACCAATGTATGCACTAGTGTGTGGTTTATTACATTCTTCTCAGATCAGTGATGGGATGGCTCAGCTAATAATAGGCTGTATAATACTGTCTACTAAGTTAATTGTGGGTGTCAAAAAGTTGAGCGCCTACAACCCGAGTAATTTTTCATTGTTGAAGAAATTGGACTTCTCAAGCCAATAGTGTTATTGAAACAGTGTTGATGTGAGGGAGAAAATATAACAACTGCATAAAAAACTACTTTTATCATGGTATGCCCTCAGGAAGAACTGAAGGCAATAATGTTTCTTTTTTTCAAGGTTACTTCAACAGTGGACGCCCACAGACCTGTGGCTGTCTCACTATCTTCATGTTCTTGTCTGGGTTTCATAAAGGGCGTCTCCTGAATACTTTGGTATTGCTCAAGCATCAAGGAAATAATTTTTGTAAACAAATCTGGCGGTCTTTCACTACTTGGTTGTCACTCTGACATTAGGTATTTGTTATTAACAAGAACACACAATACGGACCAACTGATTACAATGCAACCCTTAATGCAAAACTCTTCAGATATGAATCTTTCTTTGTAGCTGTGGAAGTTGCAAAGTCAGTCTAGGGAATATGTTTTTAATCTGTATATTGCACACAAAAGTGTTACTTCTAGTAGTAATGGTTCATATGCAATGGAACATACAGACACAGCGATTTGTGGGGGAGAATCTAGGAGTGCAGTCTCCTGCCTCACTCCCCATTAGTCATAAAATAGCAATCACGAATCTCTAGTTATGGTCTGCAGTAATCTTTTTATCCCTTTCTATCTCATTCTAGAATAGGGGGACTCTGTTTGAATGGCATCATCCATTGTCTACATCCACTTCCTGGCTTTACTTATTCAGTTTATTGTTTTCCCCTCTGTAGCGCATTTTGGAGCCAGACGACTTCCTTGATGACTTGGATGACGAAGATTATGAAGAGGATACACCAAAGAAGAAGGGGAAAGCCAAATCAAAGGTGGGATATCCTCTAGAAGATGGAGGGGATGGCAATAGGAGCCATTTGTGTAAAAGATTCACTAAACCCACATGTTTAGTAGAATGACCCTGTTTGCTGTGCTAGAGTGTTGTACGCTAACAGTTTCTGTTTGCAGAGCGAGCACAGTGACACAAAATAGAATACTTCTGATCTGCTTGTGCTGTGTTTGTGTTGAGCCTCCCTGCAGACACTGCCATCTACTTTATTTTCTCCAATTCTCTTGTTTCTGCCTCGGGCATAACTTGAATGATTCAGCTACATAGACACAGACTCCACCTTAAATTATTTTTAACCACATTCAGGTATGGAAATGTACATTTCTGTACTAGTGAAACATTTTGCAAAGATTATTTTATCAGCTCCAGGTACACAGAATAAGTATCCAGACCTCAGTGGTCTTTGTATGTTTTACCGTATGTGGTGTTTATAAAGCCAAATTGTAGCAGAAAGTTCGCAGAGCGCTGTAAACTGTCCTGGGTAAAGACTGAGTCAGCGTGTGATTGAAGGGGTAGCTGGTTTCTAAGAGTTACACCATCATGAAATAGTACTCTTTTAAGTGGGGCATCTTCAACTCTTTCCTTAAGTTTTATATTAGGGCTGTCCTTACGTGGGGAGTCAATTTAGATCTAGATGTTTAGATGGAGACAGCTTGTTTTTAGGTCTTGTCTGATACATCACATATGCTGTTGCTTCCGATGATTTAAAAAAAGTCTAAAAAGGGCTTTAGGCCCACCCATTGACATTGATTAGCTTCATTGTCAATCTTATGTTCGAGGCATGTGGGCTGCTGAATTCATATCTGTGCATAGATCGCCGCCTAGTGTTGGGTCCGGATGATTGCACTTTGTTGTCCTGGAAGAGTCTTCGAAGTATCACGAGAAAGGTGACTCCTCCCCTGGACTACAGTGCGCATGGGCATCTTCTCCATCCTCAGATTGTTTTTTTCCGCCATTGGGTTCGGATGTTATTCCTACACTCTAACTTCGGAATCGAAACAAAACTTTTCTAAAGGCCAAACGGCCTTCGACTTCGACGTTATTGTTCTCGTTCGGTACCTCTTGACTTCTCCCATTCCAAACTTTGGACATTACTGGTGGATATGGGGGCGACATCGAATCTGGTCAAGTTTCTGAGGGAACTCTATTCAAATGCCACAGCAAGGGTGCGCTACGGGGTGGGGGGAGAGTTGACGGCAGAGTTTGCAGTAGAAAAAGGGGTAAGGCAAGGTTGTGTCCTGGCCCCCCTCCTCTTTACATTATATACCAACGGATTGGAAAGAGAGATGATTAAGGGGTGCCAGGACCTTCCAGTGGTGAATAACCGACCAATACCCGCCTTGCTCTACGCAGACGACACCGTTATACTGGCCCGCACCCCCCTTAAACTTCAAAAGAGCTTGAATAGATATTCCACGTTTATGGCAGACCTTGACCTAAAAATTAATATTAGTAAAACCTTTGTTATGAGGGCAGGTACTGGCCACAAAAGTAAAATGAGAGGTATCTATTTAAATCAAGAGAAAATAGCAACCACACAGAAATATTCATACTTGGGCATAACGATAGATCATAAATTATCCTTGAAATCGGCAGTAGAAACCAGAAAACTTCTATTTATGAGAACTACTACAGCCCTTGTTATTTTTCCAGGAAGTTGGGTAAGAGAGCCCCCCTTGAAATCATTATGATCTATAAAGCTAAATGCCTCTCTGTGGCATTGTATGGGGCGGGTCTTTGGGGCTTTGTCCCCACGGACAGTATTCAGAGGGTGGAAAATTCCTTTTTGAGGTACTTTCTCGCGGTCCCTAGGAGTACGGATACTTTTGCCTGTCACACAGAGTTGGGACTCCCATATCTGACGGATCTAGCGAAGGTGGAACTCCTCTTATTATGGCACAGAATCTCGTACTTTGTCCTTGTGGCGATTTCTCTTTGCAATCCACTCTGCATACCATTCTTTTTTGTAAATTTTATAATGATCTCAGGAAAAAATTGGCTTGTTCCATTGCTACGACACACTGGTTATAGACAATGTCGTCCGGCCTTACTCTTTTTGCAGTTGCTGGAAGGGGAGCAAATAGTTCTCGTAATAGTTAGCTTTCTTAAATGTATTGTTCGTCAACGAGCGAAACTAGATTAAATACTGTACAAAAGCTAGCTCTGACTTATATTAATACAAACATGGAAAGTTTTTAACTGATTCATTTTGCTTGCTATTAATTGTTTTTAACTAAGGGATAATAAGTTGTAATGTAAAAAGCTTTTAATGTTAACTTTGTAAATAGATTGTGTATGTTTATATGATTGTTTTACTGTATGCTTTTATGATTTGCAACTTAAATTGAAATAAAGCAAAAATTGAATTGACTCGATAAAGCTTTCCATCTTGAATCGGTCGTCGACGCTTGCCGTTGGGCCTTTTCGACGCCAGGTGGGCCTGCTGTCGATGGAAAGGAGCCTGTTTAAAAGATGCCCACAATGCCACTCAAAGTTCCCGCATACTGACAAGCATTCAGTATGCAACAAGTGCCTTTCTCCAGAACATAAGGAAGAAACCTGCCCTGCCTGCGCCTAGTTTCGGTCTAAGAAAACCATACAGAATCGACGGGCCGCTAGGCAAGAGATGCAGCGACAGGCACCGGAACCGGACAACATCTTCGATGATGACCAAGAACTTCCAGAGGCTCCAGATTCGGACCTAGAGATCGTCACCGTCGAGGACTACTCGGACTATGATGACGAGATCCCACCGGGGCAAATCGTGAGTACACTGCCCCGACACCAATTACCCCGTTACCGAAGGCTCCGGTCGAGGCAACGCCCAAAGGCCTTAGCCAAGGTCCAAAGAAACATTCGCCAGCCCCGCCATCCAGCTCGGCTCCGAAACCGAAACCTAAGCCTTCCGAGACCTCAGGGCCAAGTACCGCAATCCCAAAGAAGGTTCCAGAGACTAAAAAGGTCGTCGACCCGAAGGCCGTCGAGCCGAAGAAAACTGTCCAGCCTAAAAGCGTCGACTCAAATAAACCCGTCGACCCGAAGAAGGCCGTGCAGCCTAAAGGCGTCGACCCGAAGAAAACTGTCAACCCGAAAAAGGCCGTCGAGCCGAAGGGCGCCGACCCCAAACAGGCCGTCGAGCCCATAAAGGACACCAAGCCGAAGGGCCCAGACACCAAGAAAGACGTCGAGCCAAAAAAGCTGGCTGTGCCAAAAGTCGCCGAGCCAAAGAAGGTCGCCGACGGAAAGGGTGCCGTATCGAAGCCTATAATCCGGCCGAGAAGGCTATCGACCCGGAGACAAGTGCTCCGAAAACGCCTGTCGATCCTAAAAAGACCATCGACTCGGCAAAGGACAATCAACCAAAAAAGACTGTCGAGCACAAGAAACATGTCGAACCGAAAGACCCGGTGGACCCAAAAACAACCGCCGACCCGAAAAAAGGGCCCGTGCCAAACAAAAGCACTAAGGCACCAAAGGTCGTCGAAGCAGAAGGTGTTATCAACCCAATAAAGTCACAACCAAGAACAGTGGAGGAAGAACTCTTCCATCCTGATCCAACAGACGACCAGGCAAATATATATATTAATCCTGAGACTGGTAAAGTCACAATCCTGCACAGGAAAAAAGGCCACTGGACACTGACTCTCTTTCCCCTATTCCACTAAAAAAGAAGGACTTTGGAACTTCTCCATCTAGACCCTTCATTCCCTTCTATCCCATTATGCCTACTACTCCTTTTGCTCCTTACTCTCCTTCTCACTATGGGAACAATGAGGGGAACACAGGGGAGGATCCTCAGCCTGATTATGATTATCCACAGGATCCTGAGCCACAAAATGAACCATGGGAGGAGCCAACTGACCCTCATAACACCCATCCCATCCCTGATGTCTCCTCTTATCCAACTAAGCCTTCACCTACTGATGACACCATTGTCTTCAACCAATTGATAGACAGGGCAGCACAGTACCACAATGTAGATATGCATAATGACCCTGTAGAAGAAGACTTCTTAATTTACACCTTCCCTACTTCAGAAAAAAGTGTCAGAACACTTCCTATGCTAAAGGGAGTGTTAAAACACGCACCTGACATATTTAAAGATACAGCTAGGGCACGGGTAATCAATCCCAGGATTGAGAAAAAGTATAGAGCAGCCCCTACAGACCCTACCTACATCAGAGGGCAGTTACCGTTAGACTCACTAGTAGTGGCAAACACACGCAAAAGGGCCAATTCTCAAACTACGGGGGAAGCCTCTCCCCCCCGATAAGGAATCAAAGCTACTAGAAGCCTCAGGTAAAAGGGTAGCAGCACAGGCCTCTAATTCATGGAGGATTGCCAATACACAAGCTCTGCTAGCTTGTTACGACAGGGCACACTATGACCAGCTTGAAAGCTTAATGCAACACCTACCTAAACCTTTTAAAGCTCAAGCTGATGACCTCATACAGGAGGGAAAGTTCATTACAAATGCATCCATCAAATGTGCGCTTGATGCAGCAGATACCGCAGCCAGGTCTATTAACACTAGTGTTTTACTAAGGCGACATGCATGGCTGCGTATCTCGGGCTTTAAGAATGAGGTGCAGTCCACCATTCTTAATCAGCAAGTCAATCAAGACTTCCTTTTTGGCCCTGCTGTCGACACCATTTTAGATAAAATGAAGAAGGACACAGAAAGAGCAAAGTCAATGAGAGCATTGCAGTTTCAGCAACACAGAAGTTCCTTTCGACGCTCCTCATACAGGGCAGCTACACGAGGCAATACTTTCCAAACCTCATCATCATATAAAGGTAACACACAAAGTTCCTTTACAAAAAACTCCAATAGAGGAGGTTATAGGGGAAACAATAATAAGGGAAGAGGACGTGGAGGCAATAACACCAGAGCCTCCACTGCCACAAAACAGTGACTTCATCACGCTACCTCCAGACCACCTAACACCGGTCGGAGGCAGACTGCAACAATTCCTACCTGTCTGGAACACAATTACCACGGACAGGTGGGTGAGACAAATTATCCAGTATGGCTATTGCCTGGAACCCACTAAACCTTTCCAAGGGGCGACTGTTCCAAGAGCCGGTTCCACAACTAGTACTGACAGCGGACGCATCACTAACAGGATGGGGAGCCCACCTCCTTCACTACACAGTACAAGGGCTCTGGACAACCAAACAAAAGAAACTACATATCAACCAACTAGAGTTGCTAGCGATTTTCTTAGCCCTAAAAGCATTCCAGAAATACTTGTACAGCAAGACCGTGTTGATCCGGACGGACAACATGACCGCAATGTACTATATCCAAAAACAAGGAGGAACACACTCTCCACAGTTTTCCCACTTGGCACAGAGCATATGGAAGTGGGCAATTCCAAAAGACATCTTTCTCCTAGCAGAACACCTTCCAGGGAAAGACAATCTGATAGCAGACCTGCTCAGCAGGCACAGCCAACAACTACACAAATGGGAGATTCACCCCCAAGTTCTCCTGCCATTCTTCAAAGAGTGGGGTCACCCAGAGATAGACCTGTTTGCCACAACAGAAAACTCAAAATGCCAGTACTTTGCCGCCAGGTTCCCACACCCATTGTCACAAGGCAATGCGATATGGACGAACTGGTCAGGCAGATTTGCGTGCGCTTTTCCCCCAGCACCGCTGATTCCGCTGGTTCACGCAAACTGCGGCAACAGTCACTCACGCTAATCCTAGTTGCTCCCACATGGGCGAGACAACCATGGTACACAACGTTTCTGGAGCTTTCAGTAGTTCCTCCTCAAAGGCTGTGCCTCGCTCCACATCTTCTAACTCAGAACCATGGAGAAATCAGGCACCCAGATCCCAATCAGATGAACCTAGCGATCTGGCTCCTGAAGTCTTAGAGTTCGGATACCTTAACTTGCCTCCTGATTGCATGAACATTATCAAGGAGGCAAGACGGCCAACTACTAGAGCATGCTATGCAGCTAAATGGAAAAGATTCGTTATTTACTGCAACAATAACCAAATCAACCCATTAGATGCTTCCATACAAAATATTATATGTTACCTGCTGCATCTTCAAAGATGCAACCTAGCATACTCTTCCATAAGACTACACCTAGCTGCTATAGCAGCATACCTTCAAAACAGGCAACCCCTTTCACTGTTTAAATTACCAGCAATCAAGGCTTTTATGGAGGGTCTTAAAGGGTGATCCCTCCAAGACACCCTCCTTCCCCAGTCTGGATTCTAAATAAAGTACGTACCAGACTTATGGGACCTCCTTTCGAACCTCTACACTCATGCGAACTGCAATTCTTAACGTGGAAGGTGGCTTTCTTAATTGCCACTACCTCACTCAGGCAAGTTAGCAAATTACAAGCACTAACAATTCAAGAACCTTTCATGCAAGTACATGCTAACAGGGTAGTTCTTAGAACAAACCATAAGTTTATGCCAAAAGTCGTATCAAATTTTCATATTAATCAATCTATATAACTGCCAGTGTTCTTTCAAAATCCACAGTCAGTAGCCGAGAGAGCCCTACACACACTAGATGTAAAGAGAGCTCTCCTTTACTATGTGGACAGAACTAAATCATTTAGAAAGACAAAGCAATTATTTGTTGCTTTTTCACCACAACATAAAGGACATCCAATATCAAAGTCAGGAATAGCCAGATGGATAGTTAAATGCATTCAAATATGCTATCAAAAAGCTAAACGCACTTTAACCGTCCCCCAAAGAGCACACTCTACAAGAAAAATGGGGGCATCCATGGCTTTCCTAGGGAATATTCCTCTTGAAGACATGTGTAAGGCAGCCACATGGACCACCATACACACTTTCACAAAACACTATTGTGTAGATGTGCAAGCAAAACAGCAAGCTGCTGTAGGCCAAGCTGTCTTAAAAACTTTTTCAAACTGCTGCAGCTGACACAGGTAACCACCGCTAAAGGAGATACTGCTATACAGTCTATGCACAGATATGAATTCAGCAGCCCACATGCCTCGGACGGAATATGCTACTTACCAGTATGCATCTGTTCTTGGCACGTAGATTACCAGCAATCAAGGCTTTTATGGAGGGTCTTAAAGGGTGATCCCTCCAAGACACCCTCCTTCCCCAGTCTGGAATCTAAATATAGTACGTACCAGACTTATGGGACCTCCTTTCGAACCTCTACACTCATGCGAACTGCAATTCTTAACGTGGAAGGTGGCTTTCTTAATTGCCACTACCTCACTCAGGTGAGTTAGCAAATTACAAGCACTAACAATTCAAGAACCTTTCATGCAAGTACATGCTAACAGGGTAGTTCTTAGAACAAACCATAAGTTTATGCCAAAAGTCGTATTAAAATTTTCATATTAATCAATCTATAGAACTGCCAGTGTTCTTTCAAAATCCACAGTCCGTAGCCGAGAGAGCCCTACACACACTAGATATAAAGAGAGCTCTCCTTTACTATTTGGACAGAACTAAATAATTTAGAAAGACAAAGCAATTATTTGTTGCTTTTTCACCACAACATAAAGGACATCCAATATCAAAGTCAGGAATAGCCAGATGGATAGTTAAATGCATTCAAATATGCTATCAAAAAGCTAAACACACTTTAACCGTCCCCCCAAGAGCACACTCTACAAGAAAAATGGGGGCATCCATGGCTTTCCTAGGGAATATTCCTCTTGAAGACATGTGTAAGGCAGCCACATGGACCACCATACACACTTTCACAAAACACTATTGTGTAGATGTGCAAGCAAAACAGCAAGCTGCTGTAGGCCAAGCTGTCTTAAAAACTTTTTCAAACTGCTGCAGCTGACACAGGTAACCACCGCTAAAGGAGATACTGCTATACAGTCTATGCACAGATATGAATTCAGCAGCCCACATGCCTCGAATGGAATATGCTACTTACCAGTATGCATCTGTTCTTGGCACGTAGGGCTGCTGACATTCTATGCACAGATATGAATGTCAGCAGCCCTACATGCCAAGAACAGATGCATACTGATAAGTAACATATTCCTTTCTTCCTTTCCAATGGTGAGCACATGTTAGCGCCCGTCTTCTTCTCTTTGTCTCTGTGCTTTTTTTCTTTCCTGGAGCATGGACCAAGTACTGATTGATTTCCTGATTTGTGTTCTTACGTACTGCCTGAGCACGGATTGTGGTAATTGAAATTTAAAAAAAATGCTTATTCTTGTAAGTTGAATTGAAACCAACTTGGTGAACTGGATGTTGCATCTTTGGTGACTGCGGACTGCAGGGGAGTAGCTCCTCTACAGGGCTCGCCGTCTCTCGGGGACTCTTGAAAGCAGTTGAGCTGCAGGATCATTCTCTGGTCACAATTGTTGAGACTTGTGCAGGCAGGCAGGGTTTGGCTTCAAAACGTCCACAGCAATCCTCGGTTCTCGCTATTCTTATTTGTCCTATTCTTCTAGATCCATTAAACATAGGTTCCTTATGTCAGAGGTGCCATCTAAATACTCAATTTAGGAGAGTTTAGGGATGTGACAGGTAGTAGCCAATGGGCTACTTACCTTTAGTGTGTCTACACCCTCTATATGACTACTTCCTGTGTGAAGTGTACATAACCCTGACCCAGAGCGCCTTCTTCTGCCAAAACAATGATGGTGGAATTCTAAAAGTTGTGTTCACATCAGGTAGCCCACCTTAGGGGTGAAACTAGTCTGTGAAGGGAACGTGCCTCCTGACTAGCTAATTTTCCCTCCTGGTGCCAAATAGGCCTGGTCAGGGAGTGGCATTTGCTCTGTCTGCGGAAGCCTTGGGTCGCGTATCAAAGGCGACAGAGACATTTGAAGCCTCCTGCCTTTATATGCTGATCACTTTAGCCATCCTGCATGTAGGAGTTGTTAAAACTTCCAGCCGGGGCAGGCATTGTTTCAGACCTCAGAGAGCGCGGGCTCTCACCTGCATGGGGTCAGAAACTTGTCTACGGTGGCAGGCTGGTCTACACCAGTCAGCCAGCACACTAGTAGTCTGTAGGTTTTCAGAGGGCACCTCTAAGGTTCCCGCTGGGTGCATGTATTTATAAGTCCATCACTGGAATCAGTGTGGGTTTATTAATACGAGATGTTTGATGCCAAAAATCTCTAGTTTCTGTGAAGCCTCATGTAGCTGGGGAACTCGTGAATACCAGTGTCCAGCACATGTTCCCAAAATGGCTTCCCTGTTCACTTGTAAAAGTGTAGCCAATGGAAGTGAAAAGGTCGAAGTGATATCTATTGCCCCCACCAATTCGTACGTCAAGTCAGATAGCTGTCGCCCTTTGATAAATCCCCTCTGATCCTGATGTACGATTTCCCCTATTACTGAACCCAATCTAGCTGACATAATGGAAGCAAAGATCTTATAATTGCTGTTCAATAATGATATCGGGCGATAGGACCCACATAAAGTTGGGTCCTTTCCTGGTTTGGGGATCAGTACTATGGTCGCCTCGCCCCAAGATCTTGGGGGATCTTGCCCCTTCCGTAAAATTCCATTGAAGAGGGCAGTCAGAGTAGGGGCGATGACATCCCCCAAGACGCGGTATAGTTCACCTGGTAGCCCGTCAGGACCTGCCGCCTTCCCATGTTTGAGTAGCCTAATAGCTTTCATAACTTCGGCCTCAGATATTTCCATCTCCATACCTTCGCTTTGTGTTGATGAGAAAGACGGTAGGGAGATCTGGTCCAACCATGTATCCCTTACCAGCTGATCATCTGGTGTATCTTCCCTATATATCCCTTCAAAAAACTCCCTGAAAGCAGTGCCTATCTCCTGATTAGAAATCCTGGCTGCGCTCTCACCTTCAACCTTGATTTCTCTGATGTAATTATGGGTTTGACCTGCCTTAACCTTCCATGCCAAAATCTTGCCCGCTGCCTCACCAAATTCAAAATGGGAGATCTTACTTGCCTTCCATCTCTTCAAGACTCTTTCTTGTAGTATGCTCTCTAATTGATTTTTCAGTTCGCCCAGACTTTTTTGGTCGTCGGGTGATCCAATTGATGCCCCAAGCCTCTGCTCAATCATCTCCATTTCCTGCTCAAGATTCTTGATCTTCCTTCGATATGTACTATGCCGGTAGGAGGCTCTGTTTGTTATGCATCCTCTCAGAAATGCTTTCAGAGTCTCTCAAACCGTATCAAGTGTTGTAGAATCTAAATTTATATCCAAAAATGAAGTTGTTTCGGTCACCAAAAACCTAACTTCCTCTTCATCTGATAAGATAGTACGATCGAATGACCAAGATGGATGTTTAGTTTGAGCTACAAGTTTGAGAGCAAACGAAAGAGCTGAATGGTCCGATAGGTGAGAGGGAAGATAGTTTATCCCCGAAAGGGAATTTTTAAGACAATAACTAAATATCGCGAAGTCTATTCTAAATTTATGTTTGTATTTGAGGTTCCTGTAAGAAACCCCTAATTTGTTACCCGCCTTTTCTCTCCATAGGTCTGCAAGACCCAGCTGTGTCATTATTCCTTTAAGGGACTGTCTGGATTTGGAAGGCATGTAGGCTCTAGAGTTGGTAGATTTGTCTAATTTTGGGTTAAATACGATGTTAAAATCCCCGGACCAAATGATAGGAGCTTGGGAGGTCATCAGATGGTTCCTAATTATCTCTAAGTAGGACGGATCATCTATATTAGGTCCATAGTATCCGACTAAGTTGCACACCCAACCGTCAATGGACATATTCACCAAAAGCCATCTTCCGCTCTGATCTTCCTTATAATCTAGGATCTGAACCTTCGCTGATTTTTTGCATATTAGGAGTATCCCTCTTATATTGGCATTATGATCAGTACTGATAAATTTGTCTATCCATCACTGCCTTTTTAAAAGAGTATTGGCCTCAGCTTTTAGAAGATGTGATTCCTGGATGACAATGATCTGTGCGGAGGAATCTCGTAAGTATTGTAGAATGCGCTCTCTTCTACCCCTCACACGCAGACCATTGACATTCCATGACAAGAATTGAACAGAGGTCATCGTCTGGTGTCTATCATCATTCCCATTTCCTCCCACCTAAAGACTATTATTATTTTTTTTTCCTTCTTTCCCAAAGTTGGCAGTATACCCCTCTAGGGCACAAAACAAATTTTGGAAGGCCTGACTCCTGAGGATTTTTTTAGCTTTTTATTCTTCCCCCCCTCACACCCTCCTCCCCACCCTTGAAGAACCCTCCCATACTTACTCCGACCAGGTGTGAGGCCGGATTTGCGTCTTATAACACCATCCCCTCCTGCACCGCTCAATGCCCCTTGAACCCCTCTGGAGCAAACACATGATTAGATTTTTTTTTTTCCCATTTTCTCTTTCTTCATTTTTCACCCTTAAACTCTTTTTTCCCCCTCTCATCTTTTCTGTTTCTTTTATGTGTTTCGATTTTAAATTTTTTTTTTTTAGAGTTTTTACTCCATTTTCATTCACTCGACCTCTGTACTCGACCCTAGCGTGCTCAAATCACGTTACAGGTCGCACTACAGGTCGGAACGTTAGATGACATGTGAAGAGGGAAATGGTAACCCAATCAACTGATATATCTTATCTATAGATGGAGAGTATGCGCAACAAGGCCCAACCCACTCCAATTGTTCCAGTGCTAAACTCGACCCTGAGAATGATTACTAATGGATTCCAACAATTCATCGGCCTCCAAAGGGGATCTGACGTTGTGCATCCTATTATTGTACATAACCCGCAAAAATGCGGGGAACCTCATCTGAACAGTTGCACCGGCAGACCTAAACTTGTCCATCCTCTGACCCAATTCCCACTGTCTATCCAGAGTGGGTTTGGAGAGGTCAGAACGTACTTCGAAAGAGAAATCAGGGCCCTTTAACGATTTTGATTTTAATGAGTCATTTAAAATTTTCTCTTTCAAAGAGTACGTAAGAAAATTGATCAAGATCTTCCTTGGCTTTGTTCTACCAGGATTCAAGCGAAAGGGGTCGCGATGAATTCGGTGTACGTCTTTGTCTAGCTCCTCAACAGATTTCTCGAGACTAAGGGAGTCTTTCAATATTTTAATTACGAAGGTCTTGAGGTCTCCCCCTTCCTTCCCCTCTGGTATCTTCAGGAGCCGCAGGTTGTTTCGCCGCGAATAGTTTTCCAACGATTCGACTCTCTCTTTCATGGCATCTCCTTCCCTCCGGAAATTTTGGATCTTTAATTCGGCTACTTCCAGGCTTGCCTTCAACACCCCTACGGAACCCTCAAGTACTTCTGTCCTTTCACTCAGTCCATCTACTTTCCTCTCCAACACCTCACAAGACGCCCGAATGTCGTTCTGGTTTGCCTTAGAAATCAGGAAATCATTCCTAATTTCTTCTCTCATTGATGCTATTGAGGCTGCAAGGGCTTCCAAAGCGCTCTCGGTATTAGTTATCTTCTCACTTTTGGCTCCTTCATCAGCTCCCTCCTCTAGATTGATTAACTTCTCTTGACCTGCTGGGTCTTGCACGTACCCAACATTGTCTTCAGCACTTATTGCTGGGAGAGGCGGTAACTCAGCCATATCTGAGGCTAGTGTGAAGATTTTACTATTGCTTTTATCAGTGAAACTGCCCGAAAATGTAGGTGTATTCGGGAGAGATGTAGGTGATTGAGCGGAATTATCTGGGGTTTTGGCAGGTAGCAAATCCAACACCTGGGGCAGAACTTTGAAGTATGAGCATAATGAGGGGGTAATCTTACCAGAGGCACTAGTAGAGCTTAAGATATTAGGTCCCTTTTGAGGGCCACCCTTAGTTTTTCTGCCCCTAGCCACAGCCTTACTACAATTTACCCTTCGGTTAAGCCTGGTACTTTCTATCCCGGAGGTAGAGGGTGCCGCTGATTCAGCTTTCTCTGTGTTGGGGGATTCTGGGACTTGTAGTTTCCTTACAGTCTTCTGGTTCTTCCCCCGCTTCCCACTCGTGCTCTTGGAGTTTACTTTCCTATTAGAGGCTTTCTTATTACTGATTTTATCTGTCTCTGTTTCTCCATCAATTCCCCCAACCTACTTTGTGGGATCCAATGCCAATAGCTTAAACTCTCACATTGTAAATGACAATGCCTTTTATTTATGTTTTTAGAAAGAAAAAAAAACGCATTGTCATTTATAATACCAATAGCTTATTGAGTTTATTTCTTAGAGGGGGGACAGGATTACAGTAGATCTGTATGGGGAAGACCGCGTGATGGGGTTGGGGGGTGGGGGACGGGAGTTGTGGGGCTTGCCAACGGGTGGAGCTTGGTTGGGCATACGAGGGGATTGGTGTGGGCACGGTGGTGTTGGTTCCAGAGGATAGGTGGTGGTGTGGAGTGGTGTGGCTCACTGGTTAGAGGCGGCAGACCCGGAAGCAGAGGTCGGCCCGGGACCAGGGTTCGATTCCCGACACGGCAGGGTCTTGGGCCATGGTCAGCAGACTCGATAATTCTCGCCTCGGTGCCTACTCTAATCATGGGTCCCACTCAGCAACTCTGGGCAATAGCTTGCTTAATCTCTACTAACGGCCCCATCAGCGCCAGGGATGCTTGTCTTCACCTTGGAGATGCCCAGGAGGGACCATCTCACAGGGAAAGCCAGGATGGGTTCCCCAGCGGTATACAGCGCCGGGACGCCCCTTTGCTGGGGCAGCTGTGCGCTTTACAAGTATACGACATTTAACATTTAACATAGGTGCAGGCGGGTTGCTGTGTAGTGTGGTTTGTTTGGCGTTAGCAAGGCGGGGTGTGTGCAGACACCTGGGGATGGCACAGCCGAGATTAAGGCGCTGTGGATGATTGCAGGAGACTAGGTGCCCACGGAAACCTGTGGTGGGGGGGAGTCGGGGTATAAATTCGGGTTGGTGAAGTTTTGATCTCGGTGTGGCTCAACATTTTGTGATCCTGGGCCGATGATTAATCACTCACAGTACTTAGAAAGAGGAATGTGGTCTGGGGTGACGGAACGGGCGGGGGGGTTTAAAGGACGCGTTAATGTTGGAGGCGGGTAGAGGCAGACAGGGCGCTTGAGTGGGAGCAGCGAGAAGAGAGCGGCATGGGGGCTGCTGTTTTGGTGGCTTGGGTAAAGGCAGCAAAGGGTCTGGTTGCAAGGTTGAGGCGGGGTGGCAGGCTGACCAGGAGGAGGTTTTCTGATAGATACATCTGCCAGTGGATTCCTCACCCAGCAGCCAATCGGAAACTTTTGTAGCTCTCCACGCCAGCGAGGTCATGGACGACGTCACAGAGGGTAAGATTCCGCTCGCAACCCCGCTGACGTCACTGGATCCATAATAGGGCCTCGTCGGCGTGATGACGTTAGTTCCCTTTTTTCCGCGCCTTCAACGCCAACGGTTTCTTGGGACTCTCCGTAGTAACATTGTGTTCGAGGCATGTGGGCTGCTGAATTCATATCTGTGCATAGATTGCCGCCTAGTGTTGGGTCCGGATGATTGCACATTGTCCTGGAAGAGTCTTCGAAGTATCACGAGATAGGTGGCTCCTCCCCTGGACTACAGTGCACATGGGCATCCTCTCCATCCTCAGAATGTTTTTTTCCGCCATTGGGTTCGGATGTACTTTCGGAATCGATATAAAAAACTTTTTACAAGGCCAAAAGGCCTTCGGGCGTCGGTATTGTCTTTCGTTCGGTGCCACGTACTTGTTCCAGTTCTTCTAGCCGGACGTCGAAGGCCGCTTGCCTTTTTCGACACCAAAGGCCCCATCAACGATCGACGATGGAACGGAGCCCGTTCAAACGATGCCCCGTTTGCAACTCAAAATACCCTCACATCGATGTGCACCCGGTGTGCAATAAATGCCTTTCACCACGACCACGACGAGGCCAGCTGCATGGCCTGTTCTCGATTCAGGTCGAAGAAAACACTTCGACTTCGACGCGCCACGAGACAGTCGGCGCGGAAGACAGCGCCCGACCCAGAGAACATCTTCGAGGCTGAAGATGACGAGGGCGTACAAGAAGAGGATCCTGATCAACAGTCGGATCACGCGTCGGAGCACAACTCGAATTATGATGAGGACGAAGAAGAAGACTACGTCCATGATGAAGACATCGTCGAGGTAGGAGACGACGCACAAGCCATCGGAGCCGTCGATGACGACTCAAGCGATGAGCAAGGCCCAACCACAGTCGCGGGGGCCCAGTAAAGACACTGTACCTTCCAAGGCTCAGGTTGAGGCATCGCCGGAAGGCCTTCGCCAAGATCTTCATCCACATTCTATAGCCCCGCTTCATGGCCCGGCTAAGAATATTTCTAAAGAGCCATCGGTCGATCAACCACAATCAGTGGTGAAATCGAAACCGAAACCAACAGACGCTAAATCGAAACCGAAACTGTTAAAAACAGTCATCGGATCGACGACTTCGGATCCAATCAAATAAAAGAGTGTCATCGACCCCTCGGGGTCACAAGGGGGCGTCGGCCCGAAGATCGGAGCGCCAAAGCCTGTATCTAAAGTCAAGCACGTCACACTGACACCGTCGACGTCCAAGTCCAAAGATGGCGACACCGACAAAGGACTCAAGGCTCAGAAGACTCTCGATCCAAAGCTTCAGGCCTCCAAGCCACTGCTGGTCAAGGCCTTCGAGTCGAAAACCAAACTCGACCCGAAAGAGCATATCCAGTCGAAGTAAAAGAACGTGCCTGCTGCGCACCAAGAGCTCGAGTCAACGCATGGCCACAAACAACATCCTGATAAAACGAAGTCGGTCGGATCGAAGACGACGCCAACCTCAAAGCAGGTCAGTCCGTCTCCAATGCTTACGCCACCGATAAAGTACGGACTGCCCCCGACTGCGCGCCCTAAGGCGTTCCAGCTACAAAAAAGCCAAGACACAACAAAAAAGTTGTCGGTTGCCTCAAGAACTCAGCCCATAGAAGAGGACGTTGTGTTCCAAGCGCCATCCTATTATAATCAGTCGAAACTATTCATCGAAAGATCATTCCAGAAAATCCTATGGAGTCATACAAAATCCCACTCAAAAAGAAAAGGGACTCTGCCACCTCACCTGCTCTTTTTGAACCTATAGAGTCCTATGGACAGGAATATACCTATTCTCCCACACATACCACTGAGGATGTGGGGGAAGGATACAATGGGGAAGAATTTAATTATCCTATTGACACAGATTAAGAGGAGTCTCAACCCTGGACTGACCCTGTTGACCCTGGTGAGCCACACACCACGCCTGACACTCAGTCCTATACGGTCAAAACCTCGCCTACTGAAGATACAGCTGCGTATAACGCATTGATTGAAAGGGCAGCCATGAACCATGATGTAGAAATGCACGCTGACCCGGTGGAAGAAGACTTTTTGTTTGATACTTTCTCAACTTCAGAAAGATCGGTAAAAACATTGCTATGCTTAAGGGTGTCCTTAAACACGCTGGTGACATTTTCAAAGAAACCACAAGGGCAAGGGTTTTGAACCCCAGAATTGAAAGGAAATACAGGCCTGCGCCTGTAGACCCTACGTATATCAAAGGCCAGCTCCCATTGGACTCCTTGGTAGTGGCTAATGCTCGTAAGTGAGCGAACTCTCAAACAAGTGGTGATGCTCCTCCTCTGGACAAAGAATCCAAAATCTTGGAAGCTTCTGGCAAACGTGTAGCAGCTCAAGCGGCAAATACTTGGAGAATCTCAAATACACAGGCCCTATTAGCCAGATATGATAGGGCTCATTACGACACGTTAGAGCAGCTACTACAACACCTGCCTGACGCTTATAAGGAGGGAGCAGTAATGCTAATACAGGAGGGGAAGCTAATTTCAAACGCATCCATTAAATGTGCGCTAGATGCAGCAGACACAGCAGCTAGGGCCATCAACACAAGTGTGATGTTCAGAAGGCATGCCTGGCTCCGCATCTCTGCTTTCAAACCAGAGATCCAAACAACTTTACTCAATCAGCCGGTTAACCCTGACTTTCTATTTGGTCCCGATGTAGACACGACCCTAAAAAAAATTTAAAAAGACACTGAGACAGCCAAATCCATGGGAGCTCTGCAGTCACAACAGTTCAGGGGCGGTTCCTTTCGTCGCTCCGGTAACAGGGGAGCTTCTAGAGGACAAGCGTCACAGCAAGCCCAATACAACAAAGGAGGAACACAAACCACCTATAACAAAAGCAATAGGGGTGGATACCGTGGGAACAGCACCAAAGGCAGAGGACGAGGAAATAATAATGCCAGATCCTCCGCCACCAATAAACAGTGACGTCTTGTCACTGCCCCCAGACCATATAACACCGGTCGGGGGAAGACTTCAGCAGTTCCTGCCAGTCTGGGAAAGCATTACTACAGACAGGTGGGTGAGACAGCTTATCCAATACGGCTATTGTCTAGAACTAACCTCCACTCCACCCAACATACCCCCAAGGCACCGTCCTATGTCCGCAGAGCACATGCACTTATTGCAGCAAGAAGTCATCTGCATGCTGCAAAAAGGGGCCATAGAACTCGTGCCTTTAGAACAACAGGGTACAGGGGTGTACTCACTGTACTTCTTAATCCCAAAGAAGGACAGGTCTCTCAGGCCCATTTTAGACCTCAGACCCTTGAACCAATACATCTTGTCAGAACATTTTCACATGCTCACTTTGCAGCAAGTTCTACCATTGCTCAGTCAGGGGGATTTCCTAGCAACCCTAGACCTGAAAGACGCATATTTCCACATTCCAATTCACCCAGGTCACAGGAAATATCTCAGATTCACCATAAACAACCAGCATTACCAGTTCAAGGTCCTGCCTTTTGGGGTCACTACAGCCCCCAGAGTGTTTACCAAGTGCTTAGCGACAGTAGCCGCACACCTTCGGAGACAACACATCCATGTCTATCCTTATCTGGACGACTGGCTTATCCAAGCGAAGTCAGCCCAGCAATGTGCCAACCACATGTCCCGCACAATTCACCTCCTACACAGTCTAGGATTTTCACTAAATTACCCAAAATCTCATCTTCAACCCGCACATGTACAACAGTACCTAGGCGCGGAAATCAACACCCTGGCAGCAACAGCACAGCCAAATTCAGCAAGAATCAGCACGCAATCGTTGATTAAAAAATTCAGACCCCAACACTCACTCCCAGCGCAAGTGTTTATGCAGCTGATAGGCATGATGGCCTCCTGCATCTTTATAGTCCCTCACGCGAGGCTACACATGCGTCCGCTTCAAGAGTGCTTGGCATGACCGTGGAACCAGGCTCAGGGACATCTAAAGGACCTAGTGTTGGTGACCGGTCGTGCACACAACTCTCTGCATTGGTGGAACCCACAAAACCTTTGCAGGGTACGACCGTTCCAAGAGCCTGTACCACAGATAGTGCTGACGACGGACGCATCTCTCCAGGGATGGGGAGCGCATGTCCTCCATTATACAGTGCAGGGACTATGGACGACACAGCAGCAGAAGATGCACATCAACCTACTGGAACTGATGGCAATCTTCATGGCGATGAAGGCGTTAAAATTGCATTTGTGCAACAAAGTCGTGCTGATCCAGACGGACAACATGACTGCAATGTATTACATCCAAAAGCAGGGAGGGACACACTCTCCACAATTGTCACACCTAGCCCAGAGCATGTGGAAGTGGGCCATTCAAAGAAACATGTTCCTCATGGCGGAACACCTCCCAGGCAAGGACAACCAGATAGCAGACCTGCTCAGCAGGCACAGCCATCAAATGCACGAGTGGGAGATGTTAGAAGGGGGGATCTCAGAGGGCCAGGTTGTGCTCACCCGACCACCCCAGGACCCACCTCTCCCACAGATATTGCCGAGTCTTATCGTGAGGTCCCCACCGGGGAGGACTTCGAGTCTAGGATCGTACACACTGAGCTCACACCACACTTATGAACGGACACCACACCGTAGGTATTCAGTGTTAAGTTCTTTATCAAACAGTAAGAAGAATCGGCACTCTTTATGTACAAGCGATCGAGGGATCGTAAAGTCTCTAGGAATTCGGGAAGGGGGAAGCGGGACAGTCTTAGCCCTTCGGCCAGTACGAAGCGTACCCTGCGCATAGCTCTCAATCCTCGAGCCGGGGGATACGGAAGTTGAAGGTCGTACTAGCTGCTTCACTCACGTCGAGTCGGCTCCGGTCGTGATGGTAGCGTCGATGGTCCAGCCGGACCAGAGTACTCCTTGAGCCGCGACGAGGTCAGCAGGGCTCGATCCGGAGAAGTTCAAACTCGAGCCGCGACAGCGTCAGCAGGGCTCCGAGGTCTTTGAGAGGGCGAGCCGCGACAGCGTCAGCAGGGCTCCGATGGTTTCGAGTTCAAGCTCGAGCCGCGACAGCGTCAGCAGGGCTCCGAGGTCTTTGAGAGGACGAGCCGCGACAGCAGGGCTCAGATGGTTCAGTTCCGGGTTCGAGCAGGAGCCGCGACAGCGTCAGCAGGGCTCAGCGATTCAAAAGGTTCAGTTCTCCTTAAGGTCAGCCGCGATCAGATCAGCAGGGCTTTCTTGTCCAGGATACAATTGCCCGCTAGTTGTGGTACGGGCCTTGATATAGTCCAGTGGCCCTTTGATGTCCGGACCCTCGCAGGCAGGGGTCTCAGGCCTTGGGGGCTGGCCGTTGGAGAGGTCCGGCGGTTGGCTCTGTGATCCTTTGAAGATGCGTCCGGGAATTCCCAGACGCCCAGCAGGTCTGGAGCCAGCACTCGAGGAGGCCAGAGGTGCAATCGAAACTGGCCCACAGGGGAGGGCCAAAGGTGAGACAACTACCAGTTTCTCGGGGGAGGCCGGAGGTGCCATCGCAACTCCCTTGCTTATCTCTCTCGGGGAGTCCTCTACCCCCCAGCCGGGAGTGGCGCGCCTTGGAGTCTAGGTTTCGCTGGGGCCGGGGTCATGCTAGGCCCCAGGAGTCAGGGGTTTCTGGGAAGGAAAAATGGCTGCCGGCCTTGTGGGGCATGTATGTCCTGGCCGCTCGGAGCCGGGAGCGGGACGGGACATGCGGGGCTGGTCGTTGATTACGGGGTTTGGGCGTACAGGGAGCAGGATGACCAGGGGACTCCGGGTGCAGGGCTACGCTAATGGGGCGCTGAGGAACTGGGGGGAAACCACGCCACGAGGCCAGGTCCAACAGGAGATACATCCCTCGGTGCTACAACCGTATTTCCAGCAATGGGGTCATCCAGAGATAGACCTATTCGCCACAAAAGAAAACGCAAAATGCCAAACCTTCGCCGCCAGGTTCCCACACCCGCAGTCTCAGGGCAATGCGATATGGATGAACTGGTCAAACAGATTTGCGTACGCTTTTCCTCCAGCACCACTCATACCGCTGGTAGCGCGCAAACTGCGGCAGCCCTCACTGACTCTCATCCTAGTTGCTCCAACATGGGCACGGCAGGCATGGTACACCACGTTCCTACAACTTTCTGTGGTGCCTCACCAGCGACTGCGACTCACACCCCGTCTCCTCACTCAGAGCCGTGGAGACATTCAGCATCCAGATCCGCAACAGTTGAGCCTTGCAATATGGCTCCTGGGGTCATAGAGTTTGGCTACCTGAACCTGCCCCCTGACTGTATGAACATTATCAAGGAGGCTAGAAGACCTACAACCAGGGCGTGCTACAAATGGAAGCGTTTTGTCATTTATTGTTCCAATAATAACATAAATCCGCTAGATGCATCAGCGCAAAACATTATATGTTATTTGTTGCATCTACACAGATGCAATCTGGCATATAGTTCCATCAGGATACATTTAGCTGCAATGGCAGCTTATCTTCAAAACAGACCGCACCTTTCCCTTTTCAAAGTGCCTGCCATTAAAGCTTTTATGGAAGGACTCAAAAGAGTAATTCCTCCCAGACACCCGCCTTCACCTGTCTGGAATCTGAACATAGTTCTCACCAGACTAATGGGACCACCTTTTGAACCTCTTCACTTTTGTGAGATACAGTTTCTAACATGGAAAGTGGCCTTTCTAGTAGCAATAACATCGCTAAGAAGAGTTAGTGAGCTGCAAGCCCTAACTATTCAGGAGCCTTTCATACAGATTCATGCTAATAGGGTAGTGCTGCGTACCAACCCTAAAATTATGCCTAAGGTGGTGTCCCAGTTCCACATTAACCAAACAATAGAACTGCCAGTATTCTTCCCAAACGATTCAGAAAAGGGGGTGGTGATGAACAGAGTGTCTGAATTAAGCAGACCACTCTTACCCAGTCCAAAGATCAGGGCTTGATCCATCACCATTATTTAGCTCACTGCCCCATCCCAGCTCAGAACCTGGCTATATGCAAATTAGTCTGTCCCTGGCCCAGTGCATCATGGGAACAGGGCAGACCAAACTACCAAGCCAATTCTTCACCAGAAAGGAGACAAGCTACCGGGGACCGGTTTCTGGCATTTCAGCCTCGTCTTCCCAAATCCAGATTCAGTGGCAGACCGAGCACTGCACACACTAGATGTTAAAAGAGCTCTCCTGTATTACATAGACAGGACAAAGGATTTCAGGAAAACTAAGCAACTGTTTGTTGCCTTCTCTCCACAGCTCAAAGGCAACCGCTTTTCCAAATCAGGTATAGCCAGATCGATTGTTAAGTGCATACAGATCTGTTATCATAAGGCAAAACGCACATTAACAGTTCCCCCAAGAGCGCATTCCACACGCAAGTTAGGGGCATCCATGGCTTTCCTAGGTAACATTCCTCTAGAGGATATATGTAGAGCAGCCACATGGACCACCATACATACATTCACCAAACACTACTGCGTGGATGTACACTCCAAACAGCAAGCTGCTGTAGGACATGCTGTTCTCAGAACTCTTTTTCAGACTGCTGCAGCTGGCACGGGCAACCACCGCTAAGGAGGAAACTGCTCTTTATTCTATGCACAGATATGAATTCAGCAGCCCACATGCCTCGAACGGAATATGCTACTTACCAGTATGCATCTGTTCTTGGCATGTAGGCTGACATTCATATTGCCCGCCCTCCTCCCCGGTGCCTGTCGCAGCTGTAGCACTCAGAATTATCCTCAGGCATGGTCATCATTTACTGTATCATCCTCCATCTCTGCCACAATGGCGAAAAACAATTTGAGGATGGAGAGGATGCCCATGCGCACTGTAGTCCAGGGGAGGAGCCACCTATCTCGTGATACTTCGAAGACTCTTCCAGGCCAATAATGTGCAATCATCCGGACCCAACACTATGCGGCGATCTATGCACAGATATGAATGTCAGCAGCCCTACATGCCAAGAACAGATGCATACTGGTAAGTAGCATATTCCTATTATAGTTGTTCTTGTCTGTTCTTCTCGTTTCCTTTCGAAGATGTCTGGAAGAAAATCTGGTTTCAAGCCCTGCAGGGAGTGCGGGAAGCAGATGTCCATCACTGACCCGCACGAAGACTGCTTATGGTGCTTATCTTCCGATCACGACGTCGATGGATGTGAGTGCTGCAGGAAGATGAAGTCAAAGGCTTTGAAGGAAAGGGAAGCGAAGTTATTTATCGCAGAAGTGAAGAAGAATAAGAAGGCAAGTAAAAGAAGATCGAGGTCGAGGTTTTCTGCGGATAAGAAGAGTGGAGAGGGTCGAGTAGGTTGGAGTGCACTGGGCATTCCTAGGCATGGGGGGGTGGAGTTGCAGTGCCGGGCAATGTGGGGCGCGACGGCCACAGATGAAGGGTAAGAGTGATTTGCACAGGGGGGGCGGGGGTTAGAGGCACCAGTTCGGCAATGTGGGGAAACACTGGGTTGTGTGGTGCACGCTGCAGTAAGAACAGTAAGAAGGGGAGAGAAGGCAACTCGTGGTTTGGTGGTCTGTGTGGCGCACAGAGCGGGGGCGTGAGCGAGCGGATATTGCAGAGAGCGGCTTCTGTGGGGAGCAACCGTATAGCTGAACATGAGCTCGCCTCCCTCAAACTGCTAAGTGACTCCACAAGCTGCAATGTTAAAAGGTATCCCAGTAATAAAGCATGCACACACCACTCCCTGTAACATCAGACAGGTAAACCCTCAAGGGGACAATCACCAACCCAATCGGCTGCTGCGACAATCCTTCAAGGATGTCCGCTAATGGAAGCAGCATTAGATATGGAATTGTTTCCGCTTGGCCCCACACTGTGTCAGATCTTGTGATGAACTCAGCAGAGAAAAGCCCAGGAGAGGTTTTCAGTGACCTGTGTGGGAAAGTCCCAGGGGACAATAGGCATGTCTTCCATACTGTGCCCGTTCACAGCCGATTTCATAGCAGAGCCTGCACCAGCAAGAGCGAGATACGTTTCCTCGGGCATGTAATGAAAAGCTTACAGTACGGGCACTTAAGGGGGGGGGGGGCTCTGTCTGGTGTATGTTTACTCGGTGTGCGGGGCCGTTCCATTCACCCAAGCACCCTCTGGTAGGACGCAGTTTTGGGACCAGCTTCTTCTCTTCCTGGGCAGTTTACAGCGGGTGGAAAGCGCAGCACTCCACATTGAAGCGGGTCCCTTTAGCGCAGCACCGCAGCCCGTGCAGAGCAGGGGGCTAATGCTGGAAAATCCGACTTGTGATCGGGAGCTACAAAGAGCGAGATTACGCATACGGCCGTCTTTCTTTTCCCAACCTGCGTTATTACAGAGGTCAAAACACTGGCTGGCTGCTGTAGAACGCATTCACGCACACTAACGGCTTGAAGAGAAGCTACAGGGGGCTCGATAAAGGAGGCTGGTTTTACATTTCTTTTGAAATGCTTTGTGCATTATGCCTTTTTAAGATGCAAGAGCAGGATCGTTTCTAATTCCTAAAAGGATTTTGTAAAACACCTAGTTTCTAAAAATTACCGTCCCGGCTGTAACTTTAACAAGCTGGCTGCTGAGGATGCCCGGGGCTTGTTAAATGTGCCTCGGTAGGAAAACACACAGAGTCTGCCGGGATCCCCCTGTCCTCCCAGTGACCCCGTATGCCTCTCAGCTCCGTGCCTGCTTCAGGTCTGTACTGAAGAATTTTCTTATCTGCTTGTTAAAATAAACAAGCTGATAAGAAAAGTCTTCACGACAGCCGCAAACCAGGCCATGGTGTCCGGAGGGGCTGTCCGAAAAACGGACAGGGTGGCACCCAAAAACACTCCTTTCCATTGGGAAGCCAGCGTTTACCATAAACGCTGACGCTACCCAATGGAAAGTATGGGCGGGGCTTAGAGTTCCTTTTACAAACTTTTATTTACAAGATCTCTCGCAGAGGCGGAGCAGGGCTCTACCCTGCCACACCCAGGCGAGACCTAAAAATCACACATGATTTTATCTGAATTTTTGTACCAAGATCATCAGAATCAGCTACGTACTTTTCAAGTTAATACATTTTACAGTTTTCAAAAGTTTACAGTGCAATTTATGGGTGTGGCAATGTTATCCTATGGGGGAAAACATGTGCTGCATTTGGGCACTTAACAGCGACTTACTGGACTGTTCTTCTGGACTTAGCTGAGTGTGGGGCAAGGTCTAGGGCCACCGCAACAGGTCACCTTGAGAGGCTCTGGGGCATCCGGGTGCAGAGTTGTGTTCCGACGTCAGGTGTGCCATTCACTTTTTTTTAAGTACATTTTTTCTTTATTAGCCATCTTTTATAAAAGTGACAAACATAGGGGCGCCATTTGCTGTAATTTTAAAAGTGAATTCCCAGCCCCTAGTGAACAGATGTTACTAATCACCTCCCACACACCAAGACCCACTCACCACCACATGCCTGCCACAGAGAACCATTCTTAAAATAGACAGTAAGCCGAAGAGAGTGCCAGCCAGCTCATCATTACATACAGCAGTTCACTTTAATGAGGCATGTCCGGTCAGAAAATGTCTGCAAGTTGGGACTGGGAGATCAGTCTGGGGGAACCCACAGGGGGGCTCGACCCATGAGATATTCAGGCATGTAGGCACACGTGAGGCCACTTCTCGGGCTGTGGGGTTTGAGGGAAAAGTGGTGTCTTTTGGCACCTGCTTCAGTGCTGAAGTCACTCTTGGTTGGTAGGATAGGGCCTGCTGAAAGAGGCTGTATGTGGTGACTGGAAGCCCAGTCTGGGCAAATCCAAGAGTGTGCTTAGCTCCTGAGGGTCTGGGGACCGCATTGGCACCGTTACCTCCCTTGGACCTGGGCTGTGGAGTGTGACTGCATAGGTAATTTGGGCCATTGGGTTGTGGTAAACTCACTTTTAGTCGTTTTTCTGCAGACAAGAGGCACACAGAACAGATGGACAACTCTTGAGGGTCTCACTGTCCCTGGAGTCTCTCAACATGCAGGGCAACCTTCTTCTGTGTTAGTGTCCGGATTGGACACATGAAGCTTTAGCTGCCGCAAGAGGTCCAGTACCCCAGGTATTGGTGTTCTGCAGCTCCAGTTGGTCCTGGCGTCCCCACACTTGTAGGGAGGATGGATCTGACCTGTAGGAGCACGACAACCTCTTACTAGGTGGCTGCTGCGTCGGTAGTCCCTGTAGGTGGCAGGTCAGTGTACAGAGCTTTGCATTTTTGGTGCCTGCGGCTGCAGTGGTTACTCCTCTACTCCAATTAAAGCCCCCTTCCTTGATATGCTTATTTACCAGTCTTCCTGTAGGGAGGGGTGATAACACCTCTCTCCAGAGCAGGCATTGTTCCTGACCACCTGGGGGCGTGGGTTCTTACCCCGGGGTGGGAGAGGTCAGAAACTAAACTGTGGAGGCAGACCAGACTGGACTAGTCAGCCAGCACACTAGAAGGCTAGTAGGGTTCAGGGGTAACTCTACGGTACCCTCTGTGGGTGCATGTATTAATAATCCCATCACTGGAATCAGTTTGGGTTTATTAATATGAGGTGTTTGATACCAAAGACCATCGGTTTCAGTGGAGCCATTATATAGCTGGGGAACTCGTACATACCTCAAAATGGCTTCCATGTACACTTGTACTGTCAGTAATTGGGCTGACCAGCACAGGGGCAGATCTGCTCATGCAGATGTGTTCTCACATGTAATATTATGCAGCCTGCCTTGGGGCTATAATGTCTGCTGTAGGGGTGATTTTCAAATATTCATGCAGTTTTAGGAGACATTGCACACAAGTGAGTGTCATGTCATGTTTTTACTTTTTAGAGCACCTTCTCACGTAGCCTGCAGTTGCAGTCTGTATGAGTTTGGTGCTGGGTCCCTTAGACTAGTACAAGATGTCCTGCAGCTCTTATGGGCCCTCTTCAGTGCCTGTGCCCTAGGTAACAGAGGTACCACTTACTAGGGACTTGCAGAGATGCTGAAGGCCTGGTCAATTGGGAATCAAGTGACCAGCTGTCTTGTTTTGGGGAAAGAACACTGGCACTGGGGACCTGGTTAGAAGGAATCTAATGCACTTCAGTCAATACCATGTTACTGTGCCATCCTTGAACGTAGGCCTAGCACATAGTCTTGTTTAGGCTTTTGTGAGGTCTCTCCCAGCCTTCCTTAACTAGATACAGTGGTCCCCTTATAGGATGACAAAATACCAAGCAAAATCCTGGGGTCTGGAAAAAGAGCACGCAAAGAAAAGGAGGCACTGGCAATATCACACAGATCTAGCTGTGGGATGATCCCTTTTCAGGACGAAATCCCTCACCCACCGAAGGTGGCATGCTTCATCATTTGGAATTCTCCTCTCAGAGAAAACCTAGTACCTCTGAGGGCTACAACCCCATCTCTGAGAGGGAGGAGCACAGGGATGTTTTGAGGTCTACTTTGCACGGATTTACTAAATCTACTAAATGAGAGAAAACAAAGTGTGGGTGAGGGTGCGGCGCAAAAGAAGAAATAATGTGAAGGAAGTGATGTTAAAACTAGCTAGAGCGAATACGACGCATCCTTTATTCATATATTCTCGCTGCCAGGATTAAAAACAGTGCACCTGCGGTATGGAATTTAACCACATGTGTCAGACGAACTAGTGTGGTCAACATGTTTCAGCCATAACAACACTTAATGTGTCAAGGCTTTCGTCAGGACCTTATTGATGCTGCTGCTAAGTGATGTGTTTAACAAAAGAAAATTAAATACGGAACCAAAGGCACTTCCGGTTCCTGTTCTCAGAAAGGTGACTGTACCGAGTGAGTAAAGATACGGACACATATGTAATAAAATCAGTGGCTTACAACAAAACACAATAAAAATGCAGTTGGGATCAACAAAATTCCTCTCCTTACACCATACACCCTAAGTGTGTATAAACAATGAGATAAACATCAATTTCTTACCCGTAACAACTGGGTAGAAGGCTTCACCTCAACCTGGCAACAGCTCAGGGTAGGGGGCACCGCTCTATAAAGAAGTGAGTAGGGTGCAAGTGTCAAACAAAGCACTGCTCGGGCGTGTATTAACACACGACGTTTAGAAGAATGAGCAAACATGAGTCAAAAAGAGAGATCTCTGTGAAAAACTCTGAATTCATTAAAACTACATCTTAATATCTGTGTGACAGTTCTTCACCACAAAAGCTGAAACAATTGTGTTTATGATATTAATTCAGTCAGTCAACAATGGTGATGGAAAACTAAATGCTAGGGTGTTTACATAGACACCCTTCCTAACAAGAAGTTTTACGTGTTATGATCTTATTAATCAATCACCCTTGGCTAAAAAGGACTTCTCAAGGGTTAAAACATTCTGTACTTCTCCAATGTCTCACACTCACCATTGACGGCAGCCAGTTTAGAGTGCAGGTATTGGGAGCAACATCGATCCAATCTAACAAAAGGTTAAGGAAATTATGAGTTCTAACATCAAGCGTCTAGTCCCCCAGCACTCGCCTATCCATCGGTACCCCAAAGTGGTACAGAGCCTTTGACCAGAGGTGAAAGACGCCAGTTGGATCGCGCTTTAAATACGGGATCCGAGAGGTTGAACTCGAAACCGGTGTGTATTCCGATTGATCCGACAGACAAGGCGCATGCGTGTGAAAGTGTGATAGTGATAGTGCTTGCCGGGATGTGTAGTGAAAGTCTAATGTTTGCCGTAATGTGGCTAGAATGCTATGTCTGTTCAATTCGATTGTCATCACAACCACAGCTCGACGTAATGCCATCAGAGCAACCACCGGCACCCCGGCAGGCACTGAAAGTTCCGCGCATACACGCTAGATTAGTGTGACACTATCACACGCATGCGACGTATCTGCCAGATCAATCGGAATACACACCGGTTTGGAGTTCAACCTCTGATCCCGTATTTAAAGCGCGATCCAACTGGCGACTTTCCCCTGTACAGCAGCTTGCTGTCTCAGACTTTTAAGAGTAGGACAGGTCCTCTGTTTTTGGCTTTTCTTCCCTAGAGATCCCCCCTGTGCCTAGGAACTCTGCTATGTAAGGCCCAAGATCCTGGGGCTTAGTTCCCTTTGGGGCTGATAGGTCTTCTCCCTGAGGAGAGGGAACCTGAGCTTGTGCCTTTTCTGAAGATGACTTTCTACTTCTACCTTTTCTCTTGGAGGGTTGGGACACTATTTCAGACTCCAAACTCCTCTTTTTCACCCTGGGCTGTGCTCTGTGCTCTGCTTTTTACACACACCCATTCAGAGATCCCAGCATGGTTGCATGGTATCTTAACTCTACCTCAGCCCGTGCGGAGGACTCCAGGTCAATCCTTAGCAGGCATTCAACATGAATTGCAGAAGGCACAACCACCTTCTTCAGTCCAGTAACATCTCCCCACACCAAGGACACCATTGACATGGAAGGAACCTTGGTTACATTATCCGCATTGGTGACTGTATACGTTTGTCTGGTCAGATACTGTTCTGGAAATACCAGTTTTTCAGTCATCATGGTGGCACTGGCACTTGAATCTCTGTGTTCGAGGCATGTGGGCTGCTAAATTCATATCTATTGCATAGATCGCCGCCTAGTGTTGGGTCCGGATGATTGCACATTGTTGTCCTGGAAGAGTCTTCAAAGTATCACGAGATAGGTGGCTCCTCCCCTGGACTACAGTGCGCATGGGCATCGACTCCATCCCCAGATAGTTTTTTTCCGCCATTGGGTTCGGATGTGATTTCGACGTCTCCTGTTCGGAATCGATGAAACAACTTCTTTAAGGCCCTAAAGGCCTTCGTTGCCGCGTCGGTATTGTTCGCGTTCGGTCTCGTGTTTCTTCCGACTCTTCGAGTCGGTCTTCTGACGAGTCGAGTAACTCTTCGGACATCGAGGCCCTGTCGTCGCAGCAAGACTCCGACGATACTACGATGGAACGGAGCCCGTTCAAATTTTGCCCTGTGTGCGGTTCGAAGTACCCACACATCGACGTGCATCCTGTATGCAACAAGTGCCTCTCGCCGGACCACAACGAGGACAACTGTATGGCCTGTTCGAAGTTCAGGTCGAAGAAGACGCTCAAGCTTCGGCGCGCGGCGCGCCTTGAGGCCCGGCGAGCGGCTCCGGCACCGGTAGACATCTTCGACGACCCTGAGGCAGAAGGCCGAAGCCATCATCCGCAGATTTCACCACCATCGACGGAGGTCGAGGCCGATTCCGGAGAACCCGTAGAGGGCCAGGACCTACAGGAAAACATCGAGGAGGTAGGGGACGTCGAGGAAGTTTATGGGGCCGCGGAAGATAGCTCGGAGGATGAGCTATGCCCCGAAAGTACAATGACTCAGGCTCAGGTCACGGGATCGCCACTCGGCCTTACCCACGACCCTACACCGCAATCCTCGGCCCCGCCTTCTGGCCCGGCTACAGACACACCACCGGAGCCTCCATTGAGCATATCGAAACCGAAACCATCGGATTCGACAAAAACAAAGATGGCCGACGCGCCATCGAAACTGAAGACGCCTGCTACGCCATCGACGCTGTCGACTTCAGTGGCTCCGAAGCCGAAGAAGGCTGTCGAGCCGGCTACACTACCTAAGGTGGTCAAGGAGCCAACCTTGAAGAAGGTCGTCGAGCACGTGTTGAGCATGGTGGCTCAATCGAAGTCGAGGAAGACTGTCGAACCGCCTCCAGACATGACTACCGCGCCTACAGGCAAACGCCCGGTCGAAGCGCAGTCAGCGAAGGGCCCCGAGCCGAGGTCCGGAGCCCCTACGCAGAAACAAAAAACTGCCGATCCAAAGCCAACGGCGTCGGCGCATAAGGCCGGAAAGGTAGCCCGGACCGCTGCGGTCGAGGATGCGTCTGCGCCTCCGGAGACCGAGGACAACTCGTCGACACTGGGGTCTTCCCATGGTGGCGGACAGAGGTCATCGGTCGCGCCAACCAAACCCTCCGCTTCTTTCACTAGGCAAGTCTCGGACTCCCTCAAGAGAATACGGGAGAAGAGTTTGACGTCGACGACTCAAAAGAGGTCGGATCCACAATCGGTGGAGGCACCGAAAAAGACTTCTACGCCACTCCTCTACACTCTGCCGCCGAAGGTGGCGCCCAAGGCCTTTGCACCCCGGTCGGTGCCAAAGGACTCTGTAGGTTCGGAGCATTCGATGCTAAGTGGACGTTTTGGTCGACAACAAGCGTCAGGAGAGCTGTCTGAGCAGTATATCGACACCGACACGGGAAAGTTAACGCTCTATAAGCGGAAAATTACTTCCCAGCCATTGCAATCGTTTGTCATACCTCTAAAGAAGAAAAGGCCGGCACAAGACATTCCTGCCCTTGTTGAACCGATTCATCCACAACCTAGGAGGAGTCCCACACCTTCACCCCATGCCTCAGGGGAAGATGAAGGTGACCAAGATGAGGAGTACAACTTTCCAGATAACAATGACCCTAATGAACAACAGGACTCATGGCTGGACACTGGTGACCAGGGGGACCAGCAGGTGGTACAGGACCCACAGGTCTATGGTGTAAGGACATCTCCTACTGAAGACTCCGCGGCATTTAATGCCTTGATTGAAAGAGCGGCTGCCAACCATAAGGTGGACATGCATGCCGACCCTGTGGAAGAGGACTTTTTGTTTGACACTTTCTCTGCAGCAGAAAAAACTGTGAAAACACTTCCAATGCTGAAAGGGGTTCTAAAGCATGCCACTGACATCTTCAAGGAACCCACAAGAGCAAGGGTGGTAAACCCAAGAATAGAGAAAAAATACAGACCGGCACCTGGGGACCCAGCATATATACGGGGCCAGCTGCCTCTGGACTCTTTGGTGGTCTCCAATGCCCGCAAGAGGGCAAACTCGCAGACAACGGGTGAAGCTCCTCCCCCAGACAAAGAGTCAAAAGTGCTGGAGGCATCGGGGAAACGGGTGGCTGCACAGGCAGCCAATATCTGGCGCATATCTAACACACAGGCCCTGTTGGCACGATATGATAGGGCGCATTACGACACCCTAGAGCAACTCCTACAACACCTTCCAGACGAGTTTGAGGAGGCAGCTGAGATGCTAATACAGGAGGGCAAGCTCATTTCAAACGCTGCGATCAAATGTGCGCTTGATGTTGCGAATACAGCGGCGAGAGCGATTAACACTAGTGTGATGTTGAGGCGTCAAGCATGGCTTCGCATCTCAGGGTTCAAGCCTGACATACAGACAACTATACTCAACCAGCCCGTTAATCCTGACAGACTGTTTGGCCCAGACGTTGACACCACCCTCGAGAAGATCAAAAAAGACAATGAGACAGCTAAATCCATGGGGGCGCTTCAGTCTCAGCAATTCAGAGGGAGCACTTTTCGTCGCTCAAGTACCCGTGGTGTTAACAGAGGACACTTGGCACAGCAGACGCAATTCACTAGAGGTGGCGCGCAGTCCTCGTACCCCAAACAGGGTAGAGGGGGTTACAGAGGAAACAGTGCCAAGGGCAGAGGCAGAGGCAACAACAATTCCCGTTCCTCTGCTACCAACAAACAGTGACTCTCTGTCACTGCCCCCCGACCATCCCACACCTGTCGGGGGGAGACTCCAGCAGTTCCTGCCAGTCTGGACGGCCATCACCACAGACAAGTGGGTAAGGAAACTTATCCAGTTCGGTTACTGTTTGGAGTTGACATCCACTCCACCCAACATACCCCCAAGACACCGTCCTATGTCAGCAGAGCACTTGCACTTATTGCAGCAAGAGGTTCTTGTGATGCTGCAAAAAGGCGCAATAGAGCTCGTACCCGGTGGAGGAGGAGGGAACAGGGGTTTATTCCCTGTACTTCCTCATCCCAAAAAAGGACGGTTCCCTCAGACCCATTCTGGATCTACGCCCTCTCAACCTGTACATCCTCTCAGAACATTTTCACATGCTAACACTGCAGCAAATTCTTCCATTGTTGAACCAAGGGGACTTCCTAGCAACCTTGGACCTCAAGGATGCTTATTTTCACATACCACTCCACCCATCCCACAAAAAGTACCTCAGGTTCACCATACAAAACAGGCATTACCAGTTCAAAGTCCTACCCTTCGGAGTGACCACTGCCCCCAGAGTGTTCACGAAGTGTCTGGCGACGGTAGCGGCGCACCTCAGGAGACAAAACATACATGTCTACCCTTACCTAGACGACTGACTCGTTCAAGCAAAGTCGGAACGGCAGTGCGCCGCAGACATGTCCCACACCATTCACCTCCTTCACAGTCTGGGGTTCTCACTAAACTACCCCAAGTCGCACCTTCAGCCAGCCCATGTGCGGCAGTACCTGGGCGCGACGATAAATACCCTAACTGCTATGGCGCAGCCAAACCCGGTGAGGATCGACAACATTCAGTCGCTCATCCAAAGGTTCAGACCGCAACACTCACTACCAGCGAGAGTGTTCATGCAGTTGATAGGCATGATGGCCTCCTGCATCTTCATAGTCCCGCACGCACGGTTGCATATGCGTCCGCTCCAAGAATGCTTGGCGAATCAGTGGACACAGGCTCAAGGACAACTGACAGACCTAGTGTTGGTGACCGGTCGGGCATACAACTCTCTGCATTGGTGGACTCCACACAACCTTTGCAAGGGCCGACCGTTCCAGGAGCCTGTGCCGCAAGTCATCATGACGACGGACGCCTCTCTCCAAGGATGGGGAGCTCATGTGCTCCACTACACGGTGCAGGGACTGTGGTCGACGCAGGAACAGAAGATGCACATCAACTATCTAGAGTTGCTGGCAATCTTCATGGCGCTCAAATCCTTCAAAGTACATCTGTGCAACAAAGTTGTGTTGATCCGGACGGACAACATGACAGCCATGTACTACATCCAGAAGCAGGGTGGGACGCACTCTCCACAGCTGTCTCATCTGGCTCAGAGCATGTGGAAGTGGGCCATTCAAAGGAACATCTTCCTCATGGCGGAACACCTCCCGGGCAAGGACAATCAGATGGCGGATCTGCTCAGCAGGTACAGCCATCAAATGCACGAGTGGGAGATACATCCGTCAGTGCTCCACCCGTACTTCCAGCAGTGGGGTCATCCAGAGATAGACCTGTTTGCCACAAGGGAAAACGCAAAATGCCAAAGCTTTGCCGCCAGGTTCCCTCACCCACAGTCGCAGGGCAATGCGATATGGATGAACTGGTCAGGCAGATTTGCGTACGCTTTTCCCCCAGCACCTCTCATTCCGCTGGTGGCAAGAAAGCTAAAGCAACACTCGATGACACTCATCCTGGTTGCTCCAACGTGGGCACGCCAACCATGGTACACCACGTTTCTAGACCTTTCCGTGGTACCGCATCAAAGGCTGCATCTCACACCCAGGCTCTTGACGCAGAACCATGGAGACATTCAGCATCCAGATCCGCAACAGCTCAATCTGGCGATCTGACTCCTGAGGTCTTAGAATTTGGCTACCTCAACCAGCCTCCAAAATGCATGGACATTATCAGAGAGGCAAGGAAGCCCACTAACAGAGCTTGCTATGCTGCAAAGTGGAAGCGGTTTGTCATTTACTGTACAGATCATCACATTAACCCGCTAGATGCATCAATTCCTAACATCATCTGCTATTTGTTACATCTTTACAAATGCAATCTAGCTTACGCTTCCATTCGGATGCACTTATCCGCCATAGCAGCTTATCTCCAGAACAGGCAGCATCTCTCTGTTTTCAGGGTGCCTGCCATTAAAGCCTTCCTGGAGGGACTGAAGCGAGTCATTCCTCCCATAACACCACCAGCTCCTGTGTGGAACCTCAATGTGGTTCTCACTAGACTGATGGGCCCACCTTTTGAGCCTCTACATTCGTGTGAGATTCAGTTCTTGACATGGAAAGTGGCTTTTCTCATTGCTATTACATCTCTCATGCGTGTTAGTGAGCTGCAGGCGCTCACAATACAAGAGCCATTTATACAAATTCATTCAAACAGGGTAGTGCTCCGCACCAACCCCAAGTTCCTTCCAAAGGTGGTGTCACAGTTTCATGTCAATCAGACTATTGAACTGCCCGCATTCTTTCAAAACCCACAGGCTGTAGCTGAGAGAATGCTCCATACATTGGACGTAAAAAGGGCATTGATGTACTACATTGACAGAACACAACAATTTAGAAAAACACAGCAACTTTTTGTTGCCTTCTCAGCCCAGCACAAAGGCAACCCTATTTCCGAAGCAGGAATAGCCAGGTGGATCGTTAAATGTATTCAGATTTGTTACCAAAAGGCTAAACGTACTTTAACGATCCCCCCAAGAGCACACTCCACACGCAAGTTGGGAGCCTCCATGGCTTTCCTGGAGAACATTCCTTTAGAGGACATTTGTAGAGCAGCCACGTGGTCTACACCACACACGTTTACCAAACATTACTGTGTAGATGTGCATTCCAAACAGCAGGCAGCTGTAGGACAGGCTGTTCTCAAAACTCTTTTTCAGACTTCTGCAGCTGGCACGGGCAGCCGCCTTTGATGGAGGGACTGCTATGTATTCTATGCAATAGATATGAATTTAGCAGCCCACATGCCTCGAACTGAATATGCTACTTACCAGTATGCATCTGTTCTTGGCATGTAGGGCTGCTAACATTCATATCGCCCGCCCTCCTCCCCGGTGCCCGTAGCGGCTGCAGATATTTTCTTGCATTCAATCATTAGCATGGACATCATTTACAGTATTTCACTCCATCTCTGACACAATGGCTAAAAACAATCTGGGGATGGAGTCGATGCCCATGCGCACTGTAGTCCAGGGGAGGAGCCACCTATCTCGTGATACTTCGAAGACTCTTCCAGGACAACAATGTGCAATCATCCGGACCCAACACTAGGCGGCGATCTATGCAATAGATATGAATGTTAGCAGCCCTACATGCCAAGAACAGATGCATACTGGTAAGTAGCATATTCAGTTTCCACTCCAATTCCATTATATAAGTGTGAGAAGTTGGCCTGATATATAATGTTCACTATTCTAGTGAGCACTTTGTATCAGTCCAAACAACCCTTATTGATGATTGGTTGTAAGTCAACCTTATAGACCAGCTATCCTAGTAGCATGGATACGAGCAGTCTAAGGCTAAGACTCTAGAGGGCGTGTTAAGCCAGCTGTTTTACCATCACATTACCCCTTGAACACCAAGTGAAAGGACACCACACAAGTTGTTATGAAAATAAACAGATATTTATTTATAACAAGACCACCCTGAACTCTTTATGAGTCAGGGAGCTAAGCACATAACAAAACTCTTAAGAAAATACTTTGTCGCACAATTTACACAAATGCCCTAGGGGCACGAAAAACCATATATTACAAAAGTGGAATGCGAATTACTAGCAGGTAAGTAACTATTCTCATAGACTTAGGAATCGCTTGGCCTACAATTCTAAACACTTAGATTAGATGCAGGGGGCCTGTGGACGTCGTGTGCAGAGTGGGAACTCTCTAGCGTAAGGCGGGAAAAAGTCTATGGAGGCTAGTAGTCACAAAGTTACTGTTCTCGGGCGAACCCGACTAGGTGGGTCGAAAACAAGAGTGGATCCGAACACTTAGAGTGTTGGACTATGCTGAAGCACCGGAGTACTTGGTTTACCTAGCCCAGGGGCTGCGGCTGCATAGGGTTGAAGTTACGTCGGAAACCCTCGTTGAAGAACCAGGAGCCTGAAGAAAGAAGTTGCTGGCAGGCGGCCAGTGAAGAGAGTTCGTGGTGATCCAAGCCTGGATCAGGGAAGAAGAAGACCTGAAAGCAGAGGGGACCAAGTTCTGAATCACTAGCCAGTGATTTAGGTGGGCACCAGAGTGGCACCGGACGAAGTCACCTCGACCAGGTGAGTGGGCGCTGCTGGGCTCTGCAGTCTCTCGGACCAGGAGGCGTTGTCGGCGACCAGGATGGAGGTGCGAGCTGTCCCACGAAGGTATCTGCTGACGACTTCGCTGGACCCAGGATTGGGCAACAAGTCTTGGCAAATGCAAGGCCCACGCTGTGGACCTAAAATGGCGTCTTGAGTGGACCAGGAGGGTCCAGGGTGCTTCTCTGAAGGAGGGAAGCAAGGGCCAGTATGGAGCAACCAGACCAGCGGTGTTTGTCGTTGTGGAGCGTCGTGAGGGGGCCACTAGCCAACGGGCAAGCGACCTGGACAACGCGGTGAGCAGCAAAGAGCAGAAGGGCCCCACGCAGATCTCGTGGATGCAGGGGGGCTGAACTTCAGTGCTGGAGCTGCTCAGGGTCGAGGCTTCTCTTACCCCAAAGCACTCAGTCGAGGGTCACTCGGTGGTCGTGCTGGACAAGCGTCGTGCAGTTCTGAAGATGGCCGGTCCCTCGAGGTCTCGTCGCACCCACGGATCACAGCTGGGCTGATGATGTAGGTTGAGGTCAGAGGTGCCAGGGAAGCCGGTTCTCGTCGTGCTGGAGCAGTCTTGATCCGGAGGAGAGACTGGCAACAAACCGCGATGCTTGTTTGGTGCCTACTGCTGCAGGGTGACTACTCCTTAGTCACAAGGGAGAAATCTTGAGAAGAGTCTTGAGTTCTTCGTGTAGAAGGTCGGTTCAGGATTCAAAGATTGATCTAATTTGGAAGGGGGCCAGTTCCTACCTTTATCCTGAAAAAGGGGGCTGGCACGCGACTAAGTCCTGCCCTATGGGTGGGACTAGGAGGGGGGTGGTTACACCCCTCTCCTTTGGCGGGCTTTCCCCAGATCAGGGGCTGGAGTGCCCCTGGAACTGGTTCAAGCCGGCCTATGCACAGTGAGCACCGGGGTGCCACTTGCAGTCACCTTCCTCCAAAGCCCTGCCTACCTAGGATACACAAAATCCTGTCTGGGACGGTGCTGGCACCGCCCCTGGCAGGAAACCCTTTGTCCTTGCCTCCTATGCTGGGAGGACTCCCAGCAGCAGGAGGGCAGACTTGTGTCTCGGTGGCAGCATCCATCTTGTGGAGCTGAGGCTATGTCTGACTTTAACCGGGGTTACAGGTTACATACATGTCGTGTCCCTCTAGAAGGGTGGAATGCTAACCCCGTCGCCAGAATTGGTGAGGGGTTAGTATTCCAATTCGTATGACACCTTACTCGACATGTTTTGATAAAGCGATACCAGAGTTGGCATATAACCGCGAGGATTATAATGCACTTAAGAGTATATGGTATGCGTTATCATGGAACAGCTATTAGGACTTGGTTCCGCAAGCTGCAAACGGGCTCAGCTCATGCCAGAGCACCATTTCACATGATTCCAAGCACTCTGCCTTCAGGATTGTTAAGGCCTGCCATAGGAGTGACTGATAGGAATACATGTGTCCATTTTAGGGTTAGATATAGGTATACTATATCTAAAGCAAAGGGTGATTACACCACCTTGCCCCAGCTGTCGTGCAGCCAGTTGTGTCAGATTTGGATGGCCAGCCAGGGGTGGCATAATACATGCTGCAGCCCCTGGTAGGCCCTGGGTACACCTATGCCCTGGGTACCTAAGGTACACTGTACAGGGACTGATAAGGTGACTGAGTATCCAATTAGATATGTACCTAGGGTACATGGAATCCATTTTAACAGAGAGAGCAGTGGGCCTGGGGTCCTGAATAGCAGGGCCTCAGGTCAACTAAGTCAGAAAACCAGCAAAACACCAGGCAAAAAGTTGGGGGCAACCATAGTCAGGGATCTACCTTCCTACAATAAGGCTACTCCAGATTACTTGCCACACAGCCAGAGCTGCAACATCCACCCACCCTCTGAAACTAAAGTGTCTTCAGTGTTGTCTATGATCTGATCAGGGTACACCAAGGATCCCATCTGGAGACTCCTCACACCAGTGTTTACCGGGGATGCACAAAAGGAAGCTTTTTTGAGACAGATAGTCTCAAGTATGGTGCCTTGTATCTGATGCAAGTTTGACAGAAATTAACTGGGTTCTTTTTATACTGGTCCCCAGTGCCAGATCTCTTTCCCTAAAACTGTACAATTGTTCCCCAATTGGCAATACCTTTAGTACCCCCTATAAGTCCCTAGTAAATGGTACCCTTGGTACCTAGAGAAAGAAGGCTAAAGAAGTTCCCTAATGGCTGCAGCTTGTATTGTGCCACCCTAAGGGATTCCTCAGGTTCCACATGCAAACTGCCATTGCAGGCTGTGTGCCATGGTGCAGCGAAAAGTGAAGACACGACATGGCACACCTCCTGTGTGCATGCCTGCACAAACTGCATGCAGTATAGGTACATCACCCTACAGCAGGCTTTACAGTCCAAAGGCAGGGTGCACTATACTAAATGTATGAACATATCTGTATGAGCAGATATACCTCTGCGATGTCCAAGACGATTGTTCTGTATTACTGGTGGAGAGGGAAGCCATTTTGAGTACATGTGCCGGACACTGGCATTTACGAGTTCCCCGTGATGGCTTCACTGACACTAGAGATTTGGTATCAAACATCGCACATTAATAAACCCACACTGATTCCAGTGATGGATTTATTAATACATGCACCTAAAGGGCACTTTAGAGGTGCCCCTGTAAACCTGCTTACTGCTGTAGACCTGCCTGCTACCTCGGACAGGTTTCTGACCACCACCAGTAGCTGCCTCCTCCCTCCCTCCTTTTGTTGTCGCTTGCCCCCTCCCTTTGTTGTCGCTTGCCCCCTCCCTCTGTTGTCGCTTGCCCCATCCCTCCGTTTGCTGTCGCTTGCCCCCTCCCTCCCTCTGCTGTTGCTTGTCCCCTCCCTTTGTTGTTGCTTGCCCCCTCCCTCCCTTTGTTGTCACTTGCCCCCAAATTTGTTGTCGCTTGCCCCCTCCCTCCCTTTGTTGTCACTTTCCCCCTCCCTTTGTTGTCACTTCCCCCTCTTTTTGTTGTCACTTTCCTCCTCCCTCCCTTTGTTGTCACTTCCCCCTCCCTCCCTTTGTTGTTGCTAGCCCCCTCCCTCTGTTGTCGCATGCCCCCTCCCTCCCTTTGTTGTCGCTTGCCCCCTCCCTCCCTTTGTTGTTGCTTGCCTCCACCCTCCCTTTGTTGTTGCTTGCCTCCACCCTCCCTTCGTTGTCGCTTGCCCCCTCCCTTTGTCGCTTACCCCCTCACTCCCTTTGTCGCTTACCCCCTCACTCCCTTTGTCGCTTACCCCCTCACTCCCTTTGTCTCTTGCCCCTCTCTCCCTTCCTTTGTCGCTTACCTCTTCTCCCTCCCTTTGTTGTTGCTTGCCTCCTCCCCCCTCCCCTTGTTGTTGCTTACCTCTTCTCCCTCCTTTCCTTTGTTGTTGCTTGCCTCCTCCCTCCCTCTGTTGTCGCTTGCCCCCTCCCTCCCTCGCTTTGTCGCTTGCCCCTCCCTCCCTTTGTTGTTGCTTACCTCTTCTCCCTCCCTCCCTTCCTTTGTGTTGCTGGCCTCCTCCCTCCCTTCCTTTGTTTTTGCTTCCCCCCTCCCTCCCTTTGTTGTCACTTATCCTCTCCCTTCCTCCCTTTGTTGTCACTTGCCGTCTCCCACCCTCCCTTTGTTGTTGCTTGCCTCCTCCCTCCCTTTGTTGTCGCTTGCCCCCTCCTTCCCTCCCTTTGTGGTCGCTTGCCCCCTCTCTCCCTTTGTTGTACCTTGCCCCTCCCTTTGTTGTACCTTGCCCCTCCCTCCCTCTGTTGTTGCTTGCCCCCTCCCTCCCTCTGTTGTTGCTTGCCCCCTCCCTCCCTTTGTTGTCACTTGCCCCCTCCCTCCCTCCATTTGTTATTGCCTGCTCCATCCCTCTCTTTGTCGTCGCTTGCCCCCTCCCGCCGTCCCTTTTTTGTCGCTTGCCCCCTCCCTCCCTTTGTTGTCGCTTGCCCCTCCCTTTGTCGCTTGCCCCTCCCTCCCTTTGTTGTTGCTTGCCCCTCCCTCCTTTTATTGTCGCTTTCCTCTCCCTCCCTTTGTTGTCGCTTGCCCCCTCCCTCCCTTTGTTGTTGCTTGCCCCTCCCTCCCTTTGTTGTCGCTTGCCTCCTTCCTCCATTCCTTTGTTGTCGCTTACCCCCTCCCTTTGTTGTCGCTTGACCCCTCCCTCCCTTTGTTGGCGCTTGACCCCTCCCTCCCTTTGTTGTCACTTGACCCCGCCCTCCCTCTGTTGTCGCTTGACCCCTCCCTCCCTCCCTTTGTTGTTGCTTGCCCACTCCCTTCCTCCCTTTTTTGTTGCTTGCCCCCTCCATCCCTCCCTTTGTTGTTGCTTGCCCCCTCCATCCCTCCCTTTGTTGTTGCTTGCCCCCTCCCTCTGTTGTTGCTTGCCCCCTCCCTCCCTCCTTTTGTTGTCGTTTGTCCCAACCCTCTCTCCCGTTGTTGTTACTTGCCCCCTCACTCCCTTTGTCGCTTGCCCCCTCCCCCTCGGTCACTTGCCCCTCCCTCCCTCCTTTTGTTGTCACTTGTCCCCACCCTCCCGTTGTTGTCACTTGCCCTGCCCTCCCTTTGTTGTCACTTGCTCCTCCCTCCCTTTGTTGTCACTTGCTTCCTCCATCACTCCCCCCTTTTGTTTTCACTTGACCCCTCCCTCTTGTTGTTGCTTGCGGCCTCCCTCCTTTTGTTGTCGCTTGCCCCCCTCTGTCACAATCCCACTCACCTGAAAACCAGGAACCATGGAAACGGAGAAAGTCCTCCCTCTCTCCTCCAGAGCAACCCTCCACACTGACTATAGCAATATGGGCAATTGATCTCAAGGGGAAAAGGAAGCGGGTAAACCCACCAAGCCTTGGGAGAAGAGGACAATGCTTGAGGGTAACAAAGTTTCCTGTTGGGGAAGGACGAATATGGAAGACGGAATCTGCCTCAGTAGAATCTTGGTGTCGCAAGGGTGGACCACTGTCTGGAAAATACAAAAGAATGCCTTTAGAGAGTGGGTGTGTACAACAGGTAGAGAGAACCAACACTACGTTTTCAGAAGACCTATAAATAATTCACTCACCACAAATTAATCTTTTAAGGATCCAAATGAGAATAGCCTTTGAAGTTTTGAGTCTACCAGGGTAAAAGAAAATAGTCCTAAAAGTCCATTAGGACAGTGCACTGAACCCAATTTATAATGAAAAGGAAAGGAAATACCTCAAGTCAGTGGTTCCCAAAGTTTTGTGACCTGCGGCTCCCTTGACCTGTTGGCCATTGGCCGTGGCTCCCCATTATGTTACTTTTTTTCAGCAGATCGGGGATTTAAGACCTGCCTATGGAGTACTTACATTTTTCTCCCTGAAAATGACTGTGATGAAGCCAATGAAGGTAATATAATCATACGGCTTCCCTCTTGCCTGGAGGTCCAACAGTGCCAGCAGTGTGCACATTCACAGATGTTGGTGCTTCTAGGAGATCACCACTGCGAAGGTGATTAAGATACTCTGGGAGAGGTGTCAGAATCAAAGTTCCCCCTTTGGTAGATGCTAATGGAGACCGCTTTGATTTCAGATATACAGGAGAGATTCGCCATAGACATTATACACAAATTTCAGACTTCTATCACTAGCTGAGGGGGGGAGGGGCCAGGGCCTCAGGCCAGAAGACAGATCTGTAGGCCAGAGATACCAACCCCAAGAGCAGGACACAGGACTTGTGGTGTCTCAAAACTCTGGATTAACCACTCTCTCTGTCCCAATAACAAACCAGGATGGACAGTATGAAACTTTCAGTGAGTGGCCAGGATTCTCATGAACCTTGAGATGTGGCTGGGAGTCAGCAGCATACATATGATATCATAAACCAGTGGAGTTTAGGACCACAGTGTGAGGAGTCATACAGGAGTTAAGCACCACTGGTGATAGCATGGAGTGTGGAGAAGCATCACAGACCGGTGTCAGTGGATCGAGAGTGAAGTGTCATCACCACAGTTATTGGGAAATAGTCGCAATGGTTGAAGAAGAGGTATGTAATAAGGAGTGTGGGAGGAAGAGCAGAACTCTGGGGACTCCACACAACAGTGATGATATGAATGAATGAGGGACAGATAGATGGCAACTAAGCAATCATCACAAAATACTGCCAATGTGTTCTTAGTTAGCCCTGACCGTGCCAGGCGGTGACCTAGCATGGGGGGTGAGATGCAGTCAAAATGTTCAACCAATGCAGAGAACCATGGTAAGAATACTGTCCTGGTCATACTACAGATGCAGATCACACATAATACATATGATGCCGAAATAGAGCTCTTGTTGAGCCTGAAGCCAGCCTGAGGATCATCCACCTAATTTACTGATTGCACAAATGATTGCAACTGTGATGTCACCACCTCCTCTAACAGTTGTGTCATATAATGAGCATTTGAAATTGGCCAAAAAATATCAATATATCTTTGAGGTCAAAGAAGGTGGGTGCACTTTGTATAGATTCTCATCACAATAAAGTTGCACATAGCAATTCACAGAAGCTTGTAACAGGTTACGGAAGAGCTAGGTGCTTCATGCTCCCTCTTGGATGTGAGAGTGCCCCCTATCTCTTCTTGTGTCCCTTTTAAATCCCCAATACCTGTTTTTAGGCCAGTCAAGAGGTAAAAGTAAAGTAACAAGCATGCAAACAAAAGCTAATCCCCTGTAACTCCTGATTTTATCACAAGCCTCATAACGTCATGACATGAGCTGAGAGCGATGTAACAAAAAGAGGAGTCTCTTGATATCCGAGCCCAGCATGCCGCCTGATTCCTTCCTTGCTCTGCTTTGGTGTCCCTCCAAAGCCCCGGTCACGCGGATAGTAAAAAGAAAGGCACGCACCTGCGGAATCTGTATGTCATATAACATCTTTTGCAAAGTAGTGGCATCATTAGAACAGAAATATTTAGATTTTTTTCAGCAATTGTTACGTTAAAAATAGGTACAGCTGAGAATGGACACAAAATAACTTGATCAATGCAAAGTGAAACCTCCGAACACACATTTGAATAAAGAGCAAACACACACAGAAAATTGACAATGGCAGTCTTACTGTTATTTGAAACGATTATGGGCACAGGTAAATGTCAGACTATATTAATTGTCACAGTGTTGGCCCCACTTTGCCCAAGTCTTTTTCACAAGGCTATCCATGTAGATCATTTAAAGTACGTTTGGCTGGAGGGCAGGGAACACATTCACTGTTAGGTCATTGTCCCGGGGTACAATTAAGTTAATTTATTTTCACTTCAAAGACTGTCAGGAAGCCGGGCCGGTTGGATCAGTGTGAGAAATGTCACAGCAGGTAGGGAGGGTGGCCTCTACCTACAGGATTAGTTACAACGGTGAACTTAAAAGAAAACTTAATAAAACAAGGCAGTAGGAACCAGAGAGGATGTGACCGTCAGATGATAGTGCGGTCACCAGCACCCTCGTGCGGTTGTTGGGAGAATGGGCTGCTATGGTAAAACATGATCTAAATGGAATGCAAATGTATAATTTTTGCGCATATGTTTTCGGCGCCCCAGGCTAGTTCTGACGGCGCACCGGGGTGCAGCGGCGCACACATTGGGAACCACTGCCTCAAGTAATAGGAGAGCTCTTCCTGTCTGGAAAATGGTATCCATAGACTGCCAGAAAACTTGATAAGTTTTGCAGAACCACTCCTGTGATCTTTTTCTTATTAAAGTAGTATAGCAGTACAGCAATGACTGCGTTTTAAGTATATAAAAAGAATAAGAAAACTGCTCCTGTGGTAAATTAGATGCTTTAGAGGTGCTCAAACAAATAATGGCCAAGCACCCAGAATATCCATAATGTAAATTAAACAACAACAAGGATCCGCTCCTGCGGTCCTTTTATTGAGCGTCGCGGAGTTCATGGCAAGAGCCAAGCCAGAATGAAAGAAACAAAAAGGAACCACTCCTGCGGACCTTTCAACAAGCTTTGCGGTGTTCACTGCCAGAGCCGGACACTGGGAAGAAAAGGAACCGCTCCAGCGGTAACTGGCGTGACGGTGCACATGGCGGCAGCCATGTACCATGAAGAGAGGAAAATCAAGGAAACTGTTCCTCAGTTCGGGGCGTGGCGGTGCTTACAGCGACGGCCGTGCACCTTGAAGAGAGGAAAATCAAGGAAACTGCTCCTGCAGTTTGGTGTGTAGCCGTGCTTACGTCGACAATGCCCCTTCCTCCCTTAGTTGTCACTTGCCTCTTCCATCACACCCCCCCTTTGTCGTTGCTTGCGCCCTCCCTTCCTTTGTTGGAGCTTGACCCCCCTCCCTTTGTTGTCGCTTGCCCCCCCCCTCCCTTTGTTGTTGCTTGCCCCCTCTCTTTGTTGTTGCTTGCCCCCTCCCTCCCTTTGTTGTCACTTGCCCCATCCTCCCTTTTTTGTGTCTTGCCCCTCCCTCCCTTTGATGTCGCTTTCCCTCTCTCTCTGTTGTCGCTTACGTCTTTTGCCCCTCCCGCCCTCCCTCTTTTATCGCTCACCCCTCCCGCCCTCCCTCTTTTGTTACGTGCCCCCTCCCGCCCTCCCTCTTTTGTCGCTTGCCCGCTCCCGCCCTCCCTCTTTTGTCTCTTGCCCCTCCCGCCCTCCCTCTTTTGTCTCTTGCCCCCTTCTGCCCTCCCTCTTTTGTCTCTTGCCCCCTCCCGCCCTCCCTCTTTTGTCTCTTGCCACCTCCCGCCCTCCCTCTTTTGTCTCTTGCCCCCTCCCGCCCTCCCTTTGTTGTTGCTTGCCCCCTCCCTCCCTCCCTTTGTTGTTGCTTGCCCCCTCCCTCCCTTTGTTGTTGCTTGCCCCTCCCTCCCTTTGTTGTTGATTGTCCCTCCCTCCCTTTGTTGTTGATTGTCCCCTCCCTCCTCTGTTGTCACTTACCCCCTCCCTCCCTCTGTTTTTGCTTGCCGCTCCCTCTTTGTTGTTGCTTTCCCCCTCCCTCTGTAGTCGCTTGCCCCTTCCCTCTGTAGTCGCTTGCCCCTTCCCTTTGTTGTCGCTTGCCCCCTCCCTTTGTTGTCCCTTGCCCCCTCCCTTTGTTGTCGCTTTCCCCCTCCCTTTGTTGTCGCTTGCCCCCCTCCCTTTGTTGTCGCTTGCCCCCCTCCCTTTGTTGTCGCTTGCCCCCTTTGTTGTCTCTTGCCCCCTTTGTTGTCGCTTGCCCCCTTTGTTGTCGCTTGACCCCTTTGTTGTCGCTTGACCCCTTTGTTGTCGCTTGACCCCCTCCTTCCATTGTTGCTGCTTGCCCCCTCTGTTGTCGCTTGCCCCCTCCTGCCCTCCCTCTGTTGTCACCTGGCCTCCTCCCCCCTCCCTCTGTTGTCGCCTGGCCCCTCCCGCCCTCCCTGTTGTCGCCTGGGCCCCTCCCGCCCTCCCTCTGTTGTCGCCTGACCCCTCCCACCCTCCCTCTGTTGTCGCCTGGCCCCTCCCGCCCTCCCTCTGTTGTCGCCTGGCCCCTCCCGCCCTCCCTCTGTTGTCGCCTGGCCCCTCCCGTCCTCCCTCTGTTGTCGCCTGGCCCCTCCCGCCCTCCCTCTGTTGTCGCCTGACCCCTCCTTCAGAGAAGGGACCGAGCGATGTCGAGAGGCCTCCGACGGGAGGGCCCTCTCCTAGAATCGTACAGCAGAGTAACCACACCACTACAAATATACACCACACGTAGATAGAGTTTTCAGTCTTTATCGGGCAATAAGTATCGTTTCAATATATACAGCAGATCCAGAGATCTGGAAAGTCTCGTGGCAAGGGGCAAGGTAGCGGGGACAGTCTTATAGATGGTCGGTTGCAAGGAGACCCTACGCACAGCTCTCAATCCTCGAGCTGGGGGGTTCCGGAAGGTTGGGCCGCGGCAGCGCCAGCAGGCTCCAAGATGGTTCAGCGAGTGTGGACCGCGGCAGCGCCAGCAGGTTCCAAGATGATTCAGCGAGTGTGGACCGCGGCAGCGCCAGCAGGTTCCAAGATGATTCAGCGAGTGTGGACCGCGGCAGCGCCAGCAGGTTCCAAGATGGTTCAGCGAGTGTGGACCGCGGCAGCGCCAGCAGGTTCCAAGATGGTTACAGCAAAGATGGACCGCGGCAGCGCCAGCAGGCTCCAAGGTGGTTACAGCGAAGATGGACCGCGGCAGCGCCAGCAGGTTCCAAGATGGTTCAGCGAGTGTGGACCGCGGCAGCGCCAGCAGGCTCCAAGGTGGTTACAGCGAAGATGGACCGCGGCAGCGCCAGCAGGCTCCAAGGTGGTTACAGCAAAGATGGACCGCGGCAGCGCCAGCAGGCTCCAAGGTGGTTACAGCGAAGATGGACCGCGGCAGCGCCAGCAGGCTCCAAGGTGGTTACAGCGAAGATGGACCGCGGCAGCGCCAGCAGGTTCCAGGTAGAGCAGCAAGGGGAGTTCGTCTCAGGGTCAGCCGCGACAGCGTCAGCAGGGCTTCTCGACTCCGGAATACAACTGCCGTCCTACTCCGGGGCTGGCCCAGATATAGGTCTGGAGTCCTTTGATGTCCGGACCCTCTCGCCTGGGGGTCAGAGGGGCCGGGATGATGGTGTCCAGACACCCAGCAGGGGGTGGGGCCAGCGCTCAGGGAGGCCGGAGGTCGATCGAAACCAGGCATCCGGGGACGGTTGGAGAGCCATCGAAACTCCCCTCTCCTTGTCTCTGGTTGAGTGGCCACTCTACCACCCGGAGGGTTCTTGGTGCCTCGATGGCGGGCTCGCTGGGGCCGTGGCCGCGGCTGGTCCGGGACCACGTGTCTGTGACGTGATGGGCCCAAGATGGCGTCGGGCCTGGAATGAGGGTCCGGGGTGGGCACCGGACCGGTAATGCTGGGGCGGCCCGAGTGTGCCGTGTCAGTGGTTGTGGGCCGGGTGGCGGATCTGGTGGTTTGGAGGGCGTGCAGAGGTGTGCCCGAGGCCGACCCGGGCTGGATGGAGGGCCGATGTCGTCCGGGGCCCGCCATGCGGGAGGGGTAGGACCACGCCACGAGGCCGGGTCCAACACCCTTCCTTTGTTATCTCCTGGCATCTGTTGTCGCCTAGCCCCTCCCGCTCTCCTTCTGTTGCCGCCTGGTCCCTCCTACCCTCCCTCTGTTGTCGCCTGGCCCCTCCCACCCTCACTCTGTTGTCGCCTGGCCCCTCCCGCCCTCCCACTGTTACTGCTTGCCCCCTCCTGCCCTCCCTCTGTTGCCACTTGCCCTCTCCTGCCCTCCTTTTCTTGTCGCCTTCCCCCTCCCTCCGTCCCCAGGCACCTCCTGCCCTCCCTCTCTTGTGGCCTGGCCCCTCCTGCCCTCCCTCTCTTGTGGCCTGGCCCCTCCCGCCCCCCCTCTTGTCGCTTGGCCCCCCCACCTTCCCTCTGTTGTCGCCTGGCCCCTCCCACTCTCCCTCTGTTGTCGCCTCGCCCCTCCCACCCTCCCTCTGTTGTTGCCTGGCCCCTCCCACCCTCCCTCTGTTGTTGCCTGTCCCCTCCCACCCTCCCTCTATTGTCACCTGGCCCCTCCCACCCTCCCTCTGTTGTCGCCTGGCCCCACCCACCCGCCCTCTGTTGTCGCCTGGCGTCACCCACCAGCCCTCTGTTGTCACCTGGCCCCACCCACCGGCCCTCTGTTGTCGCCTGGCCCCACCCACCGCCCTCTGTTGTCGCCTGGCCCCACCCACCCGCCCTCTGTTGTCGCCTGGCCCCACCCACCGGCCCTCTGTTGTCGCCTGGCCCCACCCACCCGCCCTCTGTTGTCGCCTGGCCCCACCCACCCGCCCTCTGTTGTCGCCTGGCCCCTCCCGCCCGCCCTCTGCTGTCGCCTGACCCCTCCCGCCCGCCCTCTGTTGTCGCCTGGCCCCTCCCGCCCTCCCTCTCGTCGCCTGGCCCCTCCCGCCCTCCCTCTGTTGTCGCCTGGCCCCTCTCGCCCTCCCTCTGTTGTTGCCTGCCCCTCCCGCCCTCCCTTTGTTGTCGCCTTGCTCCTCCCGCCCTCCCTCTGTTGTCGCCTGCCCCTCCCACCCTCCCTCTGTTGTCGCCTGCCCCTCCCGCCCTCCCTCTGTTGTCGCCTGGCCCCTCCCGCCCTCCCTCTGTTGTCGACTGCCAACTACCTTTATCTGGTCTTAACAGGATTCTTGATCAAAAGACTGCAACTGGTGCAGCTAGGGTAATCCGCAAGGTCCATCTGCGCTAGCGCATCTCCCGCACCTCAAACAACTTCATTGGCTCCCAGTAGCCAGGAGTAGCCTGGAGGATTGAATACAATGCCCTGACCGTTGCTTTCCGTGCCTATCAGGGTAGGGGCCCGGCTACCCGAGGAAGAGACTTTGCCCGTACTGCCAAAAGCAGACCTTAAAATCCAATCTCTGATGCTACCTGCCAAACTGTGGAATTACTTGCCTCACTGCTTAAGCATGCTGAACTCGGAGGAGGATTTCATAAAGACGCTGAAAACATGGCTTTTTAGGTCGAGCCTCAGGCATTGCTTTAGCAATGCTTGTTTGGCGAGATTATAGTAAGGCTTTCAAAAGTGTACCTAACCTTCTTTAATTTGTTACATTCCCCTTTTTCTTCGCTTCTTCCCCTTCACTACCTTCCTCAATTTCTTGTCTCCACTTGTTCTCGTCCCTCACATTCCTTGTTTTCGCTCACCCCTTACTCCCTCACTCATTCTCCCATTCTTACTTCTCTTTCATCGCCTTTCTGCCTCATTCCTCTCTATCATCCCTTCTGCCGTCCTTCCACTTCCACTTTTCTCTCACTCCTTGCTTCTTTCCCGCCCTCACTCATTCCCTTCTCTTCTGCATTCCTTTATATCACTCCCCTCCCCTGCTTGTGTCTCTCACACGGACACCGACAGATAGGTTTCGGCAGCACGCCCCCAGGGCTCACAGACGCTGAACCTGGGATTGCATCAGGAAATGTGATACCTGTCCAGCCGCTTACTTCGCTCCCCCCCCCCCATCAGACTTCAAAGGAATCTGCTCCCCCGCCACCCAATGCAGAGAGCTTCTTTTAAATTAAAGTGAGGGTTGAAACTTTACAAGGAGATTTGACTACTGTGCTATATGTATCAATTACCCTCGGCAATTCCTACTCCCATACCGCTCCCCCTTGGCAATCACGAGGCCTCTCTCTGTTGGAATAAAAAATTGGTATGCTCCTTCATACTGTGTATCTTGCTTAGTTTTAGAAGCTATCCCCTGGCAGCTGCCTCTGTAGCAACATTTAAGCGCTGATGTCCCCCCACCTCCCGCATTTTTAGGAGACGCTACCTCAAACCCAGGCCCCCTTTCTCCTCCCCTGGATTTCTCACCAGCCACAATCACTGACCCTTCAGGCTTCCCTACAGGAATCCCTTTCTTTTCCTCTCGGGAATCTCTGTTGCTCCTCTCCACTTTGACTCACCGCTCCGTCCCTCCTTTGCAAAATAGAACAGTGGTAAGATACACGCAAAGGACATGAGACACGTGGATGTAATGTGTGATTTACATTACCTGTGACTGTCACATGTATGTGCCTTCCCCCCCCTCTCCCTGTTCTATCATTAGATGTGAAGTCCACATTGTTTTCTCAGAGTCCTCACCCCATCCCTATGCAGCGCTCCACTTTGATCTCCCTACGTTGATCTCTCTCACACTCTTCTCTTCCCCCACCCAGTGCTCCACATTGTCCTCTTTCTTGCCTGTGTCGTGCTCTCCCTCTGGCCGGGACTCAATGTCGCGATTTCTCACCCATGCACTTGTCCCCTTCCCACACCCCACGTTGCTTCGCCCACCGGCCACTCCCAGCCCCAACCTGCTTCCCCATTCTTTTTTTTCTTTCTTTTGAGCACCTTTGTGCTAAAAGTAAAAACAAATCACGTTTTGTGCTGTTTTTACCAATCTAACATATCCACCACTCAAAATACTTTCACATTCCACTAAACTAATTCACCACTAATCCTTTCTCCCACTTCTTTACCCATTCCTCAGATCCATCTTTGTCACACTTCTTTACCCATTCTTCAGATCCACCTCTTTGTCGCACTTCTTTACCCATTCCTCAGATCCATCTCTCTTGGTCACACTTCTTTAACCATTCCTCAGATCCATCTCTTTGTCACACTTCTTTACACATTCCTCATATCCATCTCTATTGCCCTCACTCTATCTATCGCCCTCACTCTATCTATCTATCGCCCTCACTCTATCAATCTATCTATCTATCTATCGCCCTCACTCTATCTATCTATCGCTCTCACTCTATCTATCTATCGCCCTCACTCTATCTATCTATCGCCCTCACTCTATCTATCTATCGCCCTCACTCTATCTATCTATCGCCCTCACTCTATCGCCCTCACTCTATCTATCGCCCTCACTCTATTATTATTATTATTATTGTGTCTTTTATAGAGCGCGCAGCTACCCCAACGGGGTGTCCCGGCGCTAAGTGATTGACCACAAGATCCCTCAAACAGAAAGGTTACAGACAAAAAAGGTAGGATTTCAGACTGCGACGAAATTCAGATTCAGTTTTGATCATGCGCAAACCCAAGAGCAGCTTGTTCCATCGTTGAGCGGCACCTAGCTCAAATGTTTTGCCTCCAGCACAGGATTTTTTGAATCTGGGAATGGTCAATAAAAACTTGGAATTTGAGCGAAGAGCTCTGGGGTTACAGTAAGGACGGAGGATAGTTCTAATATGGACAGATCCATTGCCCTGAGTAGAACAATAGGCCAAAGTCATGGCTTTGAATTCAATTCTTTTACTCATGGGCAACCTGTGCAATTCCCGGAGGTAGGGTGAAATGTCCTGCTTCGTGATAGACCCCCAATCAGGTGAGCCGCTGCATTTTGGACTAATTGAAGTTTGTGGCAAAGGCCAGAAGATAGACCCAAATAGAGTCCATTCGCATAGTCCAAATGCGAGATAATTAATGCGTGAACGATGGTCTTTCGGCTAGCACTAGGTAAGTAGTTGATAAGTTTTTTTAGCGTTTTAATTTTAAAAAAACAAGCTGCCGAAACTGATTGGACCTGACACCCAAGTGGCAGCTGTTGATCCCACCAGACTCCGAGGTTTCTAACCGAGTCCTTCGGGATCGGGGCTTGGCTAAGATCTTCCGGCCACCAAAGATTAGAATTTAATGGGGATGGCTGATTGAAGAAAAGCACTTCAGTTTTAGCTGTATTCAATCTTAAAAAATTGAGATCCATCCATTTAGCAATGTCCCTGATGCAGAATTTAAGAGGGTCAAAAGTGGAGAGGGAAGGATCCTCAAAAGTAAAAAGCAGCTCGATATCGTCGGCATACGACATAGTTTTGATACTCAGCTTGGAGATCATATCAGCTAAGGGAGCAAAGTAAACATTAAAAAGAAGCGGGCTCAGGGACGAGCCCTGGGGGACACCCCATTTCAACGGTCTGGGTGTGGGAGTAAAAGGGGGATGTGCACCACAAGTCTATCCATTTAAGGACCTTGCCCTGGATTCCTATAGTCCTCAGTCTGTCCAGGAGTATGGGGTGAGAGACGGTGTCGAATGCCGCCGATAAATCCAGCAGCACCAACACCGCCCTCGAATCCAGATCTATCTATCGCCCTCACTCTATCTATCTATCGCCCTCACTCTATCTATCTATCGCCCTCACTCTATCTATCGCCCTCACTCTATCTATCGCCCTCACTCTATCTATCACCCTCACTGTATCTATCGCCCTCACTCTATCTATCTATCTATCTATCTATCTATCTATCTATCTATCTATCTATCTATCTATCTATCGCCCTCACTCTATCTATCACCCTCACTCTATCGCCCTCACTCTATCTTTCGCACTCACTCTATCTTTCGCACTCACTCTATCTATCACCCTCACTCTATCTATCGCCCTCACTCTATCAATCTATCGCCCCTCACTCTATCAATCTATCTATTGCCCTTACTCTATCTGTCGCCCTTACTCTATCTGTCGCCCTCACTCAATCTCCCTCACTCCATCTATCACCCTCACTCTATTTACCGCCCTCACTCTATCTATCGCCCTCACTCTATCGCCCTCACTCTATCGCCCTCACTCTATCGCCCTCACTCTATCGCCCTCACTCTATCGCCCTCACTCTATCGCCCTCACTCTATCGCCCTCACTCTATCGCCCTCACTCTATCGCCCTCAATCTATCGCCCTCACTCTTATCTATCGCCCTCACTCTTATCTATCGCCCTCACTCTATCGCCCTCACTCCCTCCCTCTATCGCCCTCCCTCCCTCTATCGCCCTCCCTCCCTCTATCGCCCTCCCTCTATCGCCCTCCCTCTATCTATCGCCCTCCCTCTATCTATCGCCCTCACTCTATCTTTCGCCCTCACTCTATCTATCGCCCTCACTCTATCTTTCGCCCTCACTCTATCTTTCGCCCTCACTCTATCTATCGCCCTCACTCTATCTATCGCCCTCACTCTATCGATCTATCGCCATCACTCTATCTATCGCCCTCACTCTATCTATCGCCCTCACTCTATCTATCACCCTCACTGTATCTATCGCCCTCAATCTATCTATCTATCTATCTATCTATCTATCTATCTATCTATCTATCTATCTATCGCCCTCACTCTATCTATCACCCTCACTCTATCGCCCTCACTCTATCTTTCGCACTCACTCTATCTTTCGCACTCACTCTATCTATCACCCTCACTCTATCTATCGCCCTCACTCTATCAATCTATCCCCCCTCACTCTATCAATCTATCTATTGCCCTTACTCTATCTGTCGCCCTTACTCTATCTGTCGCCCTCACTCAATCTCCCTCACTCCATCTATCACCCTCACTCTATTTACCGCCCTCACTCTATCTATCGCCCTCACTCTATCGCCCTCACTCTATCGCCCTCACTCTATCGCCCTCACTCTATCGCCCTCACTCTATCGCCCTCACTCTATCGCCCTCACTCTATCGCCCTCACTCTATCGCCCTCAATCTATCGCCCTCAATCTATCGCCCTCACTCTTATCTATCGCCCTCACTCTATCTATCGCCCTCACTCTATCGCCCTCACTCCCTCCCTCTATCGCCCTCCCTCCCTCTATCGCCCTCCCTCCCTCTATCGCCCTCCCTCTATCGCCCTCCCTCTATCTATCGCCCTCCCTCTATCTATCGCCCTCACTCTATCTTTCGCCCTCACTCTATCTATCGCCCTCACTCTATCTATCGCCCTCACTCTATCGATCTATCGCCATCACTCTATCTATTGCCCTCACTCTTATCTATTGCCCTCACTCTTATCTATTGCCCTCACTCTATCGCCCTCACTCTATCTATCTATCTATCTATCTATCTATCTATCTATCTATCTATCTATCTATCGTCCGCCCTCACTCTATCTGTCTATCTATCGCCCTCACTCTATCTATCGCCCTCCCTCTATCGCCCTTCCTCTATCTATCGCCCTTCCTCTATCTATCTATCACCCTTCCTCTATCTATCTATCGCCCTCCCTCTATCTATCGCCCTCCCTCTATCTATCGCCCTCCCTCTATCTATCGCCCTCCCTCTATCTATCGCCCTCCCTCTATCTATCGCCCTCCCTCTATCTATCGCCCTCCCTCTATCGCCCTCCCTCTATCGATCTATCGCCATCACTCTATCTATTGCCCTCACTCTTATCTATTGCCCTCACTCTATCGCCCTCACTCTGTCTATCTATCTATCGCCCTCACCCTATCACTCTATCTATCTATCTATCTATCTATCAATCTATCTATCTATCTATCTATCTATCTATCTATCGTTCGCCCTCACTCTATCTGTCTATCTATCGTCCTCACTCTATCGCCCTCCCTCTATCTAACGCCGTCCCTCTATCTATCGCCCTCCCTCTATCTATCTATCGCCCTCCCTCTATCTATCTATCTATCGCACTCACTCTATCGCATCACCACAGCATCACTCAGCACCACCACAGCATCACTCAGGGGCACCACAACATCACTATGCGCTACCACAGCATCACTGAACGCCACAGCATCACTCGTCGCCACCACAGCATCACTCGTCGCCACCACAGCATCACTCGTCGCCACCACAACATCACTCGTCGCCACCACAACATCACTCGTCGCCACCACAACATCACTCGTCGCCACCACAACATCACTCAGCGCCACCACAGCATCAATCTGTGCAACCATTCAACAACAACTGGTTCAAATATGTTATATCTATGTTTCAAGCTTTATTACAAATGTCACAAAAAATTTTAATATTTCACTTCTGTTCTTGGATTTTCGTCACAATAAAATACACTGAACATAATCTTCACAAAAGTTATTTACAAACGTTTAAGCTAATGCCATTATAAATTACAATAACTTTTATTTAAGTATTCATTATTAAAAAAATTAAAAGCCATTATTTGTAATATCAATACATCTAAGTCATGTAAATACAACACATATTGCATTACAAATGCTATAGGTGTCACGTTTGCGAAAGTTATAACTATTGGCATTGTAAATGACAAAGCTATTAATATAGCTATTTTCAAAACCAACACATGAATAAAACATTTGTCATTTACAATACCAATAGCTCAAACATTTGTAATGCGAGACCTATTGCATTGCAAATGCTTGTTAAGCCAAGTTATTAGGTGGTCGGGTCTTACTTCTCTGTTGTTTGCCGCGCTAGCTCCATGACACCTTGCCCAAGGTAACCGTGCGCTTTATAACTACTCTTTACTTACTTACTACTTGCTTGCCTCTGTTGCTGCTTTGCTCCGTTGCTGCTTGCCTCCGTTGCTGCTTGCCTCCGTTGCTGCTTGCCTCCGTTGCTGCTTGCCTCTGTTGCGGCTTGCCTCCGTTGCGGCTTGCCTCCGTTGCGGCATACCTCCTGTTGCTGCTTACCTCCTGTTGCTGCTTACCTCTGTTGTTGCGTGCCTCCGCTATCCTCCCTCCATTGTTGCTTCAACCCCCCACCCAGCCTCACTCCCCCCGCCCCCTCAGCCTCCCTCCTGGTTTTGGTTGGTCATCACTCCATTTTTACTTGGCTTACTCCCTCCGTTTTGCAGCCCACCTACCCCCGCTATAACTACAAAAGCACTGTGACATGGACACCCTTAGCTGCATCATAGCACCATGTTCCCCAAACCCCTTATAACCATGTTGCCTTCTTCCCCCGCCCTCCACCCACTCTCCCTCCAGTGATATGATGTAGACGTCACAGCACTTCTTTTTTCCCCACCCTCCTTTCGCCCTCGCCCTTGAAAGCAATAAACAAAACCTTCTAAATATGTAGCCAGCTGGTGTTTTTTTGTTCCTTTTTTTACTTTTTAACCGTATTGCGCTGCTGTAAAACATGGCTAAAACATAGACGAAGGCAATACCTTGTATAGGCGACACCGATTGACTTTGCCCATTGCTTGTTCATATAGTTAAAAATAAATTCCATTACCGTGATGCTGTTCAGAATGCGATTCACTAGAAGTGTTTCTATCAGTCAAAGGCACAACTTCCTTAACAATTTTTTAAAGCATCACCAGAAAAACATGTACAAATGTTCTTTCATGTAATAAACTGCGACTTCTGCTCCTCTGCTAATATGCCCTTTTTAAAATTCGACTTGCACTGATAGCAGAGCTTTACCTGCGCAAGGTTTTCTTTCAAAGTCTCACAGTCTGCCATTTTCTTTCTTTATAGGGCAAAGGTTTAGCCAGTGCCAGGAAAAAGCTGGATGCAGCAGCAGCAGCACTTGAAGATCGTGATAAACCCTACGCCTGTGACAGTGAGTGGTCATCATTGTTTGTTTCCTATTACCCCATTGATGGGGGTCCATTTCAATCCTTTGCACACACACACCCAGAACACTTATTTCTTGACTATTGATTTTTGTAGGCTTAGTTCAAAAAGATGCAAGCGTTAAAATGTCATTCTTGTTAAGGGTAATTACTGTGTTGCTGGTCCACAGGCCAAGGGAACCAGAGGGTGGTTAAGGTAAGAACACTGATATGAGTCAGTAGAATGTAACAAGGTTGTGACAATGAAGAAACATGATTCCAAAGAGCATTTTGTTGGTGAGGGGGGGTATCAGTCTGGGTGAAGATGAAGTCTCACCATGGACTAAATTAGTAAGTGTTTAATAACTTTGCAAGGTCAGGAAGTTGTGAGGGTATTAGAGATTGCTGACAGGTGACTGGAGAGAATAAGCATTTACAATGCAATGGTTTCGCCTTTGGAAAAGTTAGAGCTATTGGCATTGCTCATGACATTTCTTTTTTTTTTTTACTTATAAATAAATGGCATTGTTATTAACATTGCTAACCTCAATGAAGGTCGAAGTCTCACAATGCCTGTCTCACAAGGCACACAGATACACAGCAGTCACCCACTTCACAAGGCATACATACACTCAACTTCCGGCATCACAAGATACAAAATGCACTGCAGTACCTTATGCAAAATGCACAAAGTGTGCAGGAGACCCCACAAAACGCACAAAGTGATTTTCAACCTATTCTAAATGTACAACAACACAGCAGCATGCTCCACAACACACAACAAGGTGAAGCCAGTACAACATACAAACGTCCTCCACACAATATAAAATAAAGAAGGATGTGGCACTACAGCCAGAGCTGCTGATCATGGAAATGGGGAGTCAAGTTCGAGTCTTGTTGTCGGCTCAACAGCCTGTGATTCTGGGCAAATCAAGTAATATCGTCCTAAAAAATGAATGTGACCTTGTGTAATGTAAATGGTGCTTGTGTGAAGCACTGGGGTCGAGTTTGCGCTATATGAAACTGCAAAAAAGAAAAACACAAACACTGCAAGCTACCCCTACCATGCAAAAATATTCAAGTGTGCCCTACTAAATACACAACAGCAGGCTTGTATATAGGAAGAGGAGTTCCATGGGACTCAGTACAAGCTGAGTAGGCATGCACACATGTTTACATGCCTATAGGTTGCAACTCCTTCTAAAGCATGCTTCCCTTCCCACATCGCGAGCAATCAATAAAGTGTCCACTCCAGAACCAACATCCCTGCTCCTAAAAACATAAGACATAGAAGATCTACACTTCAATCTTTTTGCAAATCCTATCTGTGCTTCTAAATTTAGGGAACTTCAATTACATTTGCATGTGTGATCTGAATTCTTAATGGGGCTGTTTTATGATTGTTCTGAAAACGAAGGCAAAGGAGAGGGTCGAAGAAAGCACAACAAGTACTCCATTGCAATGGCGACCCAATACCCTGTCCACAAAACCAAATGTCTGCCAACCCAATTTTGAGTTGGTGGACTGCAAGCTTTCGCTGACAAGATTAAAATGTATTCAGATGGTGTAAAACTTCTTCCAATGACCCAACAGAGTAGGGGCTGTTGGAGGTAAGCCAACCGACCTGGAGCCAATGGGAGTTGAGAGCCTGACTTTCTTTTGCTACTACACGTGGCGGGATCTAACTTGGTTTAGTGTTCATAATGCTGTGCACCGCGTCAGTCTCTGGATTGCAGCGAGGTCTGTTAGCCAATGAATGACAGCCATTGTGCGGGGCCGGTCACAGTCTTGTCTGGCAATCAGTGTACAGTGTTCAGGCTCTCAGTCCCTGACTGTCAGTGAGTGCACAACGATCTCACTATCTGCCCTCGATCGACAGCCAGATATATAGTGTAGGGACTCGAAGGGTCTCTGTGAAACATTGGTAGGGAAATGCAGACAGCGGTGCCGGTGGGCAGACGCGCCGCTTTAGTCAAGAGCAGCTGATAACCGAAGGAAAGTGCTCCACTGTCAGCTCGGCCAAAGTCTGTCCCTCTGAGAGACCTCGTGTTATTGAAACAGGGGAAGGACTGCAGGCTTTAGAGCGTCTTTCTTGAACTAATCACATCTGTAGTACTCCTAGCGAGCTGGTGGTAGGCCATTACAGGTTATATCCGCAGCCTACATATGCTGAAACTTTTTACTATTGAGTACACGGTAAGATTATTTTGAAAATGACTCTGAGGAGATGCTTATTGCTGTGCAGAGGAAGGCACTCCTTAAAAGTTGACTGTTCAACTTTCAGTTGCATATTGCTGTATTTTGGTGGTAAACTAGTACTGATAAAGTAAAACTTTTGAACAGTGTTGTGAACATGTTTAAAAATAACAATAATACTGAACTGAAACTATCACAAAATGTACCTCATTGGTCACATACTTTGCATTTTCTTGCAGCATAATTTGGTCCTCCCTTGCTGCATTATTCCAGTGGCCCTGGAAATAGCCTTCTTGCTCTCAACCTGTAGGAATGACCACGACAATATATGTGACCAGTTTCTTGTAAATTAGTATTTACTACATTTTAGGAACAATCTTCTCCAGCTATCGAAAGAGATTGTGCGCTGTCTCTGCCCGCTCCTGCATGTGATAGACATAACATTGCAGTGCGGGATGTTTTAATAAATACACACCCTTTCATGCTACTTGTAGCTATTCGCAATGGGTTCCCTTGTGTCTTCCTCACTCACAGAGCTGTCTTGGCTGCCACAGCCCTGCTGCCAGCACTCTCTCTTGCACTTGGAACCATAGTCCTGCTCGCAACCTAGAGTGTAAAGATTCCCTGCCTTAGCAGGTGCACTGCCTTGCTGCCCGAGATCAGTCTCCCCTCACCACCTGGATCCCTGAACCTGCATTTTACACCGGTGTGCGTGCCTTAACCATCAATCCACAGTCCCTATGTAACTTTATCCAGCACTCTTCCAATGTTCGTGCATCTCTCGGGAGCATAGGGCAAGCTCTGAATTTCCTCCCGTCCTGACTGTCGAATCTTCTTTTTCTCCCTACACTTCCATGTCCAGACCCCATCCAGGCCCGCTGTGCCATGCTCTCACCTCGCAGTCGATGAGGCTCTCGGCCAGCGGGTCTCCATGCCGCAGCCTCGGAATGGGCGGAGTCTGGAACGGGTAAGGTTGAAACTGGCTCTGGCTCCAGCCGGGAACCTGGGACTCGAGCTCTAAATTATCGGTGCTCCCAGTTCCTTCACTCCCAAATCAGCTCCGGTCCCGTCCTCCTTCCCGGCCCCTTCCTCCTTCCCGCCCCCAGCCTCCGCCATCGCAGGCTCTTCTGACAGCTCCCGCCGGTTCCGGGGACCGGAGAGGCCGCGGCTGCTCCTCGCGCTGGAGCTAAGCACACTGACAGCGGCGGCGGCTGCATGAACACCAGGAGTCTGACCAGGCACAGACAAAACATGTGGAGAGAAAGGACCGCCCGCCAGACAGGACTGCTGCAGTGCCCTCCCGCGGACCGGCGGGGTAGTACAAGGTTTCATACCAGATACGGCTCGTATAGAGAGAGCTCCCGCAAGTCTGCACTTAAACAGGGAGTAAATACTACATGCACACACTGCCAGCCTAAAGGTACGCGAATCTCTATAGAGTGCAGTGCTCTTTGGAAAGGTCGATGTGTGAACTTTAGAAAAGGTCGAGGAATAGGAATAAACCATTTCTACATCGAGGAATAAGCAATTTCTACACAGTTCTAACTTCAGTGCTCAAGCTTTCGCTTTTCATAAATCTCTGTCTCGATTGATGTAACAGTACTCCAGAAGTTGCACAAACACACACGGTTCTGCGAGCAAGTCATAAATGAATTTAACGCAAATAAAAACAAGAAGCACGGGCACACGGGGGGGGCGGGAACGGACTGCGGGAGGGGGGGCGGGAAGGCAAGGAAAAACAAGCACTCACCTGGACTTCCTCCGGCGGCGGTCGGCCGCGGAATGGCCAAAACAACCCTGGAAGACAAAAAAAATAAACCCCGCCCACGGCCGCGATGACGATCAGAAAAGGGTGGAGAGGGAAGAAATCGCGGGAACGCCCACGAATATGGTCCGGCCATGACGGACAGATCTCTGTTCCAATGGCTAGCCTCCATTTATGGAGCTAGCCAATGGAACAGAGGGCGGATTCTCAAGCCACTCTACTGTTCTCATTAGGTTTTCACCTGCGTGAAAAGCTGCGCAGTGCTCAGCTTTCACTTAGGTGAAACCTAAAAAGGAAACTAATGAGAGTACGATTATACAAAGTGGGGAAAACATGGTATGGCGATGGGTGGTGGACAGACATAAGATAGAGAAAAGGAACTGATCTAGTGTGGAAATGTAGGTTTAGCAAAGACATTCTGTGAATTTGAAGAGAGCCTACTAAAGAGTGGTGTTGGCTAACTGTTATGAGACCTTCCAAAAATTGGCAGACACAGTCGAATAGAGGAAAATTGCCATGTAGTTGGAAAACCTTCAAGTAGCTTAAAAGAAGGGGAAAAAAGCAAAATAGCACAAGGGAGATTAAAGGTTTCTTTGTGATGAAAGGGTGGTAGGAGCGGTAAGTACATAGCTACAGCTGGTAAGCACTAAAAGCAATTGGATGAAGAGGTTGTCTCTTGGATCTGGGGAAGGATGAATGGTAGACAAAGGAGGGTTGAGTTTGCCTCGCTTTGTGAGGTCTTTTCTTTGGGGTCCTGGGCAATCATTGGTTACTGGGCAGTATCCCTAGTTGCTGCTGTTGTTTACCACCAGTGTTCCAGGGCCACCCATACAGTTGCTGGTGAATTGTATAATCAAGTTACTCTCCTTAGGCCTCTTTCTGTCCAGTGGTAGCAAACTTGAGCGTTCAAGGTTTACATTGGGAGGTAAAAACTCAGAGATAGCATGACGCATAAAAATACGCACAATAAACTCTGTGTCAGTGACAGCTATTCGTACTTAAAAGAATATGGCTTTATTTATAGGTAGGTAAAACACTGCAATTAAGGCATACAGAAAAAATACAAGGTGCTGCCACCTTCTGCGCACATGATTTCTGGAAGTAAATTCATGGTATTCATACCATAGGTGAAACTTTTTTCTTCTTCTTCTAATAGTATGGGTCACCAAGGTAAAAGTTATACTAGGGGGGTGCACATTTGGGTATTCTTGGTAGACTTCAGCTTTACTTCAGTTTTTTTACTCCATTTCCATCAGTGAGGCAGAGGTGTCAAACATAAAGTAACAATGCCACAATTTGGATATTTTTCATGCTGGAGTTGGTTCGGCTCACTACACACACTGGAACAGTGATTACATCTTGGTCACAATATTAGTTTACAGTACCAAATGCAGCAGACAATTAGTTTTGGTGCTCAATTAAACTTGGCTACCTAGAGCCAGATGTTGGGAATCAGCTGTCTGATGATCTTCAGTACTGCTAATCACAAAGAGAAGGTCCCAGGGGTATATTAAAGACTCTACCTGTTGAATCCCCTGAACAGAAATGACACCAACATAAGTCAACAGTGAGTCTGCACAAACAAACAAAGTACCCAAATGTACAAAATACTAAGGAGAAGTTTACCAGAAACGAGTTCCCATCAGTCCACCATCGAGACCGCCCTTCATCATCTGGGATCTCTTTTGACACATATGACTATTGCTGTTGAAGGTGAAAAAACCTGCACTGGCTGATAACAACCATGTACCAGGAAAAACCACAGCAAATATGTAGATGTGAGAAATGGCGTGTCTGGTGGAGTACTGAATAGCAGTGCAAAGAGAAAATGTGTTGTGAAAAGAAAAAGAAAAGGGGTTCTAAAATTAGGTCGTGATCAGGGACAACAATTTTAATAAACACCGTCATACTCCTAAATCAATAAAAACAGTGCAAATGAGTGGCATAACAAATAACCACTTAGTAGATATGTAAGGTCGACATGTTTCTGCAGTCTAATAGAGTCTCGAGATTTCCTGCTGCTTCCTCAGGACCATTAGTGCTACTGCTAAATAAGATCAATTGGATCAAAGAATAAATAAACCATATCACCTGGATAGTGTAGGTTACTGTACAATCATCTTCCCATCCTAAATATAAGAAGAAAAGTGTAAATATAAGTCACTCAAAGATAATGGGAGGATATATGGGTACAATGTAAAACATTACAAATAGCATGCAGTGTTATGCATACAAAGTAATGTAATGCCAGTCAAATAAAGTTATTGGCCGGCAAATAGACCGTCTAAATCAGTCACCACTCACCACAATGTGAGTATACACATTTAAATTCACTCACCCACTTGATGAGAAGGAGAAGCCCCACCTCACCTGGCGCGAGCTCAGGTAGTGGATGCACCGCACTATGAAGAAAATAACACGAACATCGATGTAAATTACACCTGCTAGTATTCCTAAGCAAACCAGTCTCAGCATGCGCCACCGCTAGCGCCAACTAACGCATGCCAAAAAACCACAAACTGGCCGCGTGCATCTCTTATTATAGATAGTATGTTTTGTGGAGCTGTCAGCTTCCACATCCACTCGTTCATGACCCCAGCATATTTGGCGTGCTATCAGCTTGAGCCAGGCACTCAACTGTTGTCCCAGCTGCTGCACACCCATTCATAACATGAAGTGACATAAGGCTCAAGGCAGCTCACCTCTCTGTCGGAGCTATGGAGCCATCAGCTTCCACATCCACTCGTTCATAACCCCAGCATATTTAGCATGCTATCAGGTTACCCAGGCACTCATCCGTTATCCCAGCTGCTGCACACCCATTCATGTTCTGAAGTAACATAACGCTCGAGGCAGCTCACCTATCCGTCGGTACACCGGTCGTCCCTCTAAGCTCAATCTTGGGGAGGAGCCGACTCGGTGTACCGGGAGGTGAATATGTCCACAGCCTGCTTCCGCGTCAGGCGAGGGGCGTGTGCGAACGTGCACAACGCGCGGTGACGTCACACGCAGCGCGAAGGACGCGCTGTTGCAGTAGGGAAATGTAGTTTACAAGGTCATTTACAGGCTGGAAAGTAGGTTCGAATCCCGGCCGGGCGCTCGAATCTACAGCCATGGTAAATTGATCCTCGTAGGGGGAAAATGTATACACTAATGTTATGTTGGAACAATCACCAACATTAAAGAGACAGTCTTCAATCCTGGCTCAAAATCACTTAGATATGATGCAGAGCGGGAGCATGTGATCCAAAGTAATCACCCCTTGTTTCAAAACACCAGACACTCCACTCGATAAATTGCTAATCACACTATACACCAAGGCGCTGGTAGGAAGTGTCTGCGTGAATACTCTACATGGCGTTAACTATCCAGTTAAACCATCCGCGCCATTAGCTATGTAAATGTTAGATCATGTAGTGGCGTGTCGGAACCATATTGAACCAATGAATTAGGCTAAACTATTTTATATGTACATCTGTGTACTTCAGGTTGGAATGCCTAGTATAGTATGTAGGAGATGTGTGTCCAATAGTATTTGCGATGACATAGACAATCATGCCAAACTGCCAGTTTATATTCAGATGCTATGTCAGGTCTAGAACACTTAAGTTCTTGAAAAACTGTGGTTCGTGGGAGGATGCCTAGAGTTTACAACGACATCCACGGAATTTCGTCATTTAACCCACATTCATCACTCCGAAGTCTGTAAACCCATTTCTGTTCGCATTTGAACAGAAATTTTGAGATGTCAGTTACAGAAGGAGGAATCCACGGTTGGTCCAATACAGTCCACGAGATGTCTGAGGGCTGGTGACCCACTTGTAGGAAGTGATTCGTCAATTTCGTTGCTTGTTTACCACAACGAATTGAACTTTTGTGCTCAGAAATTCTAGTTTTAATTTTTCTGGTAGTCATCCCCACGTAGTTTAATTTGCAGGGGCATGTTATTAGGTAGATTAGGTTCGAGCTGTTACAGTTTGTGAACCTTCTCAATTGCCATGGTCTGTTGGTGCCTATGGCTATAGTGAGTGTTTTCGAAGTTTGTGGACAAGCCGCGCAGCTACCGCAAGGATGGTGTCCAGTAACTGCGGGTAAGTCCCAAAGAGTACCAACCGCTCGTGGAATCGAAGTTTTAGGTCTCGTATGAACCAGCTGGTCTCTCAAATTTCGGCCTCTCTTGAAGGCAAACAGAGGGGGAGGTATTGAATCAGTGCCCGTATTGAGGATCTTCCAGTGTTTGGTGACAATGTTTTTGATTTTATTGGACAGTGTGCTATATGTATTCACACAGGTGATCCTCTCTTGTTGTTCTTTCTGGGGTAGTAGTTCTAACAGGCTTTCCCTGTTGTTATTAGCAGCCCGTTTTCTCGCATGCCTGATGAGATGTTTGGGGTATTTCTTGTCCCGTAGATTACCTTCAAGGGTTTGAGAGTGTTCATGAAAAGCTGTTTTGGTGGAACAATTCCTCTGGATGCGGAGGAATTGCCCAAAGGGTAAATTATCCCTCAATGATTTGGGGTGGAAACTCTCATAGTTGAGCAAGGAATTTCTTGCCATTGGTTTCCGATATAACTCGGAATGTAGGCCCCCTCCTGATGCAGAAATTAGCAAGTCCAGAAAGGTAACTGGTGTTTGTGAAACTCAATAGTGAATTTGAGGAATTGATTCCTTTCATTCAACCAGGTGTGGAAGAGACGAAGATCGTCTTCCGTTCCCCGCCATACGACAAAAATGTCATCAATATATCTTTTCCATACTCGCAGACACTGTAGATGGGGATTAGTGGTTAGCGAGACTGGGAGCAAAAACACTTCCCATGCTCGTCCCGCTAACTTGCAGGTAGATGGATTCCTCATACTCGAAAAAGTTCTCAGTCATGGCAATAGTTGCCAAAGTCATGATGAAGCTAACCGGGGTAATTGAATTAAGATCTCTGTTAGTCAGAAGTCCTTCAATCGCTTCTAGTGTCTCTGCTTGTGGGATTGATGTATACAGACTCTCTACACCAAAGGATACCAGAAGGTCAAGATCTGCATTGAACTCAATGTCTGGCAAGATCCTTAGGACATCGTTGGTGTCCTTAAGGAAAGTAGGCATTTCCCGCACAATGGGCTGCAAGAAAACATCTACAAATGTAGACAGAGGTTGCAACAGTGAACCAATCCCCGATATGATGGGTCTACCGGGTGGGGGGCGTTGTGTTTTGTGTACTTTCGGCAGCGTGTAAAAGTACGGCATCTTAGGATTGATAGTGCGTAGGTATTCGGATTCCTTTTGCGTTATCCACCCTTCTGCAAGGCCCTCCTCGACAATGTGGCCGATGACCACAGTTAGTCTCTCAGTGGGGTCACAATCCAGTTTACGGTACGCCCTTGTATTGTTCAGTTGGCGCATACATTCCTCACGGTATGTGTCTACATCCATAAGGACAATTGCCCCACCCTTGTCCGCTGGTTTGATTATCACCGACGTCAGATTGGCCAGTGTCGTTACAGCCTCCTGTTCCACTTTGGACAGGTTCACGAAGCAGTTTTGAGGTTGCAGGTACAACTGTCTCAGATCATGGTCCACAGCCTCTTCAAATGTCTGTACCTTGGATGGTAACCCAATTAGACTGGGGTTGAAAGTAGAGAGTCTCTTAAGACCAGTATTCTTTATATCTGCTCCCTGTGTAGCAGAGGTTTTGTTAGCAAACAAGTAGTGGAGCCTGATTTTCCTAAAGAATTTCCCCATCTCAGTTTGTATGAGAAACGGGTCACCCTTATTCGTTTTGACATATCCCAGTCCTTTATTGAGGACCAGTTCTTCAGTGTGGGATAAGACGCGTTTGCTCAAATTTATCACGAGGCTGATGTTCCCGCCTGTTCCCGCGGGATCTTCTTGCCGTCCCTCAACTCCATAGTTGCTGGAGCAAGGTTCCAACGCACTTGGCCTTGTGATTGGCTTCTCCGCCGGCCTCTCGGGCGTCCAAAGCCCTGTCCTAAAAAAGGCTGCTGATTAAAGTCTGGATATGCTTGTTGTGGTCCAAAGGGACCTGGCGGGGGAAATGTAGGTGGGCCCCATGGTGATGGTTGCCACCATGATGGACAAGGGGGTTGACTGTAATAGGGATTGTAACCTCTTTTGTTCCTCCTATTGTTACCTCGTCCTCTCGCACCCCCTTTGTAGGTGCCCTGGTTAGAAGAGTCGGAATCGGTGGAAGTATCATCCGAATTCGACGTGCCGTATGTAGAACCTCCTGTCCGTCCGTTATTATTAAAAGCTGCAGGGACGTAATTATCACCAGTGTAAGGATATACAATCTCTGCAGAAAACCTGGCCAAGTCTTTCTTGAATTTTTCAAGTTTCTGCACTAGAATGGAATCCCTCAGTTCCTTACTTGTTTTGTTCCCTTCCTCTTGTCCTTTATTGAACAACTTGCCAGACAAAGTAGTCCTGATCTGACCTTCTAAGGTTTGAATTTCGACCATTATTTCGTCAGCTTTCTTCTTGGCAGTTTTGATAATCAAAACTAGCCAATCCCTTGTACACTTCCACGCGATGAGTTACCAGTCCCTACAAAAATCTTTGTTGTCAAGGAACAAGCGAGGGGCATTGTTGACTATTAGCCCACTTGGAGCACAATTGCCCCTAAGGTATTCTGCCATGATAATGCCATGGACGCAGACCCTTGCCTGGCTCTTTTTGAGTACAAGGATTTTCGCCCAGCCATCATCACTCGTCAATTGGACAGGTGGTATATTATCCAATATACTCGGATTCTCTGCTAGTATGGAATCAATTTCTGCATCATCAAAAGCTAGACCAGGATTGGTGGCCATTAGCACGGTGAAAGGGGCCCGCAGATGGCACACGCACAACCGATCTGAATGAGGAGTACAATTAATGTCAAGTGTTTGAATGTTAAATTGTTACGGTGCAGGAATACAGGACCTGCAGCAGATGCTGCACAAAGCTACTAATCACAAAGAGAAGGTCCCAGGGGTATATTAAAGACTCTACCTGTTGAATCCCCTGAACAGAAATGACACCAACATAAGTCAACAGTGAGTCTGCACAAACAAACAAAGTACCCAAATGTACAAAATACTAAGGAGAAGTTTACCAGAAACGAGTTCCCATCAGTCCACCATCGAGACCCATATATCCTCCCATTATCTTTGAGTGACTTATATTTACACTTTTCTTCTTATATTTAGGATGGGAAGATGATTGTACAGTAACCTACACTATCCAGGTGATATGGTTTATTTATTCTTTGATCCAATTGATCTTATTTAGCAGTAGCACTAATGGTCCTGAGGAAGCAGCAGGAGATCTCGAGACTCTATTAGACTGCAGAAACATGTCGACCGTACATATCTACTAAGTGGTTATTTGTTATGCCACTCATTTGCACTGTTTTTATTGATTTAGGAGTGTGACGGTGTTTATTAAAATTGTTGTCCCTGATCACGACCTAATTTTAGAACCCCTTTTCTTTTTCTTTTCACAACACATTTTCTCTTTGCACTGCTATTCAGTACTCCACCAGACACGCCATTTCTCACATCTACATATTTGCTGTGGTTTTTCCTGGTACATGGTTGTTATCAGCCAGTGCAGGTTTTTTCACCTTCAACAGCAATAGTCATATGTGTCAAAAGAGATCCCAGATGATGAAGGGCGGTCTCGATGGTGGACTGATGGGAACTCGTTTCTGGTAAACTTCTCCTTAGTATTTTGTACATTTGGGTACTTTGTTTGTTTGTGCAGACTCACTGTTGACTGATCTTCAGTACTGCACATAGTCACCGGATTGGGAGATCAGTTACATCACAACTTGTCCAGTGTTTGCCTTCTCATCCTTTTAGATCCACCAGCGGTGTTCAGCACAGTGGACCCCACTCTCCTCCTCAAGACCCTGAAGCTTAGAATGGGCCTCAGAGGGACAATAGTAAGCGGGTTCCCCTCCTTACTGAACAGCCAGTCCCAGTTCTTAAAATTGGTGAATTACACTTTGGTAACATAAACAGTGACCTGCAGTGTATCCCAAAGCTCCACTCTCTCCTCAGTTCTATTCTTCAGCTACATCAATAAATGGATGACACCAAACTTCATCTAAAAGTGTCCTCTGTACAAGACTTACCCTACACAAGGGTAGAAATGGAATTCATTCATGGATGGACTTGCACTGCTTGAAACTCCAGGCTTTTCTCCTTCTCTTCCCCCCAAACCACCTCCAAAATTGGTTCACCTCTGCTCACTGAGCTATCCTTATCTGAAAGAGACACGTTAGTGATAGATTCCTTACCTTAGAATATCCCCAGGTGTCAGACTGGATCCGTATTATTTTTGCGTAGCAGTACCCTTGCGCGTCGGTAGGCGTCGTCTGCGGCTCCGCGTCCGGCGTCGTGGGCGCCGTGATGACGTCGTCGGAGTACTTAGACGCCGCCTCCGCCTGCTGACGTCAGTTCTTTTTTTTTTTCGCGCCAGCAGCGCAGATCCGGAAAAAGTGGTACCTTAGTCACTTTTTGACTAAACTTTTTTGAACTTTTGATCATCCTTTTTCGAAGTCTTCGACTCCGAACGGTGCCGGTAGGGATGCCAGGTTTTAAGCCCTCTGAGGATTGCGACCGGCTGATGTCGGTCACCGACCCTCACCGTCGGTGTCTCCACTATCTCGGCGTCGATCATGACGACAAGGCCTGTTCCGACTGCCGGGCCCTAACTTCGAAGGCTAGGTCGCTGGAGAGGAGTCATCGGAGCTCCGGGAGTCGACATCACTCCTCAGGGTCGAAGTCGTCAGGTAAGCACAAGAAGTCGAAGAGACGTCATCACTCTTCCGACTCACCCCGACGCTCGCGCGACGTGGCCGGGGGTTCAGGTGACACCGCCCACGCGGCTCCGTCGGAGTCGCAGGCGCCGCGTCCGGCCCCATACCCTCCGGTCCCTGGGCCTCGCGCGACGCCGGAGGAGATCGAACGGTTCCTCATGGCCATGAGGTCCCTCACTCCTCCGACGGGCTCCGCGGCGCCTTCGGGCCCAGCGGACCCGTCTGGGGGGCCTAGCGGGTCGGGGGCTTCGGCCCGACGCCGTCGGGTGCTTCGGCTCTGACTCCGCCGGCGCTTTCGGGCCCGGCGCTGCTGGATCCGGGTCCGGATCCGGGTCGTCGCCGGTGGACCTAATGACCTTCCCGGCGCCGGCCCCTCAGGTGTCACCCCCGGCGCCGTCCTCGGGCAGCGCCGTCCCCGATGCCTCCCTCGACTCGGTTCCGGCGCCGCTGGGCGCCGCTTCAGACGCCGTTCGGAGAGTTTACTTTCCATGAACCGTCCCCATCATTTGCTAACCCTGAGTACCAGGAGATGGGTGATGAGGAGTATTGCGAGGGGTCTGAGGACCCTCTGACATGTGAATGTCAGTCCCAGGAGGACTGGACAGGTGAACTTGGGGATGCCAGTGGTCTGGACACTTCGCCGGACACTGGCTTTGTCTCATCTCCTACAGTGGCTACGGAGGAGGGGGCAACCTACAGTGTGGTGTTGATGAGGGCGGCCAAGGCCTTGGGCCTTGAGCTCCCCGTCGCGGCCGTGAGGACTAACCTCCTCACTGAGGTCCTTAAGCCGCAGTCATGCTCAGCCGAGCCTCTGCTGCCGTTTAACGAGGCCTTAACCGACGTTCTTTTGGGCACTTGGTCCAAGCCCGCTACAGGTTCGTCTGTAGATAGGAACGTGGCCAGACGCCACCGCCCGGCCCCGGGCGACCCTTGTTTCCTGTCCACCCACCCCACCCCTGAGAGCCTGGTGATCCAGGCCTCAAATTCCCAGACCGCATTCCCGTCGGCGCCGCCTGACAGGGAATCCAAGAGGTACGAGCAATACGGCAAGAAGGTATTCTCCTCCCTGAGTCTGGGACTGCAGTCTTCCAACACCGCGTGCCTCTTGGGCCGTTACACCCATTCTCTGTGGGATACGGTGCTGCCAGAATGCCCGTTGGAGGTACGGGCTAAACTCGGCCAAGCCCTTGTGGAAGGCCGAGATGCGGCACGGTTCGAGGCATGTGGGCTGCTAAATTAATATCTATTGCATAGATCGCCGCCTAGTGTTGGGTCCGGATGATTGCACATTGTTGTCCTGGAAGAGTCTTCGAAGTATCACAAGATAGGTGGCTCCTCCCCTGGACTACAGTGCGCATGGGCATCGACTCCATCCCCAGATTGTTTTTTTCCCCCATTGGGTTCGGATGTGGTTTCGACATCTCCTAGTCGGAATCGAATAAAACTACTTCTTTAAGGCCAAAAGGCCTTCGTTACCTCGTCGGTATTGTTCGCGTTCGGTCTCGTGCTTCATCCGACTCTAGGAGTCGGTCTTCTGCGGAGTCGAGTAACTCTTCGGACATCGAGGCCCTGTCGTCGCAGCAAGACCACGACGATTCTACGATGGAACGGAGTCCGTTCAAGTTCTGCCCCGTGTGTGGTTCAAAGTACCCACACATCGACGTGCATCCAGTCTGTAACAAATGCCTCTCGCCGGAACACGACGAGGCCAGCTGTATGGCCTGTTCGAAGTTCAGGTCGAAGAAGACGCTCAAGCTTCGGCGCGCCTTGAGGCCCAGCGAGCGGCTCCGGCACCCGACGACATCTTCGACGACCCCGAGGCAGAAGGCCCAAGCCATCGTCTGCAAATTTCACCACCATCGACGGAGGTCGAGGCCGATTCCAGTGAACCCGTCGAGGGCCAGGACCTGGAATACGTCGAGGAGGTAGGGGACGACGAAGAAGTTTATGGGGCCGCGGAAGATAGCTCGGAGGAAGAGCTATGCCCCGGAAGTTACATGACTCAGGCTCAGGTCACGGGATCGCCACTCGGCCTTACCCACGACCCTGCACCGCAATCCCCGGCCCCGCCTTCTGGCCCGGCCACGGACACATCTGCGGAGCCGCCATTGCGCATATCGAAACCGAAACCTTCGGATTCTACCACAACAAAGATGGCCAACGTACCATCGAAACTGAAGAAGCCTGCTACGTCATCGACTCCGTCGCCTTCAGTGGCTCCGAAGCCAAAGAAGGCTGTCGAGCCGGCACCGCTCCATACGGTGGCCAGGGAGCCGACCCCGAAGAAGGTCATCGAACACGTGTCGGCCACGGTTGCTCCACCAAAGTCCACAACGACTGTCGGACCACCATCAGACGCGACTGCGGCGCCAACAGGCAAACGCCCGGTCGAAGCGCAGTCGACAAAGGGCCCCGAACCGAAGTCCGGAGGACCTATGCAACGGCACAAAGAAGCCGGACCGAAACCAACGGCATCGGCGCCTAAGCCTAGGAAGGAGGCACGGACCGTTGGGGTCGAAGAGGCATCGGAGGCTCGACTACGCACGGATACCTCGTCGACGCTGGGGTCCTCCGATGGTGACTGCCATGGGTCATCGGCAACTAAACCCTCCGCTTCGTTCACGAAGCAAGTCACCGACTCCCTCAAACGGATTCGGGAGAAGACTTTGCCGTCAACTACTCACGCGCCGTCGGCCCCGAAATTGGTGGACGCACCAAAGAAGACTTCCACGCAGATCCTCTACACTCTGCCGCCGAAGGTGGCACCGAAGGCCTTTGCACCCCGGTCGGTGTCAAAGGACACAGAAGCCTCACAACACTCGATGCTAAGTGGCCATTTAGGTCGACATCAAGCTTCGGAAGAACAATCTGAGCATTATATCGACGCCGATACGGGAAAATTGACGCTCTATAAGCGAAAGATTACTTCCCAACCATTGGAATCCTATGTCATACCTCTAAAGAAGAGAAGGCCAGCACAGGACCTTCCTGCCCTTGTTGACCCTATTGACCCTCAACCAAGGAGGAGCCCATCACCCTCTCCCAATGCTTCAGGGTGAGATGACGATCACCAGGATGACCAGTACAATTTCCCAGATAACAATGACCCTGATGAGCAACAGGACTCATGGGTGGACACTGGTGACCAGGGAGGCCAACAAGTGGTACAGGACCCACAAGTTTATGGTGTACGGACATCCCCAACTGAGGATTCAGCTGCATTCAATGCCTTAATTGAACGGGCAGCTGCAAATCATAAGGTGGACATGCATGCTGACCCGGTGGAAGAAGATTTTTTGTTTGACACTTTCTCTGCCGCAGAAAAAACTGTTAAAACGCTTCCAATGCTGAAAGGTGTCCTTAAGCATGCACCGGAAATCTTCAAGGAACCCACCAGGGCAAGAGTGGTGAACCCACGTATTGAAAAGAAATACAGACTGGCACCTGGAGACCAGCATATATTCGGGGACAGTTGCCGCTGGACTCTTTGGTGGTCGCCAATGCCCGCAAGAGGGCGAACTCCCAGACAACGGGTGAAGCTCCTCCCCCAGACAAAGAGTCAAAAGTGCTAGAGGCGTCTGATAAAAGGGTGGCTGCACAGGCAGCCAATATCTGGCGCATATCGAACACACAGGCACTGTTGGCACGATATGATAGGGCGCATTACGACACCCTAGAGCAGCTCCTTCAACACCTTCCAGATGAGTTTAAAGAGGCAGCTGAGATGCTAATACAGGAGGGAAAGCTCATTTCAAACGCAGCAATTAAGTGTGCGCTTGACGTTGCAGATACAGCGGCTAGAGCAATTAACACTAGCGTGATGTTAAGGCGTCAAGCATGGCTTCGCATCTCAGGGTTTAAACCGGATATTCAAACAACAATACTCAACCAGCCCGTTAATCCCGACAGACTGTTTGGCCCGGACGTTGACACCACCCTCGAGAAAATTAAAAAAGACAATGAGACAGCTAAATCCATGGGGGCGCTTCAGTCTCAGCAATTCAGGGGGAGCACTTTTCGTCGCTCAGGTACCCGTGGTGTTACCAGAGGACACTTGGCACAGCAGACGCAATTCACCAAAGGTGGCGCGCAGTCCTCGTACCCCAAGCAGGATAGAGGGGGTTACAGAGGAAACAGTGCCAAGGGCAGGGGCAGAGGCAACAACAACTCCCGTTCCTCTGCCGCCAACAAACAGTGACTCTCTGTCACTGCCCCCCGACCATCCAACACCTGTCGGGGGGAGACTCCAGCAGTTCCTGCCAGTCTGGACGTCCATCACCACAGACAGGTGGGTGAGAAAACTTATCCAATACGGTTACTGTTTGGAGTTGACATCCACTCCACCCAACATTCCCCCAAGACAACGTCCTATGTCGGCAGAGCACTTGCACTTATTGCAGCAAGAAGTTCTTGTGATGCTGCAAAAAGGCGCAAAAGAGCTCGTGCCAGTGAAGGAGGAAGGAACAGGGGTCTATTCCCTGTACTTCCTCATCCCAAAAAAGGACGGATCCCTCAGACCCATTCTGGATCTACGCCCCCTCAACCTGTATATCCTATCAGAACATTTTCATATGCTAACACTGCAGCAAATTCTTCCCCTGCTAAACCAAGGGGACTTCCTAGCAACCTTAGACCTCAAGGATGCTTATTTTCACATACCACTCCACCCCTCCCACAGAAAATACCTCGGGTTCACCATCCAAAACAGGCATTATCAGTTCAAAGTCCTACCCTTCGGAGTGACCACTGCCCCCAGAGTGTTCACCAAGTGCCTGGCGACTGTGGCGGCGCACCTCAGGAGACAAAATATACATGTCTACCCATACCTAGACGACTGGCTGGTTCAAGCAAAGTCGGAACACCAGTGCGCCGCACACATGTCCCACACCATTCACCTCCTTCACAGTCTGGGTTTCTCACTGAACTACCCAAAGTCGCATCTCCAGCCTTCCCACGTGCGGCAGTATCTGGGCGCGACAATAAATACTCTGACTGCTACAGCTCAGCCGAACCAAGTGAGGATCGACAGCATTCAGTCGCTCATCCAAAGGTTCAGACCGCAACACTCCCTACCAGCGAGAGTGTTCATGCAGTTGATAGGCATGATGGCCTCCTGCATCTTCATAGACCCGCACGCAAGGTTGCATATGCGTCCGCTCTAAGAATGCTTGGCACATCAGTGGACTCAGGCTCAAGGACAGTTGAAAGACCTAGTGTTGGTGTCCGGTCGGGCATACAACTCTCTGCATTGGTGGACTCCACACAACCTTTGCAAGGGCCGACCGTTCCAGGAGCCTGTGCCACAGATTATCCTAACAACGGACGCATTTCTCCAGGGGTGGGGAGCTCATGTGCTCCGCTACACGGTGCAGGGACTGTGGTCAAAGCAGCAACAAAAGATGCACATCAACTACCTGGAGTTGATGGCGATCTTCATGGCACTCAAGTCCTTCAAAGTACATCTGTGCAACAAGGTCGTGTTGATCCGAACGGACAACATGACAGCCATGTACTACATCCAAAAGCAGGGAGGTACACACTCTCCACAGCTGTCTCATCTAGCTCAGAGCATGTGGAAGTGGGCCATTCAGAGGAACATCTTCCTCATGGCGGAACACCTCCCGGGCAAGGACAATCAGATGGCGGATCTGCTCAGCAGGTACAGCCATCAAATGCACGAGTGGGAGATACATCCATCAGTACTCCACCCGTACTACCAGCAGTGGGGTCATCCGGAGATAGGCCTGTTTGCCACAAGGGAAAACGCAAAATGCCGAAGCTTTGCCGCCAGGTTCCCTCACCCACAATCGCAGGGCAATGCGATATGGATGAACTGGTCAGAAAAATTTGCGTACGCTTTTCCCCCAGCGCCTCTCATTCCGCTGGTGGCAAGAAAGCTAAAGCAACACTCGATGACGCTCATCCTGGTTGCTCCAACGTGGGCACGCCAACCATGGTACACCACGTTTCTGGAACTTTCCGTGGTACCGCATCAAAGGCTGCACCTCACACCCAGGCTCTTGACGCAGAACCATGGCGACATTCAGCATCCAGATCCGCAACAGCTCAATCTGGCGATCTGGCTCCTGAGGTCTTAGAATTTGGCTACCTCAACCTGCCTCCTGAATGCATGGACATCATCAGAGAGGCAAGGAAGCCCACTACCCGAGCTTGCTATGCCGCAAAGTGGAAGCGGTTTGTCATTTACTGTACAGACCATCACATTCACCCGTTAGATGCATCAATTCCTAACATCATCTGCTATTTGTTACATCTTTACAAATGCAATCTAGCTTACGCTTCCATTCGGATACACTTATCAGCCATAGCAGCTTATCTCCAAAACAGGCGGCATCTCTCTGTTTTCAGGGTGCCTGCCATTAAAGCCTTCCTAGAGGGACTGAAACGAGTCATCCCTCCGAGAACACCACCAGCTCCTGTGTGGAACCTCAATGTGGTCCTCACTAGACTGATGGGCCCACCTTTTGAGCCGCTACATTCATGCGAAATTCAGTTCCTGACATGGAAAGTGGCCTTTCTCATTGCTATTACATCTCTCAGGCGTGTTAGTGAGCTGCAAGCCCTCACTATACAAGAGCCATTCATACAAATTCATTCAAACAGGGTAGTGCTCCGCACTAACCCCAAGTTCCTTCCGAAGGTGGTGTCACAGTTTCATGCCAACCAAACTATTGAACTGCCCGCATTCTTTCAAAACCCACAAACAGTAGCGGAAAGAATGCTCCATACGTTGGACGTAAAAAGGGCACTCATGTACTACATTGACAGAACACAACAATTTAGAAAGACACAGCTACTTTTTGTTGCCTTCTCAGCTCAGCACAAAGGCAACCCTATTTCCAAAGCAGGAATAGCCCGATGGATCGTTAAGTGCATTCAGATTTGTTATCAAAAAGCTAAACGTACTTTAACGGTCCCCCCGAGAGCGCACTCCACACGCAAGTTGGGGGCCTCCATGGCTTTCCTGGGGAACATTCCTTTGGAAGACATTTGTAGAGCAGCCACGTGGTCTACACCACACACGTTTACCAAACATTACTGTGTTGATGTGCATTCCAAGCAGCAGGCAGCTGTAGGACAAGCTGTTCTCAGAACACTTTTTCAGACTTCTGCAGCTGGCACGGGCAGCCGCCGTTAATGGAGGGACTGCTATATATTCTATGCAATAGATATGAATTTAGCAGCCCACATGCCTCGAACTGAATATGCTACTTACCAGTATGCATCTGTTCTTGGCATGTAGGGCTGCTAACATTCATATCGCCCACCCTCCTCCCCGGTGCCCGTAGCGGCTGCAGATCCTTCTTGCATTCAATCATTAGCATGGACATCATTTACACTATTTCACTCCATCTCTGCCACAATGGCTAAAAACAATCTGGGGATGGAGTCGATGCCCATGCGCACTGTAGTCCAGGGGAGGAGCCACCTATCTCGTGATTCTTCGAAGACTCTTCCAGGACAACAATGTGCAATCATCCGGACCCAACACTAGGCGGCGATCTATGCAATAGATATGAATGTTAGCAGCCCTACATGCCAAGAACAGATGCATACTGGTAAGTAGCATATTCATTATTCGATCCGGTGTGGACCGGATACCACCAACTCTCTGGGCAGAGCGATGGCAACGACGGTGGCGATTCGTCGCCACGCCTGGTTGAGATCCGCCAACTTTTCGGCAGATGTCCAAAACACACTCATGGACATGCCATTTGATGGCCGTCGCCTTTTTGGCGACAAGGCAGACAATGCGCTTGAGCGCTTTAAGGACTCCAGGGCAACGGCCAAGTCCTTGGGCCTCTCGGCCCCGCGCCAGCAATCGGCTGCCTTTCACTTCTTTCGTGGCCACGGAAGGGGTGCACCCACACGTGCTGCCAGCCACGCTCCGCAGGGTAATACCCAACGCGGTGGCAGCCGTGGAAACCGCCGTGGCGGCGGTCGGGGACAACGGCGAGGTCAGTCCATACCTTCCCCCGCAGCATCCGCCTCAAAACCCTCCTAGTCCGTGCTTTCAGGCCCCTGTGACGCCAGTGGGGGGCAGGGTTCACCATCACCTCCTCCACTGGCGCACTGTCACGTCGGACCGGTGGGTGCTGCAAATCGTCCGAAGGGGCTACTCCCTCCCCTTCGAGGCGACCCCTCGAGCCATGCCACCGCAGTACCACCGCGTATCGGGGGATCATTTGCGGCTTCTGCAGGAGGAAGTTACGGCCCTCTTGGCCAAGGGGGCCATTGAGCGCGTTCCTGGGCCAGAAGTAGGGTGTGGTTGCTATTCCCACTACTTTCTGGTACCCAAGAAGGGCAAAGGGGGCATACGCCCTATCTTGGACCTAAGGAACGTCAACCGCTTCCTCCGGAAGGAGAAGTTCAAAATGCTGACACTGGCTCAGATCTTAGCTGCCCTGGACCCAGGAGACTGTATGGTAGCGTTGGACTTGCAGGACGCTTATTTCCACATCCCCGTCCTGCCGGCGCTATCTGCGCTTCACGGTTGGCCACGAGCACTTTCAGTATACCGTGCTCCCCTTCGGCCTTACCAGCGCCCCACGGGTTTTCACAAAGGTGATGACGGTGGTCGCAGCTCATCTGCGCAGGTTAGGGGTTTCAGTCTTCCCCTACCTCGACGACTGGTTGTTGAAGGCGGGCTCGCCCCAAACAGTCGTCAGCCACCTCCAGACAACGGCAGACCTCCTGCACCAGCTGGGGTTCTTCCTCAATGTGCCGAAGTCACACCTGTGCCCCTCTCAGAAGCTCCTCTTCATCGGAGCGGTTCTGGACTCAGCGCAGTTTCGGGTTTATCCTCCCGAACAGCAGGTAAGGGATATTCAGGCTCTGATTCCACTCTTTCAGCCTTTATCCTGGGTCTCGGTCAGGTTGACGCTGCAGCTTCTGGGACTGATGGCCTCCTGCATCCTACTGGTGCATCACGCCAGGTGGCGGATGCGGGCTCTGCAGTGGGACCTGAAGTTTCAGTGGGCCCAGCATCGGGGCAACCTGGCCGACCACGTCCTGATCTCGGAGGGCACTGCGAGACAACTGCAGTGGTGGCTCACGGACCGCGAATGGGTCAGCGGCAGATCCCTCTCCCTACCCCAACCGGAGCACGTAGTTGAGACGGATGCGTCCCTCCAGGGCTGGGGAGGCCACATGGGAGAGGCGGAGATCAGAGGCCTCTGGTCTCCGGCGGAGGCCCGGCTCCACATCAACCTTCTGCAGTTGCGGGCGATTCGTCTAGCACTGAAAGCATTCCTCCCCTCTGTCCGGGGGAGTGTAGTGCAGGTGTTCACGGACAACACCACCGCCATGTGGTACTGCAACAAACAGGGCGGGGTGGGGTCGTGGACCCTTTGCCAAGAGGCTCTGCTCCTCTGGCAGTGGCTGGAACGCCAGGGCGTGACCCTGCTGGCTCAACACCTGGCAGGTTCTCTGAACGCCAGGGCGGACGAGCTCAGCCGTCGGTGCATGATGGATCACGAATGGCGTCTGAACTCGGACGTGGCGCAAGGCCTCTTTCAGCGATGGGGAGAGCCTTGGTTAGATCTATTCGCCACCGAAGAGAACGTGCAATGTCATCAGTTCTGCGCGTTGGAATTTCCAAGGCGGCACTCGCTTGGAGACGCTTGTCGTCGCGAGTGGAGTTGCGGTCTGTTGTACGCCTTTCCCCCTATACCACTTCTACCCAGAGTGCTGAAGAAGATCAAGCGCGACCGGGCCCAAGTCATTCTTGTGGCTCCGGACTGGGCACGAAGGTACTGGTATCCAGAGCTACTCAGTATGTCAGTCGATCCCCCGGTTCGTCTGCCTCTTCAGGAGGACCTTCTGTGGCAGCAGCAGGGGACGGTCCTCCACCCGAACCTATCCAGTCTCCACCTCCATGCTTGGAGATTGAGCGGCGACAGTTGAGGCCATTTGACTTGCCTCCTGAAGTCTGTAATGTCATTCTGGCAGCCAGGCGTCCCTCCACAAAGTCGGTATACGCCTGCAGGTGGAACAGATTTGTGGCATGGTGCACAGCAAAGGCTGTGGATCCTCTTGCTGCCCCTCTCTCCTAGGTTCTTCTCTTCCTTCTTTCTCTTGCCCAGCAGGGCTCTGCTCTGGGCACTATCAAGGGCTACCTTTCTGCCCTTTCAGCCTTTCTGAGGCTGCCTGATCAACCTTCTTTGTTCAAGTCCCCTATTGTAAATAGATTTCTAAAGGGCTTCACACACACATTCCCTCCTGTTCCTTTTGTGATGCCTCAGTGGGACTTGAACCTTGTTCTTACATTTCTGATGTGCGCTCCATTTGAGCCACTTCACAACTGTCCTCTCCGCCTTCTTACTCTGAAGACTGCTTTCCTGGTTGCCATCACCTCTGCCAGTAGAGTGAGTGAGCTCCAGGCCCTTTCTTGTACTCCTCCTTTCCTTTCTGTCCATCCGGACAAGGTTGTGTTGCGTACTAAGCCATCTTTCCTGTCCAAGGTTGTCACAGCCTTCCACATCGGGCAGTCTATCACCTTGCCAACCTTCTTTCCGCCACCGCACCCCTCTAAAGAGGAAGAGCGGCTCCACCGTCTGGACCCAAAATGTGCGCTCTCATTCTATTTGGCTCGCACACGCCAGTTCCGGTTGGATGACCAACTCTTTGTTGATTACGTGGGCGCTAAGAAGGGGAAAGCGGTGCACAAGAGGACCATCTCCCGGTGGATCATCTTGTGTATCCAGGCATGTTACTCCTTGGCTAAGAAGGAGCCCCCTGTTGGATTGCGGGCTCATTCCACCCGAGCCACGGCGACTACTACTGCCCTGGGCCAGGGAGTGCCCTTACAAGACATCTGTCAGGCAGCTACGTGGGCATCGCTGCACACGTTTGCAAGGCACTACTACCTGGACAGCCAAGTCCGGAGGGATGGCTTCTTTGGCCGTTCTGTCCTCCAGGACTTTCTGGTGTGATTATTGGTTTGCAGACCCACCACCGGGGTTGGTATTGCTGGGGTATCTATTCTAAGGTAAGGAATCTATCACTAACGTGTCTCTTTCAGATGCACAAGTTACTACTTGTGTAACGATATATCTGTAAGAGACATTAGTTAGTGATAGATTCCTTACCGACCCACCTATCCTCCCCGTTCTGCGAACCGATATCTAGGGTTAGGGTTACCCCCTTTCAGGGCCCTAGTTTCAATGGCACCAGTGTTGGTTTTTAACATGGCTCAGCGCTTCTGGCGCGGAAAAGCTGTGTCTAAGAACTGACGTCAGCACGCGGAGGCGGCGTCTAAGTACTCCGACGACGTCATCACGGCACCCATGACGCCGACGACGGACGCGGAGCCGCAGACAACGCCTACCGACGCGCAAGGGTACTGCTATGCAAAAAAATTCCGGATCCAGTCTGACGCCTGGGGATATTCTAAGGTAAGGAATCTACCACTAACTAATGTCTCTTACAGATATATCGTTACACAAGTAGTAACTTGTGCGATGGGGCTAAACTCAGCACAGAGCACCAGTCAAATCTCTGTTTCATGCTGGACTCCTCTAACTTTGACAGCACAAGTAAACTAATTGGCACAATCTGGCAACTTCCACCTCCACCAGCTTAAGAAAATCAAACACCCTCTCTCTTCTGATCACCTAAGACAAACAGCCAACTTCCTGATCGTCTCAAGAATTAACACAGGCAATGCCATTGTAGCAGGTATTCCGACATGAGCATTTGTCTCCACTCAAAGCCATAGTCCACTCCACTACTCGAGCTCGGCGGTGAAGGGTAGGTCTCCCCACGCGGACACTGGCGATTAGAGCTACTATGGGCTCATCCCTGATGTTCAGCCCCGCCGACCCCTCATGTGGCAATTAGTCTTTAACTTTTAGGCATAGGAGAATTTCCACTGAGGTAACATACACAACACATGACACTAGCATGTTGTTATTGTTTTTAAGTTTTCCCCTTTTCTCACTTTTTGTAAAGGTCCTGATGAATCGCGGGTGATTATCCCCTCTGCGAGAAACATGTCGACCACTTCCACTTCTAGTCTCCTCTAGGATCACTTGAATTAGCCTGTTGACACCTAGCGAGCTAGCCCCACCTTTTAGTTGCAGCCAGGGGACCCCCAGAATAAAGTTAATTCCGGTACCCCTTGCTACATTTTAACTGCCCTATCATAAGCACTATACCACCTTGCCCACACACCCTCACCTCACCATAAGGCTGTTGGACAAAAAGATCTCCGCAAAAGAGCCCCTCTTTGAGGTGAGCCCGTCGGGGGTTGCACCGCCTCCCCGACGAGGAGCAAACGCCGATGATGAAGCATGACACCCTTCTGGGTGTGTGAGGCAAACACGTCCAACAAAATGGATGCCCTTAGGTGCCACATCAACACCTCTGGTCACGCCAGCTAACAGTTTCACAATTTCCCTTTCTCTCTATGAGGAACAGTTCAGCAAACCCCCCCCCTTTTGCTTGTACAGCTCTAGATACGGACACAAGCTGTTACTGGACCTCCCACCCTTCTGTGTGGTTAATAGTGTCCGCTTGATCGATTGATCACTTACCCAACCTCCCTTCCTTTTGATAAAAAAATAGTCCACTCCACTGCCAGACTTATCTAAGAGAATACTTTTTTCCCCTATTAATTCCCGATTCTGAGGCACCTCTGCTGACTTCCAATTGAGGCAAGGATCATGTTCAAAATAGGATGCATCAACTCAATCATCAATCAATATATTCTTTATTCGATTTAAACAAAAAAATCATAAAAGAGAAAAACAGTATAAAACAGCACAAAATCTGCATCAAGCCGCCATAGCCCCAAATTCCACATCCATAAAATTGATAAAAAGATTAAGAGGTCTTTGTAGTCTCTTGGCTGTCCCAGCAGTTAAAACAGTATCATCTGCATAAAGCAGATCCGGAATTGAACAGCCGCCCACTTTTGGTACATCAAGTATGGGTCAGTCTGTGCTAGTTCTACATAATTATTAAAAAAATAATAAAAAAAGGTGCCAAAATACAACCCCGACGGACCCCATGCTGCAGTTTAAAGTCCTTTGTGCATTCACCATATATGACACAAGCTGAAAGGTCATTACGTAAGTCATACAGAAAATTAATTAATGGGGGCTCTACTCGGAGGCGTCTCCTACAAACCCAGCCATATCATTCTGTCTTTCAGGAAATGTCTCAAGACTCACCTCTTCCAATCTTAATCTCTGTCGAAAATTATCAAGTTTCTTAGTGGCCCGCATGGAACAGACATATGAGTTCATTATATTACTTGTTTTTTTAGCTGCATTACTGTTGTTAAACTCCCCATGTTACTCTCACTCCGCCTCCCCTTTCTGCCTTCTCCACCCTCTTCTCCCTCCCCCTTTTGGTTGATTGTACGACGGTACATGGCATGTAAATACATTAAATGGCTTTGCCACCAATTTTTTAGCATGCATGTTTTTACCGCGAATATCCATTTACAACGCATGCCAATACCACTCATTGTTTTTAGATTTGAAAACAATGTATTTGTGGGGGGAGACCCCCCAGCTCACCTTAAATGCGTGGTATTGGCACAATGAGGTAAAAACCTCATTGTAAAGGCTGTTTCCTCTTTTGGTTCACCCCCTTCTTGCTGATGCAAACTGTTAGGTTCTCTGTAAAGCGCTTTGATACCTGTCCGATGAGAAGATGCTGTATACAAATTTTAAAATAAATATTCCTGCAGGAATATTGGATGGTATACCAACAGTAAAATTGCAGGTTTCTGTAGTAGGGTATCTCTGTTTATAGTCATAATCTTGTGAATAGTCCCACCCATGTGCGTGGACCCCGGAGCAATCGAAATAGTCTCTTAAGTTGTCTTCTTCTGCAGTCCTGCATAGATACTTAAGAGAAAATCAAAGACAAATAATGCAGCCTAAAACTACAAGGCTACATTGTCAGCACTTCATCTCGAAGTGACAAAGATAGCAAAATAATATTCAATTTTACACACTTTGTAAAGTTCCACACCTAGAGAAACTCCCCTTCACAAAAATCCTTTGTCATGATAGAGAGGAAGGGTTGGACAGACAAGCCCCATAGGCTGCCATTATGTGTCTGGAAAGGGGATACCGTGCCTTTAAGGAACTCTTCAGAGACCCTCGGTATCCCAGGATGCACAGCCAAAGGCCTTTTACTTCCAGTTTTTTTTCCGGCTCCTGCTAGCAGGACCCTGGAGCATTGAGCTCTACCTTTTTGGGTATATCTTCAATTTTCTGAGCTTTTCCAGTGATTTGAGTGTTTCACTCGACGTCTGGGGTCTTCCTCTTCCAGTTGCTGTCTTTTTTGACCAGTTTTGCCACCTCTATATTGTCGAAATGCCAGCTTTATTCGACAAGTGCCCTGAGTGTGGTAGGAAGAAGGCTAAATCTGACCCCCACAGAGTGTGCATACTCTGTCTCCCTTCTACCCATGTCCCTGACTCCTGTGATATCTGTCACTCTTTCTCAAGGAGGGCCCTGCGTGACAGGGAGAAGATTCGTCTCCAAGGCCTGGAGCAGAGGAGACATCAAGAACCTGGTGGGATTTCTGGGCATGGAGGGACTCTGTCATCATCCTCTGCCCGTGCATCGGCCTCTGGGGGGGCTCCCCAGTCAAGAAAAGGCCCAGAAAAGGCACCGGTCCCGGTCGACGTCGATGGCTTTGACGTCAGCGTCGAGAGGTATGACTACAATCTGTTCACCGTCGAGACAGGGCTCTGGGTCGAAGCGACGTTCGGCGTTGAGGGGTAGGACGACGAGACCTCGGACTAGGTGGACGTCGAGGACTTCACCGACGTCGACACACCATCAACGTCGTGATGAGTCCCGAAGAGGCAGGCGCTCGCCGTCGAGGCGACACCGCCGTTCGCCGTCGACGCGAAGGTCGACGTCGAGGAGAGAAAGATCAACGTCAAGGCAAAGGCACTCGACATCGAGGAGTTCGTCGACGTCAAGAAGAGCGACATCGAGAAGAGAGACGTCGATGAGGGACAAGTTGACGAAGCAGAGGAAGTCGAGGCCCAGAACGGTGTCTAGTGCCTCTGTGGTTAGCGTCTCCTCATCATCGGCGAGTCACCGGTCGCGGCGGCGCCGGTGCTCGTCCTTAGATAGATCTACCTCCAGAGCATCCTCCCCGAGGCCTGCTCGTAAGAAGAGGAGAATTGCGGACTCTGATTATTCCCGGACCTATTCGCCCTCAAGCCCCAGGACACCTACGCCTCCTACTCTTCCGCAACTTCCTCCTCCACCGCCTCCTCCGACTCCTCCTCCACCATCTCCTCCTCCACCATCTCCTCCTCCTCCTTCACCACCGCCTCGGCCTCCACAACCGAAGCCTTTGGTTCCGGCTCAACCTCTTCCGCTTCCGCAGCCTCCTGGGCCGGTTGCTCCTGCAAGGCCCAGAAAGCCATGGTCAAGATCCAGAGGGAGGCATCGCTCTCGCAGTGAGCGTAGATCTTCGACGAGGTCACGTCATCGTCGGCGGAGGGAAAGGTCACGGTCCAGGTACACGGACTCGTCCAGTGACAGGAGATATTCTCCCACTTTGTCGGACTCTCCTCCTACGAGAGTGTCGTCAGTGGATGACCTTGTGACGTTCCAGGATGTGCTGCTGAGGGGGGCAGCGAAGTTGAGGATCACACTGACGGTGCCCACGCCTTCACCTCTGTGATCTTTGAAACGTTGCAGCGCAGGCACCTCTCTTGCCCTTTGTTGCCTTTGGTGCCAGGACTTGAGAAACCGGGCATGGAGCTTTTTCTGACGCCGGCCTCGGTAAAGTCGGCGCCATCCCAGCTTTAAAAGAAGTACAGGCCCCCGGATTCGGATCCAGCGTTCTTAAGGTCAGATCCAGTCCCGGATTCTGTCATTGTGACAGCGGCCAAGAAGCAGCATTTTACTGTCCCTTCGTCTAAGGTCCCTCCCGACAAGGAGAGCCATCAAATGGATTTGGCAGGGAGAAAAGTCTGCAGTACAGCTGCTACTTCTATGAAAGCGGCGAGTTCATCAGCGCTTTTAGGTCGGTATGACCACTCCTTGTGGGAGTCCCTGCAGCAATTCATTGAGCTCCTCCCGAGAGACCGGAGAGAAGACTTCCAGGAGATCTTGAATGAGGGCATGATGGTCTCGAATCAGGTCACCAGTTCGGCGGCAGACGCCTCTCTCCTGGCTGCTCATGGGTACTGCCATGGCATAAACTTAAGACGCCACTCCTGGTTGCGCCTTACCTCTCTTAAACCTGAGGCGCAACAGCGGATTGCTAACTTGCCCTTTTCGGAATGTAACCTCTTCGGGACTCATGTGGACGAAGAGATGGCCTGCATGAAGGCGGAAGTGGAAACGCTGAAAGCTGTAGGTTTGGAGAAACCAAAGGAGCAGTGGAAGTCCTTCCTCCCTTTCCAGAGGTGTTACTCTTCCCAGAGATTTCAGCGAGGGCAAGGTCGCTAAGCTGGCCAACAGCAGCAGCAACAACAGCAATACCAGCGACAACCCTTCCAGAAGCGGTAGGGGGGCAGAGGCGGCCAGCAGGCCTCCTCGGCGAATAAGGGCCCGGCCGGGTCTAAACCCTGAGGAGTTAATTCCCCTTCGTCCTTTACCCACTCTGGTGGGGGAAGCATACAGAATTACTTGGCAGAGTGGAGAAAAATTACTCAGGACAAGTGGATACTGAATATTGTTTGCAATGGATACAGTCTTCGTTTTGTCCGCCCTCCTCCAGCTATTCCACCGGTTCGTTCGCAATACCAGCTGCACGAACTTCAAGCGGAGGCCGATATCCTGTTAAGAAAAAGGGCGATAGAAGACGTCCCTCTGTCTCAAAGGGGAAAGGGTATATACTCAAGGTTCTTTTTGGTACGCAAAAAAGGACACAAATGAGTTCAGGCCCATTCTGGATTTACGACAAGCATACAAATGGATTCGCAGGGAGAAATTTTGCATGCTGTCCTTGCACCAGATTTATCCTCAGCTGCAACGAGGAGACTGGCTTTGCGCAATGGATCTGCAGGATGCGTACTTCCATGTGCCCATTGCACGGAAACACCGGAAGTTCCTGCGCTTCCTAGTCAGCACCAATCACTATCAGTACACCGTACTACTGTTTGGTCTGAAGTCTGCACCTAGGACTTTTTCAAAATGCATGGCAGTGGTGGCAGTGCACCTGAGAAAGAACAAGGTGTTCGTCTAGCGTACCTGGACGACTGGTTGATCAGAACCTCCACCTTCCAGGAAGCGCAATTGCATTTCAACAGGCCGGCCGTTCTATTCAATTAGCTGGGTATGCACATCAACATGTCCAAGTCCGTTCCGACTCCTGTTCAGTGCCTGCAGTACTTGGGAGCCTCCATCAATACTCTCAGAGCAAGCGTGTCTCCTTAGGAGGAGCAACGCTTTTCGATCCTTCGGAAGGCTCAGGCTCTCATGTCTGTTCCATCAACGATTGTGAGGACGGTGTCTTCTCTTCTGGGGTCGATGGCCTCTTGCATCTTCCTCACACCACATGCACGCCTCCACATGAGACCGCTGTAGGAATGTCTAGAGGATCATTGGGACCAGAAGCGAGGGAGCTGGGACGACAGGATCCAACTGTCTCTCCACACTCAACAGTCCCATAGATGGTGGTGTTCAGCAGATAATCTCCTCAAGGGGGTTCCGTTCCACAAGGATATTCCCATACAGACTATTGTGACGGATGCTTCTCTCCACGGCTGGGGAGCGCATTCAGACCATCTACAGATTCAAGGAACGTGGTCCCTTGCGGAATCCACGTATCACATCAATTTTCTGGAACTCAGAGCTGTTCATTTGGAGCTGAAAGCCTTTCATCTGTCCTTCCAGACCAACTCCTTGCTTGTGCAGACGGACAATACGACCACAATGTATTACCTCAACAAGCAGGGGGGCTCGAAATCGCGCGCACTGTCCCAGGAAGCGCAGGCGATCTGGCACTGGCTGCTAGCCAGAGGACTGACGATAACGGCTATCTATCTACCAGGTGTGCAGAATGCTCAGGCGGACGCACTCAGCAGGCTGGTCCAGGAAAACCACGAGTGGGTCCTAATCGAGGAGGTACTAGGGAACATCTTCAAAAGATGGGGCACTCCTGAAATAGATCTGTTCGCCACCGCCAAAAACAGAAAATGCCGAGACTTTGCCTCCAGGTTTTACCAACCGGGGTCTCTGGGGAATGCGCTATGGATCAGCTGGTCGAACAGCTTTCTGTACGCTTTTCCACCCATTCCCCTGATTCCGGCAGTACTCATCAAGCTGTCTCAATCCAGAGCACGAATGATCCTCATTGTTCCGGAGTGGCCTTGACAGTGGTGGTTCACGGACCTGCTCCACTGGTCTCTCCAACCCCATCTGCGGCTCCCATGTCGGCTGGACCTTCTCACGAAGTTCGGGGGGCAGATGGTGCACCCCATTCTCTCATCGTTGAGTTTTGCGGCATGGCTCCTGAGATAGTACAATATGGACACTTGAACTTGCCTGACAACTGCATGGAAATACTCAAGGAGGCTAAGAGACCTTCCACAAGGACTTCCATGCCTATAAGTGGAAAAGGTTGTGCATCTGGTGCACGTCCAAGAACGCTGATCCTACCTCCTGCAAGGAAGATGTCATCCTTCCATACCTCTTGCATTTAGCTCAATCTGGCCTTAATTTCCATTCTATTAAGGTTCACCTCGTAGCATTAACTGCGTATAGGAAATGCCCTTCACAAACATCCTTCTTCCAGATTCCTGTAATTAAAGATTTTTTGGAGGGATTGAAGAAAGTATTTCCCCCTGTTCGGCGTTCGGCGCCTTCATGGGAACTGAATGTGGTGCTGTCACGGTTGATGAAGGAGCCTTTTGAACCTATTCATAAGGCTTCTCTACAGCATTTTTCCTGGAAGGCGGCCATCCTTGTGGCTATAACATCGGTCCGCAGGGTGAGTGAGATTCAGTGTGAGAAGTTGGCCTGATATGCAGTGCTCACTATTCTAGTGATCACTATGTATCAGTCCAAACAACCCTTATTGATGATTGGTTGTAAGTCAACCTTATAGACCAGCTATCCTAGTAGCATGGATACGAGCAGTCTAAGGCTAAGACTCTAGAGGGCGTGTTAAGCCAGCTGTTTTACCATCACATTACCCCTTGAACACCCAGTGAAAGGACACCACACAAGTGTTATGAAAATAAACAATGTATTTATTAGAATCACAACAACCCTGTACTCTAAAAGTGGAATGCGAATTACTAGCAGGTAAGTAACAGTACTAATAGGCTTTGGAATCGCTAGGACTTGACTAGGGAATCGTTAGATTACTTCTAGGAGACCTAGGGGACTCGGGTGCAGAGTGTGCACTCTCACGCGGGATGCGGGACAAAGTCTATGGAGGCTAGTAAAGGCAAAGTTAGTGTTCACGGGCGAACCCGACCTGGTAGGGAGAAAACGACAGTGGATCCTGACCCTTGGATAGTGAGGCTATGCTGGGACACCGAAGTGCCGAAGTTACCTAGCCCAGGGGCTGCAGCTGTATAGGTCTGAAAAGACGTCGGGAATCTCGTTGCCGGACCAGGAGCCTGGAAGAAGGAAGTTGCTGGCAGGCGACCAGTGAAGGAAAGTTCGATGGATCCAAGCCTGGATCAAGGAAGAAGGAAACCTGAAAGCAGAGGGGACCAAGTTCTTGAATCACTAGCCAGTGATTAAGTGGGCACCAGGATGGCACCGGGCGAAGTCACCGCAGTCAGGTGAGTGGGCGCTGCTGGGCTCTGCAGTCTCTCGGACCAGGAGGCGTTGTCGGCGACCAGGATGGAGGTGCGAGCTGTCCCACGAAGGTTCTTGCTGTCGACGTCGCTGGACCCAGGATTGGGCAACAAGTCTTGGCAAATGCAAGGCCCACGCGGTGGACCTAAAATGGCGTCTTAGCCGGACCAGGAGGGTCCAGGGTACTTCTCCGATGGAGGGAAGCAAGGGCCAGTCTGGAGCAACCAGACCAGCAGCAGTGTTGTCGTCGGGCGTCGTTCGGAAGGCCACAAGCCAGCGGGCTAGTAGCCAAACAACGCGGTGAGCAGCTGAAAGCAGAAGGGCCCCACGCCGATCGTGGAGATGCTGGGGGGCTGCTCTTCGGTGCTGGAGCTGCTCAGGGTGGGGGCTTCTCGGACCCCAAAGCACTCACCAGGAAATTACTCGGTGGGCTTGCTGTGCAGAAGTCGTGCAGTCTTGGCGATGGCCGGTCCCTCGAGGTCTCGTCGCACCCACGGTTCTCAGCTGTGCTGTAGAGGTGGGTAGAGGTCAGAGGTGCCAGGGAAGCCGGGTCTCGTCGAGCTGGGCAGTCGGATTCCGGAGGAAGGACGTGCAGCAGACCGCAGTGTTCTTGGATGGTGCCTGCGGATGCAGGGTGACTACTCCTTAGCCACAAGGGAGAATCTTGAGGAAGAAATCGTGAAGTCCTTTCGTGGAAAGTGGTATCTTGATTCCAAAGATGATCTGATTTGGAAGGGGGCCAGTCTCTACCTTTATCTTGGAAAAGGGGGCTGGCACGCGACTAGGTCCTGCCCTATGGGTGGGACCAGGAGGGGGGTGGTTACACCCACTTCCTTGGCGGGCTTTTCCCCAGCACAGGGTCTGGAGTGTCCCTGGAACTGGTTTGAGCCAGCCTATGCACAGTGAGCACCGGGGTGCCACGTGCAGTCACCTTCCTCTGAAGCCCTGCCTACCTACAATACACAAAACCCTGTCTGGGACGGTGCTGGCACCGCCCCTGGCAGGAAACCCTTTGTCCTTATCTCTTGCTCTGGGAGGACTCCCAGCAGCAGGAGGGCAGACTTGTGTCTCGGTGGCAGCATCCATTTTGTGGATGCTAAGGCTCTGTCTGACTTTTAACCGGGTTATAGGTTACATGCATGTCGTGTCCCTCTAGAAGGGTGGAATGCTAACCCCGTCGCCAGAATTGGCGAGGGGTTAGTATTCCAATTCGTATGACACCTTACTCGACATGTTTTGATAAAGCGATACCAGAGTTGGCATTTAACCGCGAGGATTATAATGCACTTAAGAGTATATGGTATGCGATATCATGGAAACGGCTAAGGGATAGATCCCGAAAGCCGCAGACAGGCTCAGCTCCTGCCAGAGCACCATCTCACACGATTCCAAGCACTCTGCCTTCAGGATTGTTAAGGCCTGCCATAGGAGTGACTGATAGGAGATCTGTGTGTCCATTTTAGGGTTAGATATAGGTATACTATATCTAAAGCAAAGGGTGAGTACACCACCTTGCCCCAGCTGTCGTGCAGCCAGTTGTGTCAGTTTTAGTTAGTCAATCCAGGGGTGGCATAATACATGCTTCAGCCCCTGGGAGACTTCTGGGTGCACCTCAGCCCTGGGTACAGGGACTTGGAGAGGGCCCAGTGCCAATTCAGTACCTGAGTACAATTTGGATAGAGAGAACAGCTAGGCTGTGGGTCTGATTAGCAGGCCCACAGCCAGGGAAAGTCGTAAACCAGTGCAGCAAAAAGCAAAAATCTGGGTGATCATAGGATTGCAGACCCTACTCTCCTACATGACCCCCCCCCAAACTTTGGGACAATAAACTAACCGTGACCAGGTGAGTCTTCTTGCTTTAAGTGGAAATACCTGGAGAGCCCATCAGCATTGCTGTGATCAGTACCAGGTCTATGCTCCACTGTAAAATCCATCCCCTGTAGGGAAATGGACCACCTAAGCAGTTTGGGGTTTTCACCCTTCATCTGATTTAGCCACAAGAGGGGCTTATGGTCTGTCTGAATGGTGAAGTGAGTGCCAAACAAGTAGGCCCTCAGCTTCTTCAGGGCCCAGACCACAGCAAAGGCCTCCCTCTCAATAGCTGACCAATTTTTCTCTCTGGGTGTCAACCTTCTACTAATGAAAGCAATAGGCTGATCATTACCATCAAAATTCAGTTGAGACAGAACAGCCCCCACACCCAACTCAGAAGCATCTGTTTGGACAATGAATGGCTTGGAGTAATCTGGACTCTTTAGGATAGGTGCTGTGCACATGGCCTGCTTTAGGTCATTGAATGCTTTCTGACAGCTTGCTGTCCACTGAACTTTCTTTGGCATCTTCTTGCTTGTCAGGTCATTAAGGGGGGTCACTATGGACCCATAATTTCTGACAAACTTCCTATAGTACCCAGTCAGGCCCAAGAAAGCTCGAACCTGAGTCTGGGTGATTGGAGGAGTCCAGTCCTTGATGGCCTGTATCTTACTCTCCAGTGGCTGAACCTGGCCTCCACCTACAAGGTGGCCCAGGTATACAACCTGTGTCTGCCCTATCTGGCACTTTGTGGCCTTGATAGTGAGGCCTGCCTTTTGCAGAGCCTCTAACACTTTCCTCAGGTGGACCAGGTGATCCTCCCAGGTGGAGCTAAAGACAGCAATATCGTCCAGATATGCTGCACAGAAGTCATCCAGCCCAGTAAGGACTTGATTCACCAACCTTTGGAAGGTGGCAGGTGCATTTTTCAATCCAAAGGGCATTACCACAAATTGATAATGCCCACCAGGGGTAGAAAATGCTGTCTTGGGTTTGGCCTCCTCAGCTAACCTGATTTGCCAATACCCAGCTGTCAAATCAAATGTACTTAAGAATTTGGCAGAAGCCAATTTATCTATAAGTTCATCTGCTCTTGGAATTGGGTGGGCATCAGTCTTAGTGACTGCATTGAGGCCTCTGTAGTCTACGCAAAACCTCATCTCTCTCTTACCACCCTGGGTGTGAGGCTTTGGCACTAGAACTACTGGGCTAGCCCAAGGGCTATCTGAGGGCTCAATGACTCCCAGCTCCAACATTTTCTGCACTTCAGTTTTGATGCAGTCTCTAACATGATCAGGCTGTCTGTAGATTTTACTCTTGACAGGCAGACTGTCTCCAGTGTCAACATCATGGGTACACCAATCAGTTTGGCTGGGTGTCAGAGAGAACATATGTCTGTAGGATTGCAGAACTTGCCTGCAATCCTGTTGCTGATGTTCAGTGAGGCTGCCACAAAAGACAACACCATCAACTGATCCATCATCCGGATTCTGAGTGAGCAGGTCTGGGAGAGGGTCACTCTCTTCCTCCTGTCCCTCATCTGTGGCCATGAGCAAGCTCATGTCCTTCCTGTCAACATATGCCTTGAGCCTGTTAACATGGAGCACTCTGAGAGGGCTCCTGGGAGTTCCAAGGTCCACCAAGTAGGTAACCTCTCCCTTTTGCTCAATGATGGTGTGGGGCCCAGACCATTTGTCTTTCAGAGCTGCTGGGGCCACTGGCTCCAGCACCCACACCTTCTGTCCTGGCTGGTACACAGTCAGAACAGCCTTTTGGTCATGCCAAGCTTTTTGAAGTTCTTGGCTGGCCTCAAGGTTTTTGGATGCCTTTTCCATATACTCAGCCATCCTGGAGCGGAGACCAAGTACATAGTCCACTATGTTGGTTGCAGGCTTTTTGAGAGGTCTCTCCCATCCTTCCTTCACCAAACACAGGGGTCCTCTTACAGGATGCCCATACAGAAGCTCAAAAGGGCTGTAGCCAACCCCCTTCTGTGGGACCTCTCTGTAAGCAAACAAGAGGCAGGGGATCAGGACATCCCATCTTCTCCTAAGAGTTTCAGGTAGTCCATGAATCATCCCTTTGAGGGTCCTGTTGAATCTCTCAACAAGCCCATTGCATTGTGGATGATAGGGTGTGGTGAACTTGTAGTTCACACCACACTCTTTCCACATGGCAGTCAGATATCCTGACATGAAGTTTGTACCTCTGTCAGAAACGACCTCCTTTGGAAAACCCACTCTGGAGAACACTCCAACTAGGGCTCTTGCCACCACAGGAGCTGTGGTGGTCCTCAGGGGAATAGCTTCAGGATACCTGGTGGCATGGTCCACCACCACCAGTATAAACTTGTGCCCTGATGCTGTCTGGGGTTCCATTGGACCAACAATGTCAATCCCCACTCTTTCAAAGGGAACCCCCACCACAGGCAGTGGTATGAGGGGGGCCTTTGTTGTGCCACCTGACTTACCACTGGCTTGGCAAGTGACACAGGAGCGACAAAACTCCTTGGTATTCTCATTCATATGGGGCCAGTGAAAGTGTGAGACAAGCCTGTCCCAAGTCTTTGTCTGACCTAAATGACCTGCAAGGGGAATCTCATGGGCCAAGGTGAGAAGGAAACCTCTCAGAGACAAGGGGATGACCAGCCTCCTGGTTGCACCAGGCTTGGGGTCTCTTGACTCAGAGTACAGGAGTCCATCTTCCCAGTATACCCTGTGGGCACCTGTGGCATTCCCTGCAGCCTCAGCAGCAGCCTGCTGTCTGAGGGGTTCAAGGGAAGGGCAGCTCAACTGTTCCTTCCCCAGGTCTGCTCTGGAGGGTCCCCCTGAGCCCAGAAACTCAACTTGATGAAGTTCAAGCTCTTTAGGCTCAGTTTCCCTCAGCTCTTCCAGATCAGCCTCCTCAGAGACTTGATCCTCAACCTGGGGCAAGGGGGAAGGCAAAGCCTTACCCTTACTGCTCTTCTTCTTGGAAGGTGTCTGGTCCATAATTTCAGGATCCAGCACCTGTTCAGTGGGGCATCTTCTGGCCTGTGACCTGGTCACAGCAAGCACATGTGCTGGCAAGCCTAACATTTCCATGTGAGTCCTCTGCTCCACTTCTGACCATTGTGATGACTCCAAATCATTGCCCAACATACAATCAACTGGGAGGTCTGAACTGACTACAACTTTCTTTTGTCCCTTCACTCCACCCCAGGAGAAAGCCACAATTGCCACACTATGACTAGTAGTGACATTGCTGGCATTGGTCACCAGGAAATCAGTACCTGGCATGATCTGTCCAGGGTCCACAAAGTTAGGTGTCACCATGGTGACACTGGCACAAGTGTCCCTATAGGCCTGAGCCATTTTGCCATTAATCAAAGGTGTCTGCCTGTATTTGCCCAAAGTATTGGGACTTATCTCAGGGGACATATCCACATCCCCTGTACAGACAAGGACAGCCTGAGTGAGTGTGCCAACTAAGTTGTCAGACCCCTCAGTACCCAAGGTTAACCCAACTAATGCCTTGGGAGGTACACTACCACTACTGACTGTACTAGGGGGTGCAGTTGCCTTAGGGGCTGTAGTGGCAGGAGTTTGTCCTCCTCTTTTGGTGCACTCACTAAACCAGTGAGATTTACTTTTGCAGTACTGGCACCACCTTTTTGACTGGCCTTCTTGAGTCTTCTTCTTCTGGGAAGCCTGACCCCCACCCTCTTTGGTTTGTTGGGGACCTGGTGAAGACTTCTGGTCATTTTGCTCATTCTTAACATTACCCTTCTGGTCTGCTTTCTTCTGACCACCCTGGTTCTGGTTCTGGTTCTGCTTGATCCTTGTCCTGACCCATTTGTCTGCCTTCTTTCCCAATTCTAGGGGAGAGGTCAGATCTGAATCAACAAGGTGCTGGTGCAGCAACTGGTTCTGACAATTGTTTAAAATTTGTTCTCTCATCATTAGATTATACAATCCTGTGTAATCTGTAACCTTGCTACCCAGCAACCAGCCCTCCAAAGCCTTAGTGGCACAATCCACAAAGTCAGACCAGTCCTGAGACTGAGTTTTCTGGGTGTCTCTGAACAGCAACCTGTACTGTTCAGTGGTTAAACCAAACCCATCAACCAGTGTATTCTTCAGGACCTGGTAATTGTTAGCATCCTCTACTCTTGTAGTGAGGAGCTTATCTCTACCTTTACCATCAAAGGAGAGCCACAGTATAGCTGCCCACTGACTCTGGGGAATGCCCTGCACAGTGCAGGCCCTCTCCAGAGCAGCCATCCATTTCTGGATATCATCCCCTTGCTTAAAGGGGGGCACTATTTTAGTCAGGTGTTTAGTATCTAAACCCTTCTCTCTATCTCTTGGGAGATTGCTGCCACCAGTGGGTGCTAACCCACTCATCTGCTGCTCTCTAGCAAAGGCAAGCTTCTCTTTGGCCAGGGCAAGTTCTTCCCTTTCAATCCTCAGTTCAGCTTGTCTCATCCTAGCTTCATGCTCCCTTCTCTGAGGGGAAGTAAATCTCCTCTGTGGAGGATTCCTTCTCCCCTGAGAAGAGGCATTAGAGTGCAGAGATCTATTGGAGTCCCTAGAAAGAGATCTATCTCTCCTAACTCCAAGGTTAGGCCCACTTCGGGTTAGTACTGGGGGTCCCCCAGATCCTAGCCTAAGTAAGTCTAAGTTGGCCCTGGTTAGCCTTCTGACTACCTCAAGACCTTTGTCTACCTCATCCCCAGAGAGTTCCTCCTGACCCTCCTCCTCCTCAACTGCAGTAGCAGTGTTGGGGAGGTCTGGATCCCCAGAGGTTCCCTCTAAGGCTGGCATGTTCTCATGTAATTGAGAAAGCTTTCTGGCATCATATGTCTCTAAGAGACCTATCAGAAAGGGAATGGTGGGGTTAGACCCCTGCTTCAGTTTCCTGGAGACACAGATCTGTCTCATCTCCTGGAAGCTGAGAGCTGCATATCTTGAAGTGACCTGTGGAGGGTCAACACTGACCAGGGGAGTCTCAGTAGTCTCTCCCTGGGTCGACATGCTTTTCTAGTGAGGTGTAAGTGGTGCACTTACCTACACTATATGTTTGCCTACTGATCCCTTGCTAGAGTTGTAGTTTAGGGTGTGCTAGGCCCTAGGAGCTACAACAGCTGGTTCAGTAGAACTCAGAGTATTCTAAGCTAAGTTATATGTACCTTTAGTACTTATGTGATCTTTCACAAGATATTCTTAGGGCATGTGTGGTAAAACAACAGCAAGCTCAAATCCCACCGCTGCCACCAATGTGAGAAGTTGGCCTGATATGCAGTGCTCACTATTCTAGTGATCACTATGTATCAGTCCAAACAACCCTTATTGATGATTGGTTGTAAGTCAACCTTATAGACCAGCTATCCTAGTAGCTTGGATACGAGCAGTCTAAGGCTAAGACTCTAGAGGGCGTGTTAAGCCAGCTGTTTTACCATCACATTACCCCTTGAACACCCAGTGAAAGGACACCACACAAGTGTTATGAAAATAAACAATGTATTTATTAGAATCACAACAACCCTGTACTCTAAAAGTGGAATGCGAATTACTAGCAGGTAAGTAACAGTACTAATAGGCTTTGGAATCGCTAGGACTTGACTAGGGAATCGTTAGATTACTTCTAGGAGACCTAGGGGACTCGGGTGCAGAGTGTGCACTCTCACGCGGGATGCGGGACAAAGTCTATGGAGGCTAGTAAAGGCAAAGTTAGTGTTCACGGGCGAACCCGACCTGGTAGGGAGAAAACGACAGTGGATCCTGACCCTTGGATAGTGAGGCTATGCTGGGACACCGAAGTGCCGAAGTTACCTAGCCCAGGGGCTGCAGCTGCATAGGTCTGAAAAGACGTCGGGAATCTCGTTGCCGGACCAGGAGCCTGGAAGAAGGAAGTTGCTGGCAGGCGACCAGTGAAGGAAAGTTCGATGGATCCAAGCCTGGATCAAGGAAGAAGGAAACCTGAAAGCAGAGGGGACCAAGTTCTTGAATCACTAGCCAGTGATTAAGTGGGCACCAGGATGGCACCGGGCGAAGTCACCGCAGTCAGGTGAGTGGGCGCTGCTGGGCTCTGCAGTCTCTCGGACCAGGAGGCGTTGTCGGCGACCAGGATGGAGGTGCGAGCTGTCCCACGAAGGTTCTTGCTGTCGACGTCGCTGGACCCAGGATTGGGCAACAAGTCTTGGCAAATGCAAGGCCCACGCGGTGGACCTAAAATGGCGTCTTAGCCGGACCAGGAGGGTCCAGGGTACTTCTCCGATGGAGGGAAGCAAGGGCCAGTCTGGAGCAACCAGACCAGCAGCAGTGTTGTCGTCGGGCGTCGTTCGGAAGGCCACAAGCCAGCGGGCTAGTAGCCAAACAACGTGGTGAGCAGCTGAAAGCAGAAGGGCCCCACGCCGATCGTGGAGATGCTGGGGGGCTGCTCTTCGGTGCTGGAGCTGCTCAGGGTGGGGGCTTCTCGGACCCCAAAGCACTCACCAGGAAATTACTCGGTGGGCTTGCTGTGCAGAAGTCGTGCAGTCTTGGCGATGGCCGGTCCCTCGAGGTCTCGTCGCACCCACGGTTCTCAGCTGTGCTGTAGAGGTGGGTAGAGGTCAGAGGTGCCAGGGAAGCCGGGTCTCGTCGAGCTGGGCAGTCGGATTCCGGAGGAAGGACGTGCAGCAGACCGCAGTGTTCTTGGATGGTGCCTGCGGATGCAGGGTGACTACTCCTTAGCCACAAGGGAGAATCTTGAGGAAGAAATCGTGAAGTCCTTTCGTGGAAAGTGGTATCTTGATTCCAAAGATGATCTGATTTGGAAGGGGGCCAGTCTCTACCTTTATCTTGGAAAAGGGGGCTGGCACGCGACTAGGTCCTGCCCTATGGGTGGGACCAGGAGGGGGGTGGTTACACCCACTTCCTTGGCGGGCTTTTCCCCAGCACAGGGTCTGGAGTGTCCCTGGAACTGGTTTGAGCCAGCCTATGCACAGTGAGCACCGGGGTGCCACGTGCAGTCACCTTCCTCTGAAGCCCTGCCTACCTACAATACACAAAACCCTGTCTGGGACGGTGCTGGCACCGCCCCTGGCAGGAAACCCTTTGTCCTTATCTCCTGCTCTGGGAGGACTCCCAGCAGCAGGAGGGCAGACTTGTGTATCGGTGGCAGCATCCATTTTGTGGATGCTAAGGCTCTGTCTGACTTTTAACCGGGTTATAGGTTACATGCATGTCGTGTCCCTCTAGAAGGGTGGAATGCTAACCCCGTCGCCAGAATTGGCGAGGGGTTAGTATTCCAATTCGTATGACACCTTACTCGACATGTTTTGATAAAGCGATACCAGAGTTGGCATTTAACCACGAGGATTATAATGCACTTAAGAGTATATGGTATGCGATATCATGGAAACGGCTAAGGGATAGATCCCGAAAGCCGCAGACAGGCTCAGCTCCTGCCAGAGCACCATCTCACACGATTCCAAGCACTCTGCCTTCAGGATTGTTAAGGCCTGCCATAGGAGTGACTGATAGGAGATCTGTGTGTCCATTTTAGGGTTAGATATAGGTATACTATATCTAAAGCAAAGGGTGAGTACACCACCTTGCCCCAGCTGTCGTGCAGCCAGTTGTGTCAGTTTTAGTTAGTCAATCCAGGGGTGGCATAATACATGCTTCAGCCCCTGGGAGACTTCTGGGTGCACCTCAGCCCTGGGTACAGGGACTTGGAGAGGGCCCAGTGCCAATTCAGTACCTGAGTACAATTTGGATAGAGAGAACAGCTAGGCTGTGGGTCTGATTAGCAGGCCCACAGCCAGGGAAAGTCGTAAACCAGTGCAGCAAAAAGCAAAAATCTGGGTGATCATAGGATTGCAGACCCTACTCTCCTACATTCAGGCTCTGTGTTGTCAACCGCCCTATACAGTGTTTCATGCTTCCAAAGTTGTCAAGATGTAATCAGCCATTCTGGACCTTAGGCCGATCACATAGTCCACAATGTCTTGCTTGGGTTCTTGGAGAGGCTTCTCCCAACCCTCTTTCACCAGACAAAGTGGTCCCCTCCAGGATGACCAAACAGAAGTTCAAAGGGTGAAAACCCCACTCCTTTCTATGGCACTTCCCTATAAGCGAAAAGCAGGCATGGCAACAGGACATCCCCTCTCCTTTTGAGTTTTTCAGGGAGTCCCATGATCATACCTTTCAATGTCTTGTTGAATCTCTCAACAAGGCCATTGGTTTGTGGGTGGTATGGGGTAGTAAACTTGTACTGCACACCACACTCCTTCCACATGTGTTTCAGGTAAGCAGACATGAAGTTGGAACCTCTGTCTGAAACCACCTCCTTAGGGAACCCTACCTTAGTGAAGACACCCAGGAGGGCGTTGGCTACTGCAGGAGCTGTAGTAACCCTAAGGGGAATTGCTTCAGGGTACCTAGTAGCATGATCCACTACTACTAGAATGAACATGTTCCCTGAGGCTGTGGGAGGTTCAAGTGGACCCACAATGTCCACACCTACCCTTTCAAAGGGTACCTCCTCCACTGGTAGTGGTATCTGGGGGCCTTTGGTTTACCACCTGTCTTGCCACTGGCCAGGCAGGTAACACAGGAGCTCACAAACTCCTTCATCTTTTGGTTGCTCCAGGATTGGGGTTTCTTGCCTCAGCATACAGTATTCCCTCTTCCCAATAAGCTCTGTGGGTACCACTGACATCTCCCTGTGCTTCTGAAACAGCTTGCTGCCTCAGGCTTTCAAGATTGGGGCAGTCTCGCTGACCCTGGCACAGCTCTTCCCTAGTGGGTCCCCCTGGGCCCAGGAGTCCAACCTGGTAAGGCTCCAGCTCCATGAGCTCAGTTGGACTTGTAAACCTCTAGGGTTTACAAGTCCTCTCCCTGAGGAGAGGGGTCCTGAGAGGCTTGCTGCGTAGAAGCTGGCCCCCCAGTCTTCTTGCTTTTTCTCTTGGTTGGTTGGGCCATACTTTCAGGCTCCAAACCTACTTGTTCACCCTCTGTGCTCTGGTTTGCACACACACCAGTCTAGGGATGCCCAGCATGGCTGCATGGGTTACTTGCTCAACCTCAGCCCAGGCTGAGATTTCCAGGTCATTTCTAAGCAGACAGTCAGCTGGCAATTGTGGAGAGACCACTACCAGTTTCAGGCCAGTAATCTCCCCCAACCTAATGTCACCATAGCCATAGGGCGTTGGGTGGTAATCTGTCAGCATTGGTGACTGGGTACGTTTTCCCAATCAAGTATTGCTCCGGGATAACCCCGCATTTCCTTTACCATAGTGATACTGGCACCTGTATCCCTCAGGGCTTCTACTCTAGTTCCATTAATGGAGGGGTATTGCAAATACTTTTTACAGTTGGGTGGCCAACCAGCTACAGTGGCAAACTACATTTCCCCCAAGGAGACTAGACTAGCTTGGGTATATTCCCAGATTTGCTCTGGGCACTCCTCTGATCCCATCTGTAGATTCACTGTCCCTGGAGTAACTGTATTGGGTGCCTTAGGGGCTTTATTGTACGGGCAGTTTTTGTCTGCAGTTAAATGTCCCAACTTTTTACAGTTGTTACAATAGGCCTTGTTAGGATCAAAGTTCTTCCCCCTATAGGGCTGAGGCACATATGGAGTAGTTTGGGACCCACCCACCTGTACAGGTTTTTGGGGCCCTTTGGAAGACTCAAACTTTTTATCTTGGGGATTCTCACCACCTTTCCCCTGGGGAGGTTTTGTAACCACCTTCTTGTCACCCCCAGTGGCTGTCCTAGTCACCCTAGTCTTGACCCAATGGTATGCCTTCTTTCCCAATTCTTGGGGAGAAATTAGACCTAGGTCTACCAAATGCTGATGCAACTTTTCATTTGTGCAATTACTCAAAATGTGTTCCTTCATAAACAAATTATAAAGTCCAGTAAAATCATGCACATTGTGTCCAGTTAACTAGCCATCCAGTGTCTTTACTCAGTAGTCCACAAAATCTATCCAGGATTGGGTCTGGGTTTGTGAGCCTCCCTGTTCCTAATTCTGTACTCCTCAGTAGTGAGTCCAAATCCCTCAATCAGAGTTTTCTTCATGAGGTCATAAGACCCTGCATCTGGCCCAGAGAGGGTCAGAAGCCTGTCTCTGCAGTTACCAGAGAATAGTTCCCACAGGAGAGGCCCCCAGAGAGGTGTCTTCAGTCTTCTGATATCACAAGCCCTCTCAAAGGTTGTGAACCACTTGGTGATATCTCACCTTCCTCAAATTTAGGGACAATCCCTTTGGGGATTTTAGATCATAAGATTGCTCTTTATCCTTATTATTGGTATTGCTGCCACCAGAGATAGATGGGGGCTAAGCCCATCTCTTTCCTTTCTTTTTCTAGAGGCAGGAGTCTGGACTCTAGGTCTAATCTCTTAGCCAACTTTGCTAGAAAGTTGTCCTCTTCATTGGGGCTCTCCCCAATGTGTTCATTGGGGCCTAGCCCACCTGTGTGGTACACAGGCTCCCAGAAGCTGACTCTTGGAGTTAAGGGTGTAGAGACCCGTACTTCCCTGCAGTTGGGGGGTGGGGGGGGGATTGGTATTAGCCTCCTCCTCTTATTTTATTTTGAAAGTTTTATTTAGCGCAAACAAGATCTTTGCAGATATCAGAGCGCTTTACAAGGACACAGGGATAAAAATACAAAGTAATAAGGAGTATATACAAAGTAATATTTGAGGTAGTTAGGTACAAGGTGCTTAGTTACATAGGTAGGTCAAAGAACATGAAGTAGGTCACAGGTGAGGTAGTGTCGGTACACGGTGCATAGACAAACAGTTGCGTCAATAATATAAAGTACAAAAATAAGGAGCATATACTTGCTTAAGCGTGTTTAAAATATTTAGAGCTTAAAGGTGGGCATAGTTGAGGTGGGTGTGTGCAGGATGTATAGTCCCACAGGTGCGACAGTAGTTGAGAAGTAGGGATCGTTGAGGTGGTGTGGGTAAAGTGTGCAAAGTCAACCAGGTGCGTCAACAATATAACAATATACATAGTCACACAGGTGCGTCAAACATTATAACAAAATACAAAGAGTGAGCGTATACAATCAAGTAAGTCGATAATACAAGTAGTACAAAAGACCAGGGGGGTCGGGCAGGTCTTACAGAGCAGATTCATGAGTAATACGGAATAGTAGATCATGTGTATTTAGCCATGAGGATCGCTTTAACTTCTTTCTTAAAAAGTGTGTTGGAGGAGATGAGCCTTGTTTCAGGAGGGAGTGAGTTCCAGATCCTGGGTGCCATTCCTGAAAAGGAGCGTTTATATGTTTTTTCCTTCCGAAATCTTCGAGGTTTCAGCAAAAGATTGTTTGTGCTTCTAGTAGTTCTAGAGCCACCCAAAATTGTCAGCTTTTGAGTGAGGTAGGCGGGTGAGTTCATGTGAACAGCCTTGTGTGTCTTGCATGCGATTTTCAGATGTATTCTGGCTTCAAAAGGTAGCCAGTTCAGTGATTTAAAGTCCGGGGAAATATGCGAGTGTTTTTTTGAGCCGGTGATGAGTCTCGCTGCGGCGTTAAGGGACGCTCTTAGGGGTGCCGTTGTAGTTAGGGGGAGCCCGCAGAGGGCGGTGCTACCGTATTCTATGTGCGGGATGACTATAGATTGTACTGCAGTTTGGAAGTCTTTGGCAGGAAGGAAGGGTTTAAGTTTTCTCAGGGTATTGATTTGGAAGTTCGCTCCTTTGGTTGCCTTGCTGATGTGCTGCTGCATGTTGAGATTGGTGTCAAGTGTTATGCCTAAAGATTTTGCTGAGTCTACGACGATGGGCTGTACATTTAGAGCCGTTAAGTGCTTAAGCCATGTTTGAGCCGTGGATATTTTAGCGGGAGGTGAGATCAGGACGAACTCGGTCTTCAGCGCATTGAGTTTGAGGTGATTCTTAGCAAGCCAGGATTGGGTGTTTCTGATCGTGGTGTTCAGAAGCATGATGTCCTTGGGAGATTGTATTTTGAGATAAAGTTGGGTGTCGTCGGCATACATGTGAAAGTGAACATTAGATGCCTGTAGCAAAGTAGTGAGAGGTTCCATAACTAGGTTGAACAGTGTTGGGAAGAGGGAGGATCCTAGAGGGACGCCTAGCGATACAGGTACTGGAGAGGACAGCAGGTTGTTGCTTTTGATTCTTTGTGTCCGGTTGTGTAGAAATGAGGTGAACCACTTGAGAACAGTCCCAGATATGCCCATTCTTGTGTTTAACAGTTCGAGTAAGTTCTCATGTTTAACTGTATCGAATGCTGAGGAGAGATCCAGAAGGATGAGGAGGCAGGTATCGTTTTGGTCTAGGATTTGGAGGGCGTCGTCCACTATGTGAGTCATGGCAGTTTCGGTACTGTGCCCTGCTCGGAAGCCTGACTGATGAGCGTTTAGGAGATCAAACTTATCTATGTGTTTAGTCAGTTGTAGCTGTACGCATTTTTCCAACAGTTTAGCGAGAGTGGGAATGTTTGTAATAGGGCGGTAATTGTTTAGATCAGTGGGGTCTGCTGTTGTTTTTTTTAGTAGCGGTGTGACTTGCCCTACTTTGAGGGCGTTGGGGATGGATCCTTGTTGAAGAGAGCTATTGATAATCTTAGTCCAGAGTGGGAGAAGCCAAGGGGAAAAGTCTTTTACAGCGTTAGCAGGAAGGGGGTCAGAGAGGTGATTGGATGGTTTCAAGGTGCTGAGCAGTCTGCCAATTTCTTCTTCGGAGTAGGTGCCAAAGGATGACCAAGTAGCATTGTTCTTTGGTTGAGGCACTGCTGTGTGTCGGGGGTTGGAGTACAGGATAGCGTCATTGAGGAGATCGCTTCTTATTCTCTCAGTTTTTTGGATAATGAAGGCAGAGAAGTCTTCGCAGGAAGGTGTAACGCCCATGGAGCTGAGTGTCTGGGGTTGCTCTTTGGATTGTGTTCTGACTAACTCAAACAATTTTCTTGGGCGGTTTTTAGCTTGGGCGAGCTGGAGGCTGAAGAAATCTCTTTTTGAGCGTTTTATTTTCCTGAAGTAGGCGTTTCTCTGTTTCTTTAGACTTTTTAGGTGCACTGCAGAAGGGGCTGACCTCCAGGTGCGCTCTGCCATTCGCATGGCCCGTCTATCCTCATTGAGGCTTCCGTCATACCATGGGTTGGAAGTCTTCTTGGACGAAACTCTTTTCAGTTGCATGGGCGCCGCCTCATTGATTATTGTGGACATAGTATTGAGATAGTGGTCAGTCAGAAGTTGAACGTCCGTAGCGCCGGAAGGGGGAAGTAGGAGATTGCAGCTGTTAGGCGGTAAGGAGTTTGGGTTGAGTTTCTTCAAGTCTCTTTTCCACGCTTTGTGCTTAGGGGGTTGAACTGGGTTAAGTCTAATTTTTTCCTTGATGAGGAAGGAGACAATATGATGATCTGACCAGTCACAAGGTTGGATTGACTCCAGTTGAATAGCGCCCTCTTTGGAGATGATAAGGTCAAGGATAGAACCTCTCTCATGGGTCGGGCTATTGCATATTTGGTTGAGATCAAGTGCGTTGAGAAAGCTTTTGAGGCTGTTTACCACTGTGTCACTGCTGTCATTCCAGTGGAGATTGTAGTCGCCAAGGAAAATTTGGGTGTGCTGCCGTCCTGAGTTGGCTGATATTGTATCCATGAGTTGTTGGACGAAGGAGAGCTTGTCCCCAGGTGGGTGGTATATAATGTGTAGTGAGCATACCGGTTTGCTTTCGCTGATGATATCAAGGCAGAGGTATTCACAGGAAGTAAGAGAGGGGACGGCCACTTTAGGGACTGAGAGGTTGCTTCTGTAGATGCAGGCAATTCCACCGCCTGTCTTTTTGGCCCTGTCAAGTCTAATGATACAGTAGTTGGGGGGGACTAGGATATCCAATATAGGTGTAGAGGAATCAGACAGCCATGTTTCAGTCAGAATGGCTAGGTCCGGTTCCAGGGACATGATGAGGTCGGCGACCTCCGTGGAATGTCTTTGGGCCGATCTGCAGTTGAGAAGTATGCATTTAAGGCTAGGGGTGCAAAGGGTGGAGGACGATTCTATAATGAGGGGTACATTAGTGAGGTTGTTGGGGACAGCGCCTCTGTTGTTATCCTTTTGGTGCCTGAGGGGGATAGAGATAATCGTTGGGATGGACATGTTGTTGGTAGCTAGTGGCTTTTGGGGAGCCGGGACGTAAGAGTGGAGAAGGGTGTGTACGTTATGGTCTGAGATCGTGTTGGTAGTGCGTCTGGGGCGATTGGTGGTATTGCAAGAGGGGGTAGAGGTCCAATGTGGGGAAAGATGTGAGATGAGGCGAGTAGGAGGTGAGGAGGAAGTGTTGTTAGGTGTAGAAGGAGTATTACGCTTGGTGGTAATGTGATTGCAATTGTTATTGCGATTGTTGGTATTGCGAGGGGGGATAGAGGTCCGGTGTGTGGAGTGTTGTGTGGTAGGGCGAGTAGGAGGTGAGGGGGAAGTGGTATTAGGTGTAAGGGTGGTGGTGGGAGGGGGGTGTCTGGGGTGTGTGATGAGCAACTCTTTAATGGAGTGTAATTCTTCTTTCAATTGGAGGAGGGTGGACATAATAATGTCCAAGGTGGTGATGGGCGCGGTGTTGGGGGGGGGGGGGTACTGGCGCTGAACCGGCGAATAGGTTTCTGTAGACAGGGGGGAGTCCGGGTGGAGAGGTGGAGCTGATGAAGGGGTTGGGGGTGTTAGCGAGAGGATAGGTGTTATTGGGAAGGGCATCAGTGCTAGGGGGGGAAGGGAAAATGGGGGCGATGTGAAGGCTGGCTGTTGTGGGGGAGGAGGTGGGATAGTGAGGAGTGAGCGAGGGGGGTGGGAGGTTGAAGGAGGGGTGCAGGCTAGGCGTGGCGGGAGTGCTAAGTGTGGGGGGGGAAGTCGGAGAGAGAGTCATGTTGTGTGGGGTGCCATTGGGGGAGGAGGGGTGTTCTGAGAATATTTGTGCGGGGGACGGGACGGGAGTGCAAAGTGTGGGGGGGAAACGGGAAGATGAGCGGAGGTACGAAGGTTAGTAGGGGGGCTGGGGAAGCGAGTGGTGTATGAAGGGGCGAGGTCTATGTCTGTGTTTGAGGGGTGGGGAGGGGTAGCTTCGACGGGCGGGTGATTGACTGTGGAGCAGGGTGTGAAGGTGAGGTGAGTGTCTTCCTGTTGCTGAACTGGGTTAGGAGAGTTAAGGGTGGGTGCTGTGACGTCAGGGGAGGTAGGACAGGAGGTGAAATGCGTGTAAGTCCGAGGGTTGGAAAGGTGCTCTTTGAGAGAGGGGAACAGGTTGTCAAGTAGTTCCAGGTTCCTGTCTGTCGCTTGAATTAGGACAATCCCGTTGTTGTAAATAGTGATGGTGGTTCTGCCTGGGAAGAGTTGGGACTATGTGATGGACAGTGTTAGGCCATGTGCGGATTTCCTGGTGGTGGAGACGGTGAGTAGGGTGAGGAACGCTTTTTTCCATTGAGCTCTGCGTGTGGTGTGGAAAATGATGTCGGTGTTCAAGGGTCCATTGACCGATGAGAAGTAGGTGTCGGCAAAGGGTGTTTCTGGGTGGGACCTAAGGAAGTCGTGTTTAAAGCGTTTAGCAGCTTTTTTGGTGAGCACGGAAGGGTAGTTTATTTTATATGTGTGTTTGCCGATGAGCTCCATGTTGGTATGGTAGCAATGTAGCGCGGGGGGGTGAACAATAATGATATGCAGGAGCAAGATGCACATGCAAACACAACAGGTTATCTGGATCAGAAATGGCACTAGCGGGCAGAAATGACACTAGTGAGACGACCAGCATATGAGAGGTAGCAGTCGGTGCATTACAGGAGAGAAAAGTAAAGTGAATACAGGTTGCATAAATGTGCTGGATGCACGCTGCCGATGCCAACACCAGGTTACGCGGATCAGAAATGACCCTAGGGAGCAAAAGTATCACTAGTGAGCGACTGCATTATATATATGAGGTAGGTAGCAGTTGGTAAATTACAGGAGAGAAAAACTGAAAAATGGGTGCAGGTTGCAGAATTGTGTAGAGTAGTAGTGCAGAGTACAATTGGAGGAATAGTTCTGAAAAACTATAGACCTAAAATATATGCGGTAGCATAACAGGAGAGAAAAAATGAAAAATGGGTGCAGGCTGCAGAATTGTGCAGAGTAGTGCAGTGTACAATTGGGGGAATAGTTCTGTTAACAAGTAAACCTATAAATAATATATAATGAATATAATACTTATAAAGCAGAATGCAAATGGAGGCAGTCGGTTACATGACACAGATAGGTGTGAATCAGAGTACAGTAGATCAAAGAACCGTAGTTCAAAGTACAGGGAGCCTCGTGGGCACAGTAGGTGATTTATAGCCTTAGTTTTTAGTTTTTTAGACCCCCGCCATTTTGTACAATGGAGTTTTAGGAATGAGAACCGGGAAATGCAAATAAATACCTTCTTTTGTTGTTAAAGACTGTGCTTAGCTCTCGCGGGTCCGCTGCGCGATAATGTGACTCCCCAGTGTCTGCATCTGATTAACAAGCCAGCGTCCCCAGCCCCTCTCAGCCCTCCAGTCCGCTAGGGTTCCTCTACTGCGGAGCGGGCGGGAGGGGGAGGTGTTCCGATGTCATGGCCTCGTCCCGGTGCTGCGACCGGCGTCTTCTGAGGGGGGGGGGGGGGGTCGCTGCTTCAACTCGTGCGTGGGGGCGGGGTCCGGTGTTCGTCCTGGTGCCGGCTGTCCCGCGGTGCTCCGCTGCTGCGAGGGTTGTCCGTTGTTGTTGCCTCGTCCCCGAGTAGCGGCCAGCATCTGCCTTTGTTCGGGAGTGGGTGGAGGGGTCCGGTGCTCGTTCCGCTTTGGTCCCGGTGCTGCTGGGGTGGTCCGTTGTTGCTGGTCCCAGAGCTTCCACTGCGCCGCGATGGGGGTGTCTGGAGACCTCTGCCGTGGTGTCTGGAGTCCTCTGCCGTGGTGGTGCGGGCAGAGCGCGTGACAATCCGCAGAGCCGACTCAGCAGGCTCCCCGGAGCTTCAGCTGCGCCGCGATGGGGTGTCTGGAGGCACGGTTCCAGTGGCAGGTTGCGAGGCTCCGCAGTCGTCAGTCACCGATGAAGAGTGCCGGCTCAGCAGGCTCCCGGTTCCTCAGGGTCTGACCTCCTTCATCAGGTCAGTCTCTGTCTCGGCGGCGCAATGTGGGTGCGCGAGGGCTTGTGTACAGTGGCGGCTCAGCCGGCTCCCGCAGCTTCAGGCTCCAACCTCCGTGAGCGGACCCCTCGGGCAATCCAGTTACTTGCGGTTCCAATTACTTTTGCTCCAGTTACTTTTCTGCTTTTCGTTCCGACGAGCTGGTGTGTGCTAACAGGGATAAAGCCCGGTATGGGATCCCCAGCACTAGGAGCTCTTCACGGGAGCTCCTACCAGGCGGCCATCTTGTCCATCTTGTCCATCTTCTTCCACTGACCTGGTGTCACCCTGTTCAGAGGGGTGGCCTTTTGCATACTCAGTCAGGAGCTCCTGAAGCCCTTGTTTGGTTGGATGCAGGCCCATGACTATATTTTTAAGTTTACATAGGGACCTCAATTCCTTGAAATTCAAGTGCAAGTAAGTTGTGAGGTTGAGCTCCTCAACCAGGTCCATGTTATCTTTACTAATAGTTGGGTTCTGTGGAGACATTCTAACCTGACAGTTCTAACCCTCTACCCTAACTATAGTGACTTATTTTTCAAAATGTGTAATGGGACTTAAGCAAGGCCCTACTAGACTTTTAGTATTTTGGGAAAAAAAAACAATTTCAGAATTCTAAAGGCAATTTATGAGTTCTGTCGTGTGATCAGATGGTAACCAAGTAGTCCAACAAATGCAAGTTTGTATCCCACCGCTGAACCACCAATGTGAGAAAGTGGCTCTATATATACTGGACCAGAATAAGGTACAGTGTGTATAGAGTCCACAAACTCAAGAGGTATAACAGAGGTTAAAGCCAGGTGTGAATTTACTCTCTAAAGTGGTAGCTTGGTCGAGCAGTAAAGCAGTACCAGAGGACAGTGTAAAGTATTTGTTGTACACACTCAGTCAGCAAAAGGTTTCACACACTCAAAGACTGAACTCCAGGCCAATTGTATTTATATCAAACATATAGTTGTTTTATTTCTAGAACCAGGTATCAAAATATACTGTTCTCAATATGAGAGGTCTCAGATAAGTAATTTGCAGAAAGGCAATAAACTTTGTAAACAAAATAGGTACAGGGGTTGCAGTAGGCAACACAATTCTACACACAATTTAGCATTGAGCTCAATGGATTTTCTTACATAAACGCAGTTGATTACTTTGTAGATTACTTTGCTAGTTCCAGGACTGGCTCCTAGATTCAGTCCTGGAGTCTAGGCTGAAAACAGTTTAGTAAAAACGTTTTAGGTATTGCAGTGATTTTTCAGGAATATCAAGCTATTTTAAAAGTTCACACTTAGAAACTTTTCATTAGAAATCTGGCAATGTTATCCAATGGGAGAAAATTCAGGTTGCAAGTAAAGTACGATCTCGTTATTTTGGTAATCCAGTACTGGGCTCCTGGGTCCAGCACTGGGGTCTCAACTTCAAACAGGTAAGTAATTACGTTTCACTGATTCGTATAATTTCTAAAGAATATTTCAAGTTTTCAAAAGTAGACAAGAAATTTCATAGAAAAGCAGACAATGGATTCCTATGGAGAAAATTCAGGTTACTAGTAAACCCGGTACGGATTACTTTTGCAGTTCAGTACTGGGCTCCAAGGTACAGAACTAGCTTCTCTCCTGATCACAGGTGAGTACTTTGGAATTCGGTTGATTTTATATGACTATTTTAAGTTTCCAAAACTTCACACTTAGAAGATTTTTCGAGTCAAACCAGTCAATGTTATCCAATGGCAAGTAAGTGAGTTACCGGTTTCCAGGTGAGTACTCGACTGGTGAAGTTGTGGTTTTGGGCATAGACTCAGGTGTCCCACAGGGTCAGGTAGGTACAGTTGGTTTACCCTCCGCGGCGCAGGGGTGGCTGGGTGCAGAGGTAGTTAGGCCCAATGTTATCCAAAGAGGGACAGGGGGCCTCCAGTTGGTGGCTGCTGGCTAGAAGGCCACGCGGCTGTGGGAGCTGGGCGCCTGGTCACTTGCTCAGGGCAAAGGGGGAAGCCGGATAGGGCACAGGTGGCACAGCCAGCGGTACTCGGGCGGCTGGGTGCAGGGTGCTTTTGAGCCGTCGGGCGCTCAATGTTATCCAATGGGAAAGATAAAAAAGGAACAAAGGCTGCAGGCTCGGGGGCGGACACTCTCCAGGGGCGACCAGCACTTCGAGAGTTAAGTTGGGATCTTGGAGCACAGGTAGGTACCCCAAAGGGAGGCACAGGGGGCTGTAGGGCGCCAGAGGCAGAGGTGTCTTTGGGTGTCGGAAAAGCTTACCCTCTGCTGGTCGCGGTTGGGGTGGCCCCTGGTTCTGAGTCTGCAGGCGTCGTCTGGTTCGTCGAGGAGGGTCTTTGGGCACTGGACTTCGGGTCCCAGTCGCCGGGGGGACGTCCTCGTGGTCTTGGATCACTCGGGCACGGGCCGGGCTCGGCGGATGCTGAGTGGGCTGGTCCGGAGCTACCTGGCTGGCACCAGGGGGGTTGTTGCAGCAGAGCCTCTGCTGATGGGAGTCCCAGTCTTTAAGAGAGTCAAGGCAGGCTGTCCCAAGGTTGCTGTCAGCAGGAGTCGCCGGGATTTAGGCCAGAGCAGGTTTCAGGATCGACAGGCCAGTAGGGCTGGGGCCAAGTCAGTTGTTGTCGTCCTGTTGTTAGCAGCTGCGCGGCGGGTCTTCTTCCTCTTGGTCTTCTTTCTTCTTTTTTTATCGGGATCTGAGGAAGGAAGTTTCAGGGAGCCCCTAAATACTGAATTTAGGGGTGTTACAGGTAGAGCGAGGGCAGGGACCAATAGGTCCCTGTTCTGGGGTGGGTACACCCCCTAGCCTGCTCCTCTCCTGTGGGAGGGGGGCAGGAGCCTAGCTGTGATTGGGCAGGGCTCCCCATCTTCAAGATGGCCGGAGCCCGGGGTCGTGCTACACCTCGTCTCCCCCACCTGAGGGGTGGGGTTGGCACAGACTGGCACACCCCCTTCCTGACGTAGTTTTTCCCGCCAGTCTTCCCGCCAGAGTGGGGGTCAGGACTGGTGGGAGCCAGTTGCTGGGTACAGCAATTGGTCTGGAGAAGCTCACAGAGGCGCGATGCCTTTGAAGCTTCCCCCTGCCCATCCTGAGGGAGGAGACCTAGCACCTCGCCCAGGATGTGCATTGTTGCAGGCCCAGGAGAGCGGAGGCTCTCCACCCAGGAGTCCAGAAACATGTCTGCTGTGTGGCAGCCTCTCCAGCCACTCAGCCCAGACGTGGATTGTAGGTTAGGTTTTCAGGGGGCATCTCGAAGATGCCCTCTGGTGCATTTTACATTAAATCCCACACTGGCATCAGTGCGGGTTTAATGTGCTGAGAAGTTTGGTACCAAACTTGTCAGTCTTCAGTGTAGCCATTATGGTGCTGTGGAGTTCATAATGACAACCTCCCAGCTCCATATACTCTTAATGGCATCACTGCACTTACAGTGCCCAGGAATGGCCCTGGGTACTGTAGCGGCACAGGGCTCATGCATCTTTGCCCACACCTCTGGCATAGGGCAACCCGCTTGAGGGGTGACTGAAGTATGCCAGGGCAGTTGGTTTTGTGGGCATGGCACACAGGGATGTGTGCCATGTCGACTCTTTGTTTAGTTCTGTACTTAGACACTCAGCCTGCAAAGGCAGTGTGTGGGTGTCAGGGTACAGGGCCCCTGAGGGTGGCACAATAAGTGCTGCAGTCCTCGGGGGTCTTCTCTGGTCACCATGCCCTGGGTTCCTAGGGTACCATTTACTAGGGGCTGCTAGGTGGCCAGAGATGCCAATTGAGTTTTAGTTTCAACACAGTTTTAGGGAAGGAACACAGGCCCTGGGTACCTGGTTGGCAGGAACCCAGGGCACACTCAGTCAAAGCACATCAGCAGTTCAGAAAAAGTGGGGGCATACCAGTGCAAGAAAGATGGCACTTTCTCACAAGGGATGCCAGTTATTCCCTACTTCGATGTCTGGTTGTTGAAGGCAGGCTTGCCCCAGGCAATCCTCAACCACCTTCACACTACGACAAACCCTTTGTCATCCTTGGATTTCGCTGTAAATGTGCTGAAGTCACACCTTACTTTTCAAACACTCCCTTCATCTAAGTCATTCTGGGTACAGATTTGTGGCTTTCCCTAAGGAAAGAGAGTCAAAGCTATCCTGCCGTTTTATCAATGGTTAACCCCACTGCTATGTGGTACTGCAACAAACAGGATGGAGTGGGGTCATGGACTCTGTGCCAGGAGGTCTTGCGCCACTGGATATTGCTATACCACCAAAGAATCTTCCTGATGTTGAACCCGTTGGCCGGAGCGTTGAATGCCAGGGCGGATGAGCTCAACCATCAGCGTCTAGTGGTTCACAAGTGGCAATTACACCCAGAGATGGCACATGGTCTCCCCCGCAAACGAGGAGAACTTTGACTCAATCTGTTCACCGTCACTGAGAACGCACACTGTCCGCACTTCTGCATGTTGAGTTTCCAAGGCGTCTCTCGCACAGAAATGCGTTCTGCTTCGAATGGAACATGACACTCCATGTGTTTTTCCACAGATACTGCTCCTGCCCAGAGTTCTCAAGAAGATCAGGACAGATGGGAACAAGTCATCCTAGTGGTTCTGGATTGGACACGGAGATTTGGTATCCAGGATTCCTGGACTTGAGCATATATCCTCAATCAGGCTGTCTCTTCGGGAGAACCTGCTATTATAGCAACAGGGCAGGGTTCTGCACCTGAGCCTCACAACCTCCACCTTCATGCGTGGACATTGAGTGGCGACAACTGAACACCTTTGACCTTCCCCCGAAAGTGACTGATGGCATCTTAGCGGCCACGCAGCCCTTGATGACCGCGGTATACGCCTGTTGTTGGGACAAGTTTGTGGTTTGATGTGACACTTGCCAGATTGACCCCTCCAGGCCAAACTGTCTCTAGCCTGGCAAGGCCTTGCTCTGGGCAAAGTTAAGGGTTATCTTTCGACCCTCTCTGCCTTCTTATGGTTGCCTGATCAGTTTAAAATCAATAGTTGTGGTGTAATTTTTGCAAGGACTACAACATATATCCCCCTTTTCTGGTTTGATGCCCAATGGGACCTCCATCTTGTTCTTGCTTATATAATATGTACTTCGTTCAAGCTGCTCCACAAGTGTATTTGGTGGCTTATAACCATTAAAACTGTGTTCCTGATTGTCATAACCTCTGCATGGCGTTAGTGGGGCTTCAGGCTCTGTGTATTCATCCATTATAAAACCACCTTCTTCTCCGATAAGTTGATTCTGCGAACTAGAGCCTCCTTTCTACTGAAAGTTGCAATTTGGTTCCACATTGGGCAGAATATTACCCTGCTGACACTCTACTCCACCTCAGCCCTCTTAGGTGGAGGAGAGATTCCATCACTTGGAGCATAAAAGGGAGCTCAGTCTCTACATCATTTGTACCAAAGACTACCAGGTGGATGATCAGCTCTTTGTGGAGCTTGCCAGAGTGAAAAAAGTCTAGGCTGTGCAGAAGCGTACCATCTCGTGCTGGATTGTGCACTGCATTAAGTTCTTCTACGTACTGGCGAATTAGCAGTCTCCAGGTGGAAGCTGCTACCACTGGCTAACCTTGCAAAGTCTCTGTCCATCTGCCAGGCAGCTACCTGGGCGTACCTCTGTATGTTCAAGATGCACTTTTTTCTGGATAGTCCGGTATGCAAAGAGGGACATTTTGCCCGCACTGTCCTGCAGGACTTTCTGGTTGGCGTCCATTCACATACCCACCTCCAAATAGATATTGCTTTGGTATTTATTTAAAAGGTGATTTTGTGGCTAGAAGACTATATCATACCTTACCTTCTGTAACACTCTTTTTGGTAGGGACTCTATATAGCCATAGATTCTTCCCTGATCCTCCCCGTTCTGTAATTGCACTCTACCGCTTAATAAGATTCCAAGTCTAGGATTCGGCACACTGTTATACTAGTTTGCTTTTCGGGCTCCATGCCTAGAGGTGGGGACAGTCTCAAAAGCAACTGACATTAGCATGTTGGAGTGGTGCCTTCGTAGGCTCCTGCACGTTACTTCCGAAGCGGAACGGCGTCAGTGCGGAGATTCATGGGGCCATCTTCCGGCACACAGAGGCACTATGAAAAAAGTTCCTGGATCCAGTTTGACACCTGGGGAATATTTAAAAGGGGAAGAATCCGCAGCTAGATATAATCTGTACTAGAAAGAGCACTACCGAAGGTAAGTAACTTGTTTGTCAGCCCAGACGGCGAGGCATGAATTTCTCCCAGTGAGAAAGATTCTTATGAAGGCTTGCCTCAAGTAAGCTCTCCTTTTTCCTGCTAAGCTGATTATTACTATTAACACGAAACAACATACATTCATATACTCTAGTTAGGCTTTCAAATTCCTCTCGAAAATACTGTGCCGATGTGTGGACCTCGACAAAGATACTGATCTGAACCACCAGATAATCTCAGCAATGAAGATTAACAGTATCAATTCTATGTGCTCGTCTTCCTGATTGCACTTAATCCCACATACATACACCTTGTATTTCCTAGCCCTTGTGCCTGCTGCTCTTCGGCCCCATGCTGTGCGACCCTTCTCATGGTGAAGCTGACAGGGCCCATAAATCGACTGCGTGGGCGCTGTGGTGCCTGCTAGTGGATTTCCACTGCCATTAGCAACATTGTTGTGCCTGGTGAAGCATGCCCTGGGATAATAATCCGGGTACCCACAGCTATGCCAGACTTTGCTTCCTGCTAACAATTGTACAGCTAGATGAGAGAATCCATCTAGGGGCCCATGCCCACCATGCTCCTTCCAGTGCTTTTCATTCTGTTTTCTGCTAAATTTGGAGTGCGCAAGGGGCTCCAGTCTGCTTACGCGATGCCCCATTGCGGATACTTTGGGACACTCTACTGCTCCTCATTCCACTTCAGGTCTCCTATCTGACACGGCCACACTCGTTAGGTGGGTAGAGGGTGGAAGGGGGGTTCACGTCATACTTGTGGCTACCTGTGGGGGTTCCCCTTTGCATTGTTTGTGTTTTTCTCTGACCTTTAAATGCATTTTAGTTAGATATTGGCCACTCTGCACCCTTTAGGCTCAGTTTCAGGGCTGTTTAATTGTTGTGGGTGGGTTGAGTGATGGAAGGGTGTTCTAATAAACTCTGATGCTGGGGCTGCATTAGAGTGGGTGACTGAATTTTATTAAGAGTACTGGTTTTCTGAACCACACTTGAAGATTTGGTATGATTCACATAGAGTTTCGCACTTGGCGGCACATGCAAGCCCCCTGGCATCCTTGAAGGAAATAAAACATTGCTTTGATCATGGTGAACGGGCGCGCTGTTAGATTACTGACATGAAAGGTAAGTACCATGAATGACGGATGCAAAGCCTTCCAGGTATTGGCCTACCTAGGTAGACATAACATAGACATTGTCATGTTCCAGGAGTCCCATCTTGCAAATGAATCAGATTCTTGCCTGTAGACAGGATGGGAATCAATGACTGTGGAGGCCTTCTATTCTTCATATGCTGGGGTGTCACTGTTGTTGTTCAAAAGGGTCCTTCCACACCTTGTTCATCAAATTGTACAGGATTCTAACGGAAGGGACCTTATCTGTGGGGCTCTTGCGGGCTTATGTATCGCTCTTCTATGTATAACCGGGCCCATTGTCGACTGCCCCGAGTTGTGTTCTTGTGTCTGGATGAAGACACTGCAGTTTGATGCAAGGACTCTCCTATGGAGTGGAAATGTTTCTGTTATACATCCCACTGTTGATAGATCAAGTACTGCAAGACACCTGTACCAACTGGCTGTGGCAAAGTTGACAGAGATTTTTACTGAAGCAGAGCTAGTTGATGTTTGCCACATTAGACAGCCAGAACACCCTGAGGACACCTATATCTCCACCACACACAACTCCTGTTCTAGGACTGACTATTGGTTGGTGTCCCGGGATACATGTCCATACTTTACGGAAATTGAACATAAATCTAGAACCTTATCTGATGATTCCCCCTGTTCTTCTCAAGATTTCCTTTCCTGTGAATTGCTACTGAGTATTCGCATGGTGGTTACCTTTCAATCTCTGCATGACACATTCTTTAGGTACGTATTATGTGATGAGATTTCACAGTATGTTTCCGATAATTTGGGCTTGTTGATTAGTCCTAGTATCTTGTGGGATGCCTTCAAGGTAGTGAACCAAGGCGCCTGTATCTCCAAGCAGGCCCGGATTCTGGCAAAAGTATGAAAGCACATTACAAAGCTTGACACTGAGGTTTGTTCCTCGGAGAAAGAATACTGCATGTTTTGAGACCGAGATCTCCTGTCCGACATCAAGTCTAAACTGGCAAAGTTCCAGGCTGTGCTACAAGGAAAACCACCTGCTTGATTTGGTAGAAAATACAGCATGGACGATCGCCCAAGTAGGATGGTTTGGTGCCTTATTAGCTGTTCGTGGGTGTGCTCTGACACTGTAGCGCTTTCTGATTCCCAAATCCTATTTAGTCATGCCTGTGACTAATGAAGAGATTGTTTAGTTTATTCTATGTTCATGGTGGGCCGAAGGCTGCCCTAAACACTATAAGGTGCTGAGTGTAGGCTTGGGTTAGATTAAGAGGCAGAGCTGGTCTTGACCAACTATGTGAAGAGACAATGTTTGGGTAGTAAGATTGGGGAGTGGGTAGGTGTGAGCTTCAGATTTTCCAACAATCATGCTGGCTCAAATACATGATATGAGAAGCTGGGCATGAGGGTGGCTTTTAGGAGCAGTAGAAAGGGAGATGAATGTGGATTGATAGGGGTACTTGAAATTCAACATTCAGTCAAATCATTTTGAAGACATTTAAAACATAGATGGGAGAGAGAGAGAGAGAGAGAGAGTGTGTGTGTGTGTGGTTTTGTCTGTCTGTGTCTGTGTGTATTTAAAAATCCCAAGTTAAATCGGACAGAAACCTCACAGTTACCCGATTTAAAGCACATGTACCCAACTATTTACTATAAAATACATTCATTCGGAAGATTGTAACATCCCAAGCACCCCCGTAAGCTACGCCCCTGACTATGCCCCTGGAATACCCTTGAGTACCCTTGGCATGTAACCTCTGGCTACCCTTGACGAATGAACCCTGGATGGAAAGGTAATTGAGCCTCTTACGTCTGCACACTCTAGGTGACCTGTACCCCACAGTGAGCTTTATCCCATTAGCTTCTATTCAAGAAACTCGTGCCCACCCACTTAGATATTGTTTTGTACGTCAGACTGTGAGAGACTTCCCAAGCTACTACAGCCACATTCCCTTCCCCTCCTATACTCACAGCGCTAACCACATGCATTGATTCAGAATCCCTCAAGAAACTGAAGTCCAGGTTGTATTCAACTATGCAGGCACAGGCACTGGTGAGCATCGCCACCACCATGGAGAAATGTAATGCTGACCTGGACCATTGACTGACAAACAATTAAAATACTGTTGTGCTCAGATGGTGCCCCTCTCCCCTAATTACAGGTATCACAGAATATGCCATACACTTGTTGCTCATGTCAAACTGGGTCTCCGTGATTTTCTCAACTGCGCTAGATGTTGACATTCTCCACTTTGCGTGACAGTGCCTACTAGTTGCTGCGTTCTGGTCTGAGGCTCTGGGAACCCTTGCGGGCACGAAAGAGGTGCAAATCCCCAATACACCACTCGTGGCTTTGCTTGGCTGTATTAAAGATATTCCTCCTACAGCTCGGCAATTCGTTCCCTTGTCTGCACTGCTAGGCCAAAAAATAGAGTGGGAATTCATTGTGGACGTGTCCCACCTCCTAAATTCGATGACCAGTTGAAAGAGTTGCTTATTGCAATGAATAGCTGGATGCATACTGAGACCTGATGCTGGCCCAGTCACTGCCTACAGGCATGGGATGGGGCCTGCTCTGCGCATGCTTCCTGTGGTGATCTGCAAAGGAGACTGTGGCAGAGGGGAATACCACAAATGGATAGGCCAAGGATCTTTCATGAGTTGGGTTTCGTTGCCCTTTAAGGCTGGGAGCCTCATTGTACTTGTCACTGCCATAGTTTGCTTAAATAAACTCAAACTGCTGTGGTCAGCTGAGAATGGGGGTGAGACCTATCAGTGATATATGATTGATTGTTCCTGTGGACTTTCTTTATTAGATACTGAATTATGTTTCATTGCTATGTGCTTGGGGGTATTGTTTTGTTACTTGAAAAACCATTAAAATAAAATGTTAAAAAATCAACTTAAACTCCATGCACATAAAGAGCGATCCTCCGATGCTGAAATTGTCTTTTGGCACAAAAAATGCAACATGACCTTTATTCTTGGGTTATACACAGAACCACCCTTGATGTAGACCGTAAAACGCCTAGGAATAATCCTAGAGGCTAATAATCTTGCATATGGTGGCCACAAATATAATTTTGCCCTGATGCCATTCTATTACAACTCTAATAATATTGGTGGCTTGAGATGATTTTCATCAGTAGCTCTTATTACGAAAAAAGGTTGGAAACACCTGTATTAGATTAACAGAGATTGGCATCTCTTTCGCTTTCTTCGAGGTGGGTTTCCCTGATACAGTGAAAAGTTGCCAGCTCTCCCAATCTGTCTGTGTTACTGGACGTCTCCAATCCGTGCTTGTCATACACAGTGAAACTTTGACCACTTCAGGCTGTTCTGGCCTCTTCGTCTGAAGCCTGATACAACAAGAGAAAAATATAAACCAACAAGAGAAAAATATAAACCAAGGAGGAAGGTGTGCTTCTCGCTTATTGGGAGAAGAACTTGAAGCTTGATTAGAGCAGTGCTTTGTTTGGCTCAGGCTTCTTATTCCTCCAGAATGACTTATACACTAGGTTACTGTAAGTCTTCATCAAAGACAGAATTAGAACTCTGAAATCTTTGGTTACATAATATGAGGGGGTAAAATTTAGAATCGAAAACTGTATGTAAAAAAGGTAGATTATTAATTTGGGGGATGGAGATCCACTACAAGGAAAAAGGCCTCAAACCTGTTATGGTAAAACCTAGTTTCAGTAATTTAACCCATGACTCAACTCTCAGGTAGCTGTGGCACTGAACAAACAGGCTTAATTATGAATATCTGTAAAGTATTTAGGTGTAGGAAAACAGTTACAGATTCAAAACACAACACAATACAAATTCCTCAACCAAAAACACTCAATGATAACATGATACCAGCAGAACAAAAAAATCAACAAGAGGAACCAGAGGTTCGAATTTTTTAAGATTTAAGGCAAAAAGCACCAAGAAGAAGTCAAGCTCCAATCAGTATTCACTTTTCGTGATTAACAGGGATCTAGGCACGTGTTTTGGCCGACCTTGATGAAGAGCAAGTTGCTTATCTTGGTCAAAGATTTTACCTTCTGACTGAAATGTAAGTTGAATTCTTCCAGCGGGGCATGGTTGCTGGCTGTTCTCGCCTTAGTCCTCTTGAAGATGGATAGCCGCTGGCCAAGGCCCCGCTGAAGCAATTGGTTTTGGCAGTAACAGCTCTGAGTAGGGAAAACTCTATGTTTGCATCAAACAAATCATTTGCGTAGGGCGGACAGTTTTCATGCCTTCTCCCGGTGAAGATTTTAACCGTTGGACTTTCAAGCTCAGCCTCAGCTACTAACCTGACCCATAATGCACTTTCTCACCCTGTATAAACATAAATAACTTAAATGGCAAATTAAGATACCTCCACAAATCTGTCAGATGATTATGTTGTTGTTGGGCTACAGCTGTTTGTGTGAGTACCAGCAGATGGGGTGACAAGTCTTCTACTACCATGGAAATCTGCTTAAATTCTGAAGGTAATGCGACACACTCTTCTTAATGCATAATGAAAAATGCTTAATTTCTAGACCATCTCTACAGGTAATTGGCCTAATTCAGAAACATTTTGCTTGGAGAATTTTCCTGGTGAAGGCATTTGTATCTACCTGGGTTGTGACTAGTAGGAAAAGGGCAACTCGCTAGAGTCCTACAGTTAGTGTCCCACTATAGAGGACGGCAAAAGAATAGGCGCTTTTATGTGGACCATTACCAAGGGAGTTAAATCCCTTCAAATAATTGAAAGTGGATAGTCCTGCACATAGTGATAGTTCCACAAGGCAGATTGATGCATTTTTGTATTACAACAAACCTAATGGTGTAGAATTTTAGACTAGAGAGCAGAAGTCTAAGTCCACATTATATCCTAGTCCGTCTTGCACACATTACACAAGGTAAGACAACTGAGGCTGCCCTTTTCAGTAACTTAGTGTACTTCATTGAATGTTGAATCTGTGGGTCAGTTATGATTTTGAGAGATTCAGTTGATGAGCAAGGGAGTATCTGGATCGATGAATGGACTATTGACCTCATAGATTGATTAATCACTCGTACACTCTTATCCAGGTCATTATCCATTCATGCAGCCATTAATAGGTGCACTCATCAACTCATTTTTTAATCCATGTATTTCTTAATCCATGTGCATATGTGTTTATTTTTCTATTCACTTATTCAGTATTACATTCACCCTCTCATCCAAACTTTCTGGCTCCATATTTTGTGACTCTCTACTGGCTAATCTAACTTGTTTTAACATCTATGTTGTAGTCCCAAATATCTCAGTGATAACAAGTACTGCATTTATATCAAGAGTATACAGTTCAAATCTAATCATGGCAGCCTCAATAATTAATATTCCCACTAATTAATTTGGATCCACTTTGTTTTTGAGTACTTATCCACTAACAGCTCAACTTCAAAGGATTCATGATACGGGGATTAATAGTTGCTCAGCATAATTTATTTTTGTATTGCTCTCATCTCCCCTGATATAAGCAAGCAAAATCAGTCTACTTTAAAATCAGAATCTGGAAAAAAGGGTTTGTACTTAACACACTATTAGGCAAGGCATCAGAATGGTAAGACTTTGAGCGTCACTGAGGTCAGGCAGACATGAGATACAAGCCCTTGGTGGTACATTTTGTGCCACAACCTGAGGTTGATGTGTAAAACCCTTAGTCTTGTTGAGCACACACTGTTGACATGTAATCCTAAAGCTGCTGACTTCATGGTGTGTCAAGTGAGACTGCAAACTTAGGGAACTTGTAACCTACAATGGTATTAAGGGTACTTTGATCAATATGAAGTTTGCAAAAAAGCTCATATGCGACTGAAGCACTAACATCAATTTGCTGGTTAAGCAAGAAGCTTGTTTCAGCAGTTCAGCACGGAGCATTGTGAGTTAGCTGGAACATTTTAGACAGAATTATAAGGAAGTTGAGCATTTATAGCAGTGCTGTGGTCTAAAACTGTGAATAAATGCTTTAACAGGCAACTACCAGTAGTAAGCCAATTGTCTCAGATGAATAATTGCATAGAGAAAAGATCATTAGTGACTCTTTGTACAGGAGGAGAGGGAGCACATGGGTACTGGAGAAAGAATTACAGGTAAGTCATTTATATTTTCTTCTGATAAAAATTGGAATTTGCCTAGATAAGTATGTTCCACCTCTAAAGGTAGATTAAGAAAGAAAAACAATGTTCCTTGTGGTATTGATGCAGTTAATTAATTTGCAACATCAGAGGTGTTAAAGGGTCGCAAGGTATGCTTATCTTAAATAGCAAGTGCATAGGTATCCTCTTTGGGTGTTGTATCATACAGATTGGTCTATACTGATACGTAAATCATATTACCAGTGATCATTTAGTTTCATTAATATGTTTGGCCTATTCCAAGTACCTCTGGGCCTGTTGGTCAGGTTCTGTATACAGTTTGTCATCTAAAAAAGTGGGGGAGTTGGAACTTGTGCATGACTGTTCAGAAACAAATTGAGACATCATGTTTTAAAAGGTTTTATGAAGTTTTGGTCAGTGTTCTCAAAGCAATAAATTGAAAGGCCTTTACAGTAAATGTTTCCAAATCTGCCAGTAAAATGTTGGCTCTCATACTTTACCTGAGTGTACACCTGCTTTTCTGTGAGATTTTCAAAATAAAAACTACTTACCTGCAGCGTTTCCCTTTTCCTCTAAGTAAATCAGCGCTCCTTTACTTACCATACGTGTGATCTGTACACTTGTGTTCGCCTTTTTTTTCTCACTCTTCTCTTTCTCTGTTTCAGATAGTAACAAACAAAAGCATACCTCGAAAACTTCTGAGCGAGGTAGTCCGCTCTGCTGTGCGCTTCATTCCCTCCTCCAGGCTTACTCTGTGGCTACTCTGAGGTGTTAGTTTCAGAATGCCTTCAAAGGGGTTATTTGGGTCTACATTTAACCCAAACAAGCCTGATTTTCTTGCCAATTCTCTTCCCTGTGTATGTTTTTGTTTTATTCCATGATCCTTAACGCCTCTTATTTTTGTTTACATGTTCCTTCTCTTAAACTCTTTCTTTGTGCCACTGGTCTCCGTTCTGTCACATTTGTCCTACTATTCATGTGCTTTATTAATCATTTCATTTCCACCTGTTCCCCAATTGTCTCCACCAAATATGTTATCACCCTCTTTCCACAGTCTAATTTTAATCTTTCTTTTGTTGTTTTTTTTTCTTCATTGTCAATTGCATCCTCGTCCCCATTATTGTGCACCTCACTGTTACTGTTTTCTTTCTCATTGTTTTCCTTCACTCATTCATATCTCCTTTGTTCTCTTCATGTTAGATCTCTTTGCTTGTAGTCATGTCATTGCTCTAACCCTCTGACTTTATAATCCGGTTTCATTATCTTGAACTACTTTTCTACTTTTTCGTCTTTAATAGACATGCTGGTGCCGCTGTCTTTAATAGACATCCTGGAGTTTGTCTAATGGCAAATCCACCTTTAACAGATAGTTCCTTCTTCACCAAGCTCATGTTGAGCGAGCAGCCAAATTTCTTTTAATATGTCCAGGTCTTTCAATAGCAATTTCAACGATAGAGGACTCATTTTTAACCTAAGTTTGTTATTCTAAAAGTAGGGGAAAACAGACTTTGCGAGCATGATTTGTTTTCAAAAGACATTCATCAGGTTGGGCCCTTAAGCTTGTGGATTGCAATTCAAGGTGAAAAATTTGAGAACACTGATTTACTGAAATTAAGTCATCAGAACTGGTTTCTCCAGGTTTATTTTTTGCTTAATCCACATATAGCTTTATGATCATTCTTAAGGTCTTTCATCTCCTATACCTGCAATGGACGATATCCTAGAATTGTTTGTCCTTTATCTTTTAGGAGGGCTGACCCTTCTTTCTTCTCCAGTGTACTAAATTAATATTTTGCTTTGTGACTATTTCACAATGCCGAAGAGACTGAACGTGCAGAGTGCTCAGTCGACTTCATGTTGGCAACAGGCCAAAACATTTGGCCACCTTGTCTCTGATTAGGGCACACCTGGCATGACTTCCTTCAGCTAGGTATGCCGCTATGTGAAGCTTGATCACTTTCTGCAGGTAGAGTTTGAGCCCTGCAGAGAGGTATGATGGTTGTTGAATGCCTCCATATTAGATGTGTCTTAAGGACTTATTTAAAGGAATGAAGACTGGGATATCCCTCAATGAAAAAGTCAGTTGTTTTCCAGAACCTATTGTAGCTTTTGAGTGGGTTATATTTTGTGCACTGGTTCTCACACGTGTTTAACGCTTCTTCCTTAGAAGGCTTGGTGGCCAGTGAGTAAGAGTTTAATATGTATTTCCAGAAGTCTGCAACAAGGTAGAGTTTGTTTTTAGATTGGGTTTCTGTGATCTGACTATAAGTCAAGACAAAGTGATCCCTTGATGTGTTTTGGTCAATTCCTTTTGCATCTCTGCATATACTACAAGAAAAAAACCATAGTCTATAAGAAGGAGAACAGAAGTGAGCTCAGAGTGATATTTCTTCAGTGATTGTACATGAACCCAGTTAGTCCTCATAACCACTGTGAACTGCAATTTCAGTGATTATTAAACTAGTGTTAGTGAAAGAAGGCAGCCTTGTGTTATGGAAGGGATTGCTCAGTCGTGTAATGGAAAGGAATAGCCTTGTTTTGATGCGAAGAAATGTCTCTTCATATCATGGTAAAGTAGTAAAGTGATCAGCCATCACATTCAGTAAGAGATAACTATTCAACAGGTGATCACACAGCTATCCATCTCATTGAAAAGTATATCCACCCGTACCCATAAGGGATTGCCATCATCCTTGTGGATGGATGTAAAGCTGTTCTTTTCCAGAATTAATTTGTTATTTAATGGAAAGGAGATTGTTGACCTTGTGTAAGGTTATTAACTGTCCACCTAATGGAAGAGGATGACATGCTGAATCCTCTATTGGATTTAGACTACACAAAACACGAGAGATCCGATGATTCCAATAGAACATACTTGATTTGTTAAATGGATGTTAATTATATGTATTTGTTAATAGTGAGTCTAAAATTAGTGTTGTATGTTATTTAATTGGTTATCCTGAAAACTAGATCTCTTATGGGTCTCAATAGTACCTATGGGCCTCCCCTTGAAAGGGATCAGCCAGTTCCAACTGTGAAACTCCTAGAAGGGAGAGAAAGGTGTTACTTGTTAAAGAATGGGTACAGTCCTGCTCGGTGCAGGAGACTCAATGAACCTTCACTTGATGAAGATGATCACTGTTTCTCCTGAATATTGATAAGTCAGCCTATCATTGCTATAACGTTTTTTTTTAAGAACTAATGTGCTGGAATGGGCTAATTGATCTTACTTTGCATTTTTATATAGCGCAGCTTACTACAGAAGTGTTAGTGTGCTGTATATAAGCAGGGAGATGTGCGGCATTCCTTACAAAGAACAAGCTTGTAAAACAGTAACATCTAATGTGGTTTAAAAAAGGATAACAATTTGTGGACTTTATAAAGGACAGAAGTACGTCATAAAAGGCTATAAATGAGTGAAAGGAAAGTCACCAGATATGCATAGAAAGTTGTGCCAATAGTTAATCCAGATAGTGTTTATTTAAACGTGCATTTTTTACTTTTTATGAATGAAAGAAGAGATCATTAAAGTTTCCAAACTAGCTGGTATAGAGTTCAAGTTCAAAGGGGTTGATCCAGAGAATAATAATATAGAGGCTTTTTGATATTAAAATTTGTTGGTTTTCAGTTTTGGTTGTCAAGGCTTCTCAGATTTTTGTGGCCTTCATAGATTTTGAGATAAATGTAGGTAATCTGGATGTTGGTGTATTTTTTTCAATACAGATTGTTGTTTTATCTGCTGATAACTTTTTTCTCTTTTCGTGCCCAATTTGGTGACGTTCCATACGTTTTTTGTGTTGAATGTAATAAGTGCTTTGAGTCTTTGTTATATTGCTCAGCTAATATTACAATGTTTCCTCTTCTTTCTCTTGCTCTGTGTTAAAGTGAAATCAAGTGTAAAGTATATTTAAAAGTGAGTATTCTTCTCTTGCCCGCAAAAAATATTTTTTCTGAATTAGTAGTACTTGCAACCCTGCACTTATTTCAGCATAGTGATTGAAAACATCTTTATGTATTCCCCCTTGACTACCAGCAAGTCAGCTTTCATTTTGTGGAAACTGACAGACCATTATTTTACGAGGCATTCTCTTAAAGACTTCTTGGTAAACAAGGGCATTCAATGCGAAAGATGGGATGCAATAATATCAATATTAGGTAGACGTTTGAGTAATTGGCTATTTAAGTGAGGCATTGATTTTTCTGTTTTAATTTTTTATTTGGAAAGGAGACCTTATTGTCCAGTCTTTGGAACAGAGCATCTTCCTTGCTGAAAATTAGACTGTGTGGATACCTTAATGGCAGATAGTCCTTTATCAGTAGAACAGTTCAGCTACTCCAGTAAATGAGGTTTACATCCTCAAAAGTATTTGTATGAAAAGGCTTCTAGCTGTTGATCTTCATTGTGAGACAGTGATGCTTTTTTGTCAACTTTTTTGGCAATACCAATGGCTGTTGATTTAAGTACTTTAGAGATTGCATTTGAATTTGGTTTATCTTTATTGTATTTGCTTAAATGTACAATTAGCAGGTCAGTTTGCTCACCTTTATTGATAACATTTTTTAACTTTAGAGCTACACAGTACCTCTTAGTCTCTGTTGTGACCACGGGTTATCCCATGTATTATTCCAGTGCTTCTGTACTATCCAAGGAGCTGCTCGAGTTAGTTGACCCCAGCTTGATTATGGAAAATGTGATTCTCAAAGATGCACCACTTGGGTGGGTGGGAGGGGGCAGGCTTGGTGTCCTCCGTGATGGCCGCACTCTAGAGGAGCTCCGAGCTGTGACCTCCATTAAACTAAAATATCCGTTATAAACTTAGCGCCTGCTCGTGAACGCAAGATACCGAAGACAGAAGACACACCTGCGACACAGGGAAGCGTGATCGTTCCCCCCCTGCCTGCCTAAGGAGGACAATTGGGACTTGAGAGAGCCGCAGTGCGTGGCCTGCAAGGCAAGGAACGCCCTTTCGGGGAGGTCTGCTGAAGCCCAGGGCAAGAGACCTGCTACCTGATTGTCCTGGTGCTGGGCCCGACCCTCTACAGCACTCAGAGGTCAGAGAAGCCAGAGGCGGTAAGGAGGACAGACAGTGCCGGTGTACAGGGCAGTTGCTAACCTGGACAAGGGAGGGGCCAGGGCCTACGGCTTGGGAGGTTGCGGAGAAGTGATTCGGCCTGCCGCGAAGGATCAAAAGCATAGGGGATCCCGGACCTATGGGGAGCCACACTGGTGGCTTGAGAGGCCCGGCCCGACAGCGGCCCCACAAGTCTGACACATGGCTGAGGAGCAGGGGCCTATGAAGAGTAGACAGCTAGGGAGTTGGTGGTGTAACTGAAACGCAGCTGTGCTAGTAAATAATTGAAGTATCAGCCTTCTCTATCTTAATTGCCAAATCCAGTACTTGATTGAATGGGAGCAGGGAGCCATGCGGATTTGGACTACCTCGGAAGACTTCCGTCTTTCTAGAGGCATGAAACATTGCCTCTGCTCGTCTATTATAACAAGCCTTTTAGCTCACCTGCTACCAGGAGTGACTATCTATTATACTTTGACAAGGCAACTTTGATCTCTATAAGACAAGGGTGCCCCAAACTGATAATTTCTCTGCATTCGGACACTAACTCGAGCCTTGAGAAAGTCGTATAAACGACGAAACATGCATAAGCTGTTTGCTTCATGGCTTTTTGCTTCATCTACGTGTCAACATTATGAAACCTGAGCCACCTATAATAAAGCCTGTGCTATACTGTTTGTTGCTCTTACTGTTCATTTCTGGAATTACATTTTTAACTGACTAAGTTAGTCATTTGGAACTATTTTATGTGATGTGCTCTGTTGTTTTGAATTGTCAAGGCTGGAAGAACAAGTTCAGCACTTCACAAAATAACGCACTGTCATGGAGATCTCCACTACGATAATGCTACCGTGCATTTCTTTCTTGATTTTACGTTACTGGTATAGTGCCAATGCTGGAGTTTAGGCAGTGAAGAAAGAGTTGCGAATCAGAGAACTTAAGTACATGATGCTATTCCCGGCGAGACTTGAAGTTGTAGGTGACGGGAAATCATGGCTCTTTAAAACACCGGAGGAGGCCTGGTAGTGGCTGGCAGGCTCGCCTGTGGTGGATCGCCGGTCGCCACGAGATTCTCGGAAGGGGCGAACTCATGATTGCAGGAGAGAGGACAGCCCAGGAGGCACAAAACACCCAGCTGGAGATGGAAACCAGGAAAAGAAATGTTCGAGGCATGTGGGCTGCTAAATTCATATCTTAGCATTAGATCGCCGCCTAGTGTTGGGCTCGGATGATTGCACATTGTTGTCCTGGAAGAGTCTTCGAAGTATCCTGAGATAGGTGGCTCCTCCCCTGGACTACAGTGCGCATGGGCATCGGCTCCATCCCCAGATTGTTTTTTTCCGCCATTGGGTTCGGATGTGGTTTCGACGTCTTACTGTCGGAACCAAGTAAAACTATCTTTTACCGGCCAAAAGGCCTCGATTTTCTTGCGTCGGTATTGTCTGCGCTCGGTCTCGAGTCTTCCGTCTCTTGAAGCCGGAATAAGCGGAGTTTTCTTCGCTTTCTAAACTTTGAGGCCTTCTCATCGCGACACGACAGCAAGCCTTTACGGACATGGAGCGGAGCCCGTTCAAGTACTGCCCGCTCTGTGGGTCTAAGTACCCACACATCGATCTACACCCTGTGTGTAACAAGTGCCTTTCACCGGACCACGACGACGGCAAGTGCAAGGCCTGTGCACAGTTCCGCTCCAAGAAAACTCTCAAGCTTCGGCGCGCGGTGCGCTTGGAAGCTAGGCAAGCGGCCCCGGATCCGGAGAACATCTTCGGCGACCCGGAAGAAGAGGTCCAGGGTCACCTTCTACAAATCTCCCCCTCACAGTCGGAGGTCGAGGCGGATCCGGGTGACGACGACGGAGTCGCGGGTCCGGTCCTCGAGTACGTCGAAGAGGTAGGAGACGACGATGAAATTTATGGGGCCGCGGCGGACAGCTCTGCGGACGAGCTCTGCCCCGAAAGTTTCGAGGACGACCGGGACACGGGATCGCCTGTCGGCCTTACCCTGGACCCGTTGCCGCAAGCCACAGCCCCGCCTTCAGGCCCGGCTTCGGACTCACTTGCTGGGCACGATGTTTCGAAACCGAAACTGAAACCGTCGGGGTCGTCAACACCTAAAATGGCCGACCCGAAATCGAAACTGAAACCAAAGGACTCGAGTGTTCCTAAGATGGCTGCCGTGCCTGTGAAGAAGTCGGTGCCCGTCACCCCGTCGGCTCCGTCGACCTCCGGTCCGCAGAAGCCGAGGAAGTCGGTCGATTCCGACGCTCCGAAATCGAAGCCGACGCCCGATGAAGGGGCCCCCAAGAAAGATAGTCGGCTCGGATCAACGGCTCCGGCGCCGTCCAAGCCCGCCAAGGTCGGCTCCAAAGAGGCTACGCCCAAGAAGTCTGCGCCCCGGCCTCAAGATTCGGAGGACCCGAAGAAGGTTTCCGCGCCCAAACCGCACAAGGCCCGCGAGGGCGTCGGATCCGAGGGACCGCTCAAAGCATCCTTGTCGGCGACAAAACCAACTGGCAGTGTACCGTCCCCTATTGCGGAGTCACTGCAGAGAATCAGGGAGAAGGCCCTTGCTCCATCGGCTCCGATGCCATCACCGCAGCCGCAAAAGGACGCTCCGGCTAAGCCTTCGGGGAAACTCCTTTTTCTCTTGCCACCTAAGGAGGCGCCGAAAGCGTTTTCGACGAAATCGGCTCCGAAGCAGGTTTCCTCACTGCCAGACCCTCTTCCACGTCGTGTACTCGAATCGGTGGACGATTCAGAGCATTTCATCGATGCTGCCACCGGCAAGCTGACCCTCTATAAACGGAAGATCACTTCGGAGCCGGTGGACCCCTACGTCATCCCGTTGAAGAAGAAGAGGGTGCCCCTTGACGCCGTAGGCCTCACGGAGCCGATTCAGCCTCCTCCAAGACGGAGCCCTACTCCCTCCCCAGAACACTCTGTGGGTGAGGAAGATGATGAGGATGAACAGTACAATTTCCCCATCGATGACCCTGATGTACAACCAGATTCATACGACGACTCTGGTGACCAAAACACCCAGGGGGCGGGCCAAGACCCGCAGACCTTTAATGCACGTGCATCCCCGACTGAGGACTCAGCAGGATTTCATGCACTAATTGAACGGGCGGCGGCCAATCATGATGTGGACATGCATGCCGACCCGGTTGAGGAAGACTTCCTTTTTGACACCTTTGCCATATCTGAGAGGACAGTAAAAACACTTCCTATGCTGAAAGGTGTTCTCAAACATGCTGGAGACATTTTTAAGGAGCCTACGAGGGCTAGAGTGGTCAACCCTCGCATTGAAAAGAAGTACAGGCCTGCTCCTGCGGACCCCGTCTACATCCGGGGACAGTTGCCACTGGACTCTCTTGTGGTTGCCAATGCCAGGAAACGTGCCAACTCCCAGACAACGGGTGAAGCTCCTCCCCCGGACAAGGAGTCCAAAGTGCTTGAGGCAGGAGGCAAAAGAGTGGCTGCACAGGCGGCAAACTTTTGGCGCATCGCAAATACACAGGCGCTCCTGGCGCGTTATGATAGGGCGCACTACGACACCCTAGAACAAATTATACAACACCTGCCCCCACAGTTCCAAGAAGGCACCAAGATGCTTATTGAGGAAGGGAAACTAATATCAAACGCAGCCATCAAGTGTGCACTTGACGCTGCGGACACAGCTGCTAGGGCTATCAACACTAGCGTTATGCTGAGAAGACAAGCCTGGCTCCGCATCTCAGGGTTCAAGCAGGATATTCAGACGACAATCCTGAATCAGCCGGTCAATCCTGATAGTCTGTTTGGTCCGGATGTTGACACCACCTTAGAGAAGATAAAGAAGGACACGGAAACTGCTAAATCTATGGGGGCTCTGCAGTCCCAACAGTTTCGTGGCGGCAATTTTCGTCGCTCAGGTGCACGTGGAGTCACCAGAGGACAGATGGGTCAACAATCCCAGTTCTCCAAAGGTGGGGCGCAAGCCTCGTTCACTAAGCAGACCAAGGGAGGTTATAGGAACAACAGCAACAGAGGTCGCGGCAGAGGAAACAACAGCTCCCGCACCTCTACTCCGAGCAAACAGTGACTCTCTGTCACTGCCCCCCGACCACCTAACACCTGTCGGGGGGAGACTGCAGCAGTTCCTGCCCGTCTGGAGAAACATCACCACAGACAGGTGGGTGCGACAATTAGTTCAGTATGGTTATTGCCTAGAGTTGAAGTCCACTCCACCCAACATCCCACCAAGGCAAAGGCCTATGTCCGCAGAGCACTTGCACTTATTGCAGCAGGAAGTAGTGGCGATGCTGCAAAAAGGCGCAATCGAGCTCGTGCCGGTGGGGGAAGAAGGCACAGGGGTATATTCCCTGTACTTCCTTATTCCAAAGAAGGACGGTTCTCTCAGGCCCATTCTCGATCTACGTCCCCTCAACCTGTACATACTATCGGAACATTTCCACATGCTTACACTGCAGCAGATTCTTCCCTTGCTAAACCAGGGAGACTTCTTAGCAACCTTAGATCTCAAGGATGCTTATTTCCATATTCCACTACACCCGTCACACAGGAAATATCTCAGGTTCACTATTCAAGGCAGGCACTACCAGTTCAAAGTCCTACCCTTCGGAGTCACAACAGCCCCGAGGGTGTTCACCAAGTGTCTAGCGACAGTGGCGGCGCACCTCAGGAGGCAGAATATCCATGTCTACCCCTACCTAGACGACTGGCTCGTACAAGCCAAGTCGGAGCAACAGTGCGCCGCAGACATGTCGACTACAATTCGCCTGCTTCACGATCTGGGTTTCTCCCTGAACTACCCAAAATCGCATCTCCAGCCGGCACATGTCCGGCAGTTCCTGGGTGCTACGATCAACACCCTGACAGCCATGGCTCAGCCAAACCAAGTCAGAATCGACAGCATTCAGTCGCTGATCCAACGATTCAGACCACAACACTCCCTGCCAGCGAGAGTGTTCATGCAGTTGATAGGCATGATGGCCTCCTGCATCTTCATAGTCCCTCACGCACGGTTGCATATGCGCCCGCTCCAGGAGTGCTTAGCGAATCAGTGGACACAGGCTCGTGGGCAATTGACAGACCTAGTGTTGGTTACCAGTCGGGCATACGACTCTCTGCATTGGTGGACTCCACACAACCTTTGCAAGGGCCGACTGTTCCAAGAGCCTGTGCCGCAGATTATCCTGACAACGGACGCATCTCTCCAGGGATGGGGAGCTCATGTGCTCACTTACACAGTGCAGGGACTATGGACGACGCAGCAACAGAGGATGCACATCAACTATCTGGAACTGATGGCAATCTTCATGGCGCTCAAGTCCTTCATTGTACATCTGAGCAACAAGGTCGTGCTAGTCCGGACGGACAACATGACCGCGATGTACTACATTCAAAAGCAGGGAGGCACCCACTCGCCACAGCTGTCTCATCTGGCTCAGAGCATGTGGAAGTGGGCCATTCAGAGGAACATCTTCCTCATGGCAGAACACCTCCCGGGCAAGGACAATCAGATGGCGGATCTGCTCAGCAGATACAGCCATCAGATGCACGAGTGGGAGATACACCCTTCTGTTCTCCACCCGTTCTTCCAAAAGTGGGGTCATCCGGAGATAGACCTGTTCGCAACAAAGGAGAACGCAAAATGCCGACTCTTTGCCGCCAGGTTCCCTCACCCACAGTCGCAGGGGAATGCGATATGGATGAACTGGTCAGGCAAATTTGCATACGCTTTTCCGCCAGCCCCTCTAATACCGCTGGTCGCACGAAAGCTAAGGCAGCACTCCATGACTCTCGTCCTGGTTGCTCCAACGTGGGCGCGCCAAGCTTGGTACACCACGTTCCTCGAACTCTCGGTGGTGCCGCATCAAAGACTGCGCCTCACACCCAGTCTTTTGACGCAGAACCATGGAGACATTCAGCATCCAGATCCACGACAGCTCAACCTGGCGATCTGGCTCCTGAAGTCCTAGAGTTTGGATACCTTAACCTACCTCCAGAATGCATGAGTATCATCAAGGAGGCGAGGAAACCTACTACTAGAGCATGCTATGCTGCTAAGTGGAAGCGTTTTGTCATCTACTGTACGTCCAATGACATCAACCCGCTAGATGCATCTATTCCCAACATCATCTGTTATCTGTTACATCTCTACAAGTGCAATCTGGCGTACACTTCCATTAGGATACATCTCTCAGCCATAGCGGCTTATCTTCAGAACAGGCAGCACCTCTCTGTCTTCAGGGTGCCCGCCATTAAAGCCTTCCTTGAAGGTCTGAAGAGAGTCATTCCCCCAAGAACTCCACCAGCTCCGGTGTGGAACCTCAACGTCGTTCTCACCAGACTGATGGGGCCACCATTTGAGCCACTGCACTCGTGTGAGCTCCAATTCCTTACGTGGAAAGTGGCCTTTCTGATAGCTATTACGTCTCTGAGACGTGTCAGTGAGCTGCAAGCGCTCACCATACAAGAGCCGTTCATTCAAATTCACCCAAATAGGGTGGTGCTACGCACTAACCCTAAATTCCTTCCTAAGGTGGTGTCACAGTTTCATCTTAATCAAACTATTGACTTGCCAGCATTCTTTCAAAACCCGCAAACGGTGGCGGAAAGAATGCTCCATACCTTAGATGTACGGAGGGCGTTGATGTACTACATAGACAGAACACAACCCTTTAGAAAGACAAAACAACTCTTTGTTGCCTTCGCACCACAACACAAAGGCAACCCAATTTCTAAAGCAGGGATAGCCAGGTGGATTGTTAAGTGCATCCAGATATGTTATCAGAAAGCCAAGCGCACTTTAACAATACCCCCCAGAGCGCACTCCACACGCAAACTGGGGGCATCCATGGCTTTCCTAGGGAACATTCCTTTAGAGGATATTTGCAGAGCAGCCACGTGGGTCACACCACATACCTTCACAAAACACTACTGTGTTGATGTGCATTCCAAGCAGCAAGCAGCTGTAGGACAGGCTGTTCTCAAGACACTTTTTCAGGTTTCTGCAGCTGGCACGGGCAACCGCCGCTGATGGAGGGACTGCTATGTATTCTATGCTAAGATATGAATTTAGCAGCCCACATGCCTCGAACTGAATATGCTACTTACCAGTATGCATCTGTTCTTGGCATGTAGGGCTGCTAACATTCATATCGCCCGCCCTCCTCCCCGGTGCCTGTCGCAGCTGCAGATATACTATTGTATTTATTCATTAGCATGGACATCCTTTACACTTTCACTCCATCTCCTGCCACAATGGCGAAAAACAATCTGGGGATGGAGCCGATGCCCATGCGCACTGTAGTCCAGGGGAGGAGCCACCTATCTCAGGATACTTCGAAGACTCTTCCAGGACAACAATGTGCAATCATCCGAGCCCAACACTAGGCGGCGATCTAATGCTAAGATATGAATGTTAGCAGCCCTACATGCCAAGAACAGATGCATACTGGTAAGTAGCATATTCATAATACAGAACACAAACGGACTAAATGGTCTACTGATGCCCAAGCGCATGGGACCCTGTGAGGACATTGATGATGGACCCAGAATGTATCCTTTACTGCTTGAGGCATCACATGAGGCATGGCTGATCCTTCAGTGGGGGTGGAACGGGCCACGTTGGGAACGAACAGGGGGGACAAACAATCCGTCATAAACGGTAAAAGATTTATATCAGTGGGCTGTGCGGGTGGAACTGGCTCACCCTAGAATACCCTATGTTAGTAATGTGACGACAGGCACTCTGCTAGTTGCGGAGGTGGGCGGTTTTAAACCTATTGTGCAGCGTAGCAGGGAGGGGGGAGTTCGATGTTGGGATTACTCCAGTCATGTTTGTCCTTGTTTTGCTGTTAATTATCAAACTTTGGGCCAGATGTACGACAGTTTTTGCATGCGCAAACGGGTTTGCGAACCAGTTTGCGCATGCAAAAACAGCATGGGCCATGTACAAAGCCTGTTTAGCGAGACACAATTCATTTGCAACTCGCGAAATAGGTTTTGTGACTCGCTGTTATAAAGGGGAGTTCCCTTCCTAATAGCGAACGCAAGCCCATGTATGAATGTTTTGCGACTGCAATTGCGGTCGCAACACACTTGCAAATTACCACCCTCTTCAAGAGGGTGGTGATGCACTCGCAAAAGGGAAGGGGCCCCGGGGACCCCTTTCCATTTGTAAATACAGAGCGAAATAATTTTTAAGGGCAGGCAGTGGTCCCAGGGACCACTACCTGCCCTTAAAAAATGAGACTTTTTTTTTTTTTATTCATCTCGCCTTGAAGGAAAACCGTCTGCATTAAAAAAACTGCTTCATTTAAAAGCAGTCCCAGACATGGTGGTCTGCTGAGCGCAGTAGGCCACCATACCTGGGAGGGCCTGCCATTCCCAATGGGGTTGCAAATTGCGAGAGGCTCATTAAAATTCATAAGCCTCTCAATGTGCGACCCCCATAGGGATTTGCAAACATGTGAAACACGCTGTTGTACATCCACAATAGCGCCTCGCAAATTGCGAGTTGCAAAAAACTCGCAATTTGCGATGCGCTATTTTTTGAGTCGTAAATCTGGCCCTTTGTTTGACTCAGGGAGCGTAGACTTACAGGGAACAGACTTTTGCATTGAAATGGAGGTGAGGGTACCCTCTCGTCACTTGCTACAAGGGATCGCACTTAGATGGGGCTCCGCTACTTCAGGAACCACATCATAACCACTCGACATTGAGGGATCAAGTGAAACACACTCAATGGAAGCCTGTAGGGGGGCCATTTTGTAGGTCATGCCATAGAACGTCAATGGCCTGGGCAACAAAATCATGTATACAATAGACCTACCATATCTACAGAAACACGCCCCAGACCTAGTTCTCCTGTAGGAGACTCACTTGAAGGGTAATCACTATAAAGCTTTCAGATAGATATGGGTATACACTCCTACATAAGTAGATTCCACAACATGCTCCAGGGGGAGTGGACATATTGGCAAAAACTTGTACTCCATTCTTTCCTAGTCAGACATGGCACGACCATCTGGGCAGATATGTTGCGCTGACAGGCATGTGAGAGGGAATGACATAAACCTCTGCTCAACTTACATACCGACAAGGCTCCATACCGATACACTACCGTCACTCAGTGGACTTTTACTGGAGATGCCACAGGGCATGCTAGTGATAGGGGAGACATGAATGCGGTCATGGATCCGGAGAGAAACAGAGTATTGGGGAACTGCTTTGATGCAGGTTCAGAGCCTATAAGGGCATTTGTGCAGCCAGTGGGACTGATGGATTTGTGGTGAGACCACAACCGTACGCAAAGACAATACACATACTACTCTGCTGCACATGGCAGCTACTCTCGACTAGATTATATCCTCACAAATACTCAGGTCTGTTCCGCTATGCTACACACAAAGCGCGTGGTATCTCAGATGTTTCCCCAGTGGAGGCACAGTTGTGGGGTCCCCTGAAAGACACTACCCTTCCCCCTAGAATAGATAACTGGTAATTTATGGACAAATCATTTGTACGAAAGATCAAGGAGCAGACAGATCAATATTTCCAAGAAAAAGAGGGGACAGTTGAGTAAACATGTTTTTATGGGAAGTTTTTTAGACGGTTATACAAGCACACAATCAGACCTTGATAGGAGGAAGGTGGAAGGAACAGAGATTGAAATATGAAAACCTTGAAAGGGAGATAGGTCGACTGGAAGCCAGGGTACTCCATGATGAGATACGAGACTTTCCCCTAAGTCACCAAATCTGCCTTAAATACCAAGAAATTAGAGATTTTGCTGAAAATAAAGCCTGTACGCAAACGAGAGTGACACAGAGATGGCTTGATGACGTAGGGGACAAGACGAATAAAATGATAACCTGGCTGGAACAAAGATATAAGGAGAGAAACTGGGTCCTAGAAATCCATACTCCTGAAGGAAACACACATAAGAAAGACTAGGAAGGTGATTGCAGAGGTGTTTGCCTGCTATTACAAAACTCTCTAGACTCCTACCTCAATGAGATCTGGAAAGGACTGCACAGAGCTCCTACAGGATATCTCTCTCCCCATATTATCAGTTTATGACAGAAATGCACTGGACCAGGATTTAACAGCAGATGAAATGGAGGGAGCCATTCAAGACTTACAATCCGATAAGTCCTCTGGCCTTAATGGCCTCCCGGTAGTACTCTACAATGGTGTGGCAGACAAAATCACGCAACATATTCTCAATATGTTTTGGATGGCTAAGAAAGAGGGATGCCTGACCAAGGATCAGCGACTGGCCACTATCGAGGTCATACCCACACAGGAAAACCACCCAGAAGAATGTAGTGCTTATAGGACCATATTGCTACTGAATTAAGAGGCCATCGTATTGGCAGAGGCCCTTGCGACCAGGCTTCGTACAGAGATGTCCTCTGTAGTCCACCCGGACCAGTCAGATTTCACACCTCCAGAGAAGTACTGGACATCTGTACGGGTGCTGCATATGACCAGGACTTGTCAAAGGGGGAAGACTGCATTACTCTCTAGATGCACATATGGCCATTTGATAGCATTGAGTGGCCATACTTGTTCTCCGCCCTGGAGAAGCTGGGCTTTGGCCTGCGATTTTGTGGATGGGTCAAACTCTTATATCGTGACACATTGGCAAGGGTGAGAGTCAATGGGCTGGTATCCTACTCTTTCACACTACACAGGGGCACAAGACAAGGGTGCCCGATGTCCCCGATGATGTACGCACTAGCGATCGAGCCACTGGCTGCTTGGGTTCTCCAAGACCCACTAATATCCGGCATCAGGGGTGCAGAGGACTGGAAAGAACGCATATCTTTATAAGCAGATGACATACTGTTGTACGCCCCTCAAACCTACCTTATGGTAGATAGATTGCTTCACATATTTGAGGTGTTTGGCAATTACTCCGGGTACCAGATTAACTCAGAAAAATTCCTCCTCTACCCAATTTCGAGAGATGTCCGACTCACACTGGCTAGGAACACACCTTTGATGGTGAATGACAAGTTTAAATATCTTGGCATCCAGATATCGAGAATAGACAATGATTTCCTGGCTGACAACCTACTCCCACAAATCGAAAAGCTCCGAAGCCATGTAGCACACTGAAGGAAACTACCAGTATCCTTGATGGGCAGGGCTGTCCTTTTTAAAATTGATGTCCCTGCCTTTATTACTTTGTTCTGCAGAACACTCCATATAAAATACCAGTGGACTTCTTCCAGAAGATGAACAGCACATTACGTAAACTCCTCTGGGACATGGGCAGCTCTCGGATTGCACTGCGCAAACTTCAAAGGGGGGTGTTTGAGGGGGGACTTGTTGTCCCAAATATGAGGAATATTATTGGGCAGCCCCGTTTTTATCACAATCAATGACTGGGTGTTTGTGGACAAGGAAGAGCCCCTCTACCGGGTGGGTCAACCAGCAGTGGGTAATCACGGCTATCCGGCCGCACTATACTGTAATAAACAAGAAGGGCAGTTACCACTGCATACACAGACAGTGGTCCGTGTATGGCGTGAGGCCAATAGATTCTTTGGATGGGAGGGCACACTGATGGAAAAAAACCCTCTCAGGAACAGCGACCTACTTGGGGAGGTGGGGAAACTGAAGCAATTCCACAAATGGGGACTCCTGGGAAAATAACGTCTTAGCAAAAACTGGGGGATTCAGGCAGTGATTTTCTTTGACGACCTGAGAGCAGAATACCAGATGACAGATACAAAAAGATTTTGATACTTACAACTGGGATATGCGCTGCGCAGACATATACTTGAAGAACAACTGCTGGAATACTCGCCCTTGGAGGACATGCTACTGCTAGACCCTATGCTAGCCAAAGCCACCTTCCTAACATATAGGAAGCCCATGAATAACTCACCAGACCCCCTGGTAGACTTGAGGGAGGCGTGGGAAAACTACATGGGACTTCTCAAGGATGATGACTGGGCCGAAGCGATTCAAGGTCCCAGAGAGGTAGCTATTCGGGCCCGCTTTCACCTTCTACAACTAAGAATCTTACACAGATCCTATTCTTCTAGAGCGCTTATACTCTGGCTTGGAAGATGCGACTCAAACAAGTGTGCCAGGGGGTGTGGAGAGCTTGGGTCGTTCTTGCATATTCTATGGGCCTGTCCCACTATTAACAAATATTGGTGTGAGATGACGCAAGTTATGAACATGGTCACAGACCTAGATGTCCCACTGGAGGCGCGGTGGAATATCCTGTATGTGACCGGGGTAGTGATATGGCCCAGGTACCATAGGATTTGGATCATGGTGGCTGCTGTTGTAGCAGAAAGAAACATAGCCATGGCCTGGTGAGCAAGACAGCCATTGACGGTAAAGGATTGGATAATCGAATAGACTAGTGCAGTAAATCAGAAAAAGGGGTGTACCAGAGTCAGGGTTGCCTGCGCAAGTGAAACACAATTTGGGGTCTGTGGGAGGCCTACAAGGGGTACTGAACTTAAACCCTAAAGAAATTGTATATGTGTGTATGTGAAGGTTTCGACTGTTTGATAAGAACTGTGAACACGTCCAATATGTATAAAATCTTGCCTTGACCCGCCATTGGAGTTACACTAATAATGGAAATGTACTACAATTTTACGTACACACCCTCTGTCATAAAGTACATTGTTGGAAATGTCCAAGTAGACTGAGCAAATGTTGACTAAAAAGCAGTTAAAAAAAAAAGATGCACTTCTTTAGCATGGAGTCTCTATACTTGGTTCTTTCTGCCTGAAATAAAGGATCTAGGGCTAGATGTAGGTAATAGCAAATTACCGAATGGTAAATACAGAATTTTCCCGATTCGGTATTTACTAATCGGTAATTGCTATGTAGGAAACAAAATCGGTAAAAATACCGAATCGGTAAGATTCGGTAATTACCGATTCGGTAATTACCGAATCAGTATTTGCCATTGATTCATATGGGCCTTGAACCCATAGGAATCAATAGCAAATACAGATTCGGTAATTACCGAATCGGTAAAAATACAGAATTTCCAAGGGGGACAGGGTGTCACTTTGACACCCTGTTGCACCCCTGTTTCTGCCTTGTGTGCCATGTGACACACATACATGCCCTTAGGGCATGTATGTGTGCCACATGGCACAGGTGTACATGCACAGATGTGCATGTACACAGAAATTCGTAATTTACCACCCAATAGTTTTGGGTGGTAAATAACGAATTTCTAAGGGCCTGTGGCACTGTAAACTGTGCCACCTACTTATTGAATTACAGACTCGGTATATTTACTGATTCGGTATTTTACCGAATCGGTAAATTTACCGATTCGGTAAATATACCGATTCTGTAATTTTCTATCCCCCTACATTACACAACCCAAATACCGGTCGGTAACGGCCGAAATCGGCCGTTACCGACCGGTATTTGGGCTCCTACATCTGGCCCATAGTCCTCCAAATTCATATGTGTACTAGTAGACTTGGCTCTCAGTTTGTTCAAATTGATTTAGCTGGGCTTTTCATGTGATCATTGTAGTGCCACAAGACATATAAGGAAAGCCTTTACTAAAAAGCAAAACAACAATTGATGGACAGAATGCAGAACAATGTCACACATTCACCCCAGTACAGAGATCTGGGCCTAAATCCATCGTTTTTTTGCACTCCACACCACCCCAGGTCAGACATGGCCATATGCAAATCAGCCTTGACCCTGTGCCTCATGGGAACAGTCCAGCCCGAACTGCCAAGCCATGTCTTTCCTGGACCGGAATCGAGCATCTAAGGACCTGTTTCTGGCTATCAGCCGTCATCAGCCTGGATAGCTTGACTCCAGTGGTGTGGAGAGCATGGGACTCACGTCTGAGCATACCCATCCCACTCTTGGTGACAAATGCAAAATCAACAATTGATGGACAGAATGCAGAACAATGTCATACATTCACCCCAGTACAGAGATCTGGGCCTAAATCCATCGTATTTTTGCACTCCACACCACCCCAGGTGAGACATGGCCATATGCAAATCAGCCTTGACCCTGTGCCTCATGGGAATAGTCCAGCCCGAACTGCCAAGCCATGTCTTTCCTGGACCGGAATCAAGCATCTAAGGACCGGTTTCTGGCTATCAGCCGTCATCAGCCTGGATGGCTTGACTCCAGTGGTGTGGAGAGCATGGGACTCACGTCTGAGCATACCCATCCCACTCGGGGTGACAAATGCAAAAACAACAATTGATGGACAGAATGCAGAACAATGTCATACATTCACCCCAGTACAGAGATCTGGGCCTAAATCCATTGTTTTTTTGCACTCCACACCACCCCAGGTCAGACATGGCCATATACAAATCAGCCTTGACCCTGTGCCTCATGGGAACAGTCCAGCCCGAACTGCCAAGCCATGTCTTTCCTGGACCGGAATCAAGCATCTAAGGACCGGTTTCTGGCTATCAGCCTGGATAACTTGACTCCAGTGGTGTGGCGAGCATGGGACTCGCGTCTGAGCATACCCATCCCACTCGGGGTGACAAATGCAAAAGCAACAAATGATGGACAGAATGCAGAACAATGTCATACATTCACCCCAGTACAGAGATCTTGGCCTAAATCCATTGTTTTTTTTCACTCCACACCACCCCAGGTCAGACATGGCCATACGCAAATCAGTCTTGTCCCTGTGCCTCATGAGAACAGTCTAGCCCGAACTGCCAGCCAGTCCAGCCTGTACTGGGGTGAATGTATGACATTGTTCTGCATTCTGTCCATCAATTGTTGTTTTTGCATTTGTCACCCCGAGTGGGATGGGTATGCTCAGACGTGAGTCCCATGCTCTCCACACCACTGGAGTCAAGCTATCCAGGCTGATGACGGCTGATAGCCAGAAACCGGTCCTTGGATGCTTGATTCCGGTCCAGGAAAGACATGGCTTGGCAGTTCGGGCTGGACTGTTCCCATGAGGCACAGGGTCAAGGCTGATTTGCATATGGCCATGTCTGACCTGGGGTGGTGTGGAGTGCAAAAAAACGATGGCTTTAGGCCCAGATCTCTGTACTTGGGTGAATGTATGACATTGTTCCTCATTCTGTCCATCAATTGTTGTTTTTACTAAAAAGCATAATTTTAACTGGAAGTAACTTTTTGCCTTAACCTTTGTCATATTGAGTTTCATTTTATTAATTTTTATTTGTATTTGGTGAGGTTGATACTGAAGCTTAACACAGTTAAAGTTCACTTGTGTGTATTGTATTCCTGTGACTTGGATGGTGTGTTCTTTAGTTTATCTTTTTTCGAATGTTTCTAAAATATTTGAATCATTTAGTTCGAGGCATGTGGGCTGCTGAATTCATATCTATAGCATAGATCGCCGCCTAGTGTTGGGTCCGGATGATTGCACATTGTTGTCCTGGAAGAGTATTCGAAGTATCACGAGATAGGTGGATCCTCCCCTGGACTACAGGCTCCTCCCCTGGACTACAGTGCGCATGGGCATCGACTCCATCCCCAGATTGTTTTTTTCCGCCGTTGGGTTCGGATGCATATTTGATCACTCAAGATCGGAATCGATAGAGACTTTCCTTAGGCCCGAAGGCCTTTCCTATAGCGTCGGTATTGTTTTGCGTTCGGTGCCCAGCTCTGTTCCGGCTCAGTTCCCGAGTCGGACATCCTGAGGAGTCGCGTGGCTCTTCGGTGCTCGAGGCCCAGTCAACGCAACGAGACTTTCGACGACACATCATGGAACAGAGCCCGTTCAAGAAATGTCCAGTGTGCGGATCGAAGTATCCCCACATCGACGTCCACCCGGTGTGCAACAAGTGCCTCTCGCCGGATCACGATGAAGCCAACTGTATGGCTTGTTCCCGTGTTCGATCCAAGAAGACGATTCGACTTCGGCGAGTGGCGCGCCAGGAGGCCCGGGAGACGGCCCCGGCACCGGTGGACATTTTCGAAGGGGAAGAAGCGGACGAGCAAGAAGTTCGAGAGCCGCTTTCTGCTCCAACGGACGAGATCGACTACAACTACGACGCAGTCGTCGAAGTGCTCGATGCAGAAGAAGTCTTCGACGAGGTAGGAGACGACAATGAGGCCTATGGGGCCACGGAAGATAGCTCAGGTGAAGAGCTATGCCCCGATCGAACAATCACTAAGGCTCAGGCCGAGGGATCGCCACATGGCCTTACCCAAGACCTTACAACTGGATCCACGGTCTCGCCTACGGGCCCGGCTACGGACACTTCTGCGGAGCCGCCATTGGTCAAATCGATACCGAAAGTGAAAGCTTCGGTCTCGACGATACCGAAAGTGATAGAGACGCCGTTGAAACAGAAGACGTCTGTCGCTCTGATCGCCTCCTCGTCTTCCGACACGTCGGGGCAGCCGAAGCCGAAGAAGGTTGTCGATCCGGTTAAGTCGCTCAAGGGCGTCGAGCCGAAATCACTCAAGGGCATCGAGCCCAAACCGCTCAAGGGCGTCGAGCCGAAGACTGGGGCACCAAAACCAATTGTCAAGGCCGCCGACCCGAAACCGTCGGCGCCGAAGGCCGTCGTCACGGACGGAGGACACGGCAATCCAAAAGCGTCAGTTCCTGCCCGTCGGCCGGAAAAGGCCACGAGTTCTGCGCTCGAGTCTGCACATGCTGGTAGACCGAGAACGCCTGTCGGGTCGACGAAACCGTCCGCCTCCTTCACGAAGCAGGTGTCGGCCTCATTGCAACGCATCAGGAACAAGGCTTCCGCGGTCGATCCGCAAGATTCTTCCACCCCGAAGCCCGCTGCCAAGACGCCAAAATCCTCGGCGCCAATCCAGTTCACGCTGCCGCCGAAGGTGGCGCCGAAGGCGTTCGCACCCAGGACGGTCAACGACGCGCTCATGAAGGTGTCCACGGGGTCGAAGCCTCCACAGCCAGTTGTGAGCTCGAAGCATCGACAACCCCTAATGGAGGAGCAGTCGGAACAATTTATCGACACCGACACCGGTAAACTTTCACTCTACAAGAGAAAGATCACGCCGGCACAGCCTATGGAGTCCTACACAATTCCCTTGAAACGCAAAAGGCCTTCTACGGATTCCCCAGTTCTGGTCGAGCCGATTAATCCACGGCCTCGGACCATTGCTCCATCCTCACCCACTTATTCAGATGTGGAGGCTGGGGAGGGGGATGATGAGGGATACAACTTCCCTGCCAACACTGATCCTGAGGATCACCAGGACTCATGGGCAGATGCAGGGGACCCTGAGGATCCGCACACTGCCCAGGACACTCAAGTGTATACTGTCAAAACCTCCCCTACTGAGGATTCTGCGGCATTTAATGCTCTCATTGAGAGGGCGGCTAAAATTCATGACGTCCAGCTGCATGCTGACCCTGTTGAGGTGGACTTCCTGTTTGATACCTTTTCCATCTCTGAAAAGACTGTCAAGACTCTGCCAATGCTAAAGGGGTTCTGAAACATGCTGCAGACATTTTTAAGGAACCCACACGTGCCAGGGTTATAAACCCCAGGATTGAGAAGAAGTATAAGCCGGCACCTGGCGACCCTACCTACATCAAGGGCCAGTTGCCGTTGGACTCTTTGGTTGTTTCTAATGCCCGGAAGAGGGCAAATTCTCAAACCACTGGTGATGCTCCTCCCCCTGACAAGGAATGGAAAGTGCTAGAAGCATCAGGGAAGAGGGTGGCAGCTCAAGCGGCCAATATCTGGCGTATTTCAAACACTCAGGCACTCTTGGCCCACTATGATACACTTGAGACCCTGTTACAACACTTGCCCGATGAGTATAAAGAGGCAGCGGAGATGCTCATTCAAGAAGGGAAGCTCATCTCGAATGCTTCTATTAAATGTGCACTGGATGCAGCAGACACCGCGGCCAGGGCCATTAACACAATTGTGATGCTGCGGCGTCAGGCCTGGCTCAGAATCTCCGGGTTCAAACCAGAGATACAAACCACCATACTCAATCAGCCTGTAAACCCTGATCACTTATTTGGACCTGAGGTGGATACCACCCTGGAAAAAATAAAGAAAGACACCGAGAGACTGCAAAGTCCACGGGGGCTCCCCAGTCCCAACAGTTCAGGGGTAGTACTTTTCGTCGCTCAGGCAATAGAGGTGTTTCCAGAGGCCAGATGTCCCAGCAAACACAGTACACTAAAAGTGGGGCGCAGACCTCTTACAACAAGCAGAGTAGAGGCGGCTATCGTGGCAACAGCACCAAGGGCAGAGGTCGTGGAAACAACAACTCCCGATCCTCTACCACCAACAAACAGTGGCGCCTTGTCACTGCCCCCCGACCATACAACACCTGTCGGGGGGAGACTCCAGCAGTTACTGCCAGTCTGGAAATCCATCACCACAGACAGGTGGGTCAGAAAACGTATCCAGTACGGTTATTGTCTGGAGTTAACGTCCACTCCACCCAACATCCCACCAAGGCACCGTCTTATGTCAACAGAGCATTTGCACTTATTGCAGCAAGAGGTGCTCGTCATGCTGGAAAAAGGGGCAATAGAGCTCGTGCCGGTGGAAGACAGAGGCTCAGGAGTGTACTCCTTGTACTTCCTAATCCCGAAAAAGGATGGGTCCCTCAGACCCATACTGGATCTCAGGCCCCTCAACCAGTACATTCTCTCAGAACACTTTCACATGCTCACGCTGCAGCAGGTTCTTCCGTTGCTCAATCAGGGAGACTTCCTCGCAACATTAGATCTCAAGGATGCATATTTTCACATTCCACTACATCCATCACACAGAAAATACCTCAGATTCACCATTCAGAATCAGCATTATCAATTCAAGGTCCTCCCTTTCGGAGTGACCACGGCGCCCAGGGTGTTCACGAAATGCCTGGCGACAGTGGCTGCGCACCTCAGGAGACAAAACGTTCACGTCTACCCTTATCTGGACGACTGGCTTGTCCAAGCAAAGTCAGCCCAGCAGTGCGCCGCCAACATGTCCCACACCATTCACCTTCTTCACAATCTGGGATTCTCACTGAATTATCCAAAGTCGCACCTTCAGCCAGCCCATGTGCGGCAGTATCTGGGCGCGACGATAAATACTCTGGCAGCCACGGCTCAGCCAAATTCTGTGAGGATCGACAGCATTCAGTCGCTGATCCAGAAGTTCAGGCCGCAACACTCGCTTCCGGCACAAGTGTTCATGAAGTTGATAGGCATGATGGCTTCCTGCATTTTCATAGTCCCGCACGCAAGACTACATATGCGTCCGCTTCAAGAGTGCTTGGCGCACCAGTGGACTCAGGCTCATGGGCAGTTGAAAGACCTAGTGTTGGTGACCGGTCGGGCATACAACTCTCTGCATTGGTGGAATCCACACAACCTTTGCAAGGGCCGACCGTTCCAGGAGCCTGTGCCACAGATTATCCTGACGACAGACGCATCTCTCCAGCGATGGGGAGCTCATGTACTCCACTACACAGTGCAGGGACTATGGACAACGCAGCAACAGAAGATGCACATCAACTACCTAGAACTGATGGCAATCTTCATGGCAATGAAGGCATTCAAGGTACATCTGTGCAACAAAGTCGTGTTGATCCGGACGGACAACATGACAGCCATGTACTATATTCAAAAGCAGGGAGGTACACACTCTCCACAGTTGTCTCATCTGGCTCAGAGCATGTGGAAGTGGGCCATTCAGAGGAACATCTTCCTCATGGCGGAACACCTCCCGGGCAAGGACAATCAGATGGCGGATCTGCTCAGCAGGTACAGCCACTAAATGCACGAGTGGGAGACACATCCATCGGTACTCCGCCCGTACTTCCAGCAGTGGGGTCATCCAGAGATAGACCTATTCGCCACAAGGGAAAACGCAAAATGCCAACGCTTTGCCGCCAGGTTCCCTCACCCACAGTCGCAGGGCAATGCGATATGGATGAACTGGTCAGGCAGATTTGCGTACGCTTTTCCCCCAGCACCTCTCATACCGCTGGTGGCACGAAAGCTAAAGCAACACTCGATGACACTCATCCTGGTTGCTCCAACGTGGGCACGCCAACCATGGTACACCACGTTTCTAGAACTCTCCGTGGTACCGCATCAAAGGCTGCACCTCACACCCAGACTTTTGACGCAGAGCCATGGCGACATTCAGCACCCAGATCCGCAACAGCTCAACTTGGCGATCTGGCTCCTGAGGTCTTAGAATTTGGCTACCTTAACTTACCTCCCGACTGCATGGATATCATACAGGAGGCAAGAAAGCCCACCACCAGAGCATGCTATGCAGCAAAATGGAAGCGGTTTGTCATTTACTGTGCAGAACACAACATCAACCCGCTAGATGCATCTACTCACAACATAATTTGTTATTTGTTACATCTTTACAAATGCAATCTAGCATATGCTTCCATTCGGATACACTTATCCGCCATAGCGGCTTATCTCCAAAACAGGCAGCATCTCTCAGTTTTCAGAGTGCCTGCCATTAAAGCCTTTCTAGAAGGACTGAAACGGGTCATTCCTCCCAGAAACAGCTCCTGTATGGAACCTTAATGTGGTCCTCACCAGACTGATGGGCCCACCTTTTGAGCCTCTACATTCATGCGAGATTCAGTTCTTAACATGGAAAGTGGCTTTCCTAATAGCCATAACGTCACTGCGACGTGTTAGTGAGCTCCAGGCGCTCACTGTACAAGAGCCATTCATACCAATTCACTCAAACAGGGTGGTGCTGCGCACTAACCCTAAATTTCTTCCTAAGGTGGTTTCACAGTTCCATGTCAATCAGACTATTGAACTGCCTGTGTTCTTTCAGAACCCTGAGACAGTGGCTGAAAGAATGCTCCACACTCTTGACGTCAAACGAGCTTTGATGTACTACATCGATAGGACCAAAGATTTTAGGAAGACGAAACAACTCTTTGTTGCCTTTTCTGCCCAACACAAAGGCAACCCCATTTCCAAAGCAGGTATAGCCAGGTGGATCGTTAAATGTATACAAATTTGCTATCACAAGGCTAAGCGCACTTTAACGGTCCCTCCCAGAGCCCACTCCACCCGCAAGTTGGGGGCCTCCATGGCTTTCCTTGGTAATATCCCTTTGGAAGACATTTGTAGAGCAGCCACATGGTCTACCCCACACACATTTACTAAACACTACTGTGTAGATGTGCACTCAAAACAGCAAGCAGCTGTAGGGCAGGCTGTTCTAAAAACACTTTTTCAAACGTCTGCAGCTGGCACAGGCGGCCACCGCTAATGGAGGGACTGCTATATATTCTATGCTATAGATATGAATTCAGCAGCCCACATGCCTCGAACTGAATATGCTACTTACCAGTATGCATCTGTTCTTGGCATGTAGGGCTGCTGACATTCATATCGCCCACCCTCCTCCCCGGCGCCTGTAGCGGCTGCAGAATTTACACTTACTCTTAGCATGGCCATCGCTCACACTGTTACACTCCATCTTCGCCACAATGGCTAAAAACAATCTGGGGATGGAGTCGTTGCCCATGTGCACTGTAGTGCAGGGGAGGAGCCACCTATCTCGTGATACTTCGAAGACTCTTCCAGGGCAACAATGTGCAATCATCCGGACCCAACACTAGGCGGCGATCTATGCAATAGATATGAATGTCAGCAGCCCTACATCCCAAGAACAGATGCATACTGGTAAGTAGCATATTCATTCCTGTTAGTGTTTAAACTTTCTTAGCAGTTCATTTGAAATCTCACTTTGTTTCATTTTGTTCACTGTCTTAGGTAACGGTTTACTTTTAAGACATGTATCTTGCTTTAAAAAGTGAGGTGCATTCTTCCTTCATATGCTATTAATATTGCTAAGGTATTGTTTCACATCAGCCCTATTTCAGATATTATGCTTCTTTCCATAATGGAACAAGACTCGAAAAACTCAGTGTCTTTTTGTATATTTTGGTCAGAATAGTTTCAGAGAATCTTTCACAATATGTGTATGTACTGCATACTGTTGGATTGTTTAGTGTGTGTCTGACCTGGATTAGTAGAAGAACATGCGCCAACCGAACGTATAGTTCTTCCCCTAGTCTTAAGCTACATGCAGTTCTTTCTGGTGGTGACCCTTTCTGAGGTATCAGTGCATAACGTACCCAATCCCTGATGTAGGGATTTATATTAGATTTGGTAGAAAAGACTCTAAGGTGCCTCATGTAAAGGCACTTCGTAATCCTACTACATAATTGTAAGAAAAGATACTGTTTTGACACAAACTCAAAATGAGGCAAATCAACATGAGAAAGTAGTAGTAATTAGGGATTTACTCATAAAATTGGCAGGAGTTCTTTGTGCAGATCACAGTTAGATATCCCATCCAATCCATTTTAGAATGTTTTGACAACTGCCAAGAGCCTATCTGAGGCCAAACGTGATTGGAAAATTGCTGCTGCTAAGTTGTTTTTCCACTGTCGTCTGGGGAGTGAAGGGTACAGTATAGTCGTGTTGCTTTTTTGCATTTTTTCCATTGTGAAATGAGTCTTTTGGCGAAAGACTAAGCCTACCATCAGGAATGTATTTAGAGTAGTGGTAATAAAAAAAACTCAACATCTTTTAAGAACGTATTGCAGGAAATGTCTCCTCCTAATATTAATTGACAAGAATACCTTCACAGTAATGAATGATAGTGTCTTGGTAAAAAATGCAATACCAAGCAACATAAAATATCCTTAAGACTAATAGAGGCAGCCCTCTTGTGAGATTCTCTTGTGTAACATCAGAACGTGAGAAGCATTTCACTTAATCCCTCAAAAAAGACTCTAGAGAACCTGTTTAATAGATCACAACATAGCGGTGATAGTTTTAATACTTTAATCATTGTTTAGGATTGCATAAACACTGCCCCCTTTGAATAACTTCATATTTGTGCTGGATTTTCTGACTTTGAGTTTAATTAATCGCTCCGAGGATTGCATTTACTGTGCTAATTTCCTCTAAACTTGAGAAAACACAACCCATTAACTTTGCCCCTTATCCTGACTCTGTCATGTTAAGGCATGATCATTCACTTTTTGTGTTGTTAGTAACCTAATCTATAAAATAATTTGTTCTTCCTCATCTTCTCCCCCACCCAGTACTTCAACCCATCTCTGATGTAGGCCTCTTTGATCCTCGTTTGGTCTAGCACAATTATTTATACTCTCTGACTTATCTTTGAGATTCTTGCCCCTTCAAATTGGCACATAGTTTGATTATCCTGCATCTTCAAGCAATACTTTGTCACTGTTTTCTGTCTGCGATCTTTGGATTTCTGCTTTAATCCTTGGCCTACAGCATGTCCTGATGCTGATGTGTCTTCTACATTAACGAGGGTCAAGCTATAATTCTGTGGGAGGTAAAACTGCTCTTCTGAAACCAACAGCCACACAGAGTTGCTGCTGCTTTGGTGTGGCAATTGCGTGTTAAAGCTTCAGTCTGATTGTTTGCCTGCTCTGCTGTCTGTTCTGCCAATCGCTAACCAAGTACAAGCCTTTGACCTATCCTTCTTTCAAAGTTGATTGGTATATGCTTTATTCATTGGCAGAGCTTGCATGCTTCTCTGGGGTTGACTGTGTCGAGCTAGCTGTCTTCCGATTGGCTGTAAGCGAGCCCTTCTCTCGTGATGACTTGACTCCTGCCTGTGCACTCACTGGCTGACCCAATGATTGCCCTCTGCTTTAAGCTGGCTGCTTTCTGATTTGGCTAATGTTTAGCCTGCATTTTCCTTTAGCTTGCTGTCTTCGGATCGGCTGAGCTGTTACCCATAACCATCTACGTTGGTCAGTGATTTAGCCTTTCAGTTGAAAGCCTGATTTTGTTTGGTGTAATGAGATGCTTTGTGTGCATATTTGTGTCTTGCTTGGGTATGTTTTGCTGGAAGTGATTCTGATACTCACTTTTTTTTCTCTGCACAGTCTGTGGAAAACGCTACAAAAACCGACCAGGCCTCAGTTATCATTATGCCCACTCTCACCTAGCAGATGAAGAAGGGGAAGACAAAGAGGAATCTCATTCTCCACTGCCAATGCCACATCGGATGGATGAGCAGAAAAGTAAGTCCCCTATCACAACTACTAAGTGTCAGACCATGGGGAGCGTATCCAAGTCGGTCTATCTGTAAAACATTGTTTCTTGTGTGCAGAGATAATCTTGATTTTACCTTATCACAGCCTGATTTCCCCTATTCCATTTTTGTTCCTAAAAATCCATGATGTTAAGTTTGTCTGCTGCTCTGATGCAGATGTCTTGAGTTGATAATGATTGTCACAGGTCGTACGTTTGTAAGTAGTTCTCTGTTTTTTACCTTCAGCCAAGAAGGGTCCAGATGGTATTGCACTGCCCAACAACTACTGCGACTTCTGCCTTGGGGACTCCAAAATAAATAAAAAAACAGGGCAGTCTGAAGAGCTGGTGTCTTGTTCGGACTGCGGGCGATCAGGTAATTGTGATATTGTATTCTGGAAATCCATAGTGTACGTAATGTGTTGTCTACTATGTGCCATTTCTGAACAGCAACTTTTATCATTTGACCCTATGTGGGAAGTACAAATGGCATGTGGTTGGTAAATAATGGGCAGAGTGGGTACAAAATCAGATTAGCTGGCCGTGTTAACCATAGTGATTGCACCAAAAGGGTTGATTTCCTTCACTTCCCACTGGTTCATGGAATAAGCACTGTTATAAAGAAAAAGGTTGTTGAGTGGTACAAAACCGCACAGTAGCAAGGGAATATTCCTAGTCACAAAGAAGGGCCCAAACCATTAATTTAATTGTGTCCTAGACTTGAATGCTGCAAAGAAGTGTCACAAGAGGGAAATGTTCAAGATGACTGTAAATAAATTTGCCAATGCAATAGGAATACTTTTGCATCCTAATACACATAATTGTTTCATACGAATCAGGATTGGCAGGAAACATAGTCCATGCAGAGTGCGTCCTTTAATCTGAAGTCAGCTACCAGGTTCTTTTTGAAATGTGTACTGCTTATTGCAGCTTTCCCTGATTCTAAAAGGATATTGGTTTATACTTACCTTGACTATTCCTAAGTGCTATTTTTCAGTCAAAGGTGCCTAAGGACATATAAGTGGCAATAAACCTACTGGCTCAAGGTTGGTATGTTAAAGATGTCAGCTTTCAGTCCTACGTCTTGCATGGAATACTGGTGAATAGTACTAACCCCATAGAACGAGAGAGTGCCTCCTTTCAAAGACAAGGTATTGCCCTTTCAGCACAATTGGTCTCCTCTTCATACAGCATCTCATCCAGTAAATGGAATGGTCGCTTCTGTGCTATATACCTTAGTCAATTTTCCTAACTCCAGACACCAGATTTCATATTAAATGTATTCAAGGACATTTAGAGGATCAGTGGTGCCAGCAGATAGGATATTGGGATAACAAGATTCTAATAATCTTGCCAGTGGTGCTTGGCCTGCAATGACAAAGTAAATAAAATGAGGCCGAGATGTGCCCCATGCCTGCAATGTCAAAAGGAACAGAGCGTTGTGATGGCTTGGTGGTTAGACGAATGGGAAGATGCATGGTTGTTCTGAACCAGACACACTAACCTGTCTGCAATGGTGTGTTTTTATGTCAACATCTAGAATATGTTGGATTTCCATTTCTTACCAGAATACTTAATTCCAGTGCTCACACCAAGTTTGTTTCACATTCAAGCAAACATCACCAAACAAGGGGGAGGAAAGTCTAGGGCCTTATAGGAAGCCCACTTTACAGTGCCCAGGATGTTACTGAGGAACATCTGGAGGTCTGAAGTCCACTGTAGAAAGTGAAATAATTAAAAGTGACTCACATGAGCCCCCGGCCGGGTTCTCAATGTGAGGTAAGGCATGCGTTAAGAAATATTGTTGGGCTAGTGCTCCTTTTCAAACACGCTACAGCCGTAGACCTGTTGATGTTCCCTTGATTCAAAATAGTCACGGTGGACTGTTTGCGCCAAGATCGTGGATAATACGATGCGATCTCTGCTTGGTGAAGGTCGCCTTGGTCGGCCTCGGTTTGCTGCTGCCGTCAGTACTTCGGTGCAATGACAGCGGGAGGGGGCGGGAGCCTGGTGAACATGGACAACGGGAGGGAGCGTTACCTCACGTGTTGCCGCAAGTGGGTAGGGGGCGAGAACAAAGGGAATGCGAACAACGGGAGGGGGTGGGAGCATTGTGAACACGGACAATGGGTGGGGGGCGGGAACAAAGCAACAGGAAATTGACTAGACAAGCGCGGCTGCTAAAGTGAAAGCGACGTCGCTGTGTTTAATTAGTAACCTGATCCACGACCAGCTGCCACCCTGCGCGCCGGTGCTCGCTCTAGAGCGCAACGCGCAGTGGGAGTTAACCTTTAAAGAAGAGGTGGGACATGCCCCCGCTTTGGCCATTTGCATGCTTTCATTATTGAAAGCCACACGCAAAGGCCAATCGAATGTGTGGGAGTTGCCAGACCCACACGGAGAAGTTTTGGGGAAGTTTGGAGTGCTCACAAGAAGCCTCCCATAAAGCAGTTCATGCGCGCTGCGCTAGGCTCGACCTAAACAGGTGAGTGAACTATGTTCACTGAACACCTTGCAGTTTTCTATCAATCTTCGTGCTTTATTCCTCACCAAAGTAAGTTTTAATGTTTGCCTTTATGAGACTATTTACATTCCTTACTTACTAAATCCTTGCTCCTCTACAGAAACGTTTTTCCGTATATTAGATTTGAAGAGGCACTCCTGCAGTATTAAGGACAAAAAGCATGTGCAAAACCCTAGCATCTCTTCATTAATTATGGAGCTGTTTGCCCGGGCTACCTACTTCTAAACAGTCAGTTGCTAGATACATTGATCCTTTATTAGAGATTGCAATGAAAAAGGAAACTTTTTCTTTATCGGGTAGCCTCATGGTTCACTTCAGAGGATGGAATACAACTCATACTTTTCTTAGGAATGTTCCTATTCCAGACAACTGCAAGACTGTTGCATGAAAATTGTTCCATACTTTTGTTAAGCATTGTTGCATAAAGTCTTGGCTGTAGGGCAGTAAACTATTTGGTTAGGATCCATTGATCAGCATTTGCTTAAAACTGTCTTTGTTTACTTCTAGTTGCATACTTGTGTGAATCCAGGTGGTTCTTGCTTTTATACCTTCTCTGAATATCTGTGAGAATCACAAGATAATGAGGAAATGCTGTGGGATCATATCGTGCAGTGTACAATGGTTAGAAGCTTTATCATTATGCCCTTTAGCATGAACAGCCTTCCTCAGTCCCTTCTGTACAGGATTTGATATTCCAGAACTTTCAAAGTGGCAGAATCATTTTCTCACTGCACATACTTGTGTTGTAAGAGCACCATTTCATGCTTTTTCCTTGAAAAATACTGTGCAACTGTGGTATTTTTATTCACATGTACTGCTAAATGTCTGTGTGAGCTAAGTAGAGTGTTTCAAAAGGGAGAACATTTTACTTCTTATTGGCATGTGTGCCATTTAAAATTGCTTTTAGTGTGAAACATGTTAATTAAAAAAAAATGTTTTGGGAGCCCACATCTGCAGAGATATTGTCTTTTTATAAATTAACAGATGATATCCATAATTAGGAATGGGAGCACACGTAAGTAATGTTTCCTTCATGTTTGCCAGTTACTTCAGTCTTAAAATTGCTACGTGATATCGGGGTAAATCAAGCAGTCAAATTCTGCCTTCAGTTACTATGTGAGCTACACTGTCAGATGCTCTGCTGGAGGCATGAAGTGCTGTAGAAAAGCATTAAATACACTAAACATAGGTATGACTAAATCCTACAGTATCCTTAATTAAAGCAAGCCTTTTTTGTTTGACAGGGAATTCATAAAGCTGTGAAAGCTCATTTGTGTATCAGAATAAACATATTACAATGACTTTTTTTCAGAGTTTGTCTTATCCTTTGCGTTGCTAATAGGTGTGTACAGATGCAGTCTATAGAAGTTAAGCTCTTCATTTTAAGTAGGCCAATAACATTTGTTGGCTACAGATGCAGTCTATAGAAGTTAATCTCTTCAGTTTAATTAGGCAAATAACATTTGTTGGGTATCCAGAATGGTAAAGGTATCTAAGAAATAAGGAGTTTTCTATATTTACTACAGTGCCGTCCAACATAAGGAAATGTGGGCCAGAGTGTTGCCAGACTTTTTTTTAAATATGTAGATGCTTAGATAAATTCTGAGACACAAGAATAAAAGGAGACGCATGCCATGCTGAAAAGCAGAAGGAATACCTCTTGGAGGATTTCAGTATATCCAATGCACATATGAGGACTAGTTTGCTAGTGTGCTTATGTGAGACGTGCGGACAGGCAGATGTCGCAAGAGGTGGTTGCAGGTGATTGGGGGGCTTCAGAGACAGCGGTGTAGTGCATCGCACTGCACCACCACTATCTGTTGCTGTAAGTGGGGGATAGGCGTCCGCTCGGCGGTGTTTGGCAGCTGGGCCCCCTGTGCCTTACACTCAGCCTCTTGGAGCTGGAGCGCCCTTCTGCTCCTTCTGCTCCTTCTACTCCCACCTAGTCGCGATCACTGCAGTCGCCCGTCATCAGGCCAGGAACAGAGCATGGCGCCTAGAGCCTCTCCACTCAACGCAGGTCAGCAGTAAGGGTGCACATGAGGGGTGGCGAGGTGCAGTTGGTATGGGTAGAAGCTTGGTCTGCGGAAGCAGCCTGTGAGAAAGTGTCTCTTTTGACATGGCTAGCTCACACTTTTTGCCTGGACATTGATGTGGTTTCAATTGTAGTGCACAGGGTCCCTGCCAACCAGGTCCCCTGTGCCAGTTCTTCTTCCCTAAACATATATCCACAGTTGGTACTTCTGCCGCCCTGTAGGTCCCTGCTGAGATGGTACTTTGGGACCGTTTCACTAGGACCATGCCAATGCCCTTGCAGCTATGCATGCCCCTCTGAGGTGAAAAAACAACTAAGTCGACGTGGCACCCTGCCTGTGTGCCATGCCAGCCAGCACTGCCTGAAGATATAGGTAATCACCCCTCTACTAACAGGCCAAACAGCCCTAAGGCAGGGTGAGGTAATATCTGCATGAGTAGATATGCATGAGTAGATATGCCCCGACAATACTTAAGTCAATTCTTAACTATTGTAAATGGCAGGGAAGCCATAATGAGTATATGAGCTGGAAACTTGACAACTCGAATTCCTCAGCACCGTGATGGCTTCACTGAAACCAAGAGTGTTTGGTACCAAATATCTCCTTGTAACAAATCTACATTGATGCCAGTGTGAGGTTTAATAAACCGTGTGCTCTGAGGGTACCTCAGAGGTGCCCCCTGAAAACCTACTGATCCTGGTGTGGGCGCGGACTGGCTTTAGGCAGCCTGTCAAACACAGACATGTTTCTGGACCCTTGGGTGAGCCTCTGCTCTCTGGGACCAGAAACCATGCACATCCTGGATGGAGGTGTCACACCTTCTCTCCCAGGATGGGCACAGTGCTCGAAGGGTTACCCTCTACCTTTGGAATGCGACCCCCCTGCGTCTTCTGCTAGCATTAGATGGCAGACCCCGGTTTCCACCCCCATTTTGGGCAAGTAAACCGGCGGGAAAACTTAAAAAGACTAGGAGGTGTGCCCACCTTTGCCATCTTCCCCCATCAGGAGGAGGAGACTAAGTTAAGCACACTTTTCAGTCCCCTCCATCTTGAGGATGAGGGGACTCCTATTACTAACCAAAGGTATCCCAACCTGTTATGGCTCAGAACTAGACTCACTTGGCGTCACCCGCTCCGGCGCGGGAAAGGAAGCAATTCCTTTTTGTTAGGTAACCCTCACACACCCTGTTGGAGTCATGCTTCATCATAGGGTTCACCCTGACTCCTAAAAGTCAGGGTGGGCTCAACCATATTCAGGGAGCGCTTAAGAGAGATTGGCCAGGGGGGTCTAAAGATAAAAATCCTACTGCGTTCCCCAGGTATCCTTTTATTAGTGGGGACATAGTGGATATATCCACTATGGGATACCTGGAGAACGCAGTAGGATTTTTATCTTTAGACCCCCTGGCCTATCTCTCCTAAGCGCTCCCTGAAATACGGTTGAGCCCACCCTGATTTATTAAGCTATCATGGTTGTGATAATATCACAGGTTTGAACCTTCTGTCCTTGCTGTATATTGTCAGGGAGCTGTCAGATATCTATCAGAGATATGCTGTCTTTGGTCAGTTGGATCTCTTTGATGTACTCCAGATATCCTAATTTCTGTTAAGTTGCCTAGTTAAAGTGCTAAGTGCTCAATACCTAACCTGTTTAAATTCACACTAATTTAACATGTTATGGGGCTGATGTGATTCTGTAAATTACAGTAATGATACGAATTGGTGGTAGTGTCCTCCCCAAAAGAGGAGAAATGTCCGCACAAAAAGTAACACAATTCCAAATCACAAAAATATTCGTGTAAGTAGAGTTGAGAGTTTAGTCAAAGTTCTTAGGTGCTTCTACAGCCTGAAACACACCCACCACCAGGAGTGTTAAGTGGCACAACAATGTACCTGACAAAAACAGTAAAGGAACAGGCTACTAAAGCACTCTATGAAGTGTCAATTTAGTATGGTCTAGAAAATTCCAGACATCGCATGCAAGGAAGAATGGTCTCTGATTATTAACTGTCATAACCATTATATATATAAATTCCAATCACAGTCCTGTATCAAATAACATCAAATTCAGGGATCCACACAGGATGTTCTTTCAGTTCTTTATTGAAAATCCAAATGTATAAAAACTTCCCAGCTCACACCGCCGACACGTGTTTCGTCTCACACTGAGACTTTTTCAAGGCAAATGCCACCTTCTAGACTTATTACCGATATCAGGTAGTAGAAAGTAGTATTCCGAAATGTTCAATTCAGTGAGGCTCAATAGAATAGGAAGTCCATTAAGACAAGGATTGACGACGGCCGCTCTCCTCGATTCGAGATTCTCTGTTCCAGACTTATCATGGTCTAATATTTCTTACTTTTGACTGAAAGGGGACCCTGTCTGATTATACGTCTCAAACACATTGTAAGGGAACGTGATATTTCCAGGGCCCCATATTGGAAAGGGTGTCCATACCCTTTTCCGGGTTTACTTACACTGAAGGTCCTTAATGGACTTCCTATTCTATTGAGCCTCACTGAATTGAACATTTCGGAATACTACTTTCTGCTACCTGATATCCGTAATAAGTCTAGAAGGTGGCATTATCTTTTGGAGGATTCGTCTTTTCGTTTTCCAATCCGGGGACGTTTCCATATTATTCTTGCCTTGAAAAAGTCTCAGTGTGAGACGAAACACGTGTCGGCGGTGTGAGCTGGGAAGTTTTTATACATTTGGATTTTCAATAAAGAACTGAAAGAACATCCTGTGTGGATCCCTGAATTTGATGTTATTTGATACAGGACTGTGATTGGAATTTATATATATAATGGTTATGACAGTTAATAATCAGAGACCATTCTTCCTTGCATGCGATGTCTGGAATTTTCTAGACCATACTAAATTGACACTTCATAGAGTGCTTTAGTAGGCTGTTCCTTTACTGTGATTCTGTAAATGTTCAGTTATGTCACTAGTGTTTTCTGCCCGCTGTCAGGCTGATATGACCCTACCATGCTCGATCAGGTTGCTAATCCATACTGTTAGTTACCCAAAGCTTACTCCATTCTGCTTCATACTGCTAATATGCTTATACGTTTATATGCACAGTTTGTGTATACATAGCTTGATGCCTTAGGGCACAGGCTGGACTCATGCGTTCAATGAATTCCAATCTGGTTTCCATGGGAGGGGAGCTCTCTTCCCCTATCACCATGCCAGTTCCCTACTTTGAGGGTTGGGTAGGAGGGTTTGGGGTGTGGGTGGGCGAGGTTGGGGTTTTGGATCTTGTTTTTTCCTTCATGTACTTGTGTTGTATTTCGTTGCCTGTTGTGATTATTATTCTAATTATCATTATTGTTTTCTTCATTCAAATGTCATGATTTGAAGTGCAAGCTTTGTGCTTTCAGGTGGCCCCCCCATCGGGTGGAGTGCGTTATATGTACACAATTTTAACCAAGTTAACGTTTGAGCCTTTGATAATTCTACCGTGGTTACAAAAAGGTGTAAGAGAGCTAGAGAGGAAACAACACAAAACGACTCCTTTAGATAGACAATCACTTATGATCACAGCACAACTATGATGTCTCAGACTTCACTGATAGCTATGGCCCAACGTAATTTCAAGATAGTCTCACTTAATGTTAAGGGTGATCTCACTTAATGTTAAGGGTTTAAATCACCCTATCAAAAGAAGGAAGATCCTTGACTATCTCCACAAACAGAGGGGTGTCATCTTCCTGTTACAAGAAACTAAAATTGATTCCAAACAATTCAACTCACTTAGAAATAGGTTTTACAGCGAAGTTGCTGGTTCAGATGCAATAGGTAAAAAAAAAGGTGTCCTGACTTTGCTACCCGAAAAAGCCAACATAGACCTTGTTTTAAGCTCAGCCGATACTCAGGGAAGGTGGGTCACAACGAAACTAGTAAAAGATAATATGGAATTCTACATCACAAATATCTATGCCCCCAATAGTGATGACTTGGCCTTCTGGGAAGATCCTAGTAAGCATATGGAATCAATTCCAGATACCGCCATGCACATACTTGCGGGCGACTTTAATCTACCCATGGACCCAGCCTTAGATAGGGATTCACGCTGTCTTTTTCGTGCCAACAAGTCACACAAAGCCGTTATCAATCTATGCACCCGTTTTAATTTGACTGACACTTTGAGGTTACAAAATCTCACAGGTAGGGAGTTCACTTTATAATCATCTCCGACATAAATCTTATTCACACATTGATTATCTACTTATTTCCGGAAACTCTGTATCCATTGAGCCAAGAGTGATCTCAGATCACTCATGTATTAGTTTGTCCATAACTGACCGGAAACCTTTTAAAAAGCAATCCCTTTGGAGATTCTTAATGAGGTATCAGATGCAGACTCAAACAGACAAAGTTTTGAGAGTGCGATCCAGAACTACCTTACGGTAAATAAAATTGGAGACACTTCAAACCTCACAAGATGGGAAGCACTAAGAAGCACTCTTAGAGGTGAGATCATTAAAATTAGGACTGCCATGAACAGGGACACCAACAGCAAACTTCAAGAATTAGAACAGGAGATTTCTATTCTAGAAGGAAAACATATTATATCTAGAGATACCTCAGTTATGAATGAAATAGTGAAAAAGAAATAAGAGTGTAATAAAATAGTGAGTAATATGGCAGGGGTATGGATTAATAAACAAAAAAGCATCAGGCTTTGTGAATCCAACAAGGCGGGGAAGAGCTTAGCTTCCTACTTAAAGTTCAAATTACAGAAAAATATGATTAAGAACTTTCTGAACCAAAAAGGAATAGCTTATTCTGACCCTGACAAAATAGCTGACATTTTTAAGAATTTCTACAGTACATTGTATAGCAAAAACCAAGGCTTGGAAACCACAAAAGCCCAAGACTATCTAAGCAAAGGCAACCTTCCTGCCCTCTCAGAACAAGAAAAAGATTAAATTAATGGCCCAATAACCGCAACCAAAATTGGAAACAGGATAACAGTCTTTAAGGTAGGAAAGGCGCCGGGACCCGATGGTTTTATTACAAGATTTTATCAGTAATTTTCCTCTGCTTTGATCCCCCCCTCTCCTAAACATGTTCAATGAATTTAGTGAATCTGGTCAGATTAATGGGACACCGGCTGAGGCAATCATAGCAGTGATTCACAAGGAAGGGAAGGACCCAGCACATCCTAAAAACTATAGACCTATATCACTGATTAATATAGACTGCAAGATCTATGCAATGATCCTTGCTAAATGTCTCCAAAATATTTTCCCAAACTCATTCAACCCTCACAAGTTGGATTTTTAAAGAACAGACTCTCAAATGACAATATTCGTACTTTGTCAGGTCCAGGAGAAAGCCAAACTAACAGATTCCCCAACAGTGGCAATCACCTTGGATGCCGAAAAGGCTTTCAACAAGGTTTATTGGTCCTACCTTAAGGCAACACTTGATAAATGTAACCTGGGTGACAATTTTACCCGCATGGTAATGGCACTGTATTTTAACCCTTCTGCCAAAGTTAGAGTAGGTGGAAGCCTCTCCTCCTCGTTTAAGCTAGAACAGGGAACTAGGCACAGATGTCCTCTTTCCCCATCCCTATTCCTACTAGTAATAGAACCGTTCCTTTACCAACTTCAGAACAATGACCAGATCACAGGAATACGCTTCAACAATTGCACAGTAAAAATAACAGCTTACGCAGACGATGTGTTAGTCATCTCTGAGAATGCTGAAGCTGCTGTTACTGCCCTTATGTCCTCAATAGAAGACTTCTCTGCAGTATCTGGTTATAAGATAAACAAGGACAAGACTGAGGTAAAGCTCCTAAACAACCTTGGCGGCAAGAAAATAATTGATAACTCAGGCCTTTCATGGCAGCCTAAAAGTTTCAAATTCCTAGGCTTAGACTTCACGAGAGATCTAATTACCACCCTTCAGACTAATGAGAATGCCCTCATCAAAATATTTCGTATATTAGATGGCTGGTCACCAACATTTTATCTTGGTGGGGAAGAGCAGAAACTTTAAAAATGATGATTACTCCACTGGTAAACTATCTAGCCAGTATGTTACAGATGACACTCTCTAATGAATTCTGGACAAAGATTTTTAAGATTCTCAACACGTTCCTCTGGCAAGGTGAGAGACCCAGAATCTCTATGGAAAAAACTTCAACTATCCAAAGAAAAAGGAGGTTTGGGCCTTCCAAACTGCATATCTTTGCAAACAAGGAGCTAACTGGCTATTCCCCACTCTGACTACGTCCTACTTTGGATTGACATAGCAAGATCGATCATCAACGAAATGACTTTACCTGCTCTCCTCGCCATGGATATTTCCTCCATCCCCCACTCAAAAAATATCATTCTAAATACTAAAAGAGCCCTGCTACACCAGGATCAAATGTCTGTGGTAAAAATTAACAAATCCAACTCAACTTCTCTTTGGCATAATCCTTATCTGAGGATAGAGGGATAGATGCTTCTCTGGGAACATTGGTCAAAAAACTGCATAAATCTAGTCAAAGACCTCTTTATAGAGAAACTCCCTTCGCCTTTTTCTGAACTTCATACTCAGTACGATCTAGACTCCATAGATTTTTATACATTTCTAAAGCTAACTCTAAAGCTAAAGTCACAACTCAGGCTACGATCTATAAAACCTAATAACCTTTCGATCCTCACAAGTATGCTCCAGCTACTAAAGTCAGGACACACCATATCTAAAATCTACTTTTTTGCAGCGTGAATCTTTCTGGATTCACTATGCTGTGCATTATTCCGCCATCAAGTGGTTGGGTCCGGAATTGTAGTCGTTTTTCTCTTTTTTAGGTCTCGCCTGCGTGGCCTGCGCACATGCGCAGTCTCGCTGGCGAGATTTTATGTTTTGGATGAGTTTTTAGTAACGGGCTTCAAGCCCGCCCCTCTTTCCCATTGGCCGGCGTCACTGTTTATGCTAAACGGTGGCCAGCCATTGGAAAAGAGGTCTGTGTGATGTAGACATATCTCTTTTTTCGCCGTCCCACTTGGACGGCCTCGCCTGTATTACGGCTGTCGTAAGCGATTTCTTATCTTTATTGGGCCATTTGTTTCAAACACATGGCCCCATAAAGACAAGAAATTGGCGGACTGTGCTTGTTTTTCTTTACTTTTGGTATAATCGTGGCACCCGCGCTTTGCTTTTAATGTTATAAGTAAAGCGCGGGTGCCGCGATTATACCAAAAGTAAAGAAATAGAAAAAAACATCTATTTCTTTACTTTTGCTATAATCGCGGCACCAATGCTTTACTTTTAGCTGGCCCTCGTGTGCAGCCAACGGCCGTAAACATGCCAGGATTTGTAGTTCTATATACCTCATCACATGCAGGAGACTACAATATTCAGCATGCTTTGTGGTGGTGGATAATAAACATGACACATGAAAACAGCCTCCTGTGAGTATTTAGAGTGAGGGGGCTGAAGTTACAGGGACATTAGGGTGAATCGGGGACCTTGTGCTTCTGTTGTTTGTTATGAGATGCTCTAGTGCAGCACGGGGGCGGGGTGGTTTACACACATTCCTGACTGGCACCCCACTTTTCACTTGTTTTGTATTTTTAGAACTACTCCACCTCCATTGCTTCCTCCCACTGGACTTCACAAGTGCAACTCCCCCCTCCCTTGCACTCCTCGGACGTTTTCCCCCCAAACTTTTTCTGATTGTCCCGACATCTGCAAATTGCTAATAGGATGCTTGTTTGTAAAAAACAGATGTTCGAGGCATATGAGCTGCAGATCGTACACTTTTGCAATAGATCGCCCGGCTCGGATGATTGCAGGTTGTTGTCTTCTTGGAAGAAGTCTTTGTAGTCACGAGATAGGTGACTCCTCCCTTGGACAATACTGCGCATGGTCATTGACTCCATCCTCAGATAGTTTTTTCCCGCCACTGGGTTCGGATGAAAGTTTTCCGCTCCGGCTAGAAAACACTTTTTCAGCAACTTCGAAGCGTGAAACTTTATATAAATATTTTCGACATCGAATAGACTTTTCGACATCACCAGCTACATTCCGGTGCGTCGACGCAGGCCGTTGGGCCTATCGGCGCCGTACGGCCTACACATCATGGACAGAACTCCATTCAAGAGATGCCCGGTATGTCGAGCGAAATTCCCTCATAGCGACCATCACGAGGTCTGCAACCTCTGTCTATCGTCGGAACACGACGAGTCGACCTGCACAGCTTGTGCATCCTTCCGATCGAAGAACACCATTCGGGATCGGAGGGCACGTCGACACGAGATGAGGAGATCAGCGCCAGCACTGGAGGCCATCTTTGAGGAGGAGATCGTCGGAGAGGACGTCCCCGGGGACGAGGATCCACTCGAAGATTTCTCCGAGGACGAGGCTCCACTCGTCCCCGAGGAAGACTCGCCTGATCTCCAGATCATATCGGGGGCAGAGGACTTAGACGACTCGATTCCATCTCGGTAGCCCATGAGTACTCTTGCCCCTGCACAACATACACTACCCAAGCCAAAGGCAGCGGTCGGCACTCCGCCCATGGGGCCCAGTCGAGACCGAAATTTACCCTCAGCCGCCCCGCCTTCGATCTCGGCTCCGAGGAAAAGACTACGCCTACCGGTGCCTCGGCACCGACGAAACCACATGTGTCAATTCCACCTCCTCCATTGGCACCGAAACATCCTTCGACACCGAAGGACTCTTCGACACCGAAGCCAAAACCCCCTTTGGTGCCCAAAGACAAAGATCCTTCGGCACCCAAACCAAAAGACACATCGGTGCCGAAGCCAAAAACTGTACCGGATCCGAAAGCTTCGACTCCGAAACCTTCCGGTTCCAAGAATAAAGATAGAAAGCCAGAGTCCGGCGCCGCAGGGCCAACGAGACCTGTCTCCACGCCGAAATCTCCAACCTCTGTACCAAAGACTCCAAGGCCTGATACAGAGACACCTAAACCCTCTAACAAGCCTACCAAGCCGAACCCTCCTTCGGCACCGAAAAATTTGCCACAGGACTCGATAACTCCTCCTAAAGCAAAAAACACAAAACAACCCCTATAGGCACCAAAAAAATCGACGCCGAAGAAGATTGTAGAGGAGGAAGAACTGTTTAGACCAGATCCTAAACAAAGAAAGGTCCATATCAATCCAAAAACTGGACATGTGGAAGCAATTCCTTACAAGAAGAGACCAGCAGACACACCACTTCTACCTGTGGTTCCTGCCAAAAAGAAGGATTGTGCAACTTCTCCAATGCACCCTTCACCTTCTTCGTCTCCTATCCCTCTTTACATTGAACCTATAGCTTCTCCTGTTCAATCTCCAGCATCATCAAACCACACTGACGAGGAGTATGATCTAGGTGGGGGGAATGACATACCAGAGCCACATGCATACCCTTTAGATGAAGATCAATCTAGAATACCCTAAGGATGACGACATATATGGTTTTCCACCACACAATGTGCCAGACATTCCTGATCCTCAGTACTACCCAACAAAACCTTCCCCTCCAGAAGATAGTATTGGGTTTAGTCATCTATTAAATAGAGCTGCCCTTTACCATGGGGTTCCAATGCACTTTGATGCCATTGATGAGGATTTTTTACTGGATACATTTGAGCAGTCACAAAGGTCTATGCAAATACTACCCATGATCAAAGGGGTCATTAAACATGCTCCAGAAATATTTAAAGACCCGGTACGATGTAGGGTGTTAAATCCAAGAATAGAAAAGAAGTATAGACCAGCACCATCTCATCCAGTCTATATTAAGGGACATCTGCCTCTAGACTCTTTAGTAGTGTCTAATGCACGTAAAAGAGCCAATTCCCAGACTTCTGGTGACACGCCCCCACCTGACAAAGAATCTAAAGTTATTGATGCGTCAGGGAAACGGATTGCTGCGCAGGCAACAAACATAGGGCTCATAGCAAATACACAAGCCTTACTCTCACGCTATGACAGGGCACACTACGACCAATTAGAACAAGCATTTGCAATGCAATAGGTCTCGCATTTATGCAAGTTTGAGCTATTGGCATTGTAAATGACAATGCCTTTTATTATGTTTTGGATTTTGAAACACAAATAAAACACATTGTCGTTTACAATGCCAATACCTTAAACTCCCGTAAATGCGAGACCGATTGCATTGCAATGCAAAAGGTCTCGCATTTACGAATGTTTGAGCTATTGGCATTGTAAATGGCAATGCCTTTCATTCATGTGGTGCTTTTTTAAAACAGATAATTAAAAGGCATTGTCATTTGCAATGCCAATAGTTTAAACTCTTGCAAATGTGGGAACTATTGCTATTTGAAAAAATAGTGCTTGGAGGCTGTAATTAAAGCCTACCGTGTAACAACACTCGTAACAGGGGATATCGCCATGTAAGGTTACAAAATGAGACAAGACGGTACTAAGGAGGGCCTACTAAGGCTATTGACCAATGAACAGCCACAGCTTACAGTGGACAATGACACAAGCCAATGAAAAATATGAGCGGCGAGTGGGCAGAGTTTCAAGTCTCTACCTGGATACAGCATGCCTCGCAGAGCAGTTAATGTGCTGCTGCCCAAGCTCGACCTAAAAAAGAGCCTGTATCATTTTATAGTTACATACATTTGTGCGCACCTACAAAATGACATAGGTGGCCACCTCAAAGGCGTTTTTTTTTTCTTCAAACTTTAGCAATGCTGCACAGCACCAGTGATGCTGTACGTTGTACATAACCATTTGCAAAGCCAATAGTTCTCAAAGACAAGACCTATTGGCTTTGCCAAAGCGTGTTACAGCAAGAAGGATTGATGACTATGAGGCAAAGTACGGTTCATCAGAGATATATCTTTTGATCAAAGCGTTATGACAACATTTTGAAAAATACCATAAACAACATTTACTCATATTCATGTCAGTGCCGGGCCCTAATCAAATTACCAAACAGAAAAACGTGCAAGAGAAAGCATCTCAAACATAAGGAACTTATCAGTACAACCTGAAAGAACTAATAATATTTTTTAAATCAAGCCTGATCTTGCAGCGTCATTTTAAAAAGAGAATTGCAACGGATTTTTTAAAGCACAATAGTTGGAAAATTGTGTTTATTGTTTTAAAAAGCATGGACACAATTTCTATAGGCATGTTTTTAAAAGTGAAATTCATTTTGAAACGTATTTAGTCATTAATATACACAAGCATCGAAGTCTGCACTTTGTTCAAATGAGCTGAACCGGGAAAGACTTGTGTGAATTTTCCAGCTGTGTTTACTTTAAACGTGCCTTAAAAATTGTGCAAATACATTTAATCTGGAACCTGCACGGAGCTGCTAGGTATGAGAGCGTAGTGAAGCAGCTCCCCCAGCTGTTAGCCCTGCACAAGATCGCTGCCCACCTGTCAGCGCCACCCACGGTGTGGGATTCAGCACACACCTTGCCCAGTGCTGGGAACAGAGCATGCACCTTACACAGTTCAGAGCCCCGTCCCTGCTTCCAGCTCCAGCCACCGAGCTTGCGCCTCACCTGTCACTCAGCGACGCCTCTTCACGCCCCAGGCTCCGGCACGGCACGCAGCAGCCGCCTCTCCTTATGGCGTGTTTGTGTGTGAACAGGATGAGCGAAATCCTTCGCTTCCCAGTGTTCTTCCATTGGTTCCTAGCGCAAAGCGCGCTGATTGGTTGCTGAGCTCCATAAAAAAGTCGTTTCCTGACTGGCCGATGCGAGTGGCCCTTAGAACCAGATGTGAAATGCAGCGTTGCCAACTGCGCGGGATGAGATAGCTGCCCTACACCTTCTGTGGGGAGTATTAAAGTATTTTGTTTACATCATCGTTCCACGGAGATCTCGGAAAGATCCTATTGGACCTGTTTCCTCCCTACATCACGGCGCTTGATGTTTGACATGATGAATTTAATATTCATCCTGTTTTTTTAAAATAATATTAATGTACTCAGGTCCGTTTTAGTTGAGCACTATTAAAGGTTTCCAAGTATTTCCCACAACGGTAATTTCAGAAAAAAGCGGTGCTCTGCAGGACAGCACCTACTTCCGGTTTGGCCGGCCATGCTTCCGGGTCGCCGCAGGCAGCGCGGCGGCCCGCCCTGCACGGGGAAGGGAGGCAGCTTTCGAGGAGGACAGCACCTAGCCGCGAGCGCGTTCTCGTGCGCGTGGCCTTAACAAATCGCCGCGCGCGGCCAGTGCTGTCCTCCTGGAAAGCTGAGCTGCTAACTATAGGTCTTTGGCGAGAGCGAGCTTCGCTCGCTTCTAGCCGAGACCTAAAAACTAATGGAGCACCTCCCAGATCAATACAAAGATCAGGCAGCAGAGCTAATACAAGAAGGCAAATTAATATCCAATGCCTCAATTAAATGTGCACTAGATGTAGCTGACACAGCATCCAGAGCAGTCAATACTAGTGTTATACTGAGACGACATGCGTAGTTACGCATTTCAGGTTTTAAACCAGAGGTACAGACTACCATCTTGAACCAGCCCTTCAATCAGAACCAGTTGTTCGGGCCGGAAGTAGACAACACTCTAGAATAGATGAAGAAAGACACAGACACAGCTAAGTCTATGGGTGCATTACAATCCACACAGACTAGAAGTTCTTTTCGCCTCTCCTTTTATAGAGGAGGCTCCAAGCAAACCGGCGCAGATACAACATCATCTTTTAAAACTCACACACAGACCTCCTCTAACAAAGGCTACTTTAGAGGAGGATACAGAGGCAATAATAACAAGGGAAGAGGTAGAGGTAATAACAGCAACCGCTCCTCTTCCACTCCCAAACAGTGACTTCCCTCTGCCTCCCCTACAGCATTCAACTCCTGTGGGGGGCAGATTATCACAGTTCCTACCTGTCTGGATTCCATCACGACAGACAGGTGGGTAAGACAGATTATCCAACATGGCTACTGCCTAGAACTCACAGCAACCCCCCCAACATACCACCCAGGCTGCGTCCAATGTCCACAGAACATATGACTGCTTCAACAGGAAGTTATAGCACTTCTACAAAAGGATGCTATTCAAGTCGTTCCTTTAGAGGAACGGGGAACAGGAGTTTACTCCCTGTACTTCCTAATTCCCAAGAAGGACGGGACACTAAGACCAATTCTCAACCTCAGGCCCCTCAACCATTACATACAATCAGATCATTTTCACATGATCACTTTACAACAAGTGCTCCCACTACTGCAACAGGGAGACTTTCTTTCAACACTAGACCTAAAGGACGCCTCTTTCCATGTTCCTATACATCCTGCGCACAGGAAGTATCTAAGGTTTGTCATACAAGGACAGCACTATCAGTTCAAAGTCCTTCCATTCGGGGTCACAACAGCACCACGAGTGTTTACAAAGTGCTTAGCAGTAGTAGCAGCACATCTCAGAAGACAACAGATACATGTCTTCCCTTACCTCGACAATTGGCTCATAAAAGCAAAATCGTTCAACTAGTGTCTAACACACAAAACAAACAATTCAGACATTGCACGACTTAGGGTTTACAATAAACTACACCAAGTCGCACCTAGAGCCTTCGCACGTTCATCAGTATCTAGGAGCTACCATAGACTTATCTACAGCTCTAGCGTATCCCAGTCCAGCCAGGATACAGAGCATTCAGACCTTAGTCTCCTTTTTTCAACACCAGCAGTCTCTCCAAGCCAGAGTGTTCATGAGGCTGATAGGCATGATGGCGTCTTGCATCTTCATAGTTCCACACGCAAGACTGCAAATGCGCCCATTACAAGAATGTCTAGCACAGCAGTGGAATCATGCTCAAGGTCAGCTCACAGACCTGGTGTTGGTAGACAGCCGTACATATTGCTTTCTGCAATGGTGGAACACCAAAAACTTGACAAAGGGACGGCGTTCCTAGAACCTGTTCCACAGATAGTGCTCACGACAGACGCATCCCTCACAGGATGGGGAGCCCATCTCTTACATTATACCACACAAGGCCAATGGAACAACCAACAAAAACAGTTCCATATCAACCATCTAGAGCTGCTAGCAATTTTCCTAGCACTCAAAATGATTCAGGTACAAGTACGAAACAAAGCTGTCCTAATCCGGATGGACAATATGACAGCCATGTATTATATACAAAAACAGGGGGGGGGACACTCTCTGCAACTGTCCCAGCTTGCACAGAACATTTGGAGATGGGCCATTCCTCAAAACATACACCTGACAGTAGAACACCTTCCAGGAATTCACAATCAGATAGCAGATCTGTTGAGTCGACTGTCACAACAGATTCACGAATGGGAGATACACCCACAAGTTCTTCAACCATTCTTCCAAATGTGGGGGCATCCACAGATAGATCTGTTTGCCACCCACGAAAATGCAAAATGCCCAACCTTCGCCGCCAGGTTTCCACACCCACGGTCGGAGGGGAATGCGATATGGATGAACTGGTGAAGGCAGATTTGCGTATGCTTTTCCGCCTCTCCCACTCATTCCACTAGTAGTACGCAAGCTCAGACAACAGTCTCTCAAACTAATATTAGTGGCTCCCACATGGGCACGTCAGCCGTGGTTCACCACACTACTAGATCTCTCACTGGTTCCACATCAAAAATTACGGCTCACGCCATCCCTGTTAACACAGAACCATGGAGAAATAAGACACCCAGAACCAAGCCAACTGAATCTGGCTCCTGAAGTCTTAGAGTTTGGTTACTTAAACCTACCACCAGACTGTATGAACATAATTAAAGAAGCTAGAAGACCCACTACCAGAGCATGTTATGCCGCTAAGTGGAAAAGATTTGCAATATATTGTAACAATAATCACATTGATCCACTGGATGCTTCCATCCAAAATATTATTTGCTACCTTCTACACCTACAAAGGTCCAATTTAGCTTATTCTTCCATACGCCTGCATCTGGCAGCAATTGCAGCCTATTTACAGAATAGACAACATCTATCTCTCTTTAGAGTACCTGCAATCAAAGCATTTATGGAAGGATTAAAACGAATAATCTCACCTAGGTTACCACCTGCTCCAGTATGGAACCTAAATGTGGTCCTTACAAGACTTATGGGACCCCCTTTCGAGCCTTTACACAAGTGTGAATTGCAATTCCTAACATGGAAAACTGCTTTCCTTGTTGCCATCACCTCTCTCAGAAGAGTTAGTGAAATACAAGCATTCACAATACAAGAACCATTTTTTCAGATACATCCTAACAAAGTGGTTCTTAGGCCCAATCCTAAATTCCTGCCAAAAGTTGTTACTCCTTTTCACCTTAACCAATCAGCAGAGCTACCGGTGTTTTTCCAAAAACCGGACTCTGTTGCAGAAAGGGCTTTACACACCTTAGATGTTAGAAGAGCTCTGTTATACTACACAGACAGGACTAAATCCTTCAGAAAGACAAAACAACTATTTGTATCTTTCTCTCCCCCACACAAGGGCAATCCCATCTCTAAGGGAGGAATTGCCAGATGGATTGTAAAGTGTATACAAATATGCTATCAAAAAGCTAAACGTACACTAACTGTTCCTCCTAGAGCGCACTCCACTCGCAAACTAGGAGCCTCTATGGCTTTCTTAGGAAATATACCACTAGAGGACATATGCAAGGCAGCAACATGGTCTACAATACACACCTTCACTAAACACTATTGTGTTGATGTGCAAGCCAAGCACCCAGCTGCAGTAGGCTAAGCTGTCCTTAAAACACTATTTCAGAATGCTGCGGATACAAGCGACCACTGCTAGGGGAGACACTGCTGCACAATCGTTGCAAAAGTGTACGATCTGCAGCTCATATGCCTCAAACGGAAAATGCTACTTACTAGTATGCATCTGTTCTTGGCATGTAGAGCTGCAGAGTCGTACACGCCCTCCCGCCTCCCCGGGACTTGTATCCATTCCAGTACTCATCTTACTTAGTTGCAAACGTATGGACATCCTTTCTCTTTACTTCTACTAACTCCATAATTTCCCATCAAGGCGAAAAACAATCTGAGGATGGAGTCGATGGCCATGCGCAGTATTGTCCAAGGGAGGAGTCACCTATCTCGTGACTACAAAGACTTCTTCCAAGAAGACAACAACCTGCAATCATCCGAGCCCAACACCAGGTGGCGATCTATTGCAAAGTGTACGACTCTGCAGCTCTACATGTCAAGAACAGATGCATACTGGTAAGTAGCATTTTCCTTTCTGCATCTTTTATTTAATTTGCCACTCCAAGATCAACCACTATCTAGTAAATGTAAATTTAAAAAAGAGTTCTGCGGATATCCTGTAAATCTAAATAGTATTCAGCCGCCCTGGAACTACTTTGAACACCTCTGATTTAGCCTTGTAGGTCTGTGGGGTGTGCATGGTAGCGCTGCTCCAGTGGAAGCACTCATTCATGTTGTTCTGCATCCATGGCCCATGCCAGCATTTAGTTCTACCTTTTAGCCAGTGAGCTGACCCGTTTTTTTTTTTTGCACTGCTGCATTTAGATGTTAAGAGGGCTGTGAGAGCTGATGGCCTACTAATTGCCATAGTAGTTGGGCCTCGGTTCTTACTGTAGATATTACTGAAATGATCAGGTGTTTGTTATATTCCTCCGTAGTTGCTCACATTTCTGCGTAGCACACATACTTGAAGATTTCCAGCTCTGACGCCCTTCTCGCTCTTGAACAGTTCTGTGGTTGCTGTATACTTCTGGCTTCTCCCATCTATACTGTATGTCTCCTCATTGTTGGCCTTCCTCTGTAGTCGTAATCTGCTGTTGAACTCCCAGCTCTCTTTAAACAGATCCGTGGACGGACGTCTTGCTCCTGGGCCTTCTCGCATCTGTGTCCTTTTAACTTAAAGTGCGCTGACCCTTCTCGCTTCTGTCAACCCTCTATCGACGCCATTAGGCCTCCTCCGAGCACACAAGGGCAGTCTGTGGCGCTGAGTGCAGAAACTTTTAGTCAAAAAGCCAACATTTGGTTTGCGAAGGTTTTCATCCCCAGCCGGTTGCACAAAGCGTGTGTGTTTGCAAGTTGTGTGCACTCAGGCTTTTTGCTTTAGCAACTGGCAGTAATATTTTAGACATCCACTCTGTAGGAAACACTTTTTCAGCCACAGTTAAACTGATCCCCGAGTGTAACCAGTGTGTGTGTGGTCGCCTTGTGTAGTGCCTCGTACTGCCCAGGGACCACTGGAGGGAGGGGGCGGGGACGATGGAAAAAAGTGAACGAGGGCACTGTAGATGGGGCGGGGGAACATCCTGATCTTACGGGATTCTGTGTCTGTCAGCATTTTATTTTTGCATTTTGCAATGTAGTACTACTCAGTGCATGATTAGTTGATCCTACGCTGCCCTCCCCGGCTCGAAGTAGCAGTGTCTGACTCTGAGCTCTCCCCTGTATACCCTTCAGGAATAACGTCCGATAAGTTTCTGCCATTAATGAATACATCCGGTAATCCCTCTTCAAATGGACCCCGGCGCCAACCCCCTTGTCTGTGCCCGACGACGGGTGACAAGGCGCCTGTTTAGGCCTCTTAAGTCCTAAGCAGGTGCCATTAGCATTTTACAGCGAGTGTCCCATCGGAGAGTTAATGTGTCTGCTGTTCGCAATGCGTGGAGCATGTGGGGAAGGACCTGGCCTCTGGTCCCTTCGGGGTGCAGGGAACACACAGGAGGGCTGCTGCTAGGTGTCCCAGGGAAGGTGGTGGACATGGAAAATGTGGGGACAATGCACGAAAGAATTACTTATTACAAAATAAACAAGTATTGAAAATGCTATAGGTCTTGCCTTTTATTAAGTTAAAGCCATTTGCTTTGCTATACAATACCATTAGCAACGCAAATGGCTTTACCTTAATCAAAGGCGAGACCTTTTGCATTTTCAATGCTTGTTTTTCCCCAAGGCTTAGGTGGGCGTCGACATACCACCCTTCGGGAGCTCCCACATTTGGTCGCCATCTTCAGATTCTTTTTTCTGCTGTTGGGTCTGGATCGTTGCCGAAGAGTTCCAGAGGTGTGGGAGAGGAATCAAGCAAAATCGAAGAAAATTCGACGAAGAATCAAGTTTTCAACTACACCAGACTATAGGTCAGGTACCTGGAGCAACGAGGGAGAAGGTTTAACAAACAAAATCTCGACGGAGAATGCGCTCGCAGGGGGCTCCCTGAGCGCGGGGATGGTCAAAACACCGTTCAAGTTTTGCACCAATTGCCACCACAAGTACTCCCAGAAGGATCAGCATCCAGTCTGCAACCTCTGCCTGCAGCTCGACCACAGAAGCGAAGACTGCAACGCCAGCTCAGCGTTTACACCCAAGACCCTCAGAGTAAGGGAGAGGCTGAGAAGGGCGAACCACAACATGCAGGGGCAGGGGCCACCTCCATTGCTGCAAGACTTGGGCCTCTCCATTCGAGAAGAGGACAACATCGCCGTCGAAGGAGGTAAGGGTGTGGTCGATCCCTAAACACCCAAGTGACACTCAAAAGAGTGAAGTAAAATCCCCGAGCGACACTCGTAGAAGGGAAGCAAAGTCCTCGAAGGGAGTTGTGCAGCTGAAATACTCGACGAAAGTAACAGCCACCAGGGACAGTCAACCGAGCGGATCTTTCGAAAAGGACTCCCAATCGGCAAAAACCCTCAAAAAGATGTCGAAGGGTGCCCTCGTGAATGGCACAGAGGAAAGAAGGGCCAACATCGTCGTCGACGGAAGAGAAGCGCTCCAACCCTCGACGCCGAACATGCCGCTGAGATGGAGAGGAAGAAGAGGAGGCTCAAGGCCGAAATGGCGAGCATCCTACAGCGGAAAAAGGACTTAAACGAGAAGATGAGCCAATACACCATCCTGCCGAAGCCCACGGTCGAAGTCGAAAGGGACGCGGAACTGCAGAAAACTCCCAAACCAGTCGAGGAACTGGGAGAAGACGACTACTATTTCAAGGGAGAAGGCGACGAAGATCTGCAATCTTACAGGGACTCAACGTCCTCGGAGGCTCAAGACGTGGAATGGCAAGATCTCGCTGCCAAATCGCCGGAAAAAGGCATAGACACTTACCCTTCGAGGCCCTCGCCGCCAGACGACATAGGGGTCTACAACATGGTCGTACAAAATGCTGCATAGACTTATGGAGTGAAAATGGAGGAGGAGAAGCCCATGGCATGTTTCCTCCTGGAAACTCTACTGCCTCAACAGACTAGGAGCCAATTCCTGTCCATGCTCATTAGTGTGCTGGAACTGGGAAGAGAGGCCTTCAGGGAGCCAACAGTATGCAAAGCTGTGACACCTAGAACGGAGAAGAAGTACAAACATTCTTCAAAGGACCTTGGATACATTCAGGGGTTAGTGCCAGCCGACTCCATTATTGCAGCAGCGGCTAGGAAGAGGGCTAATGTTCACACAAATGCCGGACCTCCTCCAGACAAGGAGATTAGGAGGATGGATCTCACAGGGAGAAAGGAGGAGAGAAATGCAGCAATACATTGGCGCATTGCAAATTCCAATGCCCTGATACACATGCACGCATACCAACACTGGGATGAAGTGGGACAGCTCCTACAACATCTACAAGATCAGTACCAACAAAGGGCAGCTCACCTGGTAGACAAATAAAAGAGCATGGCAAACACATGCCTGAAATCAGCATTAGATGCTGCAGAAACATCTAGCAGGCTAATGATGATAGGAGTGACTGAGAGGAGACACGCATGTCTCAGAATTTCGGGATTAAAGCCAGAGGTACAAAGTAACATCTTAAATACACCCTTCAATGGAGAGCAACTGTTCGGCACACCAGTGGACGACAAGTTGACGCAGCTCAAAAAGGACAACGAAACAGCAAGGTCCATGGGAGCGTTGTAGTTCAGGGGAATGAGATGAGGCACACCCACAAGGAGACCAGGTGGTATAAATGGAGGCAACGTGCCGACCACGTCACACCAAACGTTCCAGCAGGGCTACCAAGGGAACAACCAAGGCCAGCAGCAGCAGGGGCAGCAGCAGCAGCAAAACTGGCAATACCAACCCCGGACACTTCTTTCGAGTGCCCGGGAACGGACGAGGACAAACACGAAGGGGAGGACAACAGCCCTCAACCAAGTGACTCCGCCATGCATCAGGCCCCTCACCCTAGTAACACCTCGGGGTGGGCGGAAAGATAAAAAGAAAAACAACAGCAAAACATTCAACGACAAACAGTACCTCGAACACTCAACACCGGTAGGGGGAAGAATAAGAGACTTCATCCAGGAATGGAAGAAGGGCACATCATACAATATGGATACTGTATAGAGTTAGAAAGACAACCTCGAAACAGAAAACCAAGAAGAAAGGCACACTCCGCAAAGCAGCTCTCGCTCTTGCAGCTAGAGGCAAAAGAATTGCTCAGCAAAGAGGCAATAGAGATGATACCGCAGAACCACAGGAGCAAGGGGGTTTACTCCACCTACTTCCTGGTGCCAAAGGTGGACGAAACACTAAGACCTATCCTAGATCTAAGGTTCCTGAAAAAATTCATAATGACTCAAAGATTCAACATGACCTCCCTACAAGAAGTAATACCACAAATACAGCAAGGAGACTTCATGGCTACTATAGATTTAAAGGACGCATACTTGCACATCCCCGTCAACCACAAACACAAGCGCCTACTAAGGTTTGTGATCAACCAAAGCCACTACCAGTTCACAGTACTGGCATTCGGCCTAAAATGCGCACCAAGGATGTTCACAAAATGCCTACCAGCTGTCGCAGCACACCTACGAAGGCAGGGGATACACGTATACCCCTATCTCGACGACTGGCTCGTAAAGACAAGTTCGTACGATCAATGCAAACTACACATCCAGCAGGTCATACTAACACTGACGGGACTGGGCTTCTCGATTCATTGGGAAAAATCATCAACAGAGTCGGAGCAAAATCAAGATATTCTTAGGGGCAGAGATCAACACCATACAGGCCAAAGTGTTCCCCAGCAGAAAGAGAACATTGGCGTTACTGAATGAAACACGTCTTTACCTCAAGGGGCAAGTTCTGACAGTGAGGACGGTGAGCAAGCTAATCGGAATGATGGCGTCATGCATTTACCTAGTCCAAAATATTCGACTGCACATGAGGCCATTCCAGGAATGGATACAGCAGCAATGGTACAGGCATCTGGGAGTTGGGAAGATCTAGTGGTTGTCACACACGCAGTGCATCAGGAAATAGCGTGGTGGAACGAACAAATCATATCACAGGGGAAACCATTCACACAACCAACTTCAACAGTGACCATCACGACGAATGCCTCCCAGGTTGGGTGGGGCGCGCACATGAACAAGCTCAAAGTGAGGGGGCTATGGGCGCAACAGGATGTGGTCAAGCACATCAATTTTTGCAGCGTGAATCTTTCTGGATTCACTATGCTGTGCATTATTCCGCGGTCTTGTGGTTGGGTCCGGATTCGTAGTCTTTTCTTTGTGTTTTTTTTTTTTTTTTTTGTAGCCCAGGTGGGCGTCGGCGTCACACCCCCTTGGGTGTATTTCCGGTGACGTCGGCATGCTTCCTGCGGAAGCTCCCACTCTTGGGCGCCATCTTCAGATTCTTTTTTTCCGCGGTCGGGTCTGGATCGTTCCCGTTTGGGCTCCAGGCGTTTTTGGAGAAAGAAGAAAGGAAAAGACAGAAAACACAAGGAGAAGTCATCTGAAGACACCAGGGGACTTCATCGACGAACAATCAGCAAGGAGAAGGCGTTTTTCATCGAGATCCTCGACGACCGTCGACGAACACGCGACCAGGGAGGCCCTGGACGCTCGATGATGGACAACACGCCGTTCAAGTTCTGCCGTAACTGCCACCACAAGTACGCACAGAAGGACCAGCACCCGGTATGCAACCTTTTCTTACCGGTGAATCACGAAAGCGGGGACTGCAACGCCTGCTCCGCCTTCGCCCCGAAGACCTTTCGTGTGAGAGAGTCCGAGGGTAGCGCACGCCACCCTACAAGCTTGACGAAGAGAAGCAGAAAGCAGACTTCCTTCTAGAGACATTGCTCCCGACATTGCTCCCAACGCAAACAAGGAGCCAGTACCTTCCAATGCTCAACAGCGTCTTGGCTCAGGGGAAGGAAGCATTCAGGGAACCCGCAACATGCAAGGCAGTAACTCCCAGAACAGAAAAAAAGTACAAACATTCCTCAAAGGACCCAGCCTACATTCAGGGCACGGTCTCCGCAGACTCCATTATCACGGCCACACCAAGGAAGAGGGCTAACGTACCCACTACCTCGGAACCACCACCGGATAAGGAGAGCAAGAGGATGGATCTGGTGGGCAGAAGGATCGAACGGAATGCCGTGACCCTCTGGCGCATGGCTAATTCCAACGCCCTGATAAACAGGCACATGTACCAGATCATGGAGGAGCTGGGGCAGTTGGTGAAGGACCTGCCCCAGGATGCCAGGCAGAAGGCCGAAAAACTGGTTGAAGAAGGGAAGAACGCGGCAAATTCTTGCCTTAAGACGGCCCTAGATGGGGCAGACACCGCCAGCAGGCTCATGATGATGGGTGTCACGGAAAGGAGACACGCCTGGCTCAGGATCTCCGGTTTCAAACCGGAGGTGCAACACAGCATCCTGAACACACCGTTCAACGGCGACACGCTTTTCGGAACAACAGTTGATGAAAAGCTCAGTCAACTGAAAAAAGATAACGAAACAGCAAGATCCTTGGGAGCATTGCAGTTCAGAGGCAACAAAAGGGGCACCCCGTCACGGAGGCCCGGCGGGAGAGGTGGAAACCAGCCAGGTACATCACACCAGGCTTTCCAACAAACGCACCGGGCAGACTCGCAGGCTCAACAGGGGCAGCAGAAGCAGTCCTGGCAGTACCAACAAAGAGGCCAGTCCTTTCGTGGGAGAGGAAATGGACGTGGACAGAACAGAAGAGGGGGACAGCAGCCCGCCTCTAAGTGACTTAAAAAAACTCTGTGTGCCCGCCCACAGAAAAGATCCCAGGGGGCAGCACGTACAGAGGGGTCAAGACAAGATACACACCTACGACCACATGATACCAGTGGGAGGAAGATTAAGATTTTACCTCCAAGAATGGAGAGAAATCACATCAGACAAATGGATCCTCAACATTATCCAATTCGGATACTGCATAGAGTTGGAGGGGAAACCAACAAGCAGAAAACCAAAAAGAAAACCACTAGCAAGCAAGCAGCTGCAGTGTCTTCAGGAGGAGGCAAAGGAACTCCTGCGGAAGCAGGCCATAGAACGAGTACCCTTCAAGGAAAGAAACACAGGAATATACTCAACGTACTTCCTGGTACCAAAAGTAGACGAGACAATGAGACCCATTCTGGACTTACGGTTCCTGAACAAATTCATAAGAACGCAAAAATTCAAAATGACCTCCCTGCAAGAGGTGCTCCCACAATTGCAGATCGGGGACTTCATGGTCACAATAGACCTCAAGGACGCCTACCTGCACATCCCAATGAACAGAAAGCACAAACACATGCTCAGGTTCACCATCGGAGAAAGCCACTACCAGTTCACGACACTGGCCTTCGGACTAAAATCAGCACCAAGAGTTTTCACAAAGTGCCTCGCAGCAGTCGCAGCGCACCTACGAAGGCAAGGAATACACGTATACCCTTACCTGGATGACTGGCTGGTGAAAGCAAACTCATACCAGAAATGCAAGCAGCACGCTGCTTTCTGTATTAAGGAAGGAGCCAGATAGTGTTAGGCATCTCTGTATGCTTTTAAACACCAGATCTCTCAGTCGCCATGCTTTGGATATTTATGATCTGTTGGTAACAGAAAAACCTCTGTGCCTGATGCTGACGGAGACATGGCTGGGGGAGGCCTCGAACCCCGATATTACCGCCGCCATCCCCCTGATTATAACCTCTTTAGGCAAGATAGATTGAAAGGGCGGGGGGGTGGTGTGGCACTGGTTGTAAACAATCGTGCTACCTGTACCTCCATTCCCATGGAGTCGATTACGGGCTGCGAATCCCTTGCCTTCTCCATTGTTTTATCGCCGCACCAGTCCTTTAAGGGACTTCTTGTCTATAGGCCCCCAGGGCCGACGGGCACTTTTTTTGAAGAGTTCCAGTCAATAATTTCAACATTGGTGCTTAGATCGGAACAGTGTATAGTGGCAGGCGATTTTAATATTCATATGGATGATGAAAGGGATGCAGACACGATCAAAATGTTGGACGTTACGGCTCCTCTAGGCCTTGCGCCCTATCATAGTGGATCGACGCATGAAAAGGGCCATATCCTGGATATGATCTTTTCGACGACCTCCATTGAGATTCTGGCACCTATTCAGGTGCTTTGGTCGGATCACAGGCTGGTCAAGTACTATGTGTCAGAGACAAGCAAACCACCTAGTGTCTCACGACAGCTTTCCCAGGGATCTAGGGCATTTCAGCGGGTCACTCCAGAGCTGCTGACACAGGCTTGTCTGGCCCATCCGTGCATCCTGACAGGAGACTTAGAAAGGGATTCAGAGCTGGTGCAACGGTGGTTGTTGGAGAGGATGGACGATCTTGCCCCAGTGAGGCCTCCTCGCAGTACCGTAAAACGGGCATCCGCCCCCTGGTTCACCGAAGCACTGGCGGCTTTACGACGGCAGTGTAAGGTGGCAGAAAGAGCGTGGCGTGTGCAGTATGACCCGGAGGCCAAACTCGTCTATAGAGCATCGGTCAAAGCATATCATCAAGATATTCGCTCCGAGAAGAGAGGCTATTTTGCTAGAAAAATTGAGAGCGCTTCTAATTCCTGTAAGGAACTCTTTGCCATCGTGAGGGAATTTATGGCCCCACGTGTCCCCCTGACCCTGGCATCCCCTACGACGGCTTGGGTGAATGCCCTTGCCGACTTCTTTACTGCCAAGATCAGGCGGATTCAGGACTCTTTTTCCTTGCCGGGGCCTGAGGTTTCGTTTCTCTCGGAGGATGCCCCAGTCTCCTCTCTTAGCGTAGTTCCGATGCTGTCGGATTTTCCACCACTCCTTGCCTCTGCATCACTGGACCTGATGGCTCGCCTTAAATCTGGTTCTCCGCGTGACGCATGCCCGGCCAAATTTCTGGCCAAAATGGCTGGAGTCATTAATCCTATTGTCAACCCTCTTCTGAACCGCTCCCTCAGTGAGGGTGTAGTCCCCCAGCTTTGGAAGCAGGCAATGATTATACCTCTGCTCAAAAAGCCTGGTCTGGACGCGGAGGCATTGGCCAATTACAGGCCTATTTCGCTCCTGCCCGCCTTTACCAAGATCCTTGAGAAGCATGTGCACAAGGTGCTCTCTGAGTACCTGGAATCGCATGATTTACTCCACCCTACTCAATCCGGCTTCCGTACGAACCTAAGCACTGAGACAGCGCTTTTGGAAGTTTCGGAGGCTATTAAGGAGGTGCTGGATTCAGGTGGCAAGGCGATGTTGGCGATGCTCGATCTGTCGGCGGCCTTCGACACCGTCCCTCACGAGGGTCTCTTAGCTAGACTTTATGAGATCGGTCTGAGGGGGACGGTGTTCAGTTGGTTTCGATCTTTCTTGGCCGGTCGCCGACAAACGGTCTGGGCCACCTCTAGTTCCGCTGAGATGCCGCCATTGGGTGTCGGAGTCCCTCAGGGCTCAGTATTGAGCCCGACTCTTTTTAACATCTTTATGACCCCTCTGGCGGCACTAGCGGAATCTTTTGGGGCTCAGATCGTTTCCTACGCCGATGACACCCAGCTCCTCTTTACGTGCGCCAGGGGTGTAGAGTTTGACGGAGAGAGTATCCAGGGTTGCCTTGGGGCCGTTTTTAACTGGTTCCATCTTAATGGCCTCAAGTGCAACTCGGATAAATCGGAGGTACTCTTCTTCGGTTGCAGCTCGGATCCAGAGTGGCAGGAATGGTGGCCGGAGAATATGTATCCACCTTCAGGTTCATCCCAGGTGGCTAAGAACCTGGGTATTAAGATCGATAAGGACCTGTCACTGCGTTCGCAGATAATCGGTCTCACCGGTACCTGCTTCGGTTTGCTCCGGATGCTCCGCAAGTTTCTTCCCATATTATCGGAAGACCACAGGAAGATAACGGTACAGGCGATAATCGGTTCGAGATTAGATTATTCCAACATTCTGTATCTCGGCCTACCGGAGTATCTGTTACAACGACTGCAGGTGGTCCAGAATTCGGCAGCTCGGGCCATTTTCGGTCTATCGGGCCGTGCTCGAACGTCTGGTCTCCTGCAGGCACTTCATTGGCTTCCCATCCGGAAGCGGATAATTTTTAAGGCCCTGACCCTGGCTCATAAAGCTCTTTATGTGTCTGGAGCCAAATACCTCCACAAAAGGGTAGTTTTCTATCACCCGACTAGACCTTTGAGGTCTGGGTCCCTGTTTCTTGCGGCGGTCCCGCGTATTAAGAGGGCTCGTATAGGTGGGCGTTCTTTCAGACTATTGGCGCCCCAGCTTTGGAACACTTTACCACTGACTTTGCGCAGTACCTCTGACTTACTGACGTTCAGGAAGGGCCTTAAAACCTGGCTTTTTGCTTCGTAGGTTGTGGTTTCTTAGGTGAGTCTGAATCCCTCTTTTATTCTGTTTCTGCCCTTCTTTTCAGTTGTGTTATGATACAGGTGTGTAGTGAAAAGCGCCGGGACACTCTTTGAGTAGCCGTGCGCTATATAAAACTAATATAACATAACATAACATAACACGCACATACAGTGACAAGCACGCTCATAAACCTGGGGTTCTCCATCCATTGGAAGAAATCATCAATGGAGCCGGAACAAGTGAAGATCTTCCTGGGAGCACAGATCAACACCTTACAGGGCAAGGTGTTCCCCAGCGAGAAGAGGGCGAGGGCACTGGTGAAGGAAACTCGCCTCTACCGGAAGGGACAAGCTCGGACAGTGAGGACTGCGAGCAAGATCATGGGCATGATGGCATCATGCATCCACCTGGTACCAAATGTACGACTCCACATGAGACCCATTCAAGAATGGCTACAGGAGCAATGGTCACAAGCCACAGGCGGTTAGGAGGATCTAGTGGTTGTAACGCACGCAGTGCAGAAGGAGATGACATGGTGGACCATGGAGAACATAACAAGGGGAAAGCCTCTAACGCCCCCAACGCCAACAGTGACCATCACCACAGACGCATCCCTGAAGGGATGGGGCGCTCACATGGAGGAGCTCAAGGTGAGGGGACTGTGGACGCCAACAGATGCGACAAAGCACATCAATTACCTAGAATTGAAGACAATCTTCCTTGCACTGAAAGCCTTTCAAACAAGACTGTACAAACACAAGGTGTTGATACAAACAGACAATACCACTGCGATGTTCTACATCAACAAGCAGGGGGGCACACAGTCAGCCCCGCTTTCAACGCTGGCGCAGGAGATATGGAGATGGGCCAACCCTCTCAAGATAGACCTGCTAGCCATACACCTACCAGGGAAGGACAACATACAAGCAGATTGGCTCAGCAGACAGACATCGGCATCCCACGAGTGGGAGCTCAATGCTCAGGAGACAAGGTGCCTGTTCGACAGATGGGGGACACCATCGGTGGACCTGTTTGCCACACGCCAGAATGCAAAATGCCAAAACTTCGCATCCAGGCAGCCCGAGGAGGGGTCACTGGGGAATGCCCTATGGATAGATTGGTCAAGGACATTTGCTTACGCCTTTCCCCCGATACCACTGATGCACAGAGTGCTGAGCAAGTGCAGAGCGAGCAACATGTCACTGATACTGGGCGCACCACAGTGGGCGAGGCAGACATGGTACTCGCAGATCATGGAGATGACACAGTGTGCACCCACAGATTCAGCAGGAGGAAAGACCTACTCTCCATGCAGAACGGAGAGGTGCTACACCCAGAGCCAGAGAGCCTGAGCCTAGTAGCGTGGCTCCTGAGGACATAGAGTTCGCACATTTGAGATGGCCAGAAAGTACCCTGAGGGTCCTGCGGGAGGCAAGAAGGCCCAGCACTCGGAAGTGCTACGTTGCGAAATGGAAAAGATTCACAATATGGTGCAGACAAGAAAGACTTCACAATAAAATGAAGAAGGACTCCACAGTGCTAAAGTACCTGACGCACTTGCTGGAGAAGAACCTTAGCTCATCCTCTTTAAGAGTTCACTTGGCAGCGATAGTTGCCTACACAAGGGGAGAAACTTGCAGGAGTTTCTTCACATCACAGATGGTGAAGAGATTCCTAGAAGGAGCGAAAAGGATCGCACCACCCAAGCGGGTGCCGCCACCTGCATGGAACTTAAACATAGTCCTAACGGAACTCATGAAGGAGCCCTTTGAACCGCTTCACAAGGCCTCCCTAAAGATGCTAACTATGAAAACAGCTTTCCTGGTTGCAATAACGTCCTTACGCAGAGTAAGCGAGCTTCAAGCGCTGACGCTACAAGAACCCTACATACAAATACACAATGATAGAGTTGTGATGAGGACTGACCCACACTTCATGCCGAAGGTGGTATCCAAATTTCACATGAACCAGTCTATACAGATACCGAGTTTTTTCCAAAAACCAACAACTAGCGCAGAGCGAGCCCTGCACACCCTGGACGCCAGAAGGGCAGTCGGCAGTCATGCACTACATTGAAAGGACCAAGGGACACAGGAAAACAAAACAGTTCTTTGTGTCATTCGCCAACAGTTTCATGGGAAAAGCAGTAACCAAAAAGACCATTGCACGATGGATCGCACAGACAATTCAACTCTGCCACAAGCGTGCAGGACAAGAGCTGACAGAGGGGACACGTGCCCACTCCACTAGGAAGAAGGGCGCTACAATAGCCTTCCTGGCTAACACACCCATACAAGACATATGCCTGGCGGCAACATGGGCTTCGGTGCACACGTTCACGAAGCACTACTGTGTGGACATACAAATGAACAAGGAAGCTCAAGTTGGACAGAAGGTGCTACAGCACATATTCAATACCCAATGCTCATCTTCCACCCAGCCGCCACAGAGATGAGAAACCGCTACAAAATCTATGCACAGCATAGTGAATCCAGAAAGATTCACGCTGCAAAACGAATAGTTTTCTTACCTGTCGGTGTAGTTTTGCAGCTTGAAGATCTTTCTGGATTCACTAGCGAACCCACCCACCTCCGCCAGAAAGATGAGGCTGGAGAGAGAAGAGGTGGATATAAAAAAAAATTAAAAAAAATTTAAGAGAGATATAAGGACTTAAAAATACGAAAGCGGTAAATTATCACCTTCATAGAACATTGCCATTACTTCGTAAACGAAAGAAACACGGAAAAAAAGAACCCGAAGATAGCGCCCAAGAGTGGGAGCTTCCGCAGGAAGCATGCCGACGTCACCGGAAATACTCCGAAGGGGGTGTGACGCCGACGCCCACCTGGGCTACAAAAAAAAAAAAGCATAGTGAATCCAGAAAGATCTTCAAGCTGCAAAACTACACCGACAGGTAAGAAAACTATTCGTTCCTGGACCTAAAAACAGTGTTCCTAGCCCTGAAAGCATTTCAGAAGCAGCTGTACGGAAGCAGGGTGTTGACCCAAATAGACAACACCACAACCATGTTCTACATCAACAAGCAATGTGGAACACAGTCACTAGCGCTATCAAGGCTAGCGCAGAAGATATGGGCATGGGCCATCCCAACAAGGATAGACCTACTGGCAATACATCTCCCAGGGAAGGACAACGTGGAGGCAGACAGACTCAGCAGGCAGACGTCAGCATCCCACGAATGGGAGATCAACCATCAGGAATTACAGAGAGTATACCGGAAGTGGGGTACACCGCAAATAGACCTATTTGCAACACACCAAAATGCCAACACTTCGCATCCAGACAACCAGACCATCGGTCACAAGGTAATGCGCTATGGATAAGTTGGTCAAAGACATTTGCATACGCTTTTCCCCCGATCCCACTGATACACAGGGTACTCAGCAAATGCAGGATCAGCAACATGTCACTGATACTAGTAGTGCCTCAGTGGGCCAGACAGTCATGGTTCTCGCAGATTGTAGAAATGGCGCAGGCACCAGCACACAAATTCCCAAAAAGGATGGACCTGTTAACAATGCAGAACGGAAGGGTGCTACACCCAGAGCCAGGGAGCCTCAGCCTAGCGGCATGGCTCCTGAAGACCTAGAGTTTGCACACCTCAAACTACCGGGGAGCACAATGGCAGTGCTCATTGGGGCAAGAAGGCCTACCACAAGGAAGTGCTACGTAGCAAAGTGGAAAAGATTCTCAGAATGGTGCATAACAGAGAAGTTACACCGGAAAATCACAAGGGAATCAACAGTGCTAAAATACTTAACACATCTACTGCAAAACAAACTAAGCTACACATCCCTAAGGGTACACTTAGCGGCGATTGTGGCTTACACTAGCGGGAAAAGTTTCTTCACCTCCCAGGTCGTAAAGAGATTTCTAGAAGGGGCGAAGAGGATCGCACCTCCAAACAGAATTCAGCACCAGCATGGAACCTCAATGTAGTGCTGACCCAATTGATAAAGGCACAATTCGAGCCCATGCACAAGGTTACACTGCACATGCTCACACTAAAGACAGCATTTTTAGTAGCTATCACATCACTGCGGAGAGTAAGTGATTTGCAGGCGCTAACACTTCAAGAGCCCTACCTGCAGATACACAGTTATAGGATTGTAATGAGAACAGACCCACACTTCATGCCAAAGGTGGTGTCTCGGTTCCACATCAGCCAAACAATCCAAATACCTAGTTTTTTCCAAAAACCAGCCACAAGCACAGAGAGAGCGCTGCACACACTGGACGCCAGGAGGGCGGTGATGCACTATATAGAAAGGACTTACCTTCAAATTGGAAGTAAAAAGATTCCTTATGAATAAGTTCTTACCTTAATAGGGTGTTGGATCATCTGCTCTAATGCATTGGACTGACACCTTTAAACCCTGTGCTGGATGCTATTCCATCTCGATATGTACCAGTTATTTTCTTATTATTTTGCTGACTCCGTGTACTTGTAATCGTTCTTTTCCTGTGAGTTCTATTTTGATATGTGTTTCTGTCTGTATTCCTATTTGACACTTGTTCTGCAACTGTTACCTTCCTTTCCCCACAATTGTAAAGCACTCCGATATCCCTCGGGATCATGTTCGCACTATATAAAACTTTATAACTAAACTAAAGGAGTGCAGAAAAACAAAGCAACTCTTTGTTTCATTCGTTTTTTGGAACAACCAGTTACCAAAAATACCACTGCACGATGGATTGCACAAGTTTCCAACTATGCCACGAACAAGCTGGGCAACAGTTACAAGGAGCAGCTCATGCTCACTCAACAAGGAAGAAAGGAGCTACAATTGCATTTCTAGCTAACACACCGATTCAAGACATTTGCCAAGCTGCAACATGGTCTTCAGTGCCCATATTCACTAAGCACTACTGTGTGGATAGCCAAATGAACAAAGAAGCGCAAGTGGGACAGAAGGTCTTGCTACACATATTCAGTAACCAGTGCTCATCTTCCATCCAGCCACCACAATAAGGACAAACCGCTACAAAGTCTATACACAGCATAGTGAATCCAGAAAGATTCACGCTGCAAAATGTATAGTTTTGCAGCGTGAATCTTTCTGGATTCACTATGCTGTGCATTATTCCGCGGTCTAGTGGTTGGGTCTGGAATCGTAGTTGTTTCTCTGGTTCTTTTCGAAGCCCAGCTAGGCGTCGACGTCGCACCTTTTGGTGTACTTCCTGTGACGTCGGCACGCTTCCTGCGGAAGCTCCCACATTTGAGCGCCATCTCCAGATTCTTTTTTCCGCTATTGGGTCTGGATCGTCACCGAGAGGATCCAGAGTTTTGGAGAAAAGAAAAAGGAACAGACTGAAATCTACCGAAAAGATTGGAGAATACATCCATGAACAAGACCACTGAGCCGGGACGACGAAGAAGGAGGAGAACATCGAAGACTTCGACATCCAACGGAGAATGCGCACACAGGGGGCCCCCTGAGTGCAGGAATGGACAAGACTCCGTTCAAATTCTGCTTCAATTGCTACCACAAATACGCGCAGAAGGACAAGCTCCCGGTCAGCAACTTCTGCCTGCCGGTCAACCACAAAAGCAAGGATTGCAACGCCTGCTCCGTCTTAACCCCGAAGACTCTCCGGATTAGAGAGAGGCAGGGGATAGCCAACCACAGCATGCAGGGCAAAGGCCAACCTCCATCGCTTCGGGACTTGGGCCTCTAAAGTGACGAAGCGGGCAACATCGCCGAGGGACCAGATGACTTCACGATCGTAGAGACAGATAAGAAAACAACAAAAGAGGTAGGCGAGACGTTGACCCCTAAAACCCCGACAGACTCTCGAAAGCCTGAGTCAGACTCTCGAAAAAAAGAGTCTAAGTCCACGAAAGGAGCACTGGCCCCGAAAATTTTTCCGGACACAGCTGCATCCAGGGACAAACAGCCCAGCGGATCCTTCGAAAGTACTCCCAGATGGCGAAAATGCAAGAAAAGCCTAGGTCGTCGAAGCACGTCCCCAAAAAGGAGCGCTCGACGCGGAAGGAAAAGGACCCGAAGGCTACTTCGAAGTTGACGTCGACGTCTACGTCAAAGAGATTGTCCGAAACACTCAACGCCGAACAGGCCGCCGAGATGGAAAGGAAAAAGAGAAGGCTTGTGGCCAAAATGGATAACATCCTGCAAAGGAAAAGAGAATTCGATAAACTGATGAAAAGGTTCACCATCTCGTCGAAGCCGGCAACAACGATCGTCGAATACGAAGAGGAGTTCGACGCCGAAGAGCCGCTGAAAACTCCCGAGCCCCAAGAACACCAAGAGGAGGAGGGCCTATACTATGACGAGGAAGGCGAGGTAGACCAGCGCACACGTTTGGACTCGGCATTCCTCTGTGGCACAGGACCTGGATTGGCAGGACCTCAACGCCGAAAGCCCGGAAGAGGCCGTGGAGACGTATCCTTTGAGGCCTTCGCCGCCAGATGACATTGGTATCTACAACATGGTCAACAGGAACGCGGCAACAGCTTATGGAGTGAAACTGGAGGAAGAAAAACCAAAAGCCTGCTTCCTCTGAGAGACCCTGCTCCCCACTCAAACCAGGAGTCAATTCCTCCCCATGCTACTAAGTGTCCTGGACCAGGGGAAGGAGGCATTCAGGGAACCAGCAAGCTGCAGGTCTGTCACACCTAGGACAGGGTAGAAATACAAAGACTCCTCTAAGGATCCTCCCTACAGCCAGGGATCCGTCATGGCTGACTCCATCATTGCAGCAACAGCCAGGAAGAGGGCCAACGTTCCCACAAACTCAGGCCCACCACCAGACAAAGAAAGTAAGAGGATAGACCTCACTGGAAGGAAAATAGAGAGGAATGCAGCAGTACACTGGCGCATTGCCAACTCTAATGCTCTAGACACACGTACCAGCATTGGGATGAGGTCGGACAGCTGCTCAAACACCTCCCTGAGCAGTACCAATAGAGAGCAACACACCTGGTGGAGGAAGGGAAGAATATAGCTAACTCATGCCTGAATGCGGCAGACACATCCAGCAGGCTCATGATGATCGGGGTCACAGAAAGAAGGCATGCGTGGCTGAGAATTTCAGGCTTCAAGCCGGAAGTATAGAATAACATTCTGAACACCCCTTTCAATGGAGAAACCCTGTTCGGAGCACCAGTGGATGAAAATCTCACCCAACTGAAAAAAGAAAATTAAACTGCAAGGTCCATGTGGGCCTTGCAATTCAGAGGAACGAAAAGAGGCACCCCGACACGGAGGCCAAACGGAAGGGGGGGGGGGAAACCAGCCGGGAACGTCACATCAGACATTCTAGCAGAACTACCAGGACGACAATCAAGCACAGCAGGGCCAGCAAAAACAAACCTGGCAATACCAGCCTCGGGCCAGTCCTTTCGCGGGAGGGTGAATGGACGAGGGCAAACAAGACGAGGGGCCAGCAACCCACCTCAAAGTGACTCCGCACCAGCAAGCGTGCCCACCCACACAACACCTCTATGGGAGGGGCACAACAAAGTCAACAAAAAAGGGTTACACCGACTAAGGATCAACGAACATGTAACACCAGTAGGAGGCAGACTAAAACACTTCTTCCAGGAATGGAAGAAAATAACAGTCAAATGAATCATGAACATCATACAGTTAGGATACCGCATAGAACTACCAAACAGGAAACCAAAAAGGAAGGCGCACTCCGCAAAAGAACTAGAGCTACTCCTAGAGGAGGCACAAGAACTCCTCCACAAAGAGGCCATAGAAACGGTACCATTCAAAGAAAGAAACATGGGAGTGTACTCAAACTACTTCCTCGTACCAAAGGTGGACGAAACATTAAGACCCATCTTGGATCTACGGTTCCTAAACCAATACATAAAGACACAAAAATTAAAAATGACATCCCTACAAGAAGTCATTCCTCAAATAAGGGACGGAGACTTTATGCCCACCATAGACCTCAAAGACGCCTACCTACACATTTCCATGAACAGGCAGCACAAACATCTACTGAGATTTGATATCGACAAAGCACACTACCAGTTCACAGGCCCGGCCTTCGGACTAAAATCCGCACCAAGGGTCTTCACCAAATGTCTTGCAGCTGTGGCAGCGCACCTCCGGAGGGAACGGATTCATGTATACCCCTACCTCGACGACTGGCTAATAAAAGTAAGTTCCTACAAACAATGCAAGAAACATGCACAGCGGGTCACAGAAACGCTGACAGACCTGTGATTCTCCATATACTGGGGGAAATCCTCAATGGAACCAGAACAAGTGAAGATCTTCCTCGGCGCACAGATCAACACCATACAGAGCAAGGTGTTCCCCAGCGACAAGAGAACACTCGCCCTGCTGAAGGAGACACGTCAGTACCAGAAGGGGCGAGCTCTGACAGTGAGGACAGCGAGCAAGATCATGGGGATGATGGCATCCTGCATACACCTAGTCCCCAATATACGGCTCCACATGAGACTATTCCAGGAATGGCTGCAACAACAAAGGTCACAGGCTACAGGGAGTTGGGACGATCTAGTGGTTGTAACGCACGCAATGCAAGAGTAGATAGCGTGGTGGAACAAAGAGAACATAACAAAGGGGAAGCCTTTAACACCACAAAACCCAACAGTGACCATCACCACAGACGCGTCCCAGAATGGATGGGGAGCACACGTGAACCAGCTCAAGGTGCGGGGTCTGTGGACTCTGGCAGATGCGATCAAGCACATCACCTACCTAGAACTAAAGACAGGGTTCCTTGCCCTAAAAGGCTTCCAGAAACAACTGTACGGGCAAAGAATGTTGACACAAACCGACAACACCACAACGATGTTCTACATCAACAAACAGGGAAGAACACAATCGGTTGCACTATCCAACCTAGCACAGGACATATGGATATGGGCCTTCCCACTCAAGATAGACCTCCTAGCTATACACCTACCAGGAAAAGACAATGGGGAGGCAGACTGGCTCAGCAGACAAACATTGGCATCCCACGAATGAGAGCTCAATGCACAAGAAACACAAAAGCTATTCAACAAGTGGGGGACACCAACAATAGACCTATTTGCAACGCACCAGAATGCAAAATGCCGATACTTCGCATCCAGGCAACCAGGGGAACAATCCCAGGGGAATGCCCTATGGATAATCTGGTCGAGAACATTTGCCTACGCTTTTCCCCCGATACCACTGATACACAGGGTACTCAGCAAATGCAGAACCAGCAACATGACGCTGATTCTGGTGGCACCACAGTGGGCCAGACAGTCATGGTTCTCACAAATATTGGAGATGGCGCAGGGACCACCTCACAAGTTCGGGAAAAGAAAGGACTTACTCTCCATGCAAAACGAAGAGGTACTCGAGCCAGAGAGCCTATGCCTAGCGGCATGGCTCCTGAAGACATAGAGTTTGCACACCTGAAACTGCCTGAGAGCACACAAGATGCAAGGAGACCTACCACATGGAGGTGCTATGTGGCAAAATGGAAAAGAATCACACAATGGTGAATCAGGGAAAAACTACACAAGAAAATGACGGTGCTAAAATACTTAACACACCTGCTAAAATCAAACCTAAGTTCTACCTCGCTGAGAGTACACCTAGCAGCGATAGTAGCATACACAAGTAAATGTAAATGTAAATGTCGGAATTTTTAAAGCGCACAGCTACCTCCACCGGAGGTGTCCCGGCGCTGTCCGTATACCGCTTAGGAACCCTTCCTGGCTTTCTTGGGAAATGTCCACTCCTGGGCACCCCCAGGTGCAGCCAGGCATCCCAGCGCTTTTGGGGCCGTTGTGGAGACTAAGCAAGCTATTGCCCAGAGTTGCAGCGTGGGACCCATGATCAGAACAGGCACTGAGGCGAGAATATCCAGTCAGGGGAATTAATGAGCGGGAGACCCGCCGAGGCGGGAATCGAACTCTGGTCCCTGGCCAGAGCTCTGCATCAAGGTCTGCCTGCTCTAACCATTGAGCCACACTTCTCACACTTCTCCACACAAGGGGAGAGGCAAGAAAAAGCTTCTTTACATCACAAGTAGTAAAAAGATTTCTGGAAGGGGCTAAAAGGATCGCATCATCAAATAGGGTGCCGCCACCAGCATGGAACCTTAATTTAGTCCTAACAGAGCTTATGAAGCCGCCTTTTGAACCCATACATAAGGCCTCACTGCAATTGCTCACGATGAAGACAGCCTTTCTAGTGGCAATCACCTTGCTACGCAGGGTAGGCAAACTGCAAGCACTAACGCTACAAGAACCTTACAGCCAAATACACAATGACAAAGTGGTGATGAGAACGGACCCGCACTTTATGCCAAAGGTGGTGTCAAGGTTTCACATGAACCAGACAATACAGATACCAAGCTTCTTTCAGAAACCATCCACAAGCGCAGAGAGGGCACTGCACACTCTGGACGCTAGAAGGGCAGTAATGCACTACATGGAAAGAACGAAAGAACACAGAAAAACAAAACAGTTCTTTGTGTCCTTTGCAAGCAGTTTCCTGGGAAAACCAGTAACAAAGGGAACCATTGCACGATGGATCGCACAAACGATACAATTTTGCCACAAACAGGCAGGTCAAGAACTAACAGAGGGGGCACAAGCCCACTCTACCAGGAAAAAGGGAGCGACAGTAGCCTTCCTGGCTAACACACCCATTCAAGACATATGCCTGGCGGCAACATGGGCTTCAGTGCACACAATCACTAAGCACTACTGGGTGGATATACAAATGAACAAGGAAGCACAAGTAGGACAGAAAGTGCTTCAACATATATTCAACAACCAATCCTCATCTTTCACCCAGCCGCCACAACCATAGCAAACGTCTCCAAAGTCTATGCACAGCATAGTGAATTCAAAAAGATTCACGCTGCAAAACGAATAGTTTCTTACCTGTCGGTGTAATTTTGCAGCTTGAAGATCTTTCTGGATTCACTAGCGTACCCACCCACCTCCGCCAGAAAGATGAGGCAGGAGAAGAAGGTGTAAATACAAGGACAATATACAAACAGACACCGTAAGAGACAAAGTGGGAATCCATTTACTTAAAGGAAAAACTTGATAACATTGTAAAAGAATTCACGAACATAGCACAAAAACAAGAAAAAAGAATCCAAAGATGGCGCCTAAATGTGGGAGCTTCCGCAGAAAGCATGCCGACGTCACAGGAAGTACACCAAAAGGTGGAACATCGACGCCCACCTGGGCTACGAAAAAAAAAAAAAAGAAAAGACTACGATTCCGGACCCAACCACTAGACCGCGGAATAATGCACAGCATAGTGAATCCAGAAAGATCTTCTAGCTGCAAAACTACACCGACAGGTAAGAAACTATTCGTTTCTTACCTGTCGGTGTAGTTTTGCAGCTTGAAGATCTTTCTGGATTCACTAGCGAACCCACCCTCCTCCGACAGAAAGATGAGACAGGAGGAAAGGGATTGAAAATGAACAAGACTTAGTAATTAAAAGGGAAAACAGAATAACACAAGAAAAGAAAAAAGAATTTGAAGATGGCAACCAAAGGTGGGAGCTTCTGGAGGAAGCAAGTCGACATCACGAAAGATACCAAATGGTGGTATGTCGACGCCCACCTGGGCCACGAAAAAAAGAGAGAAAAAAAAGACTACAATTCCGGACCCAACCACTAGATGGTGGAATAATGCACAGCATAGTGAATCCAGAAAGTCTTCAAGCTGCAAAACTACACCCACAGGTAAGAAACTATACGTTATCCCCTAAGCCTTGCAAAACTCACCTGAAGAGCGAGGTAAAATGGGAATCCGAATCTAACTCCAGAGAAATCCCCTTCAACTGGAACAAGATACATATTACTCCCTTCTCAAAGACAATCTCACCAATACTACTCCTACTTGTAAGTAACCATTTTGTTTTTCCATTAATTGGGAAAAATTCTCTCTCAAGACTACAAATGGAAAAGATGTTCATAGAGGCCAGACTGAATGCCAAAGAACGGAAAGCATTCCCTGTAGAAAAGAGAATCTAGGCATCGTTCTCACTCAAGCATCGGATCGAAATCTAGAGCAGTTCGATAAACTCTTTATGAGGATTAAAAACTCATTAGCTAACAATACAACCCCTTTGCGACAAGATCTAGCGCTAGCAACCACAAGGGGACCCCAGAACGCTGTTCCCAGTTCCTCTACGGATACACCTCCCTCCTCGCCCTCCTATCGACCTTCGGCCCTGCTGGGCGGCGGGTCGAATGCTCCACCCATTGCACTGCCAGTGACCCTCTTACCATTACCAACCTCTCTATCAAGACACCCTGGAACACCGCAAATCCTCAGTGACCAACTCTCCCCTCTGGAACCTCTCAATACCACCACTGACACATCTGGCTCTCAATGAGACCCTTCCCCCTCCAGTTCTCCCCACACAACTTATACACCTCCACCAGCACCCAGACTTGGTGGCATGCCTGGACCAACTACACCCTCTGGAACCTCTCAATACCGCCACTGACCCATCTGGCACTAAACAAGACCCTTCCTCCCGCCAGTTCTCCCCACACAACTTCTACCTCTTCCCCAGCACCTTGACTTGGTGGCATGCCTGGACAATTTATCCCTCCAGCTGCACCTTCTCACCATCGAACTTCATGATCTAAAAGCCCTCTCATTGGAACATCTCCCCGGGATAAGCTCCCTCCTCTCCTGTATGAATCTGCCCAGAGCCCCTGCTAACGCTAGCGTTAGAGCTCGCCTTGACCAAATCTCTCCCCTCTCTATCTCTTTAACCGTACCCCTACCTAAGTGGGAATAGCTTTTTTTGTTTGTAAATTTTTTTTATTGAAGTCCTTGGATGAACCAATACATAAAGGCACAAAAAATATTAATGACATATTCAAAGCGACTGAAAAGACAGAATTCACATCACTACTAAAAGATGAAAAAAAATACATAAATTAAACATTTCAAAATCTATTACAATTCATTAATCGAAATACCGTCCCCATGTTTTTTCAAATTTTCTGACCCCCCCCAATTCTTTGAGCGTAAATTTGTTCGCATTTTCTGACTCTTTCCATTTTATGGAACCATTCTTGTACCATGGGGCAGTGTTGTGACCGCCAATTCTGTAATAACAATAATCTGGCCACTGCCATTGCTATATAAATCAGTTTAACTAGTTGTTTTGGTAGCATAAGCACTGGATCAAAACCAAACAATATTAGCTTAACATTCAAGGAAATCATAATTTTATACTGGTTTTGAAAAAACGCAAAGATTCCCTCCCAAAATGACGTAATTTTTTAGCAATAAGCTATTATGTGGGACCAATTGGCAGGATTATGATGCAAACACCTAAAACAGTTGGATGAATTATTAGAATACATTTTAGCTACAGCAGCCAGAGTATAATACAAGAGCCATTTACTAAAAAATAGCATTTTGCGCCAATTAGCGCCCCTTAATACAGTAAAGTTCAGTCTATTAATATTCTTCCAAATAGTTGGAGATAACACTATATTTTCCTGTCCCTGCCATTTATTAATTGCTTTAAGACTTAAGTTTTGCTCCCTACTCGAAGTTAAACAACGTTTCCACTCCCCCCGGTTTCTTCTCCCGCAAATGCAGATAAAGTTAATTAAATAGTTGAGTGGCTGAGCTAAACAATGTAGGGTCCAATTGACGCAGCGCCCTATAAATCAAATTATATGAGCCTAACAATAAAAAATTTCCTTGAACTAGGGATGCCATGTCTAACAGGGTTAACCATAAACCGTCTTTGATGTAGTTGTTTAACATAATGAACCCTACCCGGTACCAATTTTCTACTATCTCAGGACAAATGTCGATCCCTAGAAAGGGGAATACACTGTTTAAAGAGGAGACTAAATTGAAAGTGGGGAGGGAGTATCTTTTAAGCATCACAAAGCGCCTCTTAAAAAACAATTTAATGTCTTGTAGCGAACCAGTTTGGGTGATTTAAATACATGAAGATGGGAGGGTATCTGGGTCTCACGACAGATTAAATCAAAGAAGAATTTATAAATAGCTTCTGATTTTGGTCTTTAAATCTGGCTAAGTATTGTGCAAACTATGCATTGTAATAGTCTTTGAGATTTGGAAGAGCAAGACCTCCTTGCTCCTTATCCTCATATAAAGTATTTATCGCTATCCGAGGTGTCTTTTTAGCCCAAATGAAAGATGAAAACAAAGATTCTGCTTTAGAAAAAAAGGATCCGGGTAAAAAACAAGAAATGGTGGAAAATAAAAAGTTAAATAAAGGGAGGACAGACATTTTGATTAATGCGACACGACCAAGAATAGATAATGATAGAGGGTTCCATCTTTCCAGCATTGATCGTACCTTCTGAAGAAGGGTCTCAAAGTTTAATCTATATAGGTTTAACGGAGGAGGAAAAGAAAACCCCCAAATATCTTTTGGGTCTATTGTTAAAGCAGGTACTTAAATCAGAGTGAAGCTCAGGGTCTATGCCTCCACAAACCAAAATTTCTGTTTTCTTTTTATTGATCCGATAACCGCCAAGGGCCTCAAATTCTTCAACTATCTTCAGAGCATGTGTTTGGGATTGTATATCAGGCTTAATTAGCAGCATTATATCGTCCGCATATAATTTGATTTTAGGCATCGAGATAACGGGAGAAAAAATATTCACTGATTCTCTAATTGCGGTTGCTAAAGGTTCAATAAAAAATGCAAATAAAACAGGGGACAGTGGGCAGCCCTGCCTAGTACCACGTTTAACTGACACTGATCCCACAGATACTGCATTGATAATAATATTAGCTTGGGCCCCTGAATAGAGATTCTGAATCAAATTTATAATTACCTCTGGGATCCCAAAGTGCTCTAAAATAGTAAAAAGTGTCTCCCAAACCACCAAATCAAAAGCTTTTTCGGCATCAAATAACAAAATTAACGCAGGCACCCCTCGTGTTTCAAAATAGTCTAAAGCCTCGGTTAAAAAGTGTGTATTGGACATCAGTTGTCGACCGGCAATAAAGCCATTTTGATCTGCGTGGATCAAGTCTGGACAGATTGAATTAAAACGCGTAGATAATAATTTTGTAGTGATTTTATAGTCCGTATTTAATAATGTAATGGGTCTATATGAATTTGGGTCATTAGATGATTTGCCCTTTTTCAGAAAGCTTACCACGGTTCCTTCCCGAAACGAATCAGGGACTGAACCGCCCTCCAACATAAAGTTTAATAGTTGCAAAAATAAATCGGAGAATGAACTAAAAAATACCTTAAAAAACTCGGCGGGGAACCCATCAGGCCCGCAGGCCTTACCCATTGGAAGGTTTTGCACGGCCAGCTCTACTTCCTCCCTGGTAAATGATTTAGCCAGTGTAGATTGTTCTATAAAGGATAAAGCGGGAAGAGTATTTTTATTTAAATATTTTAGTAGCTCTTGTCGATCTAAGTGGTAATAGCACCGAATCTGCTCTCACTCACGTTATGGATGACATACTGAAAATGCTTGATCAAAATGAATCGTGCCTCCTTATCCTCCTTGACCTTTCCTCTGCGTTTGACACTGTTAATCACGACAACCTTCTATCCATTCTAGAGCACAGATGGGCCTGTCTGGCTCGGTGTTGCAATGGTTCACGTCCTTCTTCTAGCACAGATCCTAAAGAGTGAAGGCGAATTACTCTTTCTCTCTCAGCCATTTCCATTATCCATGGGTGTCCCCCAAGGGTCCACCCTAACTCCCATACTCTTCAACTTGTTCTTGGAACCATTAGCTAATGCACTAAATTCCATGGACATTCTCTTCCACATGTATGCGGATGACACCAAACTCTACCTGAAAATCTCCTCCCTGGATAACATCACCTCACTCAACACTACCCTACTGACTACTCACAACTGGTTAACTGTGAACCACCTCCTGCTCAACACCTCCAAAACAGAATTCCTACTCATCTCTCCTCCAAAGCACACTCCTATGCCAGAACTCTGGATGAATTACCTCACTGCCTTCAACTGCTCCCTCCCTCATTATCGACTCAGCTCAATCCCTCGAAATTACTCGGGACAAGCGCTTGAACATGAAGACTCATATTAGCAATGTGTGCAAGGGAGCTAACCACCTGTTGAGGATACTCGGGAATCTCAAACCTTTTCTCCCACAAACTGACTTCGAACATTTAGTCCAAGCGCTTGTTTTGCCAAGACTAGACTATTTCAGTGCTACGGTCTGTGGTCTCCCCAAATATACCTTGGCCCCGATAAGGGCCTCATTGAATGTGGCAGTCAGACTGGTTAGGGGTACCAAAAGAAATGTGCACATCTACCCAGTCTTGAGATCCCTAAATTGGCTGCCCTACGAAGCAAGAATACAGCTAAAGATTGCTTGCCTATCACACAAAGCCCTCCATTTCAAACCCCCCCAGTTATCTAGCGCAAAAGCTAGAACTATCCGGAGGAGGTAGACCTTCTAGGAGTGCCAACTCTCTCATCCTGAAACTTCAGATCTTTCGCAAGAAGAGGGACATGCCACTGAGCTTTCTCCGGCTCAGCTCTGAATATCTGGAACTCTCTCCCACCGGAAATACGTAGAATCTCCTCCAAGGTTAACTTTAAATTGGAAGTAAAAGGATTCCTTCTGAATAAGTTCTTACGTTAATAGTTTGTTGGATCATCTGCTCTAATGCATTGGACTTACACCTTTAAACCCTGCGCTGGATTCTATTCCATCTCGATATGTACCAGTTATTTTCGTATTATTTTGCTGACTCCGTGTACTTGTAATTGTTCTTTTCCTGTGACTTCTATTTTGAAATGTGTTTCTGTCTGTATTCCTAATTGACACTTGCTCTGCAACTGTTACCTTCCTTTCCCCAGAATTGTAAAGCGCTCTGATATCCCTCGGGATCATGTTCGCGCTATATAAAACTTTATAAGTAAATAAATAAATTGAACAAGCAAGTTGGCCTTTACCAGAAAGGACTGCCTCCAACATCGAGGACCATGAGTAAGCATAATGGCCTTATGCATAACACCAGATGTCATGCTACACTTCAGACCGCTACAGGAGTAGCTGCTGACAGAAAGATCAGAGGCAACAGTAAGTTGACAAGATGTAGTAGTTGTCACAGAGTGCACAAGGATGTACAGTCAAGGTTCTGACCTGTATCAAATATTGATAAACTAATGCATCTGGACCAGTCGGGCTTCATTCCCTATCACTTCACGAGACAAAACCTTAGGAAACTTTTCGAAAGTTTGCAGATAGCACACAGTGTCTGAAAATCAATTGACAACTTAACTGGATGCTAAAGAAACATTCAACTCTCTAGAATGGCGGTCCTAATAGTGGTCCTACAAATAATTGGATTTTGCCCAAGATTTATATCTTAGATTGTACTCCTTTATACAAAGCCTAATGCGAGGGTTCGAGACAGTGGGGACATCTCAAGGGATTTCTTCCCGGGGAGGAGGACAAGACAGGTCTGTCCTGTTTCCCCGTTATTGTTCACATTGTCTATCAAGCCTCTGGCAAATTGGATCCAGAAGGATGCATTAATATTTAGGGGTTGAGATGGGACCATGGTTGGGAGTATATTTTCATTTAGGTCTATGATATCTTGTTATATTTGGCAGACCCCATACATTTGTTGATCAGATGCTTTACATGAATCAGTTGCTTTGGTGAATGTTTAGGCTTGCTCATAAACTGGTCCAAAACCAGTTATACTCCCTCTGATGGATTGGGACTATGTTTGGGAATCCAGACTGGGTGAGATCTCTGAACCTCTGAGGGTTTCACAGAAAGGGACTTACTGGGAATCTCCAAAATTGGAGAGATATGGAACTCAACAAGTATTAAGACCTTCGAAGAGCTCTAGAAGGAGTTCGAACAACACACAGTACTGTAAATGCGTACAAGTTATACACTAATTTATAAGATGCACAAATGTTGAAGAAGAATTACCTCTAGAATATAAAGTCTTTTCAAGCCATATCGCAGTTGCACAGGACATTGATTGATAGCTGTCAGGAAACAACCAGACCCCCCTCAAAGTTAAATGGTAAAGTGGATAATGGAATAAGGGAGAAATATGTGTATGACACCTGTAGATATCAAAAGGAATTAGCAGTTGGGACAGAATCTAGATTGAGGCAATTGAAAATTTTGCAACAAGTCTATTATACTAGAGCATATGATAGATACATCTAACTGCAGATTCTTTGCCTTAGAATATCCCAGGCGTCAGACTGGATCTAGAAACTTTTGCTTGAGCAATACCCTTGCGCATTGGTAGGTGCCATCGGTCAGTAACATGAGATGTCGTCTGCGCCAAAATTGATGTCCCCGTCACATATATAAACGCTGCCTGGGTGTGCTAATGTCAGTTCTTTTTAGGTTTCGCCTGTCGAAAGCTGCACAAGCAGTGTTTCGCGCAGGCGAAATCAAATGACTTACACTGTGTGGCTATGTCCCACCCTCTCTTTCCATTGGCTAGCTCCATAAATGGAGGCTAGTCATTGGAAGAGAGATCTGCTCGTCATTCTGCGAGCAGATTCGTTGCCGTTCCTGCGATTTTTAGGCTTTCCGCCACGTCATGCGGCGGATGTCATTTTTTTTCTTCCAGGCCGGCATCCTTCGTCACACCAGCCTGCTCTCTCTCCCTGGTAGGACGCAGACCCGACCCGCTCCCTACTCCGAGCAGGGGTGGGCTGCGCCATTTCACTTTTCTTGTTATTATTTTGGGGGTTGGGAGTGAGAGGGTGGATTGCTCGGTATAATAAATAATTGGCAGATAGGAGGACCCTGCGGAGTTCTTCTATGCCCTTGCGCGTTGTGTTGTGGTTGTCAAACGGTCCCGGCATGAACAAAGGTGCAATCGCTCACAGGCCAGTCACAACCCGGTGTCGTGTTTACAGCGCTCGCGCACGGAGTGTGTCACTTAGTCCTGGCCTCTGTGGCGTCTGACCCCTATTCCCAGGGTGTGCAGGCGCTTCTTCCGTGTCTGCGTTGTCCGGCGTGTGGTCACTCTCCGCACCTCGGGCGTTCTGGCATGCTTGCTTGCTGCCTCTGTGCGCCACTTGTGCGTGCTGCGTTTCTTCCTGTGTTTATACACACACTGAGCTTCGGTGTTCCACTCTATTTTTAGGGGTAAACAACCTTGACTACGCAACTTTTACCACACAGTGCCTTTACAACGCAACTTTTACAACGCAAACCATTACAACGCATTGCGCTGGGGGGGCGCTCTAGGATAGGGAATGTGTTTAATATACTATCCAACACCTTCCCTACTATCCACGGGGACTGGAGTTTGAATAGTAAATTAAACAATTCACTATCCAGCGCCTAAAAGCATTATGCGTTGTAAAGGTATTCGTTGTAAATACCGCGTTGTAAAGGCATGCGATGTAAAAGCATGCGTTGTAATGTCATACATCCATTTTTAGGCACATATGAGACACACTTATTTAAGGGCGTGAAAGTGACACACTTGTAAGATTGGCACCATCTCCCCGGTATCTGGACACCTCCCCATGTCCAAGTAAACCCCATAAGCTGTGCGGGCAGCCTAGAACCTTGATGAGAGTGAATGTCTGTTCCCGCACAGTACAGCCCTTGCCATCGTTATATAGTCGGCATGATTTAAGTGAACTAACTCTTCAGAGGGGTGAGAGTTACAGTTGAGAAGGAATACGGTACCACTGTATCATCTTTCCAAATCGGTGCAGCTTGAAAGCTTATTTCTCAAATCAAAAACATTGATAGATCGAGTGGATAGTTTTTGTGTGTTTGTTTTAGAGCTATGGCATTCGGGATTTCCATTCCAGTCTCTACATTTCAGATTGTTCACTGGCATGCTAGCATCTCCATTAAGCAGCATGCCTGATTTCTAGGCTGCATTAGTCCTGTCCTCGTAACTAACATTATCATTTGTTTAATTTAAAAATACATGGATCATTTTATTCAGTGGTTTGTTGCAACTTTTTAATATACATAGGTGTATGTGCAGAGTAGAGAGTGCAGAGTAGAGAGTGGTGAGTGCAGAGTGGTGAGTGCAGAGTGCAGAGTAGTGAGTGCAGAGTGACTAGGGAGTGCAGAGTGACTGCAGAGTGCTAGGGAGTGCAGAGTGACTGCAGAGTGCTAGGGAGTGCAGAGTGACTGCAGAGTGCTAGGGAGTGCAGAGTGACTGCAGAGTGCTAAGGAGTGGTAGGGAGTGCAGAGTGGCTGCAGAATGCTAGGGAGTGCAGAGTGACTGCAGAGTGCTAGGGAGTGCAGAGTGCTAGGGAGTGCAGAGTGACTATAGAGTGCTAGGGAGTGCAGAGTGACTGCAGAGTGCTAGGGAGTGCAGAGTGACTAGGGAGTGCAGAGTGCTAGGGAGTGCAGAGTGACTAGGGAGTGCAGAGTAACTAGGGAGTGCTAGGGAGTGTAGAGTGACTGCAGAGTGCTAGGGAGTGCAGAGTGACTAGGGAGTGCTAGGGAGTGCAGAGTGACTGCAGAGTGCTGGGGAGAGCTAGGGAGTGCTAGGGAGTGCAGAGTGACTAGGGAGTGTTAGGGAGTGCAGAGTGCTAGAGAGTGCAGAGTGACTAGGGAGTGCTAGGGAGTGCAGAGTGACTAGGGAGTGCTAGGGAGTGCAGAGTGACTGCAGAGTGCTAGGGAGTGCAGAGTGCTAGGGAGTGCAGAGTGACTAGGGAGTGCTAGAGAGTGCAGAGTGACTGCAGAGTGCTAGGGAGTGCAGAGCGACTGCAGAGTGCATGGGAGTGCAGAGTGACAGCAGAGTGCTGGGGAGTGCAGAGTGACAGCAGAGTGCTAGGGAGTGCAGAGTGCTAGGGAGTGCAGAGTGACTAGGGAGTGCAGAGTGACTAGGGAGTGCAGAGTGCTGAGTGCTAGGGGGTGCAGAGTGACTAGGGAGTGCTAGGGAGTGCAGAGTGACTGCAGAGTGCTAGGGAGTGCAGAGTGACTAGGGAGTGCTAGGGAGTGCAGAGTGACTGCAGAGTGCTAGGGAGAGCTAGGGAGTGCAGAGTGACTAGGGAGTGCAGAGTGACTAGGGAGTGCTAGGGAGTGCAGAGTGCTAGGGAGTGCAGAGTGACTAGGGAGTGCAGAGTGACTAGGGAGTGCTAGGGAGTGCAGAGTGACTGGGGAGTGCTAGGGAGTGCAGAGTGCTAGGGAGTGCAGAGTGACTATGGAGTGCTAGAGAGTGCAGAGTGACTGCAGAGTGCTAGGGAGTGCCGAGTGACTAGGGAGTGCTAGGGAGTGCCGAGTGCTAGGGAGTGCCGAGTGACTAGGGAGTGCTAGGGAGTGCAGAGTGACTAGGGAGTGCTAGGGAGTGCAGAGTGCTAGGGAGTGCAGAGTGACTATGGAGTGCTAGGGAGTGGAGAGTGACTGCAGAGTGCTAGGTAATGCTAGGGAGTGCAGAGTGACTGCAGAGTGCTAGGGAGTGCAGAGTGACTGCAGAGTGCTAGGGAGTGCAGAGTGACTGCAGAGTGCTAAGGAGTGGTAGGGAGTGCAGAGTGGCTGCAGAATGCTAGGGAGTGCAGAGTGACTGCAGAGTGCTAGGGAGTGCAGAGTGCTAGGGAGTGCAGAGTGACTATAGAGTGCTAGGGAGTGCAGAGTGACTGCAGAGTGCTAGGGAGTGCAGAGTGACTAGGGAGTGCAGAGTGCTAGGGAGTGCAGAGTGACTAGGGAGTGCAGAGTAACTAGGGAGTGCTAGGGAGTGTAGAGTGACTGCAGAGTGCTAGGGAGTGCAGAGTGACTAGGGAGTGCTAGGGAGTGCAGAGTGACTGCAGAGTGCTGGGGAGAGCTAGGGAGTGCTAGGGAGTGCAGAGTGACTAGGGAGTGTTAGGGAGTGCAGAGTGCTAGAGAGTGCAGAGTGACTAGGGAGTGCTAGGGAGTGCAGAGTGACTAGGGAGTGCTAGGGAGTGCAGAGTGACTGCAGAGTGCTAGGGAGTGCAGAGTGCTAGGGAGTGCAGAGTGACTAGGGAGTGCTAGAGAGTGCAGAGTGACTGCAGAGTGCTAGGGAGTGCAGAGCGACTGCAGAGTGCATGGGAGTGCAGAGTGACAGCAGAGTGCTGGGGAGTGCAGAGTGACAGCAGAGTGCTAGGGAGTGCAGAGTGACTGCAGAGTGCTAGGGAGTGCAGAGTGACTAGGGAGTGCAGAGTGACTAGGGAGTGCAGAGTGCTGAGTGCTAGGGGGTGCAGAGTGACTAGGGAGTGCTAGGGAGTGCAGAGTGACTGCAGAGTGCTAGGGAGTGCAGAGTGACTAGGGAGTGCTAGGGAGTGCAGAGTGACTGCAGAGTGCTAGGGAGAGCTAGGGAGTGCAGAGTGACTAGGGAGTGCAGAGTGACTAGGGAGTGCTAGGGAGTGCAGAGTGCTAGGGAGTGCAGAGTGACTAGGGAGTGCAGAGTGACTAGGGAGTGCTAGGGAGTGCAGAGTGACTGGGGAGTGCTAGGGAGTGCAGAGTGCTAGGGAGTGCAGAGTGACTATGGAGTGCTAGAGAGTGCAGAGTGACTGCAGAGTGCTAGGGAGTGCCGAGTGACTAGGGAGTGCTAGGGAGTGCCGAGTGCTAGGGAGTGCCGAGTGACTAGGGAGTGCTAGGGAGTGCAGAGTGACTAGGGAGTGCTAGGGAGTGCAGAGTGCTAGGGAGTGCAGAGTGACTATGGAGTGCTAGGGAGTGGAGAGTGACTGCAGAGTGCTAGGTAATGCTAGGGAGTGCAGAGTGACTGCAGAGTGCTAGGGAGTGCAGAGTTACTGCAGAGTGCTAGGGAGTGCAGAGTGACTAGGGAGTGCAGAGTTACTAGGGAGTGTAGAGTGCTAGGGAGTGCAGAGTGACTAGGGAGTGCAGAGTGACTAGGGAGTGCAGAGTGACTAGGGAGTGCTAGGGAGTGCAGAGTGACTGCAGAGTGCTAGGGAGTGCAGAGTGACTAGGGAGTGCTAGGGAGTGCAGAGTGACTGCAGAGTGCTAGGGAGAGCTAGGGAGTGCAGAGTGACTAGGGAGTACAGCGTGACTAGGGAGTGCTGAGTGCTAGGGAGTGCAGAGTGACTAGGGAGTGCTAGGGAGTGCAGGGTGACCAGGGAATGCAGAGTGACTGCAGAGTGCTAGGGAGTGCTAGGGAGTGCAGAGTGACTACGGAGTGCTAGAGAGTGCAGAGTGACTGCAGAGTGCTAGGGAGTGCAGAGTGACTGCAGAGTGCTAGGGAGTGCAGAGTGACTGCAGAGTGCTAGGGAGTGCTAGGGAGTGCAGAGTGACTAGGGAGTGCAGAGTGACTAGGGAGTGCAGAGTGCTGAGTGCTAGGGAGTGCTAGGGAGTGCAGAGTGACTAGGGAGTGCAGAGTGACTAGGGAGTGCTAGGGAGTGCAGAGTGACTGCAGAGTGCTAGGGAGTGCAGAGTGACTAGGGAGTGCAGAGTGACTGCAGAGTGCTAGGGAGAGCTAGGGAGTGCTCGGGAGAGCAGAGTGACTAGGGAGTGCAGAGTGCTAGGGAGTGCAGAGTGACTAGGGAGTGCTAGGAAGTGCAGAGTGACTAGGGAGTGCTAGGGAGTGCAGAGTGACTGCAGAGTGCTAGGGAGTGCAGAGTGCTAGGGAGTGCAGAGTGACTAGGGAGTGCTAGGAAGTGCAGAGTGACTAGGGAGTGCTAGAGAGTACAGAGTGACTAGGGAGTGCTAGGGAGTGCAGAGTGAATAGGGAGTGCAGAGTGACTAGGGAGTGCTAGGAAGTGCAGAGTGACTAGGGAGGGGAGAGTGACTGCAGAGTGCTAGGGAGTGCTAGGGAGTGCAGAGTGACTGCAGAGTGCTAGGGAGTGCAGAGTGACTGCAGAATGCTAGGGAGTGCAGAGTGACTAGGGAGTGCAGAGTGACTTGGGAGTGCAGAGTGACTAGGGACTGCTAGGGAGTGCTAGGGAGTGCAGAGTGCAAGGGAGTGCTAAGCAGTACTAGGTAGTGCAGAGTGCTAGGGAGTGCAGAGTGACTAGGGAGTGCTAAGCAGTACTAGGGAGTGCAGAGTGACTAGGGAGTGCAGAGTGACTGCAGAGTGCTAGGGAGTGCTAGGGAGTGCAGAGTGACTGCAGAGTGCTAGGGAGTGCAGAGTGACTAGGGAGTGCTAGAGAGTGCAGAGTGACTGCAGTGTGCTAGGGAGTGCTAGGGAGTGCAGAGTGACTGCAGAGTGCTAGGGAGTGCTAGGGAGTGCAGAGTGACTGCAGAGTGCTAAGGAGTGCTAGGGGTGCAGGGTGACTGCGGAGTGCTAGGGAGTGCAGAGTGACTGCAGAGTGCTAGGGAGTGCAGAGTGACTAGGGAGTGCAGAGTGCTGAGTGCTAGGGAGTGCAGAGTGACTAGGGAGTGCAGAGTGGCTAGGGAGTGCAGAGTGACTAGGGAGTGTTAGGGAGTGCTAGGGAGTGCAGAGTGACTAGGGAGTGCAGAGTGACTGCAGAGTGCTAGGGAGTGCAGAGTGACTGCAGAGTGCTAGGGAGTGCAGAGTGTCTAGGGAGTGCTAGAGAGTGCAGAGTGGCTGCAGAGTGCTAGGGAGTGCAGAGTGACTAGGTAGTGCTAGGGAGTGCAGAGTGACTAGGGCGTGGTAGGGAGTGCAGAGTGACTAGGGAGTGCTAGGGAGTGCAGAGTGTCTAGGGAGTGGAGAGTGACTGCAGAGTGCTAGGGGTGCTAGGGAGTGCAGAGTGACTGCAGAGTGCTAGGGAGTGCAGAGTGACTGCAGAATGCTAGGGAGTGCTAGGGAGTGCAGAGTGACTAGGGAGTGCAGAGTGACTAGGGACTGCTAGGGAGTGCTAGGGAGTGCAGAATGCAAGGGAGTGCAGAGTGCGAGGGAGTGCAGAGTGACTAGGGAGTGCTAGGGAGTGCAGAGTGCTAGGGAGGGCTAGGGAGTGCTAGGGAGTGCAGAGTGACTAGGGAGTGCTAGGGAGTGCAGAGTAACTAGGGAGTGCTAGGGAGTGCAGAGTGACTAGGGAGTGCTAGGGAGTGCAGAGTGACTGCAGAGATTAAGCTAATGGCAATGTAAATGACAATGCCATTTATTTATCTGTTTTCAAAACCAACACATAAATACAAATTTTGTCATTTACAATGCCAATAGCTCTAACTTTTCCAAAGGCGAAACCATTGCATTGTAAATGCTTGTTTTTTCTGTGCCATCTAGTGCAGATCCGTGAAGAGAGCTGCTCTCCGTCACTTTTTGACAGGCTTTTTTTGATGTTATGTCAACAATTCTTGATGTGTAGGGTTTTCCCTCGATGTTGAATAAAAGCTCTGGATTCAAACCATACTGCGCATGCCACTGCACCATGTTGGTGACGGATCCACACTTAATCTTTCAATGGTGCCTGGAGCGCGAGCACAACTCAAAGTCGTGCTCCGGCTGCCATGCCATGGTTCTGAAGGCTTTGAAGAAGTGGTGTCAAAAGCTGCTTGCAGGCCTGCAATGGGCTCCACGTTGCTCACCCTGAAAGGTCTCATTCCTGGTCGAGAGGAAGGTCTGGGCACCTCTCCGGGAGTCTTAAGTCGTCAAGTCCATCAGGTAAGAGGCAAAAGAAACGCAAGAAGTCGAAGTGTGCTTCCTCTTCTCCCCGTCCGTCGGCCGACTTGACAGAGGACCCACGGTGTTCTGGGCCTCATTCTGCGGAACCTGCGCCTGTGTCGGCTCTGTGCTTCCCTGCATTTCCAGTAGCCGGAGCGACCCTCAACCAGCTTAAAGATTGTGCCTCATGTTTGTGCGACCTGACCCTCCCTGCGCGCCTTCGGGCCCCGGAGGCTTAGGAAGGGCTCCATCGGGTTCTCCTCCGGTGGTTCCAGCCCCTGCGCTAATGGCCCCCAATGGATCCGGTGGTGGATCCGGACCGGTGCCGGTCAAACCCCTGCGTCCTTTCCTGGCTCTGGCCCATGCGCCAAGACTCTCACCGGCACCAGTCCCATCAATATTCCTGATCACCCAGAGCCGGATCGACGCCTTTTGATACAGTTTGGTGGTCTAAACCTCTACCTCACAAGGCGCATTCCCTTTTGCACACCCAGAATGGGAATCCTAGAGGCTGAATAGTTGGGGCAAGAAGATTTTTTCTTCCGCCAGCCTTGCATTGCTGTCAGTGAACACTGCATTCCTGTGTGGGAAACTGTTGTGAAGGTGCTGCCACAGGTGCAGGAGGAGACCCGGGCCTTTCTCTTCCAAGTGGTATCAGACGGGCGAGATGTGGCCAAGTTCCCCATTCCCTGTGGGCTCGACACCACTGACTCGCTGGGCAGAGCAATGTCGTCAACTGTGGCTATTCAACCACACATGGCTGAAGACTTCTGGCTTTTCTGGGAATGTACAGGCTTCCCTTAGTGACATGCCCTTTCATGGCACCTGTCTCTTCGAAGACCAGGCAGATATGCCCTGGATCCCTTTAAGGAAGTGGAAGAGGTGTGGCAAAGCGGCCAGGGTGCCTGACTCTGGAATACGGGGTTTACGGTTCGATCCCTGGCGGCAGGTTAGCCCTGCACCATGTGACTCTGGGCAATAGCTCTCTTAATCTTCCCGACCGCCCCCAGCGCCGGGACACTACTTAGGAGATATCCCTGCGCTTTACAAATACTGGTATTTCATTTCTCGCGGGCTAAAGCCAAGTCCTTGGGCCTCTCAGTGACCACCCGTCCCCAGTCTGCTCTTCGTCCATTTCGTGGCCACGGAAGAGTCATTGTGACGCTCCAGCCACAAGACCATGCAGGTTCTGTAACCTCCATGCAGCCGCAGTCGCAGCTCCTTTCGGCCCCATGGATCAGGCAGCCACAGGTCTAGTCAGTCCACTCCCCCCCCTGCAGCCTCTTAATGTTCCTAGTCTGGCCCTTCAGGATCATAGGCGACCGATTGGTGGCAGGATCAGCCATCACCTCACCACCCCCTTTTCTGAATCGTTTTTGGCCACTATAGGTGTGGCAGGGTATACTCAGACATGAGTCCCTTGTTCACTGTTCCATCAGGATTCAAGCAAGCCGGGCCGACGACGGCTGAAATGCCAGAAACCGGTCCCCGGAAGCTTGTCTCCTTTCTGGTGAAGAATTGGCTTGGTAGTTTGGTCTGCCCTGTTCCCATGATGCACCGGGCCAGGGACAGACTAATTTGCATATAGCCAGGTTCTGAGCTGGGATGGGGCAGTGAGCTAAATAACGGTGATGGATCAAGCCCTGATCTTTGGACTGGGTAAGTGTGGTCTGCTTAATTCAGACACTCTGTTCATCACCACCCCCTTTTCTGAATCGTTTTTGGCCACTATAGGTGTGGCAGGGTATATATACTCAGACATGAGTCCCTTGCTCACTGCTCCATCAGGATTCAAGCAAGCCGGGCCGACGACGGCTGAAATGCCAGAAACCGGTCCCCGGAAGCTTGTCTCCTTTCTGGTGAAGAATTGGCTTGGTAGTTTGGTCTGCCCTGTTCCCATGATGCACTGGGCCAGGGACAGACTAATTTGCATATAGCCAGGTTCTGAGCTGGGATGGGGCAGTGAGCTAAATAACGGTGATGGATCAAGCCCTGATCTTTGGACTGGGTAAGAGTGGTCTGCTTAATTCAGACACTCTGTTCATCACCACCCCCTTTTCTGAATCGTTTTTGGCCACTATAGGTGTGGCAGGGTATACTCAGACATGAGTCCCTTGCTCACTGCTCCATCAGGATTCAAGCAAGCCGGGCCGACGACGGCTGAAATGCCAGAAACCGGTCCCCGGAAGCTTGTCTCCTTTCTGGTGAAGAATTGGCTTGGTAGTTTGGTCTGCCCTGTTCCCATGATGCACTGGGCCAGGGACAGACTAATTTGCATATAGCCAGGTTCTGAGCTGGGATGGGGCAGTGAGCTAAATAACGGTGATGGATCAAGGGGCAGTGAGCTAAATAACGGTGATGGATCAAGCCCTGATCTTTGGACTGGGTAAGAGTGGTCTGCTTAATTCAGACACTCTGTTCATCACCACCCCCTTTTCTGAATCGTTTTTGGCCACTATAGGTGTGGCAGGGTATACTCAGACATGAGTCCCTTGCTCACTGCTCCATCAGGATTCAAGCAAGCCGGGCCGACGACGGCTGAAATGCCAGAAACCGGTCCCCGGAAGCTTGTCTCCTTTCTGGTGAAGAATTGGCTTGGTAGTTTGGTCTGCCCTGTTCCCATGATGCACTGGGCCAGGGACAGACTAATTTGCATATAGCCAGGTTCTGAGCTGGGATGGGGCAGTGAGCTAAATAACGGTGATGGATCAAGCCCTGATCTTTGGACTGGGTAAGAGTGGTCTGCTTAATTCAGACACTCTGTTCATCACCACCCCCTTTTCTGAATCGTTTTTGGCCACTATAGGTGTGGCAGGGTATACTCAGACATGAGTCCCTTGCTCACTGCTCCATCAGGATTCAAGCAAGCCGGGCCGACGACGGCTGAAATGCCAGAAACCGGTCCCCGGAAGCTTGTCTCCTTTCTGGTGAAGAATTGGCTTGGTAGTTTGGTCTGCCCTGTTCCCATGATGCACTGGGCCAGGGACAGACTAATTTGCATATAGCCAGGTTCTGAGCTGGGATGGGGCAGTGAGCTAAATAACGGTGATGGATCAAGCCCTGATCTTTGGACTGGGTAAGAGTGGTCTGCTTAATTCAGACACTCTGTTCATCACCACCCCCTTTTCTGAATCGTTTGTGGCCACTATAGGTGTGGCAGGGTATACTCAGACATGAGTCCCTTGCTCACTGCTCCATCAGGATTCAAGCAAGCCGAGCCGACGACGGCTGAAATGCCAGAAACCGGTCCCCGGAAGCTTGTCTCCTTTCTGGTGAAGAATTGGCTTGGTAGTTTGGTCTGCCCTGTTCCCATGATGCACTGGGCCAGGGACAGACTAATTTGCATATAGCCAGGTTCTGAGCTGGGATGGGGCAGTGAGCTAAATAACGGTGAAGGATCAAGCCCTGATCTTTGGAATGGGTAAGAGTGGTCTGCTTAATTCAGACACTCTGTTCATCACCACCCCCTTTTCTGAATCGTTTTTGGCCACTATAGGTGTGGCAGGGTATACTCAGACATGAGTCCCTTGCTCACTGCTCCATCAGGATTCAAGCAAGCCGGGCCGACGACGGCTGAAATGCCAGAAACCGGTCCCCGGAAGCTTGTCTCCTTTCTGGTGAAGAATTGGCTTGGTAGTTTGGTCTGCCCTGTTCCCATGATGCACTGGGCCAGGGACAGACTAATTTGCATATAGCCAGGTTCTGAGCTGGGATGGGGCAGTGAGCTAAATAACGGTGATGGATCAAGCCCTGATCTTTGGACTGGGTAAGAGTGGTCTGCTTAATTCAGACACTCTGTTCATCACCACCCCCTTTTCTGAATCGTTTTTGGCCACTATAGGTGTGGCAGGGTATACTCAGACATGAGTCCCTTGCTCACTGCTCCATCAGGATTCAAGCAAGCCGGGCCGACGACGGCTGAAATGCCAGAAACCGGTCCCCGGAAGCTTGTCTCCTTTCTGGTGAAGAATTGGCTTGGTAGTTTGGTCTGCCCTGTTCCCATGATGCACTGGGCCAGGGACAGACTAATTTGCATATAGCCAGGTTCTGAGCTGGGATGGGGCAGTGAGCTAAATAACGGTGATGGATCAAGCCCTGATCTTTGGACTGGGTAAGAGTGGTCTGCTTAATTCAGACACTCTGTTCATCACCACCCCCTTTTCTGAATCGTTTTTGGACACTATAGGTGTGGCAGGGTATACTCAGACATGAGTCCCTTGCTCACTGCTCCATCAGGATTCAAGCAAGCCGGGCCGACGACGGCTGAAATGCCAGAAACCGGTCCCCGGAAGCTTGTCTCCTTTCTGGTGAAGAATTGGCTTGGTAGTTTGGTCTGCCCTGTTCCCATGATGCACTGGGCCAGGGACAGACTAATTTGCATATATCCAGGTTCTGAGCTGGGATGGGGCAGTGAGCTAAATAACGGTGATGGATCAAGCCCTGATCTTTGGACTGGGTAAGAGTCGTCTGCTTAATTCAGACACTCTGTTCCTCACCACCCCCTATTCTGAATCGTTTTTGGCCACTATAGGTGTGGCAGGGTATACTCAGACATGAGTCCCTTGCTCACTGCTCCATCAGGATTCAAGCAAGCCGGGCCGACGACGGCTGAAATGCCAGAAACCGGTCCCCGGAAGCTTGTCTCCTTTCTGGTGAAGAATTGGCTTGGTAGTTTGGTCTGCCCTGTTCCCATGATGCACTGGGCCAGGGACAGACTAATTTGCATATAGCCAGGTTCTGAGCTGGGATGGGGCAGTGAGCTAAATAACGGTGATGGATCAAGCCCTGATCTTTGGACTGGGTAAGAGTGGTCTGCTTAATTCAGACGCTCTGTTCATCACCACCCCCTTTTCTGAATCATCACCTCCACAACTGGCATAACATCACATCAGACAAGTGGTTTTCAGATAGTCCAAAAAGACTACTACGTTTTGAGACTACGCCTCCTTCCATGCTGCCTACTTACGGCAGGCTGATGGAGGACCACCTGAACTTGCTTCAGGAGGAAGTCAGGGCTATCTTGGCAAAGGTAGCCGTAGAGAGGGTTTCGGTGCCCAGAAGTAGGCTGTGGTTGTTATTTCCGCTACTTTCTGGTCCCGAAAAAGAACAAGGGTCTTCATCCTATCCTAGATCTTCGAGCCCCAGCTCAGTTCAAGATGCTTACCTGGGTCAGGTCTTATATGCCTTTGACCCTTAAGACTGGATGGTGGCGTTGGACTTGCAGGATGCCTAATTTCATATTCCCTTCCTGTCTGCTCATCGGCGTTACCTGCGGTTCACGTGGACCACAAGCACTTTCAGTTCATGGAGCTCCCCTTTGGCTTACCAGGCCCCTCGGGTGTTCACCAAGGTGATGGTGGTTGCAGATCAGGGGTGCCAGGCTTCTCCTATCTCGATGATTGACAGTTGATGGCAAGCTCCCCCAGTCTGTCATCTTTCACCTCCAGACTACGTAGAGCCTCCGGCTTTCTCTGTGGTTCACTATAAATGTTCTGAAGTCACACCTGACTCCCTCTCAGATGCTCCCTTTCATCTGAGCTGTTCTAGACACTGTGCAGTTTCGGGCCTTTCCTCCCGAGCGGGGAGTCCAGGATATTTGGGCTATGATACCGATGTTTCAGCCTCTAGCCTGGATTTCGGTGAAAGTAACTCTGAGGTAGCTGGTGCTCATAGCCCCCTGCATCCTGCTTGTAACTAATGCCAGATGGCATATACCAGCTCTGCAGTGAGATCTAAAGTTCCAGTGGGGGCAGCATCAGGGGAATCTCTCTGACATGGTCTAAATCTCAGAGGGAACTGCTCAGGACCTTCAGTGATGGATGACCAACCTCAATTGGGTAAGAGGCATACCCTTGTCCCTTCCCCAATGAGATGACACAGAAGGGACAGATGCTCTCCTCCTGGGATGGGCTGGCCATCTGGGAGAGGTGGAGATCAGAGGGCTCAGGTCTCCGGCGGAATCTGGACTCCACATCAACTTGCTGGAGCTCCGAGCCCTTCACTTGGCGTTAAAGGCTTTTCTCCCTACCATCAAGGTAAAGCTGGTTTAGGTGTTCACAGACAGCACCACTGCCATTTGGTACTGCAACAAACAGGGTGGGGTGAGGCCCTGGATCCTTTGTCAGGAGGCCCTGTGTCTCTGGACGTGGCTAGAACAGCAGCAGGGCGTATCCCTGGTGGTTCAACATCTGATAGGTTCACAGAACGCCAGGGCGTACGAACTCAGCTGTCGATGCCTAGCAGATCACAAATGGCGTCTCCATCCGGGGTGGCTCAAGGTCTCTTTCAGCAGTGGGGAGAGCCTTGATTTGATCTTTTTGCCTCCACCGAGAATGCTAAATGTCAGCAGTTTTGCACATAGGAGTTACCAAAGCGGCAGGCACTTGGTGACGCTTTTCATCTCGAGTGGAGCTCAGACCTGCTTTCCGCCCATATAACTCCTGCCCAGAGTGCTCAAGAAGATCCGGAGTGACCGGGCCCAATTCATTCTTATGGCCCCAGACTCAGCACTGAGAGTTTGTTACTCTGAGCTTCAGCAGTTGAGCATTGATCCTTTAATCAGGCTGCCCCTTCGGGAGGATCTTCTATAGCGGCAGCAGGGAAGGGTCCTCCACTCGCACCTGTTCACTCTACACCTTCTTATATGGAGATTGAGTCGCAGCAGTTGATAGCATTCAATCTTCCTCCTGAAGTCTGTGATGTGATTTTGGCAGACATGCATCCCTCTTATTCTGACACTTGCCCAGCAGGGCTCTGGTCTGGGCACTCTGAAGGGGCACCTTGCTGTCTTGTCTGCCTTCTTGAGGGTGCCAGACCAACTCTCTTTATGTCTCCTATTGTAAACAGGTTTCTCAACTTGCTTGTGTATAGATGTTCTCACCTGCCCCATTCCTCATGCCTCAGTGGGACCTTAATTTGGTTCCCAACTTCCTGATATGTGTGCTGTTCGATCTTTGCAGGACTGCCACCTCTAGCTGCTTGCCATAAAAACACCCTTTTTGGTGGCAATCGCTTCTGATAGGAAGGTGAGTGAATTGCAAGTACTGTCATCCAAGCCTCCTTACCTGACATCTTTCCTGATAAGTTAGTACTTTGCACTATGGCCTCTTTCTTACCGAATGTGGTAACGCCATTCCACATGGGATGATCTGTCACCTTGCCCACTTTCTATGCTCCTCTGCACCCCTCTAAAGAGGAGCGCTTCCACTGTCTGGACCCAAAAAGAGCATTGTGGTTCAACCATGACCACACTAAAGAGTTCTTGGTGGGCGACCATATCCTCATGGGGTATGTTTCATAGAAGAAAGATTGTGCAGTTCGGAAGAGTACTATCTCACTTTGTGTTGTCCTCTGCATCAAAATTTGCTACGCTCTGGCCAAGAAACAGCCCCCAGAGCTAAGGCTGCGACCACGGTGGTGCAACGTGATGTTCCAATCCTTGCCAGTTGTCAGGCAGCAACGTGGGCATCACTGCACACGTTTACTAAGAACTACTGCCTGGACAGTCAAGTCCACAGTCCCTCCCCCGGGGATGGTATTGCTAGGATATCGATTCTAAGGTAAGTAATCTGCGGTTTGATGTCTCTATCAGATGGACAAGTTACTTACCTTCAGTAAAGCCTTATCTGGTAGAGACATAATCTAGCCCCCAGGCTGTCATCTTTCACCTCCAGACTACGTAGAGCCTCCTACTTTCTCTGCGGCTCACTATCAGTGTTCTGAAGTCACACCTGACTCCCTCTCAGATGCTTCCTTTGATCTGAGCTGTTCTAGACACTGTGCAGTTTCGGGCCTTTCCTCCCGAGCGGCGAGTCCAGGATATTTGGGCTATGATACCGATGTTTCAGCCTCTATCCTGGATTTCAGTGAAAATAACTCCGAGGCAGCTGGAGCTCATAGCCACCTGCATCCTGCTTGTAACTAATGCCAGATGGCATATACCAGCTCTGCAGTGGGATCTGAAGTTCCAGTGGGTGCAGCATCAGGGGAATCTATCTGACATGGTCTAAATCTCAGAGGGAACTCCTCAGGACCTTCAGTGATGGATGACCAACTGCGATTGGGTCAGAGGCATATCCTTGTCCCTTCCCCAATGAGATGACACAGAAGGGACAGGTGCGCTCCTCCTGGGATGGGCTGGCCATCTGGGAGAGGTGGAGATCAGAGGGCTCTGGTCTCCGGCAGAATCTGGACTCCACATCAACTTGCTGGAGCTCCGAGCCCTTCACTTGGCGTTAAAGGCTTTTCTCCCTTCCATCAAGGTAAAGCTGGTTTAGGTGTTCTCAGACAACACCACTGCCATGTGGTACTGCAACAAACAGGGTGGTGTTGGGCCCTGGATCCTTTGTCAGGAGGCTCTGCGTCTCTGGACATGGCTGGAACATCAGCAGGGCATATCCCTGGTGGTTCAACACCTGGCAGGTTCCCTGAGCGCCATGGCTTACGAACTCAGCTGTCGATGCCTAGCAGATCACAAATGGCGTCTCCATCCGGGGTGGCTCAAGGTCTCTTTCAGCAATGGGGAGAGCCTTGATTAGATCTTTTTGCCTCCGCCGAGGGGCCCTGGATCCTTTGTCAGGAGGCCCTGTGTCTCTGGACATGGCTGGAACTGCAGCAGGGCGTATCCCTGGTGGTTCAACACCTGGCAGGTTCCCTGAACGCCAGGGCGTATGAACTCTGATGTCGATGCCTAGCAAATCACAAATGGCGTCTCCATCCAGGGTGGCTCAAGGTCTCTTTCAGCAATGGGGAGAGCATTGATTAGATCTTTTTGCCTCCGCCGAGAATGCTCAATGGCAGCAGTTTTGCACATAGGAGTTACCAAAGCTGCAGTCGCTTGGTGACGCTTTTCGTCACGAGTGGAGCTCAGGCCTGCTATACGCCTTTCCGCCCATAGAACTCCTGCCCAGAGTGCTCAAGAAGATCCGGAGTGACCAGGCCCAAGTCATTCTTATGGCCCCAGACTCGGCACTGAGAGTTTGGTACTCCGAGCTTCTGCAGTTGAGAATTGATCCTCTGATCAGGGTGCCCCTTCGGGAGGATCTTCTATTGCGGCAGCAGGGAAGGGTCCTCCACTCGCACCTGTTCACTCTACACCTTCTTGTATGGAGATTGAGTCGCAGCAGTAGATAGCATTCAATCTTCCTCCTGAAGTCTGTGATGTGATTTTGGCAGACATGCATCCCGCAACTAAGACTGTGTACGCCTGCTTGTGGAAGAAATGTGTGAAATATTGTATGGAATGTTATTTGATTCTCTTTCTACTTCCATATCTCAGGTCCTTCTCTTTATTCTGACACTTGCCCAGCAGGGCTCTGGTCTGGGCACTCTTAAGGGGCACCTTTCTGCCGTGTCTGCCTTCTTGAGGATGCCAGACCAACTCTCTTTATGTCTCCTATTGTAAACAGGTTTCTCATCATGCCTCAGTGGGACCTTAATTTGGTTGTCAACTTCCTGATATGTGCGCTGTTCGATCTTTGCAGGACTGCCACCTCTAGCTGCTTGCCATAAAAACACCCTTATTAGTGGCAATCGCATCTGACAGGCGGGTGAGTGAATTGCAAGCACTGTCATACAAGCCTCCTTACCTGACCATCTTTCCTGATAAGTTAGTACTTCGCACTAGGGCCTCTTTCTTACCGAATGTGGTAACGCCATTCCACATGTGACAATCAGTCACCTTGCCCACTTTCTATGCTCCTCTGCACCCCTCTAAAGAGGAGCGCTTCCACTGTCTGTACCCAAAAAGAGCATTGTGGTTCTACCATGACCACACTAAAGAGTTCTGGGTGGGCGACCATCTCTTCATGGGGTATGTTTTATAGAAGAAAGATTGTGTGGTGCGGAAGAGTACTATCTTACTGTGTGTTGTCCTCTGCATCAAAATTTGCTACGCTCTGGCCAAGAAACAGCCCCCAGAGCTAAGGCTGCAACCACGACGATGCAACATGGTGTTCCAATGCTTGCCATTTGTCAGGCAGCAACGTGGGCATCACTGCACACGTTCACCAAGAACTACTGCCTGGACAGTCAAGTCCGCAGTCCCTCCCCCGGGGATGGTATGGCTAAGGTATCGATTCTAAGGTAAGTAATCTGCGGTTTGATGTCTCTATCAGATGGACAAGTTACTTACTTTCAGTAAAGCCTTATCTGGTAGAGACATAATCTAGCCGCAGATTCCTTACCAACCCATCTATCCTCCCTGCACTGTGGACAGGTTTTTTGGGTCAGGGTGGATCCTTTTCAGGGCCCTAGTTCTTCTATACACAACACTGTCAGTGCACTTCATGGCTCCCCGCACCTGGCATGGAAAGTCATGAAAAGTAACTGATATGCTGAGGTGGCTTCTGTATAGGTGACTTGAGCATCACTTCTAGTGCGGACAACGCTGTCGCCGTCAAACGGAGCCGACTGATGCCACCTACCGGCACCCAAGGGTATTGCTCTAGCAAAGGTTTTGTAATCTAGCCTGATGCCTGGGATATTTTAAGGTAAGGAATCTGGGGCTAGATTATGTCTCTTCCAGATAAGACATTACTGATGGTAAGTAACTTGTTTGTTAGTGATTGACAAGGGTTGGAAATACAGAAGATGATAGTTGTCATAGGCGTTGTAGGACAAATGGAACCTACATGGTAATATCCCATGCTGCAGCTTTCTAGGTAGTGGTAAGCCAGCAAAAAGCCTAAGTGATTAGATAAGTGCTGGATCTGAAACCACAGTTGGTGATACTGGGTATCTGGAGTGAGCTTACAGTGCCCAGGTATATGCATTTGTTTTGTAATGTGTTTGCGGTCACACAAAGGGGTAGTGTCAGTCTATGGTGTAACAAAAGTAATTACACAGTTGGCAAATAACCTGGATTGGTTTATGCAGGCAGAAGTGATGTACCAAAGAAGAGGATACAAGGGTGTCCACAGAAATACAATAAAATCTGGGGTTCAAGGAAAGTAATTTGCTGTTGATTAGGGTGGAGAAGGAGCAGAGGATGAAATGATGAGGATGCCTAAAAAGATTTTTCAAAAGAACTTTGTGACCTAAGGCTGAACCCACAACTTAATCAATTCCCAATAGAATAGAGGTAAAAGTTGATAATGTGAACACTTTGAGCTAAGCATTAACACTAAAACCTGTTGGGTCTGGATGTGTGCACTTTGTTTTTGTTCGAAGAAGTCTTTCCAGTTACGAGGTAGGTGACTCCTCCTTTCGATGACAGTGCGTATTGGCATCGACTCCATCGTTAATTTTTTTTCCGCCATCGGGTTCGGATGTGTATTGCTGCGCTCCGGTTCGGTACCGTTTTCTGACTCTTTTGACGCTCTATCCACTACCCTCGACGGTATTGTTATCAATTGCGGTTCCCCATTCGACGTGTATCATCTCACCTCGGAAAACCTTAGATCGGGAAATTTGTGGCGGGCCTTCGGGCCTACCCGCGCCGACCGCGCTAGCAGTTGATGGAACGGACTCCCTTCAATTTCTGTCATGGGTGTCGTGCTAAGTTTCCACGCACCGACTTGCACGAAGTGTGCAACCTCTGCTTGTCCCCGGAACACGACGAGAGCAACTGTAATGCGCGTCGATCATTTCTATCGAAAAAGACACTTCGTGACCATCGGGCTCGAAGCCACGAGATGCAACACCAGAGAGGCTCTGCACTGGACCTCTTCAGCAAAGATTCCGACTCTGAACATCAGGCTTAAGGAGCCATAGAAGAAGAGCAGATCTCTGTGTCCGGGGCCGACTCCGACATGGAAGAAGAGGCGCAGGTTACTCCGGGTCAGCGTACCATGAGTAAAGATACCCCTTGGCCACCTCAACATAAAACAAAGGCTCCGGTCCCTCCTCTGCCCTCAGGCCAAGGTCGGCACCGACAAAAAGTTTCCGAAGCCCCGCCCTTGGGCCGGGCTCCGAAACAGAAAGAGAAGCCTTCCGGCTCTTGTTCGAGCCAGCTCCACTCTGGCGCCGAACCAACAACTTCGGCGAAAAAACACTATTCCAAGCATGTGTTGGTCACAATACCACTGTTGCCCCAGATTCCACCTTCAACACCGAAAAGCTTGGAGCTGAAACGTTCAAGGCATAAAGGCTCGGAGCCAAAACCTTCGACGCTGAAACCGGCACATAAAGAGAAAAACACTCCTTCTAAAGAACCTCGACCCGATGCCCCGCCTTCGGATCCGAAGCAGAAAAAACTCGTGATCGCACCTGAAACAGGACATATTTGTATCATTCTTCAATAAAAACGGCAGATTGATCTATCAGAGGACTACCACATTCCTCTCAAAAGGAAGAGTGTGGGTACTAACCCTTCGCCACCCTTATATTCCACCTCCTTCTCCTACTGATCCAAACGTGCTCATCACACCATCAAATTCACCACCACTTTCCCCGGACCCACAGAATGAAGGGGATGGGGATGAGGATCAGGATAGAAAACACAACACTGACCCTTGGGAGGATTATCATACTGACCCAAACACAGACAAGGACCCTTATTTGTATCCCTCCAGATCCTCTCCACCTGACGACAACATTGGGTACATTGAGCTCCTTAACAGAGCTGCTCAATATCATGGGGTGGAGCTCCTTAAGGAACCTTTAGAATAGGATTTCCTCTTTGAAACACTTACTTCTTCCCAAAGAGCTACTCATCCTGTACCAATGTTCAAAGGCATGTTAAAACACACGGATGAGGTATTTAAGGACCCTGTAAGGGCGAGGATAATGACACCTAGGGTGGACAAACCCTCTCCTACCGACCCTGTTTACATTAGAGTCCAGCTGCCTTAGACTCTCTTGTAGTCTCCAACGCTCGCAAGAGAGCTAACTCACAAACCATAGGTGAGGCTCCTCCTCCTGATAAGGAGTCTAAGCTTATTGATGCATCTGGTAAAAGAGTGGCTTCACAAGCAGCAAATCACTGGTGCATTGCTAACGCTGAAGCTCTGTTGGCTCGTTATGATAGGGTATAATGACTAAGTTGAAGAATCAGTCGCACACCTGTTTGTGGAAAAGTAGTTCTTCTGAATAAGTTAAACTTTTTTTAGGGCACTTCGTTAGATCACATGTACAGAGACGCTTTTAACCAGGGGCTAACACTTTGACCTATTGAGTTAAACACGCTGACTTTAACGTTTAACTGTATGTGCACTATTTTGTAAGCGCCCGCTTCTATGGCTCTCATGTTCGTTTCTTCCTTGCTATGTATGCACGTTATCTTTTCACCCGCATCCTTTTCAACCCGCTCCCTTTTAAATTACACAGCACTATTTTTCTTTGCATTCGTCTGGGATTTACACCCATTTCGTTTTCTTTCCAGGGATTATCCCCTGATGAAGGGCTGGTCCCGAAAAGCATTGGGGCTATATAAAATTTCTGTGAAGCAACAGTAGTTCATACATACGCCTCAAAGATGTACAAGAACGTACTTATGATATGCATTATATCACTATGAAGTCATAAAAAATGGATGATTTAAACAAAGACAGAATACATTTATTTCGAAATTCAAGAATTGTGTGAAACAATCCATAAAAAGCGACTGGCTCGCTCAGGAGTGCTATAGATTTGGCTCTTCCCGAGTGAAGGGCACTCTTTTCAGTCGTTGTAATAGGGCTCATTACGATGAGTTAGAGCAACTCATACAACATTTACCTGATGAATACAAATCTAAGGCTAATGACCTTATTCAGGAAGGTAAACTTATCACCAATACAACCATTAGGTGTGCCCTGGACGCAGCAGACACAGCTGCTCGTGTAGTCAACATCAGTGTACTCTTACGCAGGCATGCTTGGCTGAGAATATTGGGCTTCAAGCCGGAGGTACAAACCTCCATCCTTAAACAACCATTCGATAAGGAGCATCTCTTTGGCCCAACTGATGATACTTCACTGGAAAAGATAAAAAAGGGCACTGAGGTCGCAAAAGTGCATGGGGGCTTTGCAGTTACCGGCCACTAGGAGTTCCTTTCACCGCTCTTTTTACAGGGGTGTTTCTATAACTGTGTCCACCGAAAATCCCTCCTCCTCTTACAAGGCCGACAACCAATCCCCCTCTTCAAGAGGTTATTTCAGAGGGGGTTTTAGAGGAAACAATGGTAAGGGAAGAAGCCGAGGTAACTCCACACACACTTCCCCCGCAAACAAGTAGTGACTTCTTTCCGCTACCCCCGATCATTCCACCCATCGGGGTATGTCTCTCCCAATTCCTACCTGTTTGGAATTCAATCACTTCAGACAAGTGGGTACTAAAAATTATCCAATACGGTTACTGCCTGCAGCTTACGGACACTCCCCCAAATATTCTTCCATGATCACATGCAATGTCACCAGAACATCTCACCCTCCTAAAGCAAGAGGTTATCTCTCTATTGGCTAAAACACACTATAGAGCCAGTCCTCAATTCCAGGGAACCGGGGTATACTCCCTGTATTTTTTAACTCCCAAAAAGGACGGCTCTCTCAGGCCTATACTAGACCTCAGAGAACTAAATCTGTACATTTAGTCGGACCACTTTCACATGGTCACACTTCAATAGGTGCTCCCACTCCTTCAGCAAGGCGACTTTCTGTCCACTCTGGGCTTAAAGGACGCCCATTTCCTTCTTCCCATTGACCCGGCTCACCGGAAATACCTCAGGTTTGTGGTTGACGGACAACATTATCAATTCAAAGTTTTTCTTTTCGGAGCAACTACAGCACCCAGAGTTTTTACCATGTGCTTGGCAGTAGTCGCGGCTCATCTGAGAAGGCAGCACATTCACATCTTCCCCCTACCTAGACGACTGGCTAATAAAATCCTTCTTGCAACAGAGCAGCCTATGCCACATTCCAAAAACAATCCAACTGCTTCACGACTTTGGGTTCACTGTAAACCTCACTGTGATGGTGGGTGTGCTGCAGGCCGGAAAAGCAGGCAAGGAGGCCGAATATAGTGGGTTATGCTGTTAGTTTATTGTACCGAAGGCAGAAATTAAAGTCACAACAGAACAAAGGGTTCCAGGGGATGAGGCCGGTGTCCGCTCCGGGTCTTGGGTTCGTGTCCAGGCCTTCAGGAAGTCCGATGAAGGCTCCGGTATTGGGGAGGATCCACGGAGGGCAGCAAGAGAAGAAAACAAGGGACCGTTAGTCCTATCTTGGGCCTCGAGGCACAATTGTAACAATCACCGTCACCCGGGCAGTGAGGGGGGGGGGGGGAGAGACAGTGAGGGAAGGGAGGTATCGGGGTGGAGGAATAGCCGGGCGGTAGACAGAAAGGGTGTCGAATCGGGTCGTGTGGGGGACGGCTGGTTACGCTGAGAGGGTGCTATACATGTATGCTACAGTGCAAGGAACGTGGTTCTACAGAGATGGGGGTTATTTACAAGGACTATACAGCGAGCTCCTAGCGAGCACCGAAAAGGAATTAGTAGGGTACTCACACGGTCCGCCGCAACTCTCCAGTGAGTCACGGCCGCTCTTCAGCCACCTCCTGAGGACTCCACCACTCTTCGGTCCACACGTCTTCGTCGTACGCCTGCTCTCCTTCTTCCGCTCCAGTCCGAGTGTCCTGCCACGATGCTCCAACGGCGTTTGCTCTCCGGTCTCGGCTTTTCCCTGTTCTGGCGCTGCCATGGGGGCGGGACTTCCGGGGTCAGAGGGATGTTCTTCCTCTGGACGCAGTGCTCTGGTTGGTTCCTGTAAGAGAGAGAAGGGCGGGGGTCCGTTTGTTATGGCTGCTGCTCCGAGCCCCGTTTCCGACACGGGGAAGTGTTCGCGGGGTTGCAGTCTCGGCGGAAAGGAAGGAGGTACGTGTGTGGGAGGGCGGCTTCCCTGTAGGGGAGCCCGCGGCACCGTCTCACACTCACCAAATCTCATCTCCAACCATCCAACACACAAGTGTATCTAGGAGACACAATAGACACTCAGAAAGCTCTAGCGTGTCCCAACCCAGTCAGAATCCGCCACATGCAGACTCTAATATAGCAGTTTCAGCCTCAACACTTTATTACCAGCTTGAGTGTTCATACAATTACTAGGAATGATGGCATCTTGCATTTTAATCGTTACTTACACAAGACTCTAAATGCGTCCCCTACAGGAATGCTTAGCACGTCAGTGAAATCAGGCTCAAGATCAGTTATCAGATCTAGTGTTGGTGGATGGCCACACCCATTTCTCTCTGCAGTGGTGGAACATAGAAAACATTTCCAAGGGGCGGTCATTCCTCGACCTGGTTCCACAGATTCTGCTAACAGCAGACGCATTGATCACTGGTTGGGGAGCTCATCTTCAAAAACATACCTTTCAGGGCATGTGGACTCTGCAACAAAAACAACTCCACATAAACCATCTAGAACTGCTAGCAATTTTTCTAGCGTTGAAAGCTTTTTAACTTCATCTAGTAGGCAAAGCTGTCCTGATTCGCACAGACAACATTACAGCAATGTACTACATAAAAAAACAGGGGGGACAGAGCTCTCGCAGCTAGCCCAGAGCATCTGGAGATGGGCCATACCTCAAAAAATATAACTCCTTGCAGAACACCTTCCGGGAGTGAACAACCAGATTGCAGATCTGCTCAGGTGTCAACGACAGCAGATCCACAAATGGGAACGCCACCCTCAAGTTCTCCTCCCATTCTTCCAAATGTGGGGCTTCCCAGAGATAGATCTGTTCGCCATCCACCTTAACACAAAATGCCCAAAACTTCGCATCCAGGTATCTACACCCATTGTCCAAAGGCAATGCACTATGGATTAATTGGTCAGGGACATTTGCTTATGCTTTTCCGCCTCTCCCACTCAATCAATTAGTGGTTCGGAAGCTCAGATAGCAGTACCTGACACCAATCCTAGTTGCTCACACATGGGCCCGAAAACCCTGGTTCACAACCCTGTTGGAGCTATCAGTAGTTCCTCACCAAAAACTACACCTTACTCCCAATCTTCTCACTCAGAACCATGGAGAAATAAGACATCCAGATCCCAGTCATCTCAACCTTGCGATCTGGCACCTGAAATCCTAGAATTTGGCTATCCTAATCTTCAGGCAGACTGCATGATTATCAAAGAGGCTAGGTGCCCTACCACAAGAGCATGCTGTGCAGCAAAGTGGAAACGGTTTGTCATTTACTGTAATAACAATCAAATCAATCCGCTAGATGCTTCAATCCAAAACATTATCTGCTATCTATTACATCTACAGCATTCCAATTTAGCGTACGCTTCCATATGCTTACATCTTGCTGCAATGCTTTTATGATATCTGCATATCGAAATAAAGCTATCAACCAACCTTACATCTTGCTGCAATAGCTGCATATCCACAAAACAGACAGCATGTGTCTTTTTTTTTAAGAGTGCCGTCTATTAAAGCGTTTATGGAAGGACTTAAAAGAATCATTCCCCCTAGACTTCCACCTGCTCCAGTGTGGAATCTCAACATAGTTCTTACAAGACTCATGGGTCCCCCATTTGAGCCATTACACAAATGTGAACTACAATTTCTCACTTGGAAGGTAGCCTTCCTCATAGGCATGACATCTCTGAGAAGAGGGAGTGAGCTTCAGGCACAAACCATAGAAGAGCCATTTTTACAAATACACCAAAACAAAGTGGTCTAACTCCAAATGTTTACCTAAAGTCATTTCTGCCTTTCATATCAACCAATGTGTTGAGCTGTCTGTGTTCTTCCCTCGACCAGATTCAGTGGCAGAACGTGCTCTTCACACCTTAGATATCAAAAGGTCATTACTATACTACATAGAAAGAACAAAACCTTTCAGGAAAACCAAGCAACTTTTTTGTTGCTTTTGCTCCACCACATAAAGGCAATCCAATATCAAAATCAGGTATTGCAAGTTAAGTGCATTCAAATATGCTACATTAAAGCTAAACGCACATTAACAATTCCCTCTAGAGCGCACTCTACACGCAAACTGGGGCTTCTATGCCATTCTTATGAAATATACCCATAGGTGACATATGCAAAGCTGCAACATAATCTTCACCACACACATTCACAAAACACTATTTTGTAGTTGTGTTAGCAAGACAGCAAGCTAGTGTGGCCAGGTAGTTTTACGTACACTATTTCAGACCACTGCAACAGCTACAGGTTAGCCACCGCTTTGGGAGATAACTGCTATGTACAGCATATGATCTACAGCTCATATGCCTCGAACGGAAAATGCTACTTACCCAGTATGCATCTGGTCTTGGCATATAGAGCTGTAGTCATATGCGCCCTCCTGCCTCCCGGGTACCTCTACCTGTTGCAGTAACATATTACTTACATTCAATAGTCATGGACATATTTCTTTACTACTTTTACTAACTCCATCATCACCCTTTACGGCAGAACAATCTAACGATGGAGTTGATAACCATGTTCACTATCACCGAAAGGAGGGGTCACCTACCTCGTGACTGGAAAGACTTCTTCGAACAAAAACAAAGTGCAAACATCCGGACCCAACACTAAATGGCGATCTATGCACAGCATATGACTCTACAGCTCTATACGCCATGAGCGGATGCATACTGGGTAAGTAGCATTTTCCTTCTGGTTTGCTCAGTAGTTTTTTGTGTGCAGTTGTGTTTAGGCAGGAAGAGGAGGTTTTGGAGTTTTCTATTAAGTTTTATAAACTTTAAAACCTGTGCTTGCTGTCGTCCATACATGTTACTGTTCTATTTATAATTTAGAAAAACCTCAGATGAACTTTGTTCTCACATTTGCTGGATCTTTCCAAATCTTCAGGTCTGTAAGTGAGAAAAACGTGTCAACTGTGCACACTCTAACAGTTTTTTCAACAACGTTTATCTGTTTCTCCACTTCCCCTCAACCTTTCTTGCTGCTAGGTCATCCGTCGTGCCTGCAGTTCACACCAGTGATGATGGCAGCAGTGAAGACGTATCGCTGGCAGTGCATCGAGTGCAAGTGCTGCAACATATGTGGAACATCCGAAAATGATGTACGTGCTATCCTAACTTTTGAAAGATCTTTCCACATGATGATTTCTTGAAAAAGAAAAAGGTGAAGGGCTCTAGAACCTTGGTATCTCACTGTGTATCCAGTTTGATTTAATTAAGCTAGATGTTTGGTATATGCGTGCATTCCTTATCGATATAGGTAAGGCCCTCTATCCCAGAGATACACAAAAAAGCAAACATACAGTTTCAAAGTAGGAACTTCTGCTTAATTAATATAACACAGACATACAGTAGTTAAATGACAGAAATTCCCATGATAATTTTTGTTAGATACTTTTTTTCTTTTTTTATTCGCATTATTCAGACTCAGAAGGTATGTTCCTTAGGTCATTCTCAGCACTAAAAGGTATAACATTTTACTACTGAGACCATATTAGGATACATACCCTAATTGTGCATAAACACCATTTCTTTTAGTCTCACGCTCACCAAACACAATGTACATCTCCAGACTTCTTTAATGTCCTCGTACACACCGGTATACTGTAAACGTTCCTTGTTGACTATAATTTATCTCATCGTTCCAACCTTTGCCACTGTTCACATCATTATTCTTCACCTGCACGATGCACTATGGAATCAAACTATTTCAAGATGGCCCCATTAGAAGTAGTTGCTGGCATACTCGTTCCTTCTTCGCATATATGCTGGTCTTTTAATGCCATACAAGTTTTTATCTTCTTTCAGCGACTGATATTGGCACTTTTTTGGCGTCGGGCCTTATGTAATAAGATACTTCTGCCCATTCACCTGCATGTGCGATGTCTTTAATTTCCAGTGTTGGTTGGCACTGCACTTTCCACAGCCACAAAGTTGCTTTAACCTTCTATTTTATAATACGGTGCTCCAGGTCATTACTGCCCACTTTTACCTTGATGCACACATTACCTTCTCCCTTGAATACAAACCTTCCGTCTTCAGAAATAACTTCCACACAATGTTGGGACCACCTTGCTCCTAATATAGGTTCTTGGCTCTGAAGTCAACCTGACTTTATGCTGCCCTCACCACTTTGAACTCCTACTTCACAAGTACTTGTACTCACCAGATCCTTGACCTCGATGGACCTCGCTGACATAATTATCCCCATTAGTCCCAGTTTTGTAGTTTGAATATCCCTATTTTTTGTTTTCGTTTTACACTTGTTGACAATTTGGTGCCATGTCTCTCCATTGGTGACACCAGATTTACGCCATTGAACCCTATCTGCGTGCTCGCTATTGTTAGATTCTTTTTTCCCCACTATTGGATTTGAAAGCATGGACCAGAGCTGTGGATCAGAGTGTAGAAAAGCAGTTTTAGAGGAAAAGCATGAAATAAATATGTGCTGGAATAATGTGAAGAACCTTCGACTACAGATGGATGACAAGTGAAAATGCAGAAAAGCAATCTAGTGTGTTTGAAAGGCTGACAAAGACATCAACTGCGTGGGTCAGAGAATGTAAAGAGGGTATGGAGCACACATTCTCCCAGAAAAGCAGCCAAGAAGTTCGCAGCCTGTTTGCTGAGAAACCATCAGCTGGGGGATTGCACAGCTTGTTTGAAATTTCATCTTAAAACACTGAAGTAAAGGGAAAACAAATGTGGGCTTGCCACACTATGACACCGATGCAGAAATATGTGCCCAGGAAAAGGTGGAACTCTCCAGCGAAAAAAGAAAATCCTGAGGGAACCGAACTGGTGCAGGGGGACTATCTTTTGAGCTAAAAGAAAGAGAAGACACCTAAAAAAATCAAACCATGAGGGACATAAATGGCAGGTAACACTGTACAAGGGCTCCGAGACAAAACTGAGTCAAAACAGCACTCCCAGACTTCCCTGTTGCAGAACGTTTCGCAGTCGAAGGAAAGCAAAAGCATATAGAGTCTCAAGGATCCTAGACAAAGGATACCACTGATGGCAAACCCTCTAAACCCAGTATCAACGAGAGGTGATTGATGGCACAGGAGGGAGAAGGAAGCCTGTTAAACGGAATCTTCGATGTCGAGGACGAGGCAGTCTATGATCGACATTGAACAGAAGACTCTTGAGGTAAAGAGAAAGAAATATAGACTCATAACAGAAATTAAAGCTTTGCTTTGGTGGAAGATGAACTTCGGTGACTACTATGAAGGGGTACAAAATTTCCAGACCCACTCCTTGAGCGAAAGTTCTTCTTGAGAAAGAACAGTAGAACTAGAGGCACCAGCCAGCTGAGAACCAACAGGGGTTCTAGAAGAAAAGATCTACAAATCTGAGGATTGGCCTGGTGGAGGTCAGTTTGGGCATGAATTCTTCAACAGCAAACGTCTTCATAGATGAAGGGGTGTTTTTTTTTAAATAGATACTCCTGAAGAGGAAATAGATGCATACCTACTGAGGCAATAACTATCAGACACCATTGCCACATACAATGCAGTCATAAAAGGGCGGGAGACAAGTATGAAGTCAAATTAAAAGAGGATTAGCTAGAATCCTATTTTCTCTTGGAAACACTAATGCCACCTGAAAGGAAGAATTAGTACCTCCTGACGCTACATAGCATTCCATTTTTTAAAATCAATTCTGTTTATACATTTTCTCAGTTAAAGTACGCTTATTCAAAAATATAGCCTTCGACATAGTTGTGAACACTCTGATACTTCGCCCACTCTCCCGTCTTGTGTCACCAACATTTGGTATCATCTATGAACCATACATTATGGACCTGTGTTTGACACAGTGCAGGTAAACGCAAAAGGTTCCATTCACGTTGAATTTTAGTATACCCGGCACTTGGTCAATACACCCTATATTCCTCCCATAGGCCCAATTACTTTTCCCACTTTTTCAGATCAGCTCTGGTATACGATTTGCTTGGCTTGACAACACCAGTCCAAGTCCTTTTCCCAGTCAGACCCTCTTGGCAGGAGGTTTTCTCCCCTGGCCTTAACTATGTTCCTTTTGGCTACCACTGCGACACCATGAGCCAAATCCTGTGGTATTTGGGCCTGTCCTCCTATCCAATTACATAAAGGATGCCAGCATAGTATTCTAGATCAAGGGAGGCCTTCAGGAAGGCCAGCCATTTCTAAGTTACTGACAACCAGGGTCAAAAGAAAGTACAAGCAATCCTCTCAATAGTCTGCCAACTTGAAAGAAAAGGGCAGTCTCCATTATTGTCACCACAGGCTGGAAAAGAACAAACACACTGGCAACCATTGGGCCACTGACAACCATGGAGCCTGACAGGGAAAAGGAGCAGTTGGAGATGATAGGCTGGAAAATTGAACATTTAGCTGCTTCTCAATGGCACAAAGCCAATTCACATGTGCTACTAAACAGATACAGTCACCAGCAATAGGAAGAAATTGAAAATCTGATACAACACCTACCAGATCAGTGTATGAAAGGAGCAAAAAGTGTAATTCAGGAGAGACAGAACATTGCTAAACCCTGTTTAAAATCAACACTGGATGCAGCAGATACTGTCAATAGTTATGCAAAGTTCATGATAGGTGTCTAGTTTCAAGCCAGAGAGGTACAGGCGGCAGTCATCAATATGCCTTTCAATGGAGACACCATGTTTGGAAACATGGTGGGGGATGCTCTGCAAAGCATGAAAAATACAGTGACACAGCAGGATTGATGGAGCTCTCCAATTCTAGGGATCCATCCAAGGGGCACCAGCCCCAAAGGAGAAAGCTATCTACAAGGGGAAGACACAACCAGTAGTTGGGCACTCTTCTTTCACTCCATTGATAGAGTCTCATAGTGCTCCATCACAGTGGCACTATAACAACATGTCAAACCAAATCTGCACTAGCGGTCCCCTCTCATCTAACATGATTGGGATGGAGAATTAGAAGATTCCTTCAGCAGAGTGCCGTCAGCTCCAGCAAATGTGAGTCTAAACTTTATCCGACACGGACACTCTATCGAACTAATAAAGCAACCAACCAAAATTAAGGATGGTCAACTACAAAGAAAAAAGTTGCTTCTGAGAAGAGGAAGAGGATCTATTACACAAACTGATGTTAGAAATAGTTCCTCCTAAGGGTATAGTCCTGGGGGTATATTCAGCTTACGTGTACCAAAGCTAGACAAAACTTTGAAATCCGTCCTAGACTTGTGGGGCTTAAACAACTATGTCAAGACTCAGAAATTCAGAATGGCAACTCTGCAAGAACTTTTTTCTGAATTTACTGAGTAAGGACAAAGAAGGACCAACAAGGTGAGAAAAGAGGACCTTCGCTAAAGATTAGTGCCAAACCATGCCACGCTTCTTACCCTCGACAATCCTGGTGACTAAGGGCCAGATGTATTCAGCTAAATTGCAATCACAAACACTGAAATTCGCAGAATTTTAGCGTTTGTAATCGCAATTTAGCTGTGTGCAATGTAGGAAAGAAAAACCTACTCACAAAATAAGGAATCGCAACATTTGCAATTCCCTACTTCGTGCAAGCATTTAGAGAATCGCAATTTGCAATTCCCTAAATGCTATTCTAGTAGCCATCGCAAATTGCGATATTGCTGTAAGGAATCGCAAGTTACCACTAACTTCAAGTTGGTGGTAATAAGCGATTACCGTGAAAAATGCACTTTTTAGCATTTTTCAAAGTGTCATGTGGCACTCATACATGCCCTTTGGGCATGTATAGGCGCCACATGTGCACACATGCACATTTCAGGAGTGCAACAGGGTGTCCTTTAATAAACCCTTCCACCCTTTAAATAGTGTGCGCAATTTGCTAGTACCTATTGGGTACTCGCAAATTGCGCACACAATTCCCATTCATTCCTATTAGCCTCTTGGCCCATAGAAATTAATGGGAAGACATTCCTTATTTGCAAATAAGGAATGTGTAGGAATCGCAAAATATTAGCAGATTCATACATTGCATTTTGCGAGTCTATAATAGCAAATCACAAATCAATAAAATTCGCTATTATAGACTAGCAAAATATAATGTTGATACATCTGGCCCGGTATCCAAAAGCTGCATATCCTCCCTAAAACCCTTGGAGAACTGTCCAGCATCCCAACAACCAGCCGAAATCTCCCTTTAAGTGGGGAGGCCACTTCCCTGCACTCTGCAGGCACTGACCACATCTGCCCGGTACACCGTTCTGCCAATCCCTGGGTCCACCAAGCGAGCAGCACCCCAGAAAAGAGGCCTGCCGGCTCCAGGAAGTCAGATCTGTCTCCCTGATAAGTTTGGAGCCGCCAGGAGCCGCCCAGCACCAATACCCTGGGTACCAGTGCAGTTGCAGCAACCAATGCTTTATAAGTGTCCAGACCAGACACCTACTCTGCCAAGACAGACCTACCGATGAGGCACATCAGCATCACTGAGGCCAGCACGAGAGTTGCCCTGCTGTCCTGTTCTGTCCCCACCACTAGGTCGACCTCAAGAAGTGAGAGCCTCTAACGCAAGTAACCCACCGGGCAAAGCACCTCTTCACCCGAGCCCCACAGCCCAAGTCCCTGCCCACCATTTGTGCCCCCTTGCTTCAGAGTCCCTCAAGAGCCAAGTATATATTTGAGATCTGCCAGACTGGTCCTCCAGTCCCCACTTGCAGCCTTTTTCCTACAGGTACTTTTCCCCATTGACTTCATCTGTAGCAATTGAGGCTACCCATGCGACCAGCACCTCTGCACCCGAACACACCAGGGCAGGTAAACGTAAACTGCTGGTGGTTCTAAGGACCTTGGCCCCTACTTACTTTAGGTCCAGAAGAACAGTCCTGTAAGTCGTTGGCGAGTGACCATATGCAGTGTATGTTCCTCCCATAGAATAACATTCCTAGGTTTGAGCCTCATGCCTCAAATCTGACAGCTCTGATTTTCCACTATTTCGCCTGTAAACTTCTACAACGTATAAAGTACTTACCCGATATCGAAGTTCTTGGTGTCTTAAAATATGTCAAATATATTATTTTTCTAAATTGGTCTTGGGTTTCTTCTTGAGTGTGTGTCCCGTTTATTGACTCTGTGTGTACAACAATTGTTTAGCACTACCCTCTGATAATCCTAAACTGCTTGCCCAAAGTACCACCAAAGAGAGCATTTGGGATTTTTAAATTGAGCCCTATAAGACAATAAGGGTTGTCTGGACTTTCTGCATAGTGTACCTCATTTTGGTGCACAGCATAGAAAGTCAGCTTCCTACATTGGTGAATCAGCAGCGGGATACAAGACTTTGCATTTGTTGATACTACTTTGTCAGTATCCACGAGGAAACCCACAATTGACATTATTCAAAAAATATATATCTTTTTTTAAATTTTATTTTATTGTTCTATATTTTCTAATCTGAACTGTTGGGGCCTTGTATTACAACCCCTAGTTCACTGTATTAGATGTTTAAAAAGGTCTGGCCCAGAGGAGACATTTCAGGAGCTCAACCTGACTCCTTAACTACAACTTAATTTGAAGCATTTAAAGAACCTCTGTAAGGTTTACAAATTTGCAACTGGGCCTAAACTAACCAAAGCACAACTCCAGGAGCTGCTTGCTGAGTTTGATAGAGCCCAGGCAAAAGAAGAAAACACTGACAATACCAAAGACGAATTAGTCAGTGAAGATGATTCTGTAACCAGCAACCATGGGGATAATTCCCTTACCAATGGTACAGGTGATGAGGTATCCCCTTACATCTGCCCTAGAACTGCACCTAGAGTATCTGTTCCCTATTTGGGGGTAGGTCAGCCAACTTAAGGCACAGAGCAGTACTAGAGAATTAGGATGTGTATCTTGAGAGACTAGCCATAAGAGCATCCCTTGAGGCCAAAATCCTGGCCATAGAAAGAAAAAGAGCTACAGTGGGTATAGCACCCATAAATTGTGGCAGGAACAACTTAAATCGGGAAAGAGATGAGACTTTGGGTTCCAAAATCCCCAAAGAAATTGCCCCCAAATATTTCGAGGATGATGACATTGCCAAGTGGTACACATGCTTTTAAAGGGCTTGTAGAATGAGGATGTTACACCAGCGACACTGGGGCTCACTACTGTGGAAGCTCTTCTCAGGAAAGTATAGGTATAGACTCTTGACACAGGATGAGGAACGTGCTCAGTCCTGTGGCCTCATAATGGATACTCTGATCGAGGGCTTCGGATTCTCCACTCAGGAGTACAGAATTTAGTGCTGGGAGACTCGCAAAACCTCGAATCAGACTTGGGTAGACTTTGTTGACTTCTCAGTCAAGATACTAGGTGGCTGGTTGAAAGGTGATCAGGTGCAGGATTATGATGGGTTTTATGATTTTATTATGAAAGAACACATTTTGACAAACTACCTCAGACAAGTCACACATCCGCATTTGGTAGACTCATCCTTTTCTAGTCCCAGAGAGCTGGCTAAGAATGCTGATGAGTGGGTAAGGACGAGGATACTCAAAAGTCCCAGGGAGTTACTCTAAAAAGCAGGGATCAGACCCTCAAAAATCCAATGAGGTAGATGGTAAGACCACCAAAGAAAATTCCTCAGGACCTCAGATCCCTAAAATAAGAAAAAACAATCCCATCCCCCCTCTGACAACAGGGCCCAGAGCTTAAAACATTTCTGGATAACAGGTTATGTTTTGACTGTCAGCAGCCAGGTCACTACAACGGTGACCCAACCTGTTCCGAGAGTGTCGTTAGCACTAGGTTGTCCAGTGTAACCATAAGAGAGGACACCTCAGTCGAGGAGGCCCTAATTGCGGTTAACTGGGAGACAGGACCAGATGGTAAGCTGGTGATCCCTGTGGATGGAAGTAGGCATTTCCAATCCATTCAGGTGAATGAGATCCCTACCACTGTCCTGAGAGAGACATGTGCCAGCCATACCATATGGTGGACAGGTTGGTGTCACCAGAACAATATGTGCTAAGAGAGACAAAAAAGTTAAGGGTAGTCCCTGGGGAGATCTCAATTAGGCCTGTAGCCATACTGCCCTTAGAAAGGGAGGGTACCCTTGACTGGCATAAGGTGGTGGTCAGTCCTGACCGCCACTTAGATTGTATCCTAGGCAATGAGATCCCAGAGGTGGTCTGTTCCCAGATGAGGTGGCTGCCCAGGGCGACCCCAGTCCCCATATCCCGAGGATCCAGTTCCTGCTCCTAAGGGACTGGAGTCCAAAAAGTAAGTAAAAAATAGCAGTAAAGAGTAGTCACTCTTAAGAAGAGAGCCAGTTTGCCAAGGACCTTCCAACAAAGTTTGGGTAAAGTCAAGAGTTGGCACCGGAAAGGCTTCCCTTGTTCCTAAAGAGGTCCTGAGTAGTCAGGCAGCTGTGCAGAACCAGGTGTTGTCACTGCTCTGACAGAAGAGGGTCTGCCACATGCTGCAATAGCCCCCCACTCTGAACAGCAAGATAGGTTCAAAGAACCCACAGTTGCCCCTAAAGCAACTCAGCCACCTGTCAGTGGTGAGCTTAGATTATGTTTTTGGGTACTGACCGCTGTCAGTTGCCTCTGCTAGGTGCTAGCCTTCATGGCAGCACTGTACTTGGCATGGGAGGCAGACCCCAGGGCCAAAAGCAAGTTAGGCCCCCTGACCCTGTTGGCCATTGTGAGGTTGGTCAAGTGTTGGGTAACCTCTTTAGGTAGGCTAACTGTTGCCTTGGCAAAGTTAGGGTTAGAAGGGATGGGCACCTCACTACCCAAAGTAAAAGGGGAGGGAGAAAAGGTATCCGCTGTAGGCAAGGGTCACTTTAAAATGGGTCCTTTCACTGTTTAGATGGGTCAGCTCCCCAGAGGAAGTGACCGTGACAGTAGGATGTGAGGCAGAGTAGGTCCTGCAATAGTACAGCCAACTTCCTTACTTCTTCCTTGCCTGACTAACCAGGAAAACTCTCACAGGGGTGGGCTGAATCTCCTGGCGTTTTGGCCGGGGGTGGGTTGTGTTTTGTAGGAAACTGGACTTCTTTGCAGATATCCCCCACTTTTTTGGCCCCATTTGAACTACTAGATGCTGAATTTTTGACTCTGACACTGAACTGAAGCCTGCCAACTAGGGTCCAGTACTAGTGTTCTTTCCTCTAAAACTGACATGTTCAATTGTAACCTCATTTGCAAGGTCTTTAGCATCTTTGTAAGTCTCTAGTAATTGGTACCCCTCGTACCTAGGGCATGGGTACTTAAGAGGGTCCCTAAGGGCTGCAGCATGTCTTTTGCCGCCCTAAGGGACCCACACAAAAAGTATATGCAGACTGCCACTGCAGTCTGCATGAAAGGACACACGCCCTTCTGAAAACACAATGCACACTCCGTGTGTAATGTTCATGCACTGTATGCACTATATGTAAATCACCCCTACTGCAGGTCTTAAGAGCCCTAAGGCTGGGTGCATTATATTACATGTGAGGATATGTCTGCAGGAACAGATATGCCCCTGTGATGTCTAGTTCTATAATTAGATATTGCAACGGAACAGCATTGCCATCTTAAGTTTATGTACTGTGCACTGGTCATTACGAGCTACCCAGCTACATGATGGCTTCCCTGAAAATCCACTCAACAGAAGAGAGAGGGCCCCTGTACAACAATATACAGAGAAGGTAGTACCAGAGGGAAAACAGCATGTAGCAACCAAAATTGCCAAATCCACACAATGTGCATGGCTATAACTCCACAAATATTACTGGAATAGCTCCACTTACTTAGTTGAAAAATATAAGTTCAAGGGTCAGACATTCTCAAAATTAATTTATTCTGATGATAATCCCATTTTTTACATATAATGTTTACTTTTACAATTTTACAAAGGTTAAACATACAGCAAAAGGTTTCAAAGCACAAATGCCAAGCATTTCCCAATTCAATATATCAAAGGGAGTTGTGAGTACTAAGATACTTATATACAAACAATTTTGTGACAGGATCCCAGTCACTCTACTCAAACTAAAATATCACACCCATACTGACATCTGCCAAACTACAAAAACTTTCACTCATTCACATTAAAAACATAACATGTTATCACGCTGGATTATGGCTTGAGATGCACATCAGAGTGCCCAATGATTCATTAGAAATACTAATACATTGATATATCTTCTATAGTTGTAAGCCCTGGTTTTCAATCCAGGTTGAAATGTGCGCCAGCAAGCGTTTCTGTTGAGCAAAAATGCGGGCCACCTCCTTCAGTGCGCTGGACGATGGGCTGAGAAAATGGCAGCAGCCATATAGGTCAATGGGGACATGGGGTAAGTCCTAAGGGATGGAGAATGTCTAAAAACAGAAACAAACTCAATGAACACCAGACAAAAATTTCTAATATCTTGACATCTGGCTGACTTATTGGTTCCCAACTAGATCCATTGCTTTATAGGCTGTTTATTGATTGCTGCTCCCTCAATCGCATTCCAAGAGGGCATCCCTTAGGAGTCTCGAGAATTAGAGATTCTACCTCGAGGTACGCCTCTCCAGTATGGCTTCCACCTAGTTAGCGGTATAGATGTTATTTCCACATGTGGAATTATTGAGGCTCACTTTCACCATTTTTAGGCCATTTTTGTTGTTTTCTGTATTTACCCTCGTGTTTATTTCCTTTTATAATCTGACTGACCTTTAACTTTTAGTCAGACCTTGTGTTATTCTCTACACGTCTTTCCAAGATGGTGCCTCCCTCCTTCTGAAAGAAACATGGTGGCATTAAGAGAAGCTAGAAGACCATTCACTAGGTTGCACTATGGCATAACATAGAATGCATTCAGGCACAGTTGCACCACAGTAGTGCCCGATTTAACTGGGTACACAACACAACCATTTCTGATAGAGACTTTCAGCAGCAGTTTCCTTATTTTCCCCAGGCATCAGAGTGAATCTGGAAACTTTTCCCTATAACTGTGCGCCAGAAGGTAGTGCTTGGTAGCTCTGCACTGATGCTGTTCTGCTCCGGAAGTGAAGTGCAGGGAATATATACGAGCAACTCCTGCTCACTTTCTCTCCATGGCATCAGATGTGAGTCTGGAGCTTATCTCGTCTCTCTAACACCCTTTCTTTACAAATCTTCTTTGAAAATTCATCCAGTGTGCAAGGGATGTCGCCCCCCTCCTAAGACGACAGGTTTTAAACCTGTGAGGACTGTCGCCAGCAGATTTCAGTGGCAGATACTCACCAGGTTTGCCTGTGGCGTCTTGGATTGGGCCCAACTCCAAGATCTATGGGGACTGCATGCCAGTGAACTGAAGGCTATCAGAGAATACATGCCAGTGAACCGGAGGTTATCAGAGAAAATGAGGCAAATCTCTACATCGCCAAGCACAAGAAGAGGCAGCATCGGAACCACTCCAAGTCCCACTGCAAGTCCGGGGCTCGATTCCCAGTCCTGTAGTCATTGGAGCTGCTCTAGATGCCGGTCTTCTTTGTGCTCCAGTCCCTCGGCTAAGCACAAAAAACACAAGAAGTCTAAGTGGAGTTCTGCTTCTTCCAATCCCCTAAAGATGTATGTGGGCGGTGCCATCTGTTGTGGTTCCAATCTCGAAGTGCTGTGACTTCAAATCCGATTCCGCAATTTTTTACAGCCCGACCCAAGTTTCTGGGGATTTCCGTCACGCAGCCCCAGATCAAAGAGTTTCGCACAGCTATATTCTGGCTCTTACGAACTAGTGCATTCTTTCTACCTAAAGTTGTGACTCCATTCCATGTTGGTCACACTGTCATCCTGTCGGCGTTCTATGCCCTGCCTCACCCCTCTAAGAAGGAGGAGATTCTCAAAAGGTTGGACCCCAAAATGGCACTTTGTTTCTACATCGATCATAACAAAGATTGGATGGACAACCGGTTGGATGATCAGCTCTTTGTGGGGTCCACGGGAGAGAAAGATGGCCCAACTTTAGAGAAGCCTGTCATCCACGCTTGAATCTGCTTTACATCAAAGATCTGCTGCACATTGGCAAAAAAGCAACCTCCGGATGGATTGTGTGCTCGTTCTATCAGGGCCAAAGCTGTTACCACTGCTCTAGCTCACAGGTCCCTGTCCTGGGCATTTGCCAGGATGCTACTTGGACATCCCTTCATATTTTCACAAAGTACGGTTGCATAGATATCCAAGTCTGCGAGAAAGGGCACTTTGTCCGCTCGGTCCAGCAGGATTTGCTGGTTTAAATCCTTTCACAGCCTACCTCCAATTAGATACTAGTTTGGCATCCATTAAAAAGGTGAGGAATTTGCGTCTAGAAGTGTTGCACCGCAGACCTTGATTCGGCCTGTGATGCTGCCTGCTTCTTTTTTGCGGGCCACGATACAGCCCGCGTCGCCTCCATCTATTCTTCGGGTACGTTACGTTGCTGCGCGGTGGCCCTCTGTTGATGTTTTGGGGTGCGTCCCCCGGCGCCGGCTCTCTTTCTGTGTCGGGCATGCCACATACCCACGCGGCCCATTATCTGACAATTTGCATGACAGGTATGCTGCAGCTGCAGTTTTGGAACTATGGCTTCCTATTTACCCATGTAGGAGCACTATACTCTTACCTTCTTTCACTGGATATATATTTCTTTTTTCAATTCTTCTTGGGGTCATCTTGCCTTTCCATGTTTCCATAGTCTTCTTCCCAGAAGGCCTTGGGAAGTATCTGCTCTACCAATTCAAGATGGCGACCTTCCTATTCCGTCCACTATCCTTTTCCTAGTCCAGGATGGTGGTTACTTACTTCCTGTTTGGTCACTTCTTATTCATGGGTATTTAAAAGGCTGAATCCTTAATTTCCTCGCGTTGCAACACTCTTTGCTCCTGCTGGTGTCTCCTTGCTCCTGTTGGTATGCTGTGCTCCTGCCTGATGTATCTGTGAATCCTACTGGTGTACCTTGCTCCTGATTATAGTCTTCTATACCGGTTTACATTCCTTGCCTACTAATTCCTCCTTACTGGTAGATTCTTTCCTTCCTTTTCACTCCTGGAGTCCCCACTTCCATCAGAGGTTTTTCCCTATTGGTTTTTTTTCCTCGTAGGACCCCTTTTGGAAGGCACGGTCTTCTTTGGTCTTTTTCCTTGTTGGAAGCACCGTGGCTACTAGAAGGGGGTGCCCTTACCATGGACAGACCAGAACCCTCAATCACCAAAGTCAAGGATCTCTCCAACACGCCAGAACCGGTAAGCATACTACAAGTCTTGAAAAGAAGTCTCCATCAGAAGCAGAAGTTATTTACCTTTGGTAACGCTCTTTCTGGTTGAGACTTTATCTAGCGGCAGATTCTACATCGACCATCCCATCCTCCCTGTTCTGTAATTAGATTCTTCCCGTTAATAAGATACCAAGTCTAGGAATCTACACACAGGTCTACCAGTTTACTTTTGGGGCTCCACTTCTGGGGGTGCAGATAGTCTCGAAGGCAGCTGACGTCAGCACATAGTACTGGCACCTACAGTGGCATTAGTACGGAGCTGCACGACGTCACCTTCCAACGTGCAGAGGTACTATGGAAAAGTTTCCAGATCCAGTCTGATGCATGGGGAATATGCCAAAGGTGAGGAATCTGTGGCTAGATAGTCTCCATCAGAAAGCTGGTTACTGAAGATAAGTAATTTGTTCAGTAAGATACCTCACTTACCTACTCAATAAAGGTCTCTCGTGTCTCACTTAAAGTACTTTCAGCAACCATAGTAGCTTACTCAAGAGGTGTAAAAGTTAGAATTTTTTTTTAAACACCAGTGATAAAAAGATTTCTAGAAGGTGCAAAAAGACCAGCCCCAACAAGGTCTGCCCCTTACCAATGTGGAACCTTAATATAATACTCATGAAACCACCCTTCAAGCTGATGCACAGTGCAAGACTAAACGTTTTTTCCCCTTTGAAGTCTGCTTTCTTGGTATCCATTACATCCTAACAATGTGTAAACTACAAGCACTCACAGTGCAAGAACCTTATCTACAAATCCACAAGGATAGCGCAGCAGTGTGAACAAATCCACTCTTAATGCCAAAGATGGTTTCATCCTTTCACGTCAAGTCAAATAATACAGGTACCAGCTTTTTTCCAGCACTCAACATTTTGAGAGGATCAAGCCCTTCATACGCTAGACGTCAGAAGAGTAGTCGTGTACTACATTCAAGAAAGAAAGCCACTCACGAAGGGAAACCAGTTTCCCCTGTAAGCAAGTTGGACTTTCTCAAGATGATTAGTCCAGACAATACAAGAATGCCGTATGGCAACAGGAGTTGCGTTAGATGCGAAACCACAAGCAGACTCCTCATGAAAGAAGGGATCAATACTCTCTTTCATTGCTATGGTCTATATTACAAATGCATGCAAGGCTGCCACATGGTCCTCGAGACACACCTTTACCAAATACTACTGTGTAGACGTACAAGCAAACAAGGACGCTCGAGTGGGACAAAAATTACTAAAACACCTGTTTGCACATACAAATTTATGGTAATACAGTCCCTCAAGAAGATTCAAACTGCTTCAAAGTCAACACACTGCATGTAAATCCAGAAAAGATTCACCCTGCAAAGCCAAATGGTTACTTACCAGTAGGAGTAGTTCTGCAGCTTTTCCTGGATTCACTTGCAACCTTCCTTACTAAAAATGACCGATATTCGCAATCAGGGAGAGAGAAATTTTCACATCAAGAAAAGAAGCTACAGGATATAGCAATAAACAAAAAAGATTCGAAAGTGGTGACAAAGCACACTGGGTTCAGGAGCGTACATCTGAAGTCAGCTAAGAAAAGGCATATCTCTAAATAGTTGCCACTGATGTTATTAAAAAAATAAAAGAGAGAAAATAGACTATTCCACGCCAAACACTAGATGGCAGGATTATGCACCGCATGTGAATCCAGAAAATTCTTCAAGCTGCAAAACAACTGGAACAGGTGAATAACCGTTTAATTTTTTGGGGCGTTTTCTCTACCAAATAGTGTTCTTGTTTTATAATGAATCTCAATATCGTTACTTTTTTCCCTCCGCATTATTTACCTGGGATGTTCTTTTCTGAAAAGATAATCTCACTGTGACTGCTACAACTCTATCCCCTGTGTCTTTACCATCACACGTTTGAGGTTCATTTGATATGATGTAATGTTTTAACTGCACAGTGAAGCCGTGACCTGCGTGCCATTCAAGGGGTGAAATACATGTTGGCAACCGTATTTTCAGTATGCTTGTTGTTGAAACAATTGATAGGAATTCAAACCGAATACAGTGCATAATGGGGAAAAAAGAACTTTAAAGTGCCTCCCAGAAATAACCACTGTATCTACACATGTATGTCTTTCAATTACTGTTAGTCTGTGTTTGATTAATTAAGCAAAATTTGCTACCTTTTCAGTTTGCAAACGCACATCTGTTGAGTTATTAGGAAAGGCATACTGTTGGCCAAGAAGCCTGATTTGGGGGCTCTGTTGTCTTCAAAAGGTCCTCGCAGGTCCTCGCCAATCTCCTATGCGAGGAGGAATGGAAACCTTCCAGTCAACGTCATAGTTGCTGATGAATCCAGCCGCAAAACAAATACTCCCAAGAAATAACTTTTAAACTAATAATCTAACGCACATTGACGGCAACACATGGTGCGAGTCTCAGCATCATGTCTGCTGTGACGCCATTATTTCATTAGTTACAAAACTCAAAACATAAGGGCGTGCACAGTCTGAGAAAAACAATACATGTATTAACATATTCTTCAATTCTAAAACCAGAATGTTTTATTATAGAAGCTCGTCAGAAAGCACTCACAGATAAATAATATACGACCTCATGCTTTTTGTTTTTTTTAGTTATTGAAATAATTGAGTCATACTCTATATGATGCAGGGTCGCATACGAGTTGTATCAGTCAATGAGTGATTTGTAGTATGAAAATAATTCAGTTGGGAACATTTGTTCCGGTGGTGAATAAACTGATGATGAGACTTGCACTCTTGTCATCATGAGTAATATGTGGCCCTAAGTCAGGCGTTAATTGTTCGGAAGATGCTTTTGCACTTAAAAGAGAACCCCACTGTTCTGGTCCTATGACGACTCCACTTCATTAACAGGTTCAAAACCAAAACCAAAAAATAACGAAAGTAATTCCCTAGGCAGGGTGGAATTGTAAACCTACTGTCTGAATGCCTTCTTCCCCGAACTTTGTTTATCACTCGCTCTCTTTTTTTTTAGGACCAGCTCCTGTTTTGTGACGATTGTGATCGTGGCTATCACATGTATTGCCTGAACCCACCCATGGCAGAGCCCCCCGAAGGTAAGTATTTTTTTAGGTCGAACCTGGGCAGCGCATGCTCTGCTCTGTAGGGCATGCTGTATTCAGGTAGGGACTTGAAGCTCCGCCAATCCTCCACCCATATTTTTCATTGGCTTGTGTCATTGACCACTATAAACTGTGGCTGTTCATTGGTCAATAGGCTTATTAGTCCCTCCTTAGTACAGTCCTGTCTTATTTTGTAATCTCCCATGGCGACACCCCCTGTTACGAATGTTGTTACTCTTTAGGCTTTAATTACAGCCTCCAAGCCCAATTTTTTCAAAGGCAATAGATCTCCCATTTGCTAGAGATTAAGCTATTGGCAATGTAAAATACAAAATCTCTTTTATTTATCTGTTTTAAAAACACATAAATACAATGCCAATAGCTCAAACTCTCGTAAATGCAAGACCTATTGCATGGCAAATGCTTGTTATGTAGTGACCTCAGTTTATTTCTCAACTTGTAATTACCCAGACGAAGATGACCCTTTGACTGTCTTATGTTCTGTCTGTACGTGCCCTACTAATGGGAGCAAAATGACACAGAAGCTCACATCTACTCATTGCCTTTGCTGTAGTAAGCAAACCTGCAGCCATTATGACAACAGTAAATTCACCACATTGGTCTGCAGCCTCAATTAATTCCGTGTGTTTACAATGTGGCACATGTATTACCTTTCACTCTTGTCCTAGTGTTGAGCAAAATTATCTTCCTGTACTACAACCAAATTAAAATGGCCATTCTAAACTTCAGATTTTAATATACATTCTTGTGAAATTTCAAAGCTATGACCCATGAGGTCCGCACCTAACCCATTCTGGGCATGGTGTCTCTGGTGGCCCGTGTACAAATATTTTGAGTGTTTCTTATATCCGTCTTAGTCATGTTATTGGCTGCTGGTCTGGAAACCTTTGCTTTCTGTGTAAGGGCCAACCCTAGAATTGAAAATATATGAGCAGAACACTCATCAATGATTGGTCCGAATAAAAAATAAAAGGAAACATTCTCTTTTTTTTCAGGGAGCTGGAGCTGCCACCTTTGCCTCGATTTGCTGAAAGACAAGGCCTCTATCTATCAGAACTCTTAATCTGACTCTGGGGGCAGCAGTGGTTTGTGGGAGGGAGTTGGGTTGGGGGGTGTAAGGACAGGATCACGGGAAGCAGTGTTGTACGCCGCACCACACAGGGCTTCTGTTAACTTTCATTTCAGGGAGTAAGAAGAGAGCAGATGAGTTATGTTTCATTTTAGTAGGATTTTGATTTTTTTTTAATAACCAATAGTTTATTTTTATTAATTTTGTTTTGGAAATATTGAAGCAACGATTTTAGTGTTTACTGGAGATGTTTATTTAGGAAGGCTGAGCAAACTGTTAGGTATGTGGATTTAAAAAGAACACTCAATGTAGAAATGGCGATCTCTTATTATGCGGTGCATACATCTTCCTATATCCAGTTTACCTAAGGGATGTATGAATGTTACAGAACAACTGTGCTTCTGGTCAAATTTCATCCCCCTCGTTTCTGCCTGAACTCATTTAAATGTACTCTCCTTTCCATCTTAAAAAGTCACCTGCCTGACGTGCTAAGTAGTATCTATTTTATTGTCCTTTCTTTCAGAAGTTGGCACAGTTATCGGCTGCACTACAATTAGTTCAGATAACAATCGTGAAACATGCTCAGGTTTGTCCACCTGCACTAAGAGTCACGGACAGTGATGGTGCCTGATATGTGCTTATTGGTTATGCTGGTTAATGCCAGTCAGACGTTTAATTCCCTTGACGAATCAGACTTATTGAATGCAAAAGGACGCCCCCATGTTACTTAATCCGTTCAGATTCCTCAAGTTCTCCCTGACCTGTTCCTGCCACCTACACTAACGTCACTCCAGTGCCATCCTCTCTGGTTACAAAATTGAGCCTTCTCCCTCCCTCTACTACATCCTCTTTTCTCAGCTTTCATTGTGCCTCTTCCTTCCTCTCTGCCGAATACTACATTGTTTTCCTCCTCCCAACCTCATTCAGTTCCCTCTCATGCCCCATCCTTCACCCCAGCTTTTATCTGCCAATACTTCCCTGCCTTCTCTTTCTTTGATGCATCTTTTCTTTGTTACCTTCTCCGCCTCCCCGTATATTGTCCCTATTTGGATTGGTTTAAGTATTGAAGCACTGCTACGAACAACCTTCTTTTTTTATATTTCTGTAATATTTTTTTAACCTAGAAAAATAGCTATTTATACAATTCATAATGCTATGGGAATTGTAAGAAACTTTTACTTCTGCCGCACCCTGCCATACCCGGGATTCTTTACTTGGTTCGTAGTGTTCCTCTCATCAGTTAAACTTTTACTTTATTAAATGTAATTTTCCTCTATCAACATTCCTATTCATTAACTAATCCTTAAGTCAATTTATGGTGGCCAGCTATGTATTCTGTAATTCTAATATTCGTCAGAGTATTTTAGTTGCTGACCGTGCCATTATTTGCTTATACTGGTGAAGAACCAAGGAATTTATGTAAGGAGAAGTACAAATGATCTTTGCATGCAAAACAGTTTTTGTAAGATTGCCAAGCGAGCTATGGCAGTCACCAGAAATTGTCATCACCTTATCAAGAGCCTTGAGCTGTTATGTGTTTTGTCAGATTCTGACACTTTGTATAGTTATTGGGAAGTAAATTGAACAGAAGACATTTTTCAAAGTACTGTACAGTTGCACTCCAGGACCAGATAATTCGATCTGTGTGCAAATAGCCTTCTGGGCTGCTTACCCCATGATGGCATTGATGGGTATTACACAAGAGCGCCAGCCCATCTTCTAGGATTCTGCGTGTGTGCTTTGTTTTCCATAGGCCCAGCTTCACAAGAGATTCTTGCCTCTTTTGCCAGGATATGATGCCAGGCAGTCAATGAGATCTCATTGCCAGTGCACATGCTCTGTAATACTGAAGCAAATTCACTGGCAAAGAGGCGATGTGGTTACCTACTGAATGAGTGCCACCATGGAGTTGGCACATACATAGAAGTGCCCTCTAGGAGGAGGCAATGAGGATCGCAAGGACTTTTTAGAGAAACTCTTCCTGCCGACTTCATCCTAACTGTACTCTGGTCACCAAAGTGAGCGTCCATATCTTCTTTCCAAACGTGGCCAAGTGTGTGCCTGCGGAGACTCGGTGTGCCATGGTCTGTGATGTCAGTGCTCCATGGTCGCTTTATCATTATTTGTGCAAGACCACCTTGCATCAGTACCTTGGGGAGTCTGTGAATGCTTCCAAAAGGGTGTGTGCAGTCTGGATCTTTATTGCACCCACCCTCGTGATGATTTTTATGATGCCCACAAGCTAGCTCACTGTGTGAATGTCTGGCCCTGCTGTGGAGGAGACAATATATCTTTGTCAATGGGGAGTATGGCCCAGATCTGTGTGGTGCACCTAATTTCACATATTCAACCGCAGAACAAACAAATTCCCATCTTTGATAATGTACCCTTAAAGCTGTGATTGGAATGCCCCTCTCTGGCTATTTTGTTTGCCATGTTAACTCCTAAGCTTCATGTGTTTCCAGCTGTGGCCAGTAGTAACCAGAAAGATTTTAATGTTGGGCAATAATTTTCCAGATGCAGCTTACCCATGGTGATCAGTTTAATGTCACCACTTTTCACTACTGCCTTGTACAGTAAGGTAAGGGGGTTATCTGTCAGCAACACCTCAACCCGGGGTTTGATGTTGCTACTGATGAATTTTGTTTTCAGAGGTGAAGTGTGAAGAATTGTGATCAGCATTTCTAATTTAAAAATTATCTCTGGAGAGAAATACGAAGAGGTCCTGTTCTGGCTATCTCTTATCCTAACTTCCACAAAAATATTTTAACTGTGGGGAGAATCTGGTTTCCTGGGAACTATTTGGCATGCTCTTGGGCAGTACATAATGACTGACAATAGATCACTATTATTGACCCATTGTTATTTCTTGGACCCTGCAAACTTGAAAGAAACCGCATAAAATATCATCCTAAAAGGCTTTTAAACCCTGTTGTGTCTTCTCTGATTGACATTCTAATTTCCGTTTACAATTTGACTGGTGGTATGAACAAGATTAATTCTTGAAAGCATCACTTGAACACTTCTTCAGAAATCTGGAAGAATGAGGTTGTGAGACAATTTCAAAGTTCTTCGCCCGTTTCATCTTCCGGTTAAAGTTTCTGCTGCTGGGTTGGTCTTGACAATGTCTCCCAAAAGGACAAGGTTCCCTTTTGGCAGACCCCTTCCTTCATACCCACTTAACTAGCTGAATTTTATTTAAATCGATAAATTGCCTACATGGGTGTTTAGAGTCGGTGCTGCTTTACCCGCAGAAAATTTAAAAATGGAGAAGCCTTGAAAGCTCAGAAATCTTTCCTGTCGAAGATAAACAGATTTAGACTGGGCATTAGTTTGTCATGTAAGACACTCTTGATCTAGGCTACATACTAATTACATCCACGTTATATTCCCTCTTGTAATTCCGAAACCCAAAGCTTTAATGGTTTGAGCTTCTCAAATCCTTAATGCTCATTCCACCAGACCAAGAGCTCCATGGCCTGCCTTTTCACAAGTATTCCTGAAAAAAGTTGCTTACTTCCAGTACCTTCTGTGTAACTAGTAGGCTTGAAGCCTGACCAGTGACCTTACCAGTGAGAGTTTTCAAACAGATAACCAATTAATTGGGGAGAAGGAGCAGGGTGACGTGGACAGTTACCTTCATAGCGATTCTTGTATTTTTTTTATTCCTGTGCTCGCTCCTTCAATACTCACCCAGCCATCTCCTCAGCACCGTTCCCTTTACTACATAAATCTTCGATGTGGGCAAACCAATGCAAGAATTAGGTTTGGGTGTGACGTAGAGTTAAAGATTGGAGATCATGCCTGAAGAGAGTCAAATAATTATTGAGGGCTCTGAAATACCGTAAATATACCCCATTCTTTTTGAGAAGCTTGTTTTCCGAACATATGAAGTAAGGAAGAATCCCAAGCAGTTGGTGAGGAGAAAGAGCAAGGACTAGGATAGCAGGGATCACCAGGATGGTGATGTTTTCCACTTTGTCCTCAGTAGTTGTATTTTTTAGTTATGTCAAGACCTTTTGTCCATGCAGTATGGTTAGGCTTGCTGTGCTGCTATTCTTGGTGCCTGTTTCGAGAGGACACGTGAAGCACTTCAAGCCACTTTTCAACACTGTTTGCAAAATGGATTAGCAGTTTATATTATTTTCCCCAGCAGAGACAGAATCTATAATGGCATCCCCTGCAGAGTTGCTTTGATGGATTTCCTTGAAATATCTTGCACTTCCTCTTTATGGACCTCGTTTAAATATAAATGTGTACTGTTAAATGGGAAACACTTCTCCGACTCTGCTCAGGATAAATCAAAGCTTGTCGCTAGTTATGAGAGTTCTCCCGGTGAACCCAGATAAAGGCTAACACCCCTAATACAGTAGATCTCCCTTAATGACACTCCATTTTACTGATTCGACATCCTGTTATGTTGTTGTGGGCATACAGTGCATTCTTGATTAGTCCTTCTGGCATTGCTTCTTCTGGCAGACCAGGCATATTTCCAGCATAGGCATCCAAACTATAGTATGTAGTTGACCTAATTCTTGAAAAGTTGAACAGCTGAAAGTCCTTAATTGTATTCTATGAGTGCCCCAGATTTGTGCCAGTGATAAATATGTTTCATTATTGACAGGCATACAATTTGTCAGTATAGCCATGCCATTTTGGCACCACATAATGCATTTGACAGCAGTAAAATCAACACCTTAAACAAGCTACATCAGAGTGACTTAGGTGAGACCTGATCATTATGGGAAATTGTCTTGGTTTCTGGTGCCCACCTCTGGACATCATAAGAAACAGAAGAAGAAATAAAAAATATATAGTTTGTTTTTGTTGACCTAAAAAAGAAAAGATGAGCAGATTTGCTCAAAAAATAAAAAAGGATATGGGGTGAATTGGCAAGGAAAAGCGTCCGCGAACGTGGGATTGAAGTCATGTTGTCTATCGTATCCTGTACGTTTGTGCACTGTGTTGTGGTTCTATCTTGTGCGTCAAGTGAGAAACGATGTAATGAAAAGTCAAATAAACTTTACAAAACAGCAAGAGCGCAGAGCTGGCCTTGATCGCGCTTTGGTCCATCGAAGCTTCTACCCCATTTTTATAATTATATATTTTTTGAAAACCAGGAGGTGCTGAGTTATTCACAACTTTTTAATATACATTTCCAGAATGCTGATCTGCGATAGTAAAACCATTGCTTCTTCCTACTTCGCTTTGATGGGGTTTCATAAACCGTAGTGACGACCGACATATTGCGAAACTCAGAGCTGTACGGTTGGTGAGCTCCCTTTGTTATAGCATGGTTAGCATTCTAGAGAAGGACTTCTAAAATAGCTATGTTTAACAGTCCGGTGACGCAGGTTATTTTCTTATAGCATGTGTTTATTTTAAAAGTTTTAGCAAACATCAGAATATTATCTTAACAGTGCTGAAGTTATTGCAATATACAACAAAGTTGCACCTTTGGTTCAGACCAAGTCTTTGCTTATTTTCTGTTTAAATCACACATTAATTGGTAGTTTGGCTTATGCCCAGAAGTTTCTAAATCACTAGAATCTTAAGTGACTTAGTTTATTGAAGCTATCTATTATGTTGAATATTAATATTTTTATGATCTGAAAGCAAACATAACAATGAGGATTCCAAAGATATTCAGAACTGTATAAAAGTAGGAAAGGTTTGCACACCGCTAAGTGGTTTTGTGTAGCTTCTTCTTTCTTTTAAATGTGCCATAACATTTCCTGAGGATGTCTTTTTAAAGTAAAGTGCTAAAATCCCTGATTGCTTCAGTTGCTGTTGCATAGCTTGTATTCTGAAGAAACCTCACCTTCTTGAGTGGGTTCCAACGTGGCTGCTAATTTTTGTGTACTGCATTCTCTGACAGTTTATAATGTTAATTTCCCACAGCAACTTTTTAAATATTGAAATTCCACTCAGTTGGAAAATATGTTCAATGTATAATTAAAAATTGTCAAGAAAAAAACCTTCAGAATGTTACCGTGGCCAACAGCAGAAATGTTTTATGTCACTTAAGCCCATTGTCTGAGTAGAGAAAAGAAAACTCATATCAATGAACCATAAAAAGTGCAGGTGTTCTACTATTTCAACATCAAAATATGAAAGTTTCATTGGGAAGAAGCAATTTCAGGGAATTGTCATGGTTGAAGAGACTGAATATGGGTGGGCTTGCCTGTCTCACAATATTGTGATGTTGGTAGCCAATTTGTCAAACTTTATTTGTAATATTGTGTTTTCCCAGGAACCACAGCGTGTCTTTTTATGGTACTGTATTATTACATAAGTAAATAAAGCATTTTTATATAGATTTGTGTCGTTGTTTGATTTTTAGCACACTTGTGCATATTCAAAGGCAATTTATTGCTCAAAGAAGTTCACTAGTGTCTGCAAAGTTATTACAGGCCATGTTCCTTTTAACAATGGAAAAAATACATTAGTACTGTTTTTGTGTATGTACATTTACATGCATAAACACGTGTTTTGCATTTCTGTTGGAATTCTAACCGCATACAACAATATGTCAGCCAGACTTAATCCAAAGATTTTTCCAGAAGGGCTTCTTGTGTGCCAGGGTACCTCCACATGGATCCGCAGTGACTGTACCAGGGAATGCTTCTCTCTTGAAAACAGCATTCAAGCCATTCTGCAACTGCAGGAATCTGATATCCGTCATGGACCCACATGACTTGTGTCTTTGGTACTTGGGCTCCAGTCTCGACTTAGACATGCATTAAGTATGCCCTCATGCATGTAAAAGTAGCAGAAGCGAAGCTTGCCTCACCATGCATAAGAAATGGTTGCATTTGAAACAGATGTTCAACTCATGCTCCAAGTCATGGTCCATTCTTAGTTCTGAAGTTGTTCCTGGTCAAAGAAGCCAATGTAAAAAAACATGGCAGTAGTCCAAGAAAGCCAAGAAGGACTCATCCCACCGCCGAAATTCGGGTCCAAAGTTGCAAGGGTAGCAATCAACTGGTCCAGTGTCTTCTGACTCAGAATTTGTCCTGCTTTTGGTCCAGAGTTGGTCAGTATTTCCCAGGCAGTCATCAAACCATTTGCAAATAGCAGCCTTCAAGATGGCCATGTAATACATATTCTAGATGCTACTGCTCGCTCACTTTTAAGCCTCATGAAGCCACAGGGGTATTCAGTCTGGACTGCCAACTGCAGGCACTTCTCCAGTGCAAACATTCCCCTTGGGCACCATACTGAGTCCTGTGCCAAATCTGTCCAAACCTCCACTCCATTCCCAAAGTCCATGCCAGTACTGGACCGACTCTGGATTCAGTAGCAGCACCATTTTCTACCCCAAACCAACGTTGACCCGCACCAAATCAGTTTTTGGTTGCCTGCCACCAAATGGGGATTACTGAGTGCCTAATTAGATGAGCAGAGTAGATGTCGGCTGGCAGACCATGAGTAGTGTATCCATGCTAAGATGGCAAAGGGCATCTTTGATCAGCGGGGCATACCATTTCTGTTAATCACTGTTGAGACACTCTGTGTCAAAGCTTCTGCACTCTGGAGTTTCTTCCAAAAAAGATGATCGGGAGATGCATTCTGGCCGAGTTGGGACACGAGTCTCCTATACATATTTCTTATGACGCCTCTCCTGTCTCACGTTTTGAGGAAAGTCAGGACCAGGTCATCTTCTTAGCTCCAGCCTGGGCCAGGAGAGCATTGTACTCATAGCATCTGAGCATGTATCCTCTGATCCGGCTAGTGCTTTGGGAGGATCTCCTGTCCCAGCAACAGGGGAGAGTCCTACACCAGAATCTCAACAACCTAAGAATGCAGATTGAGCAATGATAGTTACATTCTTTTGACTTGACTTTGAAATGGTAAATGTCATTCTTGCAGCTGGATGCATCACCATCAATTCTGAGTGCCACATGAGTGAACTACTAGAAAACTTTCTGTTAAGGTTTTCTAGTCTACACCCCTTACTTCCCACACAAGTTTCTGCTGAGGACTTGGACTCCCTTCATACCAATGAAGTACCATTTTTCCACATCGGTCAGTTGATTACCCTGCCTACATTTTTTGCTGTTCCACAACCCTCTAAAGTGGAGAGCCTCCATCGGTTTGAAACCTTTTATGAGTTTCTAATCTACATTGATCGTATGAGAGATCATCGTATGGGTGATCAGCTCTTTGTGGGGCTCACTAGATGTAAGAAAAGTAAGGCGATGTGAAAGAGGCCTCTGTCCGGGCGATAGTGCTCCTGTGCACTGGCCAAGAAGGAACCCCAGGCTGATTTGACCAGGGTACTTGGACATATGCCATTGTAACATGGGCTTTGGTGCACCCTTTGATGAAGCACTACTGCCTAGACCTTTCCGATGGGAGGACCATTTTGCCCCCTCCGTCCTGCAAGACTTCCTTATCTGAGTCAACTCCTCATACCCTCCACCTTTTGGGAGAGTATGTGGGATCTATTCCAAAGGTGAGAAATTATGGTTAGAAGTATCCATCAAAAGAACAAGTTACTAACTTTCAGAAACATTCTGTTCGAGGCATATAAGCTGCAGATTGCACACTATGCATAGATTGCCACCTAGTGTTGGGCCCGGATGTTTGCAGTTTGTTTTGTAGAAAAGTCTTTCGAAGTCACGGGATAGGTGACTCCTCCTTTGGATGATACTGCGCATGGTCATCGGCTCCATCCCCAGATTGGTTTTTTCCGCCACCTGGCTCGGATGTGTTTCTAGCGCTTCATGTTGAAACCGAATTCCTTCGGCGCGCAATCCTCACCAACTTTCAGAAAATAAGTTTCGAACGCTTCTCCACTCGACGCTACTCTTCAATGTCGAATACCTCAATTCCGGTCGCCGTCGACGGCCTTCGGGCCTAGCTAGGCCTCGACTCCAGCTCATGGAAAGGACTCCCTTCAAAAAGTGTCCTCAATGTGGGTCGAAGTTTCCCCACACCGACCTCCACGAGGTGTGTAACCTCTGCCTTTCTCCGGAGCACAAGGCAAAGGACTGCTCAGCTTCTGCCTCTTTTCGCTCCAAAAAGACTATCCGGGACCGAAGAGCGAGAAGAACTATGGCTCTATCATCAACTTCCATTCCGGACGACATCTTTGAGGAAGGCGTCAACGTCCCAGAACAACAATACGTCGACAGCGGTTCTGAACAGGTGGAAGATTCCGATGTCGAGGACATTACTCCAGCACAACGGGTCGTAAGTAAGACCGTCGACCCCAAGCCTTCCTCGACACCCCCAAAGAAGGCCCCGGTCACACCCTCGCCCTCGGGTGCACACCGACACTCCACTTCTACTGCCCCACCTTCGGGCCTGGCAAAGAAGCCAATTAAGCCTTCATTCGACTCGGGCTCGAGTCAGCCTTCGCATGGTGCTGGCGCCAACTTACCGGCACCAAAAAAGACATCGACGCCGGCTATGCCGACGCCCAAACCATCAGCACCGAAACACACAACTCCTTCGGCACCGAAACCCAGGTTGGAACCAAGTAAACCTTCGGATTCCAAAAAACAATCGGAACCGAAAAAAGCATCGGATCCGAAGAAACTACCGGACCCGAAAACACACCCGACCCGAAAAAACATTCGGAGCCGAGAAAACATTCGGAGCAGAGAAAGACTCCAGCCTCCCCGATAAAGGACGTAGTCAAAAAGCCAAAGCAAGCCGCTTCGGTGCCGAAACATTCTCCAGCACCTACAGATCGGCCTCCGGCAGAAGACGTATATTATCCAGACCGTGCTCAAAAGACTCTGGCTAAAGACCCAATCACTGGACAGTTGATTTTGGCCCCGAAAAAGCGACCACTGGACAAACCAGCCCCAGCTCTGCATCCAAAGAGAAAGGACATGGCTACCTCGCCTTTAAGACTGCCTACCCCTTCTCCTCCACCTATGCCATCACCACAAACTCCCATACCACAGCATTCCCCAGCATCCTCTCATAGGGATAATAGTTCTGATGATATGGGGTGTAACAGGCCTGATCCAGACACACCTGCAGGATCACCTGACCCATGGAATAATTACACCACTCCAAATGTCCCAAATGTCCATCAGGATGACTTATACCACTCACAAACTCATCCAAGAGGGTAAAACCATTACAAATACCTCTATCAGGTGTGGCCTCGACGCAGCAGATACTGCGTCTAGAGCAGTCAACACCAGCGTCTTACTACGCAGACACGCCTGGCTACGTATATCAGGATTCAAACCTGAGGTACAAACTGCCATTCTTAATCAACATTTCGATGAGCAACACCTATTTGGACCCAATGTGGATGTATCTCTCGAAAAAAAGATACAGATACCGCCAAATCTATGGTAGCCCTGCAGGCTCCCAGACGTTCATTTCGTCGCTCATCCTATAGAAGTGCCACCAGAGGATACTCCTCAGACACAGCCTCAGCCTCATACAAAGCCCCTACACAATCCACTTATGGCAAGGGATACCAAAGTGGTGGGTACAGGGGTAACAACAACAAGGGCAGAGGTAAAAATAACAATTCCCGCTCTGCCTCTATCCCTGCCAAATGATTCCCTTCCCCTTCCCCCGCCCCACTCCACTCCTGTTGGGGGAAGACTCCAACAATACCTGCCAGCCTGGGAAAACATCACATCAGACAGGTGGGTTTTACAAATTATTCAATCAGGTTATTGTCTGGAACTAAAATCTACCCCCCCCAAGCATACCACCCATGCAGTGCCCAATGTCACAGGAACATTTAACATTGCTCAGACAAGAAGTAATATCCCTCCTGCAGAAAAATGCAATAGAGATAGTTCCAGAGCACCACAAAAACAAAGGAGTATACTCACTGTATTTCCTGATACCAAAAAAGGACGGATCACTAAGACCCATCCTAGACCTCAGACCTCTAAACGTTTACATTCAGTCGGACCATTTCCATATGGTCACACTTCAACAGGTCCTTCCATTACTGGTGCTAAACGACTTCCTTGCCACTTTAGATCTCAAGGACGCCTACCTCCATATTCCCATTCATGCGGCGCACAGGAAATATCTCAGATTCGTCCTAGACGGGCAGCACTACCAGTTCAAAGTGCTCCCATTCGGAGTCACAACAGCGCCAAGGGTGTTTACCAAATGCCTAGCAGTAGTAGCAGCACACTTAGGAAGACAGCACATACATGTCTTCCCATATCTGGACGACTGGCTCATAAAAGCCAGCTCATACAACCAGTGTGTACAACACACCCACGCTACCATTCAACTGCTTCACAACTTGGGATTCACAATAAATCACACCAAGTCGCATCTACAACCCTCACACATGCAACAGTATCTCGGCACTACAATAAACACCCAACTAACACTAGCGTATCCCTCTCCAGCAAGGGTAACAAGTGTACAAACTCTTCTAACAAAATTCAAGCCGCAACACTCACTACCAGCTTCAGTGTTGATGCAGCTCATAGGAATGATGGCATCTTGCATATTCGTAGTTCCGCACGCAAGATTGCAAATGCGTCTACTGCAAGAATGCCTAGCACGACAATGGATGTAAGAATAGGAGGTATCCCCAACTAGAGTTCCTAAATTGGGATCACTGAATGTTTGGAAGGACGATGATTTAGGAACTAGGGTATCAAAGGAATATGGGCTGACAACAACCGTGACTGACAACAGGGGTTACTGACTATGGATGGACAATGCAGAAGAACATATCATCAAAAAAATGTTTTATTCAAAATTATATTTATTAGAATTTGGTTTTAAACATTTATTGCTGATCAAGCATTGATTATCATGGTGTGCATTTAATGCTTATTATGCATCACAATACATTTCAGTGTGAATATACATTTCATAAAATAAATATAGGTGAATACAAAAGATAATATATATACAAAGGTGGGTGTGATAATCACAAAAGCATGGCTAAAGATATTTTGACATTGCTACACGCGTTTCGGCCTTGAGCCTTCATCAGGAAGCCATGATATATGTTCTGAATGTACCAGTATTTAAAGTATAACCGCGATGGCGGATAGTGCACTCTAGATCTACTTGTGTGGTCACTTGAATTCCAGGTAAAGCCACAAGGGTGTTACTTTATACTGCAAGTAAGGATGGTGCGGTGGATATGCATGTTGCTATCCTGCAGTTTAATGGTGTACGGACAACTACACCGGCAGTTCCCGTATGTTCAAAAAGGACGTTTAAAGATTACTGCTGAATATGAGGACGGCACCGCGTCATATAAAGGGATACAAATATGGTTACTGAAATGCGAATTCGAATTTAGTTTGTACGTTTAAAACGTGAGAGCTATCCAATCTGGATGAAGAACGAAAAGTGGAGTTGTCGCTTAGAAGCCAGGTAATATGGTCTTCATGGGTGTATATTTCTTAACTTCGATGGTAGAAAGGGAAAATGCCGCAGCACTTAAGCTTAAGTTAAAGATGTCCTCCAATGGTGGAGTCCGGTGTAACAGCGTCTCGACAGCAGGGTGTCCATATTCCTTTGATACCCTTGTTCCTAAATCATCGTCCTTCCAAACATAGCACAACAATGGAATCAGGCTCAAGGTCAACTAACAGACCTAGTGTTGGTAGACGGTCGGACTCATCGTTCTCTGCAATGGTGGAACACCAAAATCCTTTCCAAAGGGCGACCGCTTCTAGAGCCAGTTCCTAAAATAGTCTTAACAGCGGACGCATCGCTCTCCGGCTGGGGAGCCCACCTCCTGCTTCACACCATGCAAGGCAGGTGGACACCGCAACAAAAACTATTGCACATCAACCACCTAGAGTTACTAGCTGTGTTTCTAGTCCTAAAAGCTTTTCAAACTCAAGTGTCAGACAAAGCTGTCTTAGTCCGCACAGACAATATGACAGCTATGTATTACATAAACAAATAAGGAGGGACACACTCTCTGCAGCTCTTTCAGTTAGCACAGCAGATAGGGAGATGGACTATACCACTAAACATCTTCCTATTAGCCCAACACGTCCCAGGAGTACAAAATACCATGGCAGATCTACTAAGTCAACAAACTCAACAAATCCACGAATGGGAACTTCATCCACAAGTTCTTCATCTGTATTTTCAGATGTGGGGACAACCTCAGATAGACCTCTTTGCCACCCACGAAAACGCAAAATGCCCAAACTTCGCCGCCAGATACCCACACCCATTGTCCAAAGGCAATGCGATATGGATGAACTGGTCAGAACTATTTGCGTACACTTTTCCTCCTCTCCCACTACTTCCGTTAGTGGTATGCAAACTGCAACAACATTCCCTGACGCTCATCCTAGTCGCTCCAACTTGGGCCAGACAACCGTGGTACACCACACTGTTGCAGATGTCTGTAGTACCACACCAAAAACTAAACCTATCTCCACGCTTATTAACACAGAACCATCGAGAGATCAGACACCCGGACCCAGCTCAGCTTAACCTAGTGATCTGGCTCCTGAGGTCATAGAGTTTGGTTACCTCAACCATACCCCTAAATGTATGAATGTTATTAAAGAAGCTAGACGTCCCACCACTAGAGCATGCTACGCTGCTAAGTGGAAAAGGTTTGTCATATACTGCCAAAACAACCAAATGAATCCCTTAGATGTGTCTATTCAACACATCATTGGATATTTATTGCACCTTCAAAAGTGTAACTTAGCCTACACGTCTATCAGGTTACACCTTGCAGCCATTGCAGCATACTTGCAAAATAGACAACATCTATCTCTTTTTAGAGTGCCAGCTATTAAAGCTTTTATGGAAGGACTCAAAAGAATAATTCCTCCAAGAACTCCACCTGCACCAGCTTGGAATCTAAATTTGACTCTCACAATGTTAATGGGACCTCCCTTTGAACCATTACATAAATGTGAATTGCAATTTCTAACCTGGAAAGTAGCTTTCCTAGTAGCCATTGCTTCCCTCAGGAGGGTTAGTGAACTACAAGCATTTACCATTCAAGAACCCTTTCTACAAATGCATCATAACAAAGTGGTTCTTCGTACTAATCCAAAATTCCTTCCAAAAGTCACTTCACCATTTCATCTAAATCAATCTGTTGAGCTGCCCGTATTTTTCTCGCAGCCTCAAACAGTCGCAAAAAGAGCTCTACACACTTTAGATGTCAAGAGAGCATTCCTGTACTACATTGAAAGGACACAAGCTTTTCGTAAAACAAAACAACTTTTTGTGTCTTTCTCACCGCCACATGAAGGCAATCCCATATCAAAATCAGGGATCGCTAGGTGGATTGTTAAATGTATACAAATATGTTATCAAAAAGCCAAGCGTACATTAACAATCCCACCAAAAGCCCATTCTACCAGAAAGATAGGGGCTTCAATGGCATTCTTAGGGAATATTCCCCTAGATGATATATGCAAAGCAGCTACATGGTCTACACCGCACACATTCACAAAGCACTACTGTGTAGATGTGCAAACTAAACAACAAGCCACTGTGGGCCAGGCTGTACTAAAAACTCTGTTTCAAACAACTGCAACAGATACTGGTGGTCGCCGCTAGGTGTGGGAACTGCTATGTAATCTATGCATAGTGTGCAATCTGCAGCTCATATGCCTCGAACGGAAAATGCTACTTACCAGTATGCATCTGTTCTTGGCATGTAGAGCTGCAGAGTTGCACACACCCACCCTCCTCCCAGGCTACCTTTAACTGTTCCAGTATTATGTTACTTAGATACATATCACATGGACATCACAATCTCTTATAGAGCTCCGTCACTTCCCTAATGGCGAAATACAATCTGGGGATGGAGCCGATGACCATGCGCAGTATCATCCAAAGGAGGAGTCACCTATCCCGTGACTTCCAAAGACTTTTCTACAAAACAAACTGCAAACATTGGGCCCAACACTAGGTGGCAATCTATGCATAGTGTGCGATTCTGCAGCTCTGCATGCCAAGAACAGATGCATACTGGTAAGTAGCATTTTCCTTATGGTGGATATTTTATGCAACCAAAGATTTCTCACTGCCCTTCCTCCCCCTCCGTTCTTCGAAGTAGACTCCTCAACATCATAATAAAGTTCCGGGTTAGATTTTGATAACCCCACCTGCAATTTGTTAGAAATGCTCTGCATCTGAGGGTGTAGAAGAAGAGCGATGAAGAAACTGACGTCAACCTGCAGGGGTGGTGCTTAAATGCAGTTCAGATCCACCAGTTCTGGGGCAGTATGAAACCACCACAGAGCCATGTGGCACCACCTACTGGCACGCAAGGAGCATTGCTGGAAAAATACTCTAGATTCCTTCTGACTCCTGGACATTTTCCAAATGGTGAGAAATCTGCGTTTAAATAGCGTATCCACTAGAAAAAGTGTTACTGAAGGTAAGTAGCTTGTTTGTTTGGCTATTGTTTTTACTGACATTCTGTGAAACCAATGTATTTTCAATTATCTTATGGAATGATAAATTTGCAGTGAATTTTGGATTACTGTTAGTGTGGAAAAATGCTAAATACACAATAAGTAATCTGAGTTATAACCCGATGATGTATTCTCTATTGCTGGTTACATTTATATACCAATCCAGCTCACAAAGTTAAGGTTTCGCTTTCTGAATAAAACTTCAAAAAGCCAGGTCATATTCCAGCTCAATGAAAGCAACACTCAGCTTGTCAGCATCTTTGGAGTTCATCCGAACCTTTGGAGCTCGTCCTTCAGGTGCCGCCCAATTGGCATGGGACTCATTCATCATAATACCTCTCGTGTAGTTCCAGGGTATTTACCGTAATTGGTTCATTAATTAATCAATAAATGGTCAAAAAGTAAGTTAATTTTCTCTTTGAAACTTCAATATGCTTTTTAGAAACAAGGTGCAATATATACAGTGTGATAATAGTGCAGACCATGCAGTGCTCGATAATTAACCTTATATACACAAACACATGAACACTGTACAACACCCGCAGTTGTAAAGTAATTCCAAACAATAGACATAAATATCTATCTTTTATACAATCTCTCTTGACGTATTTGAATAATACAACAACCAGTGGAGTGCGGTCGACGATTCAACCCATTTAAAACTTGCTGGGTCTCATCAGGACCAGTGTCATCTGACTAATACACCAAGTTCTGTCCAAGTACGGAGACACTCGCAATGTCACCACTTCAATGTTAAGAATGATCAAAAGGAAAAATCCAGTGTGCCTGCACCATCACTATCCGGTCCCACTAATTGGACAGAGTCAGTCAAGTTTTCTTTATCCCTTTCGCTCTGCCTCCATCAATGCCAAGCTAATGAGGACGTTTTACATTGTGTTACTCTGTATCAGAGACTGTCACTGAATATTTCTGCCCACCTTCATCTTCAAATTCTGCAGCATCGCCTTTTGGTTGTGAATTTACATACTACACCATCATAGGCAAAAGAATAAAAATCTATGATGCACAGTGCAACTTCCACAGAAGCAACATTGCTAACTTTGTATATAGTACTCATCTCACTCTTAAATATAATTCAAGGCTTCATCTCTCTAGGCAACGTGTTATGCTTGTGTAGTCCTCCCTCAATGTTGGCCTGGAATCTCCAGTCATTTTAAATAGCAATATACATTCTGAAGATGGACATATGTTCAATCCGTTGGGTTTGTTTAGTGGCACATCCACCTCTTTTGAAACAACCGACATTTCAGCTATGTGGTGGTGGTGCTGAGCTATTTTCTCCCCTATAGGCCACCACATTTCAGATTTCTACTGTATGTTGTGAGTGAGAAGTTACCAAGAAGGGCTCTGCTCTAACCTTTGACCTTATTACTACATCTTGACTACTGCGTGGTCTTCCGTTGACGTCAGCTAGTCCTAACTCAGTTCCCACATCCTGAGAGTTATTTCTAAGGATTTTTTTGACTTTTTATTTTCTGATCATGGAGCACGATCAACGGTCTCTATGATAAAGTAAATCATCTCTCTTCCAGTCCTCAGGCTGTGGGAAAATAAGACTTAAACAGACAATCCGCACAGTTATTGCATTTATTGTCTTAATCCATAAGGCATTATGCAGTGACATCTTTAAGTCATTTCCCTCCAAAACACTTAGGGACAGGGAAAAGAGGTTATCTATCTTCTGGAAAAGAAGAAAATCCACCTTTCCAAAGGGGATTCCTCCTCATCTGGGGATGATTTAGTGAGAAGTTCTTCTCTAGTTTCTTCCACGAAAGAGGCGCAAAAAAGAAAGCTTGCAGAGCTTCCTTAGTTAGAATTTACTTTGGAAACACCTGCATTCATGTCCACCAAGGACAAGATGAAGCCTTCGTCAGTGAAGGAATCAAAAAGAGATAGCAACAATCTATTCAAAATGAGAAAAAAATATCTAATGATTGGATTTGTGGTGTATATTAACCTGTATCATATTGTGATTGTTATTTACATGTCTGGCAAAAGACTTTACATGTTACCGTCAGATGATTTAAATGTATATGCCCTTCTCTCTGTAATGCCTATCCAGACATCGGTTGATCAAGTATGTTATTGAGTAATTGTTTAATAAAAATATATATATTTTTTTAATAGCAAAATACCTAGCTCCTCTCACACCCTGCCAGGAGGGTCAGACTCTTGTTGATGAAACCCCTCTAGACGACAGCAATCCTATTTGTGGAACCGTCAGCGGGACCCTTGTTGACTATTTCTGCAGCGACCATAGTCAGTGACAATTGTACCGTTGATAGATCTGTCTGTGACTCCTTCATTAATGACTGAATTAACTTGTTGCCAGCGTTAGAAGCACAGTCAGCCTGTTGGTGTTCACCTTTGAAGTTTTCTGCCCAATTACCAGAGCATATCTTGGAATCTGAGCTAGAGGTTCACATCAGTGAGGAAGGACAAACCCCGGATAGGACGTACAGTCTTGTGTAGTTTAATGTGTGCTGTGTTCCAGAGTACAGGGAGGAGGCATGTGAAAAGGGGGGGGGGGAGTGCAGATTTTCAGCAGGATAATGATGTTCATGGGCCTCCATCCAAACCCAGGTTGCCAGTACAGTCAATCTCCTGTAATGCAGGTAGCAATTGCATGCATGTATGCATTGGAACAGATGAAGAAAAACAAATCTAAAGGCTTTCTTCATCTGCAACATCCCTTTCTACTTTAAATAAATACAATAATAATCAAAATTAAGCAGAACTTTGCAACACTGACTCACCCCATCCTCCCTGCCCTGCTGATTCAAGTGCAGCATTGAGGCGGAAGAATTTCCTGTTTTGCTCTCACTTGGAATCAGGTGACCATGGATGTTTATAATACTGATCTCCAGGCACATCCTAGAGTTTCTAGGAAAGCCATTCGACAAGGTGCAATTATTAAAACTTGCAAAACTATAAAAGAAGCATCAGAAAACATGTTGAATTATCAAAGATGGCAAGACGTTGTGCATCCAAGACTTGATAACCCATAGCAGAAATATATATCTTCCGCATTGATCAAACTGAGCCTGAAAGAGCTGTGGTCTACAGCAGTTATGCCTGCAACCTTTAAACGTATGGTCAACAAGAGTGTAAAACCAGTTCCGCATTTATCTGACAAGAATGCTTTAGGGAAAAAGCACATGACTGGATTAATTCGTACACCCTCCCTTGTTCCCAACAGTATCTTAATTTTAGATATTCTCTTTATTTAAAGCGGAAGTTCCATTCAGAATGGGCAACCTTCCTACAAAAGACTTTCTTCCCAGTTGGAAATCAACTTGAACTGATGCAAAATGAAGACTCAGTGGTTTTAAAGAAGAGACATTGCTGTACATTGTATGTATATCTCCAATCTTGCTGGAGGCTCTCAGGAAGTGGCTAAGGACATGTTTTGGTCAATTTTATATAATGACGTGTACTTAGGCCCTGATTCAGAGCTTAAATGGTCCGCACATTAACCTGAACTGTAATTTGATTACATTTATGGACTATTTTGTAAAGCTATTTAAATATCGATTCTGGAGTTTAAACTGAATTGTTGTTTGTACTGATTTTGACTGATGTTTTTTGTATACACCTGTTTAATTGGTGTCGTGTATCATCTATTGTAACGGTTTTAATTAACCACATACAATAAAGGTAACTGAAGTAGGCCTAGAAAAGCCACTTAGTCATCCACCCAAGAATAAACACCGCCTGCACTTGCACAAATTGCAACAAGAAATTCTTCTCCTAAGTAGAGCAATTGAAAAGTTGTGAAAAACCCAGAGTAATCTGAGCTTCTATTCCAGGTTCTTTAAGTTGGGGAGTTGAGACAAATTCTAGACCTTTGAGAAGTGAACATATTTCTGAAGAAACAGTCCTTTTTAATGGTCACCCAGCAGGAAGTCGTGGTGGATGGGAAGGGGCGATCATTAGCTTCTAATCTTCAGAGTGCTTACTTCCATATCCCAATACCCATGAAGTACAGGCAGTATCTCTGATTCTCTGTTTGAGGGCACTAATACCAATTCAAAGCATTTGCTTGTGGACTAAAGTCAGTTCTTCAGGTATTCATGAAGTTCCTGACACCATGGTCACCTTCCTAAACAAACAAGGGCGCCTGGTGTATCCATTTATTTATTTATTTATAAAGTTCTATATCCATACTTGAACAACTGGTTTGTCAACGCTTCATGTATGTATGTATGTATGTATGGCACATTTGTAAAGCGCAGCTGTCACCCAACGGGTATCCTGGCGCTGTTATCTTTCAAGGCCTGAACACAAAACATTACTTTAACAGCCAACTACAGTATCCTTGGGAAGAGGTGAGTTTTTAGTCCCTTTTTAAAAGAGGAAAGGTCTCCCAAGCTTCTAAGAGACAATGGCAATGCATTCCATAGCCTGGATGCCGTGTAGCCAAAAGAACGGCCATCCATCCGTATCCTCCGGATCTTGGGAACTACCACTAGGTAGGCTGAGGCGGAGCGAAGAGATCTAGTAGGGGTGTACCAGGAGAACAACTCCTGCAAAGAAATCGGTCCCAGACCTTGAAGAGCCCGAAAAACCAAACACAGAGCTTTAAATTCAACACGTTGGGAAATAGGCAGCCAATGAAGATCCTTGAGTGCTGCTGAAGAAGAATCGAGGCGCCGGCGGGAGAGTGCCAACTTAGCGGCAAAATTCTGCACCCGCTGCAGTTTGCCCAACAAGGTGACAGGAGCCCCCAGAAGCAGTGCTTTGCAGTAATCGAGTCTGCTCAAGATGATGCTACGCACTACTTCTGGTCTGGCATGGGCCGGGAGCAGGGGAAGGATCTTCCGCAGGGTGCGCAGCAGCACCATACATGTGGACACTGTTTTATTTACAAAACCATCCAGTTGTAAATTGGGTTCCATCGTCACTCCCAGGTTTCGAACGGAGTCTGCCGCCGCTACCGTGCCCTGAAAGGAAGAGGGCCAAAAATCTTGTGGTAAAGGTCGAAGGATACGGTCTACCGAGCAGTGCAGCACCTCGGTTTTAGAGCTGTTGAACTGTAAAGAGTTGTTGCCCAGCCATTCCGCCGTAGTGACCATACAATGATGGAAGGTCTCCTGTGACACTGCATTCTTACCCTCAAAAGAGAAGATAAGTTGTGTGTCAACGGCGTAATTGGTGACTGCAATGCCAAAAGATTTAATTAGCTTGATCAGGGGGCGGTGGTAGAGGTTAAAAAGAATGGAACTGATGGCCGAGCCCTGAGGTACGCCCTGCCCAACCCTTTTGATGGTAGACTTGAAGGGAGGCAAGACAACTACCTGATGTCTGTTGGCAAGGTATGAGACCAGCCAATCCAGGACCAGGCCCGACACTCGCGCCTCCTCCAATCTCCTGATCAAAATGGCATGGCTGACCGTGTCGAACGCTGCCGACATGTCGAGCAGCACTAAAAATGCTGCTCGACCTTGGTCGGCACGCGAACGAAGGTCATTCAAGACAGTTACCAAAGCTGATTCAGTTCCATGGACTGGTCTAAAACCAAACTGCGCCGCATCCAGACAATCATTAGTCTCCAAAAAACTGGACAGATGTCTTGTAACCAGTTTTTCCAAGATTTTAATCGGAAAGGGGAGCAATGAGATAGGTCTGTAATTTGCTGGACACAAGGGGTCCAGCGATTCCTTCTTCAGCAGCGGAGAAACTACCGCAAGCTTCCAGCTATCCGGGACCTGGGCAGAGCCAAGGGACTGGCAACAGATTGCGTGGAGGGGAGGAAAGAGCTCATCCCTGAACAGCTTCCAAAATTTGTGCGGAAGCGCATCAAGAGGAGAGCCTGAAGATACTCCATCCGCTAGAGTACAGAACTCCACGAAAGAAGGAAGAGGAAAACTATACAACCGGTCTTTCCCGGCCTGCATCTCTAATAAAGATGGTGATGCAACCACGGGTGCCGGGGGGCTCAATTTACTCAAAATAGTCGCGATCTTATCCTCGAAGGCCTTAGCCAACGAGTCGCATAGCAATTGAGAAGCTGGAATAGCTGTTGTAACACAGGCCGGGCGTGACAGATCTTTAACAATTTTAAACAAGGCCTGGGCTTTATTTGAGGCTGACAATAGAGTCTCCTCTAAGAACCTAGCTTTAGCGCATTTAATCTGCGACTTATAAGCCGCCAGTTCTTGTTTAAAGAGGAGTTTGTCAGGCTCAAGATACTGTTTCCTCCATACCCGCTCAGCGCGCTTGCACTGAAGTTTAAGCTGAAGAAGCTCCCTCGAAAACCAGAGCATGGCGATTTTGGTTCTGTCTCACGTTTTCCTCAGCGGGGCCAAATTGTCCAGAGAGGCGGTGATTCGCTGGGTAAGAGAGTTGTAACTTTCATCCACATTGCCTCCCAGCCTAAAGGTTCCGGGGAGCAGATTCGGCAGACTAGCATGTTTCAAAAGCTTCGACCATTGTCTACCAATCTTAACCATTCCCGAGCTACTGTTCTTTAAGCAGCCCGCTGGGAGAGCTATAGAAAAGGGACGAGAGCATGGTCCGTCCAACATTGCGGTAGGATGTTCCCAACAGTCACCTGGCTAGTGTCTGCAAAAATCAGGTCCAGAACATGGCCCTTTTGGTGAGTCTGAGAGAGAACTAGCTGCTCCAGTTGAATATTACAGCATGCCTGGGTCAGATATTTAAAGGCTGAATCTGTTGGTCCGTCTGGCCACAGGTTGAAATCCCCTAACACCATCAATCTGGCGTGGGAGTTCGAGAGATCATAGATCAGATCCGTGACCTCGGTCACGGCAGACAAGGCACTAGCCGGGGGTCTATAACACAGTAAGCCGGTATATAAAAAAAACCCTTGCCCCTTCAAGGAAAAACCCATCAGCTCACAGTCCGGGATTCCCTTGATTTCCAGCTGGGAAAAATCCAGCTATTCCATGTAGATTAGCCCTACGCCTCCTCCTCTAGCCCCAACACGAGGATTGTGTCTGATCTTGTATCCTGGGGGGCAAGCTTGCCCCAAATCCACTGCACTATCTATCCTAGTCCAGGTTTCCGTCATGAAGCGTCATGTTGTTCAATGAGTAGCGCAATCTCCATGAAATGCTTGCAGAGTGATCTCACATTCAGCAAGCCACAGGACAAGGATTCTTGACATCTATTGGTTACAGGGGACTGATGGCCGGATATATCAGCAGATTTCCAACCAAGGAGCTCCTCTTTAGTATAAATTAAACGAGTGGGGGGCACGGGGGCAGCATTTCCGGCCGCCTGTGCGCCCTGTGCGCGAACGGGCGCAAACGGGCTTACCTCTGGCGCACCTCCGGCGCGCCAACGCTGCGTGCTGGGTCCACCATTACTATTTATCACCGTGAACGCGGAAGTCCGGCGATGCGAGCCTCTAGCCCGCCAACCAAGATGGCGCCTAGTAAACGGCCCGTTCGCACTAACACTGACTCAATATGGCGGCTAACGCCGCGATGCGAGCCTCACAAGCAGGCCTGCTGTCTAGATCCCGCAAAATGCGGGAGCAACAACTATTATAGTGCGGGTAAGTCCTCCACAAATCAGAAGCCTCTAAATTATATAAAAACGCGAGTGCGCGTGTTACAGCGCGAGCGTGCGCAATGCTAAGGAAATTAAAAGATTAAAAGCTGGCAATTGCAGTAACAGAATGTTACGCGCGTGCAGGTTCCAAAGATCAAAGGAAGAAGCCTGTGCCTCCATTATTTCCTTTGGTTGGATCTTACCTTAAATAAACAAAAATCATCCATCTGTCCTGTGACAAAGCTTCAGCTTCTAGGAGCTATCCTGGATATGCAACTCAGATAGGTTTATTCTTCAGCAGAGCAAGTGGCAAACCTCAAGCATTTGTGAAAAACTTGTGTTTCGAAGGGCCAATTCCAGTCAGGAGCTACCAAGCATTGCTGGGCTTAATGTCATTATGCATCCATTTAGTGTCCTGCAGGTTGCGGATGAGGCTGATATAGGCCCCTGGACGGTAGAGGAAAAGTTACTCCACATAAACATCTGGGAGCTGCAAACCATTAGACTAGATCTAAAGCATTTCTGCTGACTTTGTTGATCAGGACAGACAGCACAACCTTGACATACAACTTTGCCAAACAGGGAGGCACAAGGTCTTGGTCTTCTTCATAGGAGGCATAGATGCTATGGGACTGGGCCAGTGAAAGAAGTAGCTGCTCCAGTTCAGCTTCTATCAGGAGTCCAGAACAACCAGACAGACACACTCTGTCATGCTGTATCAGACGGATGTATGATGTTACAACGCAGGCTATTACAACGCCTGCCTTTACAACGCGGTTTTTACATCGCATACCATTACAACGCATAGCGCTTTTGGGTGTTGGATAGTGAATAGTTTAATTTACTATTCCAACTCCAGTCCCCGTGGACACTAGGGAAGGTTATTGGATAGTAAATTAACCTATTCCCTATCCTAGAGCGCCCCCAGCGCAATGCGTTGTAATAGTTTGCGTTGTAATGACCGCGTTGTAATGGTAGTGCGTTGTAAAAGTTTCGTTGTAAGTGATGTTTACCGTATCAGACTGTCACGAGTGGGAGCTGCATCAGGATCAGCTACAGTATGTGTTCTGAAAATGAGGTCATACAACTCTAAACCTACTTGCCACCCTGTTGAAAAAGAAATACAAATACTATGCCAGCAGGAATGTGCAGTTGGGGTCAGCAGGCAATGCCTTTTCAATAAGATGGTTAAAACCCTTTGCTGGGCTCACATCTGGAGGGACATTCCAAAACATAACAAGTCCATGGTTCTTCGAGAAGCTCACTACAAAACACTACATGACTGGTACCTATACCCCACAAAGCTCAGACAAATTTTCCCTGGCACTTCAGATCTCTGCTGGCGGGGATGTGGGCTTCAGGGGGACTTCAGGCATATATGTTGGGACTGCCGGTGTTTAGGTTGCCGAACCTCCTTGAGTTATGTTCTCTTTAAAATAGCTTCACTCATTTCGAGAGGGGGTGGGGTAGGACCTGGGGTCATGTGAAGCTGAACCCACCATAGCTGAATGTCTTGCAACCCCAGAGCCTGCGCGCTCTCGGGTAGCTTTGGTGTCATCAACCTTTTTGTTATGCTCTGTTTGATGCTCAATAAAAATAATTTTTGAAAAAACCCTTTGCTTACGCCTTTCTGACGTTTTTTCCTAATTCCCAGAGTGTGGAGGAAGGCTTGTGGCTTTGTCAGTTCTGGTACAGCGACCTTTTGAGACTGCCACAACTTCCACCTGTAGAGTTCAAGTTCCAGTCAATCTCCTCTCTTGACAGGTTTTCCTACATAGCTTGAAGTCGCTCAACCAAACAGCTTGGTTCCTGACCACTTAGTGTTTGGTCGTGTCAATAGATCACCTGATCGTAGAGAGATATTAGTACAAGCAAAAGCAATTGCTTCAACAAAATCTTATATCGCTAAATGAAAGCAGGGCTGTATATTGTGCAAGGACAATGGACGTAATCCTACATAGATACAGCCACATTATTTACTACTGTAGTTATTGTTCCTGGCCCAGAACTATCTCAAATAGTTATCAGTCAGGTGTCACTTGACTGGTTATTAGAGAGCAACAATTATCTTTTAAAACCAGTTTTCTAGTCGAAGCCTTAGATTATTATAGACCACAAAAAAATTCCAGCACATATTATGTTGTTAGATGCCAGGAAGTCTTTCGATTTGGTCTGCTGGGAAAGTCTTTTTTTATATTCTAGAAGAATTTGGTTTCATGCCAAATTAATTTGTATAATTTCTAAATACTACAAAGGAGCATTGGTGCTAATCATTATTAATGCAAATAAAATTGGTAATTGTAAAGTTAGTAAAGGAATGAGACAAGGTTGTCCATTGTCGCCGTTACTCTTCGCTTGTTTTATAGAACCTTTGGCTATTGCAATTCGTTCCATGTCTAATATCAAGTTATACACAGATGATATCGCCCTATTTTTAAAACCTGACATAGAAGTTCAAAAACGAATATTTGATATTTTTCATGGTTAGCAACAAAAACTGAGGGTATAAAATAAATAAATCTAAGACAGAAATCCTGATCTGTAATACTGATTTGGTTACACTGTTAATTAAATTTCGCCCACTGGTTAATGTTAGACCAAAGAGATATCTTGGTATTCATGTTTCCGTAAATGTAAATGACCTGTATGTTTTAAATGATGCCCCTCTAATAAATAAGATTAAGGGACCGTTCGCTAAGTGGAATTAAATGCCCATTTCAATACTAGGCTGTGCAGCTCTTATTCGTATGGTGTGCAGTTTTCTATTTTCAGCCATCCCTAGTGCAAAACAAATGACATTTTTTAAAGACATGCAACGCTTGTTTTCTACTTTCCCCAGGGCAATTAAGGTGTCGAGACAAGCTATAGATATTTTATCAAGGCCAAGTAAGGAAGGTGGTATTGCCCTTTCTGATTTAGAAGAGTATTATTTTGTACATACTATGTATAGATCAACTAATTCTTTAAATATAAAAACGTATGACAATTTTTTTTAGATTGAGAATGAGACTATTGATTTTATGCATTTAAAGAAAAAGAAAAAAAGTTAGATATAAAACACTACAATGGAACCTTAAGCGCAAAGAACAAATGCTCCTCTACTATGACCTGTATGTTTTAAATGATGTCCCTCTAATAAATAAGATTAAGAAACCGTTCGCTAAGTGGAATTAAATGCCCATTTCAATACTAGGCTGTGCAGCTCTTATTCGTATGATGTGCAATTTTCTATTTTCAGCCATCCCTAGTGCAAAACAAATCACATTTTTTAAAGACATGCAACGCTTGTTTTCTACTTTCCCCTGGGCAATTAAGGTATCGAGACAAGCTATAGATATTTTATCAAGGCCAAGTAAGGAAGGTGGTATTGCCCTTTCTGATTTAGACGAGTATTTTTTTACATACTATGTATAGATCAACTAAGTCTCCAAATATAAAAACGTATGACAATTTTTTTTTTAGATTTAGAATGAGACTTGATTTTATGCATTTAAAGAAAAAGAAAAAAGTTAGATATAAAACACTACAATGGAACCTTAAGCGCAAAGATCAAATGCTCCTCTACTATGCGATCCCCTATATCAATCCCGCAACATTACCGTCCAATATCTATATAAGAGCAGATCTATTGCTAGATAAGATTGAAATGGTTAAATGGATGAGTCAGGGTAAAATGGGGGATTTCTAAGAAGTAAATTGGAAGAATTGAAATGAAATAGAGCCCAATATCATACACTACAAAAAATGTATGCAATGATCCTTTATTAGGATTAAATATTTTCTGCAGAAGCTGAATCTCATACGTTTAATGGAAACAAGGGAGTTAACGGAGCAGATATTAAACCCTCAAATTCGCAAAACAATCAGCTGTTGGGCTTTGTTATTACGCAGCTATAAACCTGTTAACCCTTATATGAAAGCACAAAAAATGACAATTAAAGGAAGGACTCCAGATACTGCTTGTAGCCTGGGACCAGATTCATAAGTTACATTTTTCCCTATTGAAAGCTGCCAATTTAAGACGGATGCAATACTACACCAAATGGCTCCTATATAGAACCCCTGATTTTCTCCACAAAATGAATCCCCAGATTTCTGCTAACTGTTTCTGTTTTAATCTGGAAGGGGTGAGAACTGGACACATATTGTATATTTTGGGATGAAATCAATCAGTACTGTGTTAATAAATTGAAAATACAGCCGATGTTAGAAATCCAGGCTGCTGTTTTTGGATATTCACTTGATTTAACTACGGATTTAGTGCAAAAAACCCAAATATATATAGTGGTGTTATTAGCATGATCCCTAATACTTCAGAGGTGGCAAACAGATGAAATTCCGACCTTCCAACACTTATATTGCTAATTAAATCAGATTAAAGAGTCGGAAAAAAATATGTAATAAGATCTGGATTGAATATGGAGTTTAAGAAATTATGGAAATCGTTGAATTAAATACGTGTTTTTACTGTTTTGTGTCTTAAAGATTGTGAGAATATGAATAAAATAGGGGGGGTTATACTTTTCTCATATTCTATGTATTTGGGAGATTGGGTATAATGATTACAGTTTAGAAATGTATTATTTGTGAGAAGTCTGGATTGTACAAGTATGTGAATAATTTTCTATTGTCTCCAAATGTGCTGGTGTAATAATTTATTATGTATTATGGTATGCATGAACTACTCAAAAACATTTTGTTTTAAAAAGGTGTCACTTTCCCCCAAAGAGTCATCAAACTGTTTATAAGGAGCCTTTTCAGGCGTCTACCTCAAATGAGGCACCCTCCTGTGCCATGGTAATAATTAGTCAGTTGATGTTACCTCCTTTTGACCTAATTCACAGCACACTTCTGAAATTCATTTCATGGAAATCTGTGCTGTTGGTGGCTTTCACTTAAGCATTCACAATAAAAGAGCAATATATCTGTTTTACAGAGGACATTGCCATCTTGTGCACCAATCCAAAGATCATATCCAAGATCCCATCAGATGTTCACCTCAATGAACCTGCCATTCTTTAGTCTTTCTTTCCTTATCTGTCCTCGTCAGCAGAAACCTCTTTGCATTTGTTAGAGACATCCACAGATGCATTACCTTTTAAAAGGCTACAATTAAAGACTTTTGTACTTTGCATTAGCTATCTGTTACCTTTAGCCACCATGCATGTGCCCTCCGCTGTCTAAGCAAGGAATTCCATATTGGCTGTCAGCCTGTATTATGTTTTTCCAAAATTAAGCTAAGTGCCTGCTTCAAGGTAGAGTGAGGGTGTATTCCACGAGAAGCATGGTGAGGATGTGCTGCTTCTCATTACCCTCAGAAGAGAGTGATACACTGTCAATTTAAGACAGTAAAGTGTTCCACTGTCCAGGATTCAGAGTAGCCTAGAAAGTATCCATATTCTGCTTTGCAGAGCTATAACTCATGGAGCAGAACAACATTTTGAGCTTATTTTCCTAAGAAGGTCATTTTATTGATTCACTCTGCACTCAAGAATGTCTGTATCAAAGTCCTATATGCGCTTACCAGAGCGGTAGCTGACTCCCATTTTCTCTAAGTTGTTGCATGTGCTGCAGAAAGCTAGTGGGAGGCAGAATCAATTAGGAGGCGGGAAATGAAGCAAAAAGGGAAAATGAGAGGGATTAGATTGCCTTTCACCCAGGCAAAGAAGACAAAATAATGATACCCAATAATGGGGTTCACAGGAGTAAAGTACAGATAGTATTTATTAAAGCGGTTTGAATGTTGTGAGAATGTGGGTTATTAATTGTGGTTGATAGAAGTGCACCACAAGTATTAATGTCACTATTCTGGTTAGGTCCAGTAGCGGTTTCAGTAAATTAAATCTGAGAACCCTTGGTAACTGTGGCACAGCTCGCACATGCTTAAATTAACAAAATGCTTTAAGTCTTGAGAAGTAACAAAAAATTTGAAAAGTAGATAAAACAGTACAATACAAATCCCACTCCAATTTATGAAAATAGTGAATGTTTTAATCAACAAAATGACACCAAAACAATAAGAATCCAATAAGGGGAATTGAAGATAAAAAATGTTTAGGTTTTAAATACAAAATAACACCACAAAGTTCAATCGCAAGTAAGTTTTCATGCAGACTAGGGCAGAGGTAAGGTTTAAGGCCAACAGTGAAGGAGCGTATGTCGGATTCACAGATTGGATTTGCCCTTGTCAAAAAGTTACCTTCACACTTATACATTTTTTCAAGAATGCAAAGTCCTCAAAGGGGCAGGGATGCAGGCTGGATCCAAAGAGAGGCTCATTGACGATGGGTTGACGAAGAACAAGGTCTCAATGAAGTTGTCGATGGGAAGCTCAGAGATGAAAAAGTCTGAAGTTTATGCCCAGGAAACCATCAATAACAAGCAAATGCTGTTCAGAGTTGGGCCGGTTAAAGATCTGTACTTCGGGCTTGGACTCATTTCTGGAAGTGAGATTTCCTCAGCAGGGCAAGGCTCCAAGGTGTAGATGAAGAGGGTTTGTTTTCGTTGACTACAGGTCAACATCTGTTATGATGAATGTGATTTATTGCTGCTGAGTAGAACTCAGGTCCACTGGTAATGCATCCTTGGCGTGTTGGTAGGCAAGCCGTTCCCGGTCCTATGGCAGTCTCAAAGCAAAAATGTAGCAAAAAGTTTTAAAGTCTCAGCTTTTATGTTTTGGCAGGAGGAGTACACTCTGACACAAGAGTTTCAGGACCTCAAGAACAGGACTTGGGGGTAAGGACTCACTCCACCAGTACCCACCAGCAGTGTCCGGGGCAGGCTGAGTTGAAACTGTTCAGCTGGGTTCTCTTGTGCCTCTCACTAATCAGCAGGTGGTGGTGACTCCAGCCCACCCCCAACCTACAGGGACACACTTCCCAGAGGTAACCTTACCCACTTTTGCAGCAGTTTCTCTGTTCCCTACTGTAACAATTTCCCACAGTGCCTCTTTGTACCTAAAGGCAAGACAGCAGAACCTTTCTTTTCTTGTGCAGAGCTCCTGTCCACCACACTAGAGGTATGGCCAGAGAAATGAGCAACCCCTGCCAACTTTAGATCTGGGGAAACAGGTTCAAGTGCTGTAGCTGGCTCTGGAGAAATCAAATCTCCTGTGCATGAGTGTGACAGTATGTAATGTAATCTGGTGCTCATGTAAAACGTCCAGTGGCCTTGGAGAGTGTTTGTGCTATATAAAACTGATATATTTATTTCACTGAAAAAACTCAATGTCAATTCAAAACCACTGAAACTTTCCAGTTATATATATATATATATATATATGTCAAGTAATTATAGCTCGTGCCCTATGGTAACTATAACTCACCCCCCCACCATGCACAGTTTTGTCTTCAATTATGTAATTTCAGATGTTGCAATGATGTTATCAATGGTGTCATAGAACATGTAATGAGTGATGTAATATTTGTGATAATTAGCAGTGCATGGTGAGGGCGCAAGATATAGTTACTTGAGATAACTATCACTGATAAGCTTCAGTGGTTTTGTTTGTTTAAGACTGTATGTTTTACCGCACATTTTCACCAAACTATATCGGCCCTTTCAAATTAGTTTTTTTCGGTGAATTTTTAAGTTTTTTTTAATGCAAAGCCAGATATTATTACCATATCTAACTAAAACTTCACTTTAACCTTTATTTTTCTGTGAATTTCTAGATTTTTTTAAAACATAAAGTGATATTTTATTGCCATATGTAACACCAATCCCGCGCAACACACAGCAGTGCGCAGCATGAATTTGGCCTCAGGGCTTGGCCTTTGGCAGTGCATGGCTTGGGTTGGCTGCAAGCAGACAATTCCTCATCGCACACAGCCGAAGACCGCATGGCCATCTGCCTGTTTGCAGGAACCCACCTCAGACACTGACCTATTCCCAGGGCGATAGGTGTGCGTAGCAGGGTGTGGAGAGGAACTGGCTTGTCCACTGACACTTCTACCCTGGTTGACAGGCGTGCATAGTAGGGTTTGGGGATGGACAGCCCTCCTCGCCGAGACCTCTCCCCTAGGCGGCAGGTGTGCGTAGATGAGTCTGAGGAGGGACTGATGTGCATTTTAGGTTGTGTGAAAAGACTGGTCTCTGTTGAGGCTCCTCCCCAGGGCAGCAGGCTTGCATAGTAGGTTTTGTGGAGGAACAGGCCTCTCCACTGATACTCCTTCCCAGGGCGACGGGTGTGCGTAATAGGGTGTGTGGTGTGCGGGGACTGGCCTTTCCACTGAGACCTCTCGGCAGAATGACAGACGTGTATTAGTATTAGGGTGTGGGCATGGACTGGCCTCTCCACTGACTCATCTCCCCAAGGTGAAGGGTGTACGTAGGAGTGTGTGGGGACAGACTGGTCCCTCCATTTTGTTTTTTTAATAATCCTGCAAAAGGTTGTTTAAAAAAAAAAAGAAATTACAGTTTGATTTATCACACTACTAGTGTCTCATAGATCTTTTAATTACTAGGAAGTCTGGATGCCTTTACCCCTCCCCCTTATATGGCCTTTTCTGATCATTTTCACAACACCATGAGTTTTTCACCATATTCAATAGTGGCGGCCTAATCATTTTCACAACACCATGATTTATTCACCATAGTAAGTAGTGGCAGCCATTTAATTTCTGTTTTTCCAGCAGTCAGACAATCAGAGCTTCCACGAGAGCAAGACGGCCGATGGGGTAAGATAAAGCTTCTCAGCCAATCAGATAGCTCCATTTTTGATTTTACGTGACCACGGGACTCTCGCGAACCCAACTGTCCAGATGTATAAATATTTTGTAACCTTAATTTCTCAAAAACGACTAAATGGATTTACACCAAATCACAAATCTGATAGAGACTTCTTGCTGCAGATCCCTTACCTTTTACATTTCCCCAGACTTCAGATTGGATCCGGTGATCTTGCGTGAGCAGTACCCCTGCAAGCCGGAAGGTGGTGTTGATCAGCTCTGCGTCCATCGGTTGTATCGTACGTGCCAGAAGTGACGTTGCAGTACCGATATTGTTGTGCTGGCGTTCTTCGCGCCAGCCACTTCTGATCCATAGAAGAGCTAGCCCTCTGTTTTTTTGACAGGCTTTTTTTCTCTATGTTTTGTTGACTGGTTTTGAGATCTTACCTCCGCGTGTGTCGAGGCTGTCAAGTCAGGTTTTAAGCCCTGCGGTGCCTGTCACTGACCCATGTCAGTGATGGACCCGCTCCTGGTCTGTATGTGGTGTCTGGAGCGCGACCACGACTCCAAGTCATCCCACGATTGCCGGGCCATGGCCCGAAAGCTTTGAGGGAGCGGTCCCTGAAGCTGCTAGTGGCCCTGCGTGCGTCTCCGAGGAAGTTGTGGTCCTGGTTTAGAGGAAGGTCCTGGGATCGCTTGCGAAGCCCAAAGTCCTCTTTATCCCTCCCCCTTATGTGGCCTTTTCTGATCATTTTCACAACACCATGAGTTTTTCACCTTATTCAATAGTGGCGGCCTAATCATTTTCACAACACCAGGGTTTATTCACCATAGTAAGTAGTGGCAGCCATTTAATTTCTGTTTTTCCAGCAGTCAGACAATCAGAGCTTCCACGAGAGCAAGACGGCCTATGGGGTAAGATAAAGCTTTCTCAGCCAATCAGATAGCTCCATTTTTGATTTTACGTGACCACGGGACTCTCGCGAACCCAACTGTCCAGATGTATAAATATTTTGTAACCTTAATTTCTCAAAAACGACTAAATGGATTTACACCAAATCACAAATCTGCTAGAGACTTCTTGCTGCAGATCCCTTACCTTTTACATTTCCCCAGACTTCAGATTGGATCCGGTGATCTTGCGTGAGCAGTACCCCTGCAAGCCGGAAGGTGGCGTTGATCAGCTCTGCGTCCATCGGTTGCATCGTACGTGCCAGAAGTGACGTTGCAGTACCGATATTGTTGTGCTGGCGTTTTTCGCGCCAGCCACTTCTGATCCATAGAAGAGCTAGCCCTCTGTTTTTTTGACAGGCTTTTTTTCTCTACGTTTTGTTGACTGGTTTTGAGATCTTACCTCCGCGTGTGTCGAGGCTGTCAAGTCAGGTTTTAAGCCCTGCGGTGCCTGTCACTGACCCATGTCAGTGATGGACCTGCTCCTGATCTGTATGTGGTGTCTGGAGCGCGACCACGACTCCAAGTCATCCCACGATTGCCGGGCCATGGCCCGAAAGCTCTGAGGGAGCGGTCCCTGAAGCTGCTAGTGGCCCTGCGTGCGTCTCCGCGGAAGTTGTGGTCCTGGTTTAGAGGAAGGTCCTGGGATCGCTTGCGAAGCCCAAAGTCCTCTTTATCCCAATCGCGGTCCTCTGGACATTCAAGTAGGAGGCACAAGAAAAAGAGCAAGAAGTCAAAGCACTTTTCAAGAGTTCCTTGGCCAACGAGACGAGAGAGCCTTGGTGTTCTAGGACTCATTCCCCGGAACCTTCGTTTAAGCCCACTCTATGCTTCCCAGCATTTCTGTGAGCCAGAGCAACCCCTGCCCAACTTAAGGAGTTCTGTGAGGCCATGTGCCTCATATTTGGGCGACCCAACCCCTCCAACACTCCTTCAGGCACCGTAGGGTCAGGAGGGCCCCTTCTGGTTCTGTGCTGGCAGCTCCAGCCCCGGGTCCTGAGTGCCTCCAAGGATCCGTTCCTGGATCCGGACCGATGCTGGTTGTACCATCTCGATCTTCCCTGGTGCCGGTCCCGATGCCGCCTGCGATGCCATCCTCATTGTCATCACTGACTCTGGCGCACAGCTGAATGGGCGTGGCACATGTTGACCCTGACGTTGGCAGAAGCCTTGCCTCCTAGATCAGAGCCTGAGCCTTATTCTCATGGGCTAGGCCTTGGGGAATACTGAGAGGGGTCACTGGACTCTTTAGAATACCAGCCCTATGCAGAACTGAGTATCGACTGGTGTCAAGAACTGGGTGAGGCCAGTGGCCTGGATTCTTCTCCTGATGCTGGACTGCTTTCTCCCCCTACTGTGGTTTTGAAGGAGGAAGCTTCCTATGCAATTGTGGTGCAGAGGTCCAAGCCCTACCTCCCAATGCTCTTTCTCTACCGCTCCCTCAGGTAGGAAGTCCAAGAGGCTGGACTGATTTGCAAAAAATATGTTTTCTTCCACCAGCCTGGCATTGCGGTCAGTGAACACTGCTTGCCTTTTGGGACATTATTCCCACAGTTTGTAGGATATGGTTGTGCAAGTGCTGCCACAAATTCCTGAGGAGGCCTGGGCTGTACTCTCCCAAGCTTTCACCTCCAGGAGAGCTGCAGCAAAGTTCCCTATTCGATGCGGACTTGACACTATCAAATCGCTAGGCAGAGCAGTTTCTGCAACAGTGGCCCTGAGGTTCCACACCTGGCTGAGGATGACTGACTTTTCGGGGTATGTCCAAGCTTTCCCTATGGAAAATCCCTTCAATGGCACCCATCTCTTCGGACACCAGGCAGATTTGGCACTTGAGCGCCTTAAGGATTCTCGAGCTATGGCCAGGTCCTTAGGCCCCTCTGAGGCCCCACCTTCACCTCAATCTGCCTTTTACTCCATTTGTGGCTACCAAAGGGGCTTCTAACTGTACCAAATACCACTCTGCCGCTATTCCGCACATGCTCCCCATCCTCTGCGTGGACGAGGGTGCTGTACCCACAGACCTTGTGGGTCAGGTGACCAGCAGTCTGGTCAGACCACCAAAGCCCCCCCCCCCTGCCGGTAACAGTCTCCAAACCCTCTACTCTGCCCCTTTACCACCATGGGCACCCAGTTGAATGCCCAGTTGAATGCAGGATTCGCCATCACCTGCCCAACTGCCAGTCCATAACTTTGGACAGGTGGGTTTTGCAGATTGTCCTGTCTCTTCTCCGCGAGGAGGTTATGGCTCTCTTGGCCAAGGCAGCCATAGATAGGGTTCCGATGCCAGAAGTAGACTGTGATTGTTATCTCTGCTACTTTCTGGTTTCCAAACAGAGCAAGGGCCTTCATCCTATCCTCATTTTCCGAACACTCAATCTTTTCCTCAATAAGGATAAATAAAAACTGCTCATGTTTGGCTGAGGTCTTGTCTGCCCTGGACCCAGGAGACTAGATGGTAGAGTTGGACTTGCAGGACACCTATTTTTATATTCCTGGTTTACCTGCCCACCAGCCCTATCCTATGGCGGTGTTTGCAGCTCATCTGCGGTGATAAGGGTGCCACTCTCGCCCTACCTCGATGACTGGCTGCTGCAGACAGGCTTAGCCCAGGCTGAAACCTCCCACCTTCAGACTATGGCAAACCTTCTGTTCTCGCTGAGGTTCACTATCAGCGTGCTGAAGTCTCACCTGGCTCACTCTCAGATGCTCCTTTTTCATCTGAGCTGTTCTGGACACAGTGCAGTTTCGGGCTTGTCCTCCCGAGTGGCTAGACCAGGATATTCAGGTTATGGTACCGATATTTCAGCCTCTATCCTGGATTTTGATGAGACTGACTCTGAGGCTGCTGAGCCTCATGGCCTCCTGCTGGTAACACATGCCAGATTGCATATGCGGGCACTGTAGTCAGACCTAAAGTTCTAGTGGGTGCAGCATCAGGGGAATCTATCCGACCGGGTCCAAATCTCAGAGGGAACTTCGAATGATCTGCAGTGGTAGCTAATGAACCGCAATTGGGTCAGAGGCATACCCCCAACCAGATCTGACTGTAGTGATAAATGTGTAACTTCAGGGCTGGTGCGGCCATCTGGGAGATGTAGAGATCAGAAGACTCTGCTCTCCGGTGGTATCCGGGCTCCACATCAAACTGCTGGAGCTTCATGCAATTTGACTGGCATTGAAAGCCTTTCTACCCTCCATCTAGGGAAGGCTGGTTCACGTGTTCACAGACCACTGCCATGTGGTAGTGCAACAAACAGGGCGGGGTGGGGTCGTGGACCCTTTGTCAAGACGCCCGCACCTCTGGACATAGCTGGAATAACAGGGCATATTTGATGTTTGATTTGACAAGATTTATATAGTGCTGACCTGACGGTAGGGTATCGGAGCGCTTTACATTGGTTACAGAGCAGGACAAAACATAATCCAATAATGCGGAAAATCCCAAAATAAAAATACTAATAAATGTCAATGACGAAGAGTTCTAGTTTGGGGTCTTGCTGACGCAGTGTCGGAGAGGAGTGAGGTGTCTACTTCCGCGCATATCCCTGGTGGTTTAACACCTGGTGGATTCTCTGAATGCCAGAGAGGACGAACCCAGCTGAAAATGCCTGGCAGATCACAAATGTTGTCTACACCCAGAGGTGGCGCAAGTTCTCTTTCAGCAGTGTGGAGAGCCTTGCTTAGATCTTTTTGCCTCCTCCTAGAACGTGCAATTTCAGCAGTTTATGCGGTCCCCACTGGGGATACTGGCCTCAAACTCAGTGAGAGGGCATCTCGACCTCAAGGAACATTGGAACCCACCTCCTGTGTTGCTGTAGCTTTCAGAGTCGGCAGAAGCTCTAGATCAGCAGACCAGTCAGTTGCGTTACGGTGCCTGCAAATGCAGGGGAGGGACTCCTTCACCCCAAGGGAGATTCTTCAGATGTCCTTAATGCTCCACAGGTCCTGCACAGAGCCTGTATGGTGCAATGGTACAGACAATGCTTTGGACTGAGAGGGCGACGAAGTCGGGCCCAGTCAAAGTCCAGCAAACTCCATGTCCTTTGTCCAGTTCCGCCCAGGAGCCAACGGCTCCCAGAACTGGTGTGAGCTGGACATCAAGTGTGCCCAGATGCAGACTTTCAGGCACTTTGGAAGTGCACCCACCCAGCCCCAATACACTAAATCCTGTCTGGGAGTTGGTCACACCTCTCAGTAATAGGATGCCTATTGTCCTGCCTTCCCCTGTTTGAACTTGGCTCAGCAGCAGGAGGGCAGAAATGTGTCTCTGGTCGCCAGCAACCATTTTGTGTTGCCCGGGTCGAGAAGGCTGGCACCGGAAAGACCAGTGACCCCATAAAGCTTGCTTCAGATGGGTGGAATCATACCTTGGTGTGGAGATATGATTCCAAGGTGTTTGATAGCAAACACAACATGTTTTTTTCAAGCCGTTTTCGAGATAGCATTCATAATGCACCTCTACCTATATGTCTGGCTGAGTCACAGACAACTCGGGGGAATGGTCTCCGAAGGCTGCAGAGGAGCTCTACTAATGCAGGTAACCCTCTCACGTAAAACCCAGCACCCTGCCTTCAGGATTGTCAGGGCCTGCTATAGGAGTGACTAATACGTTTTAAGTGTAGTGACCTATAGATATAGTGAATCTATATCTAAAGTAAGTGGTGCAAGCACCAGCTTACACAGGCTGCAATGGCAGACCTGTAGTTCCATTTTGCATGCCCTCTCATGGGTGGCATAATACATGATTCAGCCCATGAGAGGCCTCAGGGTACCTATGCCCTGGGTTCAGGTGTACCACATACTAGGGACTTCTAAGACTTCTAAGTCTAATCTACAGTGTACCTAAGTACATGTCAATACATTTTAGGTAGAAAGCAGATAGACTGTGGTCCTGATTAGCAGGCAACCAGTCAGACTAGTCAAAATCCAGCAGAACACCAGGCAAAAAGTGGGGGTAACCATGCAGTCAGATCCTACCTTCCTACATTATGCTCCACGACATCCCTCTAAAGAGGAGCGACTCCACTGTCTGGAACCCAAACAGAGAATTGTCATTCTATATTGACTGCACATGAGAGTTCCGGGTGGACAACCAACTCTTTATGGGTATGTCGGTGCAAAGAAGGATCGGGCGGTGCAGAAGTGAACTATCTCTCGCTTGGTTGTGCTCTACATTAAAACCTGCTAAGCATTAGCTAAAAAAACAGCCTCCTGAAGGCTTGCAAGGTCATTTCACCAGAGCTAAAGCTGAGACCACTGCGTTAACTTGTGAAGTTCCTGCCTGTATTTCTGTCAGGCAGCAAAGGGGGTTTCCCTGCACATGTTTACCTGATACTACTGCCTGGACAGGTTTGTCCTCAGGGATAGGCACTTTGCCTATTCAGTCCTGCAGGACTTTCTTGTTTAAAATTGGTTCACAGACCCTCCTCCTGGGAAGGTATTGCTTGGATATGTATTCAAAAGGTAAGGAATCTGCAGCTAGACGTTTCTATTAAATGAACAAGTTACTTACCTTTGGTAACACCTTAACCGAGAGAGAATATATATCTACGTGGAGATTCCTTACTGATCCACCCATCCTTCGCGCTTTGTGAACCGATATCTAGGGATGACCCCTTTTAGGGCCCTAGTTTTGATACATCAGTGGTCACTGTTCTTATTGACTGCCCTTCTGCCGTGGAAAGTTGTGAAAAGAAACTCATGTCAGAGCGCCTGGGTGGCGCCTATATAGGTACCTCAACGTCACTTCCGGCGCAGACAATCCCCGCAATGGACGCAGAGCTAATCGATGCCACCTTCCAGCTTGCAGGGGTGCTTCTCATGAAAAAGCTTCCGGTTCCAGTCTGATGCCTGGGGAAATTCAAAAGATAAGGATTCTGCGGGTAGGTTTAGACTCTACCAGATAAGGCATTACCGGAGGTAAGTAACTTGTCCAACACACATTAGCTTCCTGCCAAATTTGCTGTACTTCCTATCAGCCATTTTGCCTGTAGCGTGTTACAAAAAATCCCTATGTCAATTGAATGGGGAATTTGGTTTTTAATGCCCCCTGCTTCACGGATCATGCCAAAACTTTCCAGGAAGATGCTGAGCTCAATGAACGTTTTTTTCGTGAAGATTCGTCATACAGAGCCAAAGTTATCAGCAAACCAGAAAATGCTTTTTCCATGGAAACGTGCACGTAACTACAACTACCGCCACTGGGTTCTACAGATATTCACTGAAAAAACAAAGGTTAAAGGGACATTATAGTTAAGTGAAAATGGTAGCTAAAACATTCTGTTTTAAAGTAACAAAATCACTGAAATTCACCAGTTATAATTATGTCTCATAACTATAACTCGCACCCCCCCACATGTCCACAGTCAGGTGTTGCACTCGTGTTATCAATTATGTTAAAAAACAGATGAAACTCTTTTTATCTCAAAAACACCAGGGGGCATCTTAGCAATTGCAATCGTTTTTTGCTGTTCTGTGTAGACCGTGGGCTAAAGCTGAACATCAGCAAAATAAAATATATGGTGCTCAATACCTACCTATCTTTCCAAGCCAAATTACACGTACAGAATACACCACTTTACTTAATAAAAGATTTTGTTTATTTGGGGGTGACATTGTCCCATAATTTCAGCTGGAGGGAAGGCGATCGCCAAAGGAGAGTTTGCTTCCTGATTGTGAGTTCCACGGCAACCGGATTCACCAAAGGGGAGGCCAGTACCACTTTAAAGTTCCAGGTGTTGCCCCAGACCAAAGAAGAACTGTTGTGACCAGTGAGTTAAGCCTGCATGCTTTGATTTTCTCTTGATGAAATTCCCTATGTTCACTGAAACGCTACAGAAGGTGTTCCACCCTCGTTGGAGTGCCGGTTGGGAGCCAGAGGATCACACCAGAACCCCACCACCTCCATGCTAAGTGCAAGATCAACATTCCTTTTGTGTCCACCAAGCGGGAGCTGCTCTGATCACTGGAAACCAAGCAGCAGTGCAAGAAGAGCCTGTGCTGCAGTGTCCGTTGCAAATGGCCTGACTTTGCTGTACAGGATCTGCACTTGGGAGCACCCGAGGAGAGAGCACTCATTGCAGCACCGAACACTGCCATACTGCCAGAGTAGGTAGGACTGAAACCGGGCCTTAGGGGTCCCAGGGGACTTACTACTAACGGTGCTGCAGCACCATAGACACTTCTGACTAAGTGGCTGTAAGGTCAGAAGCAGTGCTTTAAATGGAAAAAAATAAGTGCATGTACTCACCAAAAGGAGCAGTGGGCGGAGTTTGGGGCGGGGCTAGCTTTTTGACCGTGCCAAGGTTGTATGCACGAAATCTGCATGCATTTTATCAACCGCCTAAGGATTACATGCTGCTTCAGCCTGCCTTAAATCGAACCGGTGGCCTACAGCCCACTAAGCCATCTGTCCAGTACTGGTACTCTTGTAACATGCACACGTCACTTTTCTCTTGTAACATACTGTTTGCTACCTCTTACATTTTGTTTGCTTTAGATACTTGCGCAAGTGCCACCATTGCCTCATGTAACGTTTGTTCCTGTGCTGGAGTGTCTGCCATTTATTGCAGTATTATACCTCTACTTGTACTTTGTATGCTTTTGTAACCTGCACACATATCACTCTGTCCTCCTGTAATGTATCGTTTGCTACCTCTTGTATTTTGTTTGCTCACAATTGTCACTTTTGCCTCATGTAACTTAACGTTTGCTTTTGTAATTTGTTCCCTTGTAATTTTCTCCTCATGTATCATTACTGTTCCTATTGTGAAGCGCTCTGACACCTTCGGGTAAAGTCTGCGCTATATAAAAACGCATAAAATAAATAAACAAGTCTCTCCTGGAACATTTGTAAACCGGAGTTAGGGCCAGAGCTGACAACGTCTGTACTGGGGAACCAGGTGCCAATCTCCACATTTTTGATTGGTCTTAAGGTCTGTCCAAGGTCGATGAAATAGGAATCAGCGAGTGTGGAAGTGGAAGTGTGCAAGAAAGCAATTCAGATGCGTGGCGACTGTAAAAACCTTCCCAGACGTTCTTTTGTTATGTCCTGAATAGTGCCTCCCACCGACACCCATTAGATTTTACAGCCCCCCTCTTGGCGCCCACTGTGAAAGATCTTTGGATAAGCAAATGACTCAGCAGACACACCCCTGCTCTGATTTACAAAGCAGCTCACGCTGGGTCCATTGATTGATTCCGTGCAGTGCTTGAAAGGTGCTGCCGTGGTATAACTTGCAGGGATAAAGGGAACGCGCTGCCTCGGTTAAAGTCAGATCCCCATGAGTACCGGTACTCTCTTTATTCTAGAAAAAAGTGCCGGTACTCAAGGGGAGAAAATGAAGAAGTGCCGGTACTCAGTACCGGTGAGTACCGGCCCATTTAAAGTACTGGTCAGAAGGGAGAACTTTTGAGAACAGCTTAATAGTTTTGCATTTCCTGATGCGGCCACCATTGAATCAAGAATTTATAAAGCGCAGCAAATCACTGATGTGGGTCTCAAGGCCCTTGAGTTGCTAGCTGCTTCGCTGTGCTCTGTTCATTAGAACAGCCATATGAGCAGTGAAAAATTAGGCGGAAGAAGGGGAAAGCAATCAGAAAGAAAGGGAAAAGCAGTAAAAAAACGAGGCGACAGCAGGAGATAGCACTCAGAAAAACGGTGCGAAAGGAAGGAGAAAACAGTAAAAACTATGCAAAAAGCAGGGGGAAGCAGTCAGAAATGCAGCAGCACAGGAGAGCTGGGCCTGGGGCCTGCTCAATAGGAGCCTCTAAGTAGGTCCTGAGAGGAGGAAGGGGCGCCGGGAGGCGGTGAATGTGGCTAGGAAGGAGCGGTAATGGGAAACAGTAAAAAAAAAGGCAAAAAAGCAGGAGAAAGCACTCAGCAAAATGGGGGAAAAGGCAGATGAAAGCAGTAAAACAAAGCAAAAACATGAGAGAGCCATGTAGCAGCAAAGGAGAGCTGGGCCTGAGGCCTGCTCGATGGGGGTCGCACCGCGCCCTCCATTAAGTAGGTCCAGGGAGGAGGGAGGGGTGCTGGGAGGCAATGGGCGGGGTTAGGTGAAAGGCAGAAAAACAGACGGCTTGCGGGGAGCTGCATTGGGGAACACAAGGGAGAACTGTGAAAAAGTAGGCAAAAAGCAGGAGAAAGCTTGCAGAAAACAGAGATAAAGGATGGAGAAAGCAGTGGAAATGTTGGAAAAGAAGGAGAAAGCACTCAGAAAAACAGGGAAAGGAAGGAGAAAGCAGTAAAAACGTGGCAAAAGCAGGAGAAAGCAGCCAGATAAATGGAGGGATGGGAAGGAGAAAGCAGTAAAAACAAGGCAAAAGCAGGAGAAAGCAGCCAGAAAAACAGAGGAATAGGAAGGAGAAAGCTGTAACAAGCATTTGCAATGCAATAGGTCTCGCATTAATTACGTTTGAGCTATTGGCACTGCTAAATATTGCAACACCAATTTCAACAAAAGTCTATAATTTGTAGGCCACAAAAAGTGTATTTATTTTTGTAGCAATGGTGGCATGCTGCACTTTAGATGAATATGTTTAAAAGTAAAATGCGTCATACTGTGATTGCTTCAATAGTTAATTGTGGATGCGTTAACAAATGATGTGTGCACTGATGGCTGGTGGTGTGTGTGCCTGTAGAAATTGTGCACTGATGGCTGGTGGTGTGTGTGCCTGGTGGAAGTGTGCACTGCCGGCTGGTGGTGTGTGTGCCTGGTGGAAGCGTACACTGACAGCTGGTGGTGTGTGTTCCTGGTGGAAGTGTGCACTGATTGAAGTGTACACTGACGGCTGGTGCTGTGTGACTGGTGAAAGCGTGCACTGACGGCTGGTGGGGTGTGTGTGCCTAGTGAAAGCGTGCATTGACGTCTGGTGCTGTGCGCCTGGTGGAAGCGTGCAATGACGACTGATAGTGTCTGTGTCGGGTGAAATTGTGCACTGATGGTGTGGTTATGTGTCTGGTTGTATGTGTGGTTGTGGTTGTGGGTGTGGGGGTGTGGTTGTGTGTGTGGTTGTGTGTGTGGTTGTGTGTGTGTGGGTGTGGTTGTATGTGTGTGGTTGTATGTGTGGTTGTGTGTGTGGTTGTGTGTGTAGTTGTGGGTGTGGTGGTGTGGGTGTGGTGTGTGTGGTTGTGTGTGTGGTGTGTGTGTTATGGTGTGTGGTTGTGGTTGTTTGTGTGTGGTTGTGTGTGTGTGGTTGTATGTGTGTGGTTGTGTGTGTGGTTGTGTGTGTGGTTGAAGTTGTGTGTGTGGTTGTGTGTGTGCGGTTGTATATGTGTGGTTGTATGTGTATGGTTGTATGTTTGGTTGTGTGTGCGGTTGTGTGTGCAGTTGCGTGTGTGTGGTTGTATGTTGGACATATTGTAAGTGCCTGTGGAGTGTTGCCAACTGTGGGGGCAGGGAGTATCACAGACAGAAGCCCTCGAGCATCGCCCAGCCACAGTAGCACCCCCGAGATTGAACACAATAGCGAGGCTTTGTTATCAGTGGGGAAAGTGCACACAGGACAGGACACGTAGGACAGTGCACAGAGGTGGTGCATCCAGGGCAGTGCACACGGGACGTGCACACAGGTCAGTACACATGCAACAGTGTTCAGAGGTGGGGCATTCAGGGTAGTGCACGCAGGACCATGCACACAGGAAGGTACACAGGACGATGCACTCATGACGTTGCACACATACTGTTGCACACAAGCCAGTGCACACAGGACAATGAACACAGGAGGGTGCACACTGGGCGGCTGGTGTGCAGCTCTTGCGACTGACCGGCTGCATGCGAGCTAAATGTACCACGTCTGAAGTGTGACTGGGGAAGAGGAGGTGGGCGGTGAGCACGGGGCCAAGGTTGTGTGTCTTACACTGAATAACCTTGCCTCCAAGATGAAGCATTCTGCCTTTTAACCCCTTCGATGCTCATGACGAGCTGAGCTCGTCATGAACCGCGGGTTTTTTAATTCTTCAGCGCACCGCGGAAATCTGCACCGCGGTAAATGGGTTAATGTGCTAAGTACTGACTCACTTATAAGAGAGATTGAAAGAACCTGCTTAGTCCGCTTTAGCCAGAAATGTAGAGACTAAAAACTTTGCCCCCACCTACACAGACACACAACGGAAAGGTGCTGCACGCAAAGCCAATAAGTCTCGCATTTGGGGCCTAAAAAGTGTTTAGCTAGAGTTATTGGTTTAGCCAATGTGTTTAAGCTGTAAGGGATGAGACACTGTTAAGTAGCCCAGCAAGTCCTAATTCAATAAACAAAAACAATCCCAGTAAAAAACGGTGTGTTTCTCCTGTAAGTATTCCATTGTCTGAGTACGTTTTATTCTTAATTATAAATAAATTCCTATCACACTATCATGCCAGCTAAGCACAGTCCGAAGTATGTATTGAAAATAAACTGTAAATGCAATCAGCAGTGTGTGTTTATTTCCAAAAATCGTTTCTTATATAAAAATTCCAATGGTTGGGCATGTGTAGTTCTACAAAATAAATATATTTAGAAACCTTAATCCTGTCAGCTAAGCACTTTCACAAACATATATTTAAAATAAATCACAGTATCCAAATGGCCCTTTAGCAAATGGAGGAGATACCGTGATATTACGTGTGAAAAGCTGAAAGGGCTGGCACAACGTCAGTGGCACAACAAGTTCTTCTTTATGTGGAGTAAAATGCCATAATTATACTAGCCTTTTGCAAATTTTGCGCAAAGTATACAGTATACTAAAATGCAAACAATGTACCATCCACTGACAACATGCCAGCCCTTTGAGCGTTTCAGACATAATATGTACTCCTTTTGATAAAACAAGCTTAGACGAGGTGTAAACATGTAAAATGTGGTGCTGTTCCTTAAAAAGAAACCATGTCGCACTACACCCCATTCAACATCTGGTGAAATATGAAATTGCAGAGGTCATAAGAAAGCGAAGGGCTTTAACAGTCAATGTCTCACAAAACAAGTTGCTGTGAACTGCTTTTGAAGGACAGGCAGCGCTGGGAGGAGGGCTGATTCTGCGGAGCGCGTGAAGTGGCAGTGGGGGGCACAGCATTCATTTGAAGTCTGAAGCTCTCTGCGGGTCTGATGCATTGATGCGAGGCGGCTGGGGGGGTCGCGGGGAGCAAATGGCAAGAGCGCGTGCACGGGAACATGCACTGTCAGTAATCCGCCTGCCAAAGCCCTTGGTTTCAAGAGTTTTTTCCCCAACTGCTATAAACTCGCCTATTACTCCCTGCGGGATATAATAGGCGAGCCCTAACAACGAGGCAAAAAGCAAAAGGAATCATGCAGAAAAAGAGGGAAAGGAAGAAGGAAGTAGTAAAACGAGGCAAAAAGCTGGAGAAAGCTCTAAAACAAATGGGGTAAAGAAAGTAGAAAGCAGTAAAATGAGGCAAAAAGCTGGAGAGAGTTCTAAAAAAATAGGGAAAGAAAGGAGAAAGCAGTACAACTAGGCAGAAGCAGGAGAGAGTGATGCAGCAGTACAGTAGAGCTGGGCCTTGGGCCTTCTCAATGGGGGCCACACCGCGGCCTTCATTCAGTAGCTTCTGGGAGGAGAGAGTGGTGCTGGGGCGGTGGGTGGGAAAACGGGTGGCAGGCAGGAGCAGCAATGGGAAAAACAAGGGAAAACAGTGAACAATGAGGCAAAGAGCAACAGAAACCACTTAAAAAGTGGAAGAGAGCACTTAGAAAAACAGGGAAAGTAAGGAGAGAGTAGTAAAAATGTATCAAAAAGCAAGAGAAAGCACACAGGAAAATTGTGGGTAAGGAAAGAGAAGCAGTAAAACTAGACAGAAGCAGGAGAAAGTGCTGCAGCAGCACAGGAAACCTGGGGTAATGGGGAATAAACCTGAATGCATCACACGAACTAGGGTGGGGCAGGGATTAGCCTGACAACTACTGTAGCACCGACCTCAAGGGGAATTGTGTTGTCGCTTCTGAATGTTGTATTCCTTTCTCTGTGTGGAATTAGAAATAAAATTCTACTATTTCTTTTAAAAGCAAGAATTTGCCTGGACATTGATTTATTGTACATACTCTTTGCATTTTGAGTTAGTTGTGTTCACTGACCTGTATCTGCATCTCTCCCCTCCCTCCTAAGGAAGCCTTGACTGCTCACACCACGGCTACCACTGAGAGTCAAGTTCAGAATGGGTACTTGGCCCAGTGGAGTGAGATCCAAAGTAGTCAGGCCCCAGGACATCAGGACTAAAAGGCCTCAACCTCTACGGTTGGGCCCAGTAGCCCCTGCGTGCCCTGTGTCCTTCAGAACGGGGTTCTGACATTTGGCGGCAAAGGGTGGGGCACCTAATGTTTAGGAGCCAAAGCTACAGAGGTGGCATTGTAGATTTCCAGTCTGCATCAGTGTTACAATAAGTCCAGACTTTTGTCTTCTACGCACAAAGTCAACACGCTCAGTCAATGGAGAACACAGCTTTGGGAATTTTCCTCAGGACCATGTCCATAGATAGGAAGAAGGATTTATGTTGGAACAGAAGGTTGCGGATTCTCAAGAGTAGGAACAGAGGTCCTTGCTAGTTTCATTAGAGACCAGTTTGCGATACTGGGTGAAAGGGAAGAGGCTAAAGCTGATTCCGGGAAAGAGACGAAGGTAAGGACCCAGGAAGAGAGCACTGTGGACTTCGCTTCTAAGATCCCCTTTAGGACAGTATGTCCCAGACACATGCTGAGTGTGTCCCCTAATGCATTTTCCAGAGTTTCACCAAAACACTCACCACCTTTAGTTTCTACAATCTCTCAGGTTTGTACACCACCTCAAATCTCTATCGTACCACTGTCCCTAATACCAGGAGTAAACCATTTGGGTAGACTTTAAGACTAGCTTGCCAGGAACGAGAGGAGAGGAAGAAGGAAAAACTAGAGGAATAGGGCTGGGAAGAGAAATTGTGAGAGAAAGAGGAGAAGCACAGTGGAAGGAGAACCAGAAGGAAAAGGCAAGAGAGCTGAAAAGGGAAAGGATAGCCCTTGAATTGAAAGAAACCTAGGATGGCAGCAATGGAAACTCCCTCTGGGATAAGTGAATCTACTTCCAGTTCAGGCCAGGTTGTGGCCAAGGTTCCTTAAAATCTTGTGCATGTGTATGTGGAAGGTCAGGATATTTTGGAATGGTTTGCAAGCTATGAGGTCACTTGCAAAGAGCAGGTCTTAAATGAGATCTCTAAAGCAGCTGTTTTAATGGGGTGTTTGCCATTGGAAGTGACAGCTGCCATTGGGAGGATGCCAGATGGCCTATAGGCGAATGAAGGAAGCTCTCATTAGGAGGTTTGGGCTGAACCAGATCAATACCTGCAAATTCTGTGACTACAAGAGAGAGGCTGGTGTTCTGTTTGAGACTTGGATTCATGGTGTATTGTGCGGTTGGAATGAGTGGGTAAAAGGGACGGATGCCAAGGATTTTCTGTCCATTAGTCAATTGATGGTGACCGAATGACAAAAGGAGGAGGCAATACCTGTCTGATCTGACATATCAGGATCTAACATAACTTGCACTGCTAGCTAATAAGTGGTCGGCTAACAGGGTTCCAAGAGGACTGGGCCGAATGACTCTAACCCAAAGGGGAGAAGAACCATCAACAGACTGGTTCCAAACCAGAAGGGAACAGCCAGGGTAATTCATATGGGACTCAAGGAGGGTCCAGGAAACATGAGTATGGTAATTGTGTGTCCAGGAAGGAGCATCATGAGATGGAAAGGCAAGGAAACCCTTCTAAGTCCAAGGTGATGACTTAGGCAAGGAAACCCTTCTAAGTCCAAGGTGGTGACTTGTTTTAAGTGCCACAAGGTGGGACATTACAAGAGAGACTGTCAAGAGAAGGAACTTGACACAGCGACAACCGTGATAGCAAGCATGTTACACCTGATTGAAGGTACCCGAAAGGGGTCGGTTGCCTTCAATCTAGTAGCTTTGGACATTTGGGAGAGGGACCCAAATGCTCTATAGCACATCCATTGTAATACAATGAGATTTGTGCAGGAGGTAAGTATCAATGGTAGAAAAGTTCCTTCCCTGAGTAATACTGGAGCTTTCCGCATTATGGTTGCCAGAAAGTACCTTAAGCCTGATTAAATACTCCCTGGAGTCAAGCATAGAGGACTGTAGCCAGTAGAGAGTGCATGGAGTAAACCCTTGCCAGGGTTGTGGTTAAGCTCAATGGCAAAGCGACCATGATTGATGTCGGGACCAGGGAAAGGCAAGCAGATGGATGTCTCTTGGGCAATGACCAGAAGTCTGTATAGTTTGGACAACGTCAGCTATGTTGACCAGAGCGCATCCTGCAAGGTAATCTCACTGTGAGGCTAGGATCATCTCTGATTTGCAGGGACCAGGACAAGGTAGTTTGCAGGAAAGAGCGAACTCCGGAAAGGCAGTGGCCACAGAGATCATCACTTCTGCTCCAGAAGGAGAGAAGGATGACGCTCCCAAAGTGGACCATTTGCTGGAGTCTTTGGCGCTTCCAGAGCTGCAGGGTTTGTTTGCTGCTAGATTGCCTTCCTAGGAAGATTTCTGCAAGGCACAGGAGGAGGGCCCTATGCTTGTGGGACTGGGAAGGACGCCCAGGATCAGGTCAGCAAAGAAGTGGTCATGAAACACTGTTTGCTTGGAGGATGGTGTACTATTTAGGGAACCAGTGGACCCTGAGCCAATTACTAGCAAAAGGCTAGTGGTTCCATTAGTGCACAGGAACATCCTGTTGTCTCTGGCCCATGAAGTGCCCTTAGTAGGACACTTGAGAATTAGAAAAACCCAGGATAGGTTAGACCCTCTGTTCTACTGCCCAAGAATGTTCAGAGACACAGTGAGGTTCTGTAGCACCTGCCGAGCTTGCCAGATGAGTGGTATGACAGGAGGGATGACATAGGTACTATCAGGGTCTCTGCCAGTTGTGGGTTTTCCACTTGAGCAGGTGAAAATAGACATTGTTGGTCCATTTGACTTCTCCGCCGCCAACAGTCAGGCAAGAACTAAATCTTGGTTGTGGTGGGTCATGCCACCAGGGCCTCTGAAGCTGTACCTCTGAGTAGCATGACTTAAAAGGTGGTAGCGAGAGCACTCCTGGGGATTTTTTCTAGGGGCGGATTTTCAAGGATGTTAATTTCTGACCAGGGAACCAACTTCATCTCGTCCTATATGAGAGAGTTGTGGAAGCAAGCTGCTGTGATATGCCACTTCTCCTCGGCATACCAACCACAAATCAATGGTTTGGTTGAGCGGTTTAACAAGTCACTAAATAGCATGATGGGATTTCTGCTAGAGAACCTTAGGAGGAAGTGAGATCTTATCCTGCCATGTCAATTGTTTGCCTACTGAGATATTCCCCAGAAGGGAATACAGCTCAGTTATTTTGGACTTCTGTATGGACACCTGGTGCAGGGTCTATGCGCCTTAATAAAAGAAGGGTAGGAAGGAACCTCAGAATATCCACAGCAGTATATGATGGACTATGTGATTGGCCTCAGGAAGTTAATGGCACAATGCATGGGTTAAGCAAAGGAAACCCTTCAGGCCTCCTAAGTGCCAATGAAGGAATGGTAAGACCAGAACACTATGTTGGCTGGGTCTCAGGAAGTTCAGGAAGCGTTAATGCTAAAGCCCATTTGTCCCAGGGCTGTGGAGGACAAGTGGTGTAGGGCATACAAGGTGTGCAGAGAGTGTCTGAGGTGAAGTAATTGGTGGACACAGGTGCTACAAGGGAACCCAAGAGGGCAGCCATGCCTCATACAGGTAAGAGCGGTGGGGCGGGTGGGGGGATTTCGACAGTGACGAGGGAACATTAAATGATTACTTTCCCCTCATCATCGCCTGTCGAAATCCCCCCCCCCCCACCTGGCACCACTGCCCCACCGCTCTTACCTACACGGGTCATGGCTGCAACAGGGTGTTCCAAGTGAACAGGCTGACACCTTGTCTTCCGGGCGACTACACAGTGAATGTCATGGCTATGGTAGAGAAAGTGGAGAAAGCGAATGAGCCTCTCTCTGACTTGCTACATAGTGACATGAACGATGGCCCTGTGGAAGGGGTTCAGCTTTCTTCTGAGTTAATGCCTGAGCAGCAGAGAGAGTATAGAGAGGTGCTGGGTTGGTTTGCCAACCTCTTCTCGCAGACTGCATGGTTGATACCTGTCTGACATGGACACGGGTGACAGTCTGCCAGTGAAGGGCAAAATGTTCAGAATGTCTGACCGGGTTCAGGGATGCATTAAGGTGGATGTTGCCAACATTTTGAACGTGGGAGTCATTAAAAGATCTCATAGACCTTTGACCAGTCCTGTGGTTTTAGTATTGAAGCAAGGGTCTACTGACTTGCAGTTCTGCTTGGACTTACAGAGCCCTCATTGAAATAACCAAGACTGATGCCTATCCAATTCCCAGAGCGGATGAGCTTAGGGATCGGTTAAGTTTTGTAAAATACTTGAGCACCTTGTATCTGACCAGTGGTTATTAGCGATCGCTTTAACACCAAATTCTAAGGAGAAGACTGCATTTTCAATGCCATAGAGGCTGTATCAGTTTAAAGTGGTGCCCTTTAGGTGAAGATCGATCCTGACACTTTTCAGTGCCTGGTAAACCATGTTCTTGCAGTGCTAGATGACTTCTGTGAGACCTGCTTACACGATAGTGCAGTGTTCAGCAATTCATGAAAGGACCCTCGGAGGCACCTAAAACAGATGTTGGCAAAGATACTGCAGGCGAAACTGACCAACAAGGCAACTAAGTGTCAGGTGGAGCAGGCCGCTGTAGTCTACTTTGGGCGAGAGATGGGGAACGAGAAGATTTGCCCATCGGATGCTAAGATTCAGTCTTTGATGGAGTGGGCGGTACCTACTACCCAGACTGAAGTGAGTGTCTCTTAGGACTCACCGGGTATTACCAAAACTTTGTGGCTAACTATGGAACTATAGTTGCCCCATTGATTGCTTTGACCTCTAGAAAGCAACCCAGGAAGGTAATATTTTACTGCAGCATGTCAAAAGGCATTGAGTAGCTTATTTATTTATGTATTTATTTTTATTTATTTATTTGAGTTTTATATAGCGCTGGCTAGACCCGGAGGTATCAGAGCGCTTTACATGAGGTTCCACATTGTTACAAAGTTAAATCAGTTACAACTTACATCTGTTGCTAGAAACATTTAAAGAGCATAGAAGACGAGATAAGTGGAGAGTAGAAGGGTAAGGGGGATCAGGAAGAAGGGTAGGAGGGAGATAAGACGGAGAGATGAAGGAAAGTCTGCCCAAAGTCCGGCTGGGTAGGTGACGGCCAAGGGGGAAGTCAACAGCCTATCTCCTTTATAGCTAGCAAGGTAGCTCCACCAGGCATTGGCCAAAATGCTAGGTCTCAACAGTCCGTGGCGAGCTCACAGGTTCAGTGTCCTGATGGGTGAGCCGGATGGGGGGGTATGCTTGCGGTCTGGACAATGTCCAATTTTTGTCCAAGAGTAGTAGCTCATCGTGGTAAAGGACCACTGTGGCGGCCATCTTGGGGTCAGGCAGGAGGTTCTGCTCCTGGTGTTCCATTCGGCCGGTCCCCATTTTTATCTTTCCCCTTTGTATTCTATGGGGCCTCAAGGGTAATTTGCGCCGCTTCTTCAGGTGTCTCTTGGGCTGTCTCAGTAGGATACTCCTCCTTGCTGCCTATTAGCTGCCATTTTAGGGTCAGGGGTGCATGAAGAGTATTTATGGGGCTTTCGGCAGAGGCCGGGTGGGAGGTTGCCTCCCGCTTTTAGGAGGTTTGTCTGGGCGCCTGTGGCCATACAGGTAGAATCTTCAGGGGCCCGGACTTGGAAGGAAGCCCCAGACACACGCGAGCATCTAGCGCTATGGAGCCGATGGGGGAGGGGCCCGACTGTGTGCTCCGTATGGAATAAAGCTTAAGAAGGCACTATGCATTACACCAGTATTGAAAGTGCCTGACTACAGTCACCCATTCATTGTACAGCTGGATGCCTCTGACAAAGTAGTTGGAGCAGTGGTAGCTCAACTGGATGATGAAGGTAGGCGTCATTTGGTGGCCTTTATTAGTAGGAGATTACTACACAGGGAACCAAACTGGGTAGCTGTTGAGAAGGAATGCTTTGCCATGGTGTGGGCACTGAGTAAGTTCCGCCTATATTAGTTTACCACTAAATTTGTGGTGCAAACAGATCATAAGACACTGAAATGATTGATTGCTGTGAAGAGAGAAAATCCCAAGTTGCTGGGATGGTCTATTTCTTTGCAGTGGAGCACAGAGCCAGATTAAGCCACAGGAATGCTGGTGGACTTTCCAGCCGGTTTTACCTATCTGACCACCCAACCTTTCCCGGTTAGGAGTTGGTTCTCGGTGTTCTGATCTGGGCGGGACAACTGTTGGTACGGAACAGCCCTCTGCATGGTAAGAGACATCTACTCCTGCCATGAGTGCCCAACTGTACAGTTGTCTGAATCCCTAATGCTGATTTCTTTTGTCATAGGCGAACACGGATCATGCATGTGCACCATGATATCGGCCTGCCTTATGGATTGTGGGTGCCTGAAGCTCTACCCTTATAGTGGTGGAAGAATGCCGTCTTCACCAAGAGTTAAGCAGCACAAGCATAGAGAAGGCAGCCTACAGTGCAGTGAGCAGTAGTAGTGAACAGGACCTTTTTACCCTATGTCACTGAAGTGAGGCCTACAGGCTCACTCACCTTTTAAAAGTTCCGCTGCTGTGTGCTTAACTCTCCCTTGGTCTATATCAGGTAGATGTGGAGTTCCAAGCAGCACATGAGTAGTGACTGCCTGGATTGTATATGTGCCTGCGAAGGATACTGTACAATAATGAAGCAGTAACTGGCAGTGCATATGTGGTTAGTACATGAACTGGGTTTATGTGTAACTTAGAGGAATACATTACATGAGAGATGTAGTGTGAGCAGTGCGTGTGTAGATAAAAAGTGCTGGATGTATGTGTGCTTGTATGAAATACAATTCAGGAAGGGAGAAGAGTTGTGCAGCATGCACATAGTGAGTTTGTGTGCTGGCAGCCCATGTGTTGAAATAACACACCCTGGTTAATGATAGGAAAGCCTCAGTGCTGAACAGTGTGCACAGACTGAGTGTGTGTGTGCTGAATGCATGGGTACTTGTAAGGGTACAATGCATAGAGGTATTAGTGCTGAATAGTAAGTGTGCTGGGAGTGTACACCAAGCCAATGTGCCAGCAACAGTACATAGTATGGAGGACATTTTGTTCCATTTTGTGAAGCCCAGACCTGCCTGGTGAAGACATGAGGAGGAGAGGAATCCCCCCTGACAGATTTGTGGATTGCTTCAATCCTGAAGCTGGGTGGGATCACACACAGGAGGAAAGGAAGAGACTACCTTTACATCTCAAAAGACTGATCTTTGATTCAGTGATAGATCAAAGTAAATAGTCCTGGACACATCTCTTCATGGAAGATTGGTCTAATAAGAGAATTATAAAGAGTAGGGCTGGGGTCTGGGATTTACCTTTTGAATTATGTTGTGGACAATCGGCTTTGGAGTCATGCCTATTGTGATAGACCTCTTTCATGAAGGACGATAAAAAGAAGTACCCAATTCAAAAGAAGCAGAACTCCAACATAAACTTCATAGACCTTAAATTACATTTTGTGTCTGGAAAATGACTATGAGAAGAGAAGGTTCATTCCCCAAAAATGTGCCATCTGAAAAGCAGCCAGATGAGCTCTGCAAGACTTCTGCCTGTGACCAGGACTGTGGGCAAAGGCCTGCTTGTCTTTCTAGTGGGTGAGGGAACATCACCCAGGACACTAAGATCACCTTCCCTGCAGCACCATCATGTGCCTGCTTGCCAAGACCAGTGTGCCCTGATAGGAGAGTGTTGGAGAAAGTGATGTCCAGTGGGGAGCCCTACACGAGGATACCCTGAGCAATGTGTGAGGCTGTGCACTGATTGAGCCCCTGCCCATGTGCTGTATCGTCCGTGAACCTCATATGCAAGGAGAGAGCTGCATTGCTCTGAGCCATATCAGAGCCCATAGTGGAAAACACCAAGCCATACTGCAGTGACTCTGTATGCCAGAGAGGGCCACCAGTGAACTGAGTTTGGGCCAGGTACGCAGGAACTGTGACTGGCGAGATCGACGACCCCATATGCCAGGAGGGGCTGCAGTAGGGAGGGCAATCCCCTATGTTGAGTCTGCACCCTAATCATGAGGTCCACTGCAACCTTGTACCCCAGGAGGGGCTGCTGGTACTACTTTGGAATAGAGTTCAGGTCGTCACCCCAGACCGAAGAACTGCTGTGACAACTGGGTTTATTTGACAAAGTCTCTGAGGTTCACTGAGATGCCACCAAAGGCATTACACCCTCGTTGGAGCTCTGGTTGGGAGTGAGAGGATCACACAGGCTCCCCCCCGCTAGGGGGAAGAACAACTTATTTTTTGTGTCCACCAAGTGGGAGCAGAATCGATCACTGGAAACTGATTAGCAGCATGGCTGGACAGGAAGAGCCAGCGCTGCTGGCTGCTGCCGCGTCCAGTGCGAGAGGCCCAACTGTGCTGTACAGGTTCCTGACTTGGTGGCACCCGAGGAGAGGGCACTCACTGCACTGCTGAACACTGCCATATTGCTGGAGTGGGTAAAAATGAAACAGAGTCTTTGGGGGCCTGGGGACTTGCTGCAAATGCTGCTGTGGCACCATAGACACTTCTGACTACGTTTCTAAACGATCAGAAGGGAGAGCTCTTGAGTACTGCCTAATAATTTGTATTCCCTAATGAAGTCACCAGTGAATGGGGAATTACCCTGCCCATGTTACACAAAGGAAGGTGGGATAGGGATTTGCCTGACAACTGCAATAACCCCTAACCTCAAGGGGGATTGTGTTGTAGTTTCTGAATGTTGTATTACATTACATGTGTAGTATTAAAAATAATAAAAATACTTTTTTTTTTATAAAAGCAAGTATTTGACAGGACACTGATATATTGTTTGTACTGTTTACATTTTGAGTTATAAATCGTGTTCACAGACCTGTAGCTAAATCCCCCCCTCGCCCAAAGGAAGCCTTGACTGCTCGACCAAAGCTGGCATGGAGAGTCAAGTGCAGAAGGAGTACTTGGCTCAGTTGAGGGGGATCCATAGTAGGTCAGGCCCTTCACGGTTGGGTCCCTGCATACTCCATGTCTCTCTGAAAGGGGTCTGACACTACCCCTCCACCTCCCTCCTGTTTACTGGCCACACTAGAGATTATCCTACCCCTTATCTAGGCTTTGAGCATCTCCCATTCTGTGATCTCAAAGTAGACAGATCCCCTGTTGAATTCAAAGAATAACTCCAACTTATCTTTCAGATGGTTGACAAACTTCTCCTATGCTACCCACCAAGCATTCAGTCTCCAGTGACTACCACTACCTCTGTGGGAGCAACTGAGTGTAATCTCTGTAGGAGAGATTGACCTGAGAGGCATCTTGGGAGGAAACGTGGCCCACAAATACCAGTGAGTTCAGCAGCTGGTACACTGAAATAGTCCAGTTTGGATTGTGATTGTGTGGGAACGAACATTAAGCAAACTCTTATATACTGGGTGCTTCACTCATCAAACTTAGCTGATCCACCAGTGTCGATGTCTATTTGGGACGTGCTGTGACCATTTCATAGGTGGAGGTTCCAGCTGAGCCCTGTCCTAGATTAATCAATGTTTAAATCTCTCCTACAATCACCCTCTATAATGGGACTTTGAGCAGGAGTTTAGTGAGTACATGTTAGGTATCTTAGATTGGTGTGGTGACTCATGAACTGACTGCATTCCAGGATCTACACTCCATCTACCCAGAGATCATAACCCACCATCCAAGGACATCATGATGGATCTCTGCCACATCTAGGTGAAAGCATTTATTCAGTACCATGGCTGCCCTTCTAGATCACTTAGTGAAGCCAGTGTGGTACATCCTGTTCTAATCATGGCTCTCAATGAATCAACAGGAGATGTGTTTCCTATAGAAGTAGAATATTATTGGCCCATTGTTAACACATTGCAAGATGACCCCTTGCTGTTTTTATTACTTACGCTGTGTATGGAGGTTACGTCTTATTTGGAGGTAAGCAGTCACTGAAGCTGTGCTAATTGTGTCTGTAGCAAGTTGCTAACTAACAACAGAACATATATGCACTACGTTCCCAACTTTCCCCAGACTACACTTTGTGTATTTAAGTATCTGTTACCCTCATAACTTAATTAAGTTAACATTCTTGAGTTATTGACGATTGTTAGTTTTTCACCACCATTGATAGAATAACTAATTGGTGATGTGTGAATAAATGTGTGTTTCCATCACACCTATAAATTGCACTACTGCAACACCCATCTGTGCCAGAGTTAACATTTAGAGCCGCTTCCGAGGTAGCTTACACCCTGTGTGATAGTTTCTATGATATGTGTGACATTGCACACAACAAAGCTGCGGGGTTGATTAGATAGTGCTTGTGTAAGATCCTTTGTTATTGCTGATACCAAAGGAGGAGACTGTGTGACCTGCTCTGTTTTATGATTCCTAGATCCAGTACATCATCTACACCCACGCTTTGGGAGAGGTTCGCCTGGGGGAGGCCAGACATCTGATACTCCATATGGTCACTGATCTTTGGGGTTCTCTCAGTTGTGGTGGGTGATTTTCCATTCCTCCACACATTCCCACACACTGTACGGGGTTTAAAAAAAACGATATTTTCCTTTTACATCTCCTTCAGTTTTGCTTGATACAGCAGCATATATTTCAGTTTCATAACCCTGAAGTTTTGTTAAAACTCAATGAAGGATTTTGCTGCTATACCTGGGCTTTGTGGTCCAGGAAATTGCGAAAGCACAATAGAGATCTTGTTTTTGTCATGCTGCTTTAAGGATAATTTCTTGGTACACATAGCTCAGCAGCCTTGCGATTATTGGATGTAATGGAGCACCCTGTGCGGGGGGAAAGGGGAAGGGGTTTGGAGCCAAAACCTGATGTGCTTTTTGCAGCCCAAAGCAGGGAGAGAAGTCAGTTTCTGAAATCCACGATCTGAGCCCCATGGTGAGGTATTGTTTGAGTCTGCTGCCCTCTGCCCATTTTGGGATGCCCACAAACCTCAGGTTGTTCTTCCTGGATCACCTTCTGCATCTTCAGCCCTCCGTTCCTGCAGGACTGGCTTCTCTCGCGGACACTTCATGTCTTTCTTAAGTGCTTGTATTTCCCCTTTCACCATGGAGATACAAATCTCCACTTCCTCTGCCCCTATGTTAGCTTTGAATGCCAGTTTTGTTTGCATGATTGCTTGCTGGATAAAAGCTGGGGAGGCTGTCTCCTCAAGGTTGCTTACAGAGTCTGCTACCCCCCCCCACATACATATGACCTGCCTGGAATGTAGCAGGCTTAGTGATTTGTCATGCTTTCCAACTACATACCCAACTCCCTCCAACCATACCCGGAAAGATCTTAGGGAAACTAATACCTCACTGACCACCTCAGCCACCACTAGCTCCTTGATGCCACGCAATCCGGATTAATGCCCAACCACAGTACAGAAACATTATTCATTGCCGCCACTGATGACATTCACTTGATCTTGACAGAGGAAGAAGACCTGGCAGTCCGCATTCTCCTGGACCTCCCTGAAGCATTTCACATGGTGTCACACGCTATACTCACCAGGTGCCTGCATGGGTTTGGCATCCAAAGACTTGTTCTCTGCTGGATCTACTCCTTCTTAAGGGATAGAACACAAGCTGTCAGCCTGGCAACTTACTCCTCGGAAGCCTGCAAACTCTTCTGCAGCGTGCCTCAAGGTTCATCGCTCAACCCCACCTTCTTCAATGCAAACATGATCCCTTTGGCCAACATCGCTAGGGCAAATAACTTCAACATCCTCTCTTAAGCCATGACACTCTACTCATACTCTATCTCTCAGACAAGACCCCCAACACATGAAGCAGGTTTATTGCCTGCATAACCAAAGTTGTTAATTGGATGAAAGCCAACTGTTTCAAGCTCAACACCAAGATAGAAGTAGTGATCTTTGGCAAGAACACCTCACCAGGGGACTCCAACTAGTGGCTGGCCAAACTTAAACGCCCACCCACAATTAGCAACCATGCCACAAACCTCAGAATAATCATCAACAGCAAACTGGACATGACCGCACAAGTTAATACTGTCACTGCATCCTGCTTCCATACCCTGAAGATGCTGAGGAAGGTCTTTAAATGGCTCCCAAGCAACACTAGAAAAGATGTCACTGACACCTTTGGAGTTCGGACTGTAAATTCTCCATGAATCAGCTAGGTCCTTAGAGGTAATTGCATTTTAATAGCTTTTTGAGTTTTGGCTAATGTAAACTTGTATATGGATTTCTGTGAAGGAATGAGTCTAAAATGTGGTTAGTCACCTGCAATAACTAGATTCTTAATATTCAAAAGATCTATCTTCAATGCAATCTTGTTCTAAAAAGCTAGTTGCACTGTGCAGGTTCATAAATGTCTAGAATAGTTGTGTTTCCTTTATCTAATATATCTTCCAATAAAACCCATGTGCCTTCATTATCATGCTCCTGTGATTAAACTTGAACATTTATAGATTGATGACACAAACTCCGCGCCAAACGCTGCTGCTGCTGCCAAACGCTCTCGGAGCCGCCCAGCCGTTAGAGCCCTCAGAGCCCTCAGAGCTGCGGCTGGGAAGCAGCCCCTGATTTCTGTGCGCTGTAGCCACGAAGTCAGTTTCCCAAAGCAGCAGGAGCTGCTAAACATTTCCGTATGCGGTAGAAGCCGCGAGCTGCGAGTCATCTTCCGAAGCAGGAGCCGCCAAACATTTTCTCACGCGGTAGAAACCGCGAGTCATCTCCCGAAGCGGCAGGAGCCACCAAACATCTCTGCACGCGGGTGAAGCTGCGAGTCAGTCCCCGTAGCGGTAGGAGCCGCCAAAAACTTTTCCGTATGTGGCTAGATGCTGCGAGTCCGTTTCCCACAGTGGCAGGAGCCACATAGCAATCCCCACACAGCTGAAGCCGCAAAAACTTTTCTCTGCAACAGCAGAGGTCGCAAGTGAATTCCTCAGTGACTGTGGTAGTTTTAACTATTCCTTTTCTAAGAGGCACACGGCAGGAGCCGGCAGCATCGCCTCCTACGCAAGGGCCTCGTTTGCTTGTTTTATTTGTGGCTTTGTGTTCAGTCAGGTATGACAGTCAAAAGGAGTTGCCACCACTTCTGCTTAGTGACACCCTCCCTGAGGTGGAGCTTTTTCTTGGACAAGCTGCCGAGAGATTTCCTGGAGCCTCCCTGGTGTCCCTGGTGTTCCGGAGCTGCACTAGAGGCTCTGCGCTCCAACCCAAACCACAAAGCCATAAAGTGAGGTGAGTCCTAGGTCCTGGGATCGCGGGACCGTGAGCCCGGCTGTCGTTAGAGGCATCTGCCAAGTAAGAGCCGGGGAGCGGCGAGCCAGGCAGGGCTGACTAGGGCCGACTCTGCCCGAGGCCCGCCCCGGTGCGCTCCGCTCGCCTTGTATCACGCTTCTGCTGTCTTCCAGCGTCCCCTCCATTTGAAGGGCCCAGGTCCCCCACAAAAGCTCCTTCTCAAAGCGCCCGAGTACTAGAATATTAGAAGTCACCAGAAATCACCAGAAATCCTCAAAACTGCAGGCAGCAACAATATTTCAAACTCCTAACACTTCTTAATTCCTCCAACAACTAGAAGCGACACCGGTTCCATCCCTATTTTGCTACGATGCGCACCAGGAGCAGTCTTCATCTACAAAATACCCACCGTCCCCATAAGTCCGCCAAGCACCAGAAGTCTAAGCTGCTATATCCTCAAGAGGTAGGCAGGGGCCCTCAATCTTCTCCCCGCCAATTGCACCTTGAGCAAACAGAAGAGGCGGACGAGAGCCTTCCAAAGCCCTCACTGGGATTCTTAAAGGGCGATAAAATGCTTATCAATCATACGAATTCTGCTAGTCTCCAATACCCTTCAAAAATCAAAAACAATAGCTCCGCCGATATCAGAGAGCACTTTTTTCGGATCAGCAAACTAAATCAATCCGCCCCTCATCTCCAACGCGATACGAATGCAAAATTTCCCCAACAACCAACAACCTCATCAGCTTCTCCCAGTCTGATTTCGCTCTATCCTGAAATAATTATTCAATGCAAAACCTCAACCATTCCTACTGTCCTTGAGCTGGAAAAACCACCAACAAGACATCTCCCCCCTGATGCGACACCACCCCTGTTTCCCCTCGAGTTCCAATCACTACAGTTAAGCACCACTGAATCACCTGAAAATCTACTCTCTTTGGCAGTCCCAGCTCTCTTTGCTCCGCCGCCCTCCAAGAGCCTATCCAGCGTCTCTGAATCCGAGAAAGAGCGTCTAACTCCCAAGTCGGAAAACGGAAATTGTAAATACAAAGACGAAAGCACGGCACGTGGCAATGACGACTCTATAATCTGGGTTTCATCGATCAACCCCTCAACCAAAGCTTTAAGGTCTTCGCCATTGAAACTTGTACTACCGTGTGAAGACGCGACAAATCCACTGAAGGGCCCTTTGAACGCCTCTCCTCAAACTCACATCTTCGATCTCCCGTCACAAACATAAACTCCTTTTCTCAGCGGGGCACTAGACTTCGCCTTTTCCAGAGACAATGATCTGCTCAAGGAGGCGATCAAAGCAAGCCCATTAAAAGTGCCATCAGTAACCAGCAGTAGCCAAAGTTTGTAGTTTTACCTTAAGTCCAAACAAAAACTATCCAAAGGAACAAAATAACACATTTATCAACTCACCCTCGGACCATAACTATCCCACTGGAAAAAATCTCCTCGCAATGGATCCTGGGCAAGCGGCCTCCCAATCCAACCCTGGAGTGCTCAAAATCGAAGCACTTCTGGCAGTTACCAACAGAGCCCTGAGCGCCATGAACAGTGTTGCTCACATGCATGCCGATAAACTCGACACCCAGATATCAATTCTACAACTAGTTGTCGACTCTATAATGGGAATAGATTCAAAATTAGATCAATTAAATTTGTTAATACGTAGAGCTCAAAAAAATGTGGCTCAAAATCACGCCCTTGACGGGATTGCGAGCTTGGAACCAACTACAAATACAACTGCACACCTAAATCATGTCCAAAGCAGCTGCATATGCGAGCCTCTACTAAAAAAACTTGAAACACTACCCGAAATAATGTCTACATTATTAGAAGACCTGAGGCTAAAGACCCAATCTAGATCACAGAGTCTTAGCACCCCCCCATCCAACCCCGAATTCTGGAAACCACAGATCACATGAACCGACCTCTAACAATTCAAACCGCTTTAATAACAATAAGGGTACAAAAGGGGGTGATGATGGACGGAGCATCTGAACCAATCAAACACTCACACCCAGTCAAAAGATCTGGGTTTGATCCATCACCGTTCTTTAGCCCACTCTGCCACCCTAGTTCAGACATGGCTATATGCAAATCAGTCTGACCCTGTGCCTCATGGGAACAGTCCAGCCCGAACTGCCAAGCCATGCCTTCCTTGGACCGGGAAACAAGCTTCCGAGGACCGGTTTCTGGCATTACAGCCGTCTTCAGCCCGGCTTGCTTGAATCCGGGGGCAAAGTGAGCAAGGGACTCACGTCTGAGCATACCCTGCCACACTTATGTTTATTTATTTATTTATTTTTGGCATTTGTACAGCGCTCTGTTAACCGTAGGTGTCCTGGCTCTAAGTGTTACTCCTGAGATAGAGGCAGATCGGGAATCAGTTGGTAAACAGCCATGTCTTTAAAGCTCTTCGAAAGGCCATGAGGTCCGTCATTTTTCTGAGGGCGTGAGGCAAGGTATTCCAAGCTTTGGCTGCGCCCAGCACAAAGCTTCTGCCTCCCCAGCGCGTTCTCCTAATACGAGGCACAGAGATCAACCTCAGGTCAGCTGATCTAATATTTCTAATCAGACGATACCAATGAAAGTACTGCAGAAAGAATAAGGGTCCCTTGCCTTGTAAGGACTTAAATACTAGGCATAATGCTTTGAAAAGAATTCTCTTTCGCATTGGGAGCCAATGGAGCTTAGTCAGCTCCTGGGACACATGAACACATTTTGGTATCCCCAATATGAGCCTAGCAGCCACATTTTGTAATACCTGCAGTTTATTAAGTACCCCCTGTTGGGCGCCAAGAAATAAACTATTGCAGTAATCCAGCCTTGCCATGACCAGCGTCGTGACCACTGGTTTTCTGCCGCTGCCTGGAATGAATGGAAGGATCTTACGGATGGATTTGAGCAAGTAGGCCACAGAGGAAGATAGTGCATTGACCTGGGAACGAAAGGTGAGTTGATCATCGATCAACACCCCCAGGTTTTTCACCTTAGCCACTGGGGTGGGGGCCATTCCCATCTGGTCTGGCCACCAGTTTGGGCTCCAGAAGTTGGTGTTAGACCCAAACACTATAACTTCGGTTTTAGCCGAATTTAATTTGAGGCAGTTAACTGCCATCCAGTTTCCCACCGCCAGCATACAGTCCTGGAAATTCCTTGCTACTCCTTCTTCCATCCCTGGTAGTAAAGACACCACAATCTGGGTGTCATCAGCATATGATGTAAGATCAAAGCCATATGCCCGGATTACTGGTGCCAATGAACTAACATAAACGTTAAATAACGTAGGGCTCAGGGACGAGCCCTGGGGAACTCCACAGGGCAGGATGAAGGGATTTGACTCATATTCTCCTAAGGCCACACTCTGGACTCTGCCGGACAGGAAGGCTTTAAGTATGTCGAGCGCCTTCCCTTGTACTCCGCAGGCCTTCAGACGGTCGAGTAGGATCCCATGGTGTACCGTATCGAAGGCCGCGGAGAGGTCCAGCAGTACCAAAGCAGCCTTCCCTCCCGCATCGGTCACCGCTCTGATCGCCTCAGTTGTATTAATGAGGGCGGATTCCGTGCTATGGTAAGGTCTAAAACCATGTTGAGAGGGGTCCAGAGTTTGAGAGGCCGCAAGGAAAGAGCTTAATTGAGTATTCAGGGCCTTTTCTATTAATTTAGCTGGTAGAGGGAGCCTTGCTATTGGGCGGTAGTTATTTAGGTCCCTGATATCCAGGTTAGGCTTTTTCAGTAAGGGCAAAATCGAGGCCTGTTTCCAACACGCTGGGAAACCTCCTGTCGCAAGCATTTTGTTAAAAACGGTCACCAGCGATGTAACTATCGGTTCTGGGGCCATTTTTATCACAGCCACCGGGCAAGGATCTGACGGAGCGCCTGATTTTGCCGCTAACAGTAGCCGCCTAATTTCTTCACAATTTACTGCCGAAAAACAGTCCAAATTTTGTCCTAAGGTTGGCTCCATTACGTTTTCTGAAGAAGCCGCCTGGCTATTCATCCTCTCCTGACTAGAGAAAGCTTTGAAAATGATCTCCACCTTACCTAAAAAGAATTTGGCAAGATCTTCGCATAATTCAGAACTCGCGGGGATGACCGCGGGGGCCGGGTCAGCCAAAGCAGACACCGTTGTAAACAGTTCCTTCGCAGAGTTCTTGGCAAGGTTTATGCGATTAGTATAATACTCTTGTTTTGCCTTCCCCACCGTTTTTTAATATGCTAGGAGGCTTTGTTTAAGAAGCATTCTGTCACTTTCCCTGTATTCCTTCCGCCAGACCCTTTCTAGTTTTTTACATTCCAACTTGTGATTTCTTAATTCCTCAGAAAACCACGGTGCTGAGGGCTGGGCTCTGGCCAGGAGACGCAGTTTGGGAGGGGCGAGGATGTTGCAGGCTTTATTAATCCAACTAGTATGGGCGAGAGCCGCCGCCTCCACCTCTAATGGAAGGGGCTCCTTGGAGGAGAGCAAATTATCTTCCAGTGCTCTACCCTCAACGTTGTTCCAGGCCCTGCATATTCTGGCTACTTTAGGCGGACACCCCCCACCTTGGGATTTTGGCACGGAGATGGCAAAAAGCAGTGCCCTGTGGTCGGTCCAGATGACCGGTATAGATTTAGTAAAGACCAGAGTGGGGTGGTTCGAAAAAATCCCATCTAGGGTATGACCAGCCTTATGCGTAGGACCCCTAACCAGTTGTTTAAGCTTGGCGCCATCCATCAGATCAATAAGTACGTTGGTGTCCGTGTCCAGGGGGTTTTCTAAATGGAAATTGAAGTCTCCCAAGACCGTATAGTCCTTAGAGCAGAGTCCCTCCTCCAGTATGCTTCCCACAGAGCTCAGAAAGGTATTTGTAGAACCAGGGGGTCTACAGACTAGACAGCCATTAAATGAATGATGATTGCCTAAGGTAAAGTTAAATGCTACCGCTTCACATCCATCCACAGTTAAAGGGTGAAAGAAGGCGTTGAGGGAGTTATGATATATAACTGCCAAACCCCCACCTTTTCTCAGTGGCCGATCTCTTGTGAAACTAAGGTAACCAGGGGGAGTGGCATTAACTAAGTCCGGGCCTGAGGCCGCATCCGTCCATGATTCGGTCACAAAAGCGATTTTGATATTTTCTTCCTGTATTAACAAAGCGCATTCCAGGCTGTGCTTTACCAACGACCTAGCATTCAAAAGGAGGCAGTCATAGTTACATCCTTTTGCTTTATATTTTCCTCCATATGTTCTGGATAAGGCCTTAATGGGAGACCTTAGTACGGCTGGAATCGCACTCATGCAGCCTGAACAGGCACACGGGCTTGATGATTGGTCCATATCCAGATTTAGGACTAAGCAGTTGGGTTTTCTCCCTGGCCCAATCAGGTTTTTCAGTGTATCTGCGCTGTATGTCACCCTACGTAGTTCCCCCCTAATGTAACCGCCAGGGTTCGTGGCACTAGGCACGGGCCAGGCGCGGACGGGCGCAGACGGGCTTGCCTTTGGCGCGCCTTTGGCGTGCCGCCGGCGTGCCCGCTGCGCGGTCGCTTCATCGCGACCTTTATGCAGCAGGGTAGGAGAAAGACTAGACTGCTCGACCTTGGCCCACCACAAGATGGCGGCCGTCCAGGCGAGCGTCCGGTCGCAGTTCCCCCCTCCCTGTCTCCGACCTCGTACCAGGCTAAGGGCACAGAAACTCGTAGATTAGCCTGCCCCTCCCGCCACTGAATCGGAAATGAGTTTAGGGGTAAGTTAGTGATATACCTCCGTTAAAAGGGAGCAGCGCACAGGACCCAGTAAAAACACAGTAACACCCAATATAAAGCTAAGACATAATAAAATCAGTATGTCCTTGCTAGCTCCTGGCTCACGCCTCAGGAGCATTCAGGTCGCGCGGTCGCGTCATTGCGACCTTTATGCAGCAGGGGAGAAGAAAGACTAGACTGCTCGACCTTGGCCCACCACAAGATGGCGGCCGTCCAGGCGAGCGTCCGGTCGCAGTTCCCCCCTCCCTGTCTCCGACCTCGTACCAGGCTAAGGGCACAGAAACTCGTAGATCAGCCTGCCCCTCCCGCCACTGAATCAGAAATGAATTTAGGGGTAAGTTAGTGAAATACCTCCGTTAAAAGGGAGCAGCGCACAGGACCCAGTAAAAACACAGTAACACCCAATATAAAGCTAAGACACAAAAAAATCAGTATGTCCTTGCTAGCTCCCGGCTCACGCCTCAGGAGCATTCCATGGCGGCCAAAACGGTACAAAAGGGGGTGGTGATGGACGGAGCATCTGAACTAATCAAACACTCACACCCAGTCAAAAGATCTGGGTTTGATCCATCACCGTTCTTTAGCCCACTCTGCCACCCCAGTTCAGACATGGGTATATGCAAATCAGTCTGACCCTGTGCCTCATGGGAACAGTCCAGCCCGAACTGCCAAGCCATGCCTTCCCTGGACCGGAAACAAGCCTCCGAGGACCGGTTTCTGGCATTACAGCCGTCTTCAGCCCGGCTTGCTTGAATCCAGTGGCAAAGTGAGCAAGGGACTCACGTCTGAGCATACCCTGCCACCCTTATGGCGGCCAAAGTGGTACAAAAGGGGGTGGTGATGGACGGAGCATCTGAACCAACCTCTAACAATTCAAACCGCTTTAATAACAATAACATCAGTCTAAAACTGGAACAGCTTCCTCTCAGAGTCGCGCTAAATAACCATCTTGAACAGCTTTCCATTGCACTTCCGGACTCTGCCATCAATCCCCCCTCACAAACACTGAATGTTGCAAAAACAACTACGCAGCCCAACACTGAAGTATGTCCACCTACCTCACCAAGCTACCATATTCCTACAACTAAGCCTAATCAATACCCAAAGGCAGAAATCTTCCTGTCCAGAAAGAACAAGAAGAAACTGAAGAAACTAAACAAAGGAAAAAAAGGGCAACGCGCTAACACAATGGCTTGGAACAAACACGGACGAGTCACCCACTGACTTGATTAACCAGGCCGAAAAACCAGCAGCACCTCAAAAAGATAAAACTGAAAATCCGCAAACCGCATTAACTCATGAGCAGCCATTAGCAGATCACAAGCCTCCAGGCAATCACCCGAAACAATATGACAACCCCATGAAACTTCCTGATAAAAGCCCCCTTCTCACAGCTGTTGAAATACACAATTCTGCTACTCAAGAGCTAGGTCTAATAGCAAGAACAGCCACTGAAGAAACTTCATTGCAACGATTAGAAGAGGAAGAGAATCACTATAAAGCAACTACGGATGCGGCTAGTACTGGCAATAAGATGCCCTTCCCCCAAGAACCTCTAATGGGAAGTGATCCATTAAGAAGGGCATGCCCACTAATTACAAAACCGAGTACACAAGACAACTCGGAGTTCTCGGGCAATGACTCTGTTGTACCCAGCACCAACCAGGCTCTACTGCATCAAGAGCCTCGCCCCGGACAACAACAGTACAGAAAAATACTGCTATACCCAGAGTACGAATCGCAGGGTCAATGGGACATCTTAAATAGAGGTAATATCTTAAAGTTATGTCTACACCTGCCAGGCTTAGAAAGTTTGAATTCAACGGACATTTAGACAGTGGCCTTCATAGACCCCGTTTTGGGACAAAGAAACGAGTCCACATTGGTAACCTTCTTCAATCCAGAACGGGGGACAACGTTGATGAAGAACACAAAACAATTGAATGAATGGGGCATTCAGGTTAGCCCCTATACCCTCTCTAACTACCCGTCCCTTTTAAAAAGCTCCCCTGACGCCTTAATGACCGCCAAAATCAGACCAGACCCAAAACAAGAAAAGCATTCAACACAGCCATTCCCGATGCTGCAGGGCCTCTGACATGAGTCAAAAACAGCGTCATGGATCGAGAATCCACTTCAAGTAATTGCCTCGACAGTGGCTGCCCAGGTCGAGCGGCTTCGCTGTTATGATTATAAAGAATACATGGTGCGCACACACGCCGAAAGGTACAAAGTAGGGTCGTTACTGGCCTGGCTGGCCAACCCAGCTCTCAGGGGATCCCCCATAGTGTCGCTGTCAACGGCGGATGGGGACTTAGTCTACTCGCAGAAGGAGGTCAAGACCAATTTCTGGACTACTACTCGCTGCTTTATCAGAGTAGGATGAGAGTGCCGCCGGAGGGGCTGGATGATTTCTTGGCCACAGCACGGTTGCCACGCCTGGACCCGGAGCACGCTACCAAGCTCGGGGGCGTTATTTCCCTAGGGGAGATTAGAACGGCGGTGAAGGGCATGGCCAGGACGAAGACGCCGGGGGCTGATGGCCTCACCGGTGGAGTTTTATGCAACATATATAGACCTTCTGGCGCCGCATTTGCAAACTGTGTACGGAGAAGCGTGGGAGTTAGGCAAACTGCCGATAACCACGAGAGAGGTGATCATAGTGCCATTGCTGAAGAAGGGCGGAGTCCCCACTTCCAGGTCAGCGTACTGGCCGCTATTGATGTTCACGGTAGATTACAAGGTCCTGAGTAAGATCCTGGCCACGCAACTATTGGATCACATGAGTAACTTGGTGCACCCGGACCAATCGGGCTTCATCCCCACTAGGAATACTGCGACGTGCATACGGAGGCTGACATGGATTATGGGGGAAGGGAGCGAAGGTCCGTCTGGAGCTTTGGTCTTGTCGGTGGATATCGAGAAAGCATTCGATAGCGTGGAGAGGCCATACCTGTTCCGTGTGCTGAAGGAATTTGGTTTGGGGGATGGCTTTATACGGTGGACCAGACTGTTATACAGCTCTGCCACGGCCAGGGTTCGTACGGGGAGAACTATATCGGCAACATGCTAGGTGGAGAGAGGTACCCAACAGGGTTGTTCTTTATCCCCGCTGCTGTTTGCGCTCGCAATCGAACCTCTGGCAGCGTATGTTCGACAGGGACAGTTGTATGAGGGGGTCTTTCTATGCGGAGAGGTTCATTATATGTCCCTCTACGCAGATGACCTTTTGTTGTATCTGGCGGATGCAGAGGACTCCCTGCGAAACGCTAGAGCATTCCTTAGGGAGTTTGGTCACTTTTCGGGCCTGCAGGTGAACTGGAATAAAACCTGTCTGTTTCCTTTGAACTCCGACAGTCAAGAGCCTCTGGCACTGGAGGACTTGCGGTGGGAGCCTAGGTGCCTGCAATATTTGGGCGTCCGCGTGTTCCACACTCACTCTGATCTTTTGGAGGGGAATGTGGGCAGCGCGATGAGGGGACTCAGAGGTAGCATGGAGTTCTGGCGCACCCTTCCCCTCTCGGTGGCTGGGAGGGTGGCGCTCCTAAAGATGGTGGCACTCCCACGGTTGCTCTACTTCTTTCGTACTTTGCCGGTATGGATCCCTGCTTCCTTTTTTAAGACGCTACGGGCATTAGTGACGGGGTTTATCTGGGGATCAGGTAGACGGCGTGTTGCGTTGAATACCCTGATGCGGCTGAGGGACGAAGGGGGATTAGCGGTCCCAGATTTCGAGTGGTACTACCTGGCGGCACAGCTGCAGTGGCTTACACAAGTCGTAGTACGTGAGTTTAGAGGCCCGGAGGGCCCACAGGGTAGAGTTATCCCCCGTCACGTGCTGTCATTTATAGTGCTTCGGCAGCGGATCAGGTTGGATCAGCTTACGCTTGAGGAGCGCACCCTCCGCCAGTGCTGGGCTCGGAGCCAGACAAGGGCGGGTTACGCTGTCCCATATGCCCCGGAGATTCCCTTGGGCATGTGCACTGCCCTCCCGCATGGCGGAGACTGGTCGGCGTTGGCTGGCTGGGAGGAGCGCGGGGTCCACATGAATGGGGACCTGTATAGGGACGGCGTTCTATTCTCTTTCCAAGAACTGCAGAGTATCTACGATTTACCAAGAGGGGATTATTTATTGCATGCCGCTCTCGTGATGGGAATTCAGAAGCAGTAGAAGATGGGGCTATCTGAACCTCCGACTTTGTTGTGCTGTCAATACGTTACAATGGCGTCAGGGACGTTCAAAGATATTACTTGTCTGTATAGGAGGCTGTCCACGGAGAGGCTGTTACCCCAAGATAGGTTAAAGGGTAAGTGGGAGGAGGACCTTGGCAGGCCCATTCCTGAGACAACTTGGCCGCTACTGTTGAGAAGGGCCTGGAAGGGCACACGCAATGCCAGGTTTCAGTTGGTTCAATTTTTTACTCTCCACAGGGCCTACTTAACCCCAGTTAAGATTCACCAGTATTTTGGGGGAGCTCCACCAGTGTGCCCCAGGTGCAACGCAGAAGGTGCTAATTTTGGCCACATGTTTTGGTCCTGTGTGGCTCTGGGATCTTTTTGGGCGGAGGTAATGATGTGTTTGAATCGGGTAACAGGACATGAGCTAGAGGCGGAGATCGGAACTTGCCTTTTGCTTTGGTTTCCGCACACTCCCAACACCAAAATTACTGGCAAATTTTATGATCTGGGGTTGATAATGGCCAAGAGGGAGCTCACCCTGCATTGGAAAGCGAGGGCGGGACCCAGCTTACAGAGGTGGAGGGAGAGCTTTTTGAACTGGGCGGGCAGTGAAGGGACGCTTCGGCTGCAGCTAGCCAGGCGTACCTCCAATGATAAGGCGCTAGAAGCGGCAAGAGCATGGGGGGCGTTAGTGGCGGACCTTCAGTTACCAATGGAGGCAGACGAGAGGGAGGCAGATAACGATGGACCTGATGAAGGATCAATGGCAGGGGACGGAGGGACTGGGGGGTGCATCGGAGACGGGGACAGCTAGGTTCCCAAGGAGGGGGATCCGCACGCACACTCCAGGTTAAGAACTACTGGGGAGTCATGTCCAGGGGTCTATACGCACATGAACACTTATATGGCACCTTTTGATTTCAACGAATGAAAATGATGTTATTTTACAATGGCTGGTATGGAGTGTACACTGACAGGGGGGTAGGGGGTAGAGAGGGAGGGGGACGGTATAGTTAGGAGAAGAATGTTGACAGTTGATTTCTCCTGTACTGTAAGCTGGAAGATGGCCCAACTGGGTGTTGGCCAGCTAGGTCTCATTGTACTGATCGAATGTTGGCTGGAGAATTTCAGTAAAAATTGTAAAAAAAAAAAAAAAACAAGTAATTGCCTCGACAGCAGGAGGACCACGCAAATGCATACTAAAACCGCACAAATCCGAAGACTGGTCTTGGCTCTCAACGGCGTTAGGGTAGTCTGACGCGACCCACGCATGATAACAAATCTACTCATGAGACGTCCATCATTTAAACATATGCTCTTGGAACATCAGGGGTCTAACAAAGGAGAAAACAGAACGATTAACTTCAGGCCTGCAGAAGACCCATGACATCTTTGCTATCCAAGAGACTTGGGCCTTGGAAAACACCATCTGGGAAGACTTCACCATAATAGAATCTACTGCTACTCCATCTAAAGTAGGCGGTCATGCTTCCGGGGGTGTGCTGATCGCCGTGAAGAACTCACTGATCGCGAACTAGAAACTCTTCACAGCGGAGTCGGTGATTTCATCTTCATTAGCATTGAGATCAAGAGCCAAGTAAAGGGGAACTCAAAGCAAAAAATGATCCTTGGATGCATCTATTTACAGCCAACAAAAACGAGACGAGAGTCTACTTTGAGTAATATACTACCACTTATGAATAATCTCGAAGTTTTATTTCCAAATGATCTGTGGTTAATAATGGGCGACTTCAATGCAAACTTAATGGAAACCGATATCACCCAATCCTCCCAAATAACATAATTTAATGTAACGTGGGCAATCCCGGAGATAAAATCCCAGTACCACCGAAAGGATGTGAACGGCATGAAATTGGCAACAAAAATGAATCATCTTGTTCTGCGCATTCTCAATGGAAGGATTGCTACAGATCAACCGGCCGCATACTCCCATGTATCCCCTTCCCAAATGGCCACTCTAGATTATATTTGGATATCGCTTACGGCCTTCCATCTGGTACGCCAATTCTTGGTAAAACCATCTCCCGATAGCGACCATGCCTTTTTAACATGCAGTATTGCTCTTGGACCACTACATCGCCCGAACACAAATCCGATAGGGACAGCATCAAGTCTACAGAATGTAAGGAAACTTCGATGGTCAGAAAGTAACCGGGATGTAATTGAGAAGGAGGTGGACACGCTTTTGGCCAGATGGCCCCTGGCTGGTATTAGCCACGTGACGGCTCCCATTTGGGAAACTATACTGACCAATTTCAGAGATCACTTCACCTCAAAATCTATAAACAACCTTTCGAAGGACATTCCAACTACGACAACTCTATCAGTGCAAAAACAACACATAATTACTGTAAAGAGTAAATTAAATAATCTACAATGAACAAACGTCAATAATGAGAGTGAACATAAACTTTTGAAGGAGGCCATCATGGCCGCACGAAAAGCCTATAGGAAGTCCCGTTTTTCCCTAAAGAAACTGGAAAAGAGCAGCACTGGGTAACAGCTTTCGAGACTATAAAAACTAAAGACCAAAGGAAATTTTGGAACTGGGTTAACAAGGCCAGCAAAGCTACTAAACCCCCTACCGCAACTAACATTTCCCTCGCGGATTGGGAGACCTATGTCAAACTGCTCTATACAGCACCGCACGGCCAGATCCCCAATAGTACGGCCATCCCCGATCAACTAGTTAACCAGGACGGAACCTCTCCCACCGTCAATATATCAACAGACAACATAACAGGAACAATAAAGAATATGCGCTCGGGCGGCGCCCCTGGTCCCAACGGAATTCCGACTCAAATATTTAAAGCCTCTGCTGGAAAATGGGCTCAGATACTGACACCTCTTTTTGAAGCCGCAACACTGGGCGGCCCCATCCCGGCGTCTTGGCAAGGATCACTTCTCGTCCCCTTCCATAAGAAAGGTTGGCGCTCTCTAATCCTGATAACTATCGGATGATAGCCCTCCTAGATGCGGACGGGAAGGCCTACGCCAGTACTCTTTTATCTGCACTCACTAAGTGGGCGGAAACCAACAACCTAGTCCCCTTCACCCAAATCGGCTTTCAAAAAGGGTGCCACATCGAAGACAATTTGATTTGTATTGCTCACCTGATGGAAACCACCCTAGTTGCAAAAGGTAAATCGTTACACCTTGGATTCATCGACTTTCGTAAAGCTTTCGACAGCGTAAGCCGGCCAAAACTATGGGGAAAACTCGCAAGATGGGGCATTCCGCAGTCGCTACTGAAAGCACTAATTGCCTTACACACTGATACCTGGGTTAAAGTGAGTTACATCAAGACGGTCCACCTCTAATAAAATCTATACCACCAGAGGTGTAAAACAAGGGTGCACCCTCGCACCTATGCTCTTCAACCTGTATCTTGCAGACCTCCCCGAATGGCTCTCTCGCACCCATGCTTTCCCTCCGGGAATAGAATCAAGAAAGATTCAAACTCTGCAATATGCGGATGACACCATTCTGCTAGACCAAACCCAGGTGGGCCTCCAAAGACAGTTTGATTCCCTCGCTCAGTACTGCAACATGAACATGCCCGAAATAAATGTCACCAAAACCAAAGCAATGATAATATCCCCTGGAAAAACCAAAAAGAACACGTGGTTTATCGAAGGGAAGAGACTGGAAACTGTCACTGCTTACAAGTACCTGGGCGCGTGGATCGATCACAAAGGGAGATCCTCTGCGCACATTACTGAAATGCAGGCGGTTGCTCGTAGCCTAGAAGGGGCCTTCATCAGAACGAAAAGCACTTTGCACTCAGGATTTAGTACCATTAATAAAACTGATCACTGCAAAACTACTCCCTACAATTTCCTTTGGCACAATAATCTTCAAGGATAAAATGAACATTTGGCTGGACAGAGCGCAATCGTCTTGCTATCGTAGGGTTTTTCCGTCTGCCTAATTCAACCCCCCATGCCCAAATCAGAAAAGAATTCTTGCTATCCTCCCAGTGATGGATTATGAGTGCACGCTTCATCAGCTATTGTTTAAAAACGAAACAAGCCAGCCCTCATACCTTAAAGAGCTGCTTATGGTTAGTCTTCAGCAACCCAAAAACATCATGGAATAATTATTTGATGTCATGCCTCGAATTCCTGAAAGCAAAAGATATATGGCTATCCCCGCTGCCCATTGAGGCTAAAACAAAACTCTTATCCAAGCAAGCAAAAATCCTATCAAATGACCACGATGAGCAACGGATCATCCAGTTTTCCCACGGTTCCTGAGCCTCTAAATTATACACCCCGAAAACCCTTCCGTCCTACCTTGCATCTTCTGTGAAAGTCCACATAAAACTCCAATTAATGAGATTACGTTTCGGTTTAATCCCGTTGATGGCATACAAGTTTGGCCAAGGATACAGGAAAGAGGCATCCTCCCAATGTCGCTTTTGCAAACAGGCCGAGGAAAATCTTATCCATATCCTGTGCATCTGCCGAAAACTCCGAGCCCAAAGAAACTTCTGGCTGCGCCCAATCTGGCTCCTTCTTAACATCAGGACTTGCCAGGAAGCACTAGACGCATGCATGAGGGGAGACTCACTGCAGTTGGCGGAACGTTTTGTTAAGTTTATTACAGAAATCAATTCTCCGAATCTGCCCTCTGTCAAAGCTTGAGTTCCTTCTCCCCTAGTGACATTCTTTCACCCTTCTTAATTCAATTTGCATCCTCTTTGTTTCTAATTGATTTTTATACTGCCTTTTCTTTTAATCTTTTAATTCTCAAGGTTATTCCCGAGTGTGTATTTTGCAATGATTTTAATTAATTGTGCAAATAAAAAAAATAAATTACTTACTTGATGACACAAAATAGCAACTCTGTCTTTGTGGATAACGAGTGGGAAATTAAAGACATTAACCACCCTTGCTTTTTTTGGTCTCGCCTACCAAAACTGTTTCTTTGAGAAAGACCTATTGATTGCTTTGCAAAAACTTACAGCAGGCTTAGAGATTGCTGATTGGTTGACTTTGTTGTAACCCTCATTTTCTTGCTGCTTATTTGATGACATGCTTTCTTCATTATGTTGGCCTCTTTCTAGAGCAATGCCTCTTTATCATCCTTTTGATTGGCTGATTTCTATCCACTGCTCACGTTTTGGGAAACTACTTTTTGGCTAAGCCCTCCATGTGATTCCATTGTTTTCCAACTGTCTTCCCCTTGTGCTCCTCTCCCTGCCAAATACCCACCCCTGTGCTCCATCTAGTTCTCTTCCTTGTGTGCTTCTCCCCACCCTGTGTTGCTCTCTCTCCTGTGGTGCTCTCTCTCTATGTGCTTCTTCCTTGAGCACCTTATTGGTCTTTACTGTGCATGCTTTCACCTCTCACCAAGGTACTCTATCATCTTGTTCTGCTTTTCCTCTCCTCCTCCCTTGACCCACTCCTCCACTGCCCCCATCCTGTGGTACTTTTTAATTTTTCACAAAAAATATAATCATTTTTGTGCACAGATCATCAAATGTGTAAATAGAAAAAAGGAATGATGCCTGCGTCTTTCTGTAGCCACACCATTCGTGGTGACTTGCTCGCTTACAGAAGGAAGCATCGAGCAACAGTGATATATCAATAGTTTGATAAATCATGTAAAGAGTCCAGGGGTTCCCGTACTAGTGGACAGGGCTTGCTATGCAATCCCAAAGTGCTCTTTTAGGTGGTAGTGTGGTTGTGCATCCTTAGGCTTAACACAGGGGACTGTAAGACATTTACAGATACACACTGTTAGACCTGTAAGCCCTTTGGGTGGTCCCTCCTATTTATTTATTTATTTTTGTCCCCTTTTTGCCCTCAATTCCCTTTATTTTTGTTGTCCACTGGAATTTTTGGGTGTTGACCTAGGGGTTAGGTGCTCCTTGCCCCTGTAGTTTTTTTTCCCTGCCTTAGGTGCCTTTTCTGACTAACACAATGGAATACACAAAATGGTGGCTAATAACTGCCACAACTGATTACCTCAGGGACTGGCCATATACCTATATAGGGGATCTAGAACCTTCTGGCCTGTTCTAGACACTTGGAACCAGGGGTATAAATAGGCCAACTGTAGGGCGGCCATTTTAGTGGTGACCAGAGAACTTGAGAGGACGTGGTGAGGAGTGAAGCGTTAGTGTGGGGAGGAAGGCGCACTGGTAGTGAATAGATCGTCCATTGGGCCGGCTGCGCTATTGGTTGACGTGCCCTCCACCTATCGACTAAGCCCTACCTTGGGGGTTTTGCCACTAAATCCCTAAACTTCGCAGTGCCTGAGAGGAATAACCCTAAAGTGCTAGCGGAGAACTGTGGCCAGCCAGCTGGGGAACCCCATTGGGAGAAGAGTCTGACTGGTAGCTCCCTTTCCCTTGTGTCCCCTCCTGTGAAACCTTCTTTGAGCCAGGAAGAGGCAGGAAGGGAGCTAGTGAAGGTTCTATTGCTGACCCCGAGTACAGTCCGAGGCCAAAAAGTCCGCGAAGCGAGACCCACCTGCAAGCCGAGGTAACGGCTTTGGGATTTCCGGCCATCTAGTCGCGGGCCCCCGCTGAGGAAAATCCGTGGGGAGGACCGGGTGACCTTCAGCTGAGCGGCCTGATAGCAGGGACGGTGCCGCGGAAGCCAGTTGGAGCTGACGCGTGAGAGCTGAGAAGGGGGCGGGGTCCGAAAGAGGCTGTCCCGCGGAAGCACCCTCCCTCTCTTCCGTCGAAGCCGTCGAAAGCACCCTCCCTCTCTTCCGTCGAAGCCGTGGGAAGTGACGGGAGAGAGACAAGGAAACCCCGGTCTGGTGCGCTGAGAGGAATCTGCAGTGCGGGGGCCGGGAAACTCCTGCGAACAGCTGCGACATGATCAGTGAAGGTCGCACTGGCGAGAGAGCTGACCGGTACGATCTTGTAAGAACCCGGTAAGACTGAGCAGAGGGAGAGTGGGGCCCTGGGGCCGAGTGGGCCTTGTGGCTGCCTAAAGAGGGGAACGGAAGGGGTGAGACAGAGTAACTGGGTGGAAGTCCCTTAACTGACCGTAATTGAAGGCGTGAAACTGACAGTAAGGCCTGGGACAACCTCTGTTTTTCATCCAGCGCTTCTGGCATTACCTCAGTAGGAGCGCAACTGAGGGCTTTCGAGACTGCTTTATTATAGTGAGGTTTCCTGGTTTTAAAGCCATTACGGAGGGAGTTTGTTTTGCTGCCAAGATCGCAGAGCTGTATTGGGAAAAGGAAAACCTGAGTTGAGTAGGAATTCTTTCCTTCAGAAGTCGTTTAAACACCCAGGAAGGTCATTGGAACAAACTGTAAACACATTGGAGGTGTAGATCCAGTTTTAAGGCTGGAGGAGTTATTGAAATATCTTGCTTGTTAAGTCCAGATGCCCCTCTGTGAAACCCAGTTCTAGTGAGTTTTTTGTTGAAAAGGGACTGAAATCTGTATTTTCCTTCCAAGGATAACATTGAACCCTCTTGAGGAAAGCCCCAGCGTGTATGGCTACAAGGAACCTCCACGTTTACTAATTACCTCAACAAGATTTATATACTACACTTTGCTGATTTTTAATGCTGAAAATGTCATTGTGCCTTTGTTAATGAACTAAAGTAGAGCTATACTATGTAACACTGCTAAGAAGTAAAAAGAGAGCAACGCAGAGATTTTATAAAACAGCCCGTATTTTTCTAAATTGGTGTAGTGTCGTTTTTGAATGGATGGACACTGAGTTATTGTAAGGGTGTGCCGCAAGCTTAACTTATTTAATGCCTTTAGATTAGACCTTCCTACTCTGAGCCAGGCTACCCTATGTGGACTGGTGACCCCAGGTCCAACACACACAATGATTAATAAATGACAACTCGACTTAAGAAGGAGATCCGCCCAATTTATATAAATAGCAAGAATCTTTAAATGTGTTTAGGCTTCAGAGAGAAATCGTTCCGGTAAGTACGTTTTCGAATATAAATTCTTTTCACTTTAAAAATTGGACACAGTGCAATTTTAGAGTTCTGCAATGATATCCTATGGAAGGAAAAGCAAGTTCAGAAAACAGGTACAGTACTTCAACTTACAAAACCAATCTCCAGGAGTTAAGGTGAGTGGTGGGGAAGGACCTGTGTTGCTCTCTCTCCTGTGCTGCTCTCTCTCTATGTGCCTCTTCCTTGAGCACCTTATTGTTCTTTACATTGCATGCTTTCACCTCTCACCAAGGTACTGTCTCATGTTGTTCTGCTTTTCCACTCCTCCCTGTGGGAAGTGGGAATAACCCTGTCCAAGAATTCCTAGGCAGGACAAAACAATGATGACAACCCCTGAAAAATCTTGTCCAGCATGCAGTTAGCCCACCTTAGGGTTGGTGGTAGCCTGGGGGTGGCACGCCTACCTGACTTGCTAATTTTCCCACCTGTCCAGTAGCCAAGTGGGCTCTGGACTGGGGCGGCTTCCTCTCCTGTGAACGGAGCCAGATTCACATTCCAAAGGCGGTGGCTCCTTTGAAGCTCGCCAGCCCAAGGAGGCTAATCAGCAGGTCATCCTGTGAGAGGGTGTATTATTATGATGGTTTATTATTCTGGATCAAATATGTTAGCCTCCTGTGAATAGTCACAATGGATTTTCACTGTGGGAAGTTACATGGGGTCACTGCTTTTATACTGTGTGGACAATTATTTTGACATAACCTTTCCCTTAATCTTTTCATAATAGTCACTTGTTTTGTGTTTTCCATTCTTGTACCAACCCCCTTTTTTGTTTCCTTTCCTCCATAGGCAATAGAGGCTAATTATCTTCAGGCATGTCATTAATGTCCTGATGATGGTCCCCATGATTTAAAAGTGGGACCGAAACGTCGTCGACCCCTTTCAAACACTTTATACATAGAAATGTCATGTATTGTATATATGTGAAAGTGTTTCTTTGAGATTTCTGTGCTATCGTTACATTACAGAAAACTGCTGCTTTTGCCTAAAAGCCCTGTTTTGTTCGTTGCTTATTGTACTGATCTGTATGTGTTTGGGTACAAGCTTGTGCCCCGCTACGGTGAACTGCAGAAGGAATCATTTGTAAAAAAATGTTTTAAAAAAAAGTAAAGATTGAAACCTCTGTCCGGCTGGACATGTTAATTGAATATAGAACCGACTGTGGCTATATTTATCCTATTTAAATATTCCATTTGCATGGGACTGCTGTTGTTTTTTAAATAATATGTTCCCGAGGTCCTGTGCTGACTTGTTTAGGGCCCCCTTGTTGGTTGTTATATGCTTTTTAAATAAAGCAGTTTTTTTAAAATGCAGCCCATTTTCCTCAAAGGAAAAATGGATGCATTTAAAAAAGAAAAATGAGGAGGTGAGCTGGGGTGAGAGGCAAGATGGCGGTCGACTAAGACCATAACGGCGTGCAGACCAGCAGAGAGACAGTAACTTCAATGCTGCAATAGTGATGCAATGCAGTAATGACCCCAGAGATCTGTAACGAGAAATCACTAAACACCCCTAGGACATATGGGAACTATTTACACTTAATACGGACCCTTTTTTGGGCTGGCGGTACTGAGACACTTTAGTAGAGAGGCTTCTAAAGCCCACGACGGCGATCCGTACCTGGCCAAAACCAACAGGAGGTGCCTCCAAGTCGAGGGCAGCGTGACTCGTTCTGAGGGCTCAGTTGGAGGCTGGGGATGCCAGCGGGGATGCCGCAGCGGCGGCGATGGCTTCACCAGTACAGACTCCCAGGTAGGGGCATCGGGGGCAGCCAGCCGATCTATGCCCGGAAAAAAGAGGAAGAGGTGGGGCAGCAGCGAATGTACGCCCGGCCGGCCCCTCAGTGGTTGAACTGCTGAGAGGCCCCATGGGGAAAGCAGCTCTGGTTCATGGTGAGACAAGTCAGAACAGCCAGAACAGTCAGAGCCAGGAGCGCGGCTTGGAGGAGCTCAGAGACGAAGGCTTCCCCGCACCGAATGCTGACCATCAGAATGCAAAGGCAGTCGGAATAAAAGGTAGGCCTGGTGGTAACCCCCCTCTCGAAGTGACTGTGAACGGGGGGGAACACTACATGCATACTCCTGTTGCCGGTTTTAATGAAGATATTAATGAGGATAACCCAAATGAGGTGAATACGGGTGGGGGTGAGCAGGCTTCCCTTCAGGCTGACGCAACAATCCCTTCCCCGAACTTTCAGCCATTAGCCAGTTTCAGCTCAGGAAATTCTTTAAATATAACATGCATTACCCAGACAGGAGAGTTTCAAGGAGCCGGAAATGCTAATAATGAAAATATGGAAAAGAACCCTGAAAAAGAGCCAGACAAAGAGCCTAGTGATTACCTTTTCTCTGTATGAAATGGGGGAGAGTGGTCGGAGGATCTCTCAGTCAACTCTACAGATCAGAGCAACAGTGACATGGATGATATGGATGAGGTTGATGATGTTAAAATAAAAACTGACCTGAGGAGAAAAAAAAGAAAACAGGGAGAAAAAGATCCTACTTGGGATTACACCCCTATAAATCAACTTACCGACCAAATGTCTAGTGGCCATCCAGTTTCTGACCCATGTGGACCTACCTCCCGGATGCTAGAAGCTATTTTTCAGGCCATATCGATGCATCGTGATGAGACACAGCAAGATGGATGCAAAGCCCAGGCAGCGATGCGAAAGGTGCAGGGAGTGGTATGAAGGTTGACCAAAACTTGTGGTGTATTTGGGGAACGACTGACTGCCCTTGAATCAAGGGTTGTCTCAACAGAATCAGATCTTACAACCAACCAGACATTAACAAAGTCTCATGAGGCTCAGCTAGTCGATATACAATGGAAGCTAGAAGAGCATGAAAATCTCAAGCGGAGGAACGACCTGCAGGTGCTCGGGGTTCCTGAGGAGGTTGAAGGGGCAGATATTCGCTCGTATGCTGTGGGACTATTTAGAAATACGATCCCAGTACTTATGGACTGGAACTGGGCTCAAGAGGTGCATCGTGCCCACCGTGTCCCTTCTGTAATGAAGCAGCCTGTGAGGGCAGGAGCTTTACCACGAGAGATTCTGGTCTACTTTGGGAACTTTTTGTCATGCCAAGCTATCTTGGAAAAGGCCAGGCCAGAAGCAAAGAGAACCAGGAATGAGGTTTTCTATTTTATCCGACCAGATTTCTGTCACTCTACAGTCGAAAGGCGGTGGAGGCTGCAGCAGTTGATCAAACCATTTCAGGACAAAAACGCACAAGCCTTTTTGAACAACCCAGCTCGACTGAAAGAAATTTGGAGAGGGCAAACACGATTTTTTCTGTCAAAAATTAAAGTAACAGAATACCTGGGTAGTCTTTCAGGCTAGATACAGATTAGCGGTTAATTTAGATAAGATATAGCCCATGGGCGATTTTACTTACCATTAGGGGAAATCTTGGAAAATTGGGTAATAAAAAAAATATATAAATATATAGGTGTTTAAAAAAACAAAAAAGGGTTCAAGAAATATGCGTGGGGTGCATTTGTGTTTTTTTGGGGGGTCTTTGGTTTTGGTTTTGGATGGGAAAGTAGCATGTATTTGAAACATAAGGGTCACTTATTTTAGGGCTTTTGGTTCTGCGCGATGCACCCATTATACACAGACTTAAGTGTGAGTGCCTCTCGTGGGGGGTGTTGGGTGATGGGATGGGAGGGGGGAAGGGTGGAAGGGTGGGTGAGGGCGAAGAAGAGAGAAAACAGGTCATCATACCAAAGATGGAAGAGAAAAGAAGAAGAGGTAGAGGATTACTAGGAGTACTTAAACCTAAATATAGATGGGGAGGATAACTATTTGCTCCTTGAATGTAGTGGGGTTGAACGACAGAGCGAAAAGGGCAAGTCTGGCAGAATTAATGAGGACAAATGCTTTTGATATAGTGTGTTTACAAGAAGCCCATATTCCCTGGGGGAAAAAAGAACTGTAACATACTACCATGCACACCCCAAACTTCAAATATTCGAGGAGTGGCTATATTGGCAAATATTACTTTGGGACAGGCTAAACGAAAGGCAGCGGACACATTGGAGTGATAGGCTATAGTAGAATTAGTGGCAGGGTTTACCCTGTGTTCGATCTATGGATCAAACCAGGATGATCCTCAGATATTTGAAGATCTGGAGATGGAACTCGCGGCATGGCCTAGCCCATTAATTCTATGTGGCAATTTCAATAAACACTTGATCCGGGACGAGGACCGTATAACCAAGGGGGGTATTATGATCGGAAGCCTAGAGTTTATAGGCCACTAACTTTTCTTAACATAGCCATGGTTTGGTGGATATCTGAGCATTGAACAATCCGAACAACCCTGGCTACACATATTATTCCTGTCCGCACAAAAAATATGTTAGGATTGGTTACTTTTATGGCACAAGGGATGTACTAAATGGAGCTGGTATTAAGAAATTTCCAAAGGTGATCCCCGATCATAACCCTTTAATTTTGGAAATTGAATATGCAAGCTTTATGAGAACACAAACAAAATGGACATTCAAGAGGAAGCACCTAGTAAATAATGATTATATTGAACACATTAGGAACTGGTCACAAGAATTATTTTACATAAATAGATATAGCGCTGGTAGGGGGACTGTGTAGGATTCTTTTAAGGCTGGTCTCAGAGGGGAAACCATTAGCTTCATATCCATGGCGATGACCTCGCGTAAGATTAAGAATCAACAATTAATGTGGGATCTAGCGGAGGCAGAAGAGGAACATTATTTTTAATAGAACAGGGGCAGGAAGGGGTTCAAGTCCAGTATCAAATAATTGCTCTTAAAGCAGAAATTAATAGCTGGTTAACGCAAAGATCTGCAGAGGAATACCATTCTCAGCTGAATAATTCCTATGAAAATGGAGAACTAGTTGGGAGGAGGTTAGCTCTTCATACCAGGCTGAAGACATCATTGAATCTAATATCCTCTATTAAAGTAAATGGACATACATTTACAGATCCAGAAGATATTATCAGGGGGTTAAGGATTATTATCAAATATTACATCAAGATGATAATGATAAGGATACAGCCGGAGTATTGCAGGATATATCCCGCGTAGTGATTAATACCGAACTTGGAGAAGGGCTGGATAGCTTAACTAAAGATGATTTAGAAAAATAAATTTCATTAGAGGATGTCCAGGTAGCATTACAAGGAATGGCATTAGGGAAAGCTGCTGGTCCCAATAAGATCCCTCTGGAGGTATATAAGATATTAGGAGTAATGATAACTCCTCTTCAATCGGACCTGTTCACGGGTGTTCAATATAGTGGAAGACCATCTGAATCATGGAGAGAGACGGATATTATAATTTTCCCACAGAAAAGAAAAATCTCTCTGATTAACTCAGATACAAAAATCTATTCAAAGATATTGGCTAATCGGTTGGGGAGGGTTATAGGAGATCTGGTCTCCCCCTGGCAACATGGTTTCATCCCTGGAAAAGAAACAACTGAACATATTCGCAGGGTTATTTCAGTATTTGATATCATGGCCGGGACGGGGGCCAGATGGCTATGATCCTCTTTGACGCCGAGAATGCATTCGATTGGGAGTCTTGGAAGTTTCTATGGGGGATACTGGAGCTAAATAGTTTAGGATCACAATTTGTAAGGGCAATTAAAGCTATGGATTGTGAACCAAAAGCCCGGCTACAAATAATGGGGAAAGAGTCTAGCAATATCGTAATAACTAGGGGGACCAGGCAAGGGTGTCCCTGTTCCCCCATACTATTTACTATGTATATTAAGCCTCTGTTGGTTAAGCTCTTAGAATCTGAGTAGATTAAGCTAGTAGTAACCAGGTGATATGAGACAAAAAGTCCTGGCTTATGCCGATGACGTTGTAATATTAACTACGGATCCACCAGTGGCAATTGATGAAATTATCCAGATAGCTGAGAGATTTGGGCTTCTTTCAGGCTATTCTTTGAATAAAGGGAAGACCATTGTTATTTGTACAGACAATATTGATTTTAACGAACCAGGATGAGCAGACTCGGTGGTCTACCTGGGGGTCTGAATTAGCGCAAAAGTGGACGATATAGTTAAGTGCAACTTCGATCCTCTGGTTAAGTCAATAGCCACGGAGCTAAAGAGAGTTAATGGGCTACATCTAACTATTTGAGGGAGAGGGAATTTCTCAAAAATTACAATGCTGCTTAAAATCCTATATTTATTATGTTCACTACCCCTCGCGGTGGATGAACATCTATTGAAAACTCTGGACTCTATCTTTTCTAATTTAATTTGGCAGTACACGAAAGTGAGGAAGGCTTTAAAATATTTAACCCTCCCACAAAATAGAGGTGGGCTCACTGTCCCCAATATTACATTATCTTACTGGGCAGCCCTTCTCCATCAGATGATCTCCCTGTTTATAGAAGATAGAAATAATGAGTTGGAGCAGGATCTGAGAGGACTTACAGTATATAAACAATCTTTAGGGAAGGAAGCGCATGGGCTGTTCCTGAGACAAACGGAGCCGAGCTATTACAAAAAAGTTTGCTTCAAAGTTATATATAGCTCATGGAAGATTTGGAAACAAGTTTCAAAATTGATGGCGATTCTGAACGTCTACAGATATACTCCCTTGTGGCTTTCCTCGCTATTCCCTCCTCAGGTATACGATGTTATGGGGAAAAGATGGGAAGGGTTCATGTAGGTACAATTGGTGACCTCTATGGAGGAGAGCAAGCTCTTCAATTTTCAAGGCTCCAGCGTGATTTTGGAATTCCGGCTAGCCAATATTTTAAATTTGTGCAGATTAGGAGTATTATTACTTTATGTAGGTTAACGATACAATTAGAGAGGATACCATTGATGGAAGTTATTACTAGGAAATCAAGTAGAATTAGGAATATCTACAGCTTAGTACTTGAAAAATTACCAGATGATCTAGAAAAAACTGATGCAAAAACAACAATTGATGGACGGAATGTTGCACAATGGCAAAACATTCACCCCCTCTCACAGATCTGGGTTTAATCCAGCGTTTTTTTGCTCACCACATCACTCCAGTTCAGACATGGCCATATGCAAATCAGTCCTGACCCTGTGCCTCATGGGAACAGTCCAGTCCAAACTGTCAAGCCATGTCTTCCCTGGACCGGAATCAAGCATCCTAGGACCAGTTTCTGGCTATTAGCCGTCATCAGCCAGGATAGCTTGATTCCAGTGGCATGGAGAGCACGGGACTCACGTCTGAGCATACCATCCCACTCGGGGTGACAAATGCTGAGAAAAAACTGAGACATCCTGGACATTGAAACTGGATAATTCAGAGGTGGATATTTATATGGGCTTGTCTTTGACTGCCAAAATACTCCTATCCACAAATTTAAAAGCACAACTTTATAAAACTATATTTAATTTATATTATACACCCTCTAAAGTTTTTATGTGGGGGAAAAGGAAGGATGATAAATGTCCCAGATGCGGGGCAGGACCAGCAACTTTGAATCATATGTTTTATGATTGTGACAAATTGTCTTTATTGAAATAAGGGGCTGCTTGGTTTCTGGGAGAGATTGCTCGGTATCAGATTTGAACTGACCCCTACATTGCTGATTTTAGGATGTGATAGCTCTTTGGGCCTCAATACCGCACAGAAATATTGTCTATATCTGGGGACAGAGATATTTAGGATAATGTACGCCCCCAGGTGGAAATATATAGAACCGCCAACATTTCAGATGCGCTTTCCAGACTTCTCGGAGTATATAACCAAGAGATGGCTTTGTATGCTTGCAGGGGCAGGCAGGCTAGAATCCGGGGGAGGAAAATATGGGCACTTATTTCTGAATGGAGCAGAGAAACTAGGGGATTGTAAGTAAGAAGATGTAAGGCCCCTTTAGTAGAATGCTCCTGCAGAATAAGAAGCATAGTTTTTTTTTTCTTCAAAGTTCTGTGTCCTAAAGGGTTGAAGCTTAATATTCTTCGATCAGGGCTTAACCCAGCAGCCATAAAATGTTAATGTATGTGGATTCAGGTTTCCATGGTGAGTACCTTTCTAAGGGTAGTACCTGCTCTTGCAATTTTGCACAGTTCTTTGAGGTTGATAAAGTAAGAATGAATTGAAAAAGTACATGATTTACACCTTGGTTTTAACCTTTAGAATTTTAAAACCTGTTCAAATGATATTTTAGCAATTGTTCTTAATTTAGAAAAGGTGCTAAAGGATGACCTTGCATCTCCCAACTGTTATGTACTGTATGAACTGTTTTTATGAACTGTTTAGTTGATATTTATTCTTGTGTAATGTATAATCTGCTGTATGACCTGACTAATTGATATTTTTGTAAATGGTATTTTCTGGATATGAAAAAAAAAGAAAAGAAAAATGAAACTTTTCTGTTTAATTTTTTAGGAGTAGCCAGTGAAGTACTTGAAGTAGGTGGTAAACTGCGAGTGTTTTGCGACTGCAATTGCAGTCGCAAAACAATCATACATTTAAGTAAGGCTCAATATTAGGAAGGGACGCCCTTGGCCTGCCTCTTCCTAATAGCGAGTCGCAAACCCTATTTTGCGAGTCGGTAATATGTTACCTACTCGAAAAATAGGATTTGTACATGGGGCAGACTAATTTTGCGGTCGCAAACGGGCCGATTGCCCGTTTGCAACCGCAAAATATAGTCGTACATCTAGCCCTTAGTGATAAAATGTGCACCACTGCAACTGTTTGTGAGGCCCAGTTGACGGTGTGAGCCGAAACGCATTGGGTGTTCTTATTAAATTGGGTAATCCAAATTCTTCTTGAAACCTTCTTATCTATAACAAGATCATTCCATATCAATTGCCAATTTCTGCTCAGGATGTCCCTTTCTGCATTATGCACAGTGTTATAATCGGTAATGAATCTACCTACTCCTTGTTTGCGAGAATTCTATTTTTATTTTTGACACTTTGAGCTTAGCAGACCTCAGCATCTGTTCTTTCTAACCTTGTTTTTTAAACATCTGTATTATCTCTTTGTCTACCTACTGTTAACTATAGAGTCTCCTGTCCATAAAAAGCTCCCCATAAAGTATACTAGATTTAAGGGACTCAGGATGGAAACTGCTTGCGTGTAGGATGCAAAGTCTTGAGACCCTCATGGGTGATATGTTATCTTTAAAAATCCTTAATTGATTGATTCATTAAGGGTACTATTTCCTGTATTGGGTTTTCTATGTAATGTGCTTCCTCTACCAGGAGTTTCACATCCAGAAATTCATGCTCTTTATTCCCTACTTTGCTGGTAAAATTCAAGTTAAGGTAATTTTTAATTAATTTATTTTTTTTAAACTATATTTTTTCTGGTTTTTACACAGAGACAAAACAGCAATGATACAATGCAGTTGGAAATGCATAGCAATGGTGGAGCGTCATCATGGTAGATCAGGCAAAACACATACACATAGAATAGCAGCCGTAAGTAATGCAATGTGGTCAAAGATTAAAAATGCACCAAGCACACAAACGCACCATAATAATTAAAGAATGAAGTTGCAGCACCCAAACTCCAGTGAGAGGGGTCATGTCGGACAACAGGATGGCTCGGGACACCGTGAGTACACAATATGTAGATCTCCACTCACATATAGAGAGGCCCTCAGCCCACTCCTTCCGGGGTAATGCCAGCCACCACCTGTGAGTCCTGTGCCGCCCTACACCGGGATATGTATTCCTTATATGGGCCCCAGATATCCACTGGCCTGGATGAGCTGGGAAGCAGAGTACTGAATTCCTCACAATTGACATTGCAAAACCCCAGGCTTTTCAACCAGGATTGAAGGGTGGTGGACCATCTGCTACCCCATAAAAGTGCAATCTCACGTTTAGCCAAAAGGAATCCCAGTGCGGCCAGTTTACGAACCTTCCTGGGGAAATTGACAACATAACCCAGTAGTGCAATCTCGGGTGTCGGCAAAAGCTGCATGGACAATATGTCCCCTAACGTAGAGTGCACACTTGTCCAGTACTGATGAATTTTAGGACATGTCCATGTAGACGGGCAAAGTCTGCAAAGGGTGACAAGCATTTCTGACAGTGGTGTGGTCTGGAGTTGTCAATTCGATGGGAGTGGGCGGGGGTAAAGTACATCCTGTGGAGAAACTAAAAATGGAGTAATTTGTGTCTGCTGTTCAAGGAGATGTCACCGGTGGCCCTGCAACACTGCTCCCACTGGTCGTCATTGATAAGCTTGCCCAAGTCAGCCTTCAATGCCGCCCGCACCCTGGAATCATCCACAGGCCTAATCGCGCCACACTGCTTATATAATTTGGAAATCAAATGTGCCCCAGCCGGGCTCTGTATCAGCAGTGTCAGGCTGAAATGCCAGAAACCGGTCCTCGGAAGCTTGTTTCCGGTCCAGCCAGCCCGAACCGCCACTATGTAGCCCCCACACCTGTCCCCCACCCGCGACCCGGATCCTCCCGCAGACCCACCCTCCTAAGCCCGCCGGCCCCAGCAATCCAGGCCCTGGCTCCGGAGCACGCACCAGGCCGCGGAGGCCCGAAACCCGCCCGAGGCCCAGGGACCCGACCGGAGAGGGCGGCGGTCAGGGAGCAAGCAGTGGGAGGGAGACCGGACGGGAAGAAACAGGCAGCGAGGCCGCAAACAGGGCAGCAATGGGCGCGGACTCACCCCACCCTCGGCCGCGCCGCAAGTTTACGATGTAGGCCGCAGCTCCGTCCCGGCCACAGCAGGCATCGGTGCTCCTCCCGGGCAAATCACGCCTCCCTCTCGGACCTCAGATCGTGCTCCACATGGTCCCGGGCACTGAAGGACGGTGCCCGGTTGCTGTAGATCGGTCCTACATCGGGCGTAGAGAAAGCATACACCCCCGACCGGCGGAGCTTCAGGCAGATGTGGCCATCTTGGTCGCCTCCGTGGCCATGCCTCCCCATTTTTCAATAATTTCTGACACAAATTTCTGTGTTAATTCCATGCTTCCTTTCCATACCACAAAGATATAATCTATGGAATGAACTCAAAGAAATGATCACATTTTGCCTTGAGAATAATTTCTTCTTATTTGAGAACAAGTTATTTTTCCAGAGACAGGGAATGTGAAGGGTACCTATTTTGCTCCCAGTTATGCGTGTCTCTTCATGGGATGGTGGGAGCGGCAGGTAGCTGGAGCACTGGAAGTGTTCAATTCTAAGATAATGACATGGTCAAGCTATATTGGTGACCTCTTTATAATCTAAATAGGTACCAAAAGAGAGGCAGAAGCATTTGTCAAACAACTTAATGACAACCTGTACAATATTACTTTTACAGCACATATAGATATCAGGTCTGTTTAATTTTTTGATGCTACTGTGGAGGTGATCAATAAAAGATTAAGTACCAAACGGCACAAAAAATCTCCACACTGGCAAAACACTGCTTCATGCGTCTAGCAGTGATCCTAGGAGCCTGAATAAAAGTATCCCCTGTGGCGAGCCTCTGAGAGCCCATAGGAATTGAAGCAGTGATGCAATTTTTGAGAAAGAGTGTGAAATTATGCTGCAGCACTTCAGACAAAGAGGCTATAAACCAGCTATTCTGGAAACTGCAGTCACTAAAGCATGCATCACCAAAAGGTAGGATATTCTGATCCCCAAAAATCTCAACCTGAAGAATAAGGTTTATCACAATGTATAATAACAGAGATGGCGAGATTAAGAAGATACTGTGCAGACACTGGCCAGTGCTTTTAATTGAACACAGCCTCACAGATTTTTTGGATGTAAATCCTAGAGTCAAATTAAAAAAAGGCAATACACTCAAGGACAGACTGTGCATGAGTGATTTGTGTCTGAATAACAATTAATCTAGGAACGTGAAATGTTTCTTCTTCTGTTTCAAATGTAAGGCATGCAAATATAGCAGATCCGTCACTAAATTTACATCACCACTTAACTTAATTGCACTACTATCAATATAAAATCTCACTTTTCCTGCTCCTCTGATTTCTCCATTTATGTCCTTGAGTGCCTGTTTAAACTCTGATACATAGGAAGCACCACACATCCTACTAAGGAAAGAGTGCTTAAACATATCAGAGCAATTACACACATTAACCATCACTACCGTGTAGCAAGGCACTTTAACACACATCATAACAGGGATGTTTCCAAGTTTACGTTTTTCATAATTGACAGAATACCGGACAATAAAAGAGGTGGGGAGAGAGTGAAAGCACTTAGGGAGCTTGAGTCCCAATATATAGTTGAACTGAACACTAAGACCCTAACGGGTTGAATATGGTTGAAGAACTTGCTGTCCATCTGGGATAAGACACACATCAGATCCTCTGTTCTGTCTAGCTTCACTCTATTTCCTTTCTAGCCTTTAGAGGTTTGTGCCTATTCTCACTGGAACATTTCTTAAATACCGTTGTTTTCCACAGCTGTTTCGTACTAGAGAAGGTGGACGATATGATGACCGACCTGAACGGGTTCAACCTTCAGACTATTGCTCAACAAGATTATACTCTGAAGATCCTAGATTTCGACAGTGTATTCCATATATATTTCACCTTTTGTTTGAAAGTGATCTGTCTTCTCTGTCCTATGCAGTAAACCACATACTGAAAACTGGAGTTCATCAATCAGTTCTTACAGCGAAAGAATTTGTGGAGAAAGTTCAACAAACAGATGAAAATTTAGATGCACAGTTAAATAATTTGATGGCATGTCAACGAGGAACAAATTAGTATTGGTATCATCGTCATGGAGAACTGAAGTGTATGTTATGGAACTTAAGTATAGCAACATGGTCTGTGACACTTAGCTGTGCGGAGTTTGCATAGGAAGATTTGCTTGAATTTTTTCGAGAAGCAAATTCCAATATAACATTTTTTTTAAATGAAGACACCTGGAGAACTGTGTTCTTTGGTTCCTGTAAATGTGTGCAGATATTTTAATCATAGGTTTCAAGCTGTGATGTCTTTTATCTGCAATAAAAAACAAGCATTTGCAATGCAATAGGTCTCGCAGCATTCAAGTTTGAGTTATTGGCATTGTATATGACAATGTGTTGCATGAATTCTTTTGCAAACTCTGTATTGGCTGGTGGTGTTTGTGCCCGGTGAAAGCGTGCACTGACGGATGGTGGTGTTTGTGCCCGGTGAAAGCGTGCACGAACAACTTATGGTGTCTGTGCCTGGTGAAAGTGTGCACTGACGGCTGGTGGTGTTTGTGCCTGGTGAAAGGGTGCACTGGTGGCTGGTGGTGTTTGTGCCCGGTGAAAGCGTGCACTGACGGCTGTTGGTGTTTGTGCCTGGTGAAAGGGTGCACTGGCGGCTGGTGGTGTTTGTGCCCGGTGAAAGCGTGCACTGACGGCTGGTGGTGTTTGTGCCTGGTGAAAGCGTGCACTGATGACTTATGGTGTCTGTGCCTGTTGAAAGTGTGTACTGACGGCCGGTGGTGTGTATGCCTGATGAAACCATATACTGATGGCTAGTGGTGTGTGTGTGCCTGTTGAAAGTGTGCACTGATGGCTGATGGTGTGTGTGCATGGTGGAAAAGCGTGCACTGACATGTTTAGAAGTAAAGTGCGCCATACTGCGATTGCTACAATAGTTAATTGTGGATGTGCTAACCATTGATGCGTGCACTGATGGCTGGTGGTGTGTGTGTGCTTGTAGAAAATGTGCACTGATGGCTAATGGTGTGTGTGCCTGGTGGAAGTGTGCACTGCCAGCTAGTGGCGTGTGTGCCCGGTGAAAGCGTGCATTGACGGCTGATGGGGTGTGCCTGGTGAAAGTGTGCACTGACGGTTGGTGGTGTGTGTGTGCGCCTGGTGAAAGCGTGCACCGACGTCTGGTTCTGTGTGCGTGTGGTGGAAGCGTGCATTGATCGCTGGTGTTGTTTAAATAGCAACATACTTGGGTCCAGCATAAAGAGCACTCTTTTTAAACAGGCATTAAGAGTGAGACAGCACACAATGATCCAATGGTAATTACTAGTTGAAGGCAAATCGCATATAGAACATTAGGAACACTGCAATTCTTTACATTGATTCAGACGGTCCTTGCTGCATTCAGGACATTATCAAAAATCAGTCTGTTTCATGAGAAGTAATACCTTACATCCTAAACAGCTGTTTTAACAGAATGTTCCCGACTTTAAAAAGAGAGATGCCTAAAACGTTGGCAGGGAGGCAGCATCCTGAATTTAGGTTGTATGAATGTCACTTTATTGTTTAACTGAAAGAAAAAAGCTCAACTATAATAAACTCCTAGCCAACGCTGCAACACCATTCTGCCAGCTAAGCAAGCCGAGTAAGAAGGGATGTGCGGACTTCACCCGAAGGTGTCAGAGCGAATTCACAATAGAAACAGAACTGATACATGAGAACATTACTAGTGAACAAAATACAAAAGCAAACGTTACATTACATGAGGCAAAAGTGATAATGATAACAAACCGTGCCTTACACAGTGTGTAAGGCACCTTTTTGTTATCTTAGTCGAAGCCCGCCTGATTCTATGAAATGGCGGCGGGACGCGGGACAGGCCTTTATCCTTTTCTTTCACTTTCCGTTCCGCACTTCCGCCGCCGCGTATGCGCGTGCCGCGTGCGTGGGGGGCGTGGGCAGCAGGGCTGGCTGCTGCTGAGTGGTGGTGAGCAATGCCAGGCAGCCCCAGGGCACGCACAACATCATGCGGGCCAATAAGCAGTAAGCCCCTGTGCATGGCATATGGGGCGCGGCAGGTGGCGCGCATAGCCAAAGAAGAAGACAAGAGAAGAACAACGAAAACTACGAACTTAACTGCCTTCCAAGTCCAAGACAAAGCAGCCAGGCGGCCAGGCCCGCCCACGCTGAGCTGCCCTGTCCGATTTCCGAATCCGAGTCCGAAGACCAAAGTAAGTCACTCAGAGTCTGTCACTCCGTCTCCGTCACCGACCGGCGGGGCAGGGCTGCTGCTGGCTGCCTGCCTCCAGGCCTGCTGCGTGCACTAATTAGTTGCTTTCCTGTCGCGCATTTGCCTGCTTCTTATTTATGTCCCAACTTGTCACTCGTGTTTGTCCCTCCTATAGAACATGCTTTCTCGCTTCTGTACTTCTTTGCTCCCGGGGCCGCACTCAGTGTTGCTCTCTGTTCTTGCCTGTGTGCCGCTTCCCTCCATATTGGGTTCGTCCTTGCACTCAACCAGCCCCCCAACCCCTGTTGCTTCCTCGCCTGCTCCATTTGCCCTCGGCTGCTGCAGAAGCAGGCAAGCCTATATTATAATAGTTACAGTGCGCAACGCACGCCAGGGACGGATGGTAACGGGCCCCGGCCTATAAACATTAATTATGGTGCCGTGGTGCGCACGCCCTACCGGCCTGGCCTGAGCCTTTTTAAAATGAATTAAATAGTTGGTAGTGGTACGCACTGGAGGCGGGCCGGGTCTTCATAATTAAAATGGTGCACGGGAGTGGCGGCGCGCAGAGTAGTGCTATTTTTATTTTGTATAGTGGTCATTTTCCTGCAGTTTTGCTCTTTTAGACTACTGTAAATAAAATGCGCTTTTATCAGCCAACGTAACGGTGTTCAATGCATTGGTCTTGTTAAGATGAATAGCTAAAATACTAGATTGTTATTCCATCATGTTTTTAAATGTTCAGCATCACATGCTTACTTTCGTGAGCTTTCTATGTACTTATGACATATGCATCATCGTTATAGTTGCTTCAGTCAAGGAAAAAATGCGTGTCTCTGCATCAGATGTTTGGTGATTAGCAGCTGTCCTAAGCAGGTGTTACAAAAGGAACCTTACATTATTAATCTAGTATGTTTGCACTCCGGAATTTTTCAAGCTAGCTCAGTTGGTTGATGCACCTGTTACAATGATGCAACTGCAACCTAATGGCCACTAGTTTGGAATCAAAGCAAGTTCGGCTCAGCATTTCATCCTTCTCATGCTGAGAAGATGAGCACCATGCCTCGAAATTGTTTGAACACCTTCTGGGGCCTAATCCATTTTTAAAATAAAACGTGCTCTAGCATCACTTCGTAATGGACATACACAGGTGATATTCACGTGGCTCCTTGCTCGTAGTGGGGAGTAGAATCAGGCCAAGCCCCTCTCCTGTGATAACAAAAACAACACTCGCAGGCAACAAAATACACATAAATGAGAGAGCTGGACCAAAAGCAGCAGAGTGCGGATCATCCTTCTCTTGCTCTGTCAGGGTAAGCTGCTGTCTGCTGAGCTACAAATGGGATCACATCTGAAAAGAACCCACCCGAGAGAGGAAGTGTAAACAAACACAGCGCGGTGTAATTTAGATTGATTATTGCAGTGGATTCTCGTGGATCGAAGCGCTCTCTTGTAGTGGGCTCAGGTGCACCAATTATCCCTAGACACCCGCGACTGACCTCTGTCTTTTGGGGTCATGAGACGATGAGAGAGAGGCAATGTGACCTGTCATCACTCAAAGATCTCTAAGCAGTTGCAAGACCTGGCATCCTTGACGTGTTTTCCTCTGTCTTTTTGCTCTACCACCTGTATTTTTGATGTTATGCTGGACTTCTTTTTTGCTGTTTTATGTACTCCGTACACTTTACCACTGCTAATCAGTGCTCAAGTGCAAATGCTACCTCTGTCATTTTTAATTCTGCTGGGTTCTCCATAATTTGCATATTTGATTTACTGGTAAGTCCCTAGTAAAGTGCACTGTGTGTGCCCAAGGCCTGTAAATCAAATGCATCTAGTGCGCCTGCAGCAGTGATTGTGCCAACCATATAAGCACCCCTGTAAACGTGTCTCCAGCCTACCATTGCAGTGCCTTTGAGTACAGTTTTAAACTGCCAAGTCGACCTGGCAAGTGCAGTCTCTTGCCAGGCCCTAAGCCTCCCTATTACTACATGTTGGACACCCCTAAGGTAAGCCCAAGACACTCCCAGGGGCAGGGTGCAGTGTATGTTAAAGGTGGGACATGTGTAGGTATGTATTACATGTCATGATAGTGAAATACTGCTAATTTCGTTCTTCACTATTGCCAGGACTAGCTCGCCAATAGGATATTATTGGAGCTGCCTTGTATGTTTGCTGACTGGGAACACATTTTAAACCTAGATTGAGGACAGATTCCTCATCCCTTGTCAATACTTTCGTGGATAAATTGACTACTGTCGATGGTGGGATTTCTATGATTTGTAAAAGTTTCTGCGCGCGGGGCGCTGTAGAGTGCGGGGCGCTGTAGAGTGCGGGGCGCTGTAGAGTGCGGGGCGCTGTAGAGTGTGGGGCGCTGCGTTGCGCTGTAGAGTGCGGGGCGCTGCGTTGCACTGTAGAGTGCGGGGCGCTGCGGTGCGCTGTAGAGTGCGGGGCGCTGTAGAGTGCGGGGCACTGCGGGGCGCTGTAGAGTGCGGGGCGCTGTAGAGTGCGTGGCGCTGTAGAGTGCGGGGCGCTGTAGAGTGCGGGGCGCTGTAGAGTGCGGGGCGCTGTAGAGTGCGTGGCGCTGTAGAGCGCGGGGCGCTGTAGAGCGCGGGGCTCTGTAGAGTGCATGGCGCTGCGGGGCGCTGAGAGCGTGGTGCGCTGTAGAGCGCAGGGCGCTGTAGAGTGCGTTGCGCTGTAGAGTGCAGGGCGCTGTAGAGTATGGGGCGCTGCGGTGCGCTGTAGAGTGCGGTGCGCTGCGGGCCGCTGTAGAGTGCGGGGCGCTGTAGAGTGCGGGGCGCTGTGGAGTGCGGGGCGCTGTGGAGTGCGGGGCGCTGTGGAGTGCGGGGCGCTGTGGAGTGCGGGGCGCTGTAGAGTGCGGGGCGCTGTAGAGTGCGGGGCGCTGTAGAGTGCGCTGTAGAGTGCGCTGTAGAGTGCGGTGCGCTGTAGAGTGCGGTGCGCTGTAGAATGCGGGGCGCTGTAGAGTGCGGGGCGCTGTAGAGTGCGTTGCGCTGTAGAGTGCGGGCGCTGTAGAGTATGGGACGCCGCGGTGCGCTGTAGAGTGCGGTGCGCTGCGGTGCTCTGCGGGCGCTGTAGAGTGCAGTGCGCTGTAGAGCGCGGTGTAGAGTGCGGAGCTCTGTAGAGTGCGGGCGCTGTAGAGTGCGGGGCGCTGTAGAGTGCGGGGCGCTGTAGAGTGCGGGGCGCTGTAGAGTGCGGGGCGCTGTAGAGTGTGGGGCACTGTAGAGTGCGGGGCGCTGTAGAGTGCGGGCCGCTGTAGAGCGCGGGGCGCTGTAGAGCGCTGTCGAGTGCGGGGCGCTGTAGAATGCGGGGCGCTGTCGAGTGCGAGGCGCTGTAGAGTGCGGGGCGCTGTAGAGTGCGGGGCGCTGTAGAGTGCGGGGCGCTGTAGAGTGCGGGGCGCTGTGGAGTGCGGGGCGCTGTAGAGTGCGGGGCGCTGTCGAGCCCGGGGCGCTGTAGAGTGCAGGGCGCTGCGGGGCGCTGTAGAGTGTGGGGCGCTGTAGAGCGCGGTGCGCTGCAGTGCGCTGTAGAGTGCGGGGCATTGTAGAGTGCGGGGCGTTGTAGAGTGCGGGGCGCTGTAGAGTGCGGGCGCTGTAGAGTGCGGGGCGCTGCGGGGCGCTGTAGAGTGCGGGGCGATGTAGAGTGCGGGGCGCTGTAGAGTGCTGTAGAGTGCGTTGCGCTGTAGAGTGTGTTGCGCTGTAGAGCGCGGTGCGCTGTAGAGTGCGGGGCGCTGTAGAGTATGGGGCGCTGTGGTGCGCTGTAGGCTGCGGTGCGGGCGCTGTAGAGTGCAGTGCGCTGTGGAGCGCTGTAGAGTGCGGGGCGCTGTAGAGTGCGGGGCGCTGTAGAGTGCGGGGTGCTGTAGAGTGCGGGGTGCTGTAGAGTGCGGGGCGCTGTAGAGTGCGGGGCGCTGTAGAGTGCGGGGCGCTGTAGAGCGCTGTCGAGTGCGGGGCGCTGTAGAATGCGGGGCGCTGTAGAGTGCGGGGCGCTGTAGAGTGCGGGGCGCTGTAGAGTGCGGGGCGCTGTGGGGCGCTGTAGAGCGCGGGGCGCTGTAGAGCGCGGGGCGCTGTCGAGCCCGGGGCGCTGTAGAGTGCAGGGCGCTGCGGGGCGCTGTAGTGCGCGGGGCGCTGTAGAGCGCGGTGCCCTGCGGGTCGCTGTAGAGTGCGGGGCGCTGTAGAGTGCGGGGCGCTGTAGAGTGTGGGGCGCTGTAGAGTGCGGGGCGCTGTAGAGTGCGGGGCGCTGTAGAGTGCGGGGCGCTGTGCGCTGTAGAGCGCGGGGCGCTGTAGAGCACGGGGCGCTGTAGAGTGCGGTGCGCTGTAGAGTGCGGTGCGCTGCGGTGCGCTGTAGAGTGCGGTGCGCTGTAGAGTGCGGGGCGCTGTAGAGTGCGGGGCGCTGTAGAGTGCGGGGCGCTGTAGAGTGCGGGGCGCTGTAGAGTGCGGGGCGCTGTGGGGCGCTGTAGAGCGCGGGGCGCTGTAGAGCCCGGGGCGCTGCGGGGCGCTGTAGAGTGCGGGGCGCTGTAGAGTGCGGGGCGCTGTAGAGTGCGGGGCGCTGTAGAGTGCGGGGCACTGTAGAGTGCGGGGCGCTGTAGAGTGCGGGGCGCTGTAGAGTGCGGTGCGCTGTAGAGTGCGGGCGCTGTAGAGTGCAGGGCGCTGCGGGGCGCTGTAGAGCGCGGGGCGCTGTAGAGCGCGGGGCGCTATCGAGCCCGGGGCGCTGTAGAGTGCAGGGCGCTGCGGGGCGCTGTAGAGTGCGGGGCGCTGTAGAGTGCGGTGCGCTGTAGAGTGCTGTAGAGTGCGGTGCGCTGTAGAGTGCGGTGCGCTGTAGAGTGCGGGGGGCTGTAGAGTGCGGGGCGCTGTAGAGTGCGGGGCGCTGTAGAGTGCGGGGCGCTGTAGAGTGCAGTGCTATGTGATGTAGAATACTGTGTGCTGTAGATTGGTGTACATTGTTGAGTGCTGTATGCCGCAGAGTGTTGTGTGCTGCAGAATGGTGTGTGCTGTAGAATGGTGTGTGTTGTAAAATAGTATGTGCTGCACTGCCCCTGAACCAGTAAGAACAAAAACGAAACTTTAAAACTGCAACAAAGTAGCACACTGTAGAAGCCTGTGTAAAACTGAAACTGACGAGGCAGGAGATGGGCTGTGCGCGCTCACGAGGTCAAATCTCGGCCTGAAGCGCGTGGCACTTTGCAGTCCTCATTCCCCTGAAAGTAACAACATTAGTTGTCTCGCCTTAGACAGCAAAGCTTCGCTTTGCTTTCGTCTAGGCGAGACCTAAAAAGAGTCCACATCTGGGAGAAGTTACTGATTTCTTTTGGAGAAAGGAGTACCAAGCGTTGGGTTCCTCATGTACATATTCTATTATGGATCAAGGATGCACCTAAATTTGGAACTGATTCAGATGAAATAGTATTGTCTTTCATTGAACAGTATATGACATGTGAGGTTCCAAGAGAAGGAGGAGATAGAAGCTTGAGGCAGCAAGTTTTACGTTTCCAAAGTCACCGTTGTGGAAAGTACTGCCGACGAAAATACAAGTCTAAAGGAAAACTTTATACCAAATGTTGGTTTGGATTTCCACGTCCAGTAATTTCTAAATATTGATATTATTATTATTTCAAAACAACAAGAGCGACCCATACGTCCTTGTGAACTGTGTTTGTACTTATGCAAGGGAACAATGTTCACAAGGAACTCATTTCTTTAAAATTAATCTACTATATACAAGCTGAAGTTTACTTGCTTAGATTTTGGCTTAAACATACATTTCCAATAACCACCTCTTAGTGGGTTTATTGTAAAAAATACCTAAGAACATGATAATGTAGAATACAAAACTGTTTTACAGGGACACCTAACATGCCAGAAGGACCCTGGTAGTTACATACAAATTCATACATGATATACACTAACATCTAGACTTTTACTGCACAATGTATAAAGCTGAATCATGTATACTGAATAATGCTACTGGCTCACCAATGTTTTCTTTAATATAAATATGATGCAGAATATATATTGGTATGCACCACTCCACTATTTTGATCCTGGAAAATGAATAACTGAATCACATGGATTTATAACATAAGATCCTATTAGCAACATGTTGATATATGCCATGTATATATTAAGTTCCTTAGACAATGGGGAGAATATTTACAGGTTCTGCCCTAGGGAGGCATTGCTGGAACCCAAAACTAAAAAAACACAAGACCGGCTGGTCTGTGTTACCACCTTTTCGCCAGCATCCAATTCCGTGACGAAGAGTATAAAGAAACACTGGCCAGTGTTAAACGCGGGAGTATTGCAATTGGACAAACCCTTGTTTGCGTTCAAGAAATCAAAAAATTTGAAAGACCACTTAGTGCGCGCTGCATTACCAGTCCCTGATCAGATGTCCACAATTGACACGCTGTGGGGACTCCCTAGGCTTACTGGGCACGCTAAATGCGGCCATTGTTCTATGTGTGACAATACCATTGAAGGCAAAGAATTTATACACCAGAATATTAAATACGCACGCAGGGAGTTTTCCAATTGCAACACTACAAACGTAATTTATGCTATTTTCTGTCCATGCTCTATGATTTACATAGGTCAAACGACACAGAAGGTACGCACACGAATGAGCCAACATAGGAGCAGAATTCGCTGCAGTACCCCCAATGCTCCTCTTGTGCAACACTTCACTGAACTGTCACACACTGAACTTGACTTCACTTGGACTGTGATTACAGTGATCAAACCTCCTATCCGTGGTGGCAATCTACAGCAGCTACTCAATAAAGAAGAACTGCGCTGGATACTGAAGACCAAGAGCCTACACACTGGCTTGAACCGCACTGAGGACTGGACCTCTTTGATCTAGACTATTGTACTTTTAACTATGGTATAACTGCACGATGATACTTGCTAACTTTCGGCCCCTTGCATAAGAACTGTTGTCGGACTCCTCCTTGTCCTTGTAATTATATGTGCCAAACGTGTACCACACAACTCCTCCGAATGCATGCGAGAACCAATCAGTGTTCACTTGTACCCTGACTGCGCACTTATTTACTTTTAATTGTGGTATAACTACACGATGATACTTGCTAACTTTCGGCCCCTTGCATAAGAACTGTTGTCGGACTCTTCCTTGTCCTTGCAATTATATGTGCCAACGTGTACTACACAACTTCTCCGAATGCATGCGAGAACCAATCAGTGTTCACTTGCACCCTGACTGTGCACTTATTTACAATTTCACCTTTACCCATTGCATGCGTGCAATTTTAATCACCATCACTTCTAACACACGGCCCCCACTATGAGCACTTTTGAAATCCTTCATCCTCCGTTCGTTTCCCATTCCAACATGGCCGATCCCTTCTGGCGCTCCCCCATTGGATCCTTTGCCATATCCGACTTAGACGCCGCCAGAGCTAGTGGTGTAGGAATCTTTCCTCCGTGTAAGGACCCCCATTGAGGACCTACGCAATTACATTCCGGTAAGCCCGCTGCGGTCTCCGCATTACCTTGCCCGCCTAGACGCTGTGATCGCATTTATTTCAATTTTTTCCCCCCTGTTTTCTTCCCCCCGCAGATCGCATTCCCTGGGCACCGACCCAGACGGTAAGCATACTGCTTGCTGCATGTCAAGTAATTTGGTTACTTTTAGCCCGGACACCCCTAACCACTCTCCCCTTTTACTCGCAGATTCATTTTTATAACTTGTGCGCTTGTCACGCGGCAAGCCCTCCGGTCACTTATCAATTGTCGACTGGAAATCTCGAAGGACAAATATTCCCTCCTTCTATAATTATCGACTCCGAGCTAAATATACTATTAGCTCTGCCCCATTGGTAAGCCGGACCTCGGTGGGTTGCTTGAGGTCATTTATTGCAAGACAATGCTGATGTCACTGTTCATCTCTGCACAATCCTCATTGTATCGTCTCACCGTGTTGCATGGTCGTCTCCCGAATTACGACTCCTTGTAGGATTATTATCATGGGTTGACGTAGGCCCTCTCACTCCTAGTCTCTCACTTACCGGTACACTGCGTTGCAAAGTGATAATTTCGAGCACTATGTATTCAATTTGCGCGTGTATCACTCCCAGCCTCTCACTTGTCTGATTACTGCGACAAAAACAAACAATTTCGTGCACAATGTATGAATCTGACGTGCACACCACAAAGCCACCTTGGTTACTATGGCATGTTATAGCATGATTTTGACACAACACAACTAGGTTGGCACTACAAAATGAGTCTGGCACTATTGAAAAGTTCTAGGAAGTTATAATTAAGTGTTCATCCAACTGACATGTTTTATCCCCTTTTTAGGTCGAGCTGACGTTAGCATTCATGCGAAGCATGAATGCTGTCAGCTCGACAACTAATGTGATCCGTTTTTAGGAGAGTGGACACCAAAGTGTTACGAGCGTTTTCAGTGCCGGATTTCACCTCGGGAGCGCGCAGCATTGTCTGCAGTGGCAGTGTCAGTTTCGCTTTTTTATTACTTTCGTTTTTCCCGAGGCTGGCTGAGGCTGGCTTGGAATGAACAGGCTTGCCCCCGCGCATGCGCAGAGTAACTCACAGCCCTTGCTTTTACAGACGCAGGCAGGCAGCCCCCACCCCTCTGCATGCACGCACGCACGCACACACAGGCGAGCGCATGCACACGCAGGCACACACATACAGGCACACAGACACTCGCTCACACACACACACCCCCCTCCCCCACAGTCACACGCACGCACACATACATACAAAGCCCGCCCGCCCGCACATGCTTTCCCCGCGCCCCCCCCCTTCCCCGCGCCCCCCGCCTCCCCCTTCCCCGCTCAGCAACGCACTCACCGGCTTCCTTCGTGCGGCGGCTCTCCTCAGCTGCAGGGCCCGGCAGCAGGACTCTTCTTACCTCCTTCTGCACCGGGGCGCAGGGTAGGCTCCTGCCTGCTCCGGTGCTCCAAACACGGCGGCTCCGTCCAATCGCGGCTCTTCCGTGGGAGGCGGGGTAGGCTCCCGCCCTCCTACTTCCTGTTTCCTGTTGACGCGCCGGCCTGCCTGACTTCCTGGTCGCAGGCCGGCAGAGTGACGGCAGTGATTTGCGGTATGTATTTAGTTAGTTATTTATGCATTTTTATATAGCGCGGACTTTACCCGAAGGCGCTATTTATTTATTTATTTTTTTGGGACGCTACCTTTTTATTTAGTTTTAAACATTGATGGCTGAATTTTATGGCACTGTACTTCTGAAGTCCCCTCGAGTTTGGTTACAATACTTTCTATCCAAGCCGATAGCGTAAGGCGTTTGGATATGTACTGATCCTGGACCCCATATCTGAACCGAGTCATCACATAATTCATAAACCGATCGAGCACTCGAAATCAAGACACGGCCCTTTTTTACACCCTTTTTAGTTGAAGTCATTTACTTTGTCCATTACCTCATAAACCGGCTTTAATAATGTTACCGCTCTTTAGGGGCTAACATGCAGAAACCCTGCAGCCTTTCGGGGGGATCCTATTCAGCCCAAGCTCATTACATATCTGCGAGGCATGCTTTATACTCAAGAGCCTCGGGGCCTCTTCGCATTCTGCAGGGGGGGCATCATTTTGCGCTCCGCCACAGCAGGCTGCCTCTCTGTGCCCGTTCTGCATTGGCGAAGGCTTGTACCCCAGCTCTCAGGCAATTCACGGGTGCTCGGACAACGGCTTTTTAACTAATTTAAATGATAAGGTTTGCGGCTATCACTTGTTTGTTTAATATTACGGGCATGTGGGTTGTGTGATGCTGCATAAACAGATGCGTTTGGAGTTTATTTACCGATCCGCTATGGAGGGGCTTTTCTTTAATCTGTTGGTGGCTGTTTTTTTTTTTTAATTTATATTGCGTCTTCATGTACACATGATGTTTGACTTTTTTGAGCAATTCGTTACGTTGGGCTTTTGTATAATTTGATACTAGCTGTTATTTTATTTATATTGCGTCTCCCGATGGTTGTGTGATGCTGCATAAACAGATGCGTTTGGAGTTTATTTACCGATCCGCTATGGAGGGGCTTTTCTTTAATCTGTTGGTGGCTGTTTTTTTTTTTTAATTTATATTGCGTCTTCATGTACACATGATGTTTGACTTTTTTGAGCAATTCGTTACGTTGGGCTTTTGTATAATTTGATACTAGCTGTTATTTTATTTATATTGCGTCTCCCGATGCTGTGTTTGCCTGCCCCGCCAGCTCTCCAAGGTTGCTATTTGTTTCTTTCCCATCTGCGTACATCACTTGCGGGATACAGGTAAATCTGCATTCTAGAGTTGCCTTTATTGTTTTGAGGCCGGGCGCAGGGGCTGCTCCGATGTTATCAAGGCTGCTATCCCACTGCTAAGGCGGTGCTGCACTCACTGCCTTGTTTATATTTGTTTTAGTTCCGTGATGCTCCGATCTTTGCCCCTTCCGAGTGGAGCTTCCGAGTGGAGCTTCCGAGTGGAGCTTCCGAGTGGAGCTTCCGAGTGGAGCTTCAGAGTGGAGCTTCCGAGTGGAGCTTCAGAGTGCAGAGTGGAGCTTCAGAGTGGAGCTTCAGAGTGGAGCTTCAGAGTGCAGAGTGGAGCTTCAGAGTGGAGCTTCAGAGTGGAGCTTCAGAGTGGAGCTTCAGAGTGGAGCTTCAGAGTGGAGCTTCAGAGTGCAGAGTGGAGCTTCAGAGTGGAGCTTCAGAGTGGAGCTTCAGAGTGGAGCTTCAGAGTGGAGCTTCAGAGTGCAGAGTGGAGCTTCAGAGTGGAGCTTCAGAGTGGAGCTTCAGAGTGCAGAGTGGAGCTTCAGAGTGGAGCTTCAGAGTGGAGCTTCAGAGTGGAGCTTCAGAGTGGAGCTTCAGAGTGGAGCTTCAGAGTGCAGAGTGGAGCTTCAGAGTGGAGCTTCAGAGTGGAGCTTCAGAGTGCAGAGTGGAGCTTCAGAGTGGAGCTTCAGAGTGGAGCTTCAGAGTGGAGCTTCAGAGTGGAGCTTCAGAGTGGAGCTTCAGAGTGCAGAGTGAAGCTTCAGAGTGGAGCTTCAGAGTGGAGCTTCAGAGTGGAGCTTCAGAGTGGAGCTTCAGAGTGGAGCTTCAGAGTGGAGCTTCAGAGTGCAGAGTGGAGCTTCAGAGTGCAGAGTGGAGCTTCAGAGTGCAGAGTGGAGCTTCAGAGTGCAGAGTGGAGCTTCAGAGTGGAGCTTCAGAGTGGAGCTTCAGAGTGGAGCTTCAGAGTGCAGAGTGGAGCTTCAGAGTGGAGCTTCAGAGTGGAGCTTCAGAGTGGAGCTTCAGAGTGGAGCTTCAGAGTGCAGAGTGGAGCTTCAGAGTGCAGAGTGGAGCTTCAGAGTGGAGCTTCAGAGTGGAGCTTCAGAGTGCAGAGTGGAGCTTCAGAGTGCAGAGTGGAGCTTCAGAGTGGAGCTTCAGAGTGGAGCTTCAGAGTGCAGAGTGGAGCTTCAGAGTGGAGCTTCAGAGTGGAGCTTCAGAGTGGAGCTTCAGAGTGGAGCTTCAGAGTGGAGCTTCAGAGTGGAGCTTCAGAGTGCAGAGTGGAGCTTCAGAGTGGAGCTTCAGAGTGGAGCTTCAGAGTGGAGCTTCAGAGTGGAGCTTCAGAGTGAAGAGTGAAGCTTCAGAGTGGAGCTTCAGAGTGGAGCTTCAGAGTGGAGCTTCAGAGTGGAGCTTCAGAGTGGAGCTTCAGAGTGCAGAGTGGAGCTTCAGAGTGCAGAGTGGAGCTTCAGAGTGCAGAGTGGAGCTTCAGAGTGCAGAGTGGAGCTTCAGAGTGGAGCTTCAGAGTGGAGCTTCAGAGTGGAGCTTCAGAGTGCAGAGTGGAGCTTCAGAGTGGAGCTTCAGAGTGGAGCTTCAGAGTGCAGAGTGGAGCTTCAGAGTGCAGAGTGGAGCTTCAGAGTGGAGCTTCAGAGTGGAGCTTCAGAGTGCAGAGTGGAGCTTCAGAGCGGAGCTTCAGAGCGGAGCTTCAGAGCGGAGCTTCAGAGTGGAGCTTCAGAGTGCAGAGTGGAGCTTCAGAGTGCAGCTTCAGAGTGGAGCTTCAGAGTGGAGCTTCAGAGTGGAGCTTCAGAGTGGAGCTTCAGAGTGGAGCTTCGGAGTGGAGCTTCAGAGTGGAGCTTCAGAGTGGAGCTTCAGAGTGGAGCTTCAGAGTGGAGCTTCGGAGTGGAGCTTCGGAGTGGAGCTTCGGAGTGGAGCTTCAGAGTGGAGTGGAGCTTCAGAGTGGAGCTTCAGAGTGCAGAGTGGAGCTTCAGAGTGCAGAGTGGAGCTTCAGAGTGGAGCTTCAGAGTGCAGCTTCAGAGTGGAGCTTCAGAGTGGAGCTTCAGAGTGGAGCTTCAGAGTGGAGCTTCAGAGTGGAGCTTCGGAGTGGAGCTTCGGAGTGGAGCTTCAGAGTGCAGAGTGGAGCTTCAGAGTGGAGCTTCAGAGTGCAGAGTGGAGCTTCAGAGTGCAGAGTGGAGCTTCAGAGTGGAGCTTCAGAGTGCAGAGTGGAGCTTCAGAGTGGAGCTTCAGAGTGGAGCTTCAGAGTGGAGCTTCAGAGTGGAGCTTCAGAGTGGAGCTTCGGAGTGGAGCTTCGGAGTGGAGCTTCAGAGTGCAGAGTGCAGATTCAGAGTGCAGATTCGGAGTGGAGCTTCAGAGTGGAGCTTCAGAGTGGAGAGTGGAGATTCAGAGTGGAGATTCAGAGTGGAGAGTGGAGCTTCAGAGTGGAGCTTCAGAGTGGAGCTTCAGAGTGGAGCTTCAGAGTGGAGCTTCAGAGTGGAGCTTCAGAGTGGAGCTTCAGAGTGCAGAGTGGAGCTTCAGAGTGCAGAGTGGAGCTTCAGAGTGTCAAGAGCAATGCCAATAGCTCTAACTTTAACAAAGGCAAAACCATTGCATTGTAAATGCTTGTTATTTTACCGAATCACATGCTCATGCTGCTGCCTGGTTTGTCTACATGCACACAGGCAGAATCACTCGGTACAAAATGGCTCCTGTTCACTCGTCAGTACGGTCTTGCGCCGCCCCACCTTCCCCCTGCCAAATACATTCATTCCAAATACTGCTTATTTTCATATCAGACTGACTTCTCACATCTGGGATAGCAGGGGCACCTTCCACAGTGATTAGTGCTTCACAAAAAATAATTCTCGGCTAGCGCTCAGAAGCCTTGAAGCTTTGATTGAATGACACTGCAGTTTGATGCCCCGCTCGTTTTTTGATGCTATGCGTTCCAGACACTGATTTTATTAAGACTCACTTGGAGCTCTAAACTGTCACTTGATCTTTCTTTGGGTCATTTCGTTTGCCCGGAAGGACTAACATATCTGTGAAACCCTCTTCTTTTATAGTTTGAGCATCGTCTTCGTTTAGCAGGATAACATTATACATTTGAAAATACAAATATCCGGGAAGAGCAGAGAGCAAATCTCCGCGATGTTGGGCATTCTCCTATCATAAAGGAAGCGTGTTGGTGGGACCTGTGGCATCTAACGCATCATTTAACCCTATATGCGTGGGCACCTACCACAATAATGTATAGGATGAGTTTGTTCCGTTCCCGTTTTTAATTTGATGTAAAACTCAAATCACTGCACACTCTCTACTACACACTCTCTACTACACACTCTCTACTACAGTCACTACTCTCTACTACACACTCCCTACTACAGTCACTACTCTCTACTACACATTCTGCTACACACTCTCTACTACAGTCACTACTCTCTGCTACGCACTCTACTCTCTACTACACTCTACTACACACTCTCTACTACACACTCTACACACTCTCTACTACAGTCACTACTCTCTGCTACGCACTCTACTCTCTACTACACACTCTACTACACACTCTCTACTACACACTCTACTACACACTCTCTACTACAGTCGCTACTCTCTACTACACACTGTACTACACACTCTACTACAGTCACTACTCTCTACTACACACTACTACCCACTCTCTACTACAGTCACTACTCTCTACTACACACTCACTACACACTCACTACTACAGCCACTACTCTCTTCGACACACTCTATACTAGACACTCTCTACTACACACTATCTACTACAGTCACTACTTACTACACTCTCTACTACACACTCTACTACACACTCTACTACACACTCTACTACACACTCTACTACACACTCTACTACACACTCTACTACACACTCTACATTACACACTCTACATTACACACTCTACATTACACACTCTACATTACATACTCTACATTACACACTCTCTACTACACACTCTCTACTACACACTCTACACTACACACTCTACTACACTCTACTACACACTCTGCTACACACACGCTCTACTACACACTCTACTACACACCCTCTACTACTCTCTACTACTCTACTACACATTCTCTACTACTCTACTACACACTCACTACTTTCTACTACACTCTACTACAGACTCTCCACTCTCTACTCCACACTCTCTACTCCACACTCTCTACTTCAATCTCTCTACCTCAATCTCTCTAATTCAATCTCTCTACCTCAATCTCTCTACTTCAATCTCTCTACTTCAATCTCTCTACTTCAATCTCTCTACTTCAATCTCTCTACTTCACATTCTGTATTACACACTCTCTACTACACACTCACTACTCTCTACTACACACTCTCTACTACACACTCTACTACACTCCCTACTACACATTCTCCTACACACTCTACTACACACTCTACTACACACTCACCACTCTACTACACACTCACCACTCTACTACACACTCACTAGTCTCTACTGCTCACTCTCTACTACACACTCTACTACACACTCTCTACTACACACTCTCTACTACACACTCTCTACTACACACTCTCTACTACACACTCTCTACTACACACTCACTAGTCTCTACTACACACTCACTACTCTCTACTACACACTCACTACTCTCTACTACACACTCTACTACTCACTTACTACTCTCTACTCACTCTCTACTACTCACTACTACTCTCTCTACTACTCACTATTACTCTCTACTACTCTCTCTACTACTCACTCTCTACTACTCACTCTCTACTGCTCATGACAATGCCATTTATTTATCTGTTTCCAAAACCAACACATAAATAAAACATTTGTCATTTACAATGCCAAAAGCGCTAACTTTTGCAAAGGCGAGACCGTTGCATTGTAAATGCTTGTTTTGTCTCCCTTTTATTTCTGTCATCATTTCTGTTTTGTATGACACAAATACCTTATGTGGTACATGAATATTTTTATAGTGTGACATGATTTGGATTGTCACTTCTTTAGGCAATAATTGTCTGTCCTGAGGATGAACCAAAACGTTGTACGGTTCGAAACGTCGTCGACCTTAAATGCACTAACTGCATAGTTGACAAACAATTGCTCATGCATATGTGTGTACTGTGGATCATCTGTTTATAATTTATGATATTTGGATGACCTTCTTTTGCCTATTATTTGTGTATGTTATGTTTGTGTGTCCATTGGGTTAGTCGGACATCGGCTGGTGTCCCACTTCCACCTTGTGTAAATTTCTTGACGATTAATTTTATTATGATATTAAAACTGTCCGGCTGGATATGTTTCCTAATAATATAGTTCTATTGAGTCTATATTTATTCCTGTAAATATTCTCCCCATTGTCTAAGGACCACTGTTCCTCTTGAATAAATACCTTCCCAAGGTCCTTAGCTTATTGCGCCCTGGGTTCCCTTGTTCCATTTATACAATGTATATATTAAGGACACGCTTTTTGTATTGTCAATAATTGATACACTACTATCCAGACTGCTATCACACAATGTATCTACCAGCACCACATACACTAAATGATGCTACTGATATCCTTTGCTAATTTGTTCCGTGATGAGAACTGATTAACATATTGATTAACATGTACTGTTAACATGCCAAAGATCCCAGTAGTTACATTTGGATATACGCACTGTATATATTAGGGCACAATATTTGCATTACTAATAATTAATTGTCAATTTTTGATACAGCAGAGGAACATGAGTGATATTATTCAGAGTATACATGCTCTAGTTGGTTAGGAGCATTATAAATACTATATTCAAATGTTAGCCACAATGTGTGTGGCTATGATATTAGAGTTATCACTGGTATGCATCAAGTAAAACACAAGCCTCTATACTTAAACACAATAAAAAAAATGTTTTAATGTGCCAGCTGTCGCTTATTAGAATTGAACACCTGATTATATTGTTTTATGACATGTGTCGATAATTGTGGCGGCGAATCAGTTTGAATATGCAGAATACTCACATAGATCCTTGCTTAAAACGTATATAAACCTCGTTTTACTATATTCATGTTTACAGTATGGCACCATGTTTAAATATAGATAGAACCCATTAATACTGGAAAGAGCGCATTGAAGATAGAACTCCTATCCCTATGTAATACGAGTAACTCATGTCCATCATTAACTCCCTGATCACTACAAGATGGCCGCCATTGCCACGTGTAGAACTAGCCCATTATCGCGCATGCTGATGTGACCAATTCCGGTTACACACTTCCACTAGCAGACTACTAAATAACCCTTGCAATACAGGTAGTATTCATGTAGTGCCCCAATCAGCCTGCCATTCTCTGTCCAGTCCTGCAATCATCTTAACAGAACTGTGTCTTTATGTAATCACTGTCCCAAAACCTAGGGATTTATAAATTCAGCATTCTCTTTTGTTGCAGTACTCTAATCATTCAGACAGTATTGATGTAGTTATGCAATGACTCTGGTAGTAATACATCGATATTACAAACACCTATCCAGTATTCATGTAGGCCTCTAAACACATAAACACTACTTATTTTGTCCTTCATTTTTCAAACTACTAACTTTATATTGCAGACAATGGGTTGTGATTTCTAAACAAAGCATAAAAATATTTTTTTATGTAGACGATATTTGTTTAATAATACAATACATTATTTTATAGATTTGTTTTAATAATATATATATTTTTTCAAAAACAGATAGTGTTCATCATCATTACAGAAAAAAGTCACCATGACTAAAAAAACACAAAGAAGGAAACAAAAAAAAGGAGTATTATTTGAAGAAAACAGACCAGCAACATTTAGATGAAGAACATGTGGGAAAATAAAGAAATCTTGCGGTAAGAGAACCAAAGAATTTATTAAAAGACTTTCACAGCCTAGAAACAGTGTGCACAATGTGGAAACTAGAAACAATGCCTCAAGAAGAAAGAACAATAATAAGAAAAAAGGAGAAATTAATGGGAAATTAAGGGGCATTTTATCAACAACTAGCGATATTTATCGCTAAATAAGCTTAGCGACAATTTTTCTATTGCCGTGCATCGCCGGATTTTATCGCAGAGATAACGTGCTATTAGCAACGTTCATCTCATATGCGATAAAATATCCAGTGATAACGGCTTAATGCGTGAATATCGCTGGAAATCCAGCGATATTCAGGCATTAACGCCAATAGGGTCTTAACCTGAATATCCAACTCCCATTGGATATACAGGTTAAGAAGAGTTCTGAGCAAGCGTTAGTTTTCAGCGATATTCGCGCTTAGCGCATATTTTTTCATCGCTACGCCTGCGTTGCTGACTGAAAGCAGACTGAAAGGTTGGGTACGCCCACTTTGCATGTCATTAGCGATAAATATCGCTGACATGCAAAGTGGGCCCCAAACCGCTCGCTATCACCTAAAAGCTGTCCGCTAACTGATGTTAGCGACAGCTTGCTAATAGGGCTATGAATTATCGCCCCTTTGCGGCCGCAAAAGCGGCAAAAATATCATATCGCCCGCCTTGCCCCTAAGTTTTCAAGAAAACATATATGGCAAAAGGAGAGAGAATCAATTTACTGAAATAAGAAAAAGAAAGTTTTATCATTGACTTATTTTTAATTTGTTGAAAGATTGAAACTGTTGTTGAAAAGGCTTTTGTACTGAAAAGGAAATTATTCATTTTAATATTAAATAGAATTAGATCATTAGATAAGCCAATATCTTTTATGAAGGCCGAAAGTAAAAGGAAGGGATTAATTAACAGAAGTAACTTTTGGGATTTTTTTTGGGGTGAATGGAAACACAGTTCAAGTTCAGAGCCTTTTTTTAATGAAGAGAGTTATTTTCAAACCAATACATTGTTGCATGCAGTTGACACCAGTGGTCGTGCTTGTGAGGTTAAAATCGGTTGTCCAATTGAAAAAGAAACAAGTATTAGAAATGCAATCGGGCTCGGATTTATTTGAGTTTGAGCTAATGGCATTGTAAATGGTAATGTATTTTTGGTAAGTGTTATGGAGTGTGTTAATGTGGTGGTGGTAGTGGTAGTACTGGTGGTGGTGGTACTGGTAGTACTGGCGGTGGTGGTAGTACTGTTGGTGGTGGTAGTGGTAGTACTGGTGGATGTAGTAGTGTTAGTACTGGTGGCTGTAGCAGTGGTAGTACTGGTGGTGGTAGTACTGGTAGTACTGATGGTGGTAGTACTGGTAGTACTGGTGGTGGTGGTGGTACTGGTAGTGGTAGTACTGGTGGTGGTGGTACTGGTAGTACTGGTGGTGGTGGTGGTACTGGTAGTGGTAGTAGTGGTAGTACTGGAGGTGGTGGTACTGGTAGTGGTAGTACTGGTGGTGGTAGTACTGGTGGTGGTAGTACTGGTAGTGGTGGTACTGGTGGTGGTGGTACTGGGAGTACTGGTGGTGGTGGTACTGGTAGCAGTAACATTGGTGTTGGTGGTACTGCTGCCCGTAATACTGGTAGTGGTAGTACTTGTGGTGGTGGTACTGGTGGTGGTAGTACTGGTGGTGGTAGTGGTACTGGTTGTGGTAGTACTGGTACTGGGAGTACTGGTGGTGGTGGTAGTACTGTTGGTGGTGGTAGTGGGAGTACTGGTAGCTGTAGTAGTGGTAGTACTGGTGGCTGTAGTAGTGGTAGTACTGGTGGTGGTAGTACTGGTAGTACTGATGCTGGTAGTACTGGTAGTACTGGTGGTGGTGGTGGTACTGGTAGTGGTAGTACTGTTGGTGGTGGTAGTGGTAGTACTGGTGGCTGTAGTAGTGGTAGTACTGGTGCCTGTGGTAGTGGTAGTACTGGTGGTGGTAGTACTGGTAGTACTGATGGTGGTAGTACTGGTAGTACTGGTGGTGGTGGTGGTACTGGTAGTGGTAGTACTGGTGGTGGTGGTACTGGTAGTACTGGTGGTGGTGGTACTGGTAGTGGTAGTAGTGGTAGTACTGGAGGTGGTGGTACTGGTAGTGGAAGTACTGTTGGTGGTAGTACTGGTGGTGGTAGTACTGGTAGTGGTGGTACTGGTGGTGGCACTGGTAGCGGGAGAACTGGTGGTGGTGGTACTGGTAGCAGTAGCATTGGTGGTGGTGGTACTGCTGCCCGTAATACTGGTAGTGGTAGTACTGGTGGTGGTGGTACTGGTGGTGGTAGTACTGGTGGTGGTAGTGGTACTGGTTGTGGTAGTACTGGTACTGGTAGTACTGGTGGTGGTGGTAGTACTGTTGGTGGTGGTAGTGGGAGTACTGGTGGCTGTAGTAGTGGTAGTAGTGGTGGCTGTAGTAGTGGTAGTACTGGTAGTGGTAGTACTGGTAGTACTGATGGTGGTAGTACTGGTGGTGGTGGTGGTACTGGTAGTGGTAGTACTGGTGGTGGTGGTGGTACTGGTAGTGGTAGTAGTGGTAGTACTGGAGGTGGTGGTACTGGTAGTGGTAGTACTGTTGGTGGTAGTACTGGTGGTGGTACTGGTAGTGGTGGTACTGGTGGTGATGGTACTGGTAGCGGGAGTACTGGTGGTGGTGGTACTGGTAGCAGTAGCATTGGTGGTGGTGGTACTGCTGCCCGTAATACTGGTAGTGGTAGTACTGGTGGTGGTGGTACTGGTGGTGGTAGTACTGGTGGTGGTAGTGGTACTGGTTATGGTAGTACTGGTACTGGTAGTACTGGTGGTGGTGGTAGTACTGTTGGTGGTGGTAGTGGTAGTACTGGTGGCTGTAGTAGTGGTAGTACTGAAGGTGGTGGTACTGGTAGTGGTAGTACTGTTGGTGGTAGTACTGGTGGTGGTAGTAATGGTAGTGGTGGTACTGGTGGTGGTGGTACTGGTAGCGGGAGTACTGGTGGTGGTGATACTGGTAGCAGTAGCATTGGTGGTGGTGGTACTGCTGCCCGTAATACTGGTAGTGGTAGTACTGGTGGTGGTGGTACTGGTGGTGGTAGTACTGGTGGTGGTAGTGGTACTGGTTGTGGTAGTACTGGTACTGGTAGTGGTGGTAGTACTGTTGGTGGTGGTAGTTGTAGTACTGGTGGCTGTAGTAGTGGTAATACTGGTGGCTGTAGTACTGGCAGTACTGGTGGTGGTGGTACTGGTAGTACTGGTGGTGGTGGTACTGGTAGTGGTAGTAGTGGTAGTACTGGAGGTGGTGGTACTGGTAGTGGTAGTACTGGTGGTGGTGGTACTGGTAGTACTGGTGGTGGTGGTACTGGTAGTGGTAGTACTGGAGGTGGTGGTACTGGTAGTGGTAGTACTGTTGGTGGTAGTACTGGTGGTGGTAGTACTGGTAGTGGTGGTACTGGTGGTGGTGGTACGGGTAGCGGGAGTACTGGTGGTGGTGGTACTGGTAGCTGTAGCATTGGTGGTGGTGGTACTGCTGCCCGTAATACTGGTAGTGGTAGTACTGGTGGTGGTGGTACTGGTGGTGGCAGTACTGGTGGTGGTAGTGGTACTGGTTATGGTAGTACTGGTACTGGTAGTACTGGTGGTGGTGGTAGTACTGTTGGTGGTGGTAGTGGTAGTACTGGTGGCTGTAGTAGTGGTAGTACTGGTGGCTGTAGTAGTGGTAGTACTGATGGTGGTAGTACTGGTAGTACTGATGGTGGTAGTACTGATAGTACTGGTGATGGTGGTGGTACTGGTAGTGGTAGTACTGGTGGTGGTGGTACTGGTAGTGGAAGAACTGGTGGTGGTGGTACTGGTAGTACTGGTGGTGGTGGTACTGGTAGTGGTGGTAGTGGTAGTACTGGAGGTGGTGGTAGTGGTAGTACTGTTGGTGGTAGTACTGGTGGTGGTAGTACTGGTAGTGGTGGTACTGGTGGTGGTGGTACTGGTAGCGGGAGTACTGGTGGTGGTGGTACTGGTAGCAGTAGCATTGGTGGTGGTGGTACTGCTGCCCGTAATACTGGTAGTGGTAGTACTGGTGGTGGTGGTACTGGTGGTGGTAGTACTGGTAGTACTGATGGTGGTAGTACTGGTAGTACTGGTGGTGGTGGTGGTACTGGTAGTGGTAGTACTGGTGGTGGTGGTACTGGTAGTACTGGTGGTGGTGGTACTGGTAGTGGTAGTAGTGGTAGTACTGGAGGTGGTGGTACTGGTAGTGGTAGTACTGTTGGTGGTAGTACTGGTGGTGGTAGTACTGGTACTGGTAGTACTGGTGGTGGTAGTACTGTTGGTGGTGGTAGTGGTAGTACTGGTGGCTGTAGTAGGGGTAGTACTGGAGGTGGTGATACTGGTAGTGGTAGTACTGTTGGTGGTAGTACTGGTGGTGGTAGTACTGGTAGTGGTGGTACTGGTAGTGGTGGTACTGGTAGCGGGAGTACTGGTGGTGGTGGTACTGGTAGCAGTAGCATTGGTGGTGGTGGTACTGCTGCCCGTAATACTGGTAGTGGTAGTACTGGTGGTGGTGGTACTGGTGGTGGTAGTACTGGTGGTGGTAGTGGTACTGGTTGTGGTAGTACTGGTACTTATAGTACTGGTGGTGGTGGTAGTACTGTTGGTGGTGGTAGCGGGAGTACTGGTGGTGGTGGTACTGGTAGCAGTAGCATTGGGTGTGGTGGTACTGCTGCCCGTAATACTAGTAGTGGTAGTACTGGTGGTGGTGGTACTGGTGGTGGTAGTACTGGTGGTGGTAGTGGTACTGGTTGTGGTAGTACTGGTACTGGTAGTACTGGTGGTGGTGGTAGTACTGTTGGTGGTGGTAGTGGGAGTACTGGTGGCTGTAGTAGTGGTAGTACTGGTGCCTGTGGTAGTGGTAGTACTGGTGGTGGTAGTACTGGTAGTACTGATGGTGGTAGTACTGGTAGTACTGGTGGTGGTGGTGGTACTGGTAGTGGTAGTACTGGTGGTGGTGGTACTGGTAGTACTGGTGGTGGTGGTACTGGTAGTGGTAGTAGTGGTAGTACTGGAGGTGGTGGTACTGGTAGTGGTAGTACTGTTGGTGGTAGTACTGGTGGTGGTAGTACTGGTAGTGGTGGTACTGGTGGTGGTGGTACTGGTAGCGGGAGTACTGGTGGTGGTGGTACTGGTAGCAGTAGCATTGGTGGTGGTGGTACTGCTGCCCGTAATACTGGTAGTGGTAGTACTGGTGGTGGTGGTACTGGTGGTGGTAGTACTGGTGGTGGTAGTGGTACTGGTTATGGTAGTACTGGTACTGGTAGTACTGGTGGTGGTGGTAGTACTGTTGGTGGTGGTAGTGGTAGTACTGGTGGCTGTAGTAGTGGTAGTACTGGAGGTGGTGGTACTGGTAGTGGTAGTACTGTTGGTGGTAGTACTGGTGGTGGTAGTACTGGTAGTGGTGGTACTGGTGGTGGTGGTACTGGTAGCGGGAGTACTGGTGGTGGTGGTACTGGTAGCAGTAGCATTGGTGGTGGTGGTACTGCTGCCCGTAATACTGGTAGTGGTAGTACTGGTGGTGGTGGTACTGGTGGTGGTAGTGCTGGTGGTGGTAGTAGTACTGGTTGTGGTAGTACTGGTACTGGTAGTACTGGTGGTGGTGGTAGTACTGTTGGTGGTGGTAGTTGTAGTACTGGTGGCTGTAGTAGTGGTAGTACTGGTGGCTGTAGTACTGGCAGTACTGGTGGTGGTAGTACTGGTAGTACTGATGGTGGTAGTACTGGTGGTGGTGGTACTGGTAGTAATGGTGTTGGTGGTACTGGTAGTAGTAGTAGTGGTAGTACTGGAGGTGGTGGTACTGGTAGTGGTGGTACTGGTGGTGGTGGTACTGGGAGTACTGGTGGTGGTGGTACTGGTAGCAGTAGCATTGGTGGTGGTGGTACTGCTGCCCGTAATACTGGTAGTGGTAGTACTTGTGGTGGTGGTACTGGTGGTGGTAGTACTGGTGGTGGTAGTGGTACTGGTTGTGGTAGTACTGGTACTCGGAGTACTGGTGGTGGTGGTAGTACTGTTGGTGGTGGTAGTGGGAGTACTGGTAGCTGTAGTAGTGGTAGTACTGGTGGCTGTAGTAGTGGTAGTACTGGTGGTGGTAGTACTGGTAGTACTGATGCTGGTAGTACTGGTAGTACTGGTGGTGGTGGTGGTACTGGTAGTGGTAGTACTGTTGGTGGTGGTAGTGGTAGTACTGGTGGCTGTAGTAGTGGTAGTACTGGAGGTGGTGGTACTGGTAGTGGAAGTACTGTTGGTGGTAGTACTGGTGGTGGTAGTACTGGTAGTGGTGGTACTGGTGGTGGTGGCACTGGTAGCGGGAGAACTGGTGGTGGTGGTACTGGTAGCAGTAGCATTGGTGGTGGTGGTACTGCTGCCCGTAATACTGGTAGTGGTAGTACTGGTGGTGGTGGTACTGGTGGTGGTAGTACTGGTGGTGGTAGTGGTACTGGTTGTGGTAGTACTGGTACTGGTAGTACTGGTGGTGGTGGTAGTACTGTTGGTGGTGGTAGCGGGATTACTGGTGGTGGTGGTACTGGTAGCAGTAGCATTGGTGGTGGTGGTACTGCTGCCCGTAATACTGGTAGTGGTAGTACTGGTGGTGGTGATACTGGTGGTGGTAGTACTGGTGGTGGTAGTGGTACTGGTTGTGGTAGTACTGGTACTGGTAGTACTGGTGGTGGTGGTAGTACTGTTGGTGGTGGTAGTGGGAGTACTGGTGGCTGTAGTAGTGGTAGTAGTGGTGGCTGTAGTAGTGGTAGTACTGGTAGTGGTAGTACTGGTAGTACTGATGGTGGTAGTACTGGTGGTGGTGGTGGTACTGGTAGTGGTAGTACTGGTGGTGGTGGTGGTACTGGTAGTGGTAGTAGTGGTAGTACTGGAGGTGGTGGTACTGGTAGTGGTAGTACTGTTGGTGGTAGTACTGGTGGTGGTACTGGTAGTGGTGGTACTGGTGGTGATGGTACTGGTAGCGGGAGTACTGGTGGTGGTGGTACTGGTAGCAGTAGCATTGGTGGTACTGCTGCCCGTAATACTGGTAGTGGTAGTACTGGTGGTGGTGGTACTGGTGGTGGTAGTACTGGTGGTGGTAGTGGTACTGGTTATGGTTGTACTGGTACTGGTAGTACTGGTGGTGGTGGTAGTACTGTTGGTGGTGGTAGTGGTAGTACTGGTGGCTGTAGTAGTGGTAGTACTGGAGGTGGTGGTACTGGTAGTGGTAGTACTGTTGGTGGTAGTACTGGTGGTGGTAGTAATGGTAGTGGTGGTACTGGTGGTGGTGGTACTGGTAGCGGGAGTACTGGTGGTGGTGATACTGGTAGCAGTAGCATTGGTGGTGGTGGTACTGCTGCCCGTAATACTGGTAGTGGTAGTACTGGTGGTGGTGGTACTGGTAGTACTGGTGGCTGTAGTAGTGGTAGTACTGGAGGTGGTGGTACTGGTAGTGGTAGTACTGTTGGTGGTAGTACTGGTGGTGGTAGTACTGGTAGTGGTGGTACTGGTGGTGGTGGTACTGGTAGCGGGAGTACTGGTGGTGGTGGTACTGGTAGCAGTAGCATTGGTGGTGGTGGTACTGCTGCCCGTAATACTGGTAGTGGTAGTACTGGTGGTGGTGGTACTGGTGGTGGTAGTGCTGGTGGTGGTAGTAGTACTGGTTGTGGTAGTACTGGTACTGGTAGTACTGGTGGTGGTGGTAGTACTGTTGGTGGTGGTAGTTGTAGTACTGGTGGCTGTAGTAGTGGTAGTACTGGTGGCTGTAGTACTGGCAGTACTGGTGGTGGTAGTACTGGTAGTACTGATGGTGGTAGTACTGGTGGTGGTGGTACTGGTAGTAATGGTGTTGGTGGTACTGGTAGTAGTAGTAGTGGTAGTACTGGAGGTGGTGGTACTGGTAGTGGTAGTACTGTTGGTGGTAGTACTGGTGGTGGTAGTACTGGTAGTGGTGGTACTGGTGGTGGTGGTACTGGTAGCGGGAGTACTGGTGGTGGTGGTACTGGTAGCAGTATCATTGGTGGTGGTGGTACTGCTGCCCGTAATACTGGTAGTGGTAGTACTGGTGGTGGTGGTACTGGTGGTGGCAGTACTGGTGGTGGTAGTGGTACTGGTTATGGTAGTACTGGTACTGGTAGTACTGGTGGTGGTGGGTGTACTGTTGGTGGTGGTAGTGGTAGTACTGGTGGCTGTAGTAGTGGTAGTACTGGTGGCTGTAGTACTGGTAGTACTGGTGGCTGTAGTACTGGTAGTACTGATGGTGGTAGTACTGGTAGTACTGGTGATGGTGGTGGTACTGGTAGTGGTAGTACTGGTGGTGGTGGTACTGGTAGTGGAAGAACTGGTGGTGGTGGTACTGGTAGTACTGGTGGCGGTGGTACTGGTAGTGGTAGTAGTGGTAGTACTGGAGGTGGTGGTACTGGTAGTGGTAGTACTGTTGGTGGTAGTACTGGTGGTGGTAGTACTGGTAGTGGTGGTACTGGTGGTGGTGGTACTGGTAGCGGGAGTGCTGGTGGTGGTGGTACTGGTAGCAGTAGCATTGGTGGTGGTGGTACTGCTGCCGTAATACTGGTAGTGGTAGTACTGGTGGTGGTGGTACTGGTGGTGGTAGTACTGGTGGTGGTAGTGGTACTGGTTATGGTAGTACTGGTACTGGTAGTACTGGTGGTGGTGGTAGTACTGTTGGTGGTGGTAGTGGTAGTACTGGTGGCTGTAGTAGTGGTAGTACTCGAGGTGGTGGTACTGGTGGTGGTAGTACTGTTGGTGGTAGTACTGGTGGTGGTAGTACTGGTAGTGGTGGTACTGGTAGTGGTGGTACTGGTAGCGGGAGTACTGGTGGTGGTGGTACTGGTAGCAGTAGCATTGGTGGTGGTGGTACTGCTGCCCATAATACTGGTAGTGGTAGTACTGGTGGTGGTGGTACTGGTGGTGGTAGTACTGGTGGTGGTAGTACTGGTGGTGGTAGTGGTACTGGTTGTGGTAGTACTGGTACTGGTAGTACTGGTGGTGGTGGTAGTACTGTTGGTGGTGGTAGCGGGAGTACTAGTTGTGGTGGTACTGGTAGCAGTAGCATTGGTGGCGGTGGTACTGCTGCCCGTAATACTGGTAGTGGTAGTACTGGTGGTGGTGGTACTGGTGGTGGTAGTACTGGTGGTGGTAGTGGTACTGGTTATGGTAGTACTGGTACTGGTAGTACTGGTGGTGGTGGTAGTACTGTTGGTGGTGGTAGTGGGAGTACTGGTGGCTGTAGTAGTGGTAGTACTGGTGGCTGTAGTAGTGGTAGTACTGGTGGTGGTAGTACTGGTAGTACTGATGGTGGTAGTACTGGTGGTGGTGGTGGTACTGGTAGTGGTAGTACTGGTGGTGTTGGTACTGGTAGTACTGGTGGTGGTGGTACTGGTAGTGGTAGTAGTGGTAGTACTGGAGGTGGTGGTACTGGTAGTGGTAGTACTGTTGGTGGTAGTACTGCTGGTGGTAGTACTGGTAGTGGTGGTACTGGTGGTGGTGGTACTGGTAGCAGTAGCATTGGTGGTGGTGGTACTGCTGCCCGTAATACTGGTAGTGGTAGTACTGGTGGTGGTGGTACTGGTGGTGGTAGTACTGGTGGTGGTAGTGGTACTGGTTGTGGTAGTACTGGTACTGGTAGTACTGGTGGTGGTGGTAGTACTGTTGGTGGTGGTAGTGGTAGTACTGGTGGCTGTAGTAGTGGTAGTACTGGTGGCTGTAGTACTGGCAGTACTGGTGGTGGTAGTACTAGTAGTACTGATGGTGGTAGTCCTGGTAGTACTGGTGGTGGTGGTGGTACTAGTAGTGGTAGTACTGGTGGTGGTGGTACTGGTATTAATGGTGTTGGTGGTACTGGTAGTAGTAGTAGTGGTAGTACTGGAGGTGGTGGTACTGGTAGTGGTAGTACTGTTGGTGGTAATACTGGTGGTGGTAGTACTGGTAGTGGTGGTACTGGTGGTGGTGGTACTGGTAGCGGGAGTACTGGTGGTGGTGGTACTGGTGGTGGTAGTACTGGTGGTGGTAGTGGTACTGGTTATAGTAGTACTGGTACTGGTAGTACTGGTGGCGGTGGTAGTACTGTTGGTGGTGGTAGTTGTAGTACTGGTGGCTGTAGTACTGGCAGTAAAGGTGGTGGTAGTACTGGTAGTACTGATGGTGGTAGTCCTGGTAGTACTGGTGGTGGTGGTGGTACTGGTAGTGGTAGTACTGGTGGTGGTGGTACTGGTAGTGGTAGTAGTGGTAGTACTGGAGGTGGTGGTACTGGTAGTGGTAGTACTGTTGGTGGTAGTACTGGTGGTGGTAGTACTGGTAGTGGTGGTACTGGTGGTGGTACTGGTAGCGGGAGTACTGGTGGTGGTGGTACTGGTAGTGGTAGTACTGGTGGTGGTGGTACTGGTAGTGGTAGTAGTGGTAGTACTGGAGGTGGTGGTACTGGTAGTGGTAGTACTGGTGGTGGTAGTACTGGTGGTGGTAGTACTGGTAGTGGTGGTACTGGTGGTGGTGGTACTGGTAGCGGGAGTACTGGTGGTGGTGGTACTGGTAGCAGTAGCATTGGTGGTGGGGGTACTGGTAGCAGTAGCATTGGTGGTGGTGGTACTGCTGCCCGTAATACTGGTAGTGGTAGTACTGGTGGTGGTGGTACTGGTGGTGGCAGTACTGGTGGTGGTAGTGGTACTGGTTATGGTAGTACTGGTACTGGTAGTACTGGTGGTGGTGGTAGTACTGTTGGTGGTGGTAGTGGTAGTACTGGTGGCTGTTGTAGTGGTAGTACTGGTGGCTGTAGTAGTGGTATTACTGGTGGTGGTAGTACTGATGGTGGTAGTACTGGTGATGGTGGTGGTACTGGTAGTGGTAGTACTAGTGGTGGTGGTACTAGTAGTGGGAGTACTGGTGGTGGTGGTACTGGTAGTACTGGTGGTGGTGGTACTGGTAGTGGTAGTAGTGGTAGTACTGTAGGTGGTGGTACTGGTAGTGGTAGTACTGGTGGTGGTGGTACTGGTGGTGGCAGTACTGGTGGTGGTAGTGGTACTGGTTATGGTAGTACTGGTACTGGTAGTACTGGTGGTGGTGGTAGTACTGTTGGTGGTGGTAGTGGTAGTACTAGTGGCTGTAGTAGTGGTAGTACTGGTGGCTGTAGTAGTGGTAGTACTGGTGGTGGTAGTACTGGTAGTACTGATGGTGGTAGTACTGGTAGTACTGGTGATGGTGGTGGTACTGGTAGTGGTAGTACTGGTGGTGGTGGTACTGGTAGTGGAAGAACTGGTGGTGGTGGTACTGGTAGTACTGGTGGTGGTGGTACTGGTAGTGGTGGTAGTGGTAGTACTGGAGGTGGTGGTAGTGGTAGTACTGTTGGTGGTAGTACTGGTGGTGGTAGTACTGGTAGTGGTGGTACTGGTGGTGGTGGTACTGGTAGCGGTAGTACTGGTGGTGGTGGTACTGGTAGCAGTAGCATTGGTGGTGGTGGTACTGCTGCCCGTAATACTGGTAGTGGTAGTACTGGTGGTGGTGGTACTGGTGTTGGTAGTACTGGTGGTGGTAGTGGTACTGGTTGTGGTAGTACTGGTACTTATAGTACTGGTGGTGGTGGTAGTACTGTTGGTGGTGGTAGCGGGAGTACTGGTGGTGGTGGTACTGGTGGTGGTAGTACTGGTAGTACTGATGGTGGTAGTACTGGTAGTACTGGTGGTGGTGGTGGTACTGGTAGTGGTAGTACTGGTGGTGGTGGTACTGGTAGTACTGGTGGTGGTGGTACTGGTAGTGGTAGTAGTGGTAGTACTGGAGGTGGTGGTACTGGTAGTGGTAGTACTGTTGGTGGTAGTACTGGTGGTGGTAGTACTGGTACTGGTAGTACTGGTGGTGGTGGTAGTACTGTTGGTGGTGGTAGTGGTAGTACTGGTGGCTGTAGTAGGGGTAGTACTGGAGGTGGTGATACTGGTAGTGGTAGTACTGTTGGTGGTAGTACTGGTGGTGGTAGTACTGGTAGTGGTGGTACTGGTAGTGGTGGTACTGGTAGCGGGAGTACTGGTGGTGGTGGTACTGGTAGCAGTAGCATTGGTGGTGGTGGTACTGCTGCCCGTAATACTGGTAGTGGTAGTACTGGTGGTGGTGGTACTGGTGGTGGTAGTACTGGTGGTGGTAGTGGTACTGGTTGTGGTAGTACTGGTACTTATAGTACTGGTGGTGGTGGTAGTACTGTTGGTGGTGGTAGCGGGAGTACTGGTGGTGGTGGTACTGGTAGCAGTAGCATTGGGTGTGGTGGTACTGCTGCCCGTAATACTAGTAGTGGTAGTACTGGTGGTGGTGGTACTGGTGGTGGTAGTACTGGTGGTGGTAGTGGTACTGGTTGTGGTAGTACTGGTACTGGTAGTACTGGTGGTGGTGGTAGTACTGTTGGTGGTGGTAGTGGGAGTACTGGTGGCTGTAGTAGTGGTAGTACTGGTGCCTGTGGTAGTGGTAGTACTGGTGGTGGTAGTACTGGTAGTACTGATGGTGGTAGTACTGGTAGTACTGGTGGTGGTGGTGGTACTGGTAGTGGTAGTACTGGTGGTGGTGGTACTGGTAGTACTGGTGGTGGTGGTAATGGTAGTGGTAGTAGTGGTAGTACTGGAGGTGGTGGTACTGGTAGTGGTAGTACTGTTGGTGGTAGTACTGGTGGTGGTAGTACTGGTAGTGGTGGTACTGGTGGTGGTGGTACTGGTAGCGGGCGTACTGGTGGTGGTGATACTGGTAGCAGTAGCATTGGTGGTGGTGGTACTGCTGCCTGTAATACTGGTAGTGGTAGTACTGGTGGTGGTGGTACTGGTGGTGGTAGTACTGGTGGTGGTAGAGGTACTGGTTATGGTAGTACTGGTACTGGTAGTACTGGTGGTGGTGGTAGTACTGGTGGTGGTGGTAGTGGTAGTACTGGTGGCTGTAGTAGTGGTAGTACTGGAGGTGGTGGTACTGGTAGTGGTAGTACTGTTGGTGGTAGTACTGGTGGTGGTAGTACTGGTAGTGGTGGTACTGGTGGTGGTGGTACTGGTAGCGGGAGTACTGGTGGTGGTGGCACTGGTAGCAGTAGCATTGGTGGTGGTGGTACTGCTGCCCGTAATACTGGTAGTGGTAGTACTGGTGGTGGTGGTACTGGTGGTGGTAGTACTGGTGGTGGTAGTAGTACTGGTTGTGGTAGTACTGGTACTGGTAGTACTGGTGGTGGTGGTAGTACTGTTGGTGGTGGTAGTTGTAGTACTGGTGGCTGTAGTAGTGGTAGTACTGGTGGCTGTAGTACTGGCAGTACTGGTGGTGGTAGTACTGGTAGTACTGATGGTGGTAGTACTGGTGGTGGTGGTACTGGTAGTAATGGTGTTGGTGGTACTGGTAGTAGTAGAAGTGGTAGTACGGGAGGTGGTGGTACTGGTAGTGGTAGTACTGTTGGTGGTAGTACTGGTGGTGGTAGTACTGGTAGTGGTGGTACTGGTGGTGGTGGTACTGGTAGCGGGAGTACTGGTGGTGGTGGTACTGGTAGCAGTATCATTGGTGGTGGTGGTACTGCTGCCCGTAATACTGGTAGTGGTAGTACTGGTGGTGGTGGTACTGGTGGTGGCAGTACTGGTGGTGGTAGTGGTACTGGTTATGGTAGTACTGGTACTGGTAGTACTGGTGGTGGTGGGTGTACTGTTGGTGGTGGTAGTGGTAGTACTGGTGGCTGTAGTAGTGGTAGTACTGGTGGCTGTAGTAGTGGTAGTACTGGTGGCTGTAGTACTGGTAGTACTGATGGTGGTAGTACTGGTAGTACTGGTGATGGTGGTGGTACTGGTAGTGGTAGTACTGGTGGTGGTGGTACTGGTAGTGGAAGAACTGGTGGCGGTGGTACTGGTAGTACTGGTGGCGGTGGTACTGGTAGTGGTAGTAGTGGTAGTACTGGAGGTGGTGGTACTGGTAGTGGTAGTACTGTTGGTGGTAGTACTGGTGGTGGTAGTACTGGTAGTGGTGGTACTGGTGGTGGTGGTACTGGTAGCGGGATTGCTGGTGGTGGTGGTACTGGTAGCAGTAGCATTGGTGGTGGTGGTACTGCTGCCCGTAATACTGGTAGTGGTAGTACTGGTGGTGGTACTGATGGTGGTAGTACTGGTGGTGGTAGTGGTACTTGTTATGGTAGTACTGGTACTGGTAGTACTGGTGGTGGTGGTAGTACTGTTGGTGGTGGTAGTGGTAGTACTGGTGGCTGTAGTAGTGGTAGTACTCGAGGTGGTGGTACTGGTAGTGGTAGTACTGTTGGTGGTAGTACTGGTGGTGGTAGTACTGGTAGTGGTGGTACTGGTAGTGGTGGTACTGGTAGCGGGAGTACTGGTGGTGGTGGTACTGGTAGCAGTAGCATTGGTGGTGGTGGTACTGCTGCCCATAATACTGGTAGTGGTAGTACTGGTGGTGGTGGTACTGGTGGTGGTAGTACTGGTGGTGGTAGTACTGGTGGTGGTAGTGGTACTGGTGGTGGTAGTACTGGTACTGGTAGTACTGGTGGTGGTGGTAGTACTGTTGGTGGTGGTAGCGGGAGTACTAGTGGTGGTGGTACTGGTAGCAGTAGCATTGGTGGCGGTGGTACTGCTGCCCATAATACTGGTAGTGGTAGTACTGGTGGTGGTGGTACTGGTGGTGGTAGTACTGGTGGTGGTAGTGGTACTGGTTATGGTAGTACTGGTACTGGTAGTACTGGTGGTGGTGGTAGTACTGTTGGTGGTGGTAGTGGGAGTACTGGTGGCTGTAGTAGTGGTAGTACTGGTGGCTGTAGTAGTGGTAGTACTGGTGGTGGTAGTACTGGTAGTACTGATGGTGGTAGTACTGGTGGTGGTGGTGGTACTGGTAGTACTGGTGGTGGTGGTACTGGTAGTACTGGTGGTGGTGGTACTGGTAGTGGTAGTAGTGGTAGTACTGGAGGTGGTGGTACTGGTAGTGGTAGTACTGTTGGTGGTAGTACTGCTGGTGGTAGTACTGGTAGTGGTGGTACTGGTGGTGGTGGTACTGGTAGCAGTAGCATTGGTGGTGGTGGTACTGCTGCCTGTAATACTGGTAGAGGTAGTACTGGTGGTGGTGGTACTGGTGGTGGTAGTACTGGTGGTGGTAGTGGTACTGGTTGTGGTAGTACTGGTACTGGTAGTACTGGTGGTGGTGGTAGTACTGTTGGTGGTGGTAGTGGTAGTACTGGTGGCTGTAGTAGTGGTAGTACTGGTGGCTGTAGTACTGGCAGTACTGGTGGTGGTAGTACTAGTAGTACTGATGGTGGTAGTCCTGGTAGTACTGGTGGTGGTGGTGGTACTGGTAGTGGTAGTACTGGTGGTGGTGGTACTGGTAGTAATGGTGTTGGTGGTACTGGTAGTAGTAGTAGTGGTAGTACTGGAGGTGGTGGTACTGGTAGTGGTAGTACTGTTGGTGGTAGTACTGGTGGTGGTAGTACTGGTAGTGGTGGTACTGGTGGTGGTGGTACTGGTGGTGGTAGTGGTACTGGTTGTAGTAGTACTGGTACTGGTAGTACTGGTGGCGGTGGTAGTACTGTTGGTGGTGGTAGTTGTAGTACTGGTGGTTGTAGTAGTGGTAGTACTGGTGGCTGTAGTACTGGCAGTAAAGGTGGTGGTAGTACTGGTAGTACTGATGGTGGTAGTCCTGGTAGTACTGGTGGTGGTGGTGGTGGTACTGGTAGTGGTAGTACTGGTGGTGGTGGTACTGGTAGTGGTAGTAGTGGTAATACTGGAGGTGGTGGTACTGGTAGTGGTAGTACTGTTGGTGGTAGTACTGGTGGTGGTAGTACTGGTAGTGGTGGTACTGGTGGTGGTGGTACTGGTAGCGGGAGTACTGGTGGTGGTGGTACTGGTAGTGGTAGTACTGGTGGTGGTGGTACTGGTAGTGGTATTACTGGTGGTGGTAGTGGTACTGGTTATGGTAGTACTGGTACTGGTAGTACTGGTGGTGGTGGTAGTACTGTTGGTGGTGGTAGTGGTAGTACTGGTGGCTGTAGTAGTGGTAGTACTGGAGGTGGTGGTACTGGTAGTGGTAGTACTGTTGGTGGTAGTACTGGTGGTGGTAGTACTGGTAGTGGTGGTACTGGTGGTGGTGGTACTGGTAGCGGGAGTACTGGTGGTGGTGGTACTGGTAGCAGTAGCATTGGTGGTGGTGGTACTGCTGCCCGTAATACTGGTAGTGGTAGTACTGGTACTGGTAGTACTGGTGGTGGTGGTAGTACTGTTGGTGGTGGTAGTGGTAGTACTGGTGGCTGTAGTAGTGGTAGTACTGGTGGCTGTAGTAGTGGTAGTACTGATGGTGGTAGTACTGGTAGTACTGATGGTGGTAGTACTGGTAGTACTGGTGATGGTGGTGGTACTGGTAGTGGTAGTACTGGTGGTGGTGGTACTGGTAGTGGAAGAACTGGTGGTGGTGGTACTGGTAGTACTGGTGGTGGTGGTACTGGTAGTTGTGGTAGTGGTAGTACTGGAGGTGGTGGTAGTGGTAGTACTGTTGGTGGTAGTACTGGTGGTGGTAGTACTGGTAGTGGTGGTACTGGTGGTGGTGGTACTGGTAGCGGGAGTACTGGTGGTGGTGGTACTGGTAGCAGTAGCATTGGTGGTGGTGGTACTGCTGCCCGTAATACTGGTAGTGGTAGTACTGGTGGTGGTGGTACTGGTGGTGGTAGTACTGGTAGTACTGATGGTGGTAGTACTGGTAGTACTGGTGGTGGTGGTGGTACTGGTAGTGGTAGTACTGGTGGTGGTGGTACTGGTCTTACTGGTGGTGGTGGTACTGGTAGTGGTAGTAGTGGTAGTACTGGAGGTGGTGGTACTGGTAGTGGTAGTACTGTTGGTGGTAGTACTGGTGGTGGTAGTACTGGTACTGGTAGTACTGGTGGTGGTAGTACTGTTGGTGGTGGTAGTGGTAGTACTGGTGGCTGTAGTAGGGGTAGTACTGGAGGTGGTGATACTGGTAGTGGTAGTACTGTTGGTGGTAGTACTGGTGGTGGTAGTACTGGTAGTGGTGGTACTGGTAGTGGTGGTACTGGTAGCGGGAGTACTGGTGGTGGTGGTACTGGTAGCAGTAGCATTGGTGGTGGTGGTACTGCTGCCCGTAATACTGGTAGTGGTAGTACTGGTGGTGGTGGTACTGGTGGTGGTAGTACTGGTGGTGGTAGTGGTACTGGTTGTGGTAGTACTGGTACTTATAGTACTGGTGGTGGTGGTAGTACTGTTGGTGGTGGTAGCGGGAGTACTGGTGGTGGTGGTACTGGTAGCAGTAGCATTGGGTGTGGTGGTACTGCTGCCCGTAATACTAGTAGTGGTAGTACTGGTGGTGGTGGTACTGGTGGTGGTAGTACTGGTGGTGGTAGTGGTACTGGTTGTGGTAGTACTGGTACTGGTAGTACTGGTGGTGGTGGTAGTACTGTTGGTGGTGGTAGTGGGAGTACTGGTGGCTGTAGTAGTGGTAGTACTGGTGCCTGTGGTAGTGGTAGTACTGGTGGTGGTAGTACTGGTAGTACTGATGGTGGTAGTACTGGTAGTACTGGTGGTGGTGGTGGTACTGGTAGTGGTAGTACTGGTGGTGGTGGTACTGGTAGTACTGGTGGTGGTGGTACTGGTAGTGGTAGTAGTGGTAGTACTGGAGGTGGTGGTACTGGTAGTGGTAGTACTGTTGGTGGTAGTACTGGTGGTGGTAGTACTGGTAGTGGTGGTACTGGTGGTGGTGGTACTGGTAGCGGGAGTACTGGTGGTGGTGGTACTGGTAGCAGTAGCATTGGTGGTGGTGGTACTGCTGCCCGTAATACTGGTAGTGGTAGTACTGGTGGTGGTGGTACTGGTGGTGGTAGTACTGGTGGTGGTAGTGGTACTGGTTATGGTAGTACTGGTACTGGTAGTACTGGTGGTGGTGGTAGTACTGTTGGTGGTGGTAGTGGTAGTACTGGTGGCTGTAGTAGTGGTAGTACTGGAGGTGGTGGTACTGGTAGTGGTAGTACTGTTGGTGGTAGTACTGGTGGTGGTAGTACTGGTAGTGGTGGTACTGGTGGTGGTGGTACTGGTAGCGGGAGTACTGGTGGTGGTGGTACTGGTAGCAGTAGCATTGGTGGTGGTGGTACTGCTGCCCGTAATACTGGTAGTGGTAGTACTGGTGGTGGTGGTACTGGTGGTGGTAGTGCTGGTGGTGGTAGTAGTACTGGTTGTGGTAGTACTGGTACTGGTAGTACTGGTGGTGGTGGTAGTACTGTTGGTGGTGGTAGTTGTAGTACTGGTGGCTGTAGTAGTGGTAGTACTGGTGGCTGTAGTACTGGCAGTACTGGTGGTGGTAGTACTGGTAGTACTGATGGTGGTAGTACTGGTGGTGGTGGTACTGGTAGTAATGGTGTTGGTGGTACTGGTAGTAGTAGTAGTGGTAGTACTGGAGGTGGTGGTACTGGTAGTGGTAGTACTGTTGGTGGTAGTACTGGTGGTGGTAGTACTGGTAGTGGTGGTACTGGTGGTGGTGGTACTGGTAGCGGGAGTACTGGTGGTGGTGGTACTGGTAGCAGTGTCATTGGTGGTGGTGGTACTGCTGCCCGTAATACTGGTAGTGGTAGTACTGGTGGTGGTGGTACTGGTGGTGGCAGTACTGGTGGTGGTAGTGGTACTGGTTATGGTAGTACTGGTACTGGTAGTACTGGTGGTGGTGGGTGTACTGTTGGTGGTGGTAGTGGTAGTACTGGTGGCTGTAGTAGTGGTAGTACTGGTGGCTGTAGTAGTGGTAGTACTGGTGGCTGTAGTACTGGTAGTACTGATGGTGGTAGTACTGGTAGTACTGGTGATGGTGGTGGTACTGGTAGTGGTAGTACTGGTGGTGGTGGTACTGGTAGTGGAAGAACTGGTGGTGGTGGTACTGGTAGTACTGGTGGCGGTGGTACTGGTAGTGGTAGTAGTGGTAGTACTGGAGGTGGTGGTACTGGTAGTGGTAGTACTGTTGGTGGTAGTACTGGTGGTGGTAGTACTGCTAGTGGTGGTACTGGTGGTGGTGGTACTGGTAGCGGGAGTGCTGGTGGTGGTGGTACTGGTAGCAGTAGCATTGGTGGTGGTGGTACTGCTTCCCGTAATACTGGTAGTGGTAGTACTGGTGGTGGTGGTACTGGTGGTGGTAGTACTGGTGGTGGTAGTGGTACTGGTTATGGTAGTACTGGTACTGGTAGTACTGGTGGTGGATGAAGTACTGTTGGTGGTGGTAGTGGTAGTACTGGTGGCTGTAGTAGTGGTAGTACTCGAGGTGGTGGTACTGGTAGTGGTAGTACTGTTGGTGGTAGTACTGGTGGTGGTAGTACTGGTAGTGGTGGTACTGGTAGTGGTGGTACTGGTAGCGGGAGTACTGGTGGTGGTGGTACTGGTAGCAGTAGCATTGGTGGTGGTGGTACTGCTGCCCATAATACTGGTAGTGGTAGTACTGGTGGTGGTGGTACTGGTGGTGGTAGTACTGGTGGTGGTAGTACTGGTGGTGGTAGTGGTACTGGTTGTGGTAGTACTGGTACTGGTAGTACTGGTGGTGGTGGTAGTACTGTTGGTGGTGGTAGCGGGAGTACTAGTGGTGGTGGTACTGGTAGCAGTAGCATTGGTGGCGGTGGTACTGCTGCCCGTAATACTGGTAGTGGTAGTACTGGTGGTGGTGGTACTGGTGGTGGTAGTACTGGTGGTGGTAGTGGTACTGGTTATGGTAGTACTGGTACTGGTAGTACTGGTGGTGGTGGTAGTACTGTTGGTGGTGGTAGTGGGAGTACTGGTGGCTGTAGTAGTGGTAGTACTGGTGGCTGTAGTAGTGGTAGTACTGGTGGTGGTAGTACTGGTAGTACTGATGGTGGTAGTACTGGTGGTGGTGGTGGTACTGGTAGTGGTAGTACTGGTGGTGTTGGTACTGGTAGTACTGGTGGTGGTGGTACTGGTAGTGGTAGTAGTGGTAGTACTGGAGGTGGTGGTACTGGTAGTGGTAGTACTGTTGGTGGTAGTACTGCTGGTGGTAGTACTGGTAGTGGTGGTACTGGTGGTGGTGGTACTGGTAGCAGTAGCATTGGTGGTGGTGGTACTGCTGCCCGTAATACTGGTAGTGGTAGTACTGGTGGTGGTGGTACTGGTGGTGGTAGTACTGGTGGTGGTAGTGGTACTGGTTGTGGTAGTACTGGTACTGGTAGTACTGGTGGTGGTGGTAGTACTGTTGGTGGTGGTAGTGGTAGTACTGGTGGCTGTAGTAGTGGTAGTACTGGTGGCTGTAGTACTGGCAGTACTGGTGGTGGTAGTACTAGTAGTACTGATGGTGGTAGTCCTGGTAGTACTGGTGGTGGTGTTGGTACTAGTAGTGGTAGTACTGGTGGTGGTGGTACTGGTATTAATGGTGTTGGTGGTACTGGTAGTAGTAGTAGTGGTAGTACTGGAGGTGGTGGTACTGGTAGTGGTAGTACTGTTGGTGGTAGTACTGGTGGTGGTAGTACTGGTAGTGGTGGTACTGGTGGTGGTGGTACTGGTAGCGGGAGTACTGGTGGTGGTGGTACTGGTGGTGGTAGTACTGGTGGTGGTAGTGGTACTGGTTATAGTAGTACTGGTACTGGTAGTACTGGTGGCGGTGGTAGTACTGTTGGTGGTGGTAGTTGTAGTACTGGTGGCTGTAGTACTGGCAGTAAAGGTGGTGGTAGTACTGGTAGTACTGATGGTGGTAGTCCTGGTAGTACTGGTGGTGGTGGTGGTACTGGTAGTGGTAGTACTGGTGGTGGTGGTACTGGTAGTGGTAGTAGTGGTAGTACTGGAGGTGGTGGTACTGGTAGTGGTAGTACTGTTGGTGGTAGTACTGGTGGTGGTAGTACTGGTAGTGGTGGTACTGGTGGTGGTACTGGTAGCGGGAGTACTGGTGGTGGTGGTACTGGTAGTGGTAGTACTGGTGGTGGTGGTACTGGTAGTGGTAGTAGTGGTAGTACTGGAGGTGGTGGTACTGGTAGTGGTAGTACTGGTGGTGGTAGTACTGGTGGTGGTAGTACTGGTAGTGGTGGTACTGGTGGTGGTGGTACTGGTAGCGGGAGTACTGGTGGTGGTGGTACTGGTAGCAGTAGCATTGGTGGTGGTGGTACTGCTGCCCGTAATACTGGTAGTGGTAGTACTGGTGGTGGTGGTACTGGTGGTGGCAGTACTGGTGGTGGTAGTGGTACTGGTTATGGTAGTACTGGTACTGGTAGTACTGGTGGTGGTGGTAGTACTGTTGGTGGTGGTACTGGTGGTGGTAGTACTGGTAGTGGTGGTACTGGTGGTGGTGGTACTGGTGGTGGTAGTGGTACTGGTTGTAGTAGTACTGGTACTGGTAGTACTGGTGGCGGTGGTAGTACTGTTGGTGGTGGTAGTTGTAGTACTGGTGGTTGTAGTAGTGGTAGTACTGGTGGCTGTAGTACTGGCAGTAAAGGTGGTGGTAGTACTGGTAGTACTGATGGTGGTAGTCCTGGTAGTACTGGTGGTGGTGGTGGTGGTACTGGTAGTGGTAGTACTGGTGGTGGTGGTACTGGTAGTGGTAGTAGTGGTAATACTGGAGGTGGTGGTACTGGTAGTGGTAGTACTGTTGGTGGTAGTACTGGTGGTGGTAGTACTGGTAGTGGTGGTACTGGTGGTGGTGGTACTGGTAGCGGGAGTACTGGTGGTGGTGGTACTGGTAGTGGTAGTACTGGTGGTGGTGGTACTGGTAGTGGTATTACTGGTGGTGGTAGTGGTACTGGTTATGGTAGTACTGGTACTGGTAGTACTGGTGGTGGTGGTAGTACTGTTGGTGGTGGTAGTGGTAGTACTGGTGGCTGTAGTAGTGGTAGTACTGGAGGTGGTGGTACTGGTAGTGGTAGTACTGTTGGTGGTAGTACTGGTGGTGGTAGTACTGGTAGTGGTGGTACTGGTGGTGGTGGTACTGGTAGCGGGAGTACTGGTGGTGGTGGTACTGGTAGCAGTAGCATTGGTGGTGGTGGTACTGCTGCCCGTAATACTGGTAGTGGTAGTACTGGTACTGGTAGTACTGGTGGTGGTGGTAGTACTGTTGGTGGTGGTAGTGGTAGTACTGGTGGCTGTAGTAGTGGTAGTACTGGTGGCTGTAGTAGTGGTAGTACTGATGGTGGTAGTACTGGTAGTACTGATGGTGGTAGTACTGGTAGTACTGGTGATGGTGGTGGTACTGGTAGTGGTAGTACTGGTGGTGGTGGTACTGGTAGTGGAAGAACTGGTGGTGGTGGTACTGGTAGTACTGGTGGTGGTGGTACTGGTAGTTGTGGTAGTGGTAGTACTGGAGGTGGTGGTAGTGGTAGTACTGTTGGTGGTAGTACTGGTGGTGGTAGTACTGGTAGTGGTGGTACTGGTGGTGGTGGTACTGGTAGCGGGAGTACTGGTGGTGGTGGTACTGGTAGCAGTAGCATTGGTGGTGGTGGTACTGCTGCCCGTAATACTGGTAGTGGTAGTACTGGTGGTGGTGGTACTGGTGGTGGTAGTACTGGTAGTACTGATGGTGGTAGTACTGGTAGTACTGGTGGTGGTGGTGGTACTGGTAGTGGTAGTACTGGTGGTGGTGGTACTGGTCTTACTGGTGGTGGTGGTACTGGTAGTGGTAGTAGTGGTAGTACTGGAGGTGGTGGTACTGGTAGTGGTAGTACTGTTGGTGGTAGTACTGGTGGTGGTAGTACTGGTACTGGTAGTACTGGTGGTGGTAGTACTGTTGGTGGTGGTAGTGGTAGTACTGGTGGCTGTAGTAGGGGTAGTACTGGAGGTGGTGATACTGGTAGTGGTAGTACTGTTGGTGGTAGTACTGGTGGTGGTAGTACTGGTAGTGGTGGTACTGGTAGTGGTGGTACTGGTAGCGGGAGTACTGGTGGTGGTGGTACTGGTAGCAGTAGCATTGGTGGTGGTGGTACTGCTGCCCGTAATACTGGTAGTGGTAGTACTGGTGGTGGGCGTACTGGTGGTGGTAGTACTGGTGGTGGTAGTGGTACTGGTTGTGGTAGTACTGGTACTTATAGTACTGGTGGTGGTGGTAGTACTGTTGGTGGTGGTAGCGGGAGTACTGGTGGTGGTGGTACTGGTAGCAGTAGCATTGGGTGTGGTGGTACTGCTGCCCGTAATACTAGTAGTGGTAGTACTGGTGGTGGTGGTACTGGTGGTGGTAGTACTGGTGGTGGTAGTGGTACTGGTTGTGGTAGTACTGGTACTGGTAGTACTGGTGGTGGTGGTAGTACTGTTGGTGGTGGTAGTGGGAGTACTGGTGGCTGTAGTAGTGGTAGTACTGGTGCCTGTGGTAGTGGTAGTACTGGTGGTGGTAGTACTGGTAGTACTGATGGTGGTAGTACTGGTAGTACTGGTGGTGGTGGTGGTACTGGTAGTGGTAGTACTGGTGGTGGTGGTACTGGTAGTACTGGTGGTGGTGGTACTGGTAGTGGTAGTAGTGGTAGTACTGGAGGTGGTGGTACTGGTAGTGGTAGTACTGTTGGTGGTAGTACTGGTGGTGGTAGTACTGGTAGTGGTGGTACTGGTGGTGGTGGTACTGGTAGCGGGAGTACTGGTGGTGGTGGTACTGGTAGCAGTAGCATTGGTGGTGGTGGTACTGCTGCCCGTAATACTGGTAGTGGTAGTACTGGTGGTGGTGGTACTGGTGGTGGTAGTACTGGTGGTGGTAGTGGTACTGGTTATGGTAGTACTGGTACTGGTAGTACTGGTGGTGGTGGTAGTACTGTTGGTGGTGGTAGTGGTAGTACTGGTGGCTGTAGTAGTGGTAGTACTGGAGGTGGTGGTACTGGTAGTGGTAGTACTGTTGGTGGTAGTACTGGTGGTGGTAGTACTGGTAGTGGTGGTACTGGTGGTGGTGGTACTGGTAGCGGGAGTACTGGTGGTGGTGGTACTGGTAGCAGTAGCATTGGTGGTGGTGGTACTGCTGCCCGTAATACTGGTAGTGGTAGTACTGGTGGTGGTGGTACTGGTGGTGGTAGTGCTGGTGGTGGTAGTAGTACTGGTTGTGGTAGTACTGGTACTGGTAGTACTGGTGGTGGTGGTAGTACTGTTGGTGGTGGTAGTTGTAGTACTGGTGGCTGTAGTAGTGGTAGTACTGGTGGCTGTAGTACTGGCAGTACTGGTGGTGGTAGTACTGGTAGTACTGATGGTGGTAGTACTGGTGGTGGTGGTACTGGTAGTAATGGTGTTGGTGGTACTGGTAGTAGTAGTAGTGGTAGTACTGGAGGTGGTGGTACTGGTAGTGGTAGTACTGTTGGTGGTAGTACTGGTGGTGGTAGTACTGGTAGTGGTGGTACTGGTGGTGGTGGTACTGGTAGCGGGAGTACTGGTGGTGGTGGTACTGGTAGCAGTGTCATTGGTGGTGGTGGTACTGCTGCCCGTAATACTGGTAGTGGTAGTACTGGTGGTGGTGGTACTGGTGGTGGCAGTACTGGTGGTGGTAGTGGTACTGGTTATGGTAGTACTGGTACTGGTAGTACTGGTGGTGGTGGGTGTACTGTTGGTGGTGGTAGTGGTAGTACTGGTGGCTGTAGTAGTGGTAGTACTGGTGGCTGTAGTAGTGGTAGTACTGGTGGCTGTAGTACTGGTAGTACTGATGGTGGTAGTACTGGTAGTACTGGTGATGGTGGTGGTACTGGTAGTGGTAGTACTGGTGGTGGTGGTACTGGTAGTGGAAGAACTGGTGGTGGTGGTACTGGTAGTACTGGTGGCGGTGGTACTGGTAGTGGTAGTAGTGGTAGTACTGGAGGTGGTGGTACTGGTAGTGGTAGTACTGTTGGTGGTAGTACTGGTGGTGGTAGTACTGCTAGTGGTGGTACTGGTGGTGGTGGTACTGGTAGCGGGAGTGCTGGTGGTGGTGGTACTGGTAGCAGTAGCATTGGTGGTGGTGGTACTGCTTCCCGTAATACTGGTAGTGGTAGTACTGGTGGTGGTGGTACTGGTGGTGGTAGTACTGGTGGTGGTAGTGGTACTGGTTATGGTAGTACTGGTACTGGTAGTACTGGTGGTGGATGAAGTACTGTTGGTGGTGGTAGTGGTAGTACTGGTGGCTGTAGTAGTGGTAGTACTCGAGGTGGTGGTACTGGTAGTGGTAGTACTGTTGGTGGTAGTACTGGTGGTGGTAGTACTGGTAGTGGTGGTACTGGTAGTGGTGGTACTGGTAGCGGGAGTACTGGTGGTGGTGGTACTGGTAGCAGTAGCATTGGTGGTGGTGGTACTGCTGCCCATAATACTGGTAGTGGTAGTACTGGTGGTGGTGGTACTGGTGGTGGTAGTACTGGTGGTGGTAGTACTGGTGGTGGTAGTGGTACTGGTTGTGGTAGTACTGGTACTGGTAGTACTGGTGGTGGTGGTAGTACTGTTGGTGGTGGTAGCGGGAGTACTAGTGGTGGTGGTACTGGTAGCAGTAGCATTGGTGGCGGTGGTACTGCTGCCCGTAATACTGGTAGTGGTAGTACTGGTGGTGGTGGTACTGGTGGTGGTAGTACTGGTGGTGGTAGTGGTACTGGTTATGGTAGTACTGGTACTGGTAGTACTGGTGGTGGTGGTAGTACTGTTGGTGGTGGTAGTGGGAGTACTGGTGGCTGTAGTAGTGGTAGTACTGGTGGCTGTAGTAGTGGTAGTACTGGTGGTGGTAGTACTGGTAGTACTGATGGTGGTAGTACTGGTGGTGGTGGTGGTACTGGTAGTGGTAGTACTGGTGGTGTTGGTACTGGTAGTACTGGTGGTGGTGGTACTGGTAGTGGTAGTAGTGGTAGTACTGGAGGTGGTGGTACTGGTAGTGGTAGTACTGTTGGTGGTAGTACTGCTGGTGGTAGTACTGGTAGTGGTGGTACTGGTGGTGGTGGTACTGGTAGCAGTAGCATTGGTGGTGGTGGTACTGCTGCCCGTAATACTGGTAGTGGTAGTACTGGTGGTGGTGGTACTGGTGGTGGTAGTACTGGTGGTGGTAGTGGTACTGGTTGTGGTAGTACTGGTACTGGTAGTACTGGTGGTGGTGGTAGTACTGTTGGTGGTGGTAGTGGTAGTACTGGTGGCTGTAGTAGTGGTAGTACTGGTGGCTGTAGTACTGGCAGTACTGGTGGTGGTAGTACTAGTAGTACTGATGGTGGTAGTCCTGGTAGTACTGGTGGTGGTGTTGGTACTAGTAGTGGTAGTACTGGTGGTGGTGGTACTGGTATTAATGGTGTTGGTGGTACTGGTAGTAGTAGTAGTGGTAGTACTGGAGGTGGTGGTACTGGTAGTGGTAGTACTGTTGGTGGTAGTACTGGTGGTGGTAGTACTGGTAGTGGTGGTACTGGTGGTGGTGGTACTGGTAGCGGGAGTACTGGTGGTGGTGGTACTGGTGGTGGTAGTACTGGTGGTGGTAGTGGTACTGGTTATAGTAGTACTGGTACTGGTAGTACTGGTGGCGGTGGTAGTACTGTTGGTGGTGGTAGTTGTAGTACTGGTGGCTGTAGTACTGGCAGTAAAGGTGGTGGTAGTACTGGTAGTACTGATGGTGGTAGTCCTGGTAGTACTGGTGGTGGTGGTGGTACTGGTAGTGGTAGTACTGGTGGTGGTGGTACTGGTAGTGGTAGTAGTGGTAGTACTGGAGGTGGTGGTACTGGTAGTGGTAGTACTGTTGGTGGTAGTACTGGTGGTGGTAGTACTGGTAGTGGTGGTACTGGTGGTGGTACTGGTAGCGGGAGTACTGGTGGTGGTGGTACTGGTAGTGGTAGTACTGGTGGTGGTGGTACTGGTAGTGGTAGTAGTGGTAGTACTGGAGGTGGTGGTACTGGTAGTGGTAGTACTGGTGGTGGTAGTACTGGTGGTGGTAGTACTGGTAGTGGTGGTACTGGTGGTGGTGGTACTGGTAGCGGGAGTACTGGTGGTGGTGGTACTGGTAGCAGTAGCATTGGTGGTGGTGGTACTGCTGCCCGTAATACTGGTAGTGGTAGTACTGGTGGTGGTGGTACTGGTGGTGGCAGTACTGGTGGTGGTAGTGGTACTGGTTATGGTAGTACTGGTACTGGTAGTACTGGTGGTGGTGGTAGTACTGTTGGTGGTGGTAGTGGTAGTACTGGTGGCTGTTGTAGTGGTAGTACTGGTGGCTGTAGTAGTGGTAGTACTGGTGGTGGTAGTACTGATGGTGGTAGTACTGGTGATGGTGGTGGTACTGGTAGTGGTAGTACTAGTGGTGGTGGTACTAGTAGTGGGAGTACTGGTGGTGGTGGTACTGGTAGTACTGGTGGTGGTGGTACTGGTAGTGGTAGTAGTGGTAGTACTGTAGGTGGTGGTACTGGTAGTGGTAGTACTGGTGGTGGTGGTACTGGTGGTGGCAGTACTGGTGGTGGTAGTGGTACTGGTTATGGTAGTACTGGTACTGGTAGTACTGGTGGTGGTGGTAGTACTGTTGGTGGTGGTAGTGGTAGTACTGGTGGCTGTAGTAGTGGTAGTACTGGTGGCTGTAGTAGTGGTAGTACTGGTGGTGGTAGTACTGGTAGTACTGATGGTGGTAGTACTGGTAGTACTGGTGATGGTGGTGGTACTGGTAGTGGTAGTACTGGTGGTGGTGGTACTGGTAGTGGAAGAACTGGTGGTGGTGGTACTGGTAGTACTGGTGGTGGTGGTACTGGTAGTGGTGGTAGTGGTAGTACTGGAGGTGGTGGTAGTGGTAGTACTGTTGGTGGTAGTACTGGTGGTGGTAGTACTGGTAGTGGTGGTACTGGTGGTGGTGGTACTGGTAGCGGGAGTACTGGTGGTGGTGGTACTGGTAGCAGTAGCATTGGTGGTGGTGGTACTGCTGCCCGTAATACTGGTAGTGGTAGTACTGGTGGTGGTGGTACTGGTGGTGGTAGTACTGGTGGTGGTAGTGGTACTGGTTGTGGTAGTACTGGTACTTATAGTACTGGTGGTGGTGGTAGTACTGTTGGTGGTGGTAGCGGGAGTACTGGTGGTGGTGGTACTGGTGGTGGTAGTACTGGTAGTACTGATGGTGGTAGTACTGGTAGTACTGGTGGTGGTGGTGGTACTGGTAGTGGTAGTACTGGTGGTGGTGGTACTGGTAGTACTGGTGGTGGTGGTGGTGGTACTGGTAGTGGTAGTAGTGGTAGTACTGGAGGTGGTGGTACTGGTAGTGGTAGTACTGTTGGTGGTAGTACTGGTGGTGGTAGTACTGGTACTGGTAGTACTGGTGGTGGTGGTAGTACTGTTGGTGGTGGTAGTACTGGTGGCTGTAGTAGGGGTAGTACTGGAGGTGGTGATACTGGTAGTGGTAGTACTGTTGGTGGTAGTACTGGTGGTGGTAGTACTGGTAGTGGTGGTACTGGTAGTGGTGGTACAGGTAGCGGGAGTACTGGTGGTGGTGGTACTGGTAGCAGTAGCATTGGTGGTGGTGGTACTGCTGCCCGTAATACTGGTAGTGGTAGTACTGGTGGTGGTGGTACTGGTGGTGGTAGTACTGGTGGTGGTAGTGGTACTGGTTGTGGTAGTACTGGTACTTATAGTACTGGTGGTGGTGGTAGTACTGTTGGTGGTGGTAGCGGGAGTACTGGTGGTGGTGGTACTGGTAGCAGTAGCATTGGGTGTGGTGGTACTGCTGCCCGTAATACTAGTAGTGGTAGTACTGGTGGTGGTGGTACTGGTGGTGGTAGTACTGGTGGTGGTAGTGGTACTGGTTGTGGTAGTACTGGTACTGGTAGTACTGGTGGTGGTGGTAGTACTGTTGGTGGTGGTAGTGGGAGTACTGGTGGCTGTAGTAGTGGTAGTACTGGTGCCTGTGGTAGTGGTAGTACTGGTGGTGGTAGTACTGGTAGTACTGATGGTGGTAGTACTGGTAGTACTGGTGGTGGTGGTGGTACTGGTAGTGGTAGTACTGGTGGTGGTGGTACTGGTAGTACTGGTGGTGGTGGTAATGGTAGTGGTAGTAGTGGTAGTACTGGAGGTGGTGGTACTGGTAGTGGTAGTACTGTTGGTGGTAGTACTGGTGGTGGTAGTACTGGTAGTGGTGGTACTGGTGGTGGTGGTACTGGTAGCGGGAGTACTGGTGGTGGTGGTACTGGTAGCAGTAGCATTGGTGGTGGTGGTACTGCTGCCCGTAATACTGGTAGTGGTAGTACTGGTGGTGGTGGTACTGGTGGTGGTAGTACTGGTGGTGGTAGTGGTACTGGTTATGGTAGTACTGGTACTGGTAGTACTGGTGGTGGTGGTAGTACTGGTGGTGGTGGTAGTGGTAGTACTGGTGGCTGTAGTAGTGGTAGTACTGGAGGTGGTGGTACTGGTAGTGGTAGTACTGGTGGTGGTAGTACTGGTAGTGGTGGTACTGGTGGTGGTGGTACTGGTAGTGGTAGTACTGGTGGTGGTGGTACTGGTAGTGGAAGAACTGGTGGTGGTGGTACTGGTAGTACTGGTGGTGGTGGTACTGGTAGTGGTGGTAGTGGTAGTACTGGAGGTGGTGGTAGTGGTAGTACTGTTGGTGGTAGTACTGGTGGTGGTAGTACTGGTAGTGGTGGTACTGGTAGTGGTGGTACTGGTAGCGGGAGTACTGGTGGTGGTGGTACTGGTAGCAGTAGCATTGGTGGTGGTGGTACTGCTGCCCGTAATACTGGTAGTGGTAGTACTGGTGGTGGTGGTACTGGTGGTGGTAGTGCTGGTGGTGGTAGTAGTACTGGTTGTGGTAGTACTGGTACTGGTAGTACTGGTGGTGGTGGTAGTACTGTTGGTGGTGGTAGTTGTAGTACTGGTGGCTGTAGTAGTGGTAGTACTGGTGGCTGTAGTACTGGCAGTACTGGTGGTGGTAGTACTGGTAGTACTGATGGTGGTAGTACTGGTGGTGGTGGTACTGGTAGTAATGGTGTTGGTGGTACTGGTAGTAGTAGTAGTGGTAGTACTGGAGGTGGTGGTACTGGTAGTGGTGGTACTGGTGGTGGTGGTACTGGGAGTACTGGTGGTGGTGGTACTGGTAGCAGTAGCATTGGTGGTGGTGGTACTGCTGCCCGTAATACTGGTAGTGGTAGTACTTGTGGTGGTGGTACTGGTGGTGGTAGTACTGGTGGTGGTAGTGGTACTGGTTGTGGTAGTACTGGTACTCGGAGTACTGGTGGTGGTGGTAGTACTGTTGGTGGTGGTAGTGGGAGTACTGGTAGCTGTAGTAGTGGTAGTACTGGTGGCTGTAGTAGTGGTAGTACTGGTGGTGGTAGTACTGGTAGTACTGATGCTGGTAGTACTGGTAGTACTGGTGGTGGTGGTGGTACTGGTAGTGGTAGTACTGTTGGTGGTGGTAGTGGTAGTACTGGTGGCTGTAGTAGTGGTAGTACTGGAGGTGGTGGTACTGGTAGTGGAAGTACTGTTGGTGGTAGTACTGGTGGTGGTAGTACTGGTAGTGGTGGTACTGGTGGTGGTGGCACTGGTAGCGGGAGAACTGGTGGTGGTGGTACTGGTAGCAGTAGCATTGGTGGTGGTGGTACTGCTGCCCGTAATACTGGTAGTGGTAGTACTGGTGGTGGTGGTACTGGTGGTGGTAGTACTGGTGGTGGTAGTGGTACTGGTTGTGGTAGTACTGGTACTGGTAGTACTGGTGGTGGTGGTAGTACTGTTGGTGGTGGTAGCGGGATTACTGGTGGTGGTGGTACTGGTAGCAGTAGCATTGGTGGTGGTGGTACTGCTGCCCGTAATACTGGTAGTGGTAGTACTGGTGGTGGTGATACTGGTGGTGGTAGTACTGGTGGTGGTAGTGGTACTGGTTGTGGTAGTACTGGTACTGGTAGTACTGGTGGTGGTGGTAGTACTGTTGGTGGTGGTAGTGGGAGTACTGGTGGCTGTAGTAGTGGTAGTAGTGGTGGCTGTAGTAGTGGTAGTACTGGTAGTGGTAGTACTGGTAGTACTGATGGTGGTAGTACTGGTGGTGGTGGTGGTACTGGTAGTGGTAGTACTGGTGGTGGTGGTGGTACTGGTAGTGGTAGTAGTGGTAGTACTGGAGGTGGTGGTACTGGTAGTGGTAGTACTGTTGGTGGTAGTACTGGTGGTGGTACTGGTAGTGGTGGTACTGGTGGTGATGGTACTGGTAGCGGGAGTACTGGTGGTGGTGGTACTGGTAGCAGTAGCATTGGTGGTACTGCTGCCCGTAATACTGGTAGTGGTAGTACTGGTGGTGGTGGTACTGGTGGTGGTAGTACTGGTGGTGGTAGTGGTACTGGTTATGGTTGTACTGGTACTGGTAGTACTGGTGGTGGTGGTAGTACTGTTGGTGGTGGTAGTGGTAGTACTGGTGGCTGTAGTAGTGGTAGTACTGGAGGTGGTGGTACTGGTAGTGGTAGTACTGTTGGTGGTAGTACTGGTGGTGGTAGTAATGGTAGTGGTGGTACTGGTGGTGGTGGTACTGGTAGCGGGAGTACTGGTGGTGGTGATACTGGTAGCAGTAGCATTGGTGGTGGTGGTACTGCTGCCCGTAATACTGGTAGTGGTAGTACTGGTGGTGGTGGTACTGGTAGTACTGGTGGCTGTAGTAGTGGTAGTACTGGAGGTGGTGGTACTGGTAGTGGTAGTACTGTTGGTGGTAGTACTGGTGGTGGTAGTACTGGTAGTGGTGGTACTGGTGGTGGTGGTACTGGTAGCGGGAGTACTGGTGGTGGTGGTACTGGTAGCAGTAGCATTGGTGGTGGTGGTACTGCTGCCCGTAATACTGGTAGTGGTAGTACTGGTGGTGGTGGTACTGGTGGTGGTAGTGCTGGTGGTGGTAGTAGTACTGGTTGTGGTAGTACTGGTACTGGTAGTACTGGTGGTGGTGGTAGTACTGTTGGTGGTGGTAGTTGTAGTACTGGTGGCTGTAGTAGTGGTAGTACTGGTGGCTGTAGTACTGGCAGTACTGGTGGTGGTAGTACTGGTAGTACTGATGGTGGTAGTACTGGTGGTGGTGGTACTGGTAGTAATGGTGTTGGTGGTACTGGTAGTAGTAGTAGTGGTAGTACTGGAGGTGGTGGTACTGGTAGTGGTAGTACTGTTGGTGGTAGTACTGGTGGTGGTAGTACTGGTAGTGGTGGTACTGGTGGTGGTGTTACTGGTAGCGGGAGTACTGGTGGTGGTGGTACTGGTAGCAGTATCATTGGTGGTGGTGGTACTGCTGCCCGTAATACTGGTAGTGGTAGTACTGGTGGTGGTGGTACTGGTGGTGGCAGTACTGGTGGTGGTAGTGGTACTGGTTATGGTAGTACTGGTACTGGTAGTACTGGTGGTGGTGGGTGTACTGTTGGTGGTGGTAGTGGTAGTACTGGTGGCTGTAGTAGTGGTAGTACTGGTGGCTGTAGTACTGGTAGTACTGGTGGCTGTAGTACTGGTAGTACTGATGGTGGTAGTACTGGTAGTACTGGTGATGGTGGTGGTACTGGTAGTGGTAGTACTGGTGGTGGTGGTACTGGTAGTGGAAGAACTGGTGGTGGTGGTACTGGTAGTACTGGTGGCGGTGGTACTGGTAGTGGTAGTAGTGGTAGTACTGGAGGTGGTGGTACTGGTAGTGGTAGTACTGTTGGTGGTAGTACTGGTGGTGGTAGTACTGGTAGTGGTGGTACTGGTGGTGGTGGTACTGGTAGCGGGAGTGCTGGTGGTGGTGGTACTGGTAGCAGTAGCATTGGTGGTGGTGGTACTGCTGCCGTAATACTGGTAGTGGTAGTACTGGTGGTGGTGGTACTGGTGGTGGTAGTACTGGTGGTGGTAGTGGTACTGGTTATGGTAGTACTGGTACTGGTAGTACTGGTGGTGGTGGTAGTACTGTTGGTGGTGGTAGTGGTAGTACTGGTGGCTGTAGTAGTGGTAGTACTCGAGGTGGTGGTACTGGTAGTGGTAGTACTGTTGGTGGTAGTACTGGTGGTGGTAGTACTGGTAGTGGTGGTACTGGTAGTGGTGGTACTGGTAGCGGGAGTACTGGTGGTGGTGGTACTGGTAGCAGTAGCATTGGTGGTGGTGGTACTGCTGCCCATAATACTGGTAGTGGTAGTACTGGTGGTGGTGGTACTGGTGGTGGTAGTACTGGTGGTGGTAGTACTGGTGGTGGTAGTGGTACTGGTTGTGGTAGTACTGGTACTGGTAGTACTGGTGGTGGTGGTAGTACTGTTGGTGGTGGTAGCGGGAGTACTAGTTGTGGTGGTACTGGTAGCAGTAGCATTGGTGGCGGTGGTACTGCTGCCCGTAATACTGGTAGTGGTAGTACTGGTGGTGGTGGTACTGGTGGTGGTAGTACTGGTGGTGGTAGTGGTACTGGTTATGGTAGTACTGGTACTGGTAGTACTGGTGGTGGTGGTAGTACTGTTGGTGGTGGTAGTGGGAGTACTGGTGGCTGTAGTAGTGGTAGTACTGGTGGCTGTAGTAGTGGTAGTACTGGTGGTGGTAGTACTGGTAGTACTGATGGTGGTAGTACTGGTGGTGGTGGTGGTACTGGTAGTGGTAGTACTGGTGGTGTTGGTACTGGTAGTACTGGTGGTGGTGGTACTGGTAGTGGTAGTAGTGGTAGTACTGGAGGTGGTGGTACTGGTAGTGGTAGTACTGTTGGTGGTAGTACTGCTGGTGGTAGTACTGGTAGTGGTGGTACTGGTGGTGGTGGTACTGGTAGCAGTAGCATTGGTGGTGGTGGTACTGCTGCCCGTAATACTGGTAGTGGTAGTACTGGTGGTGGTGGTACTGGTGGTGGTAGTACTGGTGGTGGTAGTGGTACTGGTTGTGGTAGTACTGGTACTGGTAGTACTGGTGGTGGTGGTAGTACTGTTGGTGGTGGTAGTGGTAGTACTGGTGGCTGTAGTAGTGGTAGTACTGGTGGCTGTAGTACTGGCAGTACTGGTGGTGGTAGTACTAGTAGTACTGATGGTGGTAGTCCTGGTAGTACTGGTGGTGGTGGTGGTACTAGTAGTGGTAGTACTGGTGGTGGTGGTACTGGTATTAATGGTGTTGGTGGTACTGGTAGTAGTAGTAGTGGTAGTACTGGAGGTGGTGGTACTGGTAGTGGTAGTACTGTTGGTGGTAATACTGGTGGTGGTAGTACTGGTAGTGGTGGTACTGGTGGTGGTGGTACTGGTAGCGGGAGTACTGGTGGTGGTGGTACTGGTGGTGGTAGTACTGGTGGTGGTAGTGGTACTGGTTATAGTAGTACTGGTACTGGTAGTACTGGTGGCGGTGGTAGTACTGTTGGTGGTGGTAGTTGTAGTACTGGTGGCTGTAGTACTGGCAGTAAAGGTGGTGGTAGTACTGGTAGTACTGATGGTGGTAGTCCTGGTAGTACTGGTGGTGGTGGTGGTACTGGTAGTGGTAGTACTGGTGGTGGTGGTACTGGTAGTGGTAGTAGTGGTAGTACTGGAGGTGGTGGTACTGGTAGTGGTAGTACTGTTGGTGGTAGTACTGGTGGTGGTAGTACTGGTAGTGGTGGTACTGGTGGTGGTACTGGTAGCGGGAGTACTGGTGGTGGTGGTACTGGTAGTGGTAGTACTGGTGGTGGTGGTACTGGTAGTGGTAGTAGTGGTAGTACTGGAGGTGGTGGTACTGGTAGTGGTAGTACTGGTGGTGGTAGTACTGGTGGTGGTAGTACTGGTAGTGGTGGTACTGGTGGTGGTGGTACTGGTAGCGGGAGTACTGGTGGTGGTGGTACTGGTAGCAGTAGCATTGGTGGTGGGGGTACTGGTAGCAGTAGCATTGGTGGTGGTGGTACTGCTGCCCGTAATACTGGTAGTGGTAGTACTGGTGGTGGTGGTACTGGTGGTGGCAGTACTGGTGGTGGTAGTGGTACTGGTTATGGTAGTACTGGTACTGGTAGTACTGGTGGTGGTGGTAGTACTGTTGGTGGTGGTAGTGGTAGTACTGGTGGCTGTTGTAGTGGTAGTACTGGTGGCTGTAGTAGTGGTATTACTGGTGGTGGTAGTACTGATGGTGGTAGTACTGGTGATGGTGGTGGTACTGGTAGTGGTAGTACTAGTGGTGGTGGTACTAGTAGTGGGAGTACTGGTGGTGGTGGTACTGGTAGTACTGGTGGTGGTGGTACTGGTAGTGGTAGTAGTGGTAGTACTGTAGGTGGTGGTACTGGTAGTGGTAGTACTGGTGGTGGTGGTACTGGTGGTGGCAGTACTGGTGGTGGTAGTGGTACTGGTTATGGTAGTACTGGTACTGGTAGTACTGGTGGTGGTGGTAGTACTGTTGGTGGTGGTAGTGGTAGTACTAGTGGCTGTAGTAGTGGTAGTACTGGTGGCTGTAGTAGTGGTAGTACTGGTGGTGGTAGTACTGGTAGTACTGATGGTGGTAGTACTGGTAGTACTGGTGATGGTGGTGGTACTGGTAGTGGTAGTACTGGTGGTGGTGGTACTGGTAGTGGAAGAACTGGTGGTGGTGGTACTGGTAGTACTGGTGGTGGTGGTACTGGTAGTGGTGGTAGTGGTAGTACTGGAGGTGGTGGTAGTGGTAGTACTGTTGGTGGTAGTACTGGTGGTGGTAGTACTGGTAGTGGTGGTACTGGTGGTGGTGGTACTGGTAGCGGTAGTACTGGTGGTGGTGGTACTGGTAGCAGTAGCATTGGTGGTGGTGGTACTGCTGCCCGTAATACTGGTAGTGGTAGTACTGGTGGTGGTGGTACTGGTGTTGGTAGTACTGGTGGTGGTAGTGGTACTGGTTGTGGTAGTACTGGTACTTATAGTACTGGTGGTGGTGGTAGTACTGTTGGTGGTGGTAGCGGGAGTACTGGTGGTGGTGGTACTGGTGGTGGTAGTACTGGTAGTACTGATGGTGGTAGTACTGGTAGTACTGGTGGTGGTGGTGGTACTGGTAGTGGTAGTACTGGTGGTGGTGGTACTGGTAGTACTGGTGGTGGTGGTACTGGTAGTGGTAGTAGTGGTAGTACTGGAGGTGGTGGTACTGGTAGTGGTAGTACTGTTGGTGGTAGTACTGGTGGTGGTAGTACTGGTACTGGTAGTACTGGTGGTGGTGGTAGTACTGTTGGTGGTGGTAGTGGTAGTACTGGTGGCTGTAGTAGGGGTAGTACTGGAGGTGGTGATACTGGTAGTGGTAGTACTGTTGGTGGTAGTACTGGTGGTGGTAGTACTGGTAGTGGTGGTACTGGTAGTGGTGGTACTGGTAGCGGGAGTACTGGTGGTGGTGGTACTGGTAGCAGTAGCATTGGTGGTGGTGGTACTGCTGCCCGTAATACTGGTAGTGGTAGTACTGGTGGTGGTGGTACTGGTGGTGGTAGTACTGGTGGTGGTAGTGGTACTGGTTGTGGTAGTACTGGTACTTATAGTACTGGTGGTGGTGGTAGTACTGTTGGTGGTGGTAGCGGGAGTACTGGTGGTGGTGGTACTGGTAGCAGTAGCATTGGGTGTGGTGGTACTGCTGCCCGTAATACTAGTAGTGGTAGTACTGGTGGTGGTGGTACTGGTGGTGGTAGTACTGGTGGTGGTAGTGGTACTGGTTGTGGTAGTACTGGTACTGGTAGTACTGGTGGTGGTGGTAGTACTGTTGGTGGTGGTAGTGGGAGTACTGGTGGCTGTAGTAGTGGTAGTACTGGTGCCTGTGGTAGTGGTAGTACTGGTGGTGGTAGTACTGGTAGTACTGATGGTGGTAGTACTGGTAGTACTGGTGGTGGTGGTGGTACTGGTAGTGGTAGTACTGGTGGTGGTGGTACTGGTAGTACTGGTGGTGGTGGTAATGGTAGTGGTAGTAGTGGTAGTACTGGAGGTGGTGGTACTGGTAGTGGTAGTACTGTTGGTGGTAGTACTGGTGGTGGTAGTACTGGTAGTGGTGGTACTGGTGGTGGTGGTACTGGTAGCGGGCGTACTGGTGGTGGTGGTACTGGTAGCAGTAGCATTGGTGGTGGTGGTACTGCTGCCTGTAATACTGGTAGTGGTAGTACTGGTGGTGGTGGTACTGGTGGTGGTAGTACTGGTGGTGGTAGTGGTACTGGTTATGGTAGTACTGGTACTGGTAGTACTGGTGGTGGTGGTAGTACTGGTGGTGGTGGTAGTGGTAGTACTGGTGGCTGTAGTAGTGGTAGTACTGGAGGTGGTGGTACTGGTAGTGGTAGTACTGTTGGTGGTAGTACTGGTGGTGGTAGTACTGGTAGTGGTGGTACTGGTGGTGGTGGTACTGGTAGCGGGAGTACTGGTGGTGGTGGCACTGGTAGCAGTAGCATTGGTGGTGGTGGTACTGCTGCCCGTAATACTGGTAGTGGTAGTACTGGTGGTGGTGGTACTGGTGGTGGTAGTACTGGTGGTGGTAGTAGTACTGGTTGTGGTAGTACTGGTACTGGTAGTACTGGTGGTGGTGGTAGTACTGTTGGTGGTGGTAGTTGTAGTACTGGTGGCTGTAGTAGTGGTAGTACTGGTGGCTGTAGTACTGGCAGTACTGGTGGTGGTAGTACTGGTAGTACTGATGGTGGTAGTACTGATGGTGGTAGTACTGGTGGTGGTGGTACTGGTAGTAATGGTGTTGGTGGTACTGGTAGTAGTAGTAGTGGTAGTACGGGAGGTGGTGGTACTGGTAGTGGTAGTACTGTTGGTGGTAGTACTGGTGGTGGTAGTACTGGTAGTGGTGGTACTGGTGGTGGTGGTACTGGTAGCGGGAGTACTGGTGGTGGTGGTACTGGTAGCAGTATCATTGGTGGTGGTGGTACTGCTGCCCGTAATACTGGTAGTGGTAGTACTGGTGGTGGTGGTACTGGTGGTGGCAGTACTGGTGGTGGTAGTGGTACTGGTTATGGTAGTACTGGTACTGGTAGTACTGGTGGTGGTGGGTGTACTGTTGGTGGTGGTAGTGGTAGTACTGGTGGCTGTAGTAGTGGTAGTACTGGTGGCTGTAGTAGTGGTAGTACTGGTGGCTGTAGTACTGGTAGTACTGATGGTGGTAGTACTGGTAGTACTGGTGATGGTGGTGGTACTGGTAGTGGTAGTACTGGTGGTGGTGGTACTGGTAGTGGAAGAACTGGTGGCGGTGGTACTGGTAGTACTGGTGGCGGTGGTACTGGTAGTGGTAGTAGTGGTAGTACTGGAGGTGGTGGTACTGGTAGTGGTAGTACTGTTGGTGGTAGTACTGGTGGTGGTAGTACTGGTAGTGGTGGTACTGGTGGTGGTGGTACTGGTAGCGGGATTGCTGGTGGTGGTGGTACTGGTAGCAGTAGCATTGGTGGTGGTGGTACTGCTGCCCGTAATACTGGTAGTGGTAGTACTGGTGGTGGTACTGATGGTGGTAGTACTGGTGGTGGTAGTGGTACTTGTTATGGTAGTACTGGTACTGGTAGTACTGGTGGTGGTGGTAGTACTGTTGGTGGTGGTAGTGGTAGTACTGGTGGCTGTAGTAGTGGTAGTACTCGAGGTGGTGGTACTGGTAGTGGTAGTACTGTTGGTGGTAGTACTGGTGGTGGTAGTACTGGTAGTGGTGGTACTGGTAGTGGTGGTACTGGTAGCGGGAGTACTGGTGGTGGTGGTACTGGTAGCAGTAGCATTGGTGGTGGTGGTACTGCTGCCCATAATACTGGTAGTGGTAGTACTGGTGGTGGTGGTACTGGTGGTGGTAGTACTGGTGGTGGTAGTACTGGTGGTGGTAGTGGTACTGGTGGTGGTAGTACTGGTACTGGTAGTACTGGTGGTGGTGGTAGTACTGTTGGTGGTGGTAGCGGGAGTACTAGTGGTGGTGGTACTGGTAGCAGTAGCATTGGTGGCGGTGGTACTGCTGCCCATAATACTGGTAGTGGTAGTACTGGTGGTGGTGGTACTGGTGGTGGTAGTACTGGTGGTGGTAGTGGTACTGGTTATGGTAGTACTGGTACTGGTAGTACTGGTGGTGGTGGTAGTACTGTTGGTGGTGGTAGTGGGAGTACTGGTGGCTGTAGTAGTGGTAGTACTGGTGGCTGTAGTAGTGGTAGTACTGGTGGTGGTAGTACTGGTAGTACTGATGGTGGTAGTACTGGTGGTGGTGGTGGTACTGGTAGTACTGGTGGTGGTGGTACTGGTAGTACTGGTGGTGGTGGTACTGGTAGTGGTAGTAGTGGTAGTACTGGAGGTGGTGGTACTGGTAGTGGTAGTACTGTTGGTGGTAGTACTGCTGGTGGTAGTACTGGTAGTGGTGGTACTGGTGGTGGTGGTACTGGTAGCAGTAGCATTGGTGGTGGTGGTACTGCTGCCTGTAATACTGGTAGTGGTAGTACTGGTGGTGGTGGTACTGGTGGTGGTAGTACTGGTGGTGGTAGTGGTACTGGTTGTGGTAGTACTGGTACTGGTAGTACTGGTGGTGGTGGTAGTACTGTTGGTGGTGGTAGTGGTAGTACTGGTGGCTGTAGTAGTGGTAGTACTGGTGGCTGTAGTACTGGCAGTACTGGTGGTGGTAGTACTAGTAGTACTGATGGTGGTAGTCCTGGTAGTACTGGTGGTGGTGGTGGTACTGGTAGTGGTAGTACTGGTGGTGGTGGTACTGGTAGTAATGGTGTTGGTGGTACTGGTAGTAGTAGTAGTGGTAGTACTGGAGGTGGTGGTACTGGTAGTGGTAGTACTGTTGGTGGTAGTACTGGTGGTGGTAGTACTGGTAGTGGTGGTACTGGTGGTGGTGGTACTGGTGGTGGTAGTGGTACTGGTTGTAGTAGTACTGGTACTGGTAGTACTGGTGGCGGTGGTAGTACTGTTGGTGGTGGTAGTTGTAGTACTGGTGGTTGTAGTAGTGGTAGTACTGGTGGCTGTAGTACTGGCAGTAAAGGTGGTGGTAGTACTGGTAGTACTGATGGTGGTAGTCCTGGTAGTACTGGTGGTGGTGGTGGTACTGGTAGTGGTAGTACTGGTGGTGGTGGTACTGGTAGTGGTAGTAGTGGTAATACTGGAGGTGGTGGTACTGGTAGTGGTAGTACTGTTGGTGGTAGTACTGGTGGTGGTAGTACTGGTAGTGGTGGTACTGGTGGTGGTGGTACTGGTAGCGGGAGTACTGGTGGTGGTGGTACTGGTAGTGGTAGTACTGGTGGTGGTGGTACTGGTAGTGGTATTACTGGTGGTGGTAGTGGTACTGGTTATGGTAGTACTGGTACTGGTAGTACTGGTGGTGGTGGTAGTACTGTTGGTGGTGGTAGTGGTAGTACTGGTGGCTGTAGTAGTGGTAGTACTGGAGGTGGTGGTACTGGTAGTGGTAGTACTGTTGGTGGTAGTACTGGTGGTGGTAGTACTGGTAGTGGTGGTACTGGTGGTGGTGGTACTGGTAGCGGGAGTACTGGTGGTGGTGGTACTGGTAGCAGTAGCATTGGTGGTGGTGGTACTGCTGCCCGTAATACTGGTAGTGGTAGTACTGGTACTGGTAGTACTGGTGGTGGTGGTAGTACTGTTGGTGGTGGTAGTGGTAGTACTGGTGGCTGTAGTAGTGGTAGTACTGGTGGCTGTAGTAGTGGTAGTACTGATGGTGGTAGTACTGGTAGTACTGATGGTGGTAGTACTGGTAGTACTGGTGATGGTGGTGGTACTGGTAGTGGTAGTACTGGTGGTGGTGGTACTGGTAGTGGAAGAACTGGTGGTGGTGGTACTGGTAGTACTGGTGGTGGTGGTACTGGTAGTTGTGGTAGTGGTAGTACTGGAGGTGGTGGTAGTGGTAGTACTGTTGGTGGTAGTACTGGTGGTGGTAGTACTGGTAGTGGTGGTACTGGTGGTGGTGGTACTGGTAGCGGGAGTACTGGTGGTGGTGGTACTGGTAGCAGTAGCATTGGTGGTGGTGGTACTGCTGCCCGTAATACTGGTAGTGGTAGTACTGGTGGTGGTGGTACTGGTGGTGGTAGTACTGGTAGTACTGATGGTGGTAGTACTGGTAGTACTGGTGGTGGTGGTGGTACTGGTAGTGGTAGTACTGGTGGTGGTGGTACTGGTCTTACTGGTGGTGGTGGTACTGGTAGTGGTAGTAGTGGTAGTACTGGAGGTGGTGGTACTGGTAGTGGTAGTACTGTTGGTGGTAGTACTGGTGGTGGTAGTACTGGTACTGGTAGTACTGGTGGTGGTAGTACTGTTGGTGGTGGTAGTGGTAGTACTGGTGGCTGTAGTAGGGGTAGTACTGGAGGTGGTGATACTGGTAGTGGTAGTACTGTTGGTGGTAGTACTGGTGGTGGTAGTACTGGTAGTGGTGGTACTGGTAGTGGTGGTACTGGTAGCGGGAGTACTGGTGGTGGTGGTACTGGTAGCAGTAGCATTGGTGGTGGTGGTACTGCTGCCCGTAATACTGGTAGTGGTAGTACTGGTGGTGGTGGTACTGGTGGTGGTAGTACTGGTGGTGGTAGTGGTACTGGTTGTGGTAGTACTGGTACTTATAGTACTGGTGGTGGTGGTAGTACTGTTGGTGGTGGTAGCGGGAGTACTGGTGGTGGTGGTACTGGTAGCAGTAGCATTGGGTGTGGTGGTACTGCTGCCCGTAATACTAGTAGTGGTAGTACTGGTGGTGGTGGTACTGGTGGTGGTAGTACTGGTGGTGGTAGTGGTACTGGTTGTGGTAGTACTGGTACTGGTAGTACTGGTGGTGGTGGTAGTACTGTTGGTGGTGGTAGTGGGAGTACTGGTGGCTGTAGTAGTGGTAGTACTGGTGCCTGTGGTAGTGGTAGTACTGGTGGTGGTAGTACTGGTAGTACTGATGGTGGTAGTACTGGTAGTACTGGTGGTGGTGGTGGTACTGGTAGTGGTAGTACTGGTGGTGGTGGTACTGGTAGTACTGGTGGTGGTGGTACTGGTATTGGTAGTAGTGGTAGTACTGGAGGTGGTGGTACTGGTAGTGGTAGTACTGTTGGTGGTAGTACTGGTGGTGGTAGTACTGGTAGTGGTGGTACTGGTGGTGGTGGTACTGGTAGCGGGAGTACTGGTGGTGGTGGTACTGGTAGCAGTAGCATTGGTGGTGGTGGTACTGCTGCCCGTAATACTGGTAGTGGTAGTACTGGTGGTGGTGGTACTGGTGGTGGTAGTACTGGTGGTGGTAGTGGTACTGGTTATGGTAGTACTGGTACTGGTAGTACTGGTGGTGGTGGTAGTACTGTTGGTGGTGGTAGTGGTAGTACTGGTGGCTGTAGTAGTGGTAGTACTGGAGGTGGTGGTACTGGTAGTGGTAGTACTGTTGGTGGTAGTACTGGTGGTGGTAGTACTGGTAGTGGTGGTACTGGTGGTGGTGGTACTGGTAGCGGGAGTACTGGTGGTGGTGGTACTGGTAGCAGTAGCATTGGTGGTGGTGGTACTGCTGCCCGTAATACTGGTAGTGGTAGTACTGGTGGTGGTGGTACTGGTGGTGGTAGTGCTGGTGGTGGTAGTAGTACTGGTTGTGGTAGTACTGGTACTGGTAGTACTGGTGGTGGTGGTAGTACTGTTGGTGGTGGTAGTTGTAGTACTGGTGGCTGTAGTAGTGGTAGTACTGGTGGCTGTAGTACTGGCAGTACTGGTGGTGGTAGTACTGGTAGTACTGATGGTGGTAGTACTGGTGGTGGTGGTACTGGTAGTAATGGTGTTGGTGGTACTGGTAGTAGTAGTAGTGGTAGTACTGGAGGTGGTGGTACTGGTAGTGGTAGTACTGTTGGTGGTAGTACTGGTGGTGGTAGTACTGGTAGTGGTGGTACTGGTGGTGGTGGTACTGGTAGCGGGAGTACTGGTGGTGGTGGTACTGGTAGCAGTGTCATTGGTGGTGGTGGTACTGCTGCCCGTAATACTGGTAGTGGTAGTACTGGTGGTGGTGGTACTGGTGGTGGCAGTACTGGTGGTGGTAGTGGTACTGGTTATGGTAGTACTGGTACTGGTAGTACTGGTGGTGGTGGGTGTACTGTTGGTGGTGGTAGTGGTAGTACTGGTGGCTGTAGTAGTGGTAGTACTGGTGGCTGTAGTAGTGGTAGTACTGGTGGCTGTAGTACTGGTAGTACTGATGGTGGTAGTACTGGTAGTACTGGTGATGGTGGTGGTACTGGTAGTGGTAGTACTGGTGGTGGTGGTACTGGTAGTGGAAGAACTGGTGGTGGTGGTACTGGTAGTACTGGTGGCGGTGGTACTGGTAGTGGTAGTAGTGGTAGTACTGGAGGTGGTGGTACTGGTAGTGGTAGTACTGTTGGTGGTAGTACTGGTGGTGGTAGTACTGCTAGTGGTGGTACTGGTGGTGGTGGTACTGGTAGCGGGAGTGCTGGTGGTGGTGGTACTGGTAGCAGTAGCATTGGTGGTGGTGGTACTGCTTCCCGTAATACTGGTAGTGGTAGTACTGGTGGTGGTGGTACTGGTGGTGGTAGTACTGGTGGTGGTAGTGGTACTGGTTATGGTAGTACTGGTACTGGTAGTACTGGTGGTGGATGAAGTACTGTTGGTGGTGGTAGTGGTAGTACTGGTGGCTGTAGTAGTGGTAGTACTCGAGGTGGTGGTACTGGTAGTGGTAGTACTGTTGGTGGTAGTACTGGTGGTGGTAGTACTGGTAGTGGTGGTACTGGTAGTGGTGGTACTGGTAGCGGGAGTACTGGTGGTGGTGGTACTGGTAGCAGTAGCATTGGTGGTGGTGGTACTGCTGCCCATAATACTGGTAGTGGTAGTACTGGTGGTGGTGGTACTGGTGGTGGTAGTACTGGTGGTGGTAGTACTGGTGGTGGTAGTGGTACTGGTTGTGGTAGTACTGGTACTGGTAGTACTGGTGGTGGTGGTAGTACTGTTGGTGGTGGTAGCGGGAGTACTAGTGGTGGTGGTACTGGTAGCAGTAGCATTGGTGGCGGTGGTACTGCTGCCCGTAATACTGGTAGTGGTAGTACTGGTGGTGGTGGTACTGGTGGTGGTAGTACTGGTGGTGGTAGTGGTACTGGTTATGGTAGTACTGGTACTGGTAGTACTGGTGGTGGTGGTAGTACTGTTGGTGGTGGTAGTGGGAGTACTGGTGGCTGTAGTAGTGGTAGTACTGGTGGCTGTAGTAGTGGTAGTACTGGTGGTGGTAGTACTGGTAGTACTGATGGTGGTAGTACTGGTGGTGGTGGTGGTACTGGTAGTGGTAGTACTGGTGGTGTTGGTACTGGTAGTACTGGTGGTGGTGGTACTGGTAGTGGTAGTAGTGGTAGTACTGGAGGTGGTGGTACTGGTAGTGGTAGTACTGTTGGTGGTAGTACTGCTGGTGGTAGTACTGGTAGTGGTGGTACTGGTGGTGGTGGTACTGGTAGCAGTAGCATTGGTGGTGGTGGTACTGCTGCCCGTAATACTGGTAGTGGTAGTACTGGTGGTGGTGGTACTGGTGGTGGTAGTACTGGTGGTGGTAGTGGTACTGGTTGTGGTAGTACTGGTACTGGTAGTACTGGTGGTGGTGGTAGTACTGTTGGTGGTGGTAGTGGTAGTACTGGTGGCTGTAGTAGTGGTAGTACTGGTGGCTGTAGTACTGGCAGTACTGGTGGTGGTAGTACTAGTAGTACTGATGGTGGTAGTCCTGGTAGTACTGGTGGTGGTGTTGGTACTAGTAGTGGTAGTACTGGTGGTGGTGGTACTGGTATTAATGGTGTTGGTGGTACTGGTAGTAGTAGTAGTGGTAGTACTGGAGGTGGTGGTACTGGTAGTGGTAGTACTGTTGGTGGTAGTACTGGTGGTGGTAGTACTGGTAGTGGTGGTACTGGTGGTGGTGGTACTGGTAGCGGGAGTACTGGTGGTGGTGGTACTGGTGGTGGTAGTACTGGTGGTGGTAGTGGTACTGGTTATAGTAGTACTGGTACTGGTAGTACTGGTGGCGGTGGTAGTACTGTTGGTGGTGGTAGTTGTAGTACTGGTGGCTGTAGTACTGGCAGTAAAGGTGGTGGTAGTACTGGTAGTACTGATGGTGGTAGTCCTGGTAGTACTGGTGGTGGTGGTGGTACTGGTAGTGGTAGTACTGGTGGTGGTGGTACTGGTAGTGGTAGTAGTGGTAGTACTGGAGGTGGTGGTACTGGTAGTGGTAGTACTGTTGGTGGTAGTACTGGTGGTGGTAGTACTGGTAGTGGTGGTACTGGTGGTGGTACTGGTAGCGGGAGTACTGGTGGTGGTGGTACTGGTAGTGGTAGTACTGGTGGTGGTGGTACTGGTAGTGGTAGTAGTGGTAGTACTGGAGGTGGTGGTACTGGTAGTGGTAGTACTGGTGGTGGTAGTACTGGTGGTGGTAGTACTGGTAGTGGTGGTACTGGTGGTGGTGGTACTGGTAGCGGGAGTACTGGTGGTGGTGGTACTGGTAGCAGTAGCATTGGTGGTGGTGGTACTGCTGCCCGTAATACTGGTAGTGGTAGTACTGGTGGTGGTGGTACTGGTGGTGGCAGTACTGGTGGTGGTAGTGGTACTGGTTATGGTAGTACTGGTACTGGTAGTACTGGTGGTGGTGGTAGTACTGTTGGTGGTGGTAGTGGTAGTACTGGTGGCTGTTGTAGTGGTAGTACTGGTGGCTGTAGTAGTGGTAGTACTGGTGGTGGTAGTACTGATGGTGGTAGTACTGGTGATGGTGGTGGTACTGGTAGTGGTAGTACTAGTGGTGGTGGTACTAGTAGTGGGAGTACTGGTGGTGGTGGTACTGGTAGTACTGGTGGTGGTGGTACTGGTAGTGGTAGTAGTGGTAGTACTGTAGGTGGTGGTACTGGTAGTGGTAGTACTGGTGGTGGTGGTACTGGTGGTGGCAGTACTGGTGGTGGTAGTGGTACTGGTTATGGTAGTACTGGTACTGGTAGTACTGGTGGTGGTGGTAGTACTGTTGGTGGTGGTAGTGGTAGTACTGGTGGCTGTAGTAGTGGTAGTACTGGTGGCTGTAGTAGTGGTAGTACTGGTGGTGGTAGTACTGGTAGTACTGATGGTGGTAGTACTGGTAGTACTGGTGATGGTGGTGGTACTGGTAGTGGTAGTACTGGTGGTGGTGGTACTGGTAGTGGAAGAACTGGTGGTGGTGGTACTGGTAGTACTGGTGGTGGTGGTACTGGTAGTGGTGGTAGTGGTAGTACTGGAGGTGGTGGTAGTGGTAGTGGTAGTACTGTTGGTGGTAGTACTGGTGGTGGTAGTACTGGTAGTGGTGGTACTGGTGGTGGTGGTACTGGTAGCGGGAGTACTGGTGGTGGTGGTACTGGTAGCAGTAGCATTGGTGGTGGTGGTACTGCTGCCCGTAATACTGGTAGTGGTAGTACTGGTGGTGGTGGTACTGGTGGTGGTAGTACTGGTGGTGGTAGTGGTACTGGTTGTGGTAGTACTGGTACTTATAGTACTGGTGGTGGTGGTAGTACTGTTGGTGGTGGTAGCGGGAGTACTGGTGGTGGTGGTACTGGTGGTGGTAGTACTGGTAGTACTGATGGTGGTAGTACTGGTAGTACTGGTGGTGGTGGTGGTACTGGTAGTGGTAGTACTGGTGGTGGTGGTACTGGTAGTACTGGTGGTGGTGGTGGTGGTACTGGTAGTGGTAGTAGTGGTAGTACTGGAGGTGGTGGTACTGGTAGTGGTAGTACTGTTGGTGGTAGTACTGGTGGTGGTAGTACTGGTACTGGTAGTACTGGTGGTGGTGGTAGTACTGTTGGTGGTGGTAGTACTGGTGGCTGTAGTAGGGGTAGTACTGGAGGTGGTGATACTGGTAGTGGTAGTACTGTTGGTGGTAGTACTGGTGGTGGTAGTACTGGTAGTGGTGGTACTGGTAGTGGTGGTACAGGTAGCGGGAGTACTGGTGGTGGTGGTACTGGTAGCAGTAGCATTGGTGGTGGTGGTACTGCTGCCCGTAATACTGGTAGTGGTAGTACTGGTGGTGGTGGTACTGGTGGTGGTAGTACTGGTGGTGGTAGTGGTACTGGTTGTGGTAGTACTGGTACTTATAGTACTGGTGGTGGTGGTAGTACTGTTGGTGGTGGTAGCGGGAGTACTGGTGGTGGTGGTACTGGTAGCAGTAGCATTGGGTGTGGTGGTACTGCTGCCCGTAATACTAGTAGTGGTAGTACTGGTGGTGGTGGTACTGGTGGTGGTAGTACTGGTGGTGGTAGTGGTACTGGTTGTGGTAGTACTGGTACTGGTAGTACTGGTGGTGGTGGTAGTACTGTTGGTGGTGGTAGTGGGAGTACTGGTGGCTGTAGTAGTGGTAGTACTGGTGCCTGTGGTAGTGGTAGTACTGGTGGTGGTAGTACTGGTAGTACTGATGGTGGTAGTACTGGTAGTACTGGTGGTGGTGGTGGTACTGGTAGTGGTAGTACTGGTGGTGGTGGTACTGGTAGTACTGGTGGTGGTGGTAATGGTAGTGGTAGTAGTGGTAGTACTGGAGGTGGTGGTACTGGTAGTGGTAGTACTGTTGGTGGTAGTACTGGTGGTGGTAGTACTGGTAGTGGTGGTACTGGTGGTGGTGGTACTGGTAGCGGGAGTACTGGTGGTGGTGGTACTGGTAGCAGTAGCATTGGTGGTGGTGGTACTGCTGCCCGTAATACTGGTAGTGGTAGTACTGGTGGTGGTGGTACTGGTGGTGGTAGTACTGGTGGTGGTAGTGGTACTGGTTATGGTAGTACTGGTACTGGTAGTACTGGTGGTGGTGGTAGTACTGGTGGTGGTGGTAGTGGTAGTACTGGTGGCTGTAGTAGTGGTAGTACTGGAGGTGGTGGTACTGGTAGTGGTAGTACTGTTGGTGGTAGTACTGGTGGTGGTAGTACTGGTAGTGGTGGTACTGGTGGTGGTGGTACTGGTAGCGGGAGTACTGGTGGTGGTGGCACTGGTAGCAGTAGCATTGGTGGTGGTGGTACTGCTGCCCGTAATACTGGTAGTGGTAGTACTGGTGGTGGTGGTACTGGTGGTGGTAGTACTGGTGGTGGTAGTAGTACTGGTTGTGGTAGTACTGGTACTGGTAGTACTGGTGGTGGTGGTAGTACTGTTGGTGGTGGTAGTTGTAGTACTGGTGGCTGTAGTAGTGGTAGTACTGGTGGCTGTAGTACTGGCAGCACTGGTGGTGGTAGTACTGGTAGTACTGATGGTGGTAGTACTGGTGGTGGTGGTAGTGGTAGTAATGGTGTTGGTGGTACTGGTAGTAGTAGTAGTGGTAGTACGGGAGGTGGTGGTACTGGTAGTGGTAGTACTGTTGGTGGTAGTACTGGTGGTGGTAGTACTGGTAGTGGTGGTACTGGTGGTGGTGGTACTGGTAGCGGGAGTACTGGTGGTGGTGGTACTGGTAGCAGTATCATTGGTGGTGGTGGTACTGCTGCCCGTAATACTGGTAGTGGTAGTACTGGTGGTGGTGGTACTGGTGGTGGCAGTACTGGTGGTGGTAGTGGTACTGGTTATGGTAGTACTGGTACTGGTAGTACTGGTGGTGGTGGGTGTACTGTTGGTGGTGGTAGTGGTAGTACTGGTGGCTGTAGTAGTGGTAGTACTGGTGGCTGTAGTAGTGGTAGTACTGGTGGCTGTAGTACTGGTAGTACTGATGGTGGTAGTACTGGTAGTACTGGTGATGGTGGTGGTACTGGTAGTGGTAGTACTGGTGGTGGTGGTACTGGTAGTGGAAGAACTGGTGGCGGTGGTACTGGTAGTACTGGTGGCGGTGGTACTGGTAGTGGTAGTAGTGGTAGTACTGGAGGTGGTGGCACTGGTAGTGGTAGTACTGTTGGTGGTAGTACTGGTGGTGGTAGTACTGGTAGTGGTGGTACTGGTGGTGGTGGTACTGGTAGCGGGAGTGCTGGTGGTGGTGGTACTGGTAGCAGTAGCATTGGTGGTGGTGGTACTGCTGCCCGTAATACTGGTAGTGGTAGTACTGGTGGTGGTGGTACTGATGGTGGTAGTACTGGTGGTGGTAGTGGTACTTGTTATGGTAGTACTGGTACTGGTAGTACTGGTGGTGGTGGTAGTACTGTTGGTGGTGGTAGAGGTAGTACTGGTGGCTGTAGTAGTGGTAGTACTCGAGGTGGTGGTACTGGTAGTGGTAGTACTGTTGGTGGTAGTACTGTTGGTGGTAGTACTGGTAGTGGTGGTACTGGTAGTGGTGGTACTGGTAGCGGGAGTACTGGTGGTGGTGGTACTGGTAGCAGTAGCATTGGTGGTGGTGGTACTGCTGCCCATAATACTGGTAGTGGTAGTACTGGTGGTGGTGGTACTGGTGGTGGTAGTACTGGTGGTGGTAGTACTGGTGGTGGTAGTGGTACTGGTTGTGGTAGTACTGGTACTGGTAGTACTGGTGGTGGTGGTAGTACTGTTGGTGGTGGTAGCGGGAGTACTAGTGGTGGTGGTACTGGTAGCAGTAGCATTGGTGGCGGTGGTACTGCTGCCCGTAATACTGGTAGTGGTAGTACTGGTGGTGGTGGTGCTGGTGGTGGTAGTACTGGTGGTGGTAGTGGTACTGGTTATGGTAGTACTGGTACTGGTAGTACTGGTGGTGGTGGTAGTACTGTTGGTGGTGGTAGTGGGAGTACTGGTGGCTGTAGTAGTGGTAGTACTGGTGGCTGTAGTAGTGGTAGTACTGGTGGTGGTAGTACTGGTAGTACTGATGGTGGTAGTACTGGTGGTGGTGGTGGTACTGGTAGTACTGGTGGTGGTGGTACTGGTAGTACTGGTGGTGGTGGTACTGGTAGTGGTAGTAGTGGTAGTACTGGAGGTGGTGGTACTGGTAGTGGTAGTACTGTTGGTGGTAGTACTGCTGGTGGTAGTACTGGTAGTGGTGGTACTGGTGGTGGTGGTACTGGTAGCAGTAGCATTGGTGGTGGTGGTACTGCTGCCTGTAATACTGGTAGTGGTAGTACTGGTGGTGGTGGTACTGGTGGTGGTAGTACTGGTGGTGGTAGTGGTACTGGTTGTGGTAGTACTGGTACTGGTAGTACTGGTGGTGGTGGTAGTACTGTTGGTGGTGGTAGTGGTAGTACTGGTGGCTGTAGTAGTGGTAGTACTGGTGGCTGTAGTACTGGCAGTACTGGTGGTGGTAGTACTAGTAGTACTGATGGTGGTAGTCCTGGTAGTACTGGTGGTGGTGGTGGTACTGGTAGTGGTAGTACTGGTGGTGGTGGTACTGGTAGTAATGGTGTTGGTGGTACTGGTAGTAGTAGTAGTGGTAGTACTGGAGGTGGTGGTACTGGTAGTGGTAGTACTGTTGGTGGTAGTACTGGTGGTGGTAGTACTGGTAGTGGTGGTACTGGTGGTGGTGGTACTGGTAGCGGGAGTACTGGTGGTGGTGGTACTGGTGGTGGTAGTACTGGTGGTGGTAGTGGTACTGGTTGTAGTAGTACTGGTACTGGTAGTACTGGTGGCGGTGGTAGTACTGTTGGTGGTGGTAGTTGTAGTACTGGTGGTTGTAGTAGTGGTAGTACTGGTGGCTGTAGTACTGGCAGTAAAGGTGGTGGTAGTACTGGTAGTACTGATGGTGGTAGTCCTGGTAGTACTGGTGGTGGTGGTGGTACTGGTAGTGGTAGTACTGGTGGTGGTGGTACTGGTAGTGGTAGTAGTGGTAGTACTGGAGGTGGTGGTACTGGTAGTGGTAGTACTGTTGGTGGTAGTACTGGTGGTGGTAGTACTGGTAGTGGTGGTACTGGTGGTGGTGGTACTGGTAGCGGGAGTACTGGTGGTGGTGGTACTGGTAGTGGTAGTACTGGTGGTGGTGGTACTGGTAGTGGTAGTACTGGTGGTGGTAGTGGTACTGGTTATGGTAGTACTGGTACTGGTAGTACTGGTGGTGGTGGTAGTACTGTTGGTGGTGGTAGTGGTAGTACTGGTGGCTGTAGTAGTGGTAGTACTGGAGGTGGTGGTACTGGTAGTGGTAGTACTGTTGGTGGTAGTACTGGTGGTGGTAGTACTGGTAGTGGTGGTACTGGTGGTGGTGGTACTGGTAGCGGGAGTACTGGTGGTGGTGGTACTGGTAGCAGTAGCATTGGTGGTGGTGGTACTGCTGCCCGTAATACTGGTAGTGGTAGTACTGGTGGTGGTGGTACTGGTGGTGGCAGTACTGGTGGTGGTAGCGGTACTGGTTATGGTAGTACTGGTACTGGTAGTACTGGTGGAGGTGGTAGTACTGTTGGTGGTGGTAGTGGTAGTACTGGTGGCTGTTGTAGTGGTAGTACTGGTGGCTGTAGTAGTGGTAGTACTGGTGGTGGTAGTACTGATGGTGGTAGTACTGGTGATGGTGGTGGTACTGGTAGTGGTAGTACTAGTGGTGGTGGTACTAGTAGTGGGAGTACTGGTGGTGGTGGTACTGGTAGTACTGGTGGTGGTGGTACTGGTAGTGGTAGTAGTGGTAGTACTGTAGGTGGTGGTACTGGTAGTGGTAGTACTGGTGGTGGTGGTGCTGGTGGTGGCAGTACTGGTGGTGGTAGTGGTACTGGTTATGGTAGTACTGGTACTGGTAGTACTGGTGGTGGTGATAGTACTGTTGGTGGTGGTAGTGGTAGTACTGGTGGCTGTAGTAGTGGTAGTACTGGTGGCTGTAGTAGTGGTAGTACTGGTGGTGGTAGTACTGGTAGTACTGATGGTGGTAGTACTGGTAGTACTGGGGATGGTGGTGGTACTGGTAGTGGTAGTACTGGTGGTGGTGGTACTGGTAGTGGAAGAACTGGTGGTGGTGGTACTGGTAGTACTGGTGGTGGTGGTACTGGTAGTGGTGGTAGTGGTAGTACTGGAGGTGGTGGTAGTGGTAGTACTGTTGGTGGTAGTACTGGTGGTGGTAGTACTGGTAGTGGTGGTACTGGTGGTGGTGGTACTGGTAGCGGGAGTACTGGTGGTGGTGGTACTGGTAGCAGTAGCATTGGTGGTGGTGGTACTGCTGCCCGTAATACTGGTAGTGGTAGTACTGGTGGTGGTGGTACTGGTGGTGGTAGTACTGGTAGTACTGATGGTGGTAGTACTGGTAGTACTGGTGGTGGTGGTGGTACTGGTAGTGGTAGTACTGGTGGTGGTGGTACTGGTAGTACTGGTGGTGGTGGTACTGGTAGTGGTAGTAGTGGTAGTACTGGAGGTGGTGGTACTGGTAGTGGTAGTACTGTTGGTGGTAGTACTGGTGGTGGTAGTACTGGTACTGGTAGTACTGGTGGTGGTGGTAGTACTGTTGGTGGTGGTAGTGGTAGTACTGGTGGCTGTAGTAGGGGTAGTACTGGAGGTGGTGATACTGGTAGTGGTAGTACTGTTGGTGGTAGTACTGGTGGTGGTAGTACTGGTAGTGGTGGTACTGGTAGTGGTGGTACTGGTAGCGGGAGTACTGGTGGTGGTGGTACTGGTAGCAGTAGCATTGGTGGTGGTGGTACTGCTGCCCGTAATACTGGTAGTGGTAGTACTGGTGGTGGTGGTACTGGTGGTGGTAGTACTGGTGGTGGTAGTGGTACTGGTTGTGGTAGTACTGGTACTTATAGTACTGGTGGTGGTGGTAGTACTAGTACTGTTGGTGGTGGTAGCGGGAGTACTGGTGGTGGTGGTACTGGTAGCAGTAGCATTGGGTGTGGTGGTACTGCTGCCCGTAATACTAGTAGTGGTAGTACTGGTGGTGGTGGTACTGGTGGTGGTAGTACTGGTGGTGGTAGTGGTACTGGTTATTTACTGGTACTGGTAGTACTGGTGGTGGTGGTAGTACTGTTGGTGGTGGTAGTGGGAGTACTGGTGGCTGTAGTAGTGGTAGTACTGGTGCCTGTGGTAGTGGTAGTACTGGTGGTGGTAGTACTGGTAGTACTGATGGTGGTAGTACTGGTAGTACTGGTGGTGGTGGTGGTACTGGTAGTGGTAGTACTGGTGGTGGTGGTACTGGTAGTACTGGTGGTGGTGGTACTGGTAGTGGTAGTAGTGGTAGTACTGGAGGTGGTGGTACTGGTAGTGGTAGTACTGTTGGTGGTAGTACTGGTGGTGGTAGTACTGGTAGTGGTGGTACTGGTGGTGGTGGTACTGGTAGCGGGAGTACTGGTGGTGGTGGTACTGGTAGCAGTAGCATTGGTGGTGGTGGTACTGCTGCCCGTAATACTGGTAGTGGTAGTACTGGTGGTGGTGGTACTGGTGGTGGTAGTACTGGTGGTGGTAGTGGTACTGGTTATGGTAGTACTGGTACTGGTAGTACTGGTGGTGGTGGTAGTACTGTTGGTGGTGGTAGTGGTAGTACTGGTGGCTGTAGTAGTGGTAGTACTGGAGGTGGTGGTACTGGTAGTGGTAGTACTGTTGGTGGTAGTACTGGTGGTGGTAGTGTGGAAAAGTAAATTTTGTCATGTTCTGTGTCCCTACGTGTCATCCATCATATGTTATGTGTGCATGATTAAATATGCATATGTATTCCCTATGTTCGATTAAAGACGCAATTACAGTTGTGTCCACCTCTAGTATGCCAGTTTCCAGTTCTCGTGAATACTACGAATATCAGGCCCATGTAAAGCTACGTTGCCACGTTTCTCAGTGTGCACGTTATTTCATTGTAAAGTCCCCGTTTCTCGGCCTCAAAAGGGCCCGGACATCAGATTCAGCTCCTGTCTCCTGTCTCCTGAAGCCTCGCTGAGGAGCGATACAGCCCCCACCTGTATCCTCGACCCTTCACTTACTTCCTGCCTCGCAGTGCCTGGTTCAGCCTGGCTCTGCCTCTGAGTCTGCCAAGAGTATGTTATGATTCCAGTTATCAGTTCAGTCCTCCTCCTCTGCATTCTTAAAGCTACTGAATCGCATCAATAGTTTCCGTCATTGTCTAGCTTTTACGTCTCCATGTAAGAGAAATACTACATTTAATGGTTATTTAATATTCTTCATCACGCACTACATGTAGAATAATGCATGCTCCAGTCTTAGAGTCTGTTAGCTTTTCCCCTCCTGACTTCTAGTTTATATCAACATGTTCTCTAAACATCAGATACTAGATACTGCTTAGGTACATGTCGCCCTGACTCTCCAGACTTCAGTCTCTGCTCCTAGCACAGAGTTCATAGCCCCCAGCTTCTCCTAGTGATACGTCATTGCCAGTTTGCGCGCACCATCAGGTTAGAGGTCCCGGCTCCTCAGGTAGCCCCCTCCATGGTTTCCGCCCCATTCATGACATATTCTGTTACGTTTGCATCACATGTCTATGTATACGCCCTGTTACACCCATTTTCACCCTTATCTCTCGCGACTGCTACGCATCACGCCTATTGCCCCACCCACTGCTACGCCTATTGCAATGTAATGCTATGTGTTTGCGTTATGTATATATGATCGTGCACTGTTAGTAAAAGGTGACCTCCTTGTCCCGATTCTGCCCCCGGCAGCGCTGCCATCCTATTCCTGTGCAGGTATTCCTTTATGCTGTAATAAACCTGCAAACTCCTACTACCTCGAATCTTGACTCTTATTTATTGAGCTATCTGTTATTCATTTATGCATTCAAAAATAGGGTATTATTTATTTATTTACCACATAATGGCGCCCGAATAGGGACTTGCCCTTTCCCCACGCGTCGGTGAAGCCACGCCGACCCCCTGACCCTCTGCAGTCGTGACGGAACTCTTCTGCGCACCGGCAGATATTTCTGCTTCAAGTATCCCTCAGGCCCACGGAGGAGACGGAGGAGGCGGTCCAGCATCCAGACGAGACGGTGGAGGAACGCGGCGAGTCCCGACCAGAGCCCAAGCCGAGAGTCCAAGGTCCGAGGTATCCGGAGGTCCACCCGTAACTGAAGTCCGATGTTCGTCGTCCGTCGTCGTAGCAGTCCAGTCCGATCCGAGGCCTTCCGTTCTTGCTGCCCGGTGAGTACCGTCGCTGGGGTAGTATCTAGACAGGGTCAATCTAAATTGACTCTGGTCTGTGGGTTGGTGGTACACAGACCCACAAACGAAGTGTTCACCTAGGTGGATACGGGTCTTGATGCGTCCCTTTATGGGACCGGTATGTTCCGTACTGTTTCAGCAGTGCATCCAGTAACTCTAGTCTGTTCCGTTCTCGAGAAATTCTTGTGTTTCTGTTCTCAGTATTCCAGGTAATATTCTGTCCGAACTGTTATGTTATGATGTTGTTCAATGTATTTCCAATGTCGTGGTATGCCTGAATTGTTCTCCCAATTGTTATTGTTCCTCGTCTATTGTATTGTGTTCCGATTCAAGTTTACAATGTCTCTCTTTTCGAGATTACGTCAGTTAAAAACTAGAAAGGGTTTGTTAGAAGAAGCAGTTCCAGTTCCGCCTAGGGACAGTCCAGGTCATTTTATGTATCAGAAGCATGGCATAAGTGCCATATTATATCTAGATTTATGGGTAGATTATACCAAACAGTTAGAAGAAAAGTATAGATGGCCCGTATCGGGTACATGGGATGCCGAGTGCATCATGAGAGTAGAAGAAGCATTATGGAAAAAGAAAGCCAGACAGTCACAGAAAGATGCCATCGAGTTATGGCGCAAAGAAGCTCATAAAAGAACCGAAAAAGAAATCAGAAAGTCAGAATTAAGTAGAGAATCCTCAGAACGAGCACAAGAAAAAGAATTAATCGAGATAGGTGAACGAATTAGAACTGAACAATCAGAGAGACAGAGGAAGGCCCTCATTAAGGGTATGTACCCTCTTCTTGCCGAGGGCTTGCCAAAAGCGACCCCGGAGGCATCCAGTAATTTTCCGGCACCACTAGTTCCGACCAAGCTACGTCACAAACCGACCGCAGCTGATATTTTTATTTCGTCCTATTTGGACGACACAGTCCCAGAATATGCAAATCCTGTTCCCGCTCCACCAGTCCCCGTAAATCAGGCACTGCCTACCCCTGCTCCTCCAGACACCGGGGCACCCCTTGCAGTACCTGTTACGGTCCCCCCGGTCCAGCCCGCCATACCAGTTCAGCCCGCATCTCAATTTCCTGCCACACTAGTACGAAGAGGATCAGTAGACGATTCTAGTTTAAGGGCCGCAGGAGGAGGTCCTCCTCAAACCCCGCCGCCACACAAGCGTTTAACGACAGCCGAATTACATATGCAAGCTTCACAGCGTACGCCCAGGTATCAGTCTGTTGCAGAAATAAGAAAAGCCCTTAACCAATGTGGCTATGATCCAGTCCCAGGCGAGGATAGTATGGTTTTATATTCATTACGCGTAAGAAAGGTGACCGAGTATCTAGTCACCCTACCGAATATGAAAGAAGACATAGACAGAATATATCGTTTCATCCGTACAGGGGATGATCCAGAAAGCATTGGCGAGGCCATGTCTCAAAGGAAAGCTGAGACCCAGCTCATGATATTAAAGTTTCTGATCAATTGTCTAATAAGAGAACAAGATTACCCGTCCAAAGATCAAGCCGAAATGAGAACCCTGACAAAGTGGAGTGATAATATAGCCGAGGGTAAGCACAAGACTATCGGTGCTATAGAGAGTATGTATAAGAAGATTCGTAAAGAAATAATAAGGATACACGAACAACGTAAAGCAGCACAAGTAAGCGAGAAAGAAAGTAACTCTGATACTGAAGAGGTTGAGGACGAGAATCCCGACAGAATTGCGTATGTAGGAAAATCTAGATTTCCAGATCGCCATTTACGCCTAGAACACAAGTCTACTTTCCATCATCCAGCACCAGAACAAGGTTCTCTAGAGCAAGTATTCCAAGCTACCGATCACATTCTGAAATCACGAATCGGTTACAGTGAGTTAAGTACCATGCATGAACAAGAACTAGTCCGATCAGCAGTCCGATGGATTACTGATTCTACCACTTTTCCAGACGAAATAGTGGCACAAATGTTTCTGAAAATGCCCCCAGCCGAGCAACGACTGGCGGGTATGTATATGATCCAGCACCTCATTACATTGTATGAGGGTCAGCACTCTGATCCAGGCCCGTTACATGATATCCTGAACGAGTTACTCCAGTATAAATGGAAAGGTTTAGGTACCGATTTAATTAGTGTCATTCTAGAACAGCGTCACAAATATAGAACGTTTTTGAATCCGCATTTTGTTCATGTCTCACCCCCAGAAAGTAAACCATTTTACATGGAGAGACAGAATCCGTTACGAGAAGTCCACCCAGTTAGAGGAACGGGTGGCGAACTAGAACGAGTGTTTGTTTACACTCCGATTACAAAGATGGAACTCCTAGAGATGAAGAAATTAACTCCCTGTCATGATAAAGATCCAGCAGGGTTCCATAGAGAATTAAAAGACATGCTCCGTATGGGAGAATACACGTATCCAGATATAATTAAAATGTTAAAGGTTCTGCTGCCCGCAGGGGTGTATGAAAAGCTCAAGGAAAAAGAATGGGAGGTGGGAGAGAAAAAGATCGATTGGGCAGTTCTAGAAGCCGAAGACAAGGCACGAGTACCAGGTACCGGTCTTGGAGCGAAATGTAAAGAATTACCAGAATTATTAATACAAGTTTTACCCAGATTATTGACAACTAGAAAAGAAGACTGGGATGCAATCTCAGCCTGTAAACAGAAACAAGACGAAGACATTAGTGATTTTTATTCTAGATTTGAGAAATGTTTTAGCATCAACAGTGGCCTCAAGACAAGTAGTGAGTCATACCCTCATCTTTTTGTTACTAAATTAGTCGAGAATTCAAGTTCACCAATTAAAAATCGAGTTTTGAAAGTCGAAAGTACCTGGCAAGCTAATACCCCGTCCCAGATGTTACAGATGCTCCAATACCACCAGAATAGAATCAGAGAAGAACAAGAACATGAAAGAAAACGTATGAAAGACACGAAAATGAAAGTACTAGTTGCACAATCAGTTCCTCAAGACAGTCAGAAGAGGGGTCCGAATCAAGCCAGTCATCCTGCAGCTCCCGTTAAAGGGAACTGCAATTATTGTAAACAGCCAGGTCATTTTATAAACGAGTGTGCAGTTCTGAAACATAACATAGCTACCGGTAAGACTAAAGAAAGACCACGTCTGCCTAGACAAGAACAAGTTTCACAGACTCCTCAGCCACAGAATGCACCACAGACAGTTACAGCACCGCAGCCTATCGCTGCAACACAGCACGTCACACAGCAGATGTACCAGTATGCACAGTCTGAGTATCCAGAGTACCAACAGTACTCATGAAACAGCCTAGAGAGGGAGGTAGGCTTGCCTCTCATCGAGATACCGGTAGATCAAGAAGGTCCCTATGTTCACAGTCAAGTATTAGGGAAAGACAGAAAGTTTTTGATCGATACAGGGGCAAGTAGGACCACAATTAGCCACGCCGAAGTTCCAGGGGCTCCGCTCTCAGGCTCAAGAAATGTTTCCCTTGGATTTTCAGGAAAACCTATCGTAAATGAGATATCAAAGCCAGTTACTCTAGAAGTAGGTCCATTGTCCCGTACTACTGATCTGTTACTTACTAAGTCATGTCCAGAAAACCTATTAGGCATTAAAACACTGAAAGAATTAGGTGCAGTTATATGCTGTTCCCCAGAGGGAATACGTCTGTTCCTACGTGACTTTAAGGGTCACTATGTATTACGAGATTTTGATCCCAGATTGTCTAATGTTCCGCAGCATCTATGGGCGCAAGGTCCAACTGATGTAGGGTACATGCAAATCACACCCCATCGTGTGACTCTCAAGTCAGGTGTAGTGTTACCACGAATCAGACAGTACAGATTGCCACCTGAGGCTGTAGCAGCCTTATCCAAAATTATTGACGAGCTCATCGCTCAAGGAGTGGTTGTAGAAACTGACTCCAATGTATGCAATTCTCCGATCATTCCAGTCATGAAACGTACTGATCCGAATGCACCTCCAGTATATCGATTAGTGATTGACCTACGAGAACTTAATAAATGTATTATTCCTCAGTACCCAGTCGTTCCAGATATCTCTTCCCTATTGACCGCCATTGATTCCGAAGCCACATTTTTCACTGTCATAGATCTCAAGAACGCGTTTTTCAGTGTCCCCATTCATCCAGACAGCCAGTTCCTTTTCGGATTTTGTCTAAATGGAAGGAGCTATATGTTCACACGAGCTCCTCAAGGTTTCACAGAAAGCCCTAGTATTTACAGTCAAGCACTTAAGAGACAACTAGACAACATTCACATGCCAACTGACACTGCCCTGCTCCAGTATGTCGATGATCTACTGATCACAGCCCGTTCTGAACGTGCTTGCGAGCGAGCATCCCTTATAGTCTTGTATTTCCTAGCCGAGATGGGGCACAAGGTGTCCCCTTCTAAGCTTCAATTCTGTGTCCAGCAAGTGGTCTACTTAGGACACTTACTGTCCAAGAGGGGTAGGCAGTTGACACCAGACCGTATCCAGTTAATAGCGAGTCTTCCTCAGCCCAAGACCCAGAAGGAGGTACGTGCCTTTATCGGCCTCACTTCTTATTGCAGACAATGGATTCCTCAGTATGCATTTCTAGCCAAGCCACTGATACAGTTAACGACACAGGAGGCAGCCGTACCGACTGTCCTCCCTTGGACATCTGAACATACACTTAGCTTCAATGAGTTAAAGAAAGCTTTATGCCAAGCTCCAGTTCTAGCTACACCAAACTACAGTAAGCCTTTTACACTTTTCGTCACAGAACGTGAAGGTACAGCATTATCTGTTCTCACACAAGATCAAGCAGGACAATACAAGCCCTGTGCTTATTTTTCGAGCACATTAGATCCTGTAGCCCAGGCTCTGCCTGTGTGCCTTAAGTCAGTTGCAGCCACAGCACTAGCTATCAGACAAAGTGATTCCATAGTCTTAGGACACTCCCTGACAGTACAAGTTCCACACTCCGTGGAAGTTCTTTTAAACCGAACACAGACTCAGCACTTGACAATTGCACGTTTAACAGGTTATGAATTGACACTGTTCCAGCCACACATAGAAATCAGACGCTGCAACGTTTTAAATCCTGCTACACTGTTACCATCAGTTACTTCGAATTCTGCCACACATGACTGTGTGGAAGTAGTTAACATTACGACAAAGCCAAGACAAGATCTGACAGATATTCCGTTACCAGACCCCGACCTGACACTTTATGTGGATGGTTCATGTATGAGAACAAGTACAGGAGAACTAGTCGCCGCGTATGCAGTGACTACTGATACTGAAGTTATTGAGACACACCGTATTGACACCCTGTCCGCTCAAGCAGCAGAGCTAGTTGCTCTGACACAAGCCTGCATACACGCCAAGAACTTGAAAGTTAATGTTTACACAGATTCACGCTACGCATTTGGAGTTGTACACGACTTCGGAGTGCTCTGGCAAGAGAGAGGTTTCATGACTTCTCATGGAACCAAGATTCAGCATGGTCTCCTTATTCAAGCTCTGTTAGATGCCATACATTTACCGACATCCATTGCTATCATGAAGTGCAAAGCACATACGAAAGTTACTGACACCATTTCCCAAGGTAATGATCTAGCAGATCGCACAGCCAAGCTTACAGCACAGACTCCAGACATTCCAGTTAACCCAACACAGACACATGCTCCAGATCCGACTACATGTATGACAGTTAAGGACCCTACACAAGATGTCATAGACATACAGTTACATGCTACTCCCGAAGAAATCAAGAAATGGTCCGAACAAGGAGGGGTCCAGACAGATCAAGGATGGTTAACGAAGGGAAAAGCCACATGGTTTCTCCCCGACTCTATGGTTCAAGTCATTATTAATACCGCACATAGTCCAGCACATTTAGGAGAAAAAGCTATGTTAGACAGTATCCAGAACATTTGGTTCAACAAGCATTTACGAGCTGCAGCCAAGCAGAAAGTCCGTACCTGTATGATATGTTGCCAGTTTAATCCAGGTAAAAGTGTCCCGGTGGAACAAGGTGGATTCCAGCCCCCTGACCACCCTTTTGAAGTCCTCCAGATGGATTATATTCAGATGGAGCGATGTCGAGGTTTCAAGTATGTCCTTGTAGTTGTATGCGCTTTGTCCAGGTGGACAGAAGCATATCCAGTCCCAGATTACACAGCCGCGACCACTGCCAAGCAGTTGGTTCGTGAGTTCTTCCCCCGTTATGGACTCCCTAGGGTCGTATATTCTGACAACGGCCAGCCATTCTCATCTGAACTCATGAAGCATGTTTCCCTATTGTTAGGATACCAGTGGAAGTTTCATTGTGTACGCCACCCTGAAGCAGCAGGTCTCGTAGAGAGACATAACCAGACTTTGAAAATCCGTATTGCAAAAGTTTGTCAAGAGAAAGGTGTAGACTGGCTAGTAGCTCTGCCAGTCGCTTTGTTCTATATGCGCATGGTCGCACATTCCAGATCAGGTCTGTCCCCATATGAGGTCGTTTTCGGCCGCCCCCCTAACATGTGGGGTACTCCTAGACCCCGAAGTATTACCGATGTTTCAAGTAATATGCTGACAGATTACCTAGCTTCCTTGATGTCTGCCCTCAACTCTTGTCGTTCACAGGTTGCCGCCGCATTTCCAGACAATACCGAGGTGGCACCGCATGAAATCGTTCCAGGATCCCTGGTTCTTGTCCGCAATTTTGACCGCTCAAGTCCGCTGGAGCCACGCTGGAAGGAGCCCCGACAGGTCCTCCTCGCCACCCGTACAGCCGTGAAGTTGGAGGGTCGCAAAGGCTGGGTGCACCTTTCGCACGTAAAGAAATTTTATGGACTGAAACCCGTCTCAAAGAACATTTCCCAGGATTTGAAGGATTGCCAAAGTACTATTCTCAAGGACTGTCCCGCAAAGAACAATGATACTGCACCCTCCCCGTTAGAGAAAACTCCGCAACAGGAGTATAAGTTGAAACTCCGGTCTAGTAAAATAAGTCAGCCAGTTTGATTGTCTAAGTCCTCCCCTAGGTGAAACGGTTAGACTGTTTCTGACATGTATAAAATAGACCCCCATAGTGAGAGAGTTAGTCAAAACTCAATCCGATGTATCGTTTTTCTATGTTTCATATTATTTCTCAGCATTATGATTTCCTGCACCAGTTATGCATTTTACCTGTATTTTCCAGTTTCTCATGTAAATAAGTCTGCTAATGCTACAGTAGAGCACACGTTTAGTGATCTACCTCCTCATGAACTCTCTTACCGCCTCGCTATGCGAAATAATTCTTTCATCCGCATGTTACATTACTCACATCAGACCAGCAATGCCACTAATTGTTGGGTGTGTGGTCGACTCCCCCCTTTCCAGACGCCGAAGGGAGTTCTGCCACTCTTTCCTTATCCTTTTTCACATAATGGTTCGTGTGGAGCATGGTCCACGTTAACGTCATCCTCAACAGATATGTCTTTTCTTAACAGTACATGTTTTCCAGACAAGCAAGGTCTCCCCCACAGAACCGGGTTAGATCTAGAAAATGAAGTGTATAATTTAGGTAACTATTCTTCGAATCTCATGGTCCTGAATGTTCAGTCTGATACTACTCCAGACTTACCTGCTATTTCAGTACTACCAGTCAAAGGCGAATTATGTGTCCGAAATAATGGTTCCGTACACGTAGGACATAGCGATTGTACTACTATTGTCAAGTATAGTGACAGTGGGAAATCTATTTTCAAAGCTTCACGCCATTCTTATTTTATTTGTGGTCAAACTGCATATGTTCGTCTGCCCCTCGATTGGGAGGGAACCTGTTACATTGCCTTCCTACTGCCACCTGTTTTCCTAGCCCCACCTGATTATCATAGAAACACACATCTAGTACACATTAGACATAGAAGGAAGATCGAGTCCCCCATTGTCGATTATACTGAAACTGCTCTAGAACAGTACACAGATTTCAATAGAGGTTTCTTCTTCTTTATAGGACCTATCCAGAATAGTAAGCTGATCCGTAGGTTAACAAGAACCCTCGAAGCTGTAGTAAATGAGACTGCCTCTGCTCTAGGTAACTTAACCGAAGAGCAATCTGCTATGAGATTTGTCGTTTTACAGAATCGTCTCGTCCTTGACGTCATACTGGCCGATAGGGGCGGGGCCTGTAGAGTCATCGGATCTAGTTGCTGCATTTTCATTCCAAATAACGCGCCGTCTGTTTATTCAGCTATAACCAGACTCCATAAAATTGCCCATCTGTTACACCAAGATCCAGGCACCTGGACATGGTCCGGTTGGTTCTGGAATATAATTTCCGCCTGGGGATGGAAAGTCTTGTCCTTTCTAGGTATTGCAGTAGCGATCATATTCAGCTGCTGCCTCTGTATACAATGTGGCCCTGCGATTTGCGGCCTTTGTGCTACCTCTTGTATTCCTAGTCCCAAGCCCCGTTCTAAATCCCGTTCCAGGATAATTCGAGACGAGCAAATGATACTGTATGAAATGATAGATGGTATCATGAATATTGATGTTTCCTGATGAAACGTAGTGACAAGGAGGGAATGTGGAAAAGTAAATTTTGTCATGTTCTGTGTCCCTACGTGTCATCCATCATATGTTATGTGTGCATGATTAAATATGCATATGTATTCCCTATGTTCGATTAAAGACGCAATTACAGTTGTGTCCACCTCTAGTATGCCAGTTTCCAGTTCTCGTGAATACTACGAATATCAGGCCCATGTAAAGCTACGTTGCCACGTTTCTCAGTGTGCACGTTATTTCATTGTAAAGTCCCCGTTTCTAGGCCTCAAAAGGGCCCGGACATCAGATTCAGCTCCTGTCTCCTGTCTCCTGAAGCCTCGCGGAGGAGCGATACAGCCCCCACCTGTATCCTCGACCCTTCACTTACTTCCTGCCTCGCAGTGCCTGGTTCAGCCTGGCTCTGCCTCTGAGTCTGCCAAGAGTATGTTATGATTCCAGTTATCAGTTCAGTCCTCCTCCTCTGCATTCTTAAAGCTACTGAATCGCATCAATAGTTTCCGTCATTGTCTAACTTTTACGTCTCCATGTAAGAGAAATACTACATTTAATGGTTATTTAATATTCTTCATCACGCACTACATGTAGAATAATGCATGCTCCAGTCTTAGAGTCTGTTAGCTTTTCCCCTCCTGACTTCTAGTTTATATCAACATGTTCTCTAAACATCAGATACTAGATACTGCTTAGGTACATGTCGCCCTGACTCTCCAGACTTCAGTCTCTGCTCCTAGCACAGAGTTCATAGCCCCCAGCTTCTCCTAGTGATACGTCATTGCCAGTTTGCGCGCACCATCAGGTTAGAGGTCCCGGCTCCTCAGGTAGCCCCCTCCATGGTTTCCGCCCCATTCATGACATATTCTGTTACGTTTGCATCACATGTCTATGTATACGCCCTGTTACACCCATTTTCACCCTTATCTCTCGCGACTGCTACGCATCACGCCTATTGCTCCACCCACTGCTACGCCTATTGCAATGTAATGCTATGTGTTTGCGTTATGTATATATGATCGTGCACTGTTAGTAAAAGGTGACCTCCTTGTCCCGATTCTGCCCCCGGCAGCGCTGCCATCCTATTCCTGTGCAGGTATTCCTTTATGCTGTAATAAACCTGCAAACTCCTACTACCTCGAATCTTGACTCTTATTTATTGAGCTATCTGTTATTCATTTATGCATTCAAAAATAGGGTATTATTTATTTATTTACCACAGTAGTACTGGTAGTGGTGGTACTGGTGGGGTTGGTACTGGTAGCGGGAGTACTGGTGGTGGTGGTACTGGTAGCAGTAGCATTGGTGGTGGTGGTACTGCTGCCCGTAATACTGGTAGTGGTAGTACTGGTGGTGGTGGTACTGGTGGTGGTAGTACTGGTGGTGGTAGTAGTACTGGTTGTGGTAGTACTGGTACTGGTAGTACTGGTGGTGGTGGTAGTACTGTTGGTGGTGGTAGTTGTAGTACTGGTGGCTGTAGTAGTGGTAGTACTGATGGCTGTAGTACTGGCAGTACTGGTGGTGGTAGTACTGGTAGTACTGATGGTGGTAGTACTGGTGGTGGTGGTACTGGTAGTAATGGTGTTGGTGGTACTGGTAGTAGTAGTAGTGGTAGTACTGGAGGTGGTGGTACTGGTAGTGGTAGTACTGTTGGTGGTAGTACTGGTGGTGGTAGTACTGGTAGTGGTGGTACTGGTGGTGATGGTACTGGTAGCGGGAGTACTGGTGGTGGTGGTACTGGTAGCAGTAGCATTGGTGGTGGTGGTACTGCTGCCCGTAATACTGGTAGTGGTAGTACTGGTGGTGGTGGTACTGGTGGTGGTAGTACTGGTGGTGGTAGTGGTACTGGTTATGGTAGTACTGGTCCTGGTAGTACTGGTGGTGGTGGTAGTACTGTTGGTGGTGGTAGTGGTAGTACTGGTGGCTGTAGTAGTGGTAGTACTGGTGGCTGTAGTAGTGGTAGTACTGGTGGTGGTAGTACTGGTAGTACTGATGGTGGTAGTACTGGTAGTACTGGTGGTGGTGGTGGTACTGGTAGTGGTAGTACTGGTGGTGGGGGTACTGGTAGTACTGGTGGTGGTGGTCCTGGTAGTGGTAGTACTGGAGGTGGTGGTACTGGTAGTGGTAGTACTGTTGGTGGTAGTACTGGTGGTGGTAGTACTGGTAGTGGTTGTACTGGTCGTGGTGGTACTGGTAGCGGGAGTACTGGTGGTGGTGGTACTGGTAGCAGTAGCATTGGTGGTGGTGGTACTGCTGCCCGTAATACTGGTAGTGGTAGTACTGGTGGTGGTGGTACTGGTAGTGGAAGAACTGGTGGTGGTGGTACTGGTAGTACTGGTGGTGGTGGTACTGGTAGTGGTGGTAGTGGTAGTACTGGAGGTGGTGGTAGTGGTAGTACTGTTGGTGGTAGTACTGGTGGTGGTAGTACTGGTAGTGGTGGTACTGGTGGTGGTGGTACTGGTAGCGGGAGTACTGGTGGTGGTGGTACTGGTAGCAGTAGCATTGGTGGTGGTGGTACTGCTGCCCGTAATACTGGTAGTGGTAGTACTGGTGGTGGTGGTACTGGTGGTGGTAGTACTGGTGGTGGTGGTGGTACTGGTAGTGGTAGTACTGGTGGTGGTGGTACTGGTAGTACTGGTGGTGGTGGTACTGGTAGTGGTAGTAGTGGTAGTACTGGAGGTGGTGGTACTGGTAGTATGGTAGTACTGTTGGTGGTAGTACTGGTGGTGGTAGTACTGGTACTGGTAGTACTGGTGGTGGTGGTAGTACTGTTGGTGGTGGTAGTGGTAGTACTGGTGGCTGTAGTAGGGGTACTACTGGAGGTGGTGATACTGGTAGTGGTAGTACTGTTGGTGGTAGTACTGGTGGTGGTAGTACTGGTAGTGGTGGTACTGGTAGTGGTGGTACTGGTAGCGGGAGTACTGGTGGTGGTGGTACTGGTAGCAGTAGCATTGGTGGTGATGGTACTGCTGCCCGTAATACTGGTAGTGGTAGTACTGGTGGTGGTGGTACTGGTGGTGGTAGTACTGGTGGTGGTAGTGGTACTGGTTATGGTAGTACTGGTACTGGTAGTACTGGTGGTGGTGGTAGTACTGGTGGTGGTGGTAGTGGTAGTACTGGTGGCTGTAGTAGTGGTAGTACTGGAGGTGGTGGTACTGGTAGTGGTAGTACTGTTGGTGGTAGTACTGGTGGTGGTAGTACTGGTAGTGGTGGTACTGGTGGTGGTGGTACTGGTAGCGGGAGTACTGGTGGTGGTGGCACTGGTAGCAGTAGCATTGGTGGTGGTGGTACTGCTGCCCGTAATACTGGTAGTGGTAGTACTGGTGGCTGTAGTACTGGCAGCACTGGTGGTGGTAGTACTGGTAGTACTGATGGTGGTAGTACTGGTGGTGGTGGTACTGGTAGTAATGGTGTTGGTGGTACTGGTAGTAGTAGTAGTGGTAGTACGGGAGGTGGTGGTACTGGTAGTGGTAGTACTGTTGGTGGTAGTACTGGTGGTGGTAGTACTGGTAGTGGTGGTACTGGTGGTGGTGGTACTGGTAGCGGGAGTACTGGTGGTGGTGGTACTGGTAGCAGTATCATTGGTGATGGTGGTACTGCTGCCCGTAATACTGGTAGTGGTAGTACTGGTGGTGGTGGTACTGGTGGTGGCAGTACTGGTGGTGGTAGTGGTACTGGTTATGGTAGTACTGGTACTGGTAGTACTGGTGGTGGTGGGTGTACTGTTGGTGGTGGTAGTGGTAGTACTGGTGGCTGTAGTAGTGGTAGTACTGGTGGCTGTAGTAGTGGTAGTACTGGTGGCTGTAGTACTGGTAGTACTGATGGTGGTAGTACTGGTAGTACTGGTGATGGTGGTGGTACTGGTAGTGGTAGTACTGGTGGTGGTGGTACTGGTAGTGGAAGAACTGGTGGCGGTGGTACTGGTAGTACTGGTGGCGGTGGTACTGGTAGTGGTAGTAGTGGTAGTACTGGAGGTGGTGGCACTGGTAGTGGTAGTACTGTTGGTGGTAGTACTGGTGGTGGTAGTACTGGTAGTGGTGGTACTGGTGGTGGTGGTACTGGTAGCGGGAGTGCTGGTGGTGGTGGTACTGGTAGCAGTAGCATTGGTGGTGGTGGTACTGCTGCCCGTAATACTGGTAGTGGTAGTACTGGTGGTGGTGGTACTGATGGTGGTAGTACTGGTGGTGGTAGTGGTACTTGTTATGGTAGTACTGGTACTGGTAGTACTGGTGGTGGTGGTAGTACTGTTGGTGGTGGTAGTGGTAGTACTGGTGGCTGTAGTAGTGGTAGTACTCGAGGTGGTGGTACTGGTAGTGGTAGTACTGTTGGTGGTAGTACTGGTGGTGGTAGTACTGGTAGTGGTGGTACTGGTAGTGGTGGTACTGGTAGCGGGAGTACTGGTGGTGGTGGTACTGGTAGCAGTAGCATTGGTGGTGGTGGTACTGCTGCCCATAATACTGGTAGTGGTAGTACTGGTGGTGGTGGTACTGGTGGTGGTAGTACTGGTGGTGGTAGTACTGGTGGTGGTAGTGGTACTGGTTGTGGTAGTACTGGTACTGGTAGTACTGGTGGTGGTGGTAGTACTGTTGGTGGTGGTAGCGGGAGTACTAGTGGTGGTGGTACTGGTAGCAGTAGCATTGGTGGCGGTGGTACTGCTGCCCGTAATACTGGTAGTGGTAGTACTGGTGGTGGTGGTACTGGTGGTGGTAGTACTGGTGGTGGTAGTGGTACTGGTTATGGTAGTACTGGTACTGGTAGTACTGGTGGTGGTGGTAGTACTGTTGGTGGTGGTAGTGGGAGTACTGGTGGCTGTAGTAGTGGTAGTACTGGTGGCTGTAGTAGTGGTAGTACTGGTGGTGGTAGTACTGGTAGTACTGATGGTGGTAGTACTGGTGGTGGTGGTGGTACTGGTAGTACTGGTGGTGGTGGTACTGGTAGTACTGGTGGTGGTGGTACTGGTAGTGGTAGTAGTGGTAGTACTGGAGGTGGTGGTACTGGTAGTGGTAGTACTGTTGGTGGTAGTACTGCTGGTGGTAGTACTGGTAGTGGTGGTACTGGTGGTGGTGGTACTGGTAGCAGTAGCATTGGTGGTGGTGGTACTGCTGCCTGTAATACTGGTAGTGGTAGTACTGGTGGTGGTGGTACTGGTGGTGGTAGTACTGGTGGTGGTAGTGGTACTGGTTGTGGTAGTACTGGTACTGGTAGTACTGGTGGTGGTGGTAGTACTGTTGGTGGTGGTAGTGGTAGTACTGGTGGCTGTAGTAGTGGTAGTACTGGTGGCTGTAGTACTGGCAGTACTGGTGGTGGTAGTACTAGTAGTACTGATGGTGGTAGTCCTGGTAGTACTGGTGGTGGTGGTGGTACTGGTAGTGGTAGTACTGGTGGTGGTGGTACTGGTAGTAATGGTGTTGGTGGTACTGGTAGTAGTAGTAGTGGTAGTACTGGAGGTGGTGGTACTGGTAGTGGTAGTACTGTTGGTGGTAGTACTGGTGGTGGTAGTACTGGTAGTGGTGGTACTGGTGGTTGTGGTACTGGTAGCGGGAGTACTGGTGGTGGTGGTACTGGTGGTGGTAGTACTGGTGGTGGTAGTGGTACTGGTTGTAGTAGTACTGGTACTGGTAGTACTGGTGGCGGTGGTAGTACTGTTGGTGGTGGTAGTTGTAGTACTGGTGGTTGTAGTAGTGGTAGTACTGGTGGCTGTAGTACTGGCAGTAAAGGTGGTGGTAGTACTGATGGTGGTAGTCCTGGTAGTACTGGTGGTGGTGGTGGTACTGGTAGTGGTAGTACTGGTGGTGGTGGTACTGGTAGTGGTAGTAGTGGTAGTACTGGAGGTGGTGGTACTGGTAGTGGTAGTACTGTTGGTGGTAGTACTGGTGGTGGTAGTACTGGTAGTGGTGGTACTGGTGGTGGTGGTACTGGTAGCGGGAGTACTGGTGGTGGTGGTACTGGTAGTGGTAGTACTGGTGGTGGTGGTACTGGTAGTGGTAGTACTGGTGGTGGTAGTGGTACTGGTTATGGTAGTACTGGTACTGGTAGTACTGGTGGTGGTGGTAGTACTGTTGGTGGTGGTAGTGGTAGTACTGGTGGCTGTAGTAGTGGTAGTACTGGAGGTGGTGGTACTGGTAATGGTAGTACTGTTGGTGGTAGTACTGGTGGTGGTAGTACTGGTAGTGGTGGTACTGGTGGTGGTGGTACTGGTAGCGGGAGTACTGGTGGTGGTGGTACTGGTAGCAGTAGCATTGGTGGTGGTGGTACTGCTGCCCGTAATACTGGTAGTGGTAGTACTGGTGGTGGTGGTACTGGTGGTGGCAGTACTGGTGGTGGTAGTGGTACTGGTTATGGTAGTATTGGTACTGGTAGTACTGGTGGAGGTGGTAGTACTGTTGGTGGTGGTAGTGGTAGTACTGGTGGCTGTTGTAGTGGTAGTACTGGTGGCTGTAGTAGTGGTAGTACTGGTGGTGGTAGTACTGATGGTGGTAGTACTGGTGATGGTGGTGGTACTGGTAGTGGTAGTACTAGTGGTGGTGGTACTAGTAGTGGGAGTACTGGTGGTGGTGGTACTGGTAGTACTGGTGGTGGTGGTACTGGTAGTGGTAGTAGTGGTAGTACTGTAGGTGGTGGTACTGGTAGTGGTAGTACTGGTGGTGGTGGTTCTGGTGGTGGCAGTACTGGTGGTGGTAGTGGTACTGGTTATGGTAGTACTGGTACTGGTAGTACTGGTGGTGGTGATAGTACTGTTGGTGGTGGTAGTGGTAGTACTGGTGGCTGTAGTAGTGGTAGTACTGGTGGCTGTAGTAGTGGTAGTACTGGTGGTGGTAGTACTGGTAGTACTGATGGTGGTAGTACTGGTAGTACTGGGGATGGTGGTGGTACTGGTAGTGGTAGTACTGGTGGTGGTGGTACTGGTAGTGGAAGAACTGGTGGTGGTGGTACTGGTAGTACTGGTGGTGGTGGTACTGGTAGTGGTGGTAGTGGTAGTACTGGAGGTGGTGGTAGTGGTAGTACTGTTGGTGGTAGTACTGGTGGTGGTAGTACTGGTAGTGGTGGTACTGGTGGTGGTGGTACTGGTAGCGGGAGTACTGGTGGTGGTGGTACTGGTAGCAGTAGCATTGGTGGTGGTGGTACTGCTGCCCGTAATACTGGTAGTGGTAGTACTGGTGGTGGTGGTACTGGTGGTGGTAGTACTGGTAGTACTGATGGTGGTAGTACTGGTAGTACTGGTGGTGGTGGTGGTACTGGTAGTGGTAGTACTGGTGGTGGTGGTACTGGTAGTACTGGTGGTGGTGGTACTGGTAGTGGTAGTAGTGGTAGTACTGGAGGTGGTGGTACTGGTAGTGGTAGTACTGTTGGTGGTAGTACTGGTGGTGGTAGTACTGGTACTGGTAGTACTGGTGGTGGTGGTAGTACTGTTGGTGGTGGTAGTGGTAGTACTGGTGGCTGTAGTAGGGGTAGTACTGGAGGTGGTGATACTGGTAGTGGTAGTACTGTTGGTGGTAGTACTGGTGGTGGTAGTACTGGTAGTGGTGGTACTGGTAGTGGTGGTACTGGTAGCGGGAGTACTGGTGGTGGTGGTACTGGTAGCAGTAGCATTGGTGGTGGTGGTACTGCTGCCCGTAATACTGGTAGTGGTAGTACTGGTGGTGGTGGTACTGGTGGTGGTAGTACTGGTGGTGGTAGTGGTACTGGTTGTGGTAGTACTGGTACTTATAGTACTGGTGGTGGTGGTAGTACTGTTGGTGGTGGTAGCGGGAGTACTGGTGGTGGTGGTACTGGTAGCAGTAGCATTGGGTGTGGTGGTACTGCTGCCCGTAATACTAGTAGTGGTAGTACTGGTGGTGGTGGTACTGGTGGTGGTAGTACTGGTGGTGGTAGTGGTACTGGTTGTTTACTGGTACTGGTAGTACTGGTGGTGGTGGTAGTACTGTTGGTGGTGGTAGTGGGAGTACTGGTGGCTGTAGTAGTGGTAGTACTGGTGCCTGTGGTAGTGGTAGTACTGGTGGTGGTAGTACTGGTAGTACTGATGGTGGTAGTACTGGTAGTACTGGTGGTGGTGGTGGTACTGGTAGTGGTAGTACTGGTGGTGGTGGTACTGGTAGTACTGGTGGTGGTGGTACTGGTAGTGGTAGTAGTGGTAGTACTGGAGGTGGTGGTACTGGTAGTGGTAGTACTGTTGGTGGTAGTACTGGTGGTGGTAGTACTGGTAGTGGTGGTACTGGTGGTGGTGGTACTGGTAGCGGGAGTACTGGTGGTGGTGGTACTGGTAGCAGTAGCATTGGTGGTGGTGGTACTGCTGCCCGTAATACTGGTAGTGGTAGTACTGGTGATGGTGGTACTGGTGGTGGTAGTACTGGTGGTGGTAGTGGTACTGGTTATGGTAGTACTGGTACTGGTAGTACTGGTGGTGGTGGTAGTACTGTTGGTGGTGGTAGTGGTAGTACTGGTGGCTGTAGTAGTGGTAGTACTGGAGGTGGTGGTACTGGTAGTGGTAGTACTGTTGGTGGTAGTACTGGTGGTGGTAGTACTGGTAGTGGTGGTACTGGTGGTGTTGGTACTGGTAGCGGGAGTACTGGTGGTGGTGGTACTGGTAGCAGTAGCATTGGTGGTGGTGGTACTGCTGCCCGTAATACTGGTAGTGGTAGTACTGGTGGTGGTGGTACTGGTGGTGGTAGTACTGGTGGTGGTAGTAGTACTGGTTGTGGTAGTACTGGTACTGGTAGTACTGGTGGTGGTGGTAGTACTGTTGGTGGTGGTAGTTGTAGTACTGGTGGCTGTAGTAGTGGTAGTACTGATGGCTGTAGTACTGGCAGTACTGGTGGTGGTAGTACTGGTAGTACTGATGGTGGTAGTACTGGTGGTGGTGGTACTGGTAGTAATGGTGTTGGTGGTACTGGTAGTAGTAGTAGTGGTAGTACTGGAGGTGGTGGTACTGGTAGTGGTAGTACTGTTGGTGGTAGTACTGGTGGTGGTAGTACTGGTAGTGGTGGTACTGGTGGTGATGGTACTGGTAGCGGGAGTACTGGTGGTGGTGGTACTGGTAGCAGTAGCATTGGTGGTGGTGGTACTGCTGCCCGTAATACTGGTAGTGGTAGTACTGGTGGTGGTGGTACTGGTGGTGGTAGTACTGGTGGTGGTAGTGGTACTGGTTATGGTAGTACTGGTACTGGTAGTACTGGTGGTGGTGGTAGTACTGTTGGTGGTGGTAGTGGTAGTACTGGTGGCTGTAGTAGTGGTAGTACTGGTGGCTGTAGTAGTGGTAGTACTGGTGGTGGTAGTACTGGTAGTACTGATGGTGGTAGTACTGGTAGTACTGGTGATGGTGGTGGTACTGGTAGTGGTAGTACTGGTGGTGGTGGTACTGGTAGTGGAAGAACTGGTGGTGGTGGTACTGGTAGTACTGGTGGTGGTGGTACTGGTAGTGGTGGTAGTGGTAGTACTGGAGGTGGTGGTAGTGGTAGTACTGTTGGTGGTAGTACTGGTGGTGGTAGTACTGGTAGTGGTGGTACTGGTGGTGGTGGTACTGGTAGCGGGAGTACTGGTGGTGGTGGTACTGGTAGCAGTAGCATTGGTGGTGGTGGTACTGCTACCCGTAATACTGGTAGTGGTAGTACTGGTGGTGGTGGTACTGGTGGTGGTAGTACTGGTGGTGGTGGTGGTACTGGTAGTGGTAGTACTGGTGGTGGTGGTACTGGTAGTACTGGTGGTGGTGGTACTGGTAGTGGTAGTAGTGGTAGTACTGGAGGTGGTGGTACTGGTAGTATGGTAGTACTGTTGGTGGTAGTACTGGTGGTGGTAGTACTGGTACTGGTAGTACTGGTGGTGGTGGTAGTACTGTTGGTGGTGGTAGTGGTAGTACTGGTGGCTGTAGTAGGGGTACTACTGGAGGTGGTGATACTGGTAGTGGTAGTACTGTTGGTGGTAGTACTGGTGGTGGTAGTACTGGTAGTGGTGGTACTGGTAGTGGTGGTACTGGTAGCGGGAGTACTGGTGGTGGTGGTACTGGTAGCAGTAGCATTGGTGGTGGTGGTACTGCTGCCCGTAATACTGGTAGTGGTAGTACTGGTGGTGGTGGTACTGGTGGTGGTAGTACTGGTGGTGGTAGTGGTACTGGTTGTGGTAGTACTGGTACTTATAGTACTGGTGGTGGTGGTAGTACTGTTGGTGGTGGTAGCGGGAGTACTGGTGGTGGTGGTACTGGTAGCAGTAGCATTGGGTGTGGTGGTACTGCTGCCCGTAATACTAGTAGTGGTAGTACTGGTGGTGGTGGTACTGGTGGTGGTAGTACTGGTGGTGGTAGTGGTACTGGTTGTGGTAGTACTGGTACTGGTAGTACTGGTGGTGGTGGTAGTACTGTTGGTGGTGGTAGTGGGAGTACTGATGGCTGTAGTAGTGGTAGTACTGGTGCCTGTGGTAGTGGTAGTACTGGTGGTGGTAGTACTGGTAGTACTGATGGTGGTAGTACTGGTAGTACTGGTGGTGGTGGTGGTACTGGTAGTGGTAGTACTGGTGGTGGTGGTACTGGTAGTACTGGTGGTGGTGGTAATGGTAGTGGTAGTAGTGGTAGTACTGGAGGTGGTGGTACTGGTAGTGGTAGTACTGTTGGTGGTAGTACTGGTGGTGGTAGTACTGGTAGTGGTGGTACTGGTGGTGGTGGTACTGGTAGCGGGAGTACTGGTGGTGGTGGTACTGGTAGCAGTAGCATTGGTGGTGGTGGTACTGCTGCCCGTAATACTGGTAGTGGTAGTACTGGTGGTGGTAGTACTGGTGGTGGTAGTGGTACTGGTTATGGTAGTACTGGTACTGGTAGTACTGGTGGTGGTGGTAGTACTGTTGGTGGTGGTAGTGGTAGTACTGGTGGCTGTAGTAGTGGTAGTACTGGAGGTGGTGGTACTGGTAGTGGTAGTACTGTTGGTGGTAGTACTGGTGGTGGTAGTACTGGTAGTGGTGGTACTGGTGGTGGTGGTACTGGTAGCGGGAGTACTGGTGGTGGTGGCACTGGTAGCAGTAGCATTGGTGGTGGTGGTACTGCTGCCCGTAATACTGGTAGTGGTAGTACTGGTGGTGGTGGTACTGGTGGTGGTAGTACTGGTGGTGGTAGTAGTACTGGTTGTGGTAGTACTGGTACTGGTAGTACTGGTGGTGGTGGTAGTACTGTTGGTGGTGGTAGTTGTAGTACTGGTGGCTGTAGTAGTGGCAGTACTGGTGGCTGTAGTACTGGCAGTACTGGTGGTGGTAGTACTGGTAGTACTGATGGTGGTAGTACTGGTGGTGGTGGTACTGGTAGTAATGGTGTTGGTGGTACTGGTAGTAGTAGTAGTGGTAGTACGGGAGGTGGTGGTACTGGTAGTGGTAGTACTGTTGGTGGTAGTACTGGTGGTGGTAGTACTGGTAGTGGTGGTACTGGTGGTGGTGGTACTGGTAGCGGGAGTACTGGTGGTGGTGGTACTGGTAGCAGTATCATTGGTGGTGGTGGTACTGCTGCCCGTAATACTGGTAGTGGTAGTACTGGTGGTGGTGGTACTGGTGGTGGCAGTACTGGTGGTGGTAGTGGTACTGGTTATGGTAGTACTGGTACTGGTAGTACTGGTGGTGGTGGGTGTACTGTTGGTGGTGGTAGTGGTAGTACTGGTGGCTGTAGTAGTGGTAGTACTGGTGGCTGTAGTAGTGGTAGTACTGGTGGCTGTAGTACTGGTAGTACTGATGGTGGTAGTACTGGTAGTACTGGTGATGGTGGTGGTACTGGTAGTGGTAGTACTGGTGGTGGTGGTACTGGTAGTGGAAGAACTGGTGGTGGTGGTACTGGTAGTACTGGTGGCGGTGGTACTGGTAGTGGTAGTAGTGGTAGTACTGGAGGTGGTGGTACTGGTAGTGGTAGTACTGTTGGTGGTAGTACTGGTGGTGGTAGTACTGGTAGTGGTGGTACTGGTGGTGGTGGTACTGGTAGCGGGAGTGCTGGTGGTGGTGGTACTGGTAGCAGTAGCATTGGTGGTGGTGGTACTGCTGCCCGTAATACTGGTAGTGGTAGTACTGGGGGTGGTGGTACTGGTGGTGGTAGTACTGGTGGTGGTAGTGGTACTGGTTATGGTAGTACTGGTACTGGTAGTACTGGTGGTGGTGGTAGTACTGTTGGTGGTGGTAGTGGTAGTACTGGTGGCTGTAGTAGTGGTAGTACTCGAGGTGGTGGTACTGGTAGTGGTAGTACTGTTGGTGGTAGTACTGGTGGTGGTAGTACTGGTAGTGGTGGTACTGGTAGTGGTGGTACTGGTAGCGGGAGTACTGGTGGTGGTGGTACTGGTAGCAGTAGCATTGGTGGTGGTGGTACTGCTGCCCATAATACTGGTAGTGGTAGTACTGGTGGTGGTGGTACTGGTGGTGGTAGTACTGGTGGTGGTAGTACTGGTGGTGGTAGTGGTACTGGTTGTGGTAGTACTGGTACTGGTAGTACTGGTGGTGGTGGTAGTACTGTTGGTGGTGGTAGCGGGAGTACTAGTGGTGGTGGTACTGGTAGCAGTAGCATTGGTGGTGGTGGTACTGCTGCCCATAATACTGGTAGTGGTAGTACTGGTGGTGGTGGTACTGGTGGTGGTAGTACTGGTGGTGGTGGTACTGGTGGTGGTAGTGGTACTGGTTGTGGTAGTACTGGTACTGGTAGTACTGGTGGTGGTGGTAGTACTGTTGGTGGTGGTAGTGGGAGTACTGGTGGCTGTAGTAGTGGTAGTACTGGTGGCTGTAGTAGTGGTAGTACTGGTGGTGGTAGTACTGGTAGTACTGATGGTGGTAGTACTGGTGGTGGTAGTACTGGTAGTGGTGGTACTGGTAGTGGTGGTACTGGTAGCGGGAGTACTGGTGGTGGTGGTACTGGTAGCAGTAGCATTGGTGGTGGTGGTACTGCTGCCCATAATACTGGTAGTGGTAGTACTGCTGCCCGTAATACTGGTAGTGGTAGTACTGGTGGTGGTGGTACTGGTGGTGGTAGTGGTACTGGTTATGGTAGTACTGGTACTGGTAGTACTGGTGGTGGTGGTAGTACTGTTGGTGGTGGTAGTGGGAGTACTGGTGGCTGTAGTAGTGGTAGTACTGGTGGCTGTAGTAGTGGTAGTACTGGTGGTGGTAGTACTGGTAGTACTGATGGTGGTAGTACTGGTGGTGGTGGTGGTACTGGTAGTGGTAGTACTGGTGGTGGTGGTAGTGGTAGTACTGGTGGTGGTGGTACTGGTAGTGGTAGTAGTGGTAGTACTGGAGGTGGTGGTACTGGTAGTGGTAGTACTGTTGGTGGTAGTACTGCTGGTGGTAGTACTGGTAGTGGTGGTACTGGTGGTGGTGGTACTGGTAGCAGTAGCATTGGTGGTGGTGGTACTGCTGCCCGTAATACTGGTAGTGGTAGTACTGGTGGTGGTGGTACTGGTGGTGGTAGTACTGGTGGTGGTAGTGGTACTGGTTGTGGTAGTACTGGTACTGGTAGTACTGGTGGTGGTGGTAGTACTGTTGGTGGTGGTAGTGGTAGTACTGGTGGCTGTAGTAGTGGTAGTACTGGTGGCTGTAGTACTGGCAGTACTGGTGGTGGTAGTACTAGTAGTACTGATGGTGGTAGTCCTGGTAGTACTGGTGGTGGTGGTGGTGGTGGTACTGGTGGTGGTGGTACTGGTAGTAATGGTGTTGGTGGTACTGGTAGTAGTAGTAGTGGTAGTACTGGAGGTGGTGGTACTGGTAGTGGTAGTACTGTTGGTGGTAGTACTGGTGGTGGTAGTACTGGTAGTGGTGGTACTGGTGGTGGTGGTACTGGTAGCGGGAGTACTGGTGGTGGTGGTACTGGTGGTGGTAGTACTGGTGGTGGTAGTGGTACTGGTTGTAGTAGTACTGGTACTGGTAGTACTGGTGGCGGTGGTAGTACTGTTGGTGGTGGTAGTTGTAGTACTGGTGGTTGTAGTAGTGGTAGTACTGGTGGCTGTAGTACTGGCAGTAAAGGTGGTGGTAGTACTGGTAGTACTGATGGTGGTAGTCCTGGTAGTACTGGTGGTGGTGGTGGTACTGGTAGTGGTAGTACTGGTGGTGGTGGTACTGGTAGTGGTAGTAGTGGTAGTACTGGAGGTGGTGGTACTGGTAGTGGTAGTACTGTTGGTGGTAGTACTGGTGGTGGTAGTACTGGTAGTGGTGGTACTGGTGGTGGTGGTACTGGTAGCGGGAGTACTGGTGGTGGTGGTACTGGTAGTGGTAGTACTGGTGGTGGTGGTACTGCTGCCCATAATACTGGTAGTGGTAGTACTGGTGGTGGTGGTACTGGTGGTGGTAGTACTGGTGGTGGTAGTACTGGTGGTGGTAGTGGTACTGGTTGTGGTAGTACTGGTACTGGTAGTACTGGTGGTGGTGGTAGTACTGTTGGTGGTGGTAGCGGGAGTACTAGTGGTGGTGGTACTGGTAGCAGTAGCATTGGTGGTGGTGGTACTGCTGCCCATAATACTGGTAGTGGTAGTACTGGTGGTGGTGGTACTGGTGGTGGTAGTACTGGTGGTGGTGGTACTGGTGGTGGTAGTGGTACTGGTTATGGTAGTACTGGTACTGGTAGTACTGGTGGTGGTGGTAGTACTGTTGGTGGTGGTAGTGGGAGTACTGGTGGCTGTAGTAGTGGTAGTACTGGTGGCTGTAGTAGTGGTAGTACTGGTGGTGGTAGTACTGGTAGTACTGATGGTGGTAGTACTGGTGGTGGTAGTACTGGTAGTGGTGGTACTGGTAGTGGTGGTACTGGTAGCGGGAGTACTGGTGGTGGTGGTACTGGTAGCAGTAGCATTGGTGGTGGTGGTACTGCTGCCCATAATACTGGTAGTGGTAGTACTGCTGCCCGTAATACTGGTAGTGGTAGTACTGGTGGTGGTGGTACTGGTGGTGGTAGTGGTACTGGTTATGGTAGTACTGGTACTGGTAGTACTGGTGGTGGTGGTAGTACTGTTGGTGGTGGTAGTGGGAGTACTGGTGGCTGTAGTAGTGGTAGTACTGGTGGCTGTAGTAGTGGTAGTACTGGTGGTGGTAGTACTGGTAGTACTGATGGTGGTAGTACTGGTGGTGGTGGTGGTACTGGTAGTGGTAGTACTGGTGGTGGTGGTACTGGTAGTACTGGTGGTGGTGGTACTGGTAGTGGTAGTAGTGGTAGTACTGGAGGTGGTGGTACTGGTAGTGGTAGTACTGTTGGTGGTAGTACTGCTGGTGGTAGTACTGGTAGTGGTGGTACTGGTGGTGGTGGTACTGGTAGCAGTAGCATTGGTGGTGGTGGTACTGCTGCCCGTAATACTGGTAGTGGTAGTACTGGTGGTGGTGGTACTGGTGGTGGTAGTACTGGTGGTGGTAGTGGTACTGGTTGTGGTAGTACTGGTACTGGTAGTACTGGTGGTGGTGGTAGTACTGTTGGTGGTGGTAGTGGTAGTACTGGTGGCTGTAGTAGTGGTAGTACTGGTGGCTGTAGTACTGGCAGTACTGGTGGTGGTAGTACTAGTAGTACTGATGGTGGTAGTCCTGGTAGTACTGGTGGTGGTGGTGGTGGTGGTACTGGTGGTGGTGGTACTGGTAGTAATGGTGTTGGTGGTACTGGTAGTAGTAGTAGTGGTAGTACTGGAGGTGGTGGTACTGGTAGTGGTAGTACTGTTGGTGGTAGTACTGGTGGTGGTAGTACTGGTAGTGGTGGTACTGGTGGTGGTGGTACTGGTAGCGGGAGTACTGGTGGTGGTGGTACTGGTGGTGGTAGTACTGGTGGTGGTAGTGGTACTGGTTGTAGTAGTACTGGTACTGGTAGTACTGGTGGCGGTGGTAGTACTGTTGGTGGTGGTAGTTGTAGTACTGGTGGTTGTAGTAGTGGTAGTACTGGTGGCTGTAGTACTGGCAGTAAAGGTGGTGGTAGTACTGGTAGTACTGATGGTGGTAGTCCTGGTAGTACTGGTGGTGGTGGTGGTACTGGTAGTGGTAGTACTGGTGGTGGTGGTACTGGTAGTGGTAGTAGTGGTAGTACTGGAGGTGGTGGTACTGGTAGTGGTAGTACTGTTGGTGGTAGTACTGGTGGTGGTAGTACTGGTAGTGGTGGTACTGGTGGTGGTGGTACTGGTAGCGGGAGTACTGGTGGTGGTGGTACTGGTAGTGGTAGTACTGGTGGTGGTGGTACTGGTAGTGGTAGTAGTGGTAGTACTGGAGGTGGTGGTACTGGTAGTGGTAGTACTGTTGGTGGTAGTACTGGTGGTGGTAGTACTGGTAGTGGTGGTACTGGTGGTGATGGTACTGGTAGCGGGAGTACTGGTGGTGGTGGTACTGGTAGCAGTAGCATTGGTGGTGGTGGTACTGCTGCCCGTAATACTGGTAGTGGTAGTACTGGTGGTGGTGGTACTGGTGGTGGTAGTACTGGTGGTGGTAGTGGTACTGGTTATGGTAGTACTGGTACTGGTAGTACTGGTGGTGGTGGTAGTACTGTTGGTGGTGGTAGTGGTAGTACTGGTGGCTGTAGTAGTGGTAGTACTGGTGGCTGTAGTAGTGGTAGTACTGGTGGTGGTAGTACTGGTAGTACTGATGGTGGTAGTACTGGTAGTACTGGTGATGGTGGTGGTACTGGTAGTGGTAGTACTGGTGGTGGTGGTACTGGTAGTGGAAGAACTGGTGGTGGTGGTACTGGTAGTACTGGTGGTGGTGGTACTGGTAGTGGTGGTAGTGGTAGTACTGGAGGTGGTGGTAGTGGTAGTACTGTTGGTGGTAGTACTGGTGGTGGTAGTACTGGTAGTGGTGGTACTGGTGGTGGTGGTACTGGTAGCGGGAGTACTGGTGGTGGTGGTACTGGTAGCAGTAGCATTGGTGGTGGTGGTACTGCTGCTGCCCGTAATACTGGTAGTGGTAGTACTGGTGGTGGTGGTACTGGTGGTGGTAGTACTGGTGGTGGTGGTGGTACTGGTAGTGGTAGTACTGGTGGTGGTGGTACTGGTAGTACTGGTGGTGGTGGTACTGGTAGTGGTAGTAGTGGTAGTACTGGAGGTGGTGGTACTGGTAGTATGGTAGTACTGTTGGTGGTAGTACTGGTGGTGGTAGTACTGGTACTGGTAGTACTGGTGGTGGTGGTAGTACTGTTGGTGGTGGTAGTGGTAGTACTGGTGGCTGTAGTAGGGGTACTACTGGAGGTGGTGATACTGGTAGTGGTAGTACTGTTGGTGGTAGTACTGGTGGTGGTAGTACTGGTAGTGGTGGTACTGGTAGTGGTGGTACTGGTAGCGGGAGTACTGGTGGTGGTGGTACTGGTAGCAGTAGCATTGGTGGTGGTGGTACTGCTGCCCGTAATACTGGTAGTGGTAGTACTGGTGGTGGTGGTACTGGTGGTGGTAGTACTGGTGGTGGTAGTGGTACTGGTTGTGGTAGTACTGGTACTTATAGTACTGGTGGTGGTGGTAGTACTGTTGGTGGTGGTAGCGGGAGTACTGGTGGTGGTGGTACTGGTAGCAGTAGCATTGGTGGTGGTGGTACTGCTGCCCGTAATACTGGTAGTGGTAGTACTGGTGGTGGTGGTACTGGTGGTGGTAGTACTGGTGGTGGTAGTAGTACTGGTTGTGGTAGTACTGGTACTGGTAGTACTGGTGGTGGTGGTAGTACTGTTGGTGGTGGTAGTTGTAGTACTGGTGGCTGTAGTAGTGGTAGTACTGATGGCTGTAGTACTGGCAGTACTGGTGGTGGTAGTACTGGTAGTACTGATGGTGGTAGTACTGGTGGTGGTGGTACTGGTAGTAATGGTGTTGGTGGTACTGGTAGTAGTAGTAGTGGTAGTACTGGAGGTGGTGGTACTGGTAGTGGTAGTACTGTTGGTGGTAGTACTGGTGGTGGTAGTACTGGTAGTGGTGGTACTGGTGGTGATGGTACTGGTAGCGGGAGTACTGGTGGTGGTGGTACTGGTAGCAGTAGCATTGGTGGTGGTGGTACTGCTGCCCGTAATACTGGTAGTGGTAGTACTGGTGGTGGTGGTACTGGTGGTGGTAGTACTGGTGGTGGTAGTGGTACTGGTTATGGTAGTACTGGTCCTGGTAGTACTGGTGGTGGTGGTAGTACTGTTGGTGGTGGTAGTGGTAGTACTGGTGGCTGTAGTAGTGGTAGTACTGGTGGCTGTAGTAGTGGTAGTACTGGTGGTGGTAGTACTGGTAGTACTGATGGTGGTAGTACTGGTAGTACTGGTGGTGGTGGTGGTACTGGTAGTGGTAGTACTGGTGGTGGGGGTACTGGTAGTACTGGTGGTGGTGGTCCTGGTAGTGGTAGTACTGGAGGTGGTGGTACTGGTAGTGGTAGTACTGTTGGTGGTAGTACTGGTGGTGGTAGTACTGGTAGTGGTTGTACTGGTCGTGGTGGTACTGGTAGCGGGAGTACTGGTGGTGGTGGTACTGGTAGCAGTAGCATTGGTGGTGGTGGTACTGCTGCCCGTAATACTGGTAGTGGTAGTACTGGTGGTGGTGGTACTGGTAGTGGAAGAACTGGTGGTGGTGGTACTGGTAGTACTGGTGGTGGTGGTACTGGTAGTGGTGGTAGTGGTAGTACTGGAGGTGGTGGTAGTGGTAGTACTGTTGGTGGTAGTACTGGTGGTGGTAGTACTGGTAGTGGTGGTACTGGTGGTGGTGGTACTGGTAGCGGGAGTACTGGTGGTGGTGGTACTGGTAGCAGTAGCATTGGTGGTGGTGGTACTGCTGCCCGTAATACTGGTAGTGGTAGTACTGGTGGTGGTGGTACTGGTGGTGGTAGTACTGGTGGTGGTGGTGGTACTGGTAGTGGTAGTACTGGTGGTGGTGGTACTGGTAGTACTGGTGGTGGTGGTACTGGTAGTGGTAGTAGTGGTAGTACTGGAGGTGGTGGTACTGGTAGTATGGTAGTACTGTTGGTGGTAGTACTGGTGGTGGTAGTACTGGTACTGGTAGTACTGGTGGTGGTGGTAGTACTGTTGGTGGTGGTAGTGGTAGTACTGGTGGCTGTAGTAGGGGTACTACTGGAGGTGGTGATACTGGTAGTGGTAGTACTGTTGGTGGTAGTACTGGTGGTGGTAGTACTGGTAGTGGTGGTACTGGTAGTGGTGGTACTGGTAGCGGGAGTACTGGTGGTGGTGGTACTGGTAGCAGTAGCATTGGTGGTGATGGTACTGCTGCCCGTAATACTGGTAGTGGTAGTACTGGTGGTGGTGGTACTGGTGGTGGTAGTACTGGTGGTGGTAGTGGTACTGGTTATGGTAGTACTGGTACTGGTAGTACTGGTGGTGGTGGTAGTACTGGTGGTGGTGGTAGTGGTAGTACTGGTGGCTGTAGTAGTGGTAGTACTGGAGGTGGTGGTACTGGTAGTGGTAGTACTGTTGGTGGTAGTACTGGTGGTGGTAGTACTGGTAGTGGTGGTACTGGTGGTGGTGGTACTGGTAGCGGGAGTACTGGTGGTGGTGGCACTGGTAGCAGTAGCATTGGTGGTGGTGGTACTGCTGCCCGTAATACTGGTAGTGGTAGTACTGGTGGCTGTAGTACTGGCAGCACTGGTGGTGGTAGTACTGGTAGTACTGATGGTGGTAGTACTGGTGGTGGTGGTACTGGTAGTAATGGTGTTGGTGGTACTGGTAGTAGTAGTAGTGGTAGTACGGGAGGTGGTGGTACTGGTAGTGGTAGTACTGTTGGTGGTAGTACTGGTGGTGGTAGTACTGGTAGTGGTGGTACTGGTGGTGGTGGTACTGGTAGCGGGAGTACTGGTGGTGGTGGTACTGGTAGCAGTATCATTGGTGATGGTGGTACTGCTGCCCGTAATACTGGTAGTGGTAGTACTGGTGGTGGTGGTACTGGTGGTGGCAGTACTGGTGGTGGTAGTGGTACTGGTTATGGTAGTACTGGTACTGGTAGTACTGGTGGTGGTGGGTGTACTGTTGGTGGTGGTAGTGGTAGTACTGGTGGCTGTAGTAGTGGTAGTACTGGTGGCTGTAGTAGTGGTAGTACTGGTGGCTGTAGTACTGGTAGTACTGATGGTGGTAGTACTGGTAGTACTGGTGATGGTGGTGGTACTGGTAGTGGTAGTACTGGTGGTGGTGGTACTGGTAGTGGAAGAACTGGTGGCGGTGGTACTGGTAGTACTGGTGGCGGTGGTACTGGTAGTGGTAGTAGTGGTAGTACTGGAGGTGGTGGCACTGGTAGTGGTAGTACTGTTGGTGGTAGTACTGGTGGTGGTAGTACTGGTAGTGGTGGTACTGGTGGTGGTGGTACTGGTAGCGGGAGTGCTGGTGGTGGTGGTACTGGTAGCAGTAGCATTGGTGGTGGTGGTACTGCTGCCCGTAATACTGGTAGTGGTAGTACTGGTGGTGGTGGTACTGATGGTGGTAGTACTGGTGGTGGTAGTGGTACTTGTTATGGTAGTACTGGTACTGGTAGTACTGGTGGTGGTGGTAGTACTGTTGGTGGTGGTAGTGGTAGTACTGGTGGCTGTAGTAGTGGTAGTACTCGAGGTGGTGGTACTGGTAGTGGTAGTACTGTTGGTGGTAGTACTGGTGGTGGTAGTACTGGTAGTGGTGGTACTGGTAGTGGTGGTACTGGTAGCGGGAGTACTGGTGGTGGTGGTACTGGTAGCAGTAGCATTGGTGGTGGTGGTACTGCTGCCCATAATACTGGTAGTGGTAGTACTGGTGGTGGTGGTACTGGTGGTGGTAGTACTGGTGGTGGTAGTACTGGTGGTGGTAGTGGTACTGGTTGTGGTAGTACTGGTACTGGTAGTACTGGTGGTGGTGGTAGTACTGTTGGTGGTGGTAGCGGGAGTACTAGTGGTGGTGGTACTGGTAGCAGTAGCATTGGTGGCGGTGGTACTGCTGCCCGTAATACTGGTAGTGGTAGTACTGGTGGTGGTGGTACTGGTGGTGGTAGTACTGGTGGTGGTAGTGGTACTGGTTATGGTAGTACTGGTACTGGTAGTACTGGTGGTGGTGGTAGTACTGTTGGTGGTGGTAGTGGGAGTACTGGTGGCTGTAGTAGTGGTAGTACTGGTGGCTGTAGTAGTGGTAGTACTGGTGGTGGTAGTACTGGTAGTACTGATGGTGGTAGTACTGCTGGTGGTGGTGGTACTGGTAGTACTGGTGGTGGTGGTACTGGTAGTACTGGTGGTGGTGGTACTGGTAGTGGTAGTAGTGGTAGTACTGGAGGTGGTGGTACTGGTAGTGGTAGTACTGTTGGTGGTAGTACTGCTGGTGGTAGTACTGGTAGTGGTGGTACTGGTGGTGGTGGTACTGGTAGCAGTAGCATTGGTGGTGGTGGTACTGCTGCCTGTAATACTGGTAGTGGTAGTACTGGTGGTGGTGGTACTGGTGGTGGTAGTACTGGTGGTGGTAGTGGTACTGGTTGTGGTAGTACTGGTACTGGTAGTACTGGTGGTGGTGGTAGTACTGTTGGTGGTGGTAGTGGTAGTACTGGTGGCTGTAGTAGTGGTAGTACTGGTGGCTGTAGTACTGGCAGTACTGGTGGTGGTAGTACTAGTAGTACTGATGGTGGTAGTCCTGGTAGTACTGGTGGTGGTGGTGGTACTGGTAGTGGTAGTACTGGTGGTGGTGGTACTGGTAGTAATGGTGTTGGTGGTACTGGTAGTAGTAGTAGTGGTAGTACTGGAGGTGGTGGTACTGGTAGTGGTAGTACTGTTGGTGGTAGTACTGGTGGTGGTAGTACTGGTAGTGGTGGTACTGGTGGTTGTGGTACTGGTAGCGGGAGTACTGGTGGTGGTGGTACTGGTGGTGGTAGTACTGGTGGTGGTAGTGGTACTGGTTGTAGTAGTACTGGTACTGGTAGTACTGGTGGCGGTGGTAGTACTGTTGGTGGTGGTAGTTGTAGTACTGGTGGTTGTAGTAGTGGTAGTACTGGTGGCTGTAGTACTGGCAGTAAAGGTGGTGGTAGTACTGATGGTGGTAGTCCTGGTAGTACTGGTGGTGGTGGTGGTACTGGTAGTGGTAGTACTGGTGGTGGTGGTACTGGTAGTGGTAGTAGTGGTAGTACTGGAGGTGGTGGTACTGGTAGTGGTAGTACTGTTGGTGGTAGTACTGGTGGTGGTAGTACTGGTAGTGGTGGTACTGGTGGTGGTGGTACTGGTAGCGGGAGTACTGGTGGTGGTGGTACTGGTAGTGGTAGTACTGGTGGTGGTGGTACTGGTAGTGGTAGTACTGGTGGTGGTAGTGGTACTGGTTATGGTAGTACTGGTACTGGTAGTACTGGTGGTGGTGGTAGTACTGTTGGTGGTGGTAGTGGTAGTACTGGTGGCTGTAGTAGTGGTAGTACTGGAGGTGGTGGTACTGGTAATGGTAGTACTGTTGGTGGTAGTACTGGTGGTGGTAGTACTGGTAGTGGTGGTACTGGTGGTGGTGGTACTGGTAGCGGGAGTACTGGTGGTGGTGGTACTGGTAGCAGTAGCATTGGTGGTGGTGGTACTGCTGCCCGTAATACTGGTAGTGGTAGTACTGGTGGTGGTGGTACTGGTGGTGGCAGTACTGGTGGTGGTAGTGGTACTGGTTATGGTAGTATTGGTACTGGTAGTACTGGTGGAGGTGGTAGTACTGTTGGTGGTGGTAGTGGTAGTACTGGTGGCTGTTGTAGTGGTAGTACTGGTGGCTGTAGTAGTGGTAGTACTGGTGGTGGTAGTACTGATGGTGGTAGTACTGGTGATGGTGGTGGTACTGGTAGTGGTAGTACTAGTGGTGGTGGTACTAGTAGTGGGAGTACTGGTGGTGGTGGTACTGGTAGTACTGGTGGTGGTGGTACTGGTAGTGGTAGTAGTGGTAGTACTGTAGGTGGTGGTACTGGTAGTGGTAGTACTGGTGGTGGTGGTTCTGGTGGTGGCAGTACTGGTGGTGGTAGTGGTACTGGTTATGGTAGTACTGGTACTGGTAGTACTGGTGGTGGTGATAGTACTGTTGGTGGTGGTAGTGGTAGTACTGGTGGCTGTAGTAGTGGTAGTACTGGTGGCTGTAGTAGTGGTAGTACTGGTGGTGGTAGTACTGGTAGTACTGATGGTGGTAGTACTGGTAGTACTGGGGATGGTGGTGGTACTGGTAGTGGTAGTACTGGTGGTGGTGGTACTGGTAGTGGAAGAACTGGTGGTGGTGGTACTGGTAGTACTGGTGGTGGTGGTACTGGTAGTGGTGGTAGTGGTAGTACTGGAGGTGGTGGTAGTGGTAGTACTGTTGGTGGTAGTACTGGTGGTGGTAGTACTGGTAGTGGTGGTACTGGTGGTGGTGGTACTGGTAGCGGGAGTACTGGTGGTGGTGGTACTGGTAGCAGTAGCATTGGTGGTGGTGGTACTGCTGCCCGTAATACTGGTAGTGGTAGTACTGGTGGTGGTGGTACTGGTGGTGGTAGTACTGGTAGTACTGATGGTGGTAGTACTGGTAGTACTGGTGGTGGTGGTGGTACTGGTAGTGGTAGTACTGGTGGTGGTGGTACTGGTAGTACTGGTGGTGGTGGTACTGGTAGTGGTAGTAGTGGTAGTACTGGAGGTGGTGGTACTGGTAGTGGTAGTACTGTTGGTGGTAGTACTGGTGGTGGTAGTACTGGTACTGGTAGTACTGGTGGTGGTGGTAGTACTGTTGGTGGTGGTAGTGGTAGTACTGGTGGCTGTAGTAGGGGTAGTACTGGAGGTGGTGATACTGGTAGTGGTAGTACTGTTGGTGGTAGTACTGGTGGTGGTAGTACTGGTAGTGGTGGTACTGGTAGTGGTGGTACTGGTAGCGGGAGTACTGGTGGTGGTGGTACTGGTAGCAGTAGCATTGGTGGTGGTGGTACTGCTGCCCGTAATACTGGTAGTGGTAGTACTGGTGGTGGTGGTACTGGTGGTGGTAGTACTGGTGGTGGTAGTGGTACTGGTTGTGGTAGTACTGGTACTTATAGTACTGGTGGTGGTGGTAGTACTGTTGGTGGTGGTAGCGGGAGTACTGGTGGTGGTGGTACTGGTAGCAGTAGCATTGGGTGTGGTGGTACTGCTGCCCGTAATACTAGTAGTGGTAGTACTGGTGGTGGTGGTACTGGTGGTGGTAGTACTGGTGGTGGTAGTGGTACTGGTTGTTTACTGGTACTGGTAGTACTGGTGGTGGTGGTAGTACTGTTGGTGGTGGTAGTGGGAGTACTGGTGGCTGTAGTAGTGGTAGTACTGGTGCCTGTGGTAGTGGTAGTACTGGTGGTGGTAGTACTGGTAGTACTGATGGTGGTAGTACTGGTAGTACTGGTGGTGGTGGTGGTACTGGTAGTGGTAGTACTGGTGGTGGTGGTACTGGTAGTACTGGTGGTGGTGGTACTGGTAGTGGTAGTAGTGGTAGTACTGGAGGTGGTGGTACTGGTAGTGGTAGTACTGTTGGTGGTAGTACTGGTGGTGGTAGTACTGGTAGTGGTGGTACTGGTGGTGGTGGTACTGGTAGCGGGAGTACTGGTGGTGGTGGTACTGGTAGCAGTAGCATTGGTGGTGGTGGTACTGCTGCCCGTAATACTGGTAGTGGTAGTACTGGTGATGGTGGTACTGGTGGTGGTAGTACTGGTGGTGGTAGTGGTACTGGTTATGGTAGTACTGGTACTGGTAGTACTGGTGGTGGTGGTAGTACTGTTGGTGGTGGTAGTGGTAGTACTGGTGGCTGTAGTAGTGGTAGTACTGGAGGTGGTGGTACTGGTAGTGGTAGTACTGTTGGTGGTAGTACTGGTGGTGGTAGTACTGGTAGTGGTGGTACTGGTGGTGTTGGTACTGGTAGCGGGAGTACTGGTGGTGGTGGTACTGGTAGCAGTAGCATTGGTGGTGGTGGTACTGCTGCCCGTAATACTGGTAGTGGTAGTACTGGTGGTGGTGGTACTGGTGGTGGTAGTACTGGTGGTGGTAGTAGTACTGGTTGTGGTAGTACTGGTACTGGTAGTACTGGTGGTGGTGGTAGTACTGTTGGTGGTGGTAGTTGTAGTACTGGTGGCTGTAGTAGTGGTAGTACTGATGGCTGTAGTACTGGCAGTACTGGTGGTGGTAGTACTGGTAGTACTGATGGTGGTAGTACTGGTGGTGGTGGTACTGGTAGTAATGGTGTTGGTGGTACTGGTAGTAGTAGTAGTGGTAGTACTGGAGGTGGTGGTACTGGTAGTGGTAGTACTGTTGGTGGTAGTACTGGTGGTGGTAGTACTGGTAGTGGTGGTACTGGTGGTGATGGTACTGGTAGCGGGAGTACTGGTGGTGGTGGTACTGGTAGCAGTAGCATTGGTGGTGGTGGTACTGCTGCCCGTAATACTGGTAGTGGTAGTACTGGTGGTGGTGGTACTGGTGGTGGTAGTACTGGTGGTGGTAGTGGTACTGGTTATGGTAGTACTGGTACTGGTAGTACTGGTGGTGGTGGTAGTACTGTTGGTGGTGGTAGTGGTAGTACTGGTGGCTGTAGTAGTGGTAGTACTGGTGGCTGTAGTAGTGGTAGTACTGGTGGTGGTAGTACTGGTAGTACTGATGGTGGTAGTACTGGTAGTACTGGTGATGGTGGTGGTACTGGTAGTGGTAGTACTGGTGGTGGTGGTACTGGTAGTGGAAGAACTGGTGGTGGTGGTACTGGTAGTACTGGTGGTGGTGGTACTGGTAGTGGTGGTAGTGGTAGTACTGGAGGTGGTGGTAGTGGTAGTACTGTTGGTGGTAGTACTGGTGGTGGTAGTACTGGTAGTGGTGGTACTGGTGGTGGTGGTACTGGTAGCGGGAGTACTGGTGGTGGTGGTACTGGTAGCAGTAGCATTGGTGGTGGTGGTACTGCTACCCGTAATACTGGTAGTGGTAGTACTGGTGGTGGTGGTACTGGTGGTGGTAGTACTGGTGGTGGTGGTGGTACTGGTAGTGGTAGTACTGGTGGTGGTGGTACTGGTAGTACTGGTGGTGGTGGTACTGGTAGTGGTAGTAGTGGTAGTACTGGAGGTGGTGGTACTGGTAGTATGGTAGTACTGTTGGTGGTAGTACTGGTGGTGGTAGTACTGGTACTGGTAGTACTGGTGGTGGTGGTAGTACTGTTGGTGGTGGTAGTGGTAGTACTGGTGGCTGTAGTAGGGGTACTACTGGAGGTGGTGATACTGGTAGTGGTAGTACTGTTGGTGGTAGTACTGGTGGTGGTAGTACTGGTAGTGGTGGTACTGGTAGTGGTGGTACTGGTAGCGGGAGTACTGGTGGTGGTGGTACTGGTAGCAGTAGCATTGGTGGTGGTGGTACTGCTGCCCGTAATACTGGTAGTGGTAGTACTGGTGGTGGTGGTACTGGTGGTGGTAGTACTGGTGGTGGTAGTGGTACTGGTTGTGGTAGTACTGGTACTTATAGTACTGGTGGTGGTGGTAGTACTGTTGGTGGTGGTAGCGGGAGTACTGGTGGTGGTGGTACTGGTAGCAGTAGCATTGGGTGTGGTGGTACTGCTGCCCGTAATACTAGTAGTGGTAGTACTGGTGGTGGTGGTACTGGTGGTGGTAGTACTGGTGGTGGTAGTGGTACTGGTTGTGGTAGTACTGGTACTGGTAGTACTGGTGGTGGTGGTAGTACTGTTGGTGGTGGTAGTGGGAGTACTGATGGCTGTAGTAGTGGTAGTACTGGTGCCTGTGGTAGTGGTAGTACTGGTGGTGGTAGTACTGGTAGTACTGATGGTGGTAGTACTGGTAGTACTGGTGGTGGTGGTGGTACTGGTAGTGGTAGTACTGGTGGTGGTGGTACTGGTAGTACTGGTGGTGGTGGTAATGGTAGTGGTAGTAGTGGTAGTACTGGAGGTGGTGGTACTGGTAGTGGTAGTACTGTTGGTGGTAGTACTGGTGGTGGTAGTACTGGTAGTGGTGGTACTGGTGGTGGTGGTACTGGTAGCGGGAGTACTGGTGGTGGTGGTACTGGTAGCAGTAGCATTGGTGGTGGTGGTACTGCTGCCCGTAATACTGGTAGTGGTAGTACTGGTGGTGGTAGTACTGGTGGTGGTAGTGGTACTGGTTATGGTAGTACTGGTACTGGTAGTACTGGTGGTGGTGGTAGTACTGTTGGTGGTGGTAGTGGTAGTACTGGTGGCTGTAGTAGTGGTAGTACTGGAGGTGGTGGTACTGGTAGTGGTAGTACTGTTGGTGGTAGTACTGGTGGTGGTAGTACTGGTAGTGGTGGTACTGGTGGTGGTGGTACTGGTAGCGGGAGTACTGGTGGTGGTGGCACTGGTAGCAGTAGCATTGGTGGTGGTGGTACTGCTGCCCGTAATACTGGTAGTGGTAGTACTGGTGGTGGTGGTACTGGTGGTGGTAGTACTGGTGGTGGTAGTAGTACTGGTTGTGGTAGTACTGGTACTGGTAGTACTGGTGGTGGTGGTAGTACTGTTGGTGGTGGTAGTTGTAGTACTGGTGGCTGTAGTAGTGGCAGTACTGGTGGCTGTAGTACTGGCAGTACTGGTGGTGGTAGTACTGGTAGTACTGATGGTGGTAGTACTGGTGGTGGTGGTACTGGTAGTAATGGTGTTGGTGGTACTGGTAGTAGTAGTAGTGGTAGTACGGGAGGTGGTGGTACTGGTAGTGGTAGTACTGTTGGTGGTAGTACTGGTGGTGGTAGTACTGGTAGTGGTGGTACTGGTGGTGGTGGTACTGGTAGCGGGAGTACTGGTGGTGGTGGTACTGGTAGCAGTATCATTGGTGGTGGTGGTACTGCTGCCCGTAATACTGGTAGTGGTAGTACTGGTGGTGGTGGTACTGGTGGTGGCAGTACTGGTGGTGGTAGTGGTACTGGTTATGGTAGTACTGGTACTGGTAGTACTGGTGGTGGTGGGTGTACTGTTGGTGGTGGTAGTGGTAGTACTGGTGGCTGTAGTAGTGGTAGTACTGGTGGCTGTAGTAGTGGTAGTACTGGTGGCTGTAGTACTGGTAGTACTGATGGTGGTAGTACTGGTAGTACTGGTGATGGTGGTGGTACTGGTAGTGGTAGTACTGGTGGTGGTGGTACTGGTAGTGGAAGAACTGGTGGTGGTGGTACTGGTAGTACTGGTGGCGGTGGTACTGGTAGTGGTAGTAGTGGTAGTACTGGAGGTGGTGGTACTGGTAGTGGTAGTACTGTTGGTGGTAGTACTGGTGGTGGTAGTACTGGTAGTGGTGGTACTGGTGGTGGTGGTACTGGTAGCGGGAGTGCTGGTGGTGGTGGTACTGGTAGCAGTAGCATTGGTGGTGGTGGTACTGCTGCCCGTAATACTGGTAGTGGTAGTACTGGGGGTGGTGGTACTGGTGGTGGTAGTACTGGTGGTGGTGGTACTGCTGGTGGTGGTACTGGTAGCGGGAGTACTGGTGGTGGTGGTACTGGTGGTGGTAGTACTGGTGGTGGTGGTACTGGTAGTGGTAGTAGTGGTAGTACTGGAGGTGGTGGTACTGGTAGTGGTAGTACTGTTGGTGGTAGTACTGGTGGTGGTAGTACTGGTAGTGGTGGTACTGCTGGTGGTGGTACTGGTAGCGGGAGTACTGGTGGTGGTGGTACTGGTGGTGGTAGTACTGGTGGTGGTAGTGGTACTGGTTATAGTAGTACTGGTACTGGTAGTACTGGTGGCGGTGGTAGTACTGTTGGTGGTGGTAGTTGTAGTACTGGTGGTTGTAGTAGTGGTAGTACTGGTGGCTGTAGTAGTGGCAGTAAAGGTGGTGGTAGTACTGGTAGTACTGATGGTGGTAGTCCTGGTAGTACTGGTGGTGGTGGTGGTACTGGTTATGGTAGTACTGGTACTGGTAGTACTGGTGGTGGTGGTAGTACTGTTGGTGGTGGTAGTGGTAGTACTGGTGGCTGTAGTAGTGGTAGTACTGGAGGTGGTGGTACTGGTAGTGGTAGTACTGTTGGTGGTAGTACTGGTGGTGGTAGTACTGGTAGTGGTGGTACTGGTGGTGGTGGTACTGGTAGCGGGAGTACTGGTGGTGGTGGCACTGGTAGCAGTAGCATTGGTGGTGGTGGTACTGCTGCCCGTAATACTGGTAGTGGTAGTACTGGTGGTGGTGGTACTGGTGGTGGTAGTACTGGTGGTGGTAGTAGTACTGGTTGTGGTAGTACTGGTACTGGTAGTACTGGTGGTGGTGGTAGTACTGTTGGTGGTGGTAGTTGTAGTACTGGTGGCTGTAGTAGTGGCAGTACTGGTGGCTGTAGTACTGGCAGTACTGGTGGTGGTAGTACTGGTAGTACTGATGGTGGTAGTACTGGTGGTGGTGGTACTGGTAATAATGGTGTTGGTGGTACTGGTAGTAGTAGTAGTGGTAGTACGGGAGGTAATGGTACTGGTAGTGGTAGTACTGTTGGTGGTAGTACTGGTGGTGGTAGTACTGGTAGTGGTGGTACTGGTGGTGGTGGTACTGGTAGCGGGAGTACTGGTGGTGGTGGTACTGGTAGCAGTATCATTGGTGGTGGTGGTACTGCTGCCCGTAATACTGGTAGTGGTAGTACTGGTGGTGGTGGTACTGGTGGTGGCAGTACTGGTGGTGGTAGTGGTACTGGTTATGGTAGTACTGGTACTGGTAGTACTGGTGGTGGTGGGTGTACTGTTGGTGGTGGTAGTGGTAGTACTGGTGGCTGTAGTAGTGGTAGTACTGGTGGCTGTAGTAGTGGTAGTACTGGTGGCTGTAGTACTGGTAGTACTGATGGTGGTAGTACTGGTAGTACTGGTGATGGTGGTGGTACTGGTAGTGGTAGTACTGGTGGTGGTGGTACTGGTAGTGGAAGAACTGGTGGTGGTGGTACTGGTAGTACTGGTGGCGGTGGTACTGGTAGTGGTAGTAGTGGTAGTACTGGAGGTGGTGGTACTGGTAGTGGTAGTACTGTTGGTGGTAGTACTGGTGGTGGTAGTACTGGTAGTGGTGGTACTGGTGGTGGTGGTACTGGTAGCGGGAGTGCTGGTGGTGGTGGTACTGGTAGCAGTAGCATTGGTGGTGGTGGTACTGCTGCCCGTAATACTGGTAGTGGTAGTACTGGGGGTGGTGGTACTGGTGGTGGTAGTACTGGTGGTGGTAGTGGTACTGGTTATGGTAGTACTGGTACTGGTAGTACTGGTGGTGGTGGTAGTACTGTTGGTGGTGGTAGTGGTAGTACTGGTGGCTGTAGTAGTGGTAGTACTCGAGGTGGTGGTACTGGTAATGGTAGTACTGTTGGTGGTAGTACTGGTGGTGGTAGTACTGGTAGTGGTGGTACTGGTAGTGGTGGTACTGGTAGCGGGAGTACTGGTGGTGGTGGTACTGGTAGCAGTAGCATTGGTGGTGGTGGTACTGCTGCCCATAATACTGGTAGTGGTAGTACTGGTGGTGGTGGTACTGGTGGTGGTAGTACTGGTGGTGGTAGTACTGGTGGTGGTAGTGGTACTGGTTGTGGTAGTACTGGTACTGGTAGTACTGGTGGTGGTGGTAGTACTGTTGGTGGTGGTAGCGGGAGTACTAGTGGTGGTGGTACTGGTAGCAGTAGCATTGGTGGTGGTGGTACTGCTGCCCATAATACTGGTAGTGGTAGTACTGGTGGTGGTGGTACTGGTGGTGGTAGTACTGGTGGTGGTGGTACTGGTGGTGGTAGTGGTACTGGTTATGGTAGTACTGGTACTGGTAGTACTGGTGGTGGTGGTAGTACTGTTGGTGGTGGTAGTGGGAGTACTGGTGGCTGTAGTAGTGGTAGTACTGGTGGCTGTAGTAGTGGTAGTACTGGTGGTGGTAGTACTGGTAGTACTGATGGTGGTAGTACTGGTGGTGGTAGTACTGGTAGTGGTGGTACTGGTAGTGGTGGTACTGGTAGCGGGAGTACTGGTGGTGGTGGTACTGGTAGCAGTAGCATTGGTGGTGGTGGTACTGCTGCCCATAATACTGGTAGTGGTAGTACTGCTGCCCGTAATACTGGTAGTGGTAGTACTGGTGGTGGTGGTACTGGTGGTGGTAGTGGTACTGGTTATGGTAGTACTGGTACTGGTAGTACTGGTGGTGGTGGTAGTACTGTTGGTGGTGGTAGTGGGAGTACTGGTGGCTGTAGTAGTTGTAGTACTGGTGGCTGTAGTAGTGGTAGTACTGGTGGTGGTAGTACTGGTAGTACTGATGGTGGTAGTACTGGTGGTGGTGGTGGTACTGGTAGTGGTAGTACTGGTGGTGGTGGTACTGGTAGTACTGGTGGTGGTGGTACTGGTAGTGGTAGTAGTGGTAGTACTGGAGGTGGTGGTACTGGTAGTGGTAGTACTGTTGGTGGTAGTACTGCTGGTGGTAGTACTGGTAGTGGTGGTACTGGTGGTGGTGGTACTGGTAGCAGTAGCATTGGTGGTGGTGGTACTGCTGCCCGTAATACTGGTAGTGGTAGTACTGGTGGTGGTGGTACTGGTGGTGGTAGTACTGGTGGTGGTAGTGGTACTGGTTGTGGTAGTACTGGTACTGGTAGTACTGGTGGTGGTGGTAGTACTGTTGGTGGTGGTAGTGGTAGTACTGGTGGCTGTAGTAGTGGTAGTACTGGTGGCTGTAGTACTGGCAGTACTGGTGGTGGTAGTACTAGTAGTACTGATGGTGGTAGTCCTGGTAGTACTGGTGGTGGTGGTGGTGGTGGTACTGGTAGTGGTAGTACTGGTGGTGGTGGTACTGGTAGTAATGGTGTTGGTGGTACTGGTAGTAGTAGTAGTGGTAGTACTGGAGGTGGTGGTACTGGTAGTGGTAGTACTGGTGGTGGTAGTACTGGTGGTGGTAGTACTGGTAGTGGTGGTACTGGTGGTGGTGGTACTGGTAGCGGGAGTACTGGTGGTGGTGGTACTGGTGGTGGTAGTACTGGTGGTGGTAGTGGTACTGGTTGTAGTAGTACTGGTACTGGTAGTACTGGTGGCGGTGGTAGTACTGTTGGTGGTGGTAGTTGTAGTACTGGTGGTTGTAGTAGTGGTAGTACTGGTGGCTGTAGTACTGGCAGTAAAGGTGGTGGTAGTACTGGTAGTACTGATGGTGGTAGTCCTGGTAGTACTGGTGGTGGTGGTGGTACTGGTAGTGGTAGTACTGGTGGTGGTGGTACTGGTAGTGGTAGTAGTGGTAGTACTGGAGGTGGTGGTACTGGTAGTGGTAGTACTGTTGGTGGTAGTACTGGTGGTGGTAGTACTGGTAGTGGTGGTACTGGTGGTGGTGGTACTGGTAGCGGGAGTACTGGTGGTGGTGGTACTGGTAGTGGTAGTACTGGTGGTGGTGGTACTGGTAGTGGTAGTAGTGGTAGTACTGGAGGTGGTGGTACTGGTAGTGGTAGTACTGGTGGTGGTAGTACTGGTGGTGGTAGTACTGGTAGTGGTGGTACTGGTGGTGGTGGTACTGGTAGCGGGAGTACTGGTGGTGGTGGTACTGGTAGCAGTAGCATTGGTGGTGGTGGTACTGCTGCCCGTAATACTGGTAGTGGTAGTACTGGTGGTGGTGGTACTGGTGGTGGCAGTACTGGTGGTGGTAGTGGTACTGGTTATGGTAGTACTGGTACTGGTAGTACTGGTGGTAGTGGTAGTACTGGTGGCTGTTGTAGGGGTAGTACTGGTGGCTGTAGTAGTGGTAGTACTGGTGGTGGTAGTACTGATGGTGGTAGTACTGGTGATGGTGGTGGTACTGGTAGTGGTAGTACTGGTGGTGGTGGTACTGGTAGTGGTAGTAGTGGTAGTACTGGAGGTGGTGGTACTGGTAGTGGTAGTACTGTTGGTGGTAGTACTGGTGGTGGTAGTACTGGTAGTGGTGGTGCTGGTGGTGGTGGTACTGGTAGCGGGAGTACTGGTGGTGGTGGTACTGGTAGTGGTAGTACTGGTGGTGGGGGTACTGGTAGTACTGGTGGTGGTGGTACTGGTAGTACTGGTGGTGGTGGTACTGGTAGTGGTAGTAGTGGTAGTACTGGAGGTGGTGGTACTGGTAGTGGTAGTACTGTTGGTGGTAGTACTGGTGGTGGTAGTACTGGTAGTGGTGGTACTGCTGGTGGTGGTACTGGTAGCGGGAGTACTGGTGGTGGTGGTACTGGTGGTGGTAGTACTGGTGGTGGTAGTGGTACTGGTTATAGTAGTACTGGTACTGGTAGTACTGGTGGCGGTGGTAGTACTGTTGGTGGTGGTAGTTGTAGTACTGGTGGTTGTAGTAGTGGTAGTACTGGTGGCTGTAGTACTGGCAGTAAAGGTGGTGGTAGTACTGGTAGTACTGATGGTGGTAGTCCTGGTAGTACTGGTGGTGGTGGTGGTACTGGTAGTGGTAGTACTGGTGGTGGTGGTACTGGTAGTGGTAGTAGTGGTAGTACTGGAGGTGGTGGTACTGGTAGTGGTAGTACTGTTGGTGGTAGTACTGGTGGTGGTAGTACTGGTAGTGGTGGTACTGGTGGTGTGTGGTAAATAAATAAATAATACCCTATTTTTGACTAGGCATATATCATAACAGATAGCTCAATAAATAAGAGTCACTTCACTTTAATTAGTCTTTATTCGATATATTTCAATCATAAAAGACAATTTCCAATACAAAAACAAAATGCGTTGTTTTTTTCCCACCCCATCCCCCCACCCCACAGAAATACAGAATCCACATCAATTAATATAATAAATAAGCAAAAAAAAAAACAAAATATTAAAAATCTTCCTATCTCATGCTATTTACACTACTACTATATATACTATTTACATCTTTACACAATCTTACAACATCCTATTTACATTTTTGCCCGATCTTAAAATATCCAGCTAAGTTCATTAGAATCCAATCAAACAAGGATAAAAAACATCAACTATATGTTGGAAATTACATATTTTATCACGTAAAATGTAACTTAAGAGAAACTTAAATAAGTGCAAACTGTGCGGCATCGAATAGAGATCCTAACTCATTCCAAACAGATTTTGCGTGCCCGAATTATCCACATCCAGTGAAGGAACTTTGCCATAGCTATAACAACAGGCTGGGAGAGATCTGTCCTTAAAATCCTAACAGCCTCATTTGACGTCTTTATACCTAGCTGGATGCAAATTGGTTTAAGCCATGATTGTCTCGGTATTCTATATTCAGGGCAGGCAAATAACACATGACCAATGTTTTCATTATGGTCCGAACAGAAGGGGCACCTTGGAGTTTGTGCTTTATACCATTTCGCTATTAGGGCATTCAGTGGGAGTGTCCCCACCCTCATCTGATGGTACCTCTTCCGATCCCCTGGGACCGTAATCCAATCCCAGTATAATTCTAGGGCCGGCGAGTGTTTGAGCTCCAAATAGTCATATGTAAAAGAACGGTCAATGTGATTCCTAAAGCACTTAATCTCCACCATACTCCAGTAGAGTTCACGAAGTATCTTTTTTGATGGAAAGACACTATTTAGTGGATCATCCCACATTTGGGATAGGCCCAATGCCCTATATAGAAGCTTAGCCTCTTTCAACCAGACTATCTTATTAGCAGTATCTAGGGATCTCACCTCCAGGAAGCCTTGGGCATACTGAGAGAGCTCCGGAGTTGTCCATAACCTTCTCCAGTAGGCCACAATTCTATACTTGGCTATGTCACTAAAGCTGTAGATTCCCAGATCATACTTTAAAGGTATCAATGGGGTTGACATTGGTAGCCCAGTAATGTTGCGGAGAAATTTATTCTGTGCAACCGTCAGCTTATTCAGATTACTGGACCCCCATAATTCTGCTCCATAAAGAACAGCTGCTCCCACCTTAGCATTGTAGATTTTTAAGACAGGTCTAATTGGTTTAGTGTGAGATGAAAAAAGCTCCTTTGTGAGAGCTCCTGCAAGTTGAGCATGCTTTGTGTCTAGTTCGTTAGTATGGTGTTTCCAATCTAGATTGTAAGTCAGATTGATGCCAAGATACTTAAAGACCTGGGTCTGCTCAAGCTGAACCCCATCCATAATAACTCTGCCTCTAATGTGTTTTCGTTTATGCATGACCATAAACTTGGTTTTGCTGGTGTTAATTACAAGGCCATGATCCTTGCAAAAACCTTCAAACACCCTGATGGCCTTTTGTAGCCCCTGCTGCGTCTTTGATATCAGCAAGGTGTCATCCGCAAACATCAACAGGGGGATCGGCCTTCCTGCCAACCTAGGGGCATCCGTGGGCTTTTGTTCAAAATAGCCGATCACCCTGTTGATGTAAAGCGAGAAGAGAGTTGGTGCCAACACGCACCCTTGACGTACCCCCCTCGCTATAGGGAACTTCTCAGTAGTACTACCCTGCTGATTCCATCGGACTTGCGCGAAACTATTTTCGTGCATCCTAATCAATAAAGACAGGATTTCTATTGGGATGCCCTGATCGTGTAGGATATTCCACAGTTTGTGGCGGGGAACTAAATCAAAAGCTGATTTTAAATCAACAAAAGCTGCAAAAAGCATCCCGCCTTCTAATAAAACTGTGCGCCAATATAATAAAACAAATCTAAAAATTTGATCAATAGTGCTGGTATGACTACGAAAACCAGCCTGCAGGGGAGATAGTATATCATTATCATCTATCCACCCATGGATTCGCTGTAATAATAGTCTTGCCACAACTTTTTGCATACATGCAATCAGGCTAATAGGCCTATAATTGCCTGGATCCGAGCATTCCCCCTTTTTAAAGATGGGGATAATCTCGGCTCCCTTCCAGGTCTCAGGGATAGGCGAGCCCTTTGCGATAGCATTGGCTAACAGCTGAATGTAGGTGGCCCATAGATCCTTGTCATGCATAAACAAATCTGCAGGGATAAAATCTAGGCCCGGAGCTCTGGCTTTAGGTATACAGCTCAGAGTTTTTAAGATATCATCTTTTGAAAAGACTAAAGGGCTCTCGAGGATATCTTCAAAAACTAGACATTCCTCTTCGACTTCATCCTCAGCAGAAAAGTGGGTAGAAAAATGGGATACCCAGGCTTCTGGTAGCACATGGTTAATGGGTTCTCCTCTACTAGAGCCCCTTCCCCATTTGACGATATTCCAGAAGGGTGTCATGGATCTTTCCCTACTGGCATCAAGCAGGTCCCTCCAGTAGCCTTCCTCCCACTCCCTTTTTGCACTAAGTTGCACTTTTTTGTACATAACTCGTGCCTCCCTTATTTTAGTTTTGTCTCGCGATTTTACCGCATCTGACAATAGTCTATAGGTAGTCCTGCAGGTCTTGTCATACCACTGATCCTCCTTTCTAATTGGTCTATGTGGCTTTTTCTTAGCTTTTTTTACAAAAAATGATTTTAAATTGTTAAAAATTTTTTCGTGGATCCTGCTAATTTCAGCTATCGGGGTATTATTTTCAAGTGTATCCTGGACTTCTTGAATGGCCAAATTTGTAAGGTCCTTTATGGCTACCATGCTTTCCTCATTAGCTGCACAAATTGCCCATCTAATGTGTCTTTGGTCATTAGTGAGGTTTATCTGGACAGTTTCCCTCTCCTCCTCATTTGCCATCAGATCGAACAATTTAAAGGTTAGAATCAGTGGATCATGATCGCTTTCCACCCTAGTCTCAACCCTCATATCAAGAACTTTCCCCCAATTCTCTTTATTAATTAATATATAATCAATACGGCTTTGCGTAGTTCCATTAGAGAAAGTAGGGGCGCCCTGCTTGTCCGATGGCGTTCTTCCATTAGTGGCCCTCAACCCAGACTCGACACATAATACCTTTAACTGTAATGCAGCCTCAGTCCATCTTTTGATGGGTATCAGGGAAAGCTGTGGGATTTCCCAAATGAAGTCCTCTTCAATAGTGAGGTCAACATCCTGGTTATCAAGTGGTTCAAAACAACAATTAAAATCACCACCAATAATGATATCAGCATTCAAACAGTGTTGATTTAATAGTATATCCAATAACTCGACCGCCTTGGTGGATTTACCACCCGGTAGGCCCCTTGAGTAAATATTAAAAATAAAGATGTCCCTACTTGGCGGTCGCTGTAGTTTGACCAGTAATATATCAGGACTATTGGTATCTATTTGTAACACTGTATAGTCATTCTTCTGCTTGATCCATGTAACCAAGCCACCTTTTGCCCTTCCCCTTAAACACGGGGTGGCTGGAGTAAAATAATGTAAATATCCCTGGATTGGATCCGGTTCTATCTGCCAGGTCTCCTGCAAAAGGATTATATCCTTAGAATCCAGGAAGTTTAGCAGATCCTGTGATAAAATCTTGTTTTTTAACCCTGCCACATTCCATGACAACAAGGTACTTTGTATATCAACATTGTCACTAATAGGTTTTGTAATGTTGGTTAGACCTTTACCATGTCGCTGAGTAAAAATATATTCACATGCATTACCTTCTATAGTACCCAATTCAGGGGAGAGAATCTCATATGACTCAAGTATATCATTATTTGAAGTGAGTTTGGGACATTCAATACACTGTTCAGCATTAATCACATTACCAGATTCGACCTGAGTGCTACTTCCATTGCTCAGAACATCAGCTAATCCAGTATTTAAACGGTTGCCCATTTCCCTAGCCTCATAGGTGACAACAGGAATTGAAGAATTTTCAAGACTATTACCCAGTCAATCACAGTCATTTAGCCCTGATAAAGCATCATATCTATTACCTAGAACCATACCCCAATCTTTTTGGGGAACACCTTGACCTCTGTTGTTTCTCACAGTGTTCCACATAGGTCCGGGGGTCCTAGGAAAAGTCACATTCTCTTGCTCTCCGTAAAAGAATTTTAACGTAAGGGGAACAACAGATCCTGCTCTTCTTTGGGGGGGATTGATATGTTTTAGAAGATTAGGCAGAACACCTGGGTGAAAAAAAGTCACTAAAACACAATCTCCCTTAAATACTTTCGGTCGATTTCCAATCCACGCCACCCTCTTAGTAGATTTAATCTCAGACGCAAGTTGATGTTTACCTCCTGGTGCCATTTGCATGTTATTTGTTAACCAATGGAGGGCTTTGCTAGACAAAGATTCCGATGTTTCAGGTTGTGCATCTGCTGGCGAGGGAACATTTGCCAGAACCAGGACCACAGGAGACGCTTCCTCAATAAATTGGAGTGGATCTGTTTCCTGACAGTTTAATGGCAAGTTTTTCGGTCCTGATACCCCGGCTATGTTTGGAGGTCGAGTGATAGGATGAGTTTCATTCCCAACTGTGCTTTCTGGGAGCATAGGACTTATCTCCTTTTCTATAGGGCTCTTTGCCTTGGATTCAATTGATTTTACCATTTGTGTTACTAAAGTATTAACCGTCTCTGCCCCTTCCACAGCTTTAACTTGAAGAGTAGTCATCTTTTTTACCTCCGCATTCAATTTATCGATCTTAGCGATCAAAGGCTTTATGATAGTTTGGATTTTGGAATCAATAATGTCTGCTATTTTCTGAAGCAAATCATCTTCGTTATAGCTTTTTCCATGATTGCTTTTATCAAAGACATTATTATCACCATCATCTAAAGTTTTTGACTTGTTTTGACCTGTAGGAGAAACATTTTTCCTCCTATTACTGGAACGTAACCCCATCCGTTTTTGGTGAGTTCTCCTATTTTTCCTTGTAGGTCGAATTTCCTGTTCAGGAGAAAATAAATCATCAGCATTATGCACCAAGATCTCATGGTCATGATCAGTGTTTACTCCTTGGTCTAGTTGTAAGGCATTAGCGGCATCATCCAGATTGAGACTAATCTGATCGTCCAAATTTGGAGTAGGATGAACCGTAATGTCTATTAGGTTTGGGGTATCATCCAGTACTAGAGAATCTGAATGTTGAGGACTTTGAATTGGGCTTAGTAACTGTAGGTCAGGCGACTGACTTAATCCCAATGATTCTCTTCTGTCTTTATTTATTTTGGTAATGACTTGAAGCATGTAGTTTTCAATGGGCTTAGAGTTGACTATAGGCCTAGAGCTAGCAGGAGGCTGTTTTTTGGAATTCTTTTTAGACATATTAAAAATATGTAGTCAGTTGACCAGGAATTATATGAACTTTGCCTGTACACACCGGGTACTTGTATTAATCCTTACGTGATGACACTATGTAGGAAAGTCAGTAAAGAAGAAGATTTGCTTACTTGCTTGTGTTGGAGACGTTAGGGGGGTTGCCCAGTCCAGTCCCGGCCAGTCTAGGACTGTCTAAGACTGTCCCGCCCTTGTCCCGGGCTTCTCCCGGGCGCTCCCGCGCGCGACTCGCGGGTGCGAGGGGCGTTCCGGTCTTTCAAGCGCCTCCGGGCGCTCGTGCGGCGTCAGTTCCGCCGCCGGGGCACCTGGGAGTTGAAGTGCTGAAGCGCTATATGGCTGAGCGCTGGTAACGCTGGCCGTTTCCCTCACGGCGTCGATAGAGCGCTGGAGCGCTATGCTGGTAAGCTATCCTCGTCCTCGATGGCCGTTCACCTCACGGCTTTTGGAAAAGTGAAATGTCCCGCCGGAGCTCAGGGCGCTCCGGTCTTTCAAGCGCCTCCGGGCGCTCGTGCGGCGTCAGTTCCGCCGCCGGGGCACCTGGGAGTTGAAGTGCTGAAGCGCTATATGGCTGAGCGCTGGTAACGCTGGCCGTTTCCCTCACGGCGTCGATAGAGCGCTGGAGCGCTATGCTGGTAAGCTATCCTCGTCCTCGATGGCCGTTCACCTCACGGCTTTTGGAAAAGTGAAATGTCCCGCCGGAGCTCAGGGCGCTCCGGTCTTTCAAGCGCCTCCGGGCGCTCGTGCGGCGTCAGTTCCGCCGCCGGGGCACCTGGGAGTTGAAGTGCTGAAGCGCTATATGGCTGAGCGCTGGTAACGCTGGCCGTTTCCCTCACGGCGTCGATAGAGCGCTGGAGCGCTATGCTGGTAAGCTATCCTCGTCCTCGATGGCCGTTCACCTCACGGCTTTTGGAAAAGTGAAATGTCCCGCCGGAGCTCAGGGCGCTCCGGTCTTTCAAGCGCCTCCGGGCGCTCGTGCGGCGTCAGTTCCGCCGCCGGGGCACCTGGGAGTTGAAGTGCTGAAGCGCTATATGGCTGAGCGCTGGTAACGCTGGCCGTTTCCCTCACGGCGTCGATAGAGCGCTGGAGCGCTATGCTGGTAAGCTATCCTCGTTCTCGATGGCCGTTCACCTCACGGCTTTTGGAAAAGTGAAATGTCAAGAGTCAAGATTCGAGGTAGTAGGAGTTTCTGCAGGTTTATTACAGCATAAGGACAGGATCAGGACAACCTGCATAGGATGACCCAGCAGCTGCTGGGACCGGGTCTGGGATGAGCGCGCTAACTTTTAATAACAAAACACAGGCATATATACATAGCGCGAACACATAGCATTACATTGCAGTAGGCGTAGCAGTGGGTGGAGCAGAAGGCGTGACGCGTAGCAGTCGCGAAAGATAACAGTAAAAGTAGGTGTAACTGGGCGTATACATAGACATGTGGTGCAAACGTAACAGAATATGTCAGGAATGGGCGGAAACATAGGAGGGGGCTACCTAAGGAGCCGGGACCTCTAACCTAATGGTGCGCGTAAACTGGCAATGACGTGTTACTAGGAGAAGCTGGGGGCTATGAACTCTGTGCTAGGAGCAGAGACTAGAGTCTGGAGGGTCGGAGCGACATGTACCTAAACCCTATCTGGTATCTGATGTTTAGGGAACATGTTGATATAAACTAGAAGTCATGAGGGGAAAGGCTAACTTGATTCTAAGACTGGACCATGCATTATTCTACATGTAGTGCGTGATGAAGAATACTAAATGACCATTAAATACAGTATTTCTCTACCATGGAGCCGTGAGGGCTAGACAATGACGGAAACTATTGATGCAGTTCAGTAGCTTAGGAATGCAGAGAAGGAGGACTAAACTGATAACTGGAACTATAACATACTTTTGGCAGACTCAGGGGCAGAGCCAAGCTGCACCGGGCACTGCGTAAAAGGAAGTAAGTGAAGGGTCGAGGATACAGGTGGGGGCTGTATCGCTCCTCAGCGAGGCTTTTAGGAGACAGGAGCTGAATCTGTTGTCCGGGCCCTGTTGAGGCCTGGAAACGGGGACTTTATAATGGAATAACGTGCACACTGGGAAACGTGGCAACATTACTTTACATAGGCCTGATATTCGTAGTATTCACGAGGACTGGAAACTGACATACTAGAGGTGGACACAACTGTAATTGCGTCATTAATCGGACATGGGGAATAACATATGCATATTGGTCATGCACACATAACATATGATGGATGAGGCGTAGGGACACAGAACATGGCAAAATTTACTTTTCCACATTCCCTCCTTGTCACTACGTTTCCATCAGGAAACATCAATATTCATGATACCGTCTATCATTTCATACAGTACCATTTGTTCGTCTCGAATTGTCTTGGAACGGGATTTAGAACGGGGCTTGGGACTAGGAATACAAGAGGTAGCACACATGCTGCAAATCGCAGGGCCACATTGTATACAGAGGCAGCAGCTAAATATGATCGCTACTGCAATACTTAGAAAGGACAGGATTTTCCATCCCCAGGCGGAAATTATATTCCAGAACCAACCGGACCATGTCCAGGTGCCTGGATCTTGATGTAACAGATGGGCAATTTTATGGAGTCTGGTTATAGCTGAATAAACAGACGGCGCGTTATTTGGAATGAAAATGCAACAACTGGATCCGATGAGTCTACAGGCCCCGCCTCTATCGGCCAGTATGACGTCAAGGACGAGACGATTCTGTAAAACGACAATTCTCATAAAGGATTGCTCTTCAGTTAAGTTACTTAGGGCAGAGACAGTCTCATCTACTACTGCTTCAAGGGTTCTTGTTAACCTACGAATTAGCTTACTATTTACAACTGTGCCTAAATAAGGGAAAACACCTTTATCTATATCAATGAATTGCTCTGCAGCGGTTTCAGTATAATCGACAATCGGGAGGTTTCTCTTGTGTCTAGTATGCACTAGATGTGTGTTTCTATGATAGTCAGGTGGGGCTAGAAAAACAGGTGGCAGTAGGAAGGCAATGTAACAGGTTCCCTCCCAATCGAGGGGCAGACGAACATATGCGGTTTGACCACAAACAAAATAAGAATGACGTGAAGCTTTGAAAATAGATTTCCCACTGTCACTATACTGGACAACAGTAGTACATTCACTATGTCCTACGTGTACAGAACCATAACTACGGACACATAATTCGCCTTTGACTGGTAGTACTGAAATAGCAGGTGAGTCTGGAGTAGTATCAGACTGAACATTCAGGACCATAAAATTCGACGAATAATTACCTAAATTATACACTTCATTTTCTAGATCTAAACCTGTTCTGTGGGGGAAACCCTGCTTATCTGGGAAACATGTACTGTTAAGAAAAGACATATCTGTTGAGGATGACGTTAACGTGGACCATGCTCCACACGAACCATTATGTGTGAATGGATAAGGAAAGAGTGGCAGAACTCCCTTCGGTGTCTGGAAAGGGGGGAGTCGACCACACACCCAACAATTAGTGGCATTGCTGGTCTGGTGTGAATAATGTAACATACGGATAAATGAATTGTTACGCATAGCGAGGCGGTAAGAACATTCATGAGGAGGCAGATCACTAAACGTGTGCTCTACTGTAGCATTAGCAGACTTATTTACATGAGGAACTGGAAAATACAAAAAAAATGCGTAACTGGTGCAGGAAATCATTATGCTGATGAATAATATGAAGCTTAGAAAAACGATACATCTGATTGAACTTTGACTGACTCTCTCACTATGGGGGTCTATTTTATACATGTCAGAAACAGTCTAACCGTTTCACCTAGGGGAGGACTTATACAATCAAACTGACTGACTTATTTTACTAGACCTGAGCTTTAACTTATACTCCTGCTGCGGAGTTGTCTCTAACAGGGAAGGGGTTGTAACAATGTCTTTTGCGGGACAGTCCTTTAAAACAATGTCTTGGCAGTCTTTAAAATCCTGGGACTCCTTGGAAATGTTTTTAGAAACGGGTTTCAATCCATTGAAAAGTTTTACATGAGAAAGGTGGACCCACCCCTTCCTGCCTTCCAGCTTGACGGCAGTACGGGTGGTCAAGAGGACCTGACGTGGCTCCTTCCAACGAGGTTCCAGCGGACTTGATCTGTCAAAATTCCGGACCATCACAAGGGAACCTGGAACGATTTCATGCGGTGCCACCTCGGTATTGTCTGGAAAGGCGGCAGCAACCTGTGAACGACATGAGTTGAGGGCAGACATCAAGGAAGCTAGGTAATCTGTCAACATATTACATGAAACATCGGTAATACTTCGGGGTCTAGGAGTACCCCACATGTTAGGGGGGCGGCCGAATACGACCTCATACGGGGACAGACCTGATCTGGAATGTGCGACCATGCGCATATAAAATAAAGCAACTGGCAGAGCTACTAGCCAGTCCACACCTTTTTCTTTACAGACTTTTGCAATGCGGATTTTCAGGGTCTGATTATGTCTCTCTACGAGACCGGCTGCTTCAGGATGGCGTACACAATGGAACTTCCACTGGTACCCTAACAACAGGGAAACATGCTTCATTAACTCTGAGGAGAATGGCTGACCGTTATCAGCATATACGACTCTAGGGAGTCCATATCTGGGGAAGAATTCACGAACCAACTGCTTGGCAGTGGTCGCGGCTGTGTAATCTGGGACTGGATATGCTTCTGTCCATCTGGACAAAGCGCATACAACTACAAGAACATACTTGAAACCTCGACATCGCTCCATTTGAATATAATCCATCTGGAGGACTTCAAAAGGGTGGTCAGGGGGCTGGAAACCACCTTGTTCCACTGGGACACTTTTACCTGGATTAAACTGACAACATATCATACAGGTACGGACTTTCTGCTTGGCTGCAGCTCGTAAATGCTTGTTGAACCAAATGTTCTGGATACTGTCTAACATAGCTTTTTCTCCTAAATGTGCGGGACTATGTGCGGTGTTGATAATGACTTGAACCATAGAGTCGGGGAGAAACCATGTGGCTCTACCCTTCGTTAACCAGCCTTGATCTGTCTGGACCCCTCCTTGTTCAGACCATTTCTTGATTTCATCGGGAGTAGCATGTAACTGGATATCTATGACATCTTGTGTAGGGTCCTTAACTGTCATACATGTAGTCGGATCTGGAGTATGTGTCTGATTAACTGGAATGTCTAGAGTCTGTGCTGTAAGCTTGGCTGTGCGATCTGCTAGATCATTACCTTGGGAAATAATGTCAGTAACTTTCGTATGTGCTTTGCATTTCATGATAGCGATAGATGTCGGTAAATGTATGGCATCTAACAGGGCTTGAATAAGGAGACCATGCTGAATCTTGGTTCCATGAGAAGTCATGAAACCTCTCTCCTGCCAGAGCACTCCGAAGTCGTGTACAACTCCGAATGCGTAACGTGAATCTGTGTAAACATTAACTTTCAGGTTCTTGGCGTGTATACAGGCTTGTGTCAGAGCAACTAGCTCTGCTGCTTGAGCGGACAGGGTATCAATACGGTGTGTTTCAATAACTTCGGTGTCAGTAGTCACTGCATACGCGGCGACTAGTTCTCCTGTACTAGTTCTCATACATGAACCATCCACATAAAGTGTCAGGTCGGGATCTGGTAACGGAATGTCTGTCAGGTCTTGTCTTGGCTTTGTCGTAATGTTGACCACTTCCACACAATCATGTGTGGCTGGATTTGAAGTAACTGATGGTAACAGTGTAGCAGGATTCAGGACGTTGCAGCGTCTAATTTCTATGTGTGGCTGGAACAGTGTCAATTCATAACCTGTTAAACGTGCAATTGTCAAGTGCTGAGTTTGTGTTCGGTTTAAAAGAACTTCTACGGAGTGGGGGACTTGCACTGTCAGGGAGTGTCCTAAAACTATGGAATCACTTTGTCTGATAGCTAGTGCTGTGGCTGCAACTGACTTGAGGCACGCAGGCAACGCCTGGGCGACTGGATCTAATGTGCTAGAAAAATAAGCACAGGGCTTGGATTGTCCTGCTTGATCTTGTGTGAGAACAGATAATGCTGTACCTTCACGTTCAGTAACGAAAAGTGTAAAAGGCTTACTGTAGTTCGGTGTAGCTAGAACTGGAGCTTGACATAAAGCTTTTTTTAACTCGTTGAAACTAAGTGTATGTTCAGATGTCCAAGGGAGGACAGTCGATACGGCTGCCTCCTGTGTCGTTAACTGTATCAGTGGCTTGGCTAGAAATGCATACTGAGGAATCCATTGTCTACAATAAGAAGTAAGGCCGATAAAGGCACGTACCTCCTTCTGGGTTCTGGGCTGGGGAAGACTCGCTATTAACTGGATACGGTCTGGTGTCAACTGCCTACCCCTCTTGGACAGCAAGTGTCCTAAGTATACCACTTGCTGGACACAGAATTGAAGCTTCGAAGGTGACACCTTGTGCCCCATCTCGGCTAGAAAATACAGGACTGTAAGGGATGCTCGCTCGCATGCACGTTCAGAACGGGTTGTGATCAGTAGATCATCGACATACTGGAGCAGGGCAGTATCAGTTGGCATGTGAATATTGTCTAGTTGTCTCTTGAGTGCTTGACTATAAATACTAGGACTTTCTGTGAAACCTTGAGGAGCGCGTGTGAACATATAGCTCCTTCCATTTAAACAAAATCCGAAAAGAAACTGGCTGTCTGGATGAATTGGAACACTAAAAAATGCATTCTTGAGGTCTATGACAGTGAAGAACATGGCTTCGGAATCAATAGCAGTTAACAGGGAAGAGATATCTGGGACAACTGGGTACTGAGGAATAATACATTTATTAAGCTCTCGTAAATCAATCACTAATCGATATACTGGGGGTGCATTTGGATCAGTACGTTTCATGACTGGAATGATCGGAGAATTACATACATTGGAGTCAGTTTCTACAACTACTCCTTGAACAATGAGCTCGTCAATAATTTTGGATAAGGCTGCTACAGCCTCAGGTGGCAATCTGTACTGTCTGATTCGGGGTAACACTACACCTGGCTTGAGAGTCACACGATGGGGTGTGATTTGCATATAACCTACATCAGTTGGACCTTGCGCCCATAAATGCTGCGGAACATTAGACAGTCTGGAATCAAAATCTCGTAATACATAGTGACCCTTAAAGTCACGTAGGAACAGACGTATTCCCCCTGGGGAACAGCAAATAACTGCACCTAACTCTTTCAGTGTTTTAATGCCTAATAGATTTTCTGGACATGACTTAGTAAGTAACAGATCAGTAGTGCGGGACAATGGACCTACTTCTAGAGTAACTGGCTTTGATATCTCGTTAACGATAGGTTTTCCTGAAAATCCAAGGGAAACATTTCTTGAGCCTGAGAGCGGAGCCCCTGGAACTTCGGCATGACTAATTGTGGTCCTACTTGCCCCTGTATCGATCAGAAACTTTCTGTCTTTCCCTAATACTTGACTGTGGACATAGGGACCTTCTTGATCTACAGGTATCTCGATGAGAGGCAAGCCTACCTCCCTCTCTAGGCTGTTTCATGAATATGGCTGATACTCTGGATACTCAGACTGCGCATACTGGTACATCTGCGATGTGACATGCTGTGTTGCAGCAATAGGCTGCGGTACTGTAACTGTCTGTGGTGCATTCTGTGACTGAGGAATCTGTGAAACTTGTTCTTGTCTAGGCGGACGTGGTCTTTCTTTAGTCTTACCAGTAGCTATGTTGTGTTTCAGAACTGCACACTCGTTTATAAAATGACCTGGCTGTTTACAATAATTGCAGTTCCCTTTAGCGGGTGCTGCAGGATGACTGGCTTGATTCGGACCCCTCTTCTGACTGTCTTGAGGAACAGATTGTGCAACTAGCACTTTCATTTTCGTGTCTTTCATACGTTTTCTCTCGTGTTCTTGCTCTTCTCTGATTCTATTCTGGTGATACTGAAGCATCTGGAGCATCTGGGACGGAGTATTTGCTTGCCAGGTGCTTTCGACCTTCAAAACTCGATTTTTAATTTGAGGGCTTGAATTCTCGACTAATTTAGTAACGAAAAGGTGAGGGTATGACTCACTACTTGTCTTGAGACCACTGTTGATACTGAAACATTTTTCAAACCTAGAATAAAAATCACTAATATCTTCATCTTGCTTCTGTTTACAGGCTGAGATTGCATCCCAGTCTTCTTTTCTCGTTGTCAATAATCTGGGTAAAACTTGAATCAATAATTCTGGTAATTCTTTACATTTATCTCCAAGACCGGTACCTGGTACTCGTGCCTTGTCTTCAGCTTCTAGAACTGCCCAATCTATCTTTTTCTCTCCCACCTCCCATTCTTTTTCCTTTAGCTTTTCATACACCCCTGCGGGTAACAGGACCTTAAACATTTTATCTGGGTAAGTGTATTCTCCCATACGGAGCATGTCTTTTAATTCTCTATGGAACCCTGCTGGATCTTTGTCATGACAGGGAATTAATTTCTTCATTTCAAGGAGTTCCATCTTTGATATTGGAGTGTATACAAACACTTGTTGCATTTCGCCACCCGTTCCTTTGACTGGGTGGACTTCTCGTAACGGATTCTGTCTGTCTATGTAAAACGGTTTACTTTCTGGGGGTGAGACATGAACAAAATGCGGGTTCAAGAACGTTCTATATTTGTGACGTTGTTCTAGAATGACACTAATTAAATCGGTACCTAGACCTTTCCATCTATGCTGGAGTAACTCGTTCAGGATATCATGTAACGGGCCTGGATCAGAGTGTTGACCCTCATACAGAGTAATGAGGTGCTGAATCATATACATTCCCACCAGTCGCTGCTCGACTGGGGGCAATTTCAGAAACATTTGTGCCACTATTTCGTCTGGAAAAGTGGTAGAATCAGTAATCCATCGGACGGCTGATCGGGCTAGTTCTTGTTCATGCATGGTACTTAACTCACTATAACCGATTCGTGATTTCAGAATGTGGTCGGTAGCTTGAAATACTTGTTCTAGAGAACCTTGTTCTGGTGCTGAATGATGAAAAATAGACTTGTGTTCTAGGCGTAAATGGCGATCTGGAAATCTAGATTTTCCTACATACGCTATTCTGGCGGGATTCTCGTCTTCCTCTTCAGGATCAGAGATACTTTCTTTCTCGCTTACTTGTGCTACTTTACGTTGTTCGTGTAACTTTATTATTTCTTTACGGATTTTCTTGTACATACTCTCCATGGCACCGACGGTCTTGTGCTTACCCTCGGCTATATTATCACTCCACCTTGTCAGGATTCTCATTTCGGCGGAATCTTTAGACGGGTAATCTTGTTCTCTTATTAGACAATTGATCAGGAACTTTAATATCATGAGCTGGATCTCGGCTTTCCTTTGAGACATGGTCTCACTAATACTTTCTGGATCATCCCCTGTACGGATGAAACGATATATTCTGTCTAGATCTTCTTTCATATTCGGTAAGGTGACTAGATACTCGGCCACCTTTCTTACGCGGAATGAATATAAAACCATATCATCCTCGCCTGGGACTGGATCATAACAACATTCGGCAAGGGTTTTTCTTATTTCTGCAACAGACTGATATCTAGGCGTACGCTGTGACGCTTGTGCATGTAATTCGGCTAACGTTAAACGCTTGTGTGGCGGCGGGGTTTGAGGAGGACCTCCTCCTGCGGCCCCTAAACTGGAGTCGTCTACTGAGGCTCTACGTCCTGGCAGAGTGGGAAATGGAAATGTAGGCTGAACTTGTATGGCGGCCTGGACCGGGGGTACCGTAACAGGTACTCCGGTGTCTAGAGGAGCGGGAAGTGCCTGATTTACAGGGACTGGCGGAGCGCGAACAGGATTTGCATATTCTGGGACTGTGTCGTCCAAGTAGGACGAAATAAAAATATCAGCTGCGGTCTGTTTGTGACGTAGCTTGGTCGGAACTAATGGTGGCGGGAAATTACTAGATGCCTCCGGGGTCGCTTTTGGCAAGCCCTCGGCAAGGAGAGGATACATACCCTTAATGAGGGCATGCCTCTGTCTGTCCGACTGTTCGGCTTTGACTCGTTCACCTATCTCGATTAATTCTCTTTCTTGGGCTCGTTCTTGGGATTCTCTACTTAACTCTGACTTTCTGACTTCCTTTTCCGTTCTTTTATGAGCTTCTTTACGCCATAACTCGATGGCATCTTTCTGTGACTGTCTGGCTTTCTTTTTCCATAATGCTTCTTCTACTCGCATGATACATTCGGCATCCCATGTACCCGATACGGGCCATCTATACTTTTCTTCTAACTGTTTGGTATACTCTACCCATAAATCTAGATACAATATGGCGCTTATGCCATGTTTCTGATACATAAAGTGACCTGGACTGTCCCTAGGCGGGACAGGAACTGCTTCTTCTAATAAACCCTTTCTAGTTTTTAGCTGACGTAATCTTGAAAAGAGCGGCATTGTAAACTTGAATCGGAACACAATACAATACACGAAGAACAATAACAATTGGGAAAACAATTCAGGCATACCACGACATTGGAAATACATTAAACAATATCATAACATAACAGTTCGAACAGAACATTACCTGAAATACTGAAAACAGAAATACAAGAATTTTCTCGAGAACGGAACAGACTAGAGTTACTGGATGCACTGCTGTAACAGTACGGAACATACCGGTCCCATAAAGGGACGCATCAAGACCCGTATCCACCTAGGTGAACACTTCGTTTGTGAGTCTGGGCACCACCAACCCACGGACCAGGAGTCAATTTAGATTGGTCCTGTCTAGATACTACCCCAGCAATGGTACTCACCGGGCAGCACGGAACGGAAGGCCTCGGACGGGACTGGACTGCTACGACGACGGACTTCGGACTTCAGTTACGGGTGGGCCTCCGGATACCTCGGACCTTGGACTCTCGGCTTGGGCTCTGGTCGGGACTCTCCGCGTTCCTCCACCGTCTCGTTCGGATGCTGGACCGCCTCCTCCGTCTCCTCCGTGGGCCTGAGGGATACTTGAGCAGAAATATCTGCCACTGCGCAGAAGAGTTCCGTCACGACTGCAGAGGGTCAGGGGGTCGGCGTGGCTTCACCGACGCGTGGGGAAAGGGCAAGTCCCTATTCGGGCGCCATTATGTGGTAAATAAATAAATAATACCCTATTTTTGACTAGGCATATATCATAACAGATAGCTCAATAAATAAGAGTCAAGATTCGAGGTAGTAGGAGTTTCTGCAGGTTTATTACAGCATAAGGACAGGATCAGGACAACCTGCATAGGATGACCCAGCAGCTGCTGGGACCGGGTCTGGGATGAGCGCGCTAACTTTTAATAACAAAACACAGGCATATATACATAGCGCGAACACATAGCATTACATTGCAGTAGGCGTAGCAGTGGGTGGAGCAGAAGGCGTGACGCGTAGCAGTCGCGAAAGATAACAGTAAAAGTAGGTGTAACTGGGCGTATACATAGACATGTGGTGCAAACGTAACAGAATATGTCAGGAATGGGCGGAAACATAGGAGGGGGCTACCTAAGGAGCCGGGACCTCTAACCTAATGGTGCGCGTAAACTGGCAATGACGTGTTACTAGGAGAAGCTGGGGGCTATAAACTCTGTGCTAGGAGCAGAGACTAGAGTCTGGAGGGTCGGAGCGACATGTACCTAAACCCTATCTGGTATCTGATGTTTAGGGAACATGTTGATATAAACTAGAAGTCATGAGGGGAAAGGCTAACTTGATTCTAAGACTGGACCATGCATTATTCTACATGTAGTGCGTGATGAAGAATACTAAATGACCATTAAATACAGTATTTCTCTACCATGGAGCCGTGAGGGCTAGACAATGACGGAAACTATTGATGCAGTTCAGTAGCTTAGGAATGCAGAGAAGGAGGACTAAACTGATAACTGGAACTATAACATACTTTTGGCAGACTCAGGGGCAGAGCCAAGCTGCACCGGGCACTGCGTAAAAGGAAGTAAGTGAAGGGTCGAGGATACAGGTGGGGGCTGTATCGCTCCTCAGCGAGGCTTTTAGGAGACAGGAGCTGAATCTGTTGTCCGGGCCCTGTTGAGGCCTGGAAACGGGGACTTTATAATGGAATAACGTGCACACTGGGAAACGTGGCAACATTACTTTACATAGGCCTGATATTCGTAGTATTCACGAGGACTGGAAACTGACATACTAGAGGTGGACACAACTGTAATTGCGTCATTAATCGGACATGGGGAATAACATATGCATATTGGTCATGCACACATAACATATGATGGATGAGGCGTAGGGACACAGAACATGGCAAAATTTACTTTTCCACAGGTGGTGGTACTGGTAGCGGGAGTACTGGTGGTGGTGGTACTGGTAGTGGTAGTACTGGTGGTGGTGGTACTGGTAGTGGTAGTAGTGGTAGTACTGGAGGTGGTGGTACTGGTAGTGGTAGTACTGGTGGTGGTAGTACTGGTGGTGGTAGTACTGGTAGTGGTGGTACTGGTGGTGGTGGTACTGGTAGCGGGAGTACTGGTGGTGGTGGTACTGGTAGCAGTAACATTGGTGGTGGTGGTACTGCTGCCCGTAATACTGGTAGTGGTAGTACTGGTGGTGGTGGTACTGGTGGTGGCAGTACTGGTGGTGGTAGTGGTACTGGTTATGGTAGTACTGGTACTGGTAGTACTGGTGGTGGTGGTAGTACTGTTGGTGGTGGTAGTGGTAGTACTGGTGGCTGTTGTAGTGGTAGTACTGGTGGCTGTAGTAGTGGTAGTACTGGTGGTGGTAGTACTGATGGTGGTAGTACTGGTGATGGTGGTGGTACTGGTAGTGGTAGTACTAGTGGTGGTGGTACTAGTAGTGGGAGTACTGGTGGTGGTGGTACTGGTAGTACTGGTGGTGGTGGTACTGGTAGTGGTAGTGGTGGTAGTACTGTAGGTGGTGGTACTGATAGTGGTAGTATTGGTGGTGGTGGTACTGGTGGTGGCAGTACTGGTGGTGGTAGTGGTACTGGTTATGGTAGTACTGGTACTGGTAGTACTGGTGGTGGTGGTAGTACTGTTGGTGGTGGTAGTGGTAGTACTGGGGGCTGTAGTAGTGGTAGTACTGGTGGCTGTAGTAGTGGTAGTACTGGTGGTGGTAGTACTGGTAGTACTGATGGTGGTAGTACTGGTAGTACTGGTGATGGTGGTGGTACTGGTAGTGGTAGTACTGGTGGTGGTGGTACTGGTAGTGGAAGAACTGGTGGTGGTGGTACTGGTAGTACTGGTGGTGGTGGTACTGGTAGTGGTGGTAGTGGTAGTACTGGAGGTGGTGGTAGTGGTAGTACTGTTGGTGGTAGTACAGGTGGTGGTAGTACTGGTAGTGGTGGTACTGGTGGTGGTGGTACTGGTAGTGGGAGTACTGGTGGTGGTGGTACTGGTAGCAGTAGCATTGGTGGTGGTGGTACTGCTGCCCGTAATACTGGTAGTGGTAGTACTGGTGGTGGTGGTACTGGTGGTGGTAGTACTGGTAGTACTGATGGTGGTAGTACTGGTAGTACTGGTGGTGGTGGTGGTACTGGTAGTGGTAGTACTGGTGGTGGTGGTACTGGTAGTACTGGTGGTGGTGGTACTGGTAGTGGTAGTAGTGGTAGTACTGGAGGTGGTGGTACTGGTAGTGGTAGTACTGTTGGTGGTGGTAGTACTGTTGGTGGTGGTAGTGGTAGTACTGGTGGCTGTAGTAGGGGTAGTACTGGAGGTGGTGATACTGGTAGTGGTAGTACTGTTGGTAGTAGTACTGGTGGTGGTAGTACTGGTAGTGGTGGTACTGGTAGTGGTGGTACTGGTAGCGGGAGTACTGGTGGTGGTGGTACTGGTAGCAGTAGCATTGGTGGTGGTGGTACTGCTGCCCGTAATACTGGTAGTGGTAGTACTGGTGGTGGTGGTACTGGTGGTGGTAGTACTGGTGGTGGTAGTGGTACTGGTTGTGGTAGTACTGGTACTTATAGTACTGGTGGTGGTGGTAGTACTGTTGGTGGTGGTAGCGGGAGTACTGGTGGTGGTGGTATTGGTAGCAGTAGCATTGGGTGTGGTGGTACTGCTGCCCGTAATACTAGTAGTGGTAGTACTGGTGGTGGTGGTACTGGTGGTGGTAGTACTGGTGGTGGTAGTGGTACTGGTTGTGGTAGTACTGGTACTGGTAGTACTGGTGGTGGTGGTAGTACTGTTGGTGGTGGTAGTGGGAGTACTGGTGGCTGTAGTAGTGGTAGTACTGGTGCCTGTGGTAGTGGTAGTACTGGTGGTGGTAGTACTGATGGTGGTAGTACTGGTAGTACTGATGGTGGTGGTGGTACTGGTAGTGGTAGTACTGGTGGTGGTGGTACTGGTAGTACTGGTGGTGGTGGTAGTACTGTTGGTGGTGGTAGTGGTAGTACTGGTGGCTGTAGTAGTGGTAGTACTCGAGGTGGTGGTACTGGTAGTGGTAGTACTGTTGGTGGTAGTACTGGTGGTGGTAGTACTGGTAGTGGTGGTACTGGTAGTGGTGGTACTGGTAGCGGGAGTAGTGGTGGTGGTGGTACTGGTAGCAGTAGCATTGGTGGTGGTGGTACTGCTGCCCATAATACTGGTAGTGGTAGTACTGGTGGTGGTGGTACTGGTGGTGGTAGTACTGGTGGTGGTAGTACTGGTGGTGGTAGTGGTACTGGTTGTGGTAGTACTGGTACTGGTAGTACTGGTGGTGGTGGTAGTACTGTTGGTGGTGGTAGCGGGAGTACTAGTGGTGGTGGTACTGGTAGCAGTAGCATTGGTGGCGGTGGTACTGCTGCCCGTAATACTGGTAGTGGTAGTACTGGTGGTGGTGGTACTGGTGGTGGTAGTGGTACTGGTTATGGTAGTACTGGTACTGGTAGTACTGGTGGTGGTGGTAGTACTGTTGGTGGTGGTAGTGGGAGTACTGGTGGCTGTAGTAGTGGTAGTACTGGTGGCTGTAGTAGTGGTAGTACTGGTGGTGGTAGTACTGGTAGTACTGATGGTGGTAGTACTGGTGGTGGTGGTGGTACTGGTAGTGGTAGTACTGGTGGTGGTGGTACTGGTAGTACTGGTGGTGGTGGTACTGGTAGTGGTAGTAGTGGTAGTACTGGAGGTGGTGGTACTGGTAGTGGTAGTACTGTTGGTGGTAGTACTGCTGGTGGTAGTACTGGTAGTGGTGGTACTGGTGGTGGTGGTACTGGTAGCAGTAGCATTGGTGGTGGTGGTACTGCTGCCCGTAATACTGGTAGTGGTAGTACTGGTGGTGGTGGTACTGGTGGTGGTAGTACTGGTGGTGGTAGTGGTACTGGTTGTGGTAGTACTGGTACTGGTAGTACTGGTGGTGGTGGTAGTACTGTTGGTGGTGGTAGTGGTAGTACTGGTGGCTGTAGTAGTGGTAGTACTGGTGGCTGTAGTACTGGCAGTACTGGTGGTGGTAGTACTAGTAGTACTGATGGTGGTAGTCCTGGTAGTACTGGTGGTGGTACTGGTAGTGGTAGTACTGGTGGTGGTGGTACTGGTAGTAATGGTGTTGGTGGTACTGGTAGTAGTAGTAGTGGTAGTACTGGAGGTGGTGGTACTGGTAGTGGTAGTACTGTTGGTGGTAGTACTGGTGGTGGTAGTACTGGTAGTGGTGGTACTGGTGGTGGTGGTACTGGTAGCGGGAGTACTGGTGGTGGTGGTACTGGTGGTGGTAGTACTGGTGGTGGTAGTGGTACTGGTTGTAGTAGTACTGGTACTGGTAGTACTGGTGGCGGTGGTAGTACTGTTGGTGGTGGTAGTTGTAGTACTGGTGGTTGTAGTAGTGGTAGTACTGGTGGCTGTAGTACTGGCAGTAAAGGTGGTGGTAGTACTGGTAGTACTGATGGTGGTAGTCCTGGTAGTACTGGTGGTGGTGGTGGTACTGGTAGTGGTAGTACTGGTGGTGGTGGTACTGGTAGTGGTAGTACTGGTAGTACTGGAGGTGGTGGTACTGGTAGTGGTAGTACTGTTGGTGGTAGTACTGGTGGTGGTAGTACTGGTAGTGGTGGTACTGGTGGTGGTGGTACTGGTAGCGGGAGTACTGGTGGTGGTGGTACTGGTAGTGGTAGTACTGGTGGTGGTGGTACTGGTAGTGGTAGTAGTGGTAGTACTGGAGGTGGTGGTACTGGTAGGGGTAGTACTGGTGGTGGTAGTACTGGTGGTGGTAGTACTGGTAGTGGTGGTACTGGTGGTGGTGGTACTGGTAGCGGGAGTACTGGTGGTGGTGGTACTGGTAGCAGTAGCATTGGTGGTGGTGGTACTGCTGCCCGTAATACTGGTAGTGGTAGTACTGGTGGTGGTGGTACTGGTGGTGGCAGTACTGGTGGTGGTAGTGGTACTGGTTATGGTAGTACTGGTACTGGTAGTACTGGTGGTAGTGGTAGTACTGGTGGCTGTTGTAGGGGTAGTACTGGTGGCTGTAGTAGTGGTAGTACTGGTGGTGGTAGTACTGATGGTGGTAGTACTGGTGATGGTGGTGGTACTGGTAGTGGTAGTACTGGTGGTGGTGGTACTGGTAGTGGTAGTAGTGGTAGTACTGGAGGTGGTGGTACTGGTAGTGGTAATACTGTTGGTGGTAGTACTGGTGGTGGTAGTACTGGTAGTGGTGGTGCTGGTGGTGGTGGTACTGGTAGCGGGAGTACTGGTGGTGGTGGTACTGGTAGTGGTAGTACTGGTGGTGGGGGTACTGGTAGTACTGGTGGTGGTGGTACTGGTAGTACTGGTGGTGGTGGTACTGGTAGTGGTAGTAGTGGTAGTACTGGAGGTGGTGGTACTGGTAGTGGTAGTACTGTTGGTGGTAGTACTGGTGGTGGTAGTACTGGTAGTGGTGGTACTGCTGGTGGTGGTACTGGTAGCGGGAGTACTGGTGGTGGTGGTACTGGTGGTGGTAGTACTGGTGGTGGTAGTGGTACTGGTTATAGTAGTACTGGTACTGGTAGTACTGGTGGCGGTGGTAGTACTGTTGGTGGTGGTAGTTGTAGTACTGGTGGTTGTAGTAGTGGTAGTACTGGTGGCTGTAGTACTGGCAGTAAAGGTGGTGGTAGTACTGGTAGTACTGATGGTGGTAGTCCTGGTAGTACTGGTGGTGGTGGTGGTACTGGTAGTGGTAGTACTGGTGGTGGTGGTACTGGTAGTGGTAGTAGTGGTAGTACTGGAGGTGGTGGTACTGGTAGTGGTAGTACTGTTGGTGGTAGTACTGGTGGTGGTAGTACTGGTAGTGGTGGTACTGGTGGTGGTGGTACTGGTAGCGGGAGTACTGGTGGTGGTGGTACTGGTAGTGGTAGTACTGGTGGTGGTGGTACTGGTAGTGGTAGTAGTGGTAGTACTGGAGGTGGTGGTACTGGTAGTGGTAGTACTGGTGGTGGTAGTACTGGTGGTGGTAGTACTGGTAGTGGTGGTACTGGTGGTGGTGGTACTGGTAGCGGGAGTACTGGTGGTGGTGGTACTGGTAGCAGTAACATTGGTGGTGGTGGTACTGCTGCCCGTAATACTGGTAGTGGTAGTACTGGTGGTGGTGGTACTGGTGGTGGCAGTACTGGTGGTGGTAGTGGTACTGGTTATGGTAGTACTGGTACTGGTAGTACTGGTGGTGGTGGTAGTACTGTTGGTGGTGGTAGTGGTAGTACTGGTGGCTGTAGTAGTGGTAGTACTCGAGGTGGTGGTACTGGTAGTGGTAGTACTGTTGGTGGTAGTACTGGTGGTGGTAGTACTGGTAGTGGTGGTACTGGTAGTGGTGGTACTGGTAGCGGGAGTAGTGGTGGTGGTGGTACTGGTAGCAGTAGCATTGGTGGTGGTGGTACTGCTGCCCATAATACTGGTAGTGGTAGTACTGGTGGTGGTGGTACTGGTGGTGGTAGTACTGGTGGTGGTAGTACTGGTGGTGGTAGTGGTACTGGTTGTGGTAGTACTGGTACTGGTAGTACTGGTGGTGGTGGTAGTACTGTTGGTGGTGGTAGCGGGAGTACTAGTGGTGGTGGTACTGGTAGCAGTAGCATTGGTGGCGGTGGTACTGCTGCCCGTAATACTGGTAGTGGTAGTACTGGTGGTGGTGGTACTGGTGGTGGTAGTGGTACTGGTTATGGTAGTACTGGTACTGGTAGTACTGGTGGTGGTGGTAGTACTGTTGGTGGTGGTAGTGGGAGTACTGGTGGCTGTAGTAGTGGTAGTACTGGTGGCTGTAGTAGTGGTAGTACTGGTGGTGGTAGTACTGGTAGTACTGATGGTGGTAGTACTGGTGGTGGTGGTGGTACTGGTAGTGGTAGTACTGGTGGTGGTGGTACTGGTAGTACTGGTGGTGGTGGTACTGGTAGTGGTAGTAGTGGTAGTACTGGAGGTGGTGGTACTGGTAGTGGTAGTACTGTTGGTGGTAGTACTGCTGGTGGTAGTACTGGTAGTGGTGGTACTGGTGGTGGTGGTACTGGTAGCAGTAGCATTGGTGGTGGTGGTACTGCTGCCCGTAATACTGGTAGTGGTAGTACTGGTGGTGGTGGTACTGGTGGTGGTAGTACTGGTGGTGGTAGTGGTACTGGTTGTGGTAGTACTGGTACTGGTAGTACTGGTGGTGGTGGTAGTACTGTTGGTGGTGGTAGTGGTAGTACTGGTGGCTGTAGTAGTGGTAGTACTGGTGGCTGTAGTACTGGCAGTACTGGTGGTGGTAGTACTAGTAGTACTGATGGTGGTAGTCCTGGTAGTACTGGTGGTGGTACTGGTAGTGGTAGTACTGGTGGTGGTGGTACTGGTAGTAATGGTGTTGGTGGTACTGGTAGTAGTAGTAGTGGTAGTACTGGAGGTGGTGGTACTGGTAGTGGTAGTACTGTTGGTGGTAGTACTGGTGGTGGTAGTACTGGTAGTGGTGGTACTGGTGGTGGTGGTACTGGTAGCGGGAGTACTGGTGGTGGTGGTACTGGTGGTGGTAGTACTGGTGGTGGTAGTGGTACTGGTTGTAGTAGTACTGGTACTGGTAGTACTGGTGGCGGTGGTAGTACTGTTGGTGGTGGTAGTTGTAGTACTGGTGGTTGTAGTAGTGGTAGTACTGGTGGCTGTAGTACTGGCAGTAAAGGTGGTGGTAGTACTGGTAGTACTGATGGTGGTAGTCCTGGTAGTACTGGTGGTGGTGGTGGTACTGGTAGTGGTAGTACTGGTGGTGGTGGTACTGGTAGTGGTAGTACTGGTAGTACTGGAGGTGGTGGTACTGGTAGTGGTAGTACTGTTGGTGGTAGTACTGGTGGTGGTAGTACTGGTAGTGGTGGTACTGGTGGTGGTGGTACTGGTAGCGGGAGTACTGGTGGTGGTGGTACTGGTAGCAGTAGCATTGGTGGTGGTGGTACTGCTGCCCGTAATACTGGTAGTGGTAGTACTGGTGGTGGTGGTACTGGTGGTGGTAGTACTGGTAGTACTGATGGTGGTAGTACTGGTAGTACTGGTGGTGGTGGTGGTACTGGTAGTGGTAGTACTGGTGGTGGTGGTACTGGTAGTACTGGTGGTGGTGGTACTGGTAGTGGTAGTAGTGGTAGTACTGGAGGTGGTGGTACTGGTAGTGGTAGTACTGTTGGTGGTAGTACTGGTGGTGGTAGTACTGGTAGTGGTGGTACTGGTGGTGGTGGTACTGGTAGTGGTAGTACTGGTGGTGGTGGTACTGGTAGTGGTAGTAGTGGTAGTACTGGAGGTGGTGGTACTGGTAGGGGTAGTACTGGTGGTGGTAGTACTGGTGGTGGTAGTACTGGTAGTGGTGGTACTGGTGGTGGTGGTACTGGTAGCGGGAGTACTGGTGGTGGTGGTACTGGTAGCAGTAGCATTGGTGGTGGTGGTACTGCTGCCCGTAATACTGGTAGTGGTAGTACTGGTGGTGGTGGTACTGGTGGTGGCAGTACTGGTGGTGGTAGTGGTACTGGTTATGGTAGTACTGGTACTGGTAGTACTGGTGGTAGTGGTAGTACTGGTGGCTGTTGTAGGGGTAGTACTGGTGGCTGTAGTAGTGGTAGTACTGGTGGTGGTAGTACTGATGGTGGTAGTACTGGTGATGGTGGTGGTACTGGTAGTGGTAGTACTGGTGGTGGTGGTACTGGTAGTGGTAGTAGTGGTAGTACTGGAGGTGGTGGTACTGGTAGTGGTAGTACTGTTGGTGGTAGTACTGGTGGTGGTAGTACTGGTAGTGGTGGTGCTGGTGGTGGTGGTACTGGTAGCGGGAGTACTGGTGGTGGTGGTACTGGTAGTGGTAGTACTGGTGGTGGGGGTACTGGTAGTACTGGTGGTGGTGGTACTGGTAGTACTGGTGGTGGTGGTACTGGTAGTGGTAGTAGTGGTAGTACTGGAGGTGGTGGTACTGGTAGTGGTAGTACTGTTGGTGGTAGTACTGGTGGTGGTAGTACTGGTAGTGGTGGTACTGCTGGTGGTGGTACTGGTAGCGGGAGTACTGGTGGTGGTGGTACTGGTGGTGGTAGTACTGGTGGTGGTAGTGGTACTGGTTATAGTAGTACTGGTACTGGTAGTACTGGTGGCGGTGGTAGTACTGTTGGTGGTGGTAGTTGTAGTACTGGTGGTTGTAGTAGTGGTAGTACTGGTGGCTGTAGTACTGGCAGTAAAGGTGGTGGTAGTACTGGTAGTACTGATGGTGGTAGTCCTGGTAGTACTGGTGGTGGTGGTGGTACTGGTAGTGGTAGTACTGGTGGTGGTGGTACTGGTAGTGGTAGTAGTGGTAGTACTGGAGGTGGTGGTACTGGTAGTGGTAGTACTGTTGGTGGTAGTACTGGTGGTGGTAGTACTGGTAGTGGTGGTACTGGTGGTGGTGGTACTGGTAGCGGGAGTACTGGTGGTGGTGGTACTGGTAGTGGTAGTACTGGTGGTGGTGGTACTGGTAGTGGTAGTAGTGGTAGTACTGGAGGTGGTGGTACTGGTAGTGGTAGTACTGGTGGTGGTAGTACTGGTGGTGGTAGTACTGGTAGTGGTGGTACTGGTGGTGGTGGTACTGGTAGCGGGAGTACTGGTGGTGGTGGTACTGGTAGCAGTAACATTGGTGGTGGTGGTACTGCTGCCCGTAATACTGGTAGTGGTAGTACTGGTGGTGGTGGTACTGGTGGTGGCAGTACTGGTGGTGGTAGTGGTACTGGTTATGGTAGTACTGGTACTGGTAGTACTGGTGGTGGTGGTAGTACTGTTGGTGGTGGTAGTGGTAGTACTGGTGGCTGTTGTAGTGGTAGTACTGGTGGCTGTAGTAGTGGTAGTACTGGTGGTGGTAGTACTGATGGTGGTAGTACTGGTGATGGTGGTGGTACTGGTAGTGGTAGTACTAGTGGTGGTGGTACTAGTAGTGGGAGTACTGGTGGTGGTGGTACTGGTAGTACTGGTGGTGGTGGTACTGGTAGTGGTAGTAGTGGTAGTACTGTAGGTGGTGGTACTGATAGTGGTAGTACTGGTGGTGGTGGTACTGGTGGTGGCAGTACTGGTGGTGGTAGTGGTACTGGTTATGGTAGTACTGGTACTGGTAGTACTGGTGGTGGTGGTAGTACTGTTGGTGGTGGTAGTGGTAGTACTGGTGGCTGTAGTAGTGGTAGTACTGGTGGCTGTAGTAGTGGTAGTACTGGTGGTGGTAGTACTGGTAGTACTGATGGTGGTAGTACTGGTAGTACTGGTGATGGTGGTGGTACTGGTAGTGGTAGTACTGGTGGTGGTGGTACTGGTAGTGGAAGAACTGGTGGTGGTGGTACTGGTAGTACTGGTGGTGGTGGTACTGGTAGTGGTGGTAGTGGTAGTACTGGAGGTGGTGGTAGTGGTAGTACTGTTGGTGGTAGTACAGGTGGTGGTAGTACTGGTAGTGGTGGTACTGGTGGTGGTGGTACTGGTAGTGGGAGTACTGGTGGTGGTGGCACTGGTAGCAGTAGCATTGGTGGTGGTGGTACTGCTGCCCGTAATACTGGTAGTGGTAGTACTGGTGGTGGTGGTACTGGTGGTGGTAGTACTGGTAGTACTGATGGTGGTAGTACTGGTAGTACTGGTGGTGGTGGTGGTACTGGTAGTGGTAGTACTGGTGGTGGTGGTACTGGTAGTACTGGTGGTGGTGGTACTGGTAGTGGTAGTAGTGGTAGTACTGGAGGTGGTGGTACTGGTAGTGGTAGTACTGTTGGTGGTGGTAGTACTGTTGGTGGTGGTAGTGGTAGTACTGGTGGCTGTAGTAGGGGTAGTACTGGAGGTGGTGATACTGGTAGTGGTAGTACTGTTGGTGGTAGTACTGGTGGTGGTAGTACTGGTAGTGGTGGTACTGGTAGTGGTGGTACTGGTAGCGGGAGTACTGGTGGTGGTGGTACTGGTAGCAGTAGCATTGGTGGTGGTGGTACTGCTGCCCGTAATACTGGTAGTGGTAGTACTGGTGGTGGTGGTACTGGTGGTGGTAGTACTGGTGGTGGTAGTGGTACTGGTTGTGGTAGTACTGGTACTTATAGTACTGGTGGTGGTGGTAGTACTGTTGGTGGTGGTAGCGGGAGTACTGGTGGTGGTGGTACTGGTAGCAGTAGCATTGGGTGTGGTGGTACTGCTGCCCGTAATACTAGTAGTGGTAGTACTGGTGGTGGTGGTACTGGTGGTGGTAGTACTGGTGGTGGTAGTGGTACTGGTTGTGGTAGTACTGGTACTGGTAGTACTGGTGGTGGTGGTAGTACTGTTGGTGGTGGTAGTGGGAGTACTGGTGGCTGTAGTAGTGGTAGTACTGGTGCCTGTGGTAGTGGTAGTACTGGTGGTGGTAGTACTGATGGTGGTAGTACTGGTAGTACTGATGGTGGTGGTGGTACTGGTAGTGGTAGTACTGGTGGTGGTGGTACTGGTAGTACTGGTGGTGGTGGTACTGGTAGTGGTTGTAGTGGTAGTACTGGAGGTGGTGGTACTGGTAGTGGTAGTACTGGTGGTGGTAGTACTGGTAGTGGTGGTACTGGTGGTGGTGGTACTGGTAGCGGGAGTACTGGTGGTGGTGGTACTGGTAGCAGTAGCATTGGTGGTGGTGGTACTGCTGCCCGTAATACTGGTAGTGGTAGTACTGGTGGTGGTGGTACTGGTGGTGGTAGTACTGGTGGTGGTAGTGGTACTGGTTATGGTAGTACTGGTACTGGTAGTACTGGTGGTGGTGGTAGTACTGTTGGTGGTGGTAGTGGTAGTACTGGTGACTGTAGTAGTGGTAGTACTGGAGGTGGTGGTACTGGTAGTGGTAGTACTGTTGGTGGTAGTACTGGTGGTGGTAGTACTGGTAGTGGTGGTACTGGTGGTGGTGGTACTGGTAGCGGGAGTACTGGTGGTGGTGGTACTGGTAGCAGTAGCATTGGTGGTGTTGGTACTGCTGCCCGTAATACTGGTAGTGGTAGTTCTGGTGGTGGTGGTACTGGTGGTGGTAGTACTGGTGGTGGTAGTAGTACTGGTTGTGGTAGTACTGGTACTGGTAGTACTGGTGGTGGTGGTAGTACTGTTGGTGGTGGTAGTTGTAGTACTGGTGGCTGTAGTAGTGGTAGTACTGGTGGCTGTAGTACTGGCAGTACTGGTGGTGGTAGTACTGGTAGTACTGACGGTGGTAGTACTGGTGGTGGTGGTACTGGTAGTAATGGTGTTGGTGGTACTGGTAGTAGTAGTAGTGGTAGTACTGGAGGTGGTGGTACTGGTAGTGGTAGTACTGTTGGTGGTAGTACTGGTGGTGGTAGTACTGGTAGTGGTGGTACTGGTGGTGTTGGTACTGGTAGCGGGAGTACTGGTGGTGGTGGTACTGGTAGCAGTATCATTGGTGGTGGTGGTACTGCTGCCCGTAATACTGGTAGTGGTAGTACTGGTGGTGGTGGTACTGGTGGTGGCAGTACTGGTGGTGGTAGTGGTACTGGTTATGGTAGTACTGGTACTGGTAGTACTGGTGGTGGTGGGTGTACTGTTGGTGGTGGTAGTGGTAGTACTGGTGGCTGTAGTAGTGGTAGTACTGGTGGCTGTAGTAGTGGTAGTACTGGTGGCTGTAGTACTGGTAGTACTGATGGTGGTAGTACTGGTAGTACTGGTGATGGTGGTGGTACTGGTAGTGGTAGTACTGGTGGTGGTGGTACTGGTAGTAGAAGAACTGGTGGTGGTGGTACTGGTAGTACTGGTGGCGGTGGTACTGGTAGTGGTAGTAGTGGTAGTACTGGAGGTGGTGGTACTGGTAGTGGTAGTACTGTTGGTGGTAGTACTGGTGGTGGTAGTACTGGTAGTGGTGGTACTGGTGGTGGTGGTACTGGTAGCGGGAGTGCTGGTGGTGGTGGTACTGGTAGCAGTAGCATTGGTGGTGGTGGTACTGCTGCCCGTAATACTGGTAGTGGTAGTACTGGTGGTGGTGGTACTGGTGGTGGTAGTACTGGTGGTGGTAGTGGTACTGGTTATGGTAGCACTGGTACTGGTAGCACTGGTGGTGGTGGTAGTACTGTTGGTGGTGGTAGTGGTAGTACTGGTGGCTGTAGTAGTGGTAGTACTCGAGGTGGTGGTACTGGTAGTGGTAGTACTGTTGGTGGTAGTACTGGTGGTGGTAGTACTGGTAGTGGTGGTACTGGTAGTGGTGGTACTGGTAGCGGGAGTACTGGTGGTGGTGGTACTGGTAGCAGTAGCATTGGTGGTGGTGGTACTGCTGCCCATAATACTGGTAGTGGTAGTACTGGTGGTGGTGGTGGTACTGGTGGTGGTAGTACTGGTGGTGGTAGTACTGGTGGTGGTAGTGGTACTGGTTGTGGTAGTACTGGTACTGGTAGTACTGGTGGTGGTGGTAGTACTGTTGGTGGTGGTAGTGGGAGTACTGGTGGCTGTAGTAGTGGTAGTACTGGTGCCTGTGGTAGTGGTAGTACTGGTGGTGGTAGTACTGGTAGTACTGATGGTGGTAGTACTGGTAGTACTGGTGGTGGTGGTGGTACTGGTAGTGGTAGTACTGGTGGTGGTGGTACTGGTAGTACTGGTGGTGGTGGTACTGGTAGTGGTAGTAGTGGTAGTACTGGAGGTGGTGGTACTGGTAGTGGTAGTACTGTTGGTGGTAGTACTGGTAGTGGTAGTGGTGGTACTGGTGGTGGTGGTACTGGTAGCGGGAGTACTGGTGGTGGTACTGGTAGCAGTAGCATTGGTGGTGGTGGTACTGCTGCCCGTAATACTGGTAGTGGTAGTACTGGTGGTGGTGGTACTGGTGGTGGTAGTACTGGTGGTGGTAGTAGTACTGGTTGTGGTAGTACTGGTACTGGTAGTACTGGTGGTGGTGGTAGTACTGTTGGTGGTGGTAGTTGTGGTACTGGTGGCTGTAGTAGTGGTAGTACTGGTGGCTGTAGTACTGGCAGTACTGGTGGTGGTAGTACTGGTAGTAATGATGGTGGTAGTACTGGTGGTGGTGGTACTGGTAGTAATGGTGTTGGTGGTACTGGTAGTAGTAGTAGTGGTAGTACTGGAGGTGGTGGTACTGGTAGTGGTAGTACTGTTGGTGGTAGTACTGGTGGTGGTAGTACTGGTAGTGGTGGTACTGGTGGTGGTGGTACTGGTAGCGGGAGTACTGGTGGTGGTGGTACTGGTAGCAGTATCATTGGTGGTGGTGGTACTGCTGCCCGTAATACTGGTAGTGGTAGTACTGGTGGTGGTGGTACTGGTGGTGGTAGTACTGGTGGTGGTAGTGGTAGTACTGGTGGCTGTAGTAGTGGTAGTACTGGTGGCTGTAGTAGTGGTAGTACTGGTGGCTGTACTACTGGTAGTACTGATGGTGGTAGTACTGGTAGTACTGGTGATAGTGGTGGTACTGGTAGTGGTGGTAGTACTGGTGGTGGTGGTACTGGTAGTGGAAGAACTGGTGGTGGTGGTACTGGTAGTACTGGTGGCGGTGGTACTGGTAGTGGTAGTAGTGGTAGTACTGGAGGTGGTGGTACTGGTAGTGGTAGTACTGTTGGTGGTAGTACTGGTGGTGGTAGTACTGGTAGTGGTGGTACTGGTGGTGGTGGTACTGGTAGTGGGAGTGCTGGTGGTGGTGGTACTGGTAGCAGTAGCATTGGTGGTGGTGGTACTGCTGCCCGTAATACTGGTAGTGGTAGTACTGGTGGTGGTGGTACTGGTGGTGGTAGTACTGGTGGTGGTAGTGGTACTGGTTATGGTAGTACTGGTACTGGTAGTACTGGTGGTGGTGGTAGTACTGTTGGTGGTGGTAGTGGTAGTACTGGTGGCTGTAGTAGTGGTAGTACTCGAGGTGGTGGTACTGGTAGTGGTAGTACTGTTGGTGCTAGTACTGGTGGTGGTAGTACTGGTAGTGGTGGTACTGGTAGTGGTGGTACTGGTAGCGGGAGTACTGGTGGTGGTGGTACTGGTAACAGTAGCATTGGTGGTGGTGGTACTGCTGCCCATAATACTGCTAGTGGTAGTACTGGTGGTGGTGGTACTGGTGGTGGTAGTACTGGTGGTGGTAGTACTGGTGGTGGTAGTGGTACTGGTTGTGGTAGTACTGGTACTGGTAGTACTGGTGGTGGTGGTAGTACTGTTGGTGGTGGTAGCGGGAGTACTAGTGGTGGTGGTACTGGTAGCAGTAGCATTGGTGGCGGTGGTACTGCTGCCCGTAATACTGGTAGTGGTAGTACTGGTGGTGGTGGTACTGGTGGTGGTAGTACTGGTGATGGTAGTGGTACTGGTTATGGTAGTACTGGTACTGGTAGTACTGGTGGTGGTGGTAGTACTGTTGGTGGTGGTAGTGGGAGTACTGGTGGCTGTAGCAGTGGTAGTACTGGTGGCTGTAGTAGTGGTAGTACTGGTGGTGGTAGTACTGGTAGTACTGATGGTGGTAGTACTGGTGGTGGTGGTGGTACTGGTAGTGGTAGTACTGGTGGTGGTGGTACTGGTAGTACTGGTGGTGGTGGTACTGGTAGTGGTAGTAGTGGTAGTACTGGAGGTGGTGGTACTGGTAGTGGTAGTACTGTTGGTGGTAGTACTGCTGGTGGTAGTACTGGTAGTGGTGGTACTGGTGGTGGTGGTACTGGTAGCAGTAGCATTGGTGGTGGTGGTACTGCTGCCCGTAATACTGGTAGTGGTAGTACTGGTGGTGGTGGTACTGTTGGTGGTAGTACTGGTGGTGGTAGTGGTACTGGTTGTGGTAGTACTGGTACTGGTGGTGGTGGTAGTACTGTTGGTGGTGGTAGTGGTAGTACTGGTGGCTGTAGTAATGGTAGTACTGGTGGCTGTAGTACTGGCAGTACTGGTGGTGGTAGTACTAGTAGTACTGATGGTGGTAGTCCTGGTAGTACTGGTGGTGGTGGTGGTACTGGTAGTGGTAGTACTGGTGGTGGTGGTACTGGTAGTAATGGTGTTGGTGGTACTGGTAGTAGTAGTAGTGGTAGTACTGGAGGTGGTGGTACTGGTAGTGGTAGTACTGTTGGTGGTAGTACTGGTGGTGGTAGTACTGGTAGTGGTGGTACTGGTGGTGGTGGTACTGGTAGCGGGAGTACTGGTGGTGGTGGTACTGGTGGTGGTAGTACTGGTGGTGGTAGTGGTACTGGTTGTAGTAGTACTGGTACTGGTAGTACTGGTGGCGGTGGTAGTACTGTTGGTGGTGGTAGTTGTAGTACTGGTGGTTGTAGTAGTGGTAGTACTGGTGGCTGTAGTACTGGCAGTAAAGGTGGTGGTAGTACTGGTAGTACTGATGGTGGTAGTCCTGGTAGTACTGGTGGTGGTACTGGTAGTGGTAGTACTGGTGGTGGTGGTACTGGTAGTGGTAGTAGTGGTAGTACTGGAGGTGGTGGTACTGGTAGTGGTAGTACTGTTGGTGGTAGTACTGGTGGTGGTAGTACTGGTAGTGGTGGTACTGGTGGTGGTGGTACTGGTAGCGGGAGTACTGGTGGTGGTGGTACTGGTAGTGGTAGTACTGGTGGTGGTGGTACTGGTAGTGGTAGTAGTGGTAGTACTGGAGGTGGTGGTACTGGTAGTGGTAGTACTGGTGGTGGTAGTACTGGTGGTGGTAGTACTGGTAGTGGTGGTACTGGTGGTGGTGGTACTGGTAGCGGGAGTACTGGTGGTGGTGGTACTGGTAGCAGTAGCATTGGTGGTGGTGGTACTGCTGCCCGTAATACTGGTAGTGGTAGTACTGGTGGTGGTGGTACTGGTGGTGGCAGTACTGGTGGTTTTAGTGGTACTGGTTATGGTAGTACTGGTACTGGTAGTACTGGTGGTGGTGGTAGTACTGTTGGTGGTGGTAGTGGTAGTACTGGTGGCTGTTGTAGTGGTAGTACTGGTGGCTGTAGTAGTGGTAGTACTGGTGGTGGTAGTACTGATGGTGGTAGTACTGGTGATGGTGGTGGTACTGGTAGTGGTAGTACTAGTGGTGGTGGTACTGGTAGTGGGAGTACTGGTGGTGGTGGTACTGGTAGTACTGGTGGTGGTGGTACTGGTAGTGGTAGTAGTGGTAGTACTGTAGGTGGTGGTACTGGTAGTGGTAGTACTGTTGGTGGTAGTACTGGTGGTGTAGTACTGATAGTGGTGGTACTGGTGGTGGGGGTACTGGTAGCGGGAGTACTGGTGGTGGTGGTACTGGTAGCAGTAGCATTGGTGGTGGTGGTACTGCTGGCCGTAATACTGGTAGTGGTAGTACTGGTGGTGGTGGTACTGCTGGTGGTAGTACTGGTGGTGGTAGTGGTACTGGTTATGGTAGTACTGGTAGTGGTAGTACTGGTGGTCGTGGTACTGGTAGTACTGGTGGTGGTGGTAGTGGTAGTACTGGTGGCTGTAGTAGTGGTAGTACTGGTGGCTGTAGTAGTGGTAGTACTGGTAGCGGGAGTACTGGTGGTGGTGGTACTGGTAGCAGTAGCATTGGTGGTGGTGGTACTGCTGCCCGTAATACTGGCAGTGGTAGTACTGGTGGTGGTGATACTGGTGGTGGTAGTACTGGTGGTGGTAGTGGCACTTGTTATGGTAGTACTGGTACTGGTAGTACTGGTGGTGGTGGTAGTACTGTTGGTGGTGGTAGTGGTAGTACTGGTGGCTGTAGTAGTGGTAGTACTGGAGGTGTTGGTACTGGTAGTGGTAGTACTGTTGGTGGTAGTACTGGTGGTGGTAGTACTGGTAGTGGTGGTACTGGTAGCGGGAGTACTGGTGGTGGTGGTACTGGTAGCAGTAGCATTGGTGGTGGTGGTACTGCTGCCCGTAATACTGGTAGTGGTCGTACTGGTGGTGGTGGTACTGGTGGTGGTAGTACTGGTGGTGGTAGTGGTACTGGTTGTGGTAGTACTGGTACTGGTAGTACTGGTGGTGGTGGTAGTACTGTTGGTGGTGGTAGCGGGAGTACTGGTGGTGGTGGTACTGGTAGCAGTAGCATTGGTGGTGGTGGTACTGCTGCCCGTAATACTGGTAGTGGTAGTACTGGTGGTGGTGGTACTGGTGGTGGTAGTACTGGTGGTGGTAGTTGTACTGGTTGCGGTAGTACTGGTACTGGTAGTACTGATGGTGGTGGTAGTACTGTTGGTGGTGGTAGTGAGAGTACTGGTGGCTGTAGTAGTGGTAGTACTGGTTGCTGTAGTAGTGGTAGTACTGGTGGTGGTAGTACTGGTAGTACTGATGGTGGTAGTACTGGTAGTACTGGTGGTGGTGGTGGTACTGGTAGTGGTAGTACTGGTGGTGGGGGTACTGGTAGTACTGGTGGTGGTGGTCCTGGTAGTGGTAGTACTGGAGGTGGTGGTACTGGTAGTGGTAGTACTGTTGGTGGTAGTACTGGTGGTGGTAGTACTGGTAGTGGTTGTACTGGTCGTGGTGGTACTGGTAGCGGGAGTACTGGTGGTGGTGGTACTGGTAGCAGTAGCATTGGTGGTGGTGGTACTGCTGCCCGTAATACTGGTAGTGGTAGTACTGGTGGTGGTGGTACTGGTGGTGGTAGTACTGGTGGTGGTAGTGGGACTGGTTGTGGTAGTACTGGTACTGGTAGTACTGGTGGTGGTGGTAGTACTGTTGGTGGTGGTAGTTGTAGTACTGGTGGCTGTAGTAGTGGTAGTACTGGTGGCTGTAGTACTGGCGGTACTGGTGGTGGTAGTACTGGTGTACTGATGGTGGTAGTCCTGGTAGTACTGGTGGTGGTGGTGGTACTGGTAGTGGTAGTACTGGTGGTGGTGGTACTGGTATAGTAGTAGTGGTAGTACTGGAGGTGGTGGTACTGGTAGTGGTAGTACTGTTGGTGGTAGTACTGGTGGTGGTAGTACTGGTAGTGGTGGTGCTGGTGGTGGTGGTACTGGTAGCGGGAGTACTGGTGGTGGTGGTACTGGTAGTGGTAGTACTGGTGGTGGGGGTACTGGTAGAACTGGTGGTGGTGGTACTGGTAGTACTGGTGGTGGTGGTGGTGGTGGTACTGGTAGTACTGGAGGTGGTGGTACTGGTAGTGGTAGTACTGGTGGTGGTAGTACTGGTGGTGGTAGTACTGGTAGTGGTGGTACTGGTGGTGGTGGTACTGGTAGCGGGAGTACTGGTGGTGGTGGTACTGGTAGCAGTAGCATTGGTGGTGGTGGTACTTCTGCCCGTAATACTGGTAGTGGTAGTACTGGTGGTGGTGGTACTGGTGGTGGCAGTACTGGTGGTGGTAGTGGTACTGGTTATGGTAGTACTGGTACTGGTAGTACTGGTGGTGGTGGTAGTACTGTTGGTGGTGGTAGTGGTAGTACTGGTGGCTGTTGTAGTGGTAGTACTGGTGGCTGTAGTAGTGGTAGTACTGGTGGTGGTAGTACTGGTAGTACTGATGGTGGTAGTACTGGTGATGGTGGTGGTACTGGTAGTGGTAGTACTGGTGGTGGTGGTACTGGTAGTGGAAGTACTGGTGGTGGTGGTACTGGTAGTACTGGTGGTGGTGGTACTGGTAGTGGTAGTAGTGGTAGTACTGTAGGTGGTGGTACTGGTAGTGGTAGTACTGTTGGTGGTACGACTGGTGGTGGTTGTACTGATAGTGGTGGTACTGGTAGCGGGAGTACTGGTGGTGGTGGTACTGGTAGCAGTAGCATTGGTGGTGGTGGTACTGCTGGCCGTAATACTGGTAGTGGTAGTACTGGTGGTGGTGGTGGTACTGCTGGTGGTAGTACTGGTGGTGGTAGTGGTACTGGTTATGGTAGTACTGGTAGTGGTAGTACTGGTGGTCGTAGTACTGGTAGTACTGGTGGTGGTGGTATTGGTAGTACTGGTGGCTGTAGTAGTGGTAGTACTGGTGGCTGTAGTAGTGGTAGTACTGGTGGTGGTAGTACTGGTAGTACTGATGTTGGTAGTACTGGTAGTACTGGTGATGGTGGTGGTACTGGTAGTGGTAGTACTGTTGGTGGTGGTACTGGTAGTGGAAGAACTTGTGGTGGTGGTACTGGTAGTACTGGTGGTGGTGGTACTGGTAGTGGTAGTACTGGAGGTGGTGGTTGGTGGTACTGGTAGTGGAAGAACTTGTGGTGGTGGTACTGGTAGTACTGGTGGTGGTGGTACTGGTAGTGGTGGTAGTACTGGAGGTGGTGGTACTGGTAGTGGTAGTACTGTTGGTGGTAGTACTGGTGGTGGTAGTACTGGTAGTGGTGGTACTGGTGGTGGTGGTACTGGTAGCAGTAGCATTGGTGGTGGTGGTACTGCTGGCCGTAATACTGGTAGTGGTAGTACTGGTGTTGGTGGTACTGCTGGTGGTAGTACTGGTGGTGGTAGTGGTACTGGTTATGGTAGTACTGGTAGTGGTAGTACTGGTGGTCGTGTTACTGGTAGTACTGGTGGTGGTGGTAGTGATAGTACTGGTGGCTGTAGTAGTGGTAGTACTGGTGGCTGTAGTAGTGGTAGTACTGGTGGTGGTAGTACTGGTAGTACTGATGTTGGTAGTACTGGTAGTACTGGTGATGGTGGTGGTACTGGTAGTGGTAGTACTGGTGGTGTTGGTACTGGTAGTGGAAGTACTGGTGGTGGTGGTACTGGTAGTACTGGTGGTGGTGGTACTGGTAGTGGTAGTAGTGGTAGTACTGGAGGTGGTGGTACTGCTAGTGGTAGTACTGTTGGTGGTAGTACTGGTGGTGGTAGTACTGGTAGTGGTGGTACTGGTGGTGGTGGTACTGGTAGCAGTAGCATTGGTGGTGGTGGTACTGCTGCCCGTAATACTGGTAGTGGTAGTACTGGTGGTGGTGGTACTAGTGGTGGTAGTACTGGTTCTGGTAGTGGTACTGGTTATGGTAGTACTGGTACTGGTAGTACTGGTGGTGGTGGTAGTACTGTTGGTGGTGGTGGTGGTAGTGGTAGTACTGGTGGCTGTAGTAGTGGTAGTACTGGAGGTGGTGGTACTGGTAGTGGTAGTACTGTTGGTGGTAGTACTGGTGGTGGTAGTACTGGTAGTGGTGGTACTGGTAGTGGTGGTACTGGTAGCGGGAGTACTGGTGGTGGTGGTACTGGTAGCAGTAGCATTGGTGGTGGTGGTACTGCTGCCCGTAATACTGGTAGTGGTAGTACTGGTGGTGGTGGTACTGGTGGTGGTAGTACTGGTGGTGGTAGTGGTACTGGTTGTGGTAGTACTGGTACTGGTAGTACTGGTGGTGGTGGGAGTACTGTTGGTGGTGGTAGCGGGAGTACTGGTGGTGGTGGTACTGGTAGCAGTAGCATTGGTGGTGGTGGTACTGCTGCCCGTAATACTGGTAGTGGTAGTACTGGTGGTGGTGGTACTGGTGGTGGTAGTACTGGTGGTGGTAGTGGTACTGGTTGTGGTAGTACTGGTACTGGTAGTACTGGTGGTGGTGGTAGTACTGTTGGTGGTGGTAGTGGGAGTACTGGTGGCTGTAGTAGTGGTAGTACTGGTGGCTGTAGTAGTGGTAGTACTGGTGGTGGTAGTACTGGTAGTACTGATGGTGGTAGTACTGGTAGTACTGGTGGTGGTGGTGGTACTGGTAGTGGTAGTACTGGTGGTGGTGGTACTGGTAGTACTGGTGGTGGTGGTACTAGTAGTGGTAGTACTGGAGGTGGTGGCACTGGTAGTGGTAGTACTGTTGGTGGTAGTACTGGTGGTGGTAGTACTGGTAGTGGTGGTACTGGTGGTGGTGGTACTGGTAGCAGTAGCATTGGTGGTGGTGGTACTGCTGCCCGTAATACTGGTAGTGGTAGTACTGGTGGTGGTAGTACTGGTGGTGGTAGTGGGACTGGTTGTGGTAGTACTGGTACTGGTAGTACTGGTGGTGGTGGTAGTACTGTTGGTGGTGGTAGTTGTAGTACTGGTGGCTGTAGTAGTGGTAGTACTGGTGGCTGTAGTACTGGCGGTACTGGTGGTGGTAGTACTGGTGTACTGATGGTGGTAGTCCTGGTAGTACTGGTGGTGGTGGTACTGGTAGTGGTAGTACTGGTGGTGGTGGTACTGGTATAGTAGTAGTGGTAGTACTGGAGGTGGTGGTACTGGTAGTGGTAGTACTGTTGGTGGTAGTACTGGTGGTGGTAGTACTGGTAGTGGTGGTGCTGGTGGTGGTGGTACTGGTAGCGGGAGTACTGGTGGTGGTGGTACTGGTAGTGGTAGTACTGGTGGTGGGGGTACTGGTAGAACTGGTGGTGGTGGTACTGGTAGTACTGGTGGTGGTGGTACTGGTAGTACTGGAGGTGGTGGTACTGGTAGTGGTAGTACTGGTGGTGGTAGTACTGGTGGTGGTAGTACTGGTAGTGGTGGTACTGGTGGTGGTGGTACTGGTAGCGGGAGTACTGGTGGTGGTGGTACTGGTAGCAGTAGCATTGGTGGTGGTGGTACTTCTGCCCGTAATACTGGTAGTGGTAGTACTGGTGGTGGTGGTACTGGTGGTGGCAGTACTGGTGGTGGTAGTGGTACTGGTTATGGTAGTACTGGTACTGGTAGTACTGGTGGTGGTGGTAGTACTGTTGGTGGTGGTAGTGGTAGTACTGGTGGCTGTTGTAGTGGTAGTACTGGTGGCTGTAGTAGTGGTAGTACTGGTGGTGGTAGTACTGGTAGTACTGATGGTGGTAGTACTGGTGATGGTGGTGGTACTGGTAGTGGTAGTACTGGTGGTGGTGGTACTGGTAGTGGAAGTACTGGTGGTGGTGGTACTGGTAGTACTGGTGGTGGTGGTACTGGTAGTGGTAGTAGTGGTAGTACTGTAGGTGGTGGTACTGGTAGTGGTAGTACTGTTGGTGGTACGACTGGTGGTGGTTGTACTGATAGTGGTGGTACTGGTAGCGGGAGTACTGGTACTGGTAGTACTGGTGGTGGTGGTAGTAATGTTGGTGGTGGTAGTGGTAGTACTGGTGGCTGTAGTAGTGGTAGTACTGGAGGTGTTGGTACTGGTAGTGGTAGTACTGTTGGTGGTAGTACTGGTGGTGGTAGTACTGGTAGTGGTGGTACTGGTGGTGGTGGTACTGGTGGTGGTGGTACTGGTAGCAGTAGCATTGGTGGTGGTGGTACTGCTGCCTGTAATACTGGTAGTGGTAGTACTGGTGGTGGTGGTACTGGTGGTGGTAGTACTGGTGGTGGTAGTGGTACTGGTTGTGGTAGTACTGGTACTGGTAGTACTGGTGGTGGTGGTAGTACTGTCGGTGGTGGTAGTGGTAGTACTGGTGGCTGTAGTAGTGGTAGTACTGGTGGCTGTAGTACTGGCAGTACTGGTGGTGGTAGTACTGGTAGTACTGATGGTGGTAGTCCTGGTAGTACTGGTGGTGGTGGTGGTACTGGTAGTGGTAGTACTGGTGGTGGTGGTACTGGTAGTAATGGTGTTGGTGGTACTGGTAGTAGTAGTAGTGGTAGTACTGGAGGTGGTGGTACTGGTAGTGGTAGTATTCTTAGTGGTAGTACTGGTGGTGGTAGTACTGGTAGTGGTGGTACTGGTGGTGGTGGTACTGGTAGCGGGAGTACTGGTGGTGGTGGTACTGGTAGCAGTAGCATTGGTGGTGGTGGTACTGCTGCCCGTAATACTGGTAGTGGTAGTACTGGTGGTGGTGGTACTGGTGGTGGTGGTACTGGTGGTGGTAGTACTGGTGGTGGTAGTGGTACTGGTTGTGGTAGTACTGGTACTGGTAGTACTGGTGGTGGTGGTAGTACTGTTGGTGGTGTTAGTTGTAGTACTGGTGGCTGTAGTAGTGGTAGTACTGGTGGCTGTAGTACTGGCAGTACTGGTGGTGGTAGTACTGGTAGTACTGATGGTGGTAGTCCTGGTAGTACTGGTGGTGGTGGTGGTACTGGTAGTGGTAGTACTGGTGGTGGTGGTACTGGTAGTGGTAGTAGTGGTAGTACTGGAGGTGGTGGTACTGGTAGTGGTAGTACTGTTGGTAGTAGTACTGGTGGTGGTAGTACTGGTAGTGGTGGTACTGGTGGTGGTGGTACTGGTAGCGGGAGTACTGGTGGTGGTGGTACTGGTAGTGGTAGTACTGGTGGTGGTGGTACTGGTAGTACTGGTGGTGGTGGTACTGGTAGTACTGGTGGTGGTGGTACTGGTAGTGGTAGTAGTGGTAGTACTGGAGGTGGTGGTACTGGTAGTGGTAGTACTGGTGGTGGTAGTACTGGTGGTGGTAGTATTGGTAGTGGTGGTACTGGTGGTGGCAGTACTGGTAGCGGGAGTACTGGTGGTGGTGGTACTGGTAGCAGTAGCATTGGTGGTGGTGGTACTGCTGCCCGTAATACTGGTAGTGGTAGTACTGGTGGTGGTGGTACTGGTGGTGGCAGTACTGGTGGTGGTAGTGGTACTGGTTATGGTAGTACTGGTACTGGTAGTACTGGTGGTGGTGGTAGTACTGTTGGTGGTGGTAGTGGTAGTACTGGTGGCTGTTGTAGTGGTAGTACTGGTGGCTGTAGCAGTGGTATTACTGGTGGTGGTAGTACTGGTAGTACTGATGGTGGTATTACTGGTGATGGTGGTGGGACTGGTAGTGGTAGTACTGGTGGTGGTGGTACTGGTAGTGGAAGTACTGGTGGTGGTGGTACTGGTAGTACTGGTGGTGGTGGTACTGGTAGTAGTGGTAGTACTGTAGGTGGTGGTACTGGTAGTGGTAGTACTGTTGGTGGTAGTACTGGTGGTGGTAGTACTGATAGTGGTGGTACTGGTGGTGGGGGTACTGGTAGCGGAAGTACTGGTGGTGGTGGTACTGGTAGCAGTAGCATTGGTGGTGGTGGTACTGCTGGCCGTAATACTGGTAGTGGTAGTACTGGTGGTGGTGGTACTGCTGGTGGTAGTACTGGTGGTGGTAGTGGTACTGGTTATGGTAGTACTGGTAGTGATAGTACTGGTGGTCGTGGTACTGGTAGTACTGGTGGTGGTGGTAGTGGTAGTACTGGTGTCTGTAGTACTGGTAGTACTGGTGGTGGTGGTACTGAAAAGAATACGCTCTTAGGAACTGCTGGAGCTTTAGGACCCTATCCCTCTCCCACATTACCAAATGCCATCAGTTTAATTAAGCCAATCATACGATGCCACCCAATAGAAAAGAGCAACAGCAAAACAATTAAAAAATGTAGCATAACAAACAGAACTGTCGCCATTAAAAATGCTCGATTTACGGTACCATCTTACCAGCATATGCTTCTAAGCATCAATTAAACTCCCCGTGCCTAATAAATGTAGCTTAGTTTAATTTAATATCATCTACTACCTTCAGATCGACTTCACGTTACATAAAACTGCAAACACCAAATATAGTCGGAAAAAAATGATTTTGACACTAAGACAGACTACGCACGCACCTACACTTCCCTGCTTCACAAATGACCTGGTTGTGCAATGACTCCAAAAAATGACACACCAAACGGGAAGCTGTGAAAACCACTCGCACTCGGCACAAGGCACGGAGCAAGAAACGTTCCCGTCTTAAGAATCTTCTTGTCTGCACCAGGCTGTGATGCACACCAGAGAAATGTTGTGCTTTGCATGGCGCGCGCCCACCAAACGCACTGCAGAATCGTGAACGCGCCCACAGCATCTGGATTCCATTACAGCACCTCCCTGACAGCTCCAAATTGATATTTATGGACGGCCGTGCGCATAACCGCACAGAATATGCCAACAATGGTGACCGGAAATAACATGTAGCCTATCGCGTCAAGGCTACTAAAAAGACAGCACAGCGAAGACGAATCACTATGCCGATGCCAAACAAAATGACTGAAAAAGCTTGCGCACTGAGGAATTTATCCGGCACAAAACAGAATACCCTTTACAATACGGCTCGCAGCTCCGCCCCACTTCTGACGAAGTGGTGACGTCGCCGAGCCCGTAAAAATGATTCCTAGAAATGTAGAGGAAATGGTAGCTGATGAAGTTCTAGGGAGACATACTAAAGCCCCAGTATATACTTGGGATTGTAGTAGCATATGCAGTATACGTCAGGATTCTATTGATATTTTTCGGACTTTCTTATTAGTTTATAGTAAAAAAAAGTCTTAAGCAAAAGATCAAGATGTTGCAAGGTCTAGATCCTTGCAGAGTGAGAAAAAATACTAGTTTGCAAGGTCATTCTCTAGCTTGTCTTTCTAGAAAACTATGTCAAAGTGTTTTTCATCATTTTAGAATGTTAGCAGTGCATCATTCTCAAATGCGGAAGTTAGTCAGAAGATTGTATTACGCAAAAAGTCCAACAATATTTTTAAATGAATTAAACAGTGGACTTGTGCATGGGTTAGTATCAGATGTAATAAAAGTTTGTGATGAAATAGAGTTTCGTTACTTTGGTCCTGAAGAGGAGAGGAGAGAAAGTGAGACATTGATAGAAGTAGACATTGAAGAAACGTGGAAAAGATTAGCGCAGAGAAATTTGGAGAAGAAATGTCAAAGTTTAAGGTTCATGTGAAAGACCAAATTATACATTTATTTGTTGTCGACGAACTGACTATAGGAATGTTGATCTGTATTTAAAAAGTGAAAAAGAAGATAATGATAAGTGGAAGGAATTTGCAACTTTTTTGTTGGTAGAGGATTGCTTTGATTTGGGTACTAATGAACGTATTTGTAAATATTGTTATAACAAATTAGAGGATAATAAAATGCCAGGAAGAGCTGTGCATAATGATCTGGAGTTGGTAGATATTTCTCAAGAACTGATGAATTTAAACACGTATGAGTTTATCCTGATTCAGTCTGTACACCCGTTTCAAGCTATTGTTCGTAGGTAGCCTAAAACAGGTAAATTGCCTCCCACATATTTACAGGGAGGAGTAAAAGGAACAATTGTATATGTACCTCTAGATTTAAAGAAAAATATTGAAACTATTGGTGTAGAGAAAGAAAAAAGTGAACCATTAATTATTCTAGTGAATGGTGTTCCTACTAAGAGTAAGAAAAATCTGTCAGGAATTAGTGGATGTCAGCAAAGTGCAAAAGGCAACATTGTATCTTATAAAAAACAATGATTTGTACAAGAATGTGTATGTTGAAGAAGAAGAAATACTTTTAGGAGATGATAGCGAAATGTCAAGTGGTTAGATTGGGAAAGTGGACATGTCGAAAACTGAAGAAATTTATGAACATTATAGTGTATATCCTTTACATTCTAAAGAAGTGTTGGGGAACACTATTGAATTATTCCAAATAAACAAAGCGAAGGGGAATCCCTTAAGTGTTTGGGAAAAGACTTTGGAAGCTTATTGTTTTCCCCAGCTGTTCCCAACTGGAAAAGGTGGACGGTATGATGAACGACCAATACAGATTCCTGCGTCAGAATATCAGACAACAAGATTGTATGCAGCAGATCCTAGATTTCGACAATGTATCCCATATATATTTCATCTTTTGCTTTTAGATTGACTTGTCTGGACTTTCATATGCAGTCAAACATATATTTAAAACAGGAGTACATCTGTTACTGCAAAAGAATTTATGGAAAAAGTACATCAGAGAGATGATCATTTGGAGTCTCAACTGATTAATTTGATGGCATGTCAGCGTGGTACAAATGAGTATTGGTATCGTTGTTATGGAGAACTTAAATGCATGCTAAGGAATTTAGGAACTCCAACGTGGTTTCTTACCCTAAGCTGTGCTGAATACGCATGGGATGATTTACTTCAATTTCTTCGAGAAGCAAATTCAAACATTCAAAATATTGAATTCAAGACTCCTGGAGAATTGTGTTCCTTGGATCCTGTTAATGTATGCAGATATTTCAATCATAGGTTTGAAGCTATGATGTCTTTTTTCTGCAACAAAAAGAATCCTCCTCTTGGAGAAGTTATGGATTTTTTGGGGAGGAAGGAGTATCAAGCTAGAGGTGCTCCTCATAAACATATGCTTCTATGGATCAAGAATGCACCCAAATTTGGAACTTATTCAGATGACACTGTTTTATCTTTTATTGAAGATTATGTTACATGTCCTTTACCTAAAAGAACAGAAGAAAACACTTTAAGGCAACAAGTGCTACGATTCCAAAGTCATAGATGTGGAAAATACCATCAACGGAAATACAAGTCGAAGGAAAAGTTTTATACCAAATGTCGTTTTGGATTTCTACGTCCAGTAATAACCAAAGGAAGAGTGAACAGTTTCATGTCAGCGGTGAGACGTACTATCACTAGAAAATCTCCAAAAAACACTTACAATTTGAGAAGAAGTGAAGAATTGAAGTATATAAATGATTATAATCCAGTTATTCTGTCAATGTGTAATGCTAATATGGATATTCAATATGTTGCGGATAATTCCACTGCTGTGGCTCGGTGTGTAACATCATACATAACAAAATCAGAAAAGATGGAGTTGAAAGAAATGTGAGAAGACATTTCCCATGAGAAGAGTCTCAGTAAGAAATTGTATAGCTTTAGCTTGAAGATGCTGTCACATCGAGAAATTGAATCGTACGAATGTTCGGATCGGTTATATTCAAAGTCAACAGGAATTATTTGGGTTAGTATTGGGTTAGTCTAAGTCTTGCTGCAACGCGAAATCGAGTACTTAAATCAATCCAGGAAATTGAATATTTAGCATTCAATGAACCGGAAAACACATATATAGTCAAAACAAACATGTTGGATACATACTATCCAAATAGAAGTCTTCATCTTGAGAACATATGTCTCTATGTAGTACTGCAATATTACAGTTTTAAGAGAAATACTACAGAAAATATCAAAGGAGGAAAATATGCAGTGATTGGTTCAGAAGGATGTTTGGTGAAACATACTGAAGGAAATTTGATTAATCATAGGAATCTAACTTGTGATACTCCTGATAAAAGAGAATGTTATTATTTGGCACTTTTACAACTCTTCAAACCTTGGGGTACAGAACTGGAATTACTTGGAGATTTTGAGTGCTATAAAGATTCTTTCAATGCATGTAAAGATAGCATTGAATGCACAGTTTTTGCAAATTATCTGAAAATGTTGAATGAAGAAATTGATCAAGAAGCTACTATTGCAGCTGAGATTGCTAGAGATAGTTTTCAAGATAGTCAAAGTTCTGCTCCACTGAATCAGGATCCTCTAGGAGAACCAATTCTTGAAAATGAGGCAGCTATCGTCAGGAGTGAAGTGGAAACAGCAATGCATTGAGCTCAAAAAGATATGATGTACTTGGGAATGTTGGAAGAATAACTAAATGTTGAACAGAAAGAAATATATCAGCAAGTGAAAGAACAGATCGACCATGGTTTTCTTCATGAAAAGAAAGAATGTACATGCACATCATTTCAACCAATCCAAATGTATGTCAGTGGTCAAGCTGGTACAGGAAAAAGTTTCTCAATTAATGTTTTGACCACTTATCTACAGAAAACAACAGACTCAGATTTGTCTTGTGTTGTAACTGCTCCAACTGGGTTGGCAGCACACAACATTAAAGGAATTACATTGCATGGTTTACTTATGCTCCCTGTAGAGCATGAAAATAAATTGGAATATCACAAGCTATCTGAAGAAGCTTGTTATGAAGTTTCAAGAGTCCTTAAAAAAAATTAACTTTTAATTATTGATGACGTGAGCATGGTCTCAAACTTAATGCTTGCCTTTGTGCATTTAAGAATGCAGCAAATTCTAAAAACAGAATACGATGTGTTATTTGGAGGAAAACATGTAATAGTTTTTGGTGATCTACTTCAACTCACTCCTGTAAAAGGACTACCAGTATTTAAAACACTTCAGCATGAAGATACCAGAAAGTCTTTGGGAAGCATTGAAAACGTTAACATTTGGTCATATTTTGAATACAAAGGGGCAGATTTATGATGACTGGCGCATCCCCAGGGATGCGCCAGTCATCCTGCGCCGCTGCTCCGCCACCCATGGTACGCCGCATTTACAATGCGGCGCACCATGGGGCAAAAACCGCACAGATGCGTGACGCATCTGTGCCGTAAAGGTGGTGCATTGCTGGAGCTGCGTCGCAAGCGCGACGCAGCTCCAGCAAGGCTCGGGGGTGCCCCATCTCCACAATGCTGCGTCAAGACCTACGCCTGCTTCAAGCAGGCGCAGGGTTTTGACGCAGCATTGTCCTGAAAGTGACTGAGTGAAATCTTATAGATTTCACTCAGCAACTTTTAGGAGGCGTTCCTGCGCAGGAACGCCCCCCCCCCTGCGCAGGAACGCCTCCTTATGGCGCAGGGCTTTACAACGTGACGCATCTCCTAGATGCGTCACGTTGTAAATAGGGCGCATTGTTTGCGCCGCCGTTGCGGCAAATAAAGTGACGCACCGGCGGCGGAAGGCCGTCATAAATTTGCCCCAGAGAATTTACTAAAAATATGAGACAGGCAAATGATATAGATTATGGAACTATTCTTCAAGATATAGGAACTGGAGTATTGACAGAACATGGCAAACAAGCTTTGGAAAGTCGTCTACTTACTACCTCTTTTGCAAAAGAAAATATAGTTCCTGAAAAAATATACAAGAAAATTGCAGAAAAAAAATCTGTAATCTACCTAATGCCGACACTACAAGAGTGTTCTACATTCAATTAACAACTCTTAAAGCTTGAAAACTAACACATAATAAAAATGGAAGCCATTGATAAAATAGAGCATGAAGGAGTTACTATTATTTTAACAGAAACATTACAAACAACTTTGGATTCTTTAGAAACATCTATATCTAAATTAGCTGGTTTAGAAAAAATGTTTTATGTATGTGTAAATTGTCGGGTCATTTTACGACGTAATTTGAAGGTGGAAAAAGGTTTAGTAAATGGGGCAATGGGAAAAGTGGTTGAATTTGTCAATTATCAAAAAAGAGATGGGATTGAATCTTTAAAAATTAAATTTGATCAGATTGAAGAAGTAAAGCAAATTGATTGTTGTTCAGCTCGTTTTTTGCTAGTTAAAGATCTGTATATTCGTAGGAAACCGTTTCCTCTTTCTTTGGCATATGCAGCGACTATTCATAAGTCTCAAGGTTTAAGTGTAGACAGTGCTTTGGTAAACATTGGGAGTACCGTATTTAAAGAGGGTATGGCATATATTGCTTTGTCACAAGTCAGAATTTTATCTGGATTGTATTTGATTGATTTTGATGAGAGAAATATTAGTGCAGATTCAAATTGTGTAAGAGAGTATAATCAATTAAGAAGACTATATGCTCCCAATTTAGGGGAATATCCTGTATATGAAAAGCGTGTATTTGGTCGAAAACGGAGATATGAGAATATCTGTAGTGAAGTTAAAGTGAAGAAAAATATAAAGATAAATTCAAGATTCCAACAAAAAAGCACAAGGAGACTATTGAAGAGATTGTTGGATATCAGTTAGAAAATAGTTCAGGTATCAACTTCTATGCAAATGTAGTGGTAAATGTTGTATTTTCTTCATAATATCTGCAACAGCAAATTATGGAGCATCGAGAAAAATGGTTTTGTTCTTTGTTGAATTCTATTTTTAAATTTAAATTTAAAACTGAGAAAAGTAAAATCCAAAGTGTTTCTGATTTTTGGAATCTTCTGGATATATGTAGTGGATGTACGCAATTTACACAGAATGTACAACAAGATGCTCAGGAATTTCTAATGTATATGCTTGTAGTATTGGAAGATGAAGGAATAGAAATTGATAATCTATTTGGACTTCGATATAAATGGGAACATCAATGTGGAAATTGTAAATTTACTTCTACCACTAACATACACACTGAGCAATTCATATATTTGACAATACCGGACTGTAAAGGAGTATCGTTCAACAAATTAGTTAAAGCAGCAAATCAAAACATGGAGTGTAGCCAATGCAAATCAGAAATGTTATCAACATTATTTATAGAAAGAGTTGGACAATATATAATTATAATGTTACAATGTTGTACAGCTGATGGAAGAAAATTTGAAACTTTAATAAAAAAATGTGTAGCAAGTCAACTATCAATATCAGGAAGAACTTTTGTAGCAGTAACAATTATTTTCCACAATGGACCTTCAACAACATCTGGACATTACACAGTCTATTTAAAATTCAATAAAGGATGGCCATATTATAATGATACTCTCTTGGTTTTTAAATATCGTTTGCCTAAGGAATTACCAAATTCATACCTAATATTTTTAAAGCCAAAGTTCTAAGAACATAGTTTGGTTTATTGGGGATATATTACTATGTATTAATAAGAACACGTTGGACAATTTCTGTATGAAGGATTTCAGGAATATAATTTGGCCTACAGAAAAGATATTAATATAAATTAAGCGGTTTTTCAGAGATATTCTGTCAGCAAATATTTTAAATGACATCTTTTAGAGTATATGGAAATTTTAAAGAAGTGTTGATTTAATTATTGTTTATCTTTTTTGATATTATATCCACAAAATTCTCTTAGAAAGAAGCATTTTATATATACTAGAGTTGCATTATATACTATTTTATTCAGGATGTTATTTATATACAATGTGCAGAGATAGTTGACTATGTTTAAAATATTTTTGACACAGATGTGTTTTTTTAAACAATCTTATTGATTGTTGGTTTTTTTTGCCCGCTGTTATGTGATGAGTAACATTGAAATCACTATTAATGGTGAAATTCAATATATATGTAGAACAGCAAAAAAGGCAAACTAAATCATTTATATAATGGAAAAATTATGTTGTGTTGTAAAAATTATAAAATTATATATCATAACTTTATTTTCTCTTCTCTTTTATAGATCCTAATTCTAAATACGTACAATGACTCAGTTATTAAAACACAAAGTGCTCCAGTCAAATATGCACAATCTATGCAGGCCTTTAACCCCCAGGAGAGTAGTGATTCACCCTTGCTATAAGCCAGGTAGTATTCATGCAGTGCCCCAATTAGATTGTCAGTCTCTGTCCACTCCTGCAATCATACTGTCAGAAGGATGTCGTTATCTAATCTCTGTGCCAACACAGAAACACTTATAAAGTCTACCTGCAGTCAACTAGCAGCAGTGTAAGTATCCAGCCACTATGCATGCACTTGTAGGATGACTAAGGTATTAAGACACATAGTGGTACAGTAAAATGTCCACAAACTATGCAGGCCCCTAACCCCCAGCAGAGTACTGATTCATCCTTGCTATAGGTCAGGTAGTATTTATGCAGTGCCCCAATCAGACTGTCAGTCTCTATCCACTCCTGCAATCACACTGGCAGAAGCATGTCCTTATGTAATCTCTGTGCTAATACATGAGCACTTATAAACTTTCCCTGCTATCAACTACCAGCATTGTAAGTATGCAGTCACTATACATGCACTTGTAGAAGGACTCAGGTATTAAGACACGCAGTGCTACAATCAAATGTGCGCAATTTATGCAGGTCCATGACCTCCACAAGACTACTGAATCAGTCTTTCAATAGGTCAGGTAGTATTCATTTGGTGCCACAATCAGACTGTCAGTCTCTGTCCACTCCTGCAATCATACTGTTAGAAACATGTTCTTATGGAATCTTTCTGCGAACACACAAGCACCTATAAACTCTTTCAACAGTGAAGTACCAGCATTGTAAGTGTCCAGTCACTATCCATGCAGTTATAGAGCTACTCAGGCATTAAGACAAGCAGTGCTACAATCAAATGTGCGCAATCTATGCAGGCCAGTAACCCCCAACAGACTACTGAATCACTCTTTCAATAAGCCAGGTACTATTTATGTAGTGCCTCAATCACACTGTCATCCTCTGTCCACTCCTGCAATCACCCTGATAGAAGCATGTCTTTATCTAATTTCTGTACCAACACACAAGCACTTATAAGCTGTTCCTAATGTCAACTAGCAGTACTCTAACTATCCAATCACAGTCCATATACCTGTACAATGCCTCAGGCATTAAGACACACAGTGCTACTGTTAAATTTAGAAAATATATGCAGTCCCCTAACCCCATGCAGACTACTGATTCACTCTTCAAACATCCAGGTAATAGCTATGCAGATCTGCAATCACAGTGTTATTTTCTATTCACTCCTGCAATCATCCTCACTAAACCAAGACCTTATATAATCTCGGTGCCAAAACACAAGAACTTACAGCTTTTCTTCTCCTTGTCCTTGTAAATATGGTCCCATCACACGCAGCACTTGGCATTGTAGGGGTGTTCCATGGGTGTTGCTGTGTATGTTCCCACAGAAAACCCATGGAACAACACACATCTCAAGATGTACAAGAAATTGCAAATCTGGCGATGCGTGTGAAAGCTGCACCACCCTAGAGGTGGCGTAGCAAGGCACAACGTGTACAAATGTTTTCATTTTTCCTAATTTTTTTCTCCTTCAGTGCATGCTGCATTCCACAGCATGCATTGAAGGAGGAAAATGCCTTTAGTGATTGTTTTTCTACAGGAAGGTGTGCCTTCCTGCCCAAAAACAATCTGCCCATGACCCAGGCATTCTTTCACCGTGGTGCCTGTGCCAGTGCACGGCTACAGTTTCTGCACTAATGCAGAGGGAAGCCCAGAGATGCGACATATTCATGTAAATATGTCACATCCCTGTGCTTCGGGAGTGCAGAAGCGCGGTGCAGCTAAAGAGCTTGCAGTATCACGCTGCAGTACTTCCTTATAGATCTACACTTATACATTCACCATACACTACTAATGCATTATTTCAGTCATTTCATTTCATTTCAAATAACTTTATTCGATTCAGAAAAAAGAATCATAAAAGTATACTATTAAAATAACAAGTATCATACATTCAATCACAAACGGTATTTCACAGATCATATACAGGGTTCCAAAATTCACGTACAATAAACACTAAAAAAATATACATTAATGGGGTGGGACGTTGAATGGTACTAGTTATAATCTTTCACATAGACCTCCCGTGGTCGCTTAAAGTGCAGTGCATTCACAATATACAAAATATCATATTTAAAAAGACATAAAATCAATAAAAAAGTTCATAATTCATAGTGATTTCTAATCGAAAGTGCAGATCTAATAAAGCTAAGCATAGAGCTACATATAACCAAAGATTATAATGATCTCAGATACTCGAAACCTTCCATATATGTACAAGGTCTAATATCCTTCAAAAGGGTTTGATAAAATGGTCTCTTGGGACTTTATAAAGTGGACAGAAGAGAACAAAATGCACTGTAGATTGTTGGGCTGTATTATTACATGGACAAGGGGGAAGTCTCTCACACCAGCCCCCTTGTTTCGGAAAAGCAGCCAAAAAGTGCAATATTTGTAACCGAAATCTAGTCAAATAGAAATGCCATTGTGTGTGCGTGGTAAAAGTCAAATAAAACTGTTGTTGTAATATGACCGCTTGATTTGATGTTAATATTTCTTGCCAATGCGATCCTTCAACGGTACAATAAGCATTCTTAATGACCTTCTTCATGTTCAAATTAATAGAGAGCGGATCATCATAAAAACTTTCTAGCTCTAGTTTATAAAAAGTTTCCTTTACATAGCGTAACCAGGGGATCGACATGGCCTTGTCGAGATTCATGCAATCCTTTAAAATTTCTTTTGAGAATAACAAATCCTCAGAGGTCCATATTTTTCCCCAGAGGAGTAAAGGGGACACATGAATTATGTCCTTCACAGGTTGCAATCCCACCTCTGTATGGCAGAAAACATTTGAAGAGCTGTTGGGGATTGATAATAAGCGCTTTAAAAATGTATTCTCCATGATTTGGATCTTTTCGCTTTTATGGCACCCCCATACCCCTGCCCTGTAGGTCGCCACAGACACACACTTTGATTTGTACAGGGTCATCAAATCCCCTATTGGTTTTTGCCCCAGTTTATTAGCAAAACGAAAAAGGGCCTCTACAGATCTAGATGTTGTTTGGATCCGGGTGTTTATCAATTCATCCCAATTCAATGTTCTATTAAAAAGATTTCCTAAGTAATTAACATTTGTGACTTTTTCAATGACCATATTGTCCACAGTATATTTACAGGTCTTAATTCTGCCTGGGCCACAAGCCATAGCATATGATTTATTAAAATTGACCCTGAGATCTAGGTCCAACATGAATTTGTTAAAGGCATCCAGACATTTTTGCATGCTGTTAGCCGTTAGAGTCATCAAAACAGTATCATCCACATATGACAGCAGTGGTACATATTTGCCGTTTATCTTGGGAAAATCTAAGCATTTTTGCATTAAAAACTGTTCCAAACCATTGGTGTAAATTAAAAACAGGCTGTGGACGCCTTCAGATGAGGCAATTTTCGCCGTTTTTTCACCGCCTGCGCCATAGCGTACAGCAACAGAAGTTGCAGAATGCAATCTACGTAACAGGGTGACCAATGGCTCCTCGAACCCCATAGACTCCATTAATGTCCAGAGCTTTCCCCTACAAACAGTATCAAAAGCACTGGATAAGTCCATGAAGGCCAAATGCATTGAAACACCCCTGACCTTCATGTACTTACCCATAATCATAGCTAAATTTAGGCACTGTTCTGTGGTCCCCCTGCCTCTCCTAAAGCCGTATTGAGAGTCCACAATAATGCCTCTCCCCAATAGTTTACAAGAGGCATCTATTAGGGAGATCGGCCTATAGCAACGGGGGTCATCTTTTTCTCTCTGAAGATGGGAACGATTACCGCCTCTTTCCATGATGATGGGATGCGTCCCACAATAGTTTCTTTAAAAACATTTAGCAGGAGGGGTGCCCAACGTTGAGGATTATTTTTAAACAAGTCCAATGGTACGGCATCAGGCCCTGGGGCCTTCAAAGCAATACCTTTTCTTAAAGCCTCCTCCACTTCTTCCAGGGAAAGCGATAGGCTAAGCTGCCGTGCAGATTCAACATTTAAAGGAATGTTATCCTCACAATCATTTTCTATTAAAATACCCTTTGGATTAAATATTTTCGAGTAGTGGGTCTCCCAAACCTCTCTTCACTGATAAAAAGTGGGCGGTTTATGACCTCCCAAAACAACCTACTATCTTGCAGGTCACTGGCTTTTTCCAAATCATCCCAGGCCTTCACCTTTAGTTCTATTTTTCTCTACTCAACTGCTTTTCTATACATTTGCCTTGCATTCCTAACCATTTCTTTATCCCGGGGTACCACATGGAGAGCTGTCCCAAGCACTGTTTGTGCTTTGGAACATTCCCCATTAAACCATTTCTTATCTTTAGTGAAACCTTTCTTAACTGGTTTAAGTATATTTGTGGCCACACTCTTAAAAAGGGCCTCAAAACTTTGCACTATCTTCTCTGGATCAGAAGTGGCTGTTAGGCATGTCATTATTTCTAATGCATTAACTTCAAGGATCCGTTCCTCCATTTTCTCGGGATTGATCTTATCCCATTTTATTCTAACCCCTTGATTATGATTATATGTTATTGGTTGTTCTAGGGGCATTATCCTTGGTATCACTATACTCGATAGTGTTAGGGGGTTATGATCACTAGCCGGGTTCGGTTCTACCCTAAAGTCATCAACTAAATAAGCATAACTACTGGAAATTAAGTTAAAATCTATTATACTCGTCCACCCTCTAGCCCCCTGAAAAGTTGGAATGGGGGCCACTAACCTATCGGTTGGGGTATCAAGTATACAGAGGTCATTTACCACGATGATGTTGTTTAAGGCATCTCCCTGTGTAGTGTGCTTAAAATGGGCCAAAGGTTGTTCATCAGTGTCCGATAACCCACAAACGTGGCTCCCGCTAAATGGACATAGATTGCAATTAAAATCCCCAAACCACATAATACATAAGGGTGAAATCTTTCCAGTAACTTTAGTGATTTCCACCTGCAAAGTGTCAATGACAAGCGACACATGTGTATCAAAGATATTATAATACCAGTTAACTACAAGCAAAGGTACAACAATCAAATTAGTGCACAAGATCAATTGATACCATGGAGAAGAACATATTTTTTCTATCCTTAATGACATATTACGTATTGCGATTGAGGTCATTAGGCCTCCCTTTGCCCTTCCAGAGGGGGTGGGTTCAGCAGCAACAGACAAGGTATTATAACCATCTAAGAAAAGATTCTCTCTTTCGTTTCATGGAGACAAATTATGCTAAAGGATTTGATGTAATTAATCAATGCCTCATCTGATAGCCTAGTTGAAATACCCGTTACATTCCATGTCTATTTGCTAAACTAGTGGATTTAGTCGACCGATTCCTTTCTATTATATGATCAGCTTGGATCATAGTCCGATCTTCCTCTCTGTCATTATTTCAGTCAATCATGCTCTACACATTTATTCAATCAAACTTCCAGACATTACCATGCAATAAAAGTTCTTTTTTTAACCAGATTAGGTAGTTCTGAGAAGAACTTTTTTTTCTTCCTTTTTTGTTTTGTATTTTTTTTGTACTTTTTAAGCAATTTTGTATTTTTTTGGTGTTTTCTAAAAAATTAACGAAAAAGGAACGAAGTATACAGCTACAATTTGGAATTAAACCATTCCAAACACAAAAAGAATATACATTTGTGGTTGCGCTGTGCTGCACACACAGCATCCACCGATTGTTCTCCATAGAAAATTATGGATTTGCACTTTGTGCAGTGCTGTTGCAGAAAAGCAAATTCTGGACGAATGTCCATTGGAGGTGTAGATATAGACGCTCCAGAGGTGCTAGCAATTGATTGTGGTGGATTCTTTGCTGCACGCCTCATCTCTTCTCTTGCCAGATTCTTTGGATGAATGGTCCTTAGATGTTTTAGCATACTTGCTGTCCCACAAGAGTATTGTTTTTGAGTGCCTCGAGACAGCAGCTTGTCACACAGCAAGCATGTGACTTTGGTTGCGTTCACCTTTTTTTCTCCGGCCGGAAAGCTGAAAAATTTCCACACGACTGATGTAGGTCTGTCCTTGCGTGGATCTTCCGCCAAGATATCTTCATCTGAAGAATGATGAGAAGTTTGAGAAGCAGATGCTATTCCTTCAATGCAATTTTTGGAAAACACCAAAAAAAATGCAAAAGCAGCTCTGGAAGGAGAAGAGATGTCTCTCTTGAGCTACTCCAAACAGAATGATGGAAATGGGTGGGGTCCTTCAATACTTACAGTGGGAAATGTTATGAACCAATCAAATCCTTATTTTTGAGGTCACATGGTATCCGCTCACCGTGCGTTTACGGAGCACGCACCCTACACGACTTCGTGAAAATAGATTTAAAAGTAATATATCTTTACTACAAGTAGAACTATATTATTTTTATAAATACCTTAGATAATGTCTAGCCCTAATCTATATATATAAAAACGAAAGTATGTCTGTCTGTTTGTCCTTTATGCATTACTACACCATTCATCCAATCGCCATGAAACTTTGGGAAGTTGTTGAGTATACTCTCGCGAAGGTTTCTGGCATAATTATTTTTTTAATATCGGCCCCCCAGGGCCCTCATAATCTTTCGAGTACTGATGTATGCACCAGACGGAAAAACATCAATTCGTGTATCCACAAGCACTCGAATAAATAAATAGAATTAAAACACTATTCATCCGATCGCCCTGAAACTTTGGTAAGTTGTTGAGTACACTCCCGCAAAGGTTTCTGGCATAAATGTTTTTTAAATATTGGCTCCACCGGGCCCTCATAATCTTTCGAATACTGATGTACGTACCAGACGGAAAAACAAAAAATCGTGTATCCACAAGCACTCGAATAAATAAATAGAAGTAAAACGACACTTTGAAATGTTTGCCATATTAAAATGAATACTTTTCAATAAAAATGACACAATGTAAATTGAATGTTATCATAACGAGTTTCCTTGAATTTTCTTCCTTCGGAGATCGCAGCAACGCGCAACGGGTAAGCTAGTATGTATATAAAAGAGACATACATATCATTTTAGAACATAAACAAATTTGCAGAAGTCGCTCACCCAGCACGTCCGGTACGTGTATGACGTCATGTACGGCGCTGCACTGCGCAAGCGTCGCGTACTGTAATGCGCATGTGTCGCAAATGCGCGGGAGCAGGAGTTGCGGACCGGTCGCATACAGGGCGCGCACACCACGTAACCAACGTGTATAACGTAACTGCACAACGCGAACCCATTGCACTCCGTACGCGGATCCTTCATGACTTTTCTAAAATGGCGGCTTGGATTCGCGTATCCGCCGTGCTCGGTGCGCTTTCAGTGCGCGACTCCAACATTTTTTAATTAAAAAACAATTATATATTAAAATAAAAAATAAAACAAAATAATTGCACTATATTTTACTTTTACATTTCAAAAAAATGCAAATGCCAAAAGATTTTTTTTTTTTAAACAGTTTAAAAAGTCCAGAAATTCAGTACAAACAATATATGTAAAACTACTATTACACTTAAAAAATACCATTTAAAAAAGCTTAGAAATTCACTGAAAAAACCATAGGTTTCAGACACGTTATAGTGTAGTGTAGTTCCTATATTCCCAATAGGCTCTGCGCAGTGAAATAATATATCCTATAGATTAGACGTAGGACTGAGGTCGACTAGGTCTCTATCGAATATACTAAACTTACTTGTGAGTGCCAGCTAGCTCAGAGGTCACTAGAAACTTTCTCGAATTCACAAGAAGGGATTAGTTTCTGACAACCGCATAAACATGACAACTTTGTTTCCCAAGAATAAGAAATATATCTCTAGAGTCGTGGAAACAATAGATAATTATTTCACTCAGTCAATCGTTCATGCTTCGTTTCAACAGAGTTGCAGATAAATAGAGAGACAGGGGTTTTCAATAAAAAGGTTTATTGAACAGTCTTCTTTCTCATGCAAGAGAAGTGAACTGCTACAATAGTTAAGCAGACTGCAAAGTATAATGCGTACAGCGAGAATAGTATTATAAAATAATACTGTAAAAGCATTGTATGGTTTCCAAGCCATATAAAAATACATACATAAATAACATTGACTAAAAATACTCAACTGGTGCTTCTAAATACGCCTACCCCAATGTACCTAACCTAAGTCTAGTACGCGTGAAGAAGTAAGTATTGGGTAGCATAGGTTTAGTTGTTTTTGCCAAGAATCTACCAAAAGTTTCTCTAGGTTCTAATCAGCTCCATACCTTGGTTTAGAATGAAGGAGGTCTGGTATCTCTGTCTCTGGACTCGATTTCCCAACACCCTGCAAGGGGAGCTTGGAAACACTGGAGCTGGATTCTCGGTGAGAGAAAGACAGTCTCTTGATCAGTGCGTCAGCTGGGGGGTCGGCTTCCTTCTACACTTACTGTAGCGAGCTGCGTCGGGCAAGTAGATAGTCGAACTGCTCCGAACCACCGTAGTTTGCCATAGCAAGGGAAAGCATATTTATAACTTGAAGGTGTTTAGGAATGCCATAGCTTGACGTAAAGTCGGGCATAATAATGTCAGGAAAGAACCCCTAGGGAATAGTTGTTCTTTGCAAAGTACGAGTTCTTGGACAAACCAATATTTAAGCAAGGGGAAGTTCCCTAACTGCTTAAGCTGATTTTCCAAGAAATTGTCGTGACGTTTTGTACGGGTGGAAGTAGCCATGCCTGTATTTGGGTAGCATGGGCTATGACTAAATAAGGGATTGATTTCTATGGCTATATAAGGGCAATGTGAATTGTACCTATAAAAGGGCATGAATCGGGAAAATTCACTTGGAGCTTAAAACGCCACACAACAATAGTTAGGAATTAGCATTTAAAAAACTTTTGAAATTCACTGAAAAAACCGTAGGTTTCAGACAAGTTATAGTTATAGGGAGACAGACCGGTGCACGAGCCGCTTAGGGCGCGTGGACGCGCTTCCCGCGCACACACACAGCGTTACTGAGGCCGGCCGGCACGCACACACGCGCATACACACACAGACACACATACACACACACCGCCGCCCCCCCATGCACGCACACACACAGACGCACACATATACACACACCGCTGCCGCCATGCACAGAAGCCAATAAATACCCTCAGGACCTACGGTCCCCTCCCAGGCGTCCTCTGTACTGCGCCATACGTACTCCTGGGACCTTCTCCCCGTCAGGGCGTTGTACTCTCTTCTCCCTCCGCCTCCTCCTCCTGCGCCAACAATTGAGAATCCCGGGAAGTCGAGGGCTGCTCTCCGTCCATCTCTACGGGGGTGCAGCTGGCTACCTCCAGTCTGTCAATGCTGTCTGTACGTGTGACGTCAGCTCATTACATGCCGCGTCGACTGTCTGACTCATCGTCAAGGAAGGTGTGCTGCTGCAGGAGTCCGCTTTAATTTTTTTGGTCTCTTCTGCAAGACCATTTTTAGATTGAGCGTCAGCTGTAGCAAGGTCTGCTTTAAACACTCTACCATAGTGTAATCTGGCAATATGGCCTGCTTCTTGCAATTGGCATTTTGTTTCCTTGGTCCTTATTTGTTCCTGGTCCAATACATCATTTCCGATTTTACCCAGGGAGCACCGGCTAATTATTGTTCCCTTACTCTCGTAAGTGTTATTGTGTTATTTGGGGACTACTTGTTTATTGAATTTAATGCTAGTGAGTTTTTGATTTATAGTATGTGCCTTTATTTGGACTTTTTTGTTTACACTGTTTACTTTAATTTGCTTGGCTAGAAATCAAACCAGCTCCAGCAATTGTTTTCTTCACACTCTGCATTTACGTTTATTTTTTGGGGGAGAGACACATGCTTATTGTTGTGTCTAGGCTCTAAAACAAACGTGCTCCGCTGAAGGCATTTTTTTTTTAACACAAATGGCATTCACTTTTAATTTTAATTTTCAATGGGGAGAGCTGATGCCGAGAACCCGTCCACACTCTGTTAACACTGTACAGGAAGGTATTAGAGACTAGATGTAGCTTTCCATTGTCACCGCTAGCTGCAGCCTCCCCTTTTGCGCTCCTCCTCCCCCAGACTCATTTGCTCCAGAGCCAAAACACCGGCCAGGAAAGCAGACCACCACTTCCTGGTGAAGTCCTGGCCCTAGCATTCAGAGTCCCTGTGATAATGTGAGCAGTCTAGTTGTTGGGATGGGAGGAGTTACGGGTTGGAGGAAGAGGAGGAGTCAGAGCATGGAAGGGGCAGTTAGAGTAGGGACAGGGACGAGGCAGGAGTGTGATAATAAAGCTCCTTGAAATATAAAGTAAGTGTCAGTCATCTTTGTGCCCAAGACACTACAGCTGGCGACGACGGTGGGATGAAGTGACCTGCCATCCCTTCGTGAACAAAGAAAGCGTCCTGTCCCTGGGCAGCATGAAAACGTGGTCGCTGTCGCGACATGTGTGCCCCCAAAGAGATCGCCGCCTAAAGACACAGGCCAGTGATAATTGCGCCAGCTCCGCGATTTGCTGATCGCGTGGAGCCCTGCCTGACTAGCGCGATCGAGCGCTGGAAGAAAGCACAGCCGTCCGCCGATTCGTGCCAAAACTGGGAGCTTACCCCAGATGCGTGAGACGCGGCACGGCGTCGGAAGTGGCCGGTGAGTGCAGCGGAAGAGTCGGGAGCCCACCCCGACCCCCCTTGGAGGGTTCAGCGGGCAGAGGTGCGTGGAACGCCGTCACCGTGGTGTTGTCTGCAGGACCGGCGATCCAGTGAGTCCCAGTGAAGAGTCGGCGTGAGGGAAATGAATGAAGTCAAGATCTCGCGAGAGCTGAGATTTCCCTAGCGGCGGCCATCTTAGAACCAGGCAGCCGTCAGGACAATTCCCCTGTGCACTGTGGAAGCGTCCATTTTGAGGTCAGGCAGTACAAGACCTAGGCAAATGCAAAACAAGCACTGGTAAATGCAAAAGAAGCACTGGCAAATGCAAAAGAAGCACTGGCAAATGCAAAACAAGCACTGGCGAATGCAAAACAAGCACTGGTAATTGCAAAACAAGCACTGGTAAATGCAAAACAAGCACTGGTAAATGCAAAAGAAGCACTGGCAAATGCAAAAGGAGCCCTGGTAAATGCAAACAAACATTGTTACATGCAAAACGAGCATTGGTAAATGCACGCAAGCACTGACAAAGACAAACAGCAAGCAAACAAGCACTGGTAAAGGCCAAACAAGCATTGGCGAAAAGAAACAAACACTAGCAAGTGGAAAAGTGACATTGATACACCCGTCCAGAAATGTCAAATTCGCCGCACCGAAATGATGGTGGTGCAGCAGCGGCCGCCCCAGTTGCAACTAGAGTTTCACATCTGCGCCCCCCGGAATCACTAACCCTGGTGGCTGGAGGCATGGGCCCCAGATGGCAGGAGTGGCTGGAGGATTTCGAGGACTATCTTGAAGGATCAAAAGTCACAGGAGACAGAAACAAATTAATTGCCCTACGCAATCTGGTCGGTAAAGAGGTTTGCAAATTGATCAAAGAGTTGCCGACAGATGATAAAGGAACATATGACAAAGTGCGAGATGCGGTAAACAGAAAGTTCGTACACAAAAGAAATGTGGATTACGAGAAATATGTATTCCATCAAGCCCGTCAAGACAAGGACAAAATGATGAGTACATTCATATCTAGACTACGCCGACTGTCTCAGTATTGCAACTTTGACGCGTTCTCGACGGAGGATGCCATCCGACTATGAGTTATCGAGGGTTGTCACTCAGAGACTCTCCGAAGGAGGCTGCTAAGGAAAAGTCATAATCTCGACGAAATAGAGGAAATGACTAGGGTGCATGATCAAGCGGCGGAGCATGCCAAAAGTATGTAGACGGGGCGTAGTGAGAGAAGATAGCAAGCATATTGGATGCAGACTAACAGCACTCGCAGAAGATCAAACGAGCGACAGAGAAGGTCCCGACCGGCGTCCCGTCATCAATACAAAGGTCGCCGACGCTATGAGTCTGGTCGGAGAGACAAGAAATCAGACCATGCCAGAAAACCAGAGCGCTCAAGAAAATGCTATGGATGTGGGTACGACTTCCCTCATACAGATGTGTGTCCAGCAGTGGGTCAACAATGCCGAAAATGTGGACGAAAAAATCACTTTGAGGTGATGTGCGGAGTATATAGCAAGGAAAGAAGGAGTGAAACAACAAAGTCGTTTCGCCCAGATATCAAGCGACATCACGCAAAAGCTGTACAGGATAGAGCAATGTCATCCTCTGTCTCGTCACATTCCAGCAGGGAGTCTCGCAAATCCCAATGGACAAGAAGGTCGCTGAGACGGTCATCGTCGAGAGAATCGAGATCGACATCTCGGGAGTCAGTATACACGGATGAATATATCTGCATGGTAGCAGACCCGGACCAGTTAAAGAAATATCCCCATTAGACATCAAGGTGGGGACACATGCGACCAAGTTTGTTTTAGACAGCGGAGCGTCATTAAATTATATGCCCGTGACCGAATATAACAAAATGAAGCCACCACCCCTCCTGAGTCCAGCACATGTCAGGTTGTTCACCTGGATGGCGAAAAAAACACTTCCATGCCTGGGCAAATTCACAACAACACTCAAACATGAATCTACTTCTGTGTCGGCATATATTCATGTCATCGAGGGCCCGGAGGCTGATTGTCTCCTCAGTTTGCCTACAGCGGAGGGCCTCCGACTGGTTGAGATCTTATATCGAGTCAGTGATAATCCGGACATTGTCCGTAAGTTTCCCAAGTTATTCACTGGGCTCGGAAAAATGAACAAATGTCTGATTCGCCTGCACATCAATGATCAAGTGCGCCCTGTGGCCCAACACCCCAGGCGAGTGCCTTTTCATCTTCAGCAAGCCGTAGAGGATGAAATCCAGGAGTTGTTACAAGCCGACATTATTGAAAAAACGGATGGTCCCACGCCATGGGTGTCACCAGTTGTCATTGTCCCAAAGAAGGGCACTCCTGAAAAGGTACGTTTATGTGTGGACATGAGGCTTCCCAATACAGCCATAGAAAGATAGCGTCACCCAGGGCCTCACCTGAGTGACATGATATCAGCATTGAATGGAGACAGGGTATTTTCCAAACTTGATCTAAATAAGGGATACCACCAGCTGGAATTACACGAAAAGTCAAGGTACATAACGACATTTGCCACTCATCTGGGTTTGTTTCGATACAAACGGCTGAGTTTTGGTATCTCCTCTGCGGCGGAAATATTCCAAGAAGTCATCCGTCAGACCATCAGACACATACCAAATTCACTGAACTATAGTGATGATATTCTGGTGTATGGGTCGAACACACAGGAACACGACAAAGCGTTGGATCGAGTATGTATATGACAAGAGAACTGGGAATTTAAGGAACAATCTGCACTACTATTAAAATACCGTGCGCTATATAGGAACTGAAGGTGCTAGGTCCAGACACGTGTTCCCCACACGGGCCTTAAGGAAGATAGGCAACCTACCACCCAGAAAAACTGATTTTTGAAATTGGACAGCACCCTTCAAGAGTTATGCACCATTGCAAAACAATTGTTAAAAAAGAACATACAGATAAACAGAGTATTGGTTTTCCCAAACGTACACAAAATACACACAATGTTGTAACTTTGATTTTCTTTCTTTTATTCAGTTTTTATTCTTTCTTTTCTTTTTTTGATAGTTGCGAATAGCCGACGCGTTTCGTCCGTTGCCGGACTTCTTCAGGGCTTAAAACAATCTTTCTGATTTCGCTTTTCACATATGTCCCGGTCAGGTTTTTCGGGGATTTTCTATTATTAATTGAAAAGTCATAAACAGGATCACAGATCCTAGCAACGGTCAGTGTAGACAAAGGACAAGAGCAGGCCCACAGTGAGGTCAAGGAGCTGGAACGTACAGGAGCATCGCGTTGTGGCCTTCTGGTACCTGAAGAAGTCCGGCAACGGACGAAACGCGTCGGCTATTCGCAACTATCAAAAAAAGAAAAGAAAGAATAAAAACTGAATAAAAGAAAGAAAATCAAAGTTACAACATTGTGTGTAATTTGTGTACGTTTGGGAAAACCAATACTTTGGATCGAGTATGTCATGCTCTCCTAGAAGCTAATCTTACTCTCAATAAGGACAAGTGTGAGTTCCATCAATCCACTCTTAAGTTCTTCGGACATGTGTTCTCGGGGGCTGGGATGAAGCCCGACCCTGAGAAAGTGACAGCGCTCAATACCACCAAGAGCCCTCAAGATGTGAGTGATATCTGATCGTTTATGGGCATGGCGAGCTATTGCGCCAGATATATAAAGGACTACACCACCATCAGTCACCCACTCCGTGCCCTCACCAAGCAAGGACAACCGTTTGTCTGGAGCCCTCAGTGTGAGCGGGTGTTTCAAGAAATTAAACAGGCGGTGGAATCAGCCGATAATCTAGCATACTTTAACCCCAAGAGGAAGACGGAGATAACGGTGGATGCTAGCCCAGTGGGGTTGGGTGCAATCCTAGCTCAGTACGACAATGACACTGATCGACGACACATCGTGGCTTATGCCAGCCGCAGCCTATCAGACACCGAGAAGGCATATTCCCAACCAGAGAGTCTCGCGGTCGTATGGGCCTGCGAGCATTTTCATGTGTTCATCTATGGCAAACATTTCACCATGGTTACGGACCACCAGGCGCTTGTCACCATCTTTGGCAATCCCAAAGCCAAGATGCCACCTCGCATTGAACGGTGGGGTCTGCGCCTGCAAGAATACACCTACACAATAATACATAAACCGGGAAAGGCAGAGAATCCTGCGGACTACATGTCCCGACACCCTCAAGCATCTCAGGCCTCACCTCCTTCAATAGCCGAAGAATACATACACTTTGTAGTGGGCTTAGCCCGTCCACCGGCAGTCCCTTTGGAAGCGATACAGGAAGCCACTGCGCAAGACAACATCCTTCAGAAAGTAGTGCGCCGACTGCGCACACATCGCTGGAGACATGACAGTGAAGAGGAAAAGAATAATCCTCAAGTTCGTCAGGAAATGCAAGCTTTCAGGCATATCAGTGAAGAGTTATCTGCTACCTCAGAGGGGCTCCTACTGAGAGACCATCGGATTGTCATCCCGAGGCAGTTACGTCAAGGTGTGATTAACCTAGCCCACGAGGGCCATCGTGGAATTGTTGCGACAAAAAGAGCTCTCCGGGAGCGAGTATGGTTCCCACTACTTGACCAAATGGTGGAGCTCACCCTAAAGGATTGCCCCCAGTGTCAACTGGTGAGGCACGGGGATTCTCCAGCTCCTCTTCAAATGACCAAGCTACCCAGAGGGGTATGGCAAGAACTTGCCATGGACTTTTATGGACCACTCCAGTCAGGCAAATACGTGTTGGCTATTATGGATGAATACTCGAGGTTTCCAATAGCACAGTTTGTGTCCTCCACCAATGCCTCCAGCACGATTGCCGTACTAGATTAAGTGTTCGCCGCCTGGGGTGTCCCCAAAGAACTCAAAACAGACAATGGTCCCCCCTTTAATGGACATGACTTTAGTGAATTTGCAAAACATCTCAACTTCCGACATCGCAAGGTCACGCCTTTGTGCCACAAGCCAATGGCACCATTGAACGGTTCATGGCAACGTTAAAGAAGACATTTCAACAAGCCACCTTGGAAAAAAGAGATTTACAAGTGGCTCTTAATGAGGTCCTGAGAGCGTATAGAACAACACCACATGCTACTACAGGAAAGTGTCCTGCCACCCTCATGCTGGGGCGACCCATTAGAACACGGATCCCGACATGGGAAGGAGCTCTGCGATCAGTGTCTCCGGCACGTGTCCATCGAGAACTAGCGTTGGCTGATCAAGCCGGCAAGAGCAAAATGAAATCGTATGCGGACACTCGACGGAAAGCAAAGTCTCCATCTCTGCATACAGGAGACCTTGTGGTTTTTAAACAAGAACAGTCAAAGAAAACGGATTGCAGATTCAAAGATGAACCTTTGGTTATCACCCAGCAGAAGGGTACCATGATTACTGCAGAGTCTGAGAACAGACGGGTTACCCGAAATGTTTCCCATTTTCAAAAGTGTACCCCAGCTATGAAAGAGGTCCTTGACAGAGCCACGGATAAACGAGATGCAGAAGGACCTAGTCAAATGGGTGCAACACAGAGACCTGATCATCAGATAGAAGTTACATCTGAAGATACCGGCGTGAGTCTCCGACCTCGAAGAGACATCCACAAGCCCAAAAGAATGATTGAAGAACTATAATCAAGTCAGTTTCGTTCTTTTGTTAACAAAGGGTGAGATGTGATAATGTGAGCAGTCTAGTAGTTGAGATGGGAGGAGTTACAGGGTTGGAGGAAGAGGAGAAGTCCGAGCAGGGAAGGGGCAGTTAGAGTAGGGACAGGGACGAGGCAGGAGTGTGATAATAAAGCTCCTTGAAATATAAAGTAAGTGTCAGTCATCTTTGTGCCCAAGACACTACAATCCCCTTCCACCAAAGCTAGTTCTCCCTCCGATTGTTTGAATGGCTTTGGGCTTCTCCAGAGCGCCCTTCCTGCAGCTCCAATGAAGATAGGCAAGTTATAAGCAGCTGCCTTAAAGTTACAACAATGCACTGGGCGCACATAGAGACATGACCACATTTACTCCTGCCAGGCTGGCCGTAGGAACCTTGTGCTGCACGCAAACACGCTGTGTAGGGCGCCTCGCCAGCCGCCCAATAATCATTACCAGCAGTGCAGCGCGTTAGTCAGAGTTGAGGGGTTGGTGTGTTGTACTTTATTGTTATCGTCGATTTGGAGTGACTTGATCGGCACTCTTAATAAGGGCAGCTTCTAAGTCACAGGTATGCGTAGCTGACTAGAGGGTCGGCATTTTGTGGCAGGTGATATCTGTATGTTTGTGTTTTTAGTCTGTTTTCACATGATGTTTACTTCTTTTTCTATGTTTTCTATGTAGCCTGAGCTCGAGTGGAAGCTATTGAAGGATTTTACAAAAGCAACACTTATATAATAGAAGGGCACGTTCATTTTGCTTTAGGCACGGGGAAATCAAGTGACTTGCCTAGAATCTCAGGGTTTTGAACAGACGCAAGGACTAAAACCTGGTTCCACAGTTCCAAAAACGGCAGCCGTAGCCCTTCCTACAACTGCTCAATACGTCAGTTGCAGCATCTCACCCTCACATTATCCAGTGCAGCATCTCACCCTCCGTTACTCTTTCTACATGTTTTCACCCATCCCCTATGTTCCTTCCCCCTCCCGTGCCCCCATCTGGTTTTACCAAACGCTGTCTGTAATTCCTTACAACCCCCACTTGTTATTGCTCTCTTCTCCAGTTCCACAGTTTTGTTTTTCTATACCAGTCCAACTCAAAGCAGCAAGCAAAATCTGTTTTTATTTAAAACTGCCTGTGTCATGTTGTAGTTGCATGCATTTTTTTGCTTGCGCCTGCAAATTACAAAGCCGACTGCGTGTACCCTTTTTCCTGTTATTAAAATAAAAGCAGCGCTGTACAGGGATGCTGTACGACAGGGCTTACAATCTTAGCAACGTCAATTGGGGCAAGGGCGAGATGTATTGACTTTGCCAAGAGCGGTTTTTGTACTAATCTCCCCTTCTCGGACATCTCAGACAAGCCCAATAATCCCTATAAAATCTCACTTATCAGCAAATCTCATGTTGAGGCGATTACTATTAGGTCTTCTCTCTGGGACTTTGCTTATAAAGCTCCACTGGCTTCCTGTGGAGAAGAGAATTCATTTTAAGACCTTATGTCTTGCTTTTAAGATTTTGAAAAATGCGTCACCACCCATGCTATGTCCCTTAATGACTATGTATACTCCCCGGAGAGCCCTCAGATCAGAAGGACAGTCTCTGGCTACGGTTCCGCGAGTAAAGCGTGCCCGGATGGGAGGACGCTCCTTCCGGTACTTGGCCGCAAAACTCTGGAATGCACTACCATCACAGATACGTGGCTTACATGACCTCCTGGCCTTTAGAAAGGCAATCAAGACTCACCTCTTCTGTTAGGGCTGGTTATGTTATGCTCTCATGTCCATCGGCGGCGTTTGCCCTTTTCTTCTTTTGATAAGCGCCGGGACACCCTTTGCTGGGGCAGCCGTGCGCTATATAAAAATTTATAACATAACATAACATTATCACACATGTTGGTGTTACAGAGAGAGCCATCAGTGTCTATGTATCACTTTACAGTTGTTTTCACTACACCCTGTGATGTTTTTTCACATGTTCATACTGGGGACCCAAATGTTTGGGTTATGCTTTACAAGGGTTTCGATACGCTCTGATTTTTTTTAAAATAATTAACAGACGTTTTTACTAGCTTATGTGTTTTATTTGACATGTTCACCATGGGGATTTTGGGAATTCCACTTTAAAAAGCTTTACTACACCTTAAGGTCTTAATACTCCTTATGACGTTTTTAACCTACTTGTTTTTGTGCAACTGCGGATTCCAGTCCAAGGCAATAGGTCTCGCATTTTTTAAACTTTGACCTATTGGTATTGTAATTGACAATGCCTTTTATTATAGCAGGTTTTTAAACCTATAAATAAAAGGCATTGTCATTTACAATGCCAATAGATGAAAATCTCACAATTGCGAGACCTATTGCATGGCAAATGCTTTTTTTACAGTAGCCACTATCCGTGATGCTATTTTTTGTAATATTGCGCTTTGAACCCTCTTGCATCTCCGAATGCCATGTAAAAGACCAAGCTAAGATTCAACATAAGGATTTAATTATTGGCACAATGGACTGGGACTTTGAGACTTCTTTTTTTATTTTTTTATTATTTAACTTGAGCTCTTCATCTCCTTTTGTGGGCGCAGCATTATCGCCTGTATAATTCTCGTCCTTCCTCAAAATTCTGGCCAAATAATTCTGACATATCCTCTGACAATGCTTTTCATATTCAAACGTTTTTATTCGTTCCCATCCTCAATCCATTATTTTGGCTGTGAATAAGACATGGTGATATAAGCATTCAGGAGTTACCACGGAGGGGGATTCAATGCATCAAAATTCCTGGCCTTTTTGAAAATTTGTTTTTTAAGTTGCTAGGCCTTGGAGATGCTGGCAAACGAAATACAAACCAGCCAATCACCAAGTTAAATACATTCAAATTAACACTCTTTTTCCTCCATAAAACACCATATGCAGCGCAGGATACATCAAGTGCTCCTCCAGTTTCAGGCTCACATTTCCATTACAAGCAGGAGCTGGCTTGGCAGGATATTTTACTATATGAAGCTCTCGTGACACAAAAACCCAGTGAATGTAGAAAAGGGCTTTGTGTAGTCAAAAGATGCCTTTCACAAGTGTAGATATGTATTGCAAATAGTAATTGACCTATTATTTAAAACATAACTTCATTTATATAGATTATTGGGCATAACAGAGGATCAACTGGATTTTATTATGTTACTGAAATTGTACAACTTAGTGACTTTCGTAGATGATTATTCTTCAGAAATCCAATTCTCTTAAAGTGTTTCTTCACATGTTTCTGTAATTCACTCATTGTGTTACAAGTCCATTTCGAATCGAATTCCTCTTTTACTGACCATCAATATGAATGCATCAGTTTTGTCAGATAATGCAAAATGGATCAATTAATAGTTGTTGCACTAATGTTTTTGTTGCTGACTTAGGAGCCCATTAGGATCGCGGACTGACTTGAGTCCGTCCGCGACCCTTGAGGAGGAGGGAACGTTCGCATGGGCTGCTGCGTTCCCCCCTCTGCAATTAGGATGTGACCGCCACCCTAAAAAAAAAATAATGTCATGAGCAATGCCAATAGCTCTAACTTTCACAAAGACAAGACCATTGCATTGTAAATGCTTGTTGTCGTTTGAGATGGAACTGAAAATGAGGCTGTTGAATTTGTGAGAGAACTTATCATCAATACGTTCAACTTACAGTTTACTGCACAATGGTCCAAACATACACTTGAATTTTTGGACCAAAAACTAACTGTGTGTGACAATAGACTGGAAAGCTCGTTGTTCAGAAAAAGCACAGCTGGAAATAGTCTCATGCATTCTAGGAGTTGTCATTCGAATGCTTTGATTCAAAGCATTCCTTTAGGTGAGCTCCTCAGAGCAAGAAGGAATTGTAGTACCGTAACTAATTATCAAAAATAAGTTACCATCATGACAAAAAGATTCCTAGAAAGAGGCTATTCTCAATCCACCATTTATACAGCACTGAATTAAGTATCTAAAAGAACAAGAGAGTCACTCCTTAATGAGAATGATACACAGCAAAACAAGATGAAACACAGGTCATTCATTTCATAACAACATACAATAGACAGGACGAGTCAACGGAGGAACAGGGGGAAGAGGCTCTTTCAGAGGTGGCAACAGAGGCAATGCAAGGGGCAACGTGGGAAACATGAACACACGCTCCAGAGGAAAACAATAATGGATCATGATCTGGTAAATAAAACGATCATTAACTTATCCAACAGAACTATGAATGATATTGAAAAAACTACTCTTTGTTTGGGACTTTCGTTTTGCCCGTCTATGCCCTTAAACTACAGCGAATCTAGACTTGATCTTTTTAGATTTGTTCGTAAGCTGAAACTCAAGAAATGGCATAAGCTTAGAGCCCTGGGTGGCCACACCACTTTGAAACCCCAACCGCACATTAATGATACTTTCAGGATTGGCGATGTTGACGCGCTGATTAGCATCGTAGAACTTGAACAAGAATGCGAGAGGGAACAGTCCCGAGGGGATTCTAGCTTTGAAGAAAGGGAAGTTGCTTCCCACAGTAATACACAGCTCCTTCGGGAGGCAGACTTTACCATTGACAGTAGTGCGGCTTCAGGATTCAAACCGAAATCCACTTTCATCCCTACCATGGCACACGATGCCATAGATACATTTCATGAGTGCGTTAACAAACAACTGAACACGTACCGCCATACCAAGAGAAAACAGGGACCTATGCCTAACAATCTGTCCTTGAGTCAGAGGAATGCCCTCAAGTCCCTGATTGATGATAAGAATGTTGTGATTTGCCCAGCTGATAAGGGGGGCAATATTGTTATCCTAGACAGAGAGCATTATGTAGCGGAGGCACAAAGACAACTACCTGTACAGAAACAGCATTACTGAGATGTGGGAAAAACTTAGCACATGGAAGGATAGGGGTATTTTAGAATGGGAAGAATACAAGTTCTTGAAAAACGATAATCCTATTCTCCCCGTTCTATACCTCTTACCCAAAGTCCATAAGAGTAAGGACAATCCCCCCGGGAGACCTATTGTGTCCTCGAGGGGTAGTGTGGCCGAACACGTATCCAAGTACGTGGACCATTATCTACGTGAATGGGTACATGCTCTCCCTAGCTACATCAGGGATACCAAAGATTTTTTGACGAAATTGCAGGACGTGACATGGGATGAAGAATGTCTTCTCATCACCATGGATGTTCAGGCCCTATATACTATTATCAACCATCAGCAGGGCCTGGCAGCATGTAAACATTTTCTTGACTCACGTCCACTGCGTTTCCGAGAGAACAGTAAGATGCTGTGGGATATGATGGAATTTTGTCTCCTGAATAATTTTTTCCTTTTTGACGACGTCCTGTACAATCAAGTGACTGGGACCGCGATGGGTTCTTGCTTTGCTCCCAGTTTCGCGAACTTGTTGATGGGGTACTGGGAGCAGAGCATTTTTGCGAACCCAACTTTGGCAGAATACATCAGTCACGTGGCGCCCTGGTGGCGCTACATTGACGACCTGTTTATGGTGTGGAGGGGATCGTCAGAAGGAGCTCAGAGTTTTATCGATTGTCTTAACATCAATGACAAGAATATAATTCTGACCAGTAGCATTAGCAAAGTGACAGCTGAATATCTTGATGTCAAGATCAACATCATTGACAACAAGATACACACTTCTCTTTTTAGGAAAACCACGGCCGGTAACAGCGTGTTACACGTCCTCAGCAGTCACCCTGAACCACTCAAATGGAGTATTCCGTATGGTGAGCTGCTGAGGGCGAAAAGAAATTGTAACACAGAGGCCAGTTACCAACAAGTTGCCTCTGAAATGTTGGATCGCTTTACTCAGAGAGGGTATCCGTCATTGGTTTTAAAAAAAGCTAAGGCCAGGGCAGACGCCACACTGAGAAGCACAACCCTTCAAGTTACCACAGCTGAAGAAACTGATAAGGATGACAATAACACACGACTGATCTTGACTTACAACAGAGAGTCACGGCAGGTACAAAAGATTCTAACCAATAATTGGAATATCCTTAAGAGTGATGGCACCATAGGTGACTTGATTTCCGATAGGCCGAGCATCACCTATAGGAAGGGCAGAAACATCAGGGATCTCTGTGTCCACAGTGACATTACCATCTATCCCACATATCAAGGCCTTGGCCTACAAGGGTTCTTTCCTTGCAGTCACTGCAAGGCGTGTAAAAACAGTACCCTTGTCAAGAGAGTAGAGTACAATGGCATTAAGAGAGAGATTACACAATTTCTTAACTGCAATACCATGTTTGTAGTCTGCGTGATTGTTTGCCCTTCGGTCTTTGGTACATTGGGAGTACTACTGCCCAGGCCAAAAAGCGCATATTGGAACACTATCGTGCCATAGTCCACTGTGATGTCAAGTATCCCGTGGCTAGACACTTTAGTGAGTACCATTTCTCCAATCCTGCACTTATGAAATTCTTCATCCTAGAACAGATCAATAGGAACCCCAGGGGTGGAAACAGAGTTCTCAAGTTGAGACAGGAGGAATCAAAACATATCATCAATTTCCAGACCAAGACCCCGGGGGGGCTTAACTTTGATGAGGAACTTTCTGTTCATCTCAAAGATAACTAACCCCATTAGTGATCTGATCTTCTTGTTGATATCTGTACATTATCTTGTATTTATATAGATGTATTTTCTTTTGTCTTCTGTGCATCTCCATGGTTGTTTATTGTAAGTGCATACATACTTGTTATCATGTTATCTTACATCTTGTTCCTTTTCCCTTTAGGTGTAAAGGTGGGGACTGGGTCACGTCACAGCACCACTGTTCCAGCCCCTTGAATTGTCACTCCTTCATCATCACTTATGAGCACGCCCATTTTGGGCTTCCATCTAGAAGGTTTTTTTGGACTGTACTGTGGGCTTTGGGGCTACATACGCAAGTAAGAACAGCTTTTAGCGCCTCTGTACGAGGCTCTCTTTCAGTGTATTTCACTGTAGGTGTCTCACTATGTAGTGGCCATGGTGGTATTTTACCTGGTTACTGTGTCACTATCTTCCCCGTTGGTCACTCCCCTTGGATTAAAGGTATGTGTGTCTCCCGGTATCTTTACTCGCCCACCCCCCCTCCCCTTTCCCTTGTGAGGCTCACTTCAGAGTGTGGGTTTGAGTTCGGCCATTTATTTTATGTGTAAACCTTGTGTGACATCATTACTGTTTACTGCAATTTGCTTAATTGTTCCTTTACACGTTTTATATACTTTTTGATTGACATGGTTCTGACATTTCTTTGCTTTACAACCTTGCATTATGATTTGTCTGATGTGCAGCGCGTTTTTACAATTATGCTTTTGCATTTTCTATCGAATTTATAGCGGTGTGCCTGTTTGTTTACTGTTCCAACATGTCTGCCGTTATTTTGGTCCCAGTCCACTTTCTATGTCCATACCTTCTTGTTGCAACTTTATTTATTCTGTATGCACGATTCTTTGCACTAACGTGAGCAAGGCCTTTGTCTGGCCGAAACATGTAGTTGTGTGAATAAACACCCTTGAACTCGGCATATGGTGTTCTTTGTTGGAATCTGAGAGCGTGTTGGACGTCTTTGAGTTTTGGAGAATATGTATATATATATATATATATATATACACATACATACACATACACTGGCTGTTCGCTGTAGTTGTTATAGTTAGGAACTAGTTTCCATAGGAAAAGCAGACATACAGGCAGTGAAAGAGATGAAACTACTGATCCTGCATGTAGTGAGCTGCCTTTCTTGCAGCTTCCTTCATGTGAGAGCAATGCTGGCTCCATCAAGAGGCGGGGAGCTGGCTGGGACCACCGGGGTGTTAAGGGTGTCATGAAGTCCCAGGGGTAAAGAGGAGAAAGAGGCAAAATAAAGGTGCAAAAAACGAGAAAAAAGAGGCATAATAAATGAATAAACTAGCAGAAAGAGGCAGAATAAAGGACAGAGATGAGCAGAAAGAGGCAGAATAAAGATAAAAAGTGAGCAGAAAGAGGCAAACTAAAGATGAAAAACAAGCAGAAAGAAGCCGAATAAAGGTCAGAAAAGAACAGAAGTAGGCAAAATAGAGGTCAGAAACAAGCAGCAAGAGACAGAATAAAGGTCAGAAATGAGCAGAAAGAGCAGAATAAAGGTCAGAAACGAGCAGAAAGAGGCTGATTAACAGTCAGAAATTAGCAGAGAGAGGCAAAATAAAGGTTAGGAGCGAGCAGAAAGAGGCAGAATAAAGGTGAAAAATGAGCAGAAAAAGACAGAATAAAGGTCAGCAACGAGTAGAAAGAGGCAGAATAACAGGGAAAAACGAGAAAAAGAGGCAAAATAAAGGTCAGAAGGGAGCAGAAAGAGGCAGAATAAAGGTCAGAAATGTGCAGAAAGAGGCTAAATAAAGGCCAGGAGTGAACGGAAAGAGGCAAAATATTGGCCAGAATGAGCAGAAAGAGGAAATAGAGGTGAGAATCGAGCAGCAAGAGGCAAAATAGAGGTGAGAATTGAGTAGCAAGAGGCAGAATAAAGATCAGGAGTGAGCAGAAAGAGGCAACATGACAGACAGTTCATGTAGAAAGAGGCAACATAGAGGGCAGGAGCAAGCAGAGAAGAGTCAGAAAAATGAGCAGAAAATTAGCAGAGGAGGGATAAAACTGAAGGCAGCAGAGGGTAGCAGACTGCAGGCAAGCCAGACAGTAGAATCATCACGGGGGAGCTGGCATGAGTACCTGGTCCCATGTGCCCCTTACTTTATTTTATTGCACTGACAAACCCACTCAGCCAACCACCAACTCATAGCCCCACTCACAGACTCACAAACCCCCTGACAGATGCACTCAGATACTCATGAACCCACTCACAGATCCATTCAAGCACTCATTCACCCACTCATAGAACCATTAAAAGACTCACACGCACACACACACACATACACACACTCACAGACCCAGAGACTCACACACCTACTCACAGATCTACTCAGACACTCACTCACCATATCACAGACCCACTCAGCTACTCATGCATTAACTCGCAGATCCACTCAGAGACTCAAGCACCCAATGACTGACCCACTCAGACACTCACTCACAGACCCACTCAAAGACTCACACAACCACTCTCAGATCCATCCAGACACTCACACACACACCCACTCACTCCAGTGAGTGCAACAGTAGGAAAAATGTTGGATAGAGGGGGGGTAAAAAATTACTATTCCCACTCCAGTGAGTGCAAGAGTAGGGAAAGTGCTGGCTAGCGCAGTGGCAAAAACTACTATTTCCACTCCAAAAAGTGCAAAAGTAGGGAAAGCGTTGGCTAGCGGATGAGTAAAAATAACGATTCCCACTGCAGTGAGTGCAAAAATAGGGTAAGTGTTGGATAGCGGAGTAAATAAATCCACTATTCCAACAACAGTGAGTGCAACAGCAGGGAAAATGTTGCATAGCGGAGGGGTAAAAATTACTCTTTCCACTCCTGTGAGTGCAATAGTAGGGAAAGTGCTGGATAGCAGTGGCGAAAAAATTACTATTCCCACTCCAAAGAGTGCAACAGTAGGGAAAGCGTTGGCTAGCGGATGGGTAAAAATAACTATTCGCACTGCAGTGAGTGCAAAAATAGGGTAAGTGTTGGATAGAGGAGTAAATAAATTCACTATTCCCACTCCAGTGAGTGCAACAGTAGGGAAAGTGTTGGATAGCGGAGGAGCAAAAAATACTATTCCCACTCCAGTGAGTGCAACAGTAGGGAAAGTGCTGGATAGTGGAGGGGTAAAAATTACTATTTCCACTCCAGTGATTGCAACATTAGGGAAAGTGTTGGATAGCAGAGAAACAAAATTTACTAATGACACTTAAACAATTGAAAAAAAACTAAAATATATTACAATTTTTTTAACTCATCAAAATAAATAATATTTAAAAAATATAAAATTAAATATATTTATAAACAATAATTATTTAAAAGTAACACATATTAACAAACAAACAAATTATGTAAAACAAAAATGTATTGACTTTATTTTCTACCCTATAACACCAAACCAATAACAAAACACTTCAATATGTTTAATTTAAATGTATTTCTATAAGTAACAGAATTAATAATCAATTAAAAAAACGTATTAATAACAAAAACATATTAAACATTAATTGAGCACACATGCTTTAACACTATAATATCCATATCCACACACACACCTAAATTAAACAATAAAATAATAAAACACAATTCAATATTATTTTAAAAGAAAAACTCTTGCTATTAACAACTTATAATTAAATAATTAAAAATTTATTTACTACCCACCTTTTACTCCTTTAAAAGTAAAAACAACACACATAAAATAAACAATTACACATAATAAGTATCAAATAATTAACACTAATTAACAACTATATAATAATTAATTTAACACCCCCCTTTACATCTATAAACACTACAAAACACACCTAAAATATTTACACAATTACCATAATTAATTACTTATTAATTAAAATTAATTAACAACTAATTATTAATTCGTCAATTAATAATACATTACTTCCCGCCCTTCCCACTCTTCCCACCTATAAACACCACAACACACACCTACAATAATTACATAATTCCCATAATAAATTACCAATTAACTATTTAAAATTAATTAACAACCAATTATTAATTAATTGATAATAAATTACTTGACTCATTTAACACAATAACATCTCAACTAAACTAATAATAATAAATAAAATATTCAATACATTCAATATAATTAAATTACTTCCCACCCTATTGCCCTATAAACCCACCTCCCACTATGGAACTAAAAACACTAAATTCAAATAAAAAAATATTAATTACTACTAAAAATGAACGCATATATTAAAAATACCAACAAATCTTATACAAAAAATACATCACATACATATAAAAATGTACTAAAATACATAACATTAATAAAAAATCGATATTTTTAACAACTATATTTTTCCACACGATATTTTACAGTTCTATATTTTTAACATCGATATTACTTACCTAAATTCGATATTCTTCACCACCAGAATTTGTCTGTCGATATTTCGGACCCCTGATATATTTTATTCAATATTTGTGTAAATTGATATTTTTGAATCGATATTCTGTCTCTGCACCATCAAAGGTAGACTTGTATCGGATAATTCTAGACTCTTTTTAGGGCTCTGGTCTACCGTCCCACTGCGTCAGCAGTGGGCGTGGCCCAAGAGTCCTGTAGTCAGGGCTTCCGAAAACGTACCTAACAAATTCCAGGCTGCTCGTGGTTTTTCGTGTTTTTTTTGGTAGCTGCATTGCTGTTGGCCTTCGTGTGAGTGTCTGTTAGAAACAGAACACGCAATAGGCCATAGGCGGTCGAGTAGCTCCGCCTATGGCCTATTGGTGTCTGTTACGCGCACCAGAAGGCCATATATCTTCAATTATATCGGCCGTCACGGCGGAGATAATTCAAGACATATGGTGGCAGTGGCGAGCGCGCGCGCACCATTTGACTGAGTACATTTGCAATTCTTGTTTTTCAAGCTCTTGGGCCAGAGATCGCCTGATATTTATTTATTTAGCTGGCTTCAGAGAGTTAAGCAATATCTACAAACACACATGCCTTTGAGTTGCTTAATAAAACATATCCTCAGAGGTATAGTGGTAGCATTTGATCTGGATGGGAAACTAGCAAAATCTCTGCGTGGTGTTGACATACATTAAAATACAAAATTAAAGAAGAAATTGCTCATGGAAGGAAAGGAGCGCGTTTTCGCATTTCCGCACCCGTTCTCGTTCCTGCAGAAGGTCAGAGAACATGTCCCCTTTTCCACAGCACATTAGTTTAAACGGCATTATTCTTTTTAGTCCATTGTATGCAAGGACCGTCTGTGGCCATGATGCCTCTTACCGCTGCAGAGTGCAGTGTTGGCTCTCAATATTGGTGCAAAGTAATATATCTTAATAGAGAAAGTAACCCCCAGGTTGGCCTTCTACAGCGGTGACCTTGACTCCCGCCACACCTAATAATTAAAAAAAAAGCACATTGGCTTTTAATCGCGATGTTATTCTATCGTTTCCTGACGTTTTGCTCCTTGCTTGCTGTCTTCATTTATTTTAGCCCTGTTGGTGTGGTGGCATCTCTGTACATTGCAGAGTGTGAGTGCAGATTGAAGAGTGTGAGTGCAGAGTGAGTGCAGAGTGTGAAGGCAGAGTGTGAGTGCAGAGTGTGAGTGCAGAGTGTGAGTGCAGATTGTGAGTGCAGAGTGTGAGAGCAGAGTGTGAGTGCAGAGTGTGAGTGCAGATTGTGAGTGCAGAGTGTGAGTGCAGAGTGTGAGTGCAGAGTGCGAGTGCAGATTGTGAGTGCAGAGTGCAGAGTGCAGAGTGTAGAGTGCAGAGTGTAGAGTGCAGATTGTGAGTGCAGAGTGTGAGTGCAGAGTGTGAGTGCAGAGTGTAGAGTGCAGATTTTGAGTGCAGATTGTGAGTGCGGATTGTGAGCGCAGAGTGCAGAGTGTAGAGTGCAGATTGTGAGTGCAGATTGTGAGTGCAGAGTGTAGAGTGCAGATTGTGAGTGCAGATTGTGAGTGCAGAGTGCAGACTGTAGAGGGCAGATTGTGAGTGCAGAGTGTGAGTGCAGAGTGTGAGTGCTGAGTGTAGAGTGCAGAGTGTAGAGTGCAGATTGTGAGTGCAGATTGTGAGTGCAGAGTGCAGATTGTGAGTGCAGAGTGTAGAGTGCAGATTGTGAGTGCAGATTGTGAGTGCAGATTGTGAGTGCAGATTGTAGAGTGCAGATTGTAGAGTGTGAGTGCAGAGTGCAGAGTGTGAGTGCAGAGTGTGAATGCAGTGTAGAGTGCAGATTGTGAGTGCAGAGTGCAGAGTGTAGAGTGCAGATTGTGACTGCAGATTGTGAGTTCAGAGTGTGAGTGCAGAGTGAGTGCAGAGTGTGAGTGCAGATTGTGAGTGCAGATTGTGAGTGCAGAGTGCAGATTGTGAGTGCAGAGTGTAAAGTGCAGATTGTGAGTGCAAATTGTGATTGCAGATTGTAGAGTGCAGATTGTAGAGTACAGATTGTAGAGTGCAGATTGTGAGTGCAGAGTGTAAGTGCAGAGTGTGAGTGCAGAGTGTTGAGTGCAGACTGTTGAGTGCAGAGTGTGAGTGCAGAGTGTGAGTGCAAAGTGCGAGTGCAGAGTGCAGAGTGCAGAGTGTTGAGTGTTGAGTGCAGAACTCTACCCTCAAACTCCAACTCTACCCTCAAACTCCAAATCTACCCTCAAACTCCAACTCTACCCTCAAACTCCAACTCTACCCTCAAACTCCAACTCTACCCTCAAACTCCAAGTCTACCCTCAAACTCCAAGTCTACCCACCAAGTCTACCCTCCAAGTCCACCCTCCAAGTCTACCCTCCAAGTCTACCCTCCAAGTCCACGCTCAAAGTCCACCCTCCAAGTCCACCCTCCAAGTCCACCCTCCAACTACACCCTACAACTACACCCTACAACTACACCCTCCAACTCCAACAATAGGAACAGTAATGATACATGAGGAGAAAATTACAAGTGAACAAAGTAGAACAGCAAACGTTAAGTTACAAGGTGCAAAAGTGACAATTGTGAGCAAACAAAAATAAAAGAGGTAGCAAACTGTGCAATACAGGAGGAAAAAGTGACATGTGTGCAGGTTACAACAGCGAACAAAGTACAAGTAGAGGTATAATACTGTCCACCCTCCAACTCCACCCTCCAAATTTTCACCACGCTCACACACACCACCAGCCGTCACTGCACGCTTTCACCAGGCGCACACACACACCACCAACCATCAGTGGACACTTTCAGCAGGCATACACACACCACCACTCGTCAGTGCACGCTTTCACCAGGCACAAACCACCACCTGTCAGTGCACACCAACAGCCATCACTACACACATCAATTGTTAACGAATCCACAATTAACTATTGTACCAATAGCAGTATTGCAAACTTTACTTTTAAACATAACCATCTAAAGCTCAGCATGCTACCATTGCTACAATTCCAATCCAAACCACATAATTCCATTACACACTACATACATACACTCCATAACACATGGCGAAAAGACATTGCCATGTACAATGCCATTTCCTCTAACTCAAATAAATCCGAGACCTTTTGCATTTCTAATGCTTGTTTAATGTTCTCAACAAGGCATACTCTTTATCATTTCCCCATGCAGCAATTTCCATAGCTTCGGAATTAGCATTTTATCGTATAGACTGGTCCTATACGGAGCCCGGGGCAGAACGGGGGTGTTAACTAGCTGGCATCTTACATGAGGCAGCGAATCTGGCCACTTCCTGGTATACACCCGGCCAATAGCCTTGTGTAGCTAAGGATAGGTACAGTTTGGACACTTTTAGATAGACTGTATAATGCCCTCTCCTTCCTTTTTTCACTATGCGTTAGTACCCTTTTTGTGGTAGCAGGAGCCCTTATGTCGTTGTTAGAAAAGGATGCTCTCTCTAACCACTCCACTAGTGGGGCAGGGGGACTCAGTGAATGTAGATACTCATTGAACCTAGGCAGATCAGTTCCCAAGAGGGAAACGCTTCCGGATACCTGGTGGCGTAGTCCACAAAGACAAGTATGAACTGGTGGCCTCTGGCAGAAGGCACCAAAAGACCCCCCAAGTCCATCCCAACTTTCCTAAAGGGTACATAAATGATTGGAAGGGTTGGCGTGGAGCCCGGGCTAGAACGGGGGTGTTAACTAGCTGGCATCTTACACGAGACACAGAATCTGGCCACTTCCTGGTATACACCAAGCCAATAGAATTTCTCTAGTAAATATTTGAGGGTGTTCTCCTTCCCATAATGGCCTCCCCCGGTTTGACAATGGGCTAGAGATAGCACCTGTTCTCGAAATGTTTTGGGGACCAACAATTGTTCTTTCCCATGGTTATTCTCGTGTGTATCCCTGTAGAGAAGGTCCTTTCTGACTAAAAAATAGGGACCTACCTTTCCTGGTTGCTCGTCTTGAACTTGTCCCCAGGCATTTTGCAAGGTGGAGTCATCCCTCTGGCCCTGACGAAAGTTTAGAGGAGGATCTTGAGGAGTCTCTGAGGAGCTAAGCATAGGCACAGGTAGGACACTTTTAGATAGACTGTATAATGCCCTCTCCTTCCTTTTTTCACTACGCGTTAGTACCCTTTTTGTGGTAGCAGGAGCCCTTATGTCGTTGATAGAAAAGGGTGCACTCTCTAACCACTCCACTAGTGGGGCATTGGGACTCAGTGAATGTAGATACTCATTGAACCTAGGCAGATCAGTTCCCAAGAGGGCTAACTCGGGCAACTCAGGAATGACTCCTACCTTCCTCAATTGGGGTTCCCCGTTGATCTCTGTGATTCAGGAATAAGCTCTTTGGAGATGACAGTATTATGGCAACCAGTGTCAAGGAAGGCTGTTACTGCTTTTCCATTTATATGGATCTTCAACCTGTATGGAAGGGGGCTGCCGCCTGTGACCATTACCCGCCCGTGTGTATATCCTACCTCCATGGGTTCCGGGGTGGGGGGTGCGTGTCGGGCAGTGTCGGGCTATATGCCCCCACTCTACACAGTAGAAGCATTGTGGTCCCTGTGTCGGTGTTGTGATGGGAAAAGGTTTTAGGAGGGTGTTCGGAAAAAGGGGTCCCTTGGACTCTATCTGGTGTGTGGGGATTCTATTCAGGGGTTTCGGGGAAGAAACAGAGGGTCGATGGATTGGGTATTTGAAATTGGGTAAGCGCTGGTAGGCGCAGGCCAGGTCTACTGCTAAAGTCAACAATAGGTTGGGGTGCTGTTTGATCCATGCTTGGGTGTTGCATGGGAGAGCATTGAGATATTGTTCCAGGTATATCTTTTCCGTTATTTCATCCGGGGTTGCTACTGAGGGTTGTAGCCAGCAGTTCCCAAGGTCCCTGATACGGAAGTATAGTGCTCGGGGGTTGTCTCCTGTACTCCACTTCTCTTTCCTGAACCGGCTACAATAATATTCTTGATCATATCGGAGCCATTCGAGTATGGCTTTTTTTATTTCGGGGTAGCTGGTTGTTCCAGCCGGATTGGCGGCCTCATAGGCTGCTTGTAATTCTCCGGAAAGTAGGGGGGCTATATACTGGCCCCATCTCTCCGCGGGCCAGGAAGCTGTGGTTGCAACACGCTCAAAATTAACAAAAAAATAATCGCGATCGTCCCCATTCTAGAACTTCTGTAGAACTGGCCCAGGTACATTGGGATGTATTCTAGTACTAGAAGTAGCGTGTGCAAGTCTCAAGATAGCGGTGTCTTGTACCTGCTGGTTATTGGTCAAGAGGGTGGCCAGGTCTTTGAGAGCTGCCTGAAACTCCTCCCGGTCTTTTCTTGCGTGTTTTGTCTGCTGTTCCATGACCAGTTGTAGATGGCGTTGACCCTCAGCTAACTGTGTGATGAAGGCCTCCATAGTTACGGATTGGGTCATTATTTCAGGACCGTATATCCCACTTCTGACACCACTGGGATGATTTTTCCCTGCTGGGAGGTTCCCCACCCCCTTTTTACTGCGATAAAGCAGAGATGCTTGACTAGATGCAAGGGATTGTTTTGTTTTTAAGTCATCAGACTCTCCTGTTGTCTCAATAAAGTGAGTCCCAACACAAAATAAGAATAAAAAGTCCTCTTCTTCTTTAGACCGGTTGCCTCTGGGTTTGTTGGGGTTCTTCTTTGGCTATAGTTTGGTCACGGGGCTCTCTTATCTGTGCCGTATGACTCCGAGGGAAGATCAGGGTAAAGTAAAACAAAAGAAAGAAAAGAGAGTCTTTAGGCAACTGTCTTGCACACGGGGAGGGGGGAATGGGGATCTGTGCACCTCCACCAGGGTCCCTAACTGTGCAGTGCCTTGGGTGAGAGACGTTCAATGTGCTGAGTTTGGTGTGGCCCTTAGTCCCGCCCACCAGCCCCTAAAGGAAAACGGGTGTGCAGACACCACTTGCCTGTATCCAGGTCCCTACGGGGCCGTGGTACGGGGGAAACCCGTCTTCTTGTCCCTTCTTGGAGAGCCGGCCTCGTTCGCGTTCGTTGGGGAGTCTTCTCCTGTGTCCGTAGGTCTGTCCATTTGGATGTCACCTTCCATGGCATCCCGCGGGGTGTCCTCACCAATGGAAACCACGTCGATCTTCTCCTCAGCTCGCTCCGTCTGCATGGTACCTCCGGTCGAACGCGTCTTCCCTCTCACTCCCTGGGCTTCTTCCTTTATCCAGGCCTACGGTTCCGGCACTCAGAGATGAGACAGCTAGACCGTCACCACTGCTTCCTGTTGGTGGTGTTTCGGCGACCATATTGGAATTCTCAGCGTTCCCTATATTGAACAGGGATGGGACCTCGGTGTTTCCATCACACTGCCCATTATATCCTCTTTTGTTCAGGCTAGCTCTTGAACCCTTTCTCTCTCGTATTAGGAATAATACAGAAATGCATGTTTCCATTTAAGGAGATAACCATCTGAAACTTTCTGCTTATGTGGATGATATTCTCCTCTTCCTATCTAATCCTGAGCTTTCTGTACCGGCTTTGATCTAGGAAATATCTGCTTTTTCCTTAGTCTCAGGGTATAAGATAAATTCAGACTAAATGGAAATCCTTCCTCTCACTAAATTCTGTTTTAAACAACCCTTTATTGCCACAGATTTTCATTGGAATAAGTCCAAGATTGAAAATGTAGGTATTTAGTTGACTTCTGCCATTAAGAATTCTGTCATGGTAAATACTAAAGATTGCTTGCAGAGGGTAGACAAACGTCTTTCATCATGGAACTCTCTTTTTCTTTCTTGGTGGGGTTCTATTGACTCCATCAAGATGATGATTTCAGTCTTAGTTTTATATATTTTGTCTTTGACTCTAATGTCCATGCCTGCTACATATTTTAGAACGTTAGATTCCAAATTATCCAAATTTTTTTGGTCTAACAAATAATCTAGGATATCTTTTATATATTACCTACAGGCGGTCGCCAGTAGGTAGTTATAGTTAGGACCTAGTTTCCATAGGAAATCTGCAACATTCTATTGAGAATAACTTTGGCGCCGGTGGACGAATCTTTGCGAATTTCTCAAAGAAGATGGCCTGCTCCGCTCCGCTCCTTCCCTGAAAGTTTGGGGGGGATTCGTCAAGTGGGGGCTGAGATGAAAGGGGGGTCCCAAAACGTGTTTTCCCCATGTTATTTTCCATAGGACGTTGAGACACGGCTACAGCTCGAAAGGCTGAATGGATTTATAAGAAATTTGGTAGAAAGGTAGAGTCCGGCTCGCAGATTACGCTTTTCTTTGAATGGTGTAAATCTGTTCAGTAGTTGCTGAGAAAATTAACTTTGAAAAAATATATATTGGGCTACATTGGGCTATATATATGTTAGAGCCCAAATGTAGCCCAATGTAGCCCAATGTAGCCCAATGTAGCCCAAAGATGGCCACCAGAGACAAAAAAAACCAAATGTAGCTCAAATATCAGCCAGATGTAGCCCAACTATAGCCCAATGACAGAATGTCCCAGAGTGTTCTAAAGAACAACTAGAGCGCTAACAGTCTTACTTATGACAAAAGTATGGCACACCTGAAGTCATCTTGATTGGAATAAAGTGTTAACACTTAAAACATTTAATTTGCAAAGGAACAAAATGAGGGTGTTCATTTTGCCATAGAAATTATGATTAGTGCTGAAGAAAGAAGAATTAGGGTACATTTTGAGTGACTTCTCAAATCCTCTTATATTTCATTAAAAAAAATTCTGATATGCAGTCTCCCAAGATGGCCACCAGAGACAAAAGAGCCCAAATGTAGCCCATATATCAGCCAGATGAAGCCCAACTATAGCCCAATGACAGAATGTCCCAGAGTGTTCTAAAGAACAACTAGAACGCTAACAGTCTTACTTATGACAAAAGTATGGCACACCTGAAGTCATCTTGATTGGAATAAAGTGGTAACACTTAATACATTTAATTTGAAAAGGAACAAAATGAGGGGTTTCATTTTGCCATAGAAATTTTATATATATATATATATATATATTCACTGAAAAAACCATAGGTTTTAAACACGTTATAGTTAGGAAGTAGCATTTAAAAAACCTATGAAATTCACTGAAAAAACCATAGGTTTTACACATGTTATAGTTAGGAAATAGCATTTACAAAACCTATGAAATTCACTGAAAAACCATAGGTTTGACACCAGTTATAGTTAGCTGGATATTTTACTCGCATAAAACCAATGAAATTCCCACGTTATAGTTAGTTGGACTCACTATAACTTGCGCGTGCAATGCACTGCTGATGACGTCACATATTACATCACTCATGACATGGTCAGTGACATCAGTCATGACATCACTGATGACACCATCCTTGTGACAGACCTCTTTTCACTGTAATGTAACCCTTGAAACACATATTCAAAAATAGAAACTAACATTTTCAAAAAAATGGAGATACCCATACCAGTTACAACAACCAATTCAATAATTCCACCATCTATATACACATCCACTCATTGATCAACAGTTCTATATAGTCACTCGTACATATACTCACTCATGATATGTAGTGATACACCTATACATCCTGTTACACACCGACAGTCATCCAAAAGATACTCTCACACATATTCACACATGCAAATAAATTATTGAACATCCATTTATTTGCATATACAGCTATACACACACAACCACCTTACTTCTATGGAAACTTACACATACTTACTCTCTTAAACAATTACTTATAGAAACACATATTTATCTAAACAGGAACTCTTACAATCTCTTTCTCTCACATATACTCACTTATATACATCAATATTCACATATATTAGATTAAAACCTATGTAGTTACTGATAAAGACACTAGTGAGACAGTCATTCACTCACTAAGACACACATATACACACTCTTCCACCCATACAGTCCTGCACATATGCTGTCTTCAAAACACATACAAAGAGAGTCAGTCATTCATGCATCTATGTGTTAAGTAATACCCCCCACCAAACCATACAAACACTCATACTGATACTAACAAAAACATCTAATAACCCATATACATACACATGTAGCTACTCACCAACCCATGCAACCACTTATACACAAAGTGAAACACTAATACATATATTTAAATATTTAAACATTACTCTCTAATATATGTATTCACTAAGATACACTTAATAAACCAGTTAACCAATCATTTTTTTTTTAAAACATCCAAGTAATCACTTATTTAAACATGTATTCTTCCATCAACTTTTACATATACATATATAACACATATTTATTTTTTTAAAAGACACACATTCACTGGATAGTGTCATCAGTGATGTCATGACTGATGTCACTGACCATGTCATGAGTGATGTAATATGTGATGTCATCAGCAGTGCTTTGCACACGTAAGTTATAGTGAGTCCAACTAACTATAACGTGGGAATTTCTTTGTTTTTTTGCGAGTAAAATTTCCAGCTAACTATAACTGGTGTCAAACCTATGGTTTTTTCAGTGAATTTCATAGGTTTTGTAAATGCTATTTCCTAACTATAACGTGTGTAAAACCTATGGTTTTTTCAGTGACTATATATATATTTAGGCCCAGATCCTTGTACTGGGGTGAATGTATGACATTGTTCTACATTCTGTCCATCAACTGTGTTTTTTAGGATATCTTTTGGGCACCTCTGTAAATGTAAGCAGCAGGATAGGGTTAATTTTCCAGATCTTCGGTTGTACCATAAAGCTTTCTGTCTAAGACAAGCTTCTAAATGGCTTTCTTTAATGCATATTTTGTTTACTGATTTGTGATTGGATATTGAATGTTCCTTCCTGGCTCCTTTTTCTTCCAGAGAAGTTGTGTCCTTTTCCTCTAATACATGCAACACTTCTTCCCTTCTTCTTAAGCATACTTGCACCATTTAAAGCCTTATTATCGATCATAAATTACAACTCAAGATTCTTTTCTACATTTTCCTCTTTGGTATAACCGTGTCATCACCATAAACAATAAATAGTTATTTTGGAAGTCCTGGAGACAAAAAAGGATAGCATAGGTTAAGGATTTATTTGATAATGATGCTCCTCTTTCTTTCTCACAATTTCAGCAAATGTTTAACTGTCCTCGTTCTTTATTGTCTAGATACCTGTTCCTCATAAACATTCTTCTGGGCGTCCTTCATTCGTTGCCATCCCCTTCATCCTCACCATCATCCCAATCCTGTCTTTGTTTGATTCTTCCTTCTATTCCTGAGACTTCCCCTATTTACAAATGCCTTCGCTCTTCTATTACTACAAGACCAAAAACTAAAGTTGAGGCTCAAAGGGAATTGGATTTGGGATGTACCTGGACTATTCCTTTTTGGAATAAGATATGGAAAAGAATGCACAACATTTCCAGAACAGCCTCTACCTCTCAATCTTTGTTTTTTTCTCTATAGACTTTATCTTACCCCTTCTACCACTGCTAAATTCTCAACAAACTCAACCTCGAAATGTTTGTCATGTGATCATCCATATGGGGATACCATACACCTATTACTTCATTGTCCTCCCACAGCCTCTTTATGGGAAAAGGTCTGGTCCCAACTCACCTCAATTGTTCACTTCCAGGCCCCATTAACTCCTCTGACACTTTTTCTTGGTAGCCCATCTGAAGATATCACTCACTTTTTGACAATTTAAAGCTGTTAGACCTCATGTTGGCCTTAGATTTTCAACAAATTGCACTTAATTGGAAATGTTCCTCAAATATTTTTTATAAGGCTTGGTGGTATAACGTGTGCCATTATCATAGGTTAGACAATGTATTTGCTTTGTTCTACTGTCCTTCTGTAAATAGAGAGTTATATTGGCTATCATTAACTTCATTTTCAGATACTGTTGCTCATAATTATCTTAAATGTACTTCCTCTGAAAATTTTACTCTGCAATAAGTTGTTTATTTCTCTGCAATCTGTTTCTCAATGTTTATTTAACTTTTTGTTATTTTATATATTTTTGCTCTATTCTACTGTGTATATTGTAAATGATGGTAGGAGTTGGTCTTCCTTTCATGCCCTTCCCTTTTCCTTTCCCTTACAACCTTTAGTCCCCAATATTTTTTAAAATGGTTGAACAGCTTCCCTTATTCTTTATAAATTTTTAAACTTTAGGGGCAGATTTACAGGAAACTGACACATTTGTATAGAGGCATTAGTTTCCCTGCGCCTCCATACGAAACCCTTGCACCACCATGAATGTGCCATATTTACAATAGCGATACAAAAGGGGATGATGGACGGAGCATTTGAGCAAATCAAACACTCACCCCCAGTCAAACGATCTGGGTTTAATCCATCACCATTCTTTATCTCACTCCGCCACCCCAGTTCAGACATGGCCATATGCAAATCAGTCTGACCCTGTGCCTCATGGGAACAGTCCAGCCCGAACTGCCAAAGCCATGTCTTCCCTGGGACCGGAAACAAGCATCATGGGACCGGTTTCTGGCATTGCAGCCGTAATCAGCCAGGCTAGCTTGAATCCAGTGGCAAACTGATCATGAGACTCACGTCTGAGCATACTCTGCCAACTTAGGGTGAACAAAGCGATACAAAAGGGGATGATGGACGGAGCATTTGAGCAAATCAAACACTCACCCCCAGTCAAACAATCTGGGTTTAATCCATCACCGTTCTTTAGCCCAATCTGTATAGAAAATAGAGAGGTACCCCTTAATTTGTCAAGGGAAATGAGGTTCAACAACCTAAAACAGTACTATCCCCTTGATATTACTATAATGTTCCACCTATAAAGAAAAAAAACATTGGCTTCGGTGTCTGACCTAATTACATAACTGAACACAACCTTTGCTAATAAACAGACTTGCAAAAAACATCACTGTATATTTCTAGGAAAAATATCTGTGAGCAAAAAACCACACTTATCTCTGAGGTAGAAGTATGCGATCCTAAATCATTGAGACAGTGAACTTTCCTTCACTTGTATAAACATCACTGTAGATTTCTAGGAAAATTATGTGTAAGCAGAAAGCCATCCTTATCTCTGAGTCAGAATTCCGCAACCCTAAATTATTGAGACCGTAGACATTCCTTCGCTCCCCAGATCTATGCGCACGAGGCAGTAGCCCGGATGGAGAAAAACAAATCACACTCTCCCCTTGAAATGTGAAACACTTCACAGTACATGATGCTGAGGAAAGAAAAGGTACTCGGGGCCTCATTTATGAAAAGTGACGCATCGCTACGTGAAAACAGTGATGCGTCACTTTTCACTGCGCCCTCCTTGCGAGACCAATGATGCGTCATATTTACGGTATGACGCATCATGGCGCAAGGAGTTACAGATACGTCAGTATTTCTGACGTATCTGTAATCGCAAAAGTCACGCATTGCTGGAGTTTGTCACAAAAGTGACGCAACTCCAGCAATGCGTCCTTTCACATGGGGAAAGCCCCATGTGAAAGGGCTTGTGTCATTCTTACGCCTGCTGTGAGGCAGGCGCTAGATTTTGACGCAACAGCGTCCTAAAAGTGATGCAGTGAAATCTCATAGATTTCACTGCGTCACTATTACGAGGCTTTTTGCGGGGGAACGCCCCCTCTGCATACATTATACCTGATGGAGGTATAATGTAGCGCAGGGGTTTACAAAGTGACGCATCTGCTTAGATGCGTCACTTTGTAAATAGTGCGCAACAGGAGGCATATTTTATGCTGCGATGCGTCACAAAAAGTGACGCATCGGAAGCGCAAAACTGACGCAAGGCATCATAAATGAGGCCCCCAGACTCTAACTCTCTACCTTCCCGATTGAGCACCGCCTTTCTTATCCTTAGCTTTACAGACTCTCATACCACAGGAAGGATGAACGTGTGCCCTGCACCAAGAGGAATTTACACAGAGGGGGGTGAACAGCAGATCTCCGAGATAACAAAACACCAATATCGGGTGAAACGTGTCAAACAAAGGAGGCAGCAGTAATTGATTACCACTTGGCTTGCACTTCCGTCCCGGGCCCAGTGATCTGACAGAACTCTCCCCCATCCATGAGTCGTGGTCAGGACCGAACCTGACAAGCATTAGACATAACCTGTAACGTCCATAGTTATGCTCCAGTGAAGAAGCCCACAGTTCTAGCGACGGGATATCTGGCTGTTATGAGCCACAGGGAAGGTACGCCAGGGTTCCCTTAACACCCACGGGTCGCTCACCTGGTACTAGGAGATCCTGAGTAGATTAGTGCTCTGGGCAGCAGGCAGCAGACAGGAGTACCTTCGATGGGGGCATGCTGAAAGGAAACCCATCAGAGAGGAGGAAGCACTCAGCCTAGGGGGGGTTTAAATCCCTGCATCCAGACACACCCTTGATAACCAGTTCCAGCCAAGGGGCACAGGTCAGGTGGCCCTGCCTCTGCACCCATCCACCATGCTATTCTGCCTGTCCTCCACAACTTCCACGTTGGAGCCATCTGTGGTGCGCTTCTTCCAACATGCACATATCTGTCTCAAGGCCAGATGAATGGACCTTGTCTTCTGCATATTAAGCTAGCATTCTTACATTTATCAAACCGTGCCTTATGAAGTCCCACCCCTTGCTCTTAGAGAATGGTCAAAATTGCTATGATGAGAATCTTGAGGGATTTCTCTGATGCACCACACAGGTCCTCTCCATTGAATCAGGTGAACAGTGCCAAATGTGGAAATGTATTTCCCTCTGCCCGTCAAAAACCACGTCAGTCTTCCGTCTTGGTTGCGAAGGATCACCTTTTTTAATGGCAGGGAGGCCTCTTGAAGTATCACATGCAAAGATACATTCAACAAGTCTCGAAGCACATCGGATTGCGCATAGCTTATATATATTTACTCTCACATTGGATACAATGGTGGCCTCTTGGCCACAATCTGTTGCTCCCCACGCGCACATCTGCTGATCATAAAAGTCACACCATCGTGTTTGTGCTGTGAGTGACTTGTATTCATGACTGAGCTAATCCCTGACTTCCCTCAAGCCCATATATGCTCAGCTGAGTGCTAAAGTCAGTAGGTTATTTCTTGGAACTGTGTGTGTTCTTTTACCAGTGATCACGACCCCGAACCCCATGACTAGCCCATGTATTGAAACTCCGGTTTCAGCACATATTTTACTGGGTGTCTATTTCTGTCTTACGTATCTCTTTTATATGAAGGGGAGTCTGTTCACAAGATAGAGTCATTGTAGGTATTTCATTTTCCGCATCAGTTGGGACCATGTGATCATACAGAAGCCCAGCAGCTTAGCTGTTGTTACTAAATTAGCTTCAAGTCCAACATCAGCTGCTGCCTGCTCAGGGTTGTGAGTTTGTTAGCAAACACAAGGAGGTAACATCCCTCATCGGCCAGGCAAGTTCAAATCCAGTGCCAAAGTGAGCACGGGAATCACATCTGGGCAATTCCTACCTACTTATGGCAAACAAAGAAACCACAAGGAGATGATGGACGAAGCACTGAAACTTTTCAGACAGTCACCCCAGTCACAAATCTGAGTTTATCCTTTGTTGTTCTTTAGCTCGCTTCTCCTCCCCAGTCCAGACCCAACCATATGCAAATCAATCTTGATCCTTTCTTTCATGGGAACAGTCCAGCCCGAAACGCCAGGCCAGGTCTTCCCTGAAATGGAACCAAGCATCCTAGGACCGGTTTCAGGATAGCACCCCTCATCAGCCAGGCTAGCTCAAATCTAGTGCCAAAGTGAGCAAGGGACCCACATCTGAAACTTTCCAGACACTCATAATCAGTCACCTTGAATCCATCATTTACCTTTAGCTCACTTCGCCACCACAGTTCAGACCCAGTCATATGCAAATCAGTCTTGACCCTGCTCCTAATGGGAATAGTCCTGCCCGAACTGCTAAACCAGGTCTTCCCTGGACCAGAATCAAGCATCCTGGGACCGGTTTCAGAATAATGCCCCTCATCAGTCAGGCTAGCTTGAATCCAGTGGCAAAATGAGCAAGGGACCCACGTCTGGGCATACCCAACTGATTTAGGGCGAACAAAGCAAACAGAAGGGGATGATAGACGGAGTGCTGAAACTCACCCCTAGTCACAAATCTGAGTTTAATCCATCATCGCTCCTTAGCTCACTTCGCCACCCCAGGTCAGAACCAAATGCAAATCAGTCTTGACCATATGCCTCATTGGAACAGTCCAACTGAAACTGCCAAGCCAGGTCTTCCCTGGACCAGAAACAAGCATACTTGGACCGGGTTTGTGATAACTCCCCTCATCAGCCAGGCTAGCTTGAATCCAGTGGCAAGGTGAGCAAGTGACCCACACCTGGGCATACACTGCCAACTTAGGATAAACAAAAATAAAAACACAAGGAAAAGATGGACAGAGCTCTTTTCAGACACTCATCCCCCAGTCACAGATCTGGGTTTAATCCATCATCAATTTTTAGCTCACTTCACCACCCCAGATCACACCCAGCCAGATGTAAATCAGTCTTGACCCTGTTCCTCGTGGGAACAGTCCAGCCCGAACTGCCAAACCAGGTCTTCGCTGGACCAGAAACAAGAACCTGGGACTGGTTTCAGGGTGACGCCCCTCATCAGCCAGGTTAACTTGAATCCAGTGGCAAAGTGAGCAAGGGACCTACTTATGAGCATTCCCTGCTAACTTAGGGCGAGCAAAGCAAACACAAGGAGATGATGGACGGAGTGTTGAAACTTTTCAAGCTCTCACCGCCAGTCACAGATCTGGGTTTAATCCATCATCGTTCTTTAGCTCACTTTGCCATCCCAGTTCAGACCAAGCCATATGCACATTAGTCTTGATCCTGTTCTTCATTAGCACATTCCAGCTCAAACTGCCAAGCCGGGTCTACCCTGGACCTGGGAACAAGCATCCAGGGACTGGTTTTGGCGTAACACCCCTCATCAGCCAAGTTGACTTGAATCCAGTGGCAAAGTGAGCAAAACACTCATGTCTGGGCATACTCTTCCAATTTAGGACAAACAAAGCAAACAAAAAGGAGAAGAAGTACGGAGCTCTGAGACTTTTCAGACATTCACCGCAATTCACAGATCTGGTTTAATCCATCATCGTTCTTTAGCTCACTTCACCACCCCAGTTCAGACCTGGCCATATGCAAATCCGTCTTGACCCTCTTACTCATGGGAACAGTCCAGCCTGAACTGCCAAGCCAGGTCTTCCCTGGACAGGAAATAAGAATCTGGGACCAATTTCGGGGTATCACCCCTCATTAGCCAGGTTGAATCCAGTGGCAAAGTGAGCAAGGTACCCAATGTCTTGGCAAACCCTGCCAATTTAGGGCGAACAAAGCAAACACAAGGAGCTGATGGACAGAGCACTGAAACTTTTCAGACACTCACCCCCAGTCACAGATCTGTGTTTAAACCATCACCATTCTTTAGCTCACTTCACCGCACCTGTTCAGACCCATCCATATGCAAATCAGTCTTGACCCTGTTCTTCATGATCTCTCGACTTTCATTATTCCTGGACAGCAGATAGTACATATTTCTGTTTCTTTTTAAATAGATTAACTTTTTTTAAAGAGACAATTTATAGTGCTGCATGCTTTTTTCGCTCTTTGTTTGAATCACAGTGTAACGACTCAATACTATGTCCAATGCCAGTTAATTGAAAAAATTGGGGACAATTATATGTGACAAAAACTATTGAAGATTTACTCGCAGTCACTCTGTCCAGATAACACCTCTACACAAGGTGAGATGTAACCTGTGATTTTTATATAAAGTAGGACTGTAAATTTATTAAACAGGGTCCTTACAAGATTTTGTTGTTTTGACAGGTATACAAGCTTGAGTTTGGTGCACGATACCACCCTGATTCGAGACTACTCTATCATGCCGCAAAATTGAAATAACTGGACCTAATTTGGATATAAATAGATCTGAAAGTGATTCGTAAGTTTGATAACCTTTATCAATTTTTAAGTAAGTTTTATGAGAGGATGTTTGACACCTAAAAGTAATAATTCACACTTGGGGGGCCACTAGGATGGTGGGCGGACTTTCGTCCACCCACCACGCTAGCGGTGGTGGGACCGACCGCCACCGCCGCACCGGCGATTAGGATGCCACCGCCACCGTGGCATCCTCCATTACCAGCATTGTGGTCGGCGGTGCTCACAGCACCACCCACCACAATGCTGGGAATGCACTGTGTGCATTGTCATGCACAAGGTGACAGGTACCGTGAAGTGCCTGCCACCATGTCCATGCAAGGGGGGGTACCATAGGTATCTCCCATGTGCACCCCCCATGTGGAGAAGTGTGGCTCACTGGTTAGAGGAGGCAGAACCTGAAGCAGAGGTCAGACCCGGGACCAGGGTTCAATTCCCGACGCGGCAGGGTCTTGAGCCCAAATGTCCATGGACTCGATAATTCTCGCTTCGGTGCCGACTCGAATCACGGGTTCACACTCTGCAACTCTGGGCAATAGCTTGCTTAATCTCCACTACGGCCCCCCCGTGGCGGGATGCCTGGCTTTCACCTTGGGGATGCCCAGTAGGGGTTATCTCACAGGGAAAAGCCAGGACGGGTTCCCAAAGCAAGCGCCTTGAGACCTATAAGGCGCTATATAAGAACATTTGACATTGACATTCCCCAGATTCCCTGGGGGCTGATACGGGCCCAATGTAAAAGACCACATGCCTATCCATGGCAGCATTGCCTCAACAGAAAGGCAAATCCCTGCATGCATCCTGATATGGATGGTGATGTCTAACAGACACCGCCACCATATTAAAAACTTGTCCACCCGGTCGATGAGTCGACTGGGCGTAAAACTGGTGGACGGTCTTTCCATAGTAATATGGCAGGGGAAATGGCATGTGGGCGGGAGAGAATGTCGGGTGGATCGCCACTGCCATGTGGGCGGTGGCGATCCGCCCGACATTCTAATGGGCCCCTAAGTATTTCTTTGTTAGATAACATCAAGATGTTAATTCTTTTTCTAGATTCCCATTAATTCATCATTAATTAGTAAGACAATAGGATCTTCCCGAGGGTGGATAAGAGATCACCCCATCTTACGGTCCGCAAGGAAAGAGATGGATCACATATAGCTTCCTGTTCTGGTCAAGAAAGGAAAGTCTGTTTTAATAAAGGTAAGTTTTTGGGTTATCAAGATATTAGAACACTAACAGACCCTCATTTCTTAGCATGAGACTATAGAGCATTCAGGTATCTCCTGTGAGTCAGTTCTGGCATAGATACCAGATTATTTTTATAAATCGGTAGTACTGACCCAATGGGTATTTTATTTCTTGGTTTTAAGTATTGTTTTTATAGCAAAATATTGGTCTTTTCACGTGAAAAAATGAGTGAACATTTAGCTGATTTTGTGCCAAGGTCAACAAATTCTGGGCTAAAGTCTTCAACTTCATAAATAAAACACTAGTTTGTACAATCAAACCAGAATTTGCCTCCTAGTAACTGCATTCCTAACCAATGAGCTAGACTCAAGACAAGACAGGGACCTGGTAGATCTACTAATCACAGCGGCAGTAAAAACAGTCCTAGCCAAATGGAAGGACACTACAAAGGCAATGTTCAAGAGCTGGCTCAACTGGGTCACATACCTAATGGGGGCAGACACAATCACCCTCCAACACTCACCCTGGAAGCAACCACACAGGGACCTGTGGGAGACCCTGGGCAAATTCCTGGACTCTTATGACCCGCCATAAAGAAGAACAACCCTAAGCCAACAGCCTGAGTCCTGCATGCCCCCATTGTAGGGAGCCGTGGCAAAAGCAAGAATAACAACCTTCTTGTTTTTTTTTCTTATCACTTTCTCCTTGCCTCTTTCCTTTCCTCTTCATACCTCCGCCCCACCCTATGAGGGGACAGTTGGATAAGGGGATCAGCCTAGCATGTGTATACATCTGTAAAGTAGAGCTACATGACCCAAAAAGCCTGGTCAGAAACCCTGGAATGAGTTATCCATTAAACATGTATGCTATATGTCTTATGTGTATGTGTAAAAAACAATAAAAATCTACTGAAATAAAAAAGAAATGATGTTTGAGTATGAAAAGTCATTGCAAAACTTTTTGATATGTCCTTGGTTTTGCTTTATAGTGATAATGTTTCAATGTTTATCATCTGTCCTGAAGAAGGTGATGAAAATGTGATTTTTCACTGAAACACCGCCTCAACAGATTTTGGTATAGGGAGCTCCAAAAGAGTTTTTCCAAGCACAACATTTTTTTTTTATTGTAGGAATTTTGTTAGCAATATTGATTGTTATGCTTCTTAATATAAATTGATTGGTAGGATAATCTATGTATTAGGTGATTTGGAATATTCATCTTGTGTATAAAATCCAAATCACTTGCACTAGTAATTTATGGAATCTGTTCTTTGTATTAAATGCAATTATGAAACGTATTTATTGGTTTTAATGTAACAATCAAATGTTTTAACTGTGGTGAAAAAATGTATTACTCATATATATATATATGTTCTTATATTTAATGGTTCTAGCGTGATTAATGGCTTTGCAGTGTTATTAAAGAGAAATATTTTATGTTCACTTCTTTTTTCTTGTTTTCTTGTTTCTCTATAATAGATATAATATAATAGGGGGTCCTGGCTACTACTGTTTTACAAAAAATACTCTCTAATATTAGATATCTTTTATTTTGGCACCACACCATAAAAAGTTTGCATAAATAAGACCACTAACAAAAATCATCATACATACAAAGTTATTGCATATAGGGAGATACAGATAAAACCATCTTAAAAAGGCAAAATAGTGGATAACCATCATTAATAATACAGTCGATCATGGCATATTGCTGCTATATAATAATTCTGTTTCTTTATAAAATGAGAATGTATCCTCTTGTACAACAAACAGTCTAAAAAGAGAAGATATCATGTTATAGATATAAACCACATTCATATGTCAATCTAAAAAACAGTTCATAAAGATATTGCACCAATCAATATCCTGAGTGTAAAAAAGGAGAAGGCAGACTCTAGACAGCCTATTTGAGTTTTGCTCGGCAGTTTAGCTATGATAATTAGGTTTTATCTATGGCCTTCTTTCTTAGTTTCCACGCACAATGCAGATACCGAGATATTGCAAATGCTAGTTGTTCACTAGTGTCACTCTTGAAGAGTCTCATGGCTTCCCGATAGTGTCTCAGGTCCAAGAGTTTACATACAGCTATGAGCCATTACTTTTTGGGCGAACCAATATGAAGGGCAGAAAAACATAAAGTGGACCTCTGATTCTTTGATATTAAAGCAGGTAGGACAAAATGTAGATGAAGAAGGCACAATGGTCCATGCCCAAGTATGAATTCTCAGGTGTAGAAACCAACATCTGAACTGAACATATAGGCGTTTGGATTGGAAAGGGTACATTCTAGCCATATAGGGTTCAAAGCTTGGGAGACACTTATGATTCGGGAACTGGCCTGTCAGGGTACTATCCAGGTATGTTTCCCATGTTTGGATAAAAACTGCCTCCCAATATAGATGTTTTTCTTTTTGTGCATCACCCTAAACGATCGACTCAGGGGATGTCCATAGTTCATCCATGCCTATTGTATGTGATGTTTCTTTAATATGTTCCAGCCATGGAGTGCACAGTGACCTATCAACACCAATAAGGTCTCTAACGCAGTCTCTATTGGCTCCTAATTCTTGTGTAGACTACAATCTAATCCAATATAGCAATAGGTTTTATTAGGACTGTTAGGTGTATGGGACTAAGTGCTAGGTCTAGTTGTAATGGGGTGGTGGGCGCGCTTGGGGGAAGTTTAAATAGGCTTTTAATAAACGTATTTTCAATCATAGGGGCCGTCCGCCACCATAGAGTAGGAGGGAACCTTCGCATTGCCTGCGGAGTTCCCTCCTGTGCAATTAGGATGTGACCGCCACCCTGGCGGTCACATCCTCTATTTTTACCATTGCAGCGGGTGCGGCTTCAAGCTGCACCCGCCGCAATGGTAAAAAATGCATACATTGCATTTGTATGCAGAAAGCGGCAGGCACCGTGCGGTGCCTGCCGATTGCTGCATACAAATGCAGGGGGGTACCATAGGTACCCCCCATGTGCATCCCCCACCCCCCCTTCACCAAGGGGGCCCGCAACGGGCCCCCGAAGTCAATGTCCGTATGCTTTTCCACGGCGGAAAAGCCGCCGTGGAAAAGCATATGATTTTCGCCATCCTAATATGGCTGGCAGTGTCTGATAGACACCGCCAGCCATGTTAGAGCTTTTCCGCCGCGGCCGGAAGGAGACCGCGGCGGAAAAGCTGCGGACGGATTTTGAGACCCACCGCCATCCTAATTTGGCGGTGGGTCTTTTGTGCCTCCCCAGCGGTTTTCCCGCATCCTCCGGGCCGGGGGTGGCTTCCGCCGCCCCGGACGATGCGGGAAAACCGTGATCCTAATCGAGCCCTTAGTTAGGGACACTGAAGTAGCATAGCCCAATATCTCTGCTCCAAATATTTCCAATGGTACCACTGCTGCTCTGCTATTGCTCAAGATACCGTAAGAACAGGGGACATGGCACCTCCTGATGTGACCCTGTATTTCCTCACTATTGCAGAGGCTTTCTGATGGAGTATGACTTTCCTCTTTTCCAGCTGCATTCCCCATATTTGGCTGTCGCCTAGCCGCACCCCAAGATAATCGCAATGGGACACTTTTTCTCGAGGAAGTCCCTCAATAAGCATGTTCCCTTGATATTTTTTGTGGGGTTTTATTATCATAATCGTAGACCTGAAAAGATTTAATTCAAGCCCTCCATCCTTGCAAAAACTATCAAAAGCATTCATTTCAGTTTGCAGGCCCATAGGCGTACGAGAAATTCACAAGGTGTCATCTGCAAACATCCGGATAGGGGTAGGGACACCAGCTAGTTTAGGGGCATCATTCATGCATTCCTTCAGCTTCCACGCTACGCCAATATTATATAAACTAAAAAGTGATGGAGGGAGGACACACCCTTGTCTGACTCCTTGCTTGATCTGTATCCTTTCTGTCAGATTGCCTACGTTGTTCCATCTAAACCTTGCATAGGTGGTAGCCTGAAGCTCTATCAGTATTCCTAGTAGCGCTGGGGGGGGATACCATATCCTTCCAATACTTCCCACAGGGTTTTTCTTGGCACCGGGTCGAATGCCGCTCTCAGGTCGATGAAAACGACATATAGATGGTCACGCTTCAAGGTGAAGTATTTCCATGTTATCACTTTGAAGCGGTGGACCTGGTCCAGTGTGCTGACCTTTGTTGTAAACCCTGCTTGCACCTCATCAAGGATGTTATTATGTTCGATCCATTCGTTCAATTTACAGAGGATCTGTCTGCAAAATATTTTTTGTGTATTCTCTAGAAGGCTTATGGGTCTGTAGTTGGAGGGGTTTGTTCTGTCACCTTCTTTATAAACAGGTTTTATGACGGCACTGTGCTATGTTGGAAAAATGTAATTGCATTTTAATATACTATTGAATAGGACATTCAAATATGGACACCAGATGTCAGGTTGGGAAAAGAAAAGTTCACCAAAGACACCATCCATTCCTGGGGCCTTGTCCTTTTTTTGTTAGTTTCACTGCTTGGAAAGTTCCTGATAGAGTAAAGGTGAGTTGGGCTTCACCTATAGCAGTCTTTTCCGTCTCATACTACATTGGGGAATGGCCATAAGCTCCGTCTGGGAAGGCCTTATTACATTACTTTGTGAATGTGTGCCACTATACAGGCTGCTGAAGTGAGTGACCCAGGTTTCAGGTTTAATTACTGGGTCTAGATTGTTACCACTGGCCTGATTGACTGATAACAATATACAGAAGCTTTTAAGGTCTCCCTTCTCTAGTATTTCAGCAATGGGCAACCATGGTTTATCCTCCCATTCCCTTTTTGCTTTAAGTAGCAGAGTTTTATAACTGTGCCTAGCCTTGATAATATCTAGCCTTGATCCCTTTTTGACAGCTAAGTGAGATTTCCCTAGGCGGCAAGTTTTATTAAAACCAGGATGGCGTTTTTCTGTTAGCTGCTCCTCTTCTCTGTTCACTCATAAAGCATGGCCTTAGTTCTTCCATGAGTTCACAATGTATAACAACAAAGTTAGTATTCTGGACATTAGCAAGGTCTATCTGGGAACCGTTTATGCACAAAAAGTTTATAAATATATATATATATATATATATATATATATGGCGTAGATTGTCACACCGAACCGCAAAAAGTCCAATATTAGCAACAATATATATATATATAGTCATTTTCTTTAGGTCCATTAGCAGGTCTGCCCATTTAACATTTCTAAGATTGTTTGTAGTATACAACGATTTCCATCTTTCCATCTTTAAAAGGGATCATCAAAAGGGTTGCACTTAATACTTGGTGGTCACTATCTGGTCGAGGGACAACCTGCTTATCAATTAAATCAGGCCATAACTCATTGTCCAGCAATTTATAATCAATCCTAGAGGTGCTAGGGCCTCTTTTAAAAGTGGAACTGGATGGGCAATCACATTCCATGTTGCCATTAACAATTCTCAACCCATGAGATATAGTACAATTTAATAATTGGGCACACACTGTGGATATTTTAGTTGCCTTTTTATACTCTTTCTTCTTACTTTTCTCATTCAGGGATGCCTTATATAACTTCATTGTATATTTCACAGAGTTAATCCAATCTAAAGTAGTCAGAGGGACATTTTTGATCCAATATTTACAAATTTCCTCCGAACAAGTAAGACGAAATGAAACATAATTTTTTTTTCTATGGATATAGATTCATGAATTACCATAACCCCAAAAAATACCAGCATTACACTTACCTGAAGGTCCACCCCAAGTATGGCTGAAATATTATTACTTACATTGGGACAGAAATGTTGTAACATTGGGCAGCCCATAAACATAAGCACATCATCTGCCTTTTCTTGGAAACATTTAGGGCATTTTGGGGTGGCACCCTTACTGAATTAGGAGAGCCTTAGAGGAGACCAATACACTCTATGCAGACAAAAGATGTAATTTCGCCTTAGGCTTGCAGCTTGGACTGTGGAATACAAAGTGTTACATGATACTTGCCATAATTCTTCTAGATGGATCCCATGCAAGCTCTATCCCCACAGCTCCAGTGGAAGGTCAAAGTCACCCTCCGCAAGATCGATCAGGAGCCAATATAGATTTCCCACCTCTTTTCGTTGCCTTCTTATACTCTTGTTGGGGAGACATTTCTGCGGGAATACACCCAGCATTTGTCAGGATATTGGTGTTGCTGTCTCCAACTACAATTGTTAACTTGTTAGGGTGGTACTGACTCATCAGTTCTTCAAGTCTAATTACAGTCAGGGATTGTGCATTTGGGGAACTGATCTAATATATATGTTCACCAGGGTTATCTATCTAGTACCTGTTTGGGTGGTGACTTTAATTTACATGGCCAATAGATCTCTAAAGTTAGTGGGGATCGTTTTTACCTCAGGAAATAAGTCCAGGCTTAGTCAGATCAGGAGACCTCCAGATGGGCGTCCAGCTGGGGAGGGAGCTGCATTTTCAGTAAATGTCAGGAAACCAGGGAGAAGTACTGGATTACTGGCCCACACTTCATTCCATGATAACAATCTTAAACAATCACATTCTATCAGGCCTTGGCAACAAATGTTTGGCTGTATGCAACCTCCCAGCAATAATGTGTGATTCTTGATATTATTGCTGTAATCAGTTCCCTCCGGACTGCCAATGCCACACGTCATAGGGGGTATGTTAGAAAAGGGCTCTTCGATAGGAGGAGACTGGTATCCTTCTAAAAGGAAGTCGGAACTGGCGTTATTAAGTCAATCTATATATGAGGAGAAGCGTGGCTCAGTGGTTAGAGGCGGCAGACCCGGAAGCTGAGATCGACCGTGGACCAGGGTTCGATTCCCCGCCTCGGCGGGTCTCGGGCTCAAAAATTCCACAGACTCGACAATTCTCGCTCTGGTGCCTACTCAACTTATGGGGTCACACTCTGCGACTCTGGGCAATCGCTTGCTTAATCTCCACTATGGCCCCTCGCGGCGGGATGCCTGGATTTCACCTTGTGGACACCCTGCCGGGGTTTTTCACAGGGGAATACCAGGACGGGTTCCCTAAGCAAGCGCCAGGATGCTTACGGGCAGCTGTGCGCTTTACAATTCCAGCACATTTACCATTTACATTTGAGGTGTTGGAAGCGCTACATACTTTCCTTGGGTTTGTCTCACCCCTCCTAGGCGGAGATTTGTACTTTCTTTAATCCCTTAGATCTGACCTAAATTCTTGGGGCTGTAGTTTCAGTCGTATTTGGGTGTCATAATCTGGTCTGATACACAAAGAAGGGACAAGGGGGCTTTTGAGAGTTTCCAGCATAAATGCCACCGAGCAAGTATAAAGAAAAAGGTTCTGCTGTTCCTTTGGGATGAGAGTCAAACGAAGGGAATCTAAGCCAACCCGACCAGAGTGGTTAAAAGTTGGGAATCCATGTATTGGATTATAATGCCCTCACACACCCAGTAGGGTGTCATGCTTCATCATTAGGCTGCTCCTCGTCAGGTTGGCAGTGTAATACCTGACGGGCTCCCTATAGTAGGGGCACTTTAGCTGAGAACTTTTTCCAACAGCCATAAGGCGAAGTGGGGGTGAGGGGCCAAGTGTGTGTAGATGAATGTTTTGAGTGAATATAAAATAGGGTTGGGAGTACCAGCGAAAACAACTTTAATCAATGGGTCCCCTACCCTAAGTAAAAGTAATTATTAAGGCGCTAGGCTAAGCTTTATGTCTTAGGTTCAAGCGTTCTTATTGGTGACAGGTCAACATGTTTCTCGCCAAGTGTATAGTCTACGGGCGATTCATCAGGACCAGAAAATAAATCTATCTACAACTCAAAAACCTAACATGGTGATGTGGATGCATACTCACATCAACCATACAACTAACTAGTTGAGTAACTGTTAGTACTGGAACTACCTGTGAAGGGAGAAAATGTGACACTGGTTAGATCAATACAATTTCAAATGTGTGTATTTTCTCGTTTCCCTTGTGAAACTGACTCTTTAAATTCAGTGGTGAACATGAATTAAAATCAAATAAAAATAAATTAAAATGGTGCCACACAGTGAGTGCACAAGGTGAACTAGCGTGAACTTCAGCCCTTGTGGCACAAAACAAAGTGGCAGAGAAACTCTGGGTACTCAACCAATGATTAGGACTAACCAGGCTTCAACAGTACCCCATAGGTCATACACAAGTGTTCCTCATGCACTGGGGCGAGTGAGTAGGGAAAAATGAATAAATATTCGCATTAGTCACACGTATATTGCACGTACTGTGCAGTAATGACCATTCTTCTTAGCATAACCGACATACTCATCATCATACAGCCATTTCAGTGAGTTAGCTTTGACTAATACCGCTCCTCTCAAAATGCTCTCAAACAATATACACTTATCGTAGTATGGGAGCAAGTTAGATTAGCATGGGTCAAACTCCTGCTTCTGAAATGTGCTTGTGAAGTTGGCAGGGTATGCCAAGACGTGGGTCCCTTGCTCACTTTGCCACTGGATTCAAGCTAGCCTGGCTGATGAAGGGTGTTACCCAGAAACCGGTCCCAGGATGCTTGTCTCCGGTTCAGGGAAGACCTGGCTTGGCATTTTGGGCTGTACTGTTCCCATGAGGCACAGGGTCAAGGCTGATTTGCATATAGCTGGGTCTGTACTGAGATGGCAAAGTGAGCTAAAGAATGATGATGGATTCAACCCAGATCTGTGACTGGGGGTGAGTGTCTGAAAAGTTTCAGTGCGCCGTGTGTCATCTCCTTGTGTTAATGCACATTAGGGAACATTTGATCAATGCACAGGTGTTTGCTTCTTCACTGGCATAAAATGCCTTAAATGTTCTCGGCAAAAAAAATTGCAATGTAGTGCAAGAGCATGTTATTGAGGCTTGCTTTACCAGTTTATTTTAGTAGCATTTTATTGAACATTACACTGTTTACATTTGAATTGATAAGTGAGGTGCTGATAAAAATAAGTCCTTCGCATCACAGCTGTTACAACATATCGTCCAAATCAGTCAAATCAGCCCATGCCTCTGTGGGCAAAACAAATGGGCTTTGTTCTCAGTAGAATTGTTAGCGAATGTAATTTGCAACTTAATTTTATTTGCCAAAGTTGTTTTCCTTCCTTGTTTCTGCTTACTTTGACGTGTGTTTAAAGCGCACTCCAGCTGCTTGATAAATCTATGTTGCCAGCTCAAACATAATTTTAACATCTGCAGAAACGCCATCGGTATTGACACAGGAGGTTGTGCCACACTAAAGCGATAGGTACTTCTGAGTAATCAGAAGTCAAGCCCTCACACTTATCTTTGGCACTTCATCACTATGAATGACAGAGCTCACACGTTTCCCTGGTTCCTGTGTGAGTAGCTCAGGCAGCACAGCTTTTGTCTGTGTATTCTGGAGCCAGCAGTCCTCTTGGTTACATTTTAAAACTCTACTAGTCCCAGAATACAAAGAACAAAACTAGACTGGCCCAGCTACTCATGCGTGCGCCCTTGAAACTTGAGACCTCTAGAATTTGTGCTGGCCCTAGTGCATTGGCGGCTCCTCCGCTATGGCGGAGGAGCATCGCCCACCACAGCAGTGCCAACTTTAGACATAAAATTATATTAACTGTTAATATAATTTTATGGTTTGTGTCCGTCTGTGTTGCGGTTGGACGGTGCTGCTCTGCTCTGGGACCTGCTTATTGCCCACTCCTAAGTGGGCAATGACAGTTTGGTCAGCCCTCTCGGACGCCCAGAACAGTCATGCACACTTCCCTGCATTGCAGCCTGTATGGAGAACATGAACACCCCTCCAACCCCTGGCTGAGCACCATGTCACAACCAGGGCCGGACTGACTACCAGGCGTTTTGGAATTCTGCCGAGCTGGGGGCTGATTTCACTGTGGTGGGGGCTGATTTCGTTCATGGAGACCTGCGTGTACTGCGAAATAATTAAAGCAAAACAAATTTTGTTCAGTACACGCAGGCCCCCATCAACTAAATCAGCCCCCATCTCAGCAGCATTCCAAAACGCCCGGTAGCCAGTCCGGCCATGGTCACAGCACTCAGACAAATTACAACGCTACATTTTAGCATTGTTATTGGCTTAGGGGAGGGAGCCTGGCTGCCTGCCTCCTGTTCTTGTAGGTGAACGCAGGAGAGCAGGAGCAGAGAAGCGGAATTGGCCTCAAGGTAAGTTTATTTATTTTTTTGTCTCCCCCCGCGACCTCATGCAACTCCTCCGGCGACAGCCCCGTCACCCGCAAGCCACACCAACCGCCACTGCCCGAGCGTTGCATTTACTTGAGGGAGACCTAGATGAGTTGTGAGCTCGCGCGGGGCTCTGTCCATCTTTCATGCCATCAATTTTCTGTCTCACCTACAAACAGCCTCTGCTGTAGTCCTTTTGTATCCAATATACACTTTAAAAGTCGGCTTTTGGTCCACCCCTCGTTCATGATACAATGGCTTTCTTGTCCATCTTAGTTCTCTGCTCTTGAGTTGATGACTTTTTGTCTCTATTCTTGAGTTTGACACGCCTAGTTAACATTTCAGTCTCACTGTGTCTTGATTATCGTTCCATTACTCACATAAGGGCCTTGTATTTTGGTGCTTGAGGGACCAGCTTCTCTCTCCATGCGCTCCCTGCTGACTACTTTGCCACTTCTGCTTGTACTATTTAAAAAATATGGGCCTAGATGTATCAAGATTCCATTTTGCGAATCTTAAATAGCGATTTTTAGCGAATCGCTATTTAGAATTCGCAAAATGGAATGTATGTAAAAAATCGCTTTTTTTTAGAGAATCCTTATTATTCCTTATTTGCGAATTCGCATTTTGCGAATTCGCAAATAAGGAATAATTTCCCATGCATTCCTATGGTCCAGGAGGCCCATAGGAATGATTGTTAAGTAATTCTCAAATTGCGAATTCGCAATTTGCTAATCGCAATTTGAGAATTATTTCAAGGGTGCAGGGGTGTCTCATGGACACCCTGCTGCACCCCTGAAACTTACATGTGTGTGCATATGGCACACATACATGCCCTATGTGCATGTATGTGTGTCACATGCCACCTTCAAAATTGTCATATTTTGGTTTTTGAAAGGATATCGCAAATTAACACAAACCTCAAATTGGTGTTAATTTGCGATTCCTTAACCTGAATTCGCAATGTAAAAATGTTTCATACATGGCATTTAAGGAATCGCAAAATAGCGATTCCTTAAATGCTTATGCAAAATAAGGAATCGCAATTTTTTGCGATTCCTTATTTTGCTAATTTCTCATACATCCCAAAAGATGCAAAATGTCCGTTTGCGATTCGTTAAGGCCGAAATTCTGCGAATTTCGGCCTTAACGAATCGCAAAAAGCTTGATACATCTAGGCCATGATCTCTCCAAGTGCCTACATGCCCTGCCAGCATTCCATCTGCCGCTAATATAGTTTAAACCATTGCAGGCTGGCTGCCCATGCGTTCGTTCACATGGCTGTCTTGGGCTGTCTTGGTATACGTCTGGGAATGGTTTTCATAAAAAAGAAAAAGTATTTAAAGATGGTCGTCGTGCATGCACACACATACATAGGTAGTCATCTTAATGGTTTTGGCCATAGACATGGTAAAAACCAAAACAAGCATGGGCAAAGCCAGTAGATTGCATCCTGGTGCCAAAGGCAAGATTATTGACTTTGCACATGCTTGGGTTTGTTAGCCTCAAGATTATCCAGGTCTATTTCTTTTATTATGTTTTTTTCTCCAGGAATAAAGTAGACATCGTAGCAAGCGGATCTCCTCAAATTCTCAAATACCTGCTCTGTCAGCAATATATTCACAATATGATGCATGCAGGGCCACTGGAATTGCAAGGCAGTGGGTGACCAAATTATTTATTTGGGTTGACTAAAATATAAAACAAAAAGCAAAGTATATGCCATAATGAGCACATTCTATGGCACTATTTTTTCTCTACTGCTATCTGGGTACGTTTTACCTGTTTAGAACAAATTTGACACCATATTTCAGCTGCCAGCTACAGAAAGGCGAATCTGCAAATGATTTGACAATTTATGACACCATGTATGCCCAATTTTGTAGTACCTTTTGCTCTCTTTGACCTTCGTACTATTTTGTGTTGTTATCTGCTACTGACGGATTATGTGGCATTGATAGTAAATCCATAATGATATGGAAAGCTCAGTAACCATAAAATTGCATAATTCCTCTGTTCCCTGCTATTTGTGAAGCTAACAGCATGTGAATAGCAGGTTTGCATTGTTATAGGGCTCTAGGTATACATGCGAACATTTAGTAACAAATAAGACAGAAATTTAGAAAAATAATAACGGTAATGTTGTTTTACCGTTAAGTTACATAGAAGTGGAAGACGTCTTAGGCAAGAGACAGCTGAAACTAGGCATTTTTTTTCCTTAAAAATCACGGGCCATATTTACTAAGCCCTTGAGTTGCCATTGGTCACGCAAGGCGACAAAGGTCAATGCAGGTCCTTAAGTCAGATTTACTAATCCATACAGAGTCAACACATCATTCAACATGAAAGAATATGAAGAAAAATAAGACTGCACCACATATGAGCCCACCATATGTTTCAGTAGATGGGCACATGCTCAGAAACCAGACACATGCTTTAAATCATGAAAATAGTCCCAATATCACAGAACATGGCTGGGCTTCCATACAACACCTTTACATTCAATGTATATTATGAAGGAAAAGGCATTTACTCTATAAATACTCACCTTCCAGGGGCATTTCTGACACTAGGGAGTCTAGTTTAAATGTACAACTTTTCTTTGTATGTCATTTTACCGCTACAACTTTTTAAATATCATTGTTTCCGAAACCCATGATAGTTATACTTAATAAACACATATGAAAAAAAATGACAGCAAAATAGTACCTCTGGTTTTTCAGATGGCAAATATCTTTCAGGTTCCACAAGCCTTGTTATCTGAATACCAACCCTATTATACTAAGAAGTGGCAGGAGACTCAAATTCAGTTCTTTAATTCAGAGTGGGGAGCTCTCCTTGTCTAGCCTCTGTTTAAAGTGCCTGATATCTTGTGTTAGACTAACAATTCCAGAGTTCTGCTTGCCACAATCTGTACATCAGACCGAGGCCTGACACACAGGTGCCATACATAGAGGATTAAAATGTATTTCACCAAGGCACCTCACTGTCAAATTCCCCTTGAGAGTCTAAGTTAGAGTACACATCAACTGCCTCCTGGTATAACCCTTCTACCCACTTTGATGCAAAACCGAGCAGCAGCACCTTTCTCCAATACTGCACGTTCGTGGTGCTTAAGCCAAGGACTGCTCATTTCTTAGTGCTTTCAGCTGGAGCATACTGCATCACACCACACAAGTACCTAAACAAGATTAGCTGAGAAATCTTTCCTTGACATGTAGTATGTGACTCCTCCGGTCCCGGTAAAGAACACTGCACACGGTCAATGTCTCTGTGACATGCTCTTCCTTGAACATGAGAGAATGTATCTTAAAACGGATGAAGTACCACTCAATTTCCCAACCATCAGTCAGTTCTCATCTCTAAGCATTGGAAATGGATAAAATATCCCACTTGGGCCCCAAAACTCCTCATGCCGACACGGCTTCTGTGTGCTGCTTCTCCCGGTACACCATTACAATGCTAGTAATTCAGCCCTTCGCTTGTTGCAGCTGTTTTTCAGTAAGTCTACTCAGGGCTACCTGATGCTGTGATAGAGCAAGATTTCGCATATTTCGCGACTTGCTTGAGTCATGAACCTCGAATCTGTTATAACCCGGTAATCCAATTTGTATGTTGTACTAATTTTCCTTCACTTTTGAATGCGCGTGTATCTTAGTGATGCTTGCCTATGTGTTTTACTAATATGATTAATCTGTGTCTTTAAAATGGCCGCCGTTTAGAATATTGCTTCTGCGCATGCGTTAGTCACACTCACGTGACGTGACGTAGTTGTAATTCTGGAGGGAAAGGGTGCGCATGCGTAATAGCCACAAGAGGGCTGCTTGTGTAATAATGTGGTGAAGCTTGTGCAGATGCTCTCGTGTTATTGTGTATTGCACTAAAATATAACCGCATAGTATATTTTTATAGTGATAAATCATAAGTACACAATCATGTTATGTAGTTTATTCATTTATTTCTACGTTTTAATTTGTTTTCGCTTACTTTCCATGTATCCTCGGTATGGAGGGGTGATGGGGTGCTTGGGAGTCCATTTTGGAGTGCAGTACTGCGCAGGACCAGAAGTAGCGAGGTGGCATTGACACAGCGCCAAGAGAAAGTTGCTGCCAAGACGTGCCTGGGAAGATGCACCTCCACCCAGCCAGAGAAACTGAAATGTGTTACATTATTAACAATGTATTTCTTCCTATTGTATTCAGTGCGAATTCTCATGGGAACCCCAATCTTGCTAGGCGGTACCCAAGAATGTAAATTTAGGCTTACAGTAGTCTGTTCTGATTGGTGAGTTAAACCTAGCCTACTTTGGGACCAATCGAAATTGGGGATTCTGACACTTTGCAACATTTGGGGGTGGTACACTGACCCGAAACCAGTATAACTAGCCTAGGTTTAGCTATAGAATTTGTCCGACTTGTCCGAATAGCTGACCTGTCACTGACCCATCGCACTCAATAGGTGACTTGCTACAGAAGTGCTGTGGAGCACTCTGTCCGAATTTGACCATAGACTTCAAAGGTTTTACTAAACCTTAAGTGCTGGCGAAGCACTTTGCTGAGGAGTTCGCAAACCCAATCGAGGTTCTGACTGATAGCTGCAGAGAGGGTGGAGCGCAGGCGTTGCTTCCAAACTGCGGGTGCTGGTCGTTTCCTGGGGGTCCTGTCCTGATCCTAATCGGGGTATCCTGTCCTGTCCTGGGGTGTCCATTCTGCACCTGCTGTCCTATTGAGGGTTATCCTTCCTTGAGGGTTTTCCTGTCCTTGACTGACCCGTGGCCAGGGTTGGTTTTCACACCAGTCTAGGTAATTATAAGAGCGAAACTCTAAACTGCACCTTTCTATTTTTCTGTCTTTGCTTCAATAAAGACATACTTTGCATTCGTAAAGATTTTTCCATGCTTTCCGCATATCTACTATATGAAAAATTCATTTGCATTATTTCTATAGCATGTTCCTATGTTTCCCTACCTTTTAGAACACAATTTCTCCATACTGTTTATGAATTAATTGAAGTGGTTTATAATTTTCTAAATCCTGAATTGAAGTAATAATGCTAGACCTATAGCGTGATTCACTTTTCTACCCCTCCATAGGTTGTATAGGGGTTTCCTAGATACTCACTCTTGAAGTACATCCAATATAGTGTAATCTTATATGTGCATAGTTTGCCCATTTATAGATGTCCATTCTTGCGTTACAATTTTACTCTACTTAGCGTGTTCCCTGTCACTCTATTTACAAACTTAAATGATTGCCCTTACACTTTTCTTGTATGGTTTCGTGTTTTCCGTTATCCTGATTATTGACTGCCTTGTAACTATAAGCCTAATGCTCTCAGAAACTGATTTCTAGATAAAATCTTTAAACTTCTCAGTTGTCCGTGGTCATTTTATGAAAATCAAAGTTTATGAAGTTGGGTTTGTATTTTGCCTGCCTTTCTTTACAGCTAGCTCCCTGATCTATCGTGGTCATAGGTACCCGTAACGGTGGATGGTAAGTCGGGTACACTAGAATACAATAGGAAGGAATCAGGGTTACTGGTGGTAGGTTTGTGAGGTCATCCGATTAATGTATATGATAAATTAAATTTTATGGGCCCGAAAACTATATGGTGAAATTATTGGTCGGGGGACCCACGATCTCTATCAGTAATTTTCTGGTAGCAGAGGTAATGGTTAGGGACTAGTTAAAGTCAGGTAGGACTAGTTAAGCTAGATAAGTTGGATGCTGCTAAAAAGGTTTTTTTTTTTTCCCCGTGTTTATGCTGCTATGAAAATCATTCTAGTGAACTGATCACTCACGTGAAATGTTTTTTCTTTGAAAAATTATGAAATGTTTTAAATTGTTTTTTCTATTATTGTACTGATGTATGTATTAACACAATTTGTAAGTTAAGCGTTTTATGTGGTTGAGAATCCCCGGGGGATTGAATAGCGAGTGGTGAAGAGAATTCACTCGTTGTGAGGTCACTGACTCTAAGGAAAGTTGGTGCAGGTTAGGTAGAACTGGAAGCACTAACTAGGGTTTTTTCCGAATGCATGTTTGAATAAATGTTAGCAACGAGATCATTGGCAAAACTTCTAGCGTGATACAACCTATTTAGGGTCACATTGGAAGGAGTAGCAGGTTCGTAGGAGCTTGGGTGATAGCAAAGGGGTTCGCGGGTGAAACTTTAGACTTAGAAAATATCCCAGAAAGTGGATGAGTCTGAGGAAGTAACAGGTTCCCTAATGCTTGAGTGAAGGGTAGGCGGAAGAGATCTATCCGTAGTGTGTGAAAAGTAAATGGAAGTAGTTTACTTGCAGTAAAACAAAATTCTTTTCTGTCTAGACACTTGAGTACAGTGGCGAATGTGTATTCGTTGTTAAATAACCGAGCACTAGCACTTTAGAAAGAAAGAAAGTTTCCGTTACCTTGTGAAGGAGGGAGTCAGTCGCGAAGCTGCTCTGACGTCACTCTGTGCCGCGCTGGGATTGGTAGACGCAGCGGGTGCGTAGCGGAGCTGGAATTGTAAAGGAGGGGTGAGTGCCGAAGCGTGAGAACCTGTCTCGCGAAAGGCCGCGCACCCATTGGTCAAGAATATATAAATTCATGCATTTCATTGTCGCACGAAATTAAGAGACGCACTTGGATTGGGGTGATTTGGTAAACAAAGTCACTTGCAGAAATCGTATGTGGCATTCGTACAGACCGCATACTAGACCTGATCCGTGACATTTAGGGTTTGAGAACGATCAGTGGAAAGGTGTTAAAAACAACATTATGTACGGAAACAAAAGAAAAGTGTCCCTTGTAAATAAAGTAAAGAATTTTTTCAAAAAGGACAAACCGATTAGAACCAGAGAAGGTGTTGTCATCCCGCCACCGAATACTCCCGCATCTTTCATGATGTTCGATAAAGGGTAACACTCGTGTGTATGGTTGGAAAATTGGGTGGAATACACGAAGGATGACGGAGTATTGGCTTTTCCGTTAGAAGGTACATTTAATGGCAGAATTCTATTTAATTTGAGAACCCGAATGAATGATTTACATCCCAGACCTAGACTAACGCAGTATGAAGCACTAGAAGAATGGGAAATTGAAGCTTTTGAAAGGGATAAGCCACGGATGGATAAAGGGTTAACTAAATTTTATCCGAAACTAAAACAAGAGACCCGTGACAAAAAGATGAAACAGTGGAGACAGAATATGATTGTGGAAGGACTGTTTCCAATGATGCCAGTGGGTGGTCCTCCTGCAGGGGAGAAGAAAACAGAAAAGTGCAAACATTGGGTGCCTATTGGAGAGTCGGATGATGAATTGTTAGATGACCTGTTTTTAAGAAGTCCACCTCCTTATAATGAAGGACACCGGCCTTCTAGTTAAGGGGATAATTCTCGAAGACCTCCGCCCCAGGAAGAGGCCAGATCTGCCAGTGTGGGAGGGGGTTGCTTCATGCCTCCCTATACCGAGAGTTTAGGTCCCATGGATGCAAGGGATATTTATCCAAGAATGTCAGCTAGTGGGGACGAAAGATACTCCAGTGAAAGAGACTTTTGCTCTAGATATCCCTACGAAGGTGAGGCAAGACCATCCGGTTCAGGTAACCCGTTCCTAAACCCTCCGTATGAGGAAGAAACAAGATCCCTAGGCACAGGTACTTTGCCCCCTAGACCTAGTTATGGTGAAAGACCCAGAGAGACACCTCCCACTGCCCTGAGTTGTGCCCCAATTTTAACCCCACAAGTATTACATGACAATTCCGTTGAAAGGATATTGGAGGACAGAGAACGAGAAGCACTAGTTAAGCAGAGAACTGAAATAATTCAGAGGATTTCTCAGTTAAATGCAAGTCCTGAGTCTTTAACAATTCCGGTTACTATTGGACCAGTGGTTCCATTGTATGGGGATCGACAGGGAAGTCCGAGAACTCCAGTTATTACCCTAGTTGTAGCCCAACCGAGATCAGAGCCCTTAATTGTAGACGACTTAACAAGTGAATGTGAGTCTGAAGTGTCGCTAATGGATCTGCCCATTAGGGAACCAGGAAAAAGGATGCAGAAAAGACATAATCCTTTCAATACGAGGAAGATTAAAATGGAATCAACTTCGGGTACTAAGAGTGACACGGTAGTAACTCCGGAAGAAATTGAGAGATGGAGTCGAGAATTAGAAAAACAAACTCTTCAGTCGAAACCTCTAGATCTCTACAAACTGAGAGTAGAAATAGAAGAACTTATGGCAGGAAATGTAGGATTAGATCGATTAAATACCTACTCAGAAGAAGAGCTGTTATTCATCTGCAAGAGCCTTACTCGAAATGCCAGGGTACTCCATGAAAAACTAACTGACACTGCAGCTAGTATGGGAATAGATATCTCGAAATCAAAACCTTTGCAAAAACCGTACAGAGCAGATTTCTCAGACAAAGATCTGGAAAACCTGAACATGTCAGGGAAGAAGGCACAGGTCAAAGAGTTATTGACAGTATTACAGAAATGGGGAGATGTGGACAGGTGGAAAGCCAGGTGGGCAAAGAAGAAAGAGGAGGCTAGATCCAAACAAGTGACTCCTCAGTTCGTTCTAAAAGAAGCTGATAAACCCGAACAGTTATGTCCATTGCGTGAAGTGCCAGGTGGAAAATACGTACATGTTCCATGGTCCAGACAGGATATTGTGTCCTTTACAAATGATTTCTCAAAATTACGGGAGAAACCTGTGGACTGGTACAGGCAGGTGGAAAGGTTTGTAAAGGTTCAAAAATGCCTGTGGAAAGATTTGGATGGGTTCTTTGATATCGTGGTTCCGGTAGACTTATGGACCGAGTGTAAAATAGCCATAGCTTGGCCTAGTGAGGAGTACCCGAGGGACTCTAGAACAGGGGAACCCTCTAAAGAAGTGATGAGAAAATATGATCAAGTAATTCAACATTTGAAGCTAAAAGTGCCTGCAAAGGAAACTGATTGGACAAAAATAGATAGAACCACGCAGGAAAGGGACGAGACTGTGCACTCCTTTTATGAAAGACTGTTACAGGTGTTTAAAACATACAGTGGTATAGATAACATCGAGATGAAGGATATGACCCACTTCATTTACAGGTTTGTAAATGGTCTAAGACCCGAAATTTGTCAGTGGATCAAAGATAACAAAATCTGTTGGCAGTCCAAGAAAATAGACGAGGTCCTACGGTATGCAAAATACTGTGAGGACGAGATGGCAGATAAGAAAAAGGCACTCAAGGAAAAGGTGATGTGGGCACAGGTAAAGCTCGCAGAACAACAGGAAAAGCAATTTAGTAAATTGAGTAAAAGTACCCAAAATCAGGGCCCTGGGGGTGGGGGAAAGCCCAAAGTAAAAATGAGTAGAGAAGAAGCTAAAAAGAAATTCCCCTGCCACCAGTGCGGGGAAATTGGACATTGGCGAGACGAGTGTCCGTATTTACAGCATGATAATACCCAAACCCCTGATTTAATTCCACAGACGCAGAATGAAAGACCAAGAAAGACCCAGCAACAGGTAAAAACAATCCAAGTGCCCCGAACGCCAAAACCTAATTTTAAGGGAAAATCACCGCAGGGTGACGACATAGAAATTTGGGGAGGTAATGAGAACAGAAATGCAGCAACTTTGCAGTATTTGTTAAATGACACTTTTCTCTGTGACGACGAGTACTGACGGGGCCTGAGAGGGGAGGACAAGGAGTGTGTACTTGGCGCCTCCTTGCGGGTAGACCAGTCAGGGCCATACATTGAAGGAAAGGTTGATGGAAATGATGTCATCTTTCTGTTGGACACTGGTGCTACCCGTTCTACTGTGAGAACAGTGGACGTTCCAAACCTACCCCTCTCGGGAGAAGCAATCCAGGTAGTAGGTGTATCTAATCAATTGATTAGTACCCCAGTTACTGAGCCCATGGAGATTACAATAGGGAACTTTAAGGAAATGCATAGATTTGTCGTTTGTGACACCAGTCCAGTAAACCTACTGGGACGTGATTTGTTGTGCAAAATGAACTGTGCTATCTTTTGCACACCAAAGGGCGTTGAAATTCAGACCCCAGACGAAGATGGCATCTACAAGTTAATGTTAATCAGACCTGACTCAGAGATTAAACGAATGACTGTACAAGACTTACCCGAAGAACTTCAAAGGACAGTGAAATCAGTTTGTGACACCAGTCCAGTAAACCTACTGGGACGTGATTTGTTGTGCAAAATGAACTGTGCTATCTTTTGCACACCAAAGGGCGTTGAAATTCAGACCCCAGACGAAGATGGCATCTACAAGTTAATGTTAATCAGACCTGACTCAGAGATTAAACGAATGACTGTACAAGACTTACCCGAAGAACTTCAAAGGACAGTGAAATCAGAAGTATGGGACTTTACTGGAAAGGATGTAGGATTAATTTCAAATGTAGATCCCATACAAATAGCCATGAAAGAAAATGCAGTTTACCCCAATACCAAGCCTTACAGAATGAGTGCCGAAGTGAGAGCAGGAGTTGCCATTGAAATACAGAAATTGCTAGAAGCAAATATCATACAAGAAGTGATGAGCAGCCCGTGTAATTCCCCCATAATTGGAATCAAGAAACCTAGTGGCAAGTACAGAGTAGTGCAGGACCTGAGAAAGGTAAACAAGATCGTTGTTGCTTGCTGTCCTATTGTCCCGAACCCCGCAGTAATCCTGTGTCAAATTCCTTGGGATGCTGAGTGGTTCACCGTGATTGACCTATGTCATGCATTCTTTTCGATCCCATTGCATCCAGACAGCAAATTTCTTTTCTCATTTGCTTTCAATAGTCACATGTATGTTTGGAATCGTGTCCCCCAGAGGTACACAGAAAGCCCCTCTATCTTTAATCAGATCCTGAAAAAGTGTCTTGAATCCTTAGTCTTACCTGGGAAGTCTGTTTTGGTACAATATATACATGACCTTTTGGTGGCGTCTAAAAGTCATAGAGATTGTGTGATTGATACCATTGCGTTGCTGAATCACCTAGGTGAGAAGGGTCATAAAGTGGCCCCTGAAAAGTTGCAGTTCTGTTCAAAATCGGTGAAATATCTGGGGCACCAGAAGAAAAAGGCATCAGAAAGGTCACCTCAGAGAGAGTCAGAATAATTCAAAAGATGCAGTTGCCCTGTACTCAGAAAGAGATCCGAATGTTCCTTGGGGTGGTAGGTTACTGCAGGCAATGGATTGTGGGATTTGCAGTCCTGGCAAAGCCTTTCATACATATGACAAAGAAAGGAGCAAAAGACCCAGTAGAATGGGATGATGAAAGCTTAACTGCATTCACTAAATTGCGAGATTGCTTGTGTACAGCCCCTGCTTTAGGGATGCCTGACTATTCCAAGGATTTTGCCCCATTTTGTGACACTCGAGATAATTGTGCATTGTCAGTTCTAACTCAAGAGCATGGCCTGACTAGACGCCCCGTGGCATATTTTTCTGCCACTTTGGATCCAGTGGCTGCTGGATTACCTGGGTGTCTGAAAGCGGTAGCTGCCACTTGCACGAGCTTAGAGCAGAGTGAATCCGTTGTAATGGGACATCCTGTAACTGTGTATGTTCCACATGCAGTTGTAATTTTACTGACTCGAACAAAGACCCAGTATCTCACCCCTAGTCGGCTGACTAAATACGAGAGGATTCTCGTGGGTGTTGCAAATGTAGTTATTACTCGGTGTAATATACTGAACCCAGCCACCTTACTCCCTGACTCAATGGTTGTAGAAGACCAGGGAGAGAACGAGCATGACTACATTGACCTGACAGAATTCAGTACTAAACCCCGCCCAGACATAAAGGAAACACCTTTGCCAGTACATGATGAGGAGTTCTTTGTGGATGGCTCATGTATGAGACACGAACTTGTAGGCCTAAGCGCTGCTTATGCTGTAGTCTCTTTGGACAGCATTAAAGAAGCATCATGTTTATTTGGTGTAAAGTCTGCACAAGTAGCCGAATTAATAGCATTGATAAGAGCTTGCAAATTGGGAAAAGACAAAAAAATAACAGTGTATACTGACAGTCAGTACTGTTATGGGGTTGTGCATGACTTTGGCCAATTATGGCTACAAAGAGAATTCCTGACTTCATCAGGTACCCCCATTCAGAATGGAAGGATTGTACAAAATTTACTGGAAGCAATCCAATTACCAAAAGAATTAGCAGTGGTCAAATGTGTTGCCCATAAAAAAGGCCTTGACGCTGTATCTTTGGGAAATGATTTTGCTGATCAAGTGGCAAAACAGTGTGCTAAAGATTGCATGTCCATAAATATCAAACTGGGAGGGACTGGAAACAGCTGCCAACTTATGGTGTTTGAAGAAGTGCCTACCTGGGATGAAGTGAGAGAGTGGCAGAATGCTGTGCCATCGGGAGAGAAAGAGAAGTGGAGGAAACTTGGTTGTCGACCAAGACGTGAGGATGGTGTCATTGTGGGCCCAAATGGTATGCCTGTGTTACCTAGGCACCTGCTTGCATCTATGGCCAGACTGATACATGGAAATTCACACACTGGTAGGGATGCCATGGTTCTGGTGTTTCAACAGACCTGGTTTAACCCGAAGTTCAGGAAGGTAGCAGAATCACTCTGTCAGAGGTGCTTAACATGTCAACAATTCAACGCTGGAAAAAGAACAGTAGTTGAACTGGGGAAAATTGGAAAATCAGGGGGTCCCTTTGTAAGAATTCAGATTGACTTCATCACCATGCCTCGTTGTGAGGGAAAAAGGTATGTCCTTGTCATTGTCTGCCTGTTTTCAAAATGGGTGGAAGCTTACCCTGCCACACAGAATGATGCCATAACCGTAGCCAAACTGTTACTGAAAGAATTGATACCTAGGTTCGGGGGTTCCAGTCACTATTGGATCAGATAGAGGCGGACTTTTTCAGAATGAGATAATAGCTCAGCTCTGTAGAGCATTTGGAATTACACAAAAACTGCACTGTGCACATCGTCCAGAGGCTTCTGGAGTAGTAGAGCAAATAAATGGCACTATAAAATCGAGGTTGGCAAAAATGTGTGACTCTACTGGCATGAATTGGATTACTGCCTTGCCTCTTGTTCTGATGGGACTCAGAAGTATTCCAGACCGGAAAACAGGCCTGAGCCCCCATGAAATCCTAATGGGAAGAGTGATGAGACAAGCATGGGTACCAGGATACAAACTGTTAAGCATTACTGATGATTTGGTACTTGAATACTGCAAGCAACTGGGTGACCAAGTGCGTTCTATCTCTCGCCAGATTGGGGAAGACGCCGTCGCCAACCCGACAACTCCAGTTCACAAGTTGGTTCCTGGTGACTGGGTTAGAATCAAGAAGCATACTCGTTCGAGTTGCCTTGCACCAAGGTGGGGAGAAAAGCACCAGATAATACTGGTGACCACAACAGCAGTGAAGTGTGCAGGCGTTCCCAAGTGGATCCATGCCAGCCATACACAGAAAGTAGTTCCGGACAAAGAACCTGGAACTGAAGGTTGTCCAGCTGAGGGGTCTGCAGACGCCGGTCCTGAAGTAGCTGATGACGAACAGCCGAGCACCAGCCAAGATGATTGGATACCCATAATCGACTTAACTGAAGACCCAATCAGAACAAGAGAGCGGAGCCAAGAAGATAGAGAGTGGAGTAGAGAGGAAGAGATAGGCCCAGGCGAAGACCCTCAGATCATTGAGATTCACATCAAATCTGAGGACGAAAAGGAAGGTCAGACAGGGACAGAACAGGTGATCGATACTCCTCCACTGACTCCTGAAATTGAAAAGGGACAGACTAGAACTAGTACAAAAGTTCGAGCAGAAGAGAATCAAGAAATCGAAGTGCTTGAACAGGATCAGATAGAGTTAGCAGAACGTGTTCAGGACACAGAAACAGAGACACTCAAAAGCCAAAATCAAAATTCACCTGAACCAGGCCAGCTTAGTAACCAGGCAGAAGAGATTGATACAAGACCTGGAATTAGTCAGATAGGAAGGGAAGAGTCAGAAACAGAAGTGCCGCAAACCAACGAAAATAAAAGAGCGTTAGAAGAAAGCCAAAACACAGTGCCCACTAAAAGACTCAAGAAAAAGAAAAATATTGAACCAGGCTTTATTAAGAAACTGAGACTGAGAATAAAAACAGTAGAAGAAAAACTTGCAGAAAGAAGGAAAAGCCCACGAATTACAGGGCAAGCTGGAGAAAGCTCCAAAAGAAGGAGTGATCGAATAAAAAGACTCAACGAAAAGTACCAAGATCCTGAATGGACATTTTTAATTTTGGAGGATTTTGAGGATCTTGATATAACTGACGAAAGTGACGGAGAACCGATTGCTGATCAGTCTACAGAAGAGGAAGACGAATTAACCTGAAGTTGCGCAGAGTAAGTTAACTGTGCAAAGTTACAGAGAGGGGTTGAGAAATCTTCTTCTGAACGAAAAATGTCTGATTCAAACGTGAATGGAAGGCCTAGACGCAGTTGCTGCAAAACATGCTGCAAAGTATGTATATGTAGTATAGCTATAGTGATAATAATTTGGATAGGACTAACAGTTTTCATTCCTTTTATGGTAAGCAAAAATACTAACATTGACCCTACTCAGACTGTGACTACTGACACTGAAGAACTGACAACACAAAGTGTAGAAAGACGTGAAAAGGCACTCAGACAAACAAAACGCGACTTAGAAGCATCAGATGAGGAAGGACTACATTATCATGGAGTTAGAAACCAGACACAGTTAAATGTTTTCGCTAATCTGTTAGTGCAGTATGTAGAAACTATGGAAATAGAAGACTGCTATGTCTGCATGAAGCTACCTACTTCTGTAGCTGAAGGCGTGACTTATCATCACCTACACTTGACTTATGGAATTTCCTGTAGTATTTTAGCAAGCTTGTTTTACAAAAGAGGACCGTTACAGTACTACTACTCTAACGCAGACGTAATATTTTCTGAACTTCCTATACGTGGAAATCTGAATCCTGTACATACAAAAAGTGACGTTACGCGTTATATGGGAGAATACTTTCTGACTATAGGTACTATAGACTTAAATGAAGCACACAGAGACAACTTGACCTGTTCATTACATGAACTAGAGAAAATATTGTTAAATATGGCCGAGAAAAGAAGGGAGAGTTTCCAAAGAAAGGCTAATGACAAGAGACAGAGAACTCCTAAATGGGCTGAGAACATGGAGAGCACCTCAAGTGATGGGGCTGGTCCTGCTTTGTTGCTGGATTCGAAAGAAAAGGGAAACTCTGTCTGCACCGCGAAAGGACTAGTTATTATAATAACATTTTCATTGGTTCCAGTCAATGTGAACACAATTATAAGGTAATTGGAGGTTGGGGTTTCAAAAATGGGTCAGAACCTGTGTTTCCCGGAATTTATTATATATGTGGAAACAAGGCTTATTTCAAATTGCCGGATCACTGGTATGGAAGCTGCTACTTTGGCATTGTTTTCCCGAAAATATACCATGTGAAAGAAATTGCTGGAAGCAATGAAAACACTAATGGCTTAGTGCGTAGTAGAAGAGAAAGCGTAGGTGAAATAATGGGTAGTATTTTTAGTGCACTGATACCTGGAGTGGGAGTGGTTCTGAATACACACAGAATTTGCAAATTATCCACCATAGTGGATGTGTTGTCTACTGACACAGCTCATGGATTCCTGCTGGTCAATACCGAAATGGTTGCGATCAGATCAATGGTTTTGCAGAACAGACTTGCTCTTGATACCTTATTAGCAAAAGAGGGCGGAGTCTGCCGGATGCTGAAAGCGCAACATTGTTGCACTTACATACCGGACAAAAGTGTACAGATCAAAAGGTATGTGAAAAACATTACTAATTTGGAAAAAGAACTCAAACCACTGGAGGTTGACAGTGCCTGGAAGAGACTCGTTGATGGTCTCTCAAATGTAGGTAATTGGTTTGCTAATTTAGGTAAAGGTTTATTGTTCAAGGTACTGATGCCAATTGGAGTGATAGGCTTCATCATATTCCTCATATTTGTCTGTTGCAAATGTCGCAAACACACAAAGAAATACACTATGAATAGAAGGGGTGTGAAACGGAGTGTGGATGAGCTTGAATTGGAAGAAATGAATAATCAGATTTACAAAAAGGTGAAAAATTCTCACCCTGATAAAGATGTGAAAGAGAAATTGAATCGCTTGTTGGAAGAGATTGAGATGCATAAGGTGTGAGAAAAGTTGGCATCTGGTTCCATTTTTATTTGTGATGATAGTAAATATCATCAAAGAGGGGATTGATAGAGCAAGATTTCGCATATTTCGCGACTTGCTTGAGTCATGAACCTCGAATCTGTTATAACCCGGTAATCCAATTTGTATGTTGTACTAATTTTCCTTCACTTTTGAATGCGCGTGTATCTTAGTGATGCTTGCCTATGTGTTTTACTAATACGATTAATCTGTGTCTTTAAAATGGCCGCCGTTTAGAATATTGCTTCTGCGCATGTGTTAGTCACACTCACGTGACGTGACGTAGTTGTAATTCTGGAGGGAAAGGGTGCGCATGCGTAATAGCCACAAGAGGGCTGCTTGTGTAATAATGTGGTGAAGCTTGTGCAGATGCTCTCGTGTTATTGTGTATTGCACTAAAATATAACCGCATAGTATATTTTTATAGTGATAAATCATAAGTACACAATCATGTTATGTAGTTTATTCATTTATTTCTACGTTTTAATTTGTTTTCGCTTACTTTCCATGTATCCTCGGTATGGAGGGGTGATGGGGTGCTTGGGAGTCCATTTTGGAGTGCAGTACTGCGCAGGACCAGAAGTAGCGAGGTGGCATTGACACAGCGCCAAGAGAAAGTTGCTGCCAAGACGTGCCTGGGAAGATGCACCTCCACCCAGCCAGAGAAACTGAAATGTGTTACATTATTAACAATGTATTTCTTCCTATTGTATTCAGTGCGACTTCTCATGGGAACCCCAATCTTGCTAGGCGGTACCCAAGAATGTAAATTTAGGCTTACAGTAGTCTGTTCTGATTGGTGAGTTAAACCTAGCCTACTTTGGGACCAATCGAAATTGGGGATTCTGACACTTTGCAACATTTGGGGGTGGTACACTGATCCGAAACCAGTATAACTAGCCTAGGTTTAGCTATAGAATTTGTCCGACTTGTCCGAATAGCTGACCTGTCACTGACCCATCGCACTCAATAGGTGACTTGCTACAGAAGTGCTGCGGAGCACTCTGTCCGAATTTGACCATAGACTTCAAAGGTTTTACTAAACCTTAAGTGCTGGCGGAGCACTTTGCTGAGGAGTTCGCAAACCCAATCGGGGTTCTGACTGATAGCTGCAGAGAGGGTGGAGCGCAGGCGTTGCTTCCAAACTGCGGGTGCTGGTCGTGTCCTGGGGGTCCTGTCCTGATCCTAATCGGGGTATCCTGTCCTGTCCTGGGGTGTCCATTCTGCACCTGCTGTCCTATTGAGGGTTATCCTTCCTTGAGGGTTTTCCTGTCCTTGACTGACCCGTGGCCAGGGTTGGTTTTCACACCAGTCTAGGTAATTATAAGAGCGAAACTCTAAACTGCACCTTTCTATTTTTCTGTCTTTGCTTCAATAAAGACATACTTTGCATTCGTAAAGATTTTTCCATGCTTTCCGCATATCTACTATATGAAAAATTCATTTGCATTATTTCCATAGCATGTTCCTATGTTTCCCTACCTTTTAGAACACAATTTCTCCATACTGTTTATGAATTAATTGATGTGGTTTATAATTTTCTAAATCCTGAATTGAAGTAATAATGCTAGGCCTATAGCGAGATTCACTTTTCTACCCCTCCATAGGTTGTATAGGAGTTTCCTAGATACTCACTCTTGAAGTACATCCAATGTAGTGTAATCTTATATGTGCATAGTTTGCCCATTTATAGATGTCCATTCTTGCGTTACAATTTTACTCTACTTAGCGTGTTCCCTGTCACTCTATTTACAAACTTAAATGATTGCCCTTACACTTTTCTTGTATGGTTACGTGTTTTCCGTTATCCTGATTATTGACTGCCTTGTAACTGTAAGCCTAATGCTCTCAGAAACTGATTTCTAGATAAAATCTTTAAACTTCTCAGTTGTCCGTGGTCATTTTATGAAAATCAAAGTTTATGAAGTTGGGTTTGTATTTTGCCTGCCTTTCTTTACAGCTAGCTCCCTGATCTATCGTGGTCATAGGTACCCGTAACGGTGGATGGTAAGTCGGGTACACTAGAATACAATAGGAAGGAATCAGGGTTACTGGTGGTAGGTTTGTGAGGTCATCCGATTAATGTATATGATAAATTAAATGTTATGGGCCCGAAAACTATATGGTGAAATTATTGGTCGGGTGACCCACGATCTCTATCAGCTGTATCTTTCCACATTGCAGGCTCTGGAACAACAAAAAAGCTTCCTTCTTTAAACATCTTATTTTTGCAGCTTTTCAGTTGCTCTTCTGAGGACTCACTGGTACGGCCCCGCTTCACAATCACCATACTAAGCATCACTGCCCTACTTGACATGGACACCTTTTACATTCCAATCTTCCTTGCAGTTCCTCTCCCTAAAAACTGACAAAGAAACCGTGAAGGCTTTAGTTGAAGTTCCCAACGAGTTGGATGCAGCTTTCTTCTTCTGCAAGGCCGGCAGAAGTGTGGTCACTGGTGGGGACTTTTCTTGTTTTTCTTGTCCAACATCTTCTCTTGTCCTTCAATTTTGGTTTCTTTAGATCCATGTTGTAAAGTTCCCTTCACTTCTCCCCGTCAGCACTGTTGTATTCGCAGTAAGAGGTTTTCACATGTTCAGGTACAACATAGAGTGAGTTTATTTGTAGGTACAGGTGGCATATAGGGTTCAAGTACCTAGGTTCCAATAAAGCCTATCAGTAGCTACTGAAGTTACCACCTCAGCCTCCAGGTCCTCTCTGACCTTTCTATCGGACACTGGTGAAATAAGTAAAAAGGAACATTCTATCCACACTGACCATTTCACGGCCTAGAACACTGAACCAGGCTAGAGACAGGTTACCATAATCATCCAGCTAAAGAACAGTATTGCAACCACCCAAGCATGGTTGTTGAGGACCTATCTCAAAATAAACCCATCAAAGACCAAACGTGTACTGTTTGCAAATGACCAAGTCAAACATGGCTAGACGAATGGGAGCTTTAAGACTTGGCTTTTCGATCTACAGAAATTTCATATTTAAAAGGCAAAAACCACCTGGCACTAATTCGCACTGCTCCGAAGAATAAATTAATTCCTTCAAGAAAATTAATTTGGGTAGGCTCATTCAAATATCCTTTCCCTCCCACCTCGATATTGGCAAGTCTTGCTTGTTGCATCCCGGATACAAATCTGCACTTCATGACCCTGAGATTTGAGTGACAAATTGTCAATGTGTTTCTCCAAATTACATTGCCATAACTCAGTTCACTGCCCCAAACTACGAGGCAGGTTGCATTCTTAATCCTAATTGCGCCCCTGTAGGGCTTAACTCTCAGTCAATGTGTAGCCTTTTGTCTGATCATGTCTCAGCTGAGATTTAGATCCTCATAACTTTCATAATTCGCCATCCGTCCTACAATGCTTTTTAACAACATAAGGAATTGCGAGCTAGTCTAGTTCTTTGATTTGTTCCAACTTAACTTCTTTCTTAGAACGTGATGACTCTGTCAATTGATCTCTCGGCTACTTTGCTTACTGCAATTAATTTAATGATGCTCTTTGGTCCATTGCTCTCCCGTATTGAGGTCTGCTTAAGCTAAACAAACCACGGTGTTCTGGTTTTCTGAGGATTTGCTGAAATTAATATACACTGCAAGACATGAAAAAAGCACTGATGTCATGACTACAACTTGGACACAAAAATTAAGATAAAAAGTACCTTCAGTTGTAGAAGTCTGAACTGAGGAAAACACAAAGCACTTATTGCAATAGACTGGGGCAGTTCTCAGCAAGCAGTGTTCAGAATTGCTGATTTCCTCATGGCAACATCAACTTTTACTCCATCATCCCCACCTACCTCGCTTTTTTGGAAAAATTTCCATCTTTTTTATTTCCAAAATTTCTACCATGGACTTCCTGATACCTTTACTCAGGTCATGTATCGCTTGCCATTAGATCCCTTCCCATACAGTTTCATCAGTCAAATTTCTTCTAGCGTTAATTGCACCCTTGCTCTTTTTTAAACCTTCTTTGATGAAGGAAAATATTCTTAAACCATTAAAGGAATACATAATTATCCTTTTACTCTAAAATTTACATGAATTATATGGGCCAGATGTACAAAGCACTAGCCACAAAATTATGGCTGCAAAATACAACCAGTATTTTATAACCAATGCAAAATTTACAAACCGACCTAAGCACTAATTGGTCCACGCACAAAATTCTGAATCATAGTGGGTTGCAATCTAATTGACCGTATCAGTATTCAGAAGCTAAGACGCAAATTACAACTCACTGCGATTGGTGGCTGTCACAGGCATGTCTGTGACCTTTTTAAACAATTTTTTTAAATGCAGCCTGTTTTCCTTAAAAGAAATGGGCTATGGTAAAAAAAAAGTTTTCATCTTTATAATAGTTGGTTTGATAATAGGCAGTGGTACTCTGGGCGACTCCCTGCTCCCCTGAAAATGTTTTGTTTATATTCACAAAGGGTTCCAACCTATTAGATTTGGGGGTCTCTAGTTGGCAGAGGTAGGTACCTTTGACCAAATAGGGACCCTTGCATCTAGTCAGGGCAAGGGGGTACACTCCTAAAAAAAAACCTGCTCACCCCGTTGGTAGCGTGGCACGAGCAGGCAGGCTTATCTCAGAGGCAGTGTGTAAAGCATTTGTGAACACATACAGTACCGCAGTGACTACACTACTGATGAACACCACACAAGTTGTAGTATTAAAAGAAGTATTTATATATAGACTTAACACAAGACCACAAATGACAAAAATCCACAATACAGTACTTTAAAAATGGTAGAAATAGCTCAGTTCCCTAAATGTTAAAATGCGACACTTTGAGCCAATGTACCTTACGATGCGTAATGCTATCCAACAAAAGTGTTGCAGGGAAGGTGATGCGTTGGTTCCTTACACGCAAGAACGGTGATGCGTCGGGTCCCTACTGCTGCGTTGGTTCTTCTCTGCGAGGGGAGGTGATGCGTCGGTTTCTTACTGCACTTCTGTATCGTGCGGCCCGCAACGCTGTGATGCAATGAAGATCCGGTGCAATAAAACAAAAAAATGGCATCTTCTCTTGGATGCGACACGATGCGTGCAAGCCCGATGCCCGTGCAGCGACTCAACAATTCCTCTGAGCCGCAACAGGCCCTGCGACACGCTTCCCAGTGATGTGGTGGTGTCTGATGCGACGTCGATCCTCTTCTCCGGCGATGCGAGGTGCTTCGGCAATGATGCGGCAGCTGCAGCGGTGGCGACATGCTTCTCCGTTGATGCGGCGGCGTCTGATGCGACATCGATCCTCTTCTCCGGAGATGTGACGACAGCGGCTGCGGCGGCGACACACTTCTCCTTCGGGAGTCGTGCTTCTAGCTCTTTGTGACACGCAGTTCCTCAAAAAGCCCAACACAACTGTAGGCACTTCCAAAGAACTCTTGGGGAGCGAGTGGGTGAAGTCTGTTGTCCCTGAGGCTTTAGCAGGAGGCACGCTCTTTCTCAAGCCCTTGGAGATCCTTCACAATTTGATGAAAGTACACACAAAGTTCCTCTCTCCTTTCTTTGGCAGTCAGGCAACCACTACAGGCCAATCCCCCAAGCAGCACTCCAGCTTAGGTATAGTCTCTCCTCAGTCTCTCCAGTTCCTCTCCTCAGCAAAGGTTTCTTCTTGTTTCCCAAAAGTGATCTAAAGTTCTGGGGTCTGGGTCCCCTCTTTTATACACATTTTCTTTTTGTTCTCCGAAGGCAGAGAGACCTTTGCCTAGTCCAAACCAGTACTGTTCAATCCTGGAGCACTCTGTTCACATGACTCCTTCTTTTCTTTCACAGTGCAGGGCAGAGACATCAGACGCACCACAGGAGGTGGAGTCAGCATTGTGGAGGGAAGGCAAAGCCCTATTCAGGTCCCAGGTGCAACTCCTCCCTCTCATCTGCATGCAGATCTCTCTATTCAGGCCCGGTGCTGACTCACCCTGTCTCCTGGAATCCCCCAGCCCCTGTCACTCATACTCCAAACAAGGAATACACAACCTAGCAGAGGCAGGCTTGGATAGTTAGGGAAGAAAATACCTACTTTCTAAAAGGGGTATGTTCAAACACAGAATGTTAAAACCAACTTCACTAAAAGATGCATTTTTATCATTCTGAGTTCAGGCATACTAAACTCGAATTTCAACCTAGTTCCCTGAGTAATAATCAAACTGCCCATTCTGGCCTATGGGGAATAGGTAGCCTTGCAATAGTTAAAAACTAAAATGATTGTAATTCACTATTAGGACATGCCATACACATCAGGGCTTGTCCTACCTTTTACCTACAATGTACCCTGATCTTGGGCCTACCAAAGGGGGGACTATTATGCAGAAAAGAGAAGGTTTAGGGACTGGTAAGTGAATGCACTTGCCCAGTCACCATGGCAGTACCAGACTGCACACAGGCTCCGCAATGGCAGACTTGAGGCACAATTTTACAGGCTGCTTCCGTGGGTGGCACAACCAGTGCTGCAAGCCCACCAGCAGCATTTGGTTAACAAACCCTGGGCACACTCAGTGTACTATACAAGGGTCTGACAAGTAAACCAAACCAGCCAATCATGGAGTCACTAATACTAATCCATACATCAATTTACAAGAGAGAGAGCATATGTACGTTATCACTGATCAGCAGTGGTAAAGTGCCCAGAGTCATAAAACCAACAAAAACAGGTCAGACAAAATACAGGAGGAAGGCAAAAAGTTCAGGGATGACCCTGCAAAAAGGGCCAAGTCCTTCCCTTTTGCGATTGGTTTACCACCCCATGTTGGGAGTCAGTAAAATTTCAAAGTCTTGCGACTGGATTTCAGTCTCTAAAAATGTATACACACCATAACAAATCAGTATTTGGAAAGGGCGACCTAAATACATACCTTCCAAACAGCAATTCACTATGCCCCTCTAAACCCATTTTGCCATTAAGTAACCTGTTACTGTATCAAAAATGGGGTTGCTACATTCCAAAAGCCATTTAGAAAATTGCAGGGTTTGCAACCCATAAATGGCTTTGTACCTTGAGCATGGAGTAAAGCAAATCTGTACCTTCTTTGAAAACTTCTTAACTCTAAGAATGCCTAATCTGGATTCCACCCTTGATGCAGCATGAACGCCAAACTTGTTGCCTCTGTAGAATACCTTTGTCTTAAGGTGGACCAGGACAGTTTTAACACTGTTATTCTGTTATTTCTATCAGCAGCATATGACACTGTCAATCATGGGCTGCTGTTGAACAGGCGTGGTTTCATATGTTTTGTTTAACTGCACACCAAATATAATTCTTGGACATTTTGTGTCTTCCACTACACCCATTTTGTGTGGTGTGCCACATGATTCAGTTCTTTCCCCGTACCTCTTTAGCATGTGTATCTCTCCTTTTTCAAACCTCGTTTGACCCTCAAGTTTATAGCTACTCTACATATACCCAGCTTCAATGCAGGCTTAGTTGTCATTGCCTGGGTGACTGGAGCTTTGGTATGCCTGCTTGGTGTCAAGAAGTAGATAGTAAGGCATTATTTGAAATTGAAATACAAATAGTTGAGACCTTGGTTTTTGTTGGAAGCATAACTCCATTGCAACACTGACATAGGCCTGTGGAACTTGGCTTTTGTCCTATTACTTTTTCTACTGTTAATCAGGCTTCAAGTTGTTTGCAATACCTATAAGTTCGCCTAAATCATTGCTGTAGAAAGTCAACTTGCAACTATCAGATGGGAAAGCTACACAAGATTCTTCCCTTGTTGACATTGCAGGTTCTGCAAGATTCTGTATCCTCTCTTAAGATTAGACTAATGCAGTTCACTCTACCTTGGCATTTCAGATTGTTTTATGAGACACATTCATATCTTACAGAATGGTCTTAAATTTGCTTCACTGTCTTCCAATACATGCTAGAGCTTCTCTGCCCTGGCCCCCATTTATGTAACTCACTCTCTTCCTTGTTAAAGATGGAACCTAATTACCTGAGGTTCAGGGAGCTTTTGAAGGCCTGGCGGTTTAAGCAAGCTTTTGATTAGCCTGGGTCATCTCTCATGTCCCTCCAGGGACTGTATTAGTTATGGGATGCAATTTTCTGGTTAGCACTGGTGGCAACCGGCAAATGCGCCATATTAGCATGAATGCGCTGCCCAAGGTCAGTCGCAAACTCGAGCTGCCATGGTGGTAGCATATTCAGGTGAAAAACTGAGCTGCTGCTTTGAAGCCGCTCTGTGTTTTCACTGTGCAGGTTGCAACATACATGCACTTTTAGAGAGGATTTGAGATCCCCTTGCAGGTGGGTGCAGTGAGTGACTCTACCAGCCTGAAAGTAGATGTCTGGGGGGTACATGGGACCCTGATTGCAGATGGCTGCAATCAGGTGGTTCACTGACAGTGTGCCTCCTGAGAGCTTCTTTGCCTCTATAATACGGTGCAGGTGCAAAGGCGAATGGATTCTCTCATTTGCATAGGGACATGCCCCCATACAAATGAGGGAACGCTCTCTTGAGGAAGCTTTGGCACTGTATGTGTACCAGCGCTTTCAGTATTACAGAAGGGACTGCACAAGAGTCTGTTGCCCCTTCTGTAATACCAAGTGCCCCAGAAGGGCGCAAAGACTGGGCATATGCCCATTGTTCCCCCGGGCACACAAATAATATGGCCTCTGATTGTCACAGAGCCAAAAAACCCTTGGCTGTACTTGTGCTCTATACGTTTTCATAGCATAACATAATCTGCAGTTCATTAAATTTCCTAAAATCTAATCTAATTGGATACACTCTTTCCATATCTCTGTGTTCTAAGCGCTCTATCATCCTTTAAGTTCCATGCTTTAGGATTTCCTCCTTGGTGATAGCTCCTTTTCAGTTGATAGAGCGTCATGTTATTCTGATAATTGTAGGGGTACATCATAATCACAGATAGTTAGCACCCGCATATCTAAAGTAAAGTATTGACGTGTGGTCCTTAGAAATATAGTAGCATAGCAGCATATATTAGTGCGAATAGAAATGTAACTATGTCATTTATGAAGTTCAATGTAGTGTTTAATTGAAAAGGTATTTTAGATGATACATAATGAATTAGTTGACGTATAAAGTGATGCATTAGGGGTAAACGTGCACCGTATTAGTCTGCACATGCAGTTTTGCTTATTCATGTATGCAGTGTAATGTAATCAATGCATAAAATGTGAATTTGGAGATGTATGCTTAAACATGTAAAGACCTAAATGATTTCCTATGCTTTGCAATGAGAAGCCTGTTTGTGATTTCTTATGTTAGCTGAATATTGCAGGCCCGAAATTTATTTTTCCTTGGGAAGGCTCTCAGGCAAAGGTAGTCAGCAGATTTTGTGTGCGTGCAAGGTTGTTTGGCTCACATGCTTTTTGTTGCAGTTGCAAGGACACGTATCTCATTAGGCAGAATAACCCTTTTGTTTAGGAGTTAGGATGGTAGTAGAAGTGTATAACACAAAACAGATAGTGGAGGGTCTAAGGGATAGTTTAGTGACCCAACAATACTAATATCCCAAAACCATATGCACAACACACGATAGTAAGGGGTCAAAACAAAAATTCTAACTGAATTGGATCTCTACAACACCTGAGCGGAACTAGAAGACAGACAGGAAAAACAGGAAAGAAATAAAGAAGTGTCAATTAAATCACACCCAGGGTCTCCTGTCACTAAGGAGAATTCCCATCAGTCACCACTCGGATCCGCCCTTCATCATCTGGGATCCTGCACCCTCTGAGCCACAGATGTATAGACCCACAGTGGATTGGCAGATGTCTAAATGCCTAATCCTACATGTGGCGGACCAACAAGAGGGAGAACATAGGTATTTTGGTGGTGACTTGAAGCAGTGCTATAAGTGCAAAAAACGTGAAGTGCACGGTGAATAGTGAAAAACTGGTTATAAAATTAGGTAAAGAAGCAAAGAGGAAATTTATTAGAGTTCGCTTCTTCCCTAAATGTTAAAAGAAAGGAGTGCGTGGTGGTTTGAACAAATATCCACCGTTGGAAAATAGGGTCGACATGTTTCTGCAGACTTATCAGATCAAACAATATCCAGCTGCTTCTTCAGGACCAAATTACGCTACTGCTTGTGCAAGGAATGAGTGGGAAAACAAAAAAGTAAATGGATATCACCTGTAAAGTAGCGATACCATCTTTCTCCTGGCTAACTGGCAGGAGAGAAAGACCCACCTCACCTGGCTACAGCGCAGGTAAAGCGAGGCACCGCTCTGACCGTCGGTACCCCGGGCGTCCCTCTGGGCTGACGTGGGCCCTGCACTGTAGCCAGGTGAGGTGGATATTTGTTCAAACCACCACGCACTCCTTTCTTTTAACATTTAGGGAAGAAGCGAACTCTAATAAATTTCCTCTTTGCTTCTTTACCTAATTTTATAACCAGTTTTTCACTATTCACCGTGCACTTCACGTTTTTTGCACTTATAGCACTGCTTCAAGTCACCACCAAAATACCTATGTTCTCCCTCTTGTTGGTCCGCCACATGTAGGATTAGGCATTTAGACATCTGCCAATCCACTGTGGGTCTATACATCTGTGGCTCAGAGGGTGCAGGATCCCAGATGATGAAGGGCGGATCCGAGTGGTGACTGATGGGAATTCTCCCTTAGTGACAGGAGACCCTAGGTGTGATTTAATTGACACTTCTTTATTTCTTTCCTGTTTTTCCTGTCTGTCTTCTAGTTCCGTTCAGGTGTTGTAGAGATCCAATTCAGTTAGAATTTTTGTTTTGACCCCTTACTATCGTGTGTTGTGCATATGGTAGTAGAAGTGACCATGGGAGTGTACAGGAATGCAGATCTAATTAAGCATGGGCGTAAAATCCGTTCCGCTCGCGGATTTTGCGGATTTTCGGCAAATTCACAATCCGCGAACTTACCGAAAATTCGTAAATCCGTGCGAAGCGGATTTTTTGCTTGGTCGCACTTGCCAACTAGAATACTATACAATTTCGCGGGAGTAAACACTTGCGAACACGTAGATGCGGCGGGCAGCGACAATCTCGCAATTGCGAGATTGCAAAATTTGCAATTTCGCACAAGAAATCCACCAGCAGGCAGCATAAACCTTGAAAATTATGATTTTAATCAGAATAACTCCTCAGGTTGAGATTTGCCTGCACTTTTTTTTGCAAGGAGTCCATTTTTGGGGGGGGGGGGTGGGAGGAAGGAAGTGCCCCACAGTCTCCAACTTCCTGTTCCTGTCCAGCAGGCTCCTCCCAGTGCTTTCTTTGCTGGTCACTTTGATTTGGATCTTGACCTGGAAGGATTACTTTTTGTGGATGCTGCTGGATATTTTGATTTTTGCAAAACTGAAAGCACTCAGCAGGTGCAAAAGTTCAATCTTATCATTAGTAACCATTCCCTGTAGTGCCTGGAAGGATTACTTTTTGTGGATGCTGCTGGATATTTGGATTTTTGCAAAACTGAAAGCACTCAGCAGGTGCAAAAGTTCAATCTTATCATTAGTAACCATTCCCTGTAGTGCTTCCTGAGGGGCCCCTTCAGAGTTCAGTTGCCTACTTGCAACTATTCTATGACCCTGCTCTGACCCTCACAGCAGGCTCAGAGAATAGCTACAAGTATACAACAAAGGTCCTGTTAAAAAAATTACACTGCAACAGAAAGCAATTACAGATAAGGAAGCACCTGCCAGCCTGGAAGTTCAAATTCAGTGACACATTAATCAGCCCCTAATTCATTCATGTCAGTTGAGGCAGGGCAGGTGTGCTTTTCCCACCATAATCTACAGTGATGAACTAGAGGGTGGCATGGGTGAGCCAGAGGGTGGCATGGGTGAAACAGAGGGTGGCAGTGGTGAAACATAGGGTGTTGTGATGAATCAGAGGTAGAAACAACATGGTCGCGACTGTTGCTACCCGACAAGTAAGTTCGCGTTTGCGAACTAGTAAAAAACCCTCGCGAAATGGCAGAAACACTTGCGAACACAAAAAAACAAAAGGAATCCGCAAAATTCGTGAGAGTTCGCGGATTTTGCGGATTGCGAATCCGTAAATACGCAATTTCTCGGATTGCCAATTAGCAAAATCCGCCCATGCTTAGATCTAATACTTTCAGCGGAGAAGGTGCCTGGGACCCAAGGACACACCAACGGTTTTTGGATGAAGTCAGAGTCTCAATGGAAAAGTACAGGAAAGAAGACCTGTCCGAAGGGGCGTGTAAAGGGTGTGTTTAATGTTTAGTAATTTTGTATTAAGGTTAGTTCCCTGGAGGGTGGTGAGTTGAGGACTAGAGGGGAAGCTAGCAGGAGCACCTTAGAACGAGCTCTGTAGCTTTGGCTACTTATCTATGCAAAGTGAGTGTACATCTGAAGAAGTCTTCACTATTGACACATGTTCCTCTCTTGCCTGGGAATGATGCTAAGTAGGGATGTCACTTCAGCGACAGTGTAGGGACAGATTAATTGATTTTCTTTTCTAGGTTAATGAATTCTAAAATAAAGATTGGAGCAGTCATCGCGTTTCTGATGCTTCTAGAATTTACTATTCTTCTTATTCTGAGTTTGATGAGACTCTTGCATAGGATTATGTTTGTATTAGTGCCCATTTATTTTCTTAACCTCGTGTTGAGGTGTTTGTATGTTCAGTTATTTTTGGCTTTGTAACAAATCCCTTAACATTTGATTTCGAAGTAAGTGATCCTTCAGAGTGCATGATTTATTTTGATTGATTATGTGGTAAATTTGAGTTTTTCCCCTTTACACTTCTTAGCAGATAATAAAGATCCAGTTGACCAAGTATTCTTAAAATTAGTAAGAGATGATAAAAGATAAGATAAGAATCTGGTGTTATCAGTTGGTAGCAGAGTAGGATGGCTATCTCGAGAGCAAGGGGCAGTGGCGTCATTGAGAGCCCATAGTCGTAGAGCCCAAGTGATGGTTGTCCGACGGATCGTTAGCAGAGGACGACGGCGTTTGATGGAAACTGACAGAGAGTGACGTGCGGCGAAAGCAGCAGTTCGTGGAGAGTGAGTATGAACAGAGTCATGTGTTGTTAGATTGTGGTGTTGTTTTGATGGTGTGATGTCTTGTGGAGTTGGAGTGAGTGTTGAGTGATTGTGAGATCAGGCTGTGAGCGTTCTCAGCCTGGGAGACCTTAGGCTCGAGTAGTAGCCTGAGAGATTGTGGTGTAAAGGACACCCAGAGAGTAGTTGTTGACCAGTGACTGGGGAGTCGTGAGACATCATCGATTACCCCACCCGAGATATGGAGCGAGAGAGTGAGTGAGTGACTAACGCAGGTCGTAGGTCACTGTGCATGCATAAATGAGTGATTGAATCCTATCAGTGATTAGTGCGGCTGTCCTGTCTTTTCGGGGACAGGCAGTTGCCAGATTGAGGTTGACAATTACAAGAGACTGTGGAAGGACAGTCAAAGAAGTGACTAGTTGGTCGTTTTGCAGACACACAGTCATTTCAGAGTATGAAAGGGACGTGTGAGTGAATACGAAAAAATTGTAAAGGAGGGGAACTGATGCGAGCGGAGGAAAAGTGACATTAGAGGGTGCCGCGCTGTGATAGGTCAATTGGTGTGAAGCCACACTGGTATTGGTAGATAGTCATCAGGAAGTAAAAGTGCGCTGCTAAAGGAGGAAAGTGATTTCATCACGAAGTGTTTTAAAGTTTTACGAGATATGTGTAGAGGAGACAAAAGGGTGGTTACTCAAGGAGGAAAAGAAGCTCCGCCCGAGGATACCCCAGCTCATTACATGGCTACGAATGTGGGATTGCATACTATACTTTGGCTTGAGAATTGGCACAAAATGACACAAAATGACAGAAGGAAATGAGGAATTGACTTTTCTCTGTTATGGGACTTTTAGGCAATTATGGCTTCTTTGAGACCTTTACCTAGACCATACAGTTAGAAGTGCTACTTGCAAGGATTAGGGCAGCCCATGACAGAAAGAGAGATTGAAGTCAAGAAAGAGAGAAAAAGTTGATAAGGGCCTTTCAGTATGCGAGATGGAATGCATTGACTAAAAGGTGGAGAGTGCAAGTCATTGAGGGGGATAAGCTGTTCCCGTTGTTGGTAAAGAAAGGAGATGCCCAAAAGACGTGTGCAGAGGAAAGCGATAGCGACACCGCTTGATAGAAAGGTTGCTATCTCAAAGACCACCTCCATATAACCCAGGCTCCGACAGAGGGAATGGGCGAATCACAGGTTCCAGCTAGTGCAGGAATAGTTGGGAAACAGACCGCAGTGAGCATGGAAGTTAAGGGAGTTACAGATGTTAAGAGGTTGCCGGACGTTCTTACGGTGCCGGTTACCATTGGTTCCATAGTGTCAGTGTAGGATCCAGATCAAGTTAGGAATGGGAGTTCATCACAGTCAGGAGTAGGAGAGAGAATTAGCCCTGAAGGGAATGGCATAGTGAGTGGAATAGCTCATTTACCGAGGCCCATAGAATCGAGCACACCGTTGACCGCCACTTAAGACTCGTCAAGGGGACAGATGGAGATAAGGACGGCGAGGCGGAGATCCCTCGACGATTCGAGATCAGACCTAAGAATGTAAGAATGTGGGAGCCACTTGTGAGGAATAGGAATGGCAGATTGACAGGAAGTTGGGTTCACGGAAGTGAAGGGAACAGACTAGCCCTTAGTGACACAGTTGAAGGGAATATGCGTAGAGAAGAGAGCAGTGGAAGCTAAGAATCGAGTGGTGCATCCAGTCGAGGGACTCTGAATGCGATCATAAGGGCAAAGATGTTGGATGTAGTGAGACTGAAAGCAGAGGTAGATGAGATAATAGAGGGAAACTTGCCATTGGAGAGAGTGGTCCACTACAAACCAGATGAGTCACTATTTGTAGCAAAGGATGTGACTCGTAAGGCAAGGTCGGCACGCAAGAAACTGTCTGATTTGGCAAAAAGATATGAGGTGGATCTGTCCAAGACAAAGATGCTACAGGGGTGGGGTCACAGGTTGCAGTACAGTGATCAGGAACTGGAAGAGAAGAGGGTAATTGGATTGAGGACTCACATTCAGGAACTGATTATAGGGATACCCACATGGAGTATGCTCAATAAGTAGGAAGAAAGATGGTCCAAAAATAAGAGTGCCAAAAAGAGCGCAGGAGAGACACCGCCTCCAGGAGGGGGAATGCTGGGAGTACAGAATTACCCTTTGTGAAAGGTAGCTAGTGGAGGGTATGGGCATGTGCCTTGGAGTAGAGGTGATTTGGCAGTGTTCACAAATGACTTCCCTAACCTGAGGGAGGAGCCATTTGAATGGTACAAACAGGTTGATCGCTTTTTTAAGATCGCAAAGGTGTTGTGGATTGATTTGAATATGCTGTTTGACATTGTAGTTGAAAAGGAAAACCGGTATACCCCAAAACGTGAATGGATGTGGCAACACTGAAAAAGACCACTGCTTGTCATCTTTGTCACCAGATCAGGCATTGGAAACGCAAGTGTCCATTGAACCCCGCAAATCAGCTGCAGCAGGAGATAGAGACAGTGCAGGTGCCTGAAATGGTTAATACCATGACAAGGCCAAGATCGATGAAAGGGGGGACATTGATCCCACAAGCACAGGTTCCACAGCCACCGAGAATCCTGCAAGGTGTTCGGACATACCAGCAGATGCCTCTCTTTGATGGATCTGACGAGTACAGCCCGACCCGTTGGCATGACAGTGCCTGAGGGGGGAGGAAGACTTCACTCTTGGGGCAGTCTTGGAGGTAGCCCAGAGGGGACCGTTTGTAGAAGCTGATGTTGACGGTCATCCTACCACCTTTGTGATTGACACGGGTGCTACCCGTTCTACTGTAAGATCTGCAGTAGTCCCCAACCTACCCCTCTAGGGACAATCAATCCAAGTTGTAGGAGTAGAGAACAAGAAAATGACAAGTCCATTGACTGAGCCGATTCCTGTGAGAATAGGACCTTTCCGAGATAGACATCAGATTGTGGTGTGTGACTCAAGCCCAGTTTGTCTGTTAGGAAGGGATCATTTGTGCAAGGTTTTTTGGCTCACATGCTTTTTGTTGCAAGTGCAAGGACACGCATTTCGTTAGGCAGAATAACCCTTTTGTTTTAGGAGTTAGAATGGTAGGAGAAGCCCCCATGGGAGTGTACAGGAATGCAGATATGATACTTCCAGCGGAGAAGGTGCCTGGGACCCAAGGACACACCAACGTTTTTTGGATGAAGTCAGAGTCTCAGTGGAAAAGTACAGGAAAGAAGACCTGTCCGAAGGGGTGTGTAAAGGGCGTGTTTTACTGTTTTGTAATTTTGTATTAGGGTTAGTGCCCCGAAGGGTGGAGGAGTTTAGGACTAGAGGGAAAGCTAGAAGGAGCACCTTAGAACGAGCTCTGTAGGATTGGCTACTTATCTATGCAAAGTGAGAGTACTTCTGAGGAAGTCCTCACTATAGACCCCTTTTTCTCTCTTGCCTGGGAATGACGCTAAGTAGGGATGTCACTTCAGCGATAATGTAGGGACAGATTAATTGCTTTTCTTTTCTAGGTTAATGAATACTAAAATAGAGATTGGAACAGTCATCGCGTGCCTGATGCTTCTAGAATTAACTATTCTTCTTATTCTGAGTCGGATGTGACTCTTGCGTAGGATTTTGTATGTATTAGTGCCCATTTAATTTCTTAATCTCGTATTAAGGTGTTTGTATGTTCAGTTATTTTTGGCTTTGCAATAAATCCCTTAACAATTGATTTCGGAGTCAGTGATCCTGCAGAGTACAAGATTTATTGTGATTGATTATGTGATAAATGTGAGTTTTTCCCCTTTACACTCCTTAGCAGATAATAAAGATCCAGTCGACTGAGGATTCTTAAAATTAGGAAGATATGATAAAAGATAAGATAAGAATCCAGTGTTATCACAGTTTTGGGCCTCTCCTCCCTCCGAGCTGTGCAAACGTACACCTCTGCTGATGTCTAGGAAAAACATAAAACTCTTCACTTCTGCCTGTGGGTCTAATTCATTTTTAAGTCGAGCCATTTGCATCTGGCAAGCTTTCTAAAGCCAAGAGACCTGTTAGGTGCTAGAGGGCTTTACATGACTGCTACAGCTTCACATAATATGACAGCAAGCAGTGGTGGAATCCTCTCAGCATAGTATCCTAAAGATTGAGGAGTTTCCACTGCTGGATTCTCTTCTGCACAACTCTTGTCAGGCCCTAAACCTTTAATCAACCCGCAGAAACTAAGATGAATAAATCATGCATCCGGTCACCTGGACCAAATTTCGCTGGGGCGATTATGGGACTTTTATCAATGCGATAAAGTGATAGTGTATACTTTTATTATCTATTTCCAGCTAAAGATTACAACATTATTAGTGTACTCCTTGGGTCAACAGCCAAGAAAATTCGATTGTATAAGCATTGAGTTGTTTATTTAACATTGCATCTTCAAACAGTAATGGGCTGGGCTCTGTCTATATATCTTCCATGGATTTTCACTGAACCGGTGGCAGACCATCTCTCGAGGCTCTAGCTTTCAGGTGAGTGTCCTCCCTAATCATGCTACCAGCAACACCTCTGCTGAAGTCGACTCATTTAGCTGCTCTGCCTGACATCAGTCTGTCAGGGGCTTCTGTTCCTCCCTCCATCACTGAATTCCCTCTCACTTTATTTATCTGTTTATTGGCAATAACATTTCGAGCTCTTCCTGGCATTCATTGCGTTTTACCAAGCAACATTCATCAGAAGTGCTTTTTTTTAAAAAACACATTTTATTTGTCAAAATAACACATACAATGCTGAACTCTGAATCCCAGAGCCAATTGCCACATGTACCATACAAAAGAAATTGACTTTGACCATTTTACCCATTTTTAACATGAGAATATGAAAGGCGATACATATAAAATCAACCCCTGCAAACAGCCAACATCCCCCCTCCGTCCCCACCCCCCAATGCACCATCTCCTCATTCTGGAACAGCATATCTCTAAACCAGACTACCACTGCTCTACATAAAAGCCCAGTGTTTAAAATAACTGATCCTGCCATGGAAATAGGGGCTACCCATGAGAGAATAAAGACAACAGAGGAGGCCGATAGGTCACTCCAGGACCTGGGTCCGCCCCCGCCAATTCCAAACATCAATAATCCGCCCAGCGCCTCCAGGTCTTATAATGCTTCAAAGATGGGAATCTCGAGACCCATACAGAAGTCCAAACCTCTTTTCCAAGTCGAGACCGAGGGAGCCACCACCGCCTTCCAGGCTCTAGCTATATCTCTCTTCGCTAAGGTAAAGCCAAGGAGCATAACGTGTCGCTTATAGATGTTGCCCCCGATCCCTTCCATCACATGAAGGAGGATACATTTCAGCGAGCTCGGAAGCTCCCATCCCATTATCTCAGAGAGGCAGGCCGTGACCCCCCTCCAAAATGATGCGAGTGCAGTGTAGTGCCAAATAGTGCGTAGCAGGGTCCCCTTCTCGAGCCCACAACGAAGATACACCGGGAAGCCACCAAGCCCGCCCTCCAGAGCCTAACCCTGGTAAAATAGACCCTATGAAGATATTTAAATTTAATAAGCTGCAGACTTACTGCAATAGCCGCCCCACGCGGGGAGGCCAAGGCCTCTGTCCAGTCCCCTTCCTCCATCAGACCTACATCTCCCTCCCAGGCCTCTCTCAGACGCTTCAAGGAGGGGGAACAATGCGTAACAATGTGATTGATACATTTTAGAGATCTTATGGTCTAGGAGGTCTCCCATAAATACCTTAGCCTCTACTGGGCTAAACTCCGGCAAGGAGTCGAGACCCTCCAAGCTGGGGGAGATAGCATGTCTAAATTGTTAATATTTGAAGAATTGGGTCTTTGGTATCTGGAAATCCTTCTGGATATCCTGAAAGGATTTCAAAATCGTGCCCCGCATGACGTCCCCCAGAGAGGAAATCCCAATGTTGTCCCAGTCACGAAACCTGTGATTCAGCAACAGCGGGAAAGGGCCATTGTGCCAAAGTGGGGTCTCCCGGGTCAGCCTATTCCACCAGCCCATCCTCCGCAGAGCCTGCCTTCATAGGTGATACACAATCCTCGTGGCAGACGGCAGGGGACGCCTCATCGGGGCAGAATAAAGGAGAAAAGCAGGGACCGGTCACCCATGCAGCGCCGCTCCACGGCATAGGCTGGTCCGCTCTGTCCCCATACCACCATTCATTTAAGACAAGTAGATGTGATGCAACATAATAGGACCAGATATCGGAGGATGCCAGCCCCCCACAATACGTAGATAGGAAGCATGTCCAGATCGCCACCCTCACCGCTCTCTCATCCCAAAGAAACTGACCTAAGGCAGAGTTAATATGCCGGAACCACTGCAGGGGAATCTGGTAGGGATGATTAGAGGTGCTTTTTTTTGCAAGAAAAAAAGACAAATAAAACTAAGAGTGCATGGGGGCAACACTTTTCTTAGGAGCCAGCCGGGGCTGCCAAATTCTGGGTGTGCTGCATACCAAGGGTGATTCATCTTAATTTCACCACATGCCACTGTCGTTTACCTCCCTTCTCTTCCTCTCTGTTTATCTTTCTCTAGTAGATTATTATCATCCCTCCTTTCTGACTTTGCTTCTGATTTCCTATTTTTCTCTTCCTCCTTTTCTCTCTCATGCTTGGGTAAAAGTCTGATAAGAAACCGTAGTAATGAACACAACTCAACTTTATAAGCACTTTGGTATAAAGTCTGCCTATGCACTTTATTGTATTTGGCAGGAACAGTAGTAATGAATATGTCTTAACTCCAGTCTGTAGATGCCCCTTTAGGGAACCTTGGTAATGAATTTCCGCTTTCTAGATCTCCTGCAATCCCCCCCCCTCTTTTTTGGTGAATATTTTGTACGTACAATTGTAACCACACTCTGCGAATTCGAATTCATGCTAATCATGGTTGAAGGTTGAAATGTTCCTCTCTTTTTAAGATTCTGCTCGAATAAAATAATAAAGAGGTATAAATAGAGGCTGACAGCTGATTCCAGAAACTTCCAAAGCATTTCTGGTTTTTTTGTATAACACTTAAATACTCTGATGTCCTGGGGCTTGAGAACATTTGATTTTAAATGGCATGGTGACTGGGAGACTACCAGAATGCCCAAATCCTGAAGGGCCTGATACACAAAGGAAAACTTACCCTTTTGTGTAAGTTTACTATTTTGGGGACATTCAAAATTGACTGCAGAGACTCTACACTCAAGGAGGAAAAGAGCTTTGTACATCTGGCCTTTAGTTCCCAGTAGACTCTTCCCTGTCTCTGCTTCCATAGAGATTGTGGACTCTCTAGTGTACATATTGGATTGGTGTGAACCTTTGTACCAGGACCAGCTGGTTCCAGAGATGCCACTCCCTACACATGAGAAACAGCCCATTGCACAATTCACCTTGACCCAACTAGCATAGTCGATCCTGGACCATTATTCATACCAACGTTGATCCTGCCTCCGCCTGCTTTTCATTCGAAGATGACATGTTTTCTCTGGGTCTTCCACCTAGCACCTTAGGACTTCAATGTAAATTCACTTTTTCTTTGAGGAATGCTTGGCTGAACAGTAAGGAACAGAGGACCCCTGAAGGAACTAAATACCAGGGAAGAAAACAGAAAATACTCATTGAAAGAATATTCTGAATGGGGGCAGAACTGTATAACATGTGCACACTTTGCACCCCAGATAGGGGTATCTTTTTCCTTTACTGCTGTCCAAAACTCCAGATTCTCAAAGGAGTCATGGAATACAACGCAGCAGCCACAAATGTTGTGCTGCTTTGCGTAGCAGGGAGAGAGCAGGAGAGCATCATATTCACAGAGATATGCCTCTCTCCTCCCCTCTCCTTAGCGCTGGTGCTGATTTCAGCTGCTCTGCACCAGACACACACCTTAGCGCCTTAATGCTAGGGTGTGTGCCTGAGTCTACCATACATTTTGTGTAAGAAGGGTCCCTTCCTGTACAAAATACAATGGCTATAGAAGTTTAAAACGTGTTCCTACTTTGTATGTGTGCTGTGCAGCACACATTCAAAGACTAAAAAGCAAGGAGAAATGAAAACGTCTCCTTTTAAAGCCTGCTTTCCAGTGATGTTAATTTTTGGCACTGAACCCTGTCTACTAATGCTAGTAGATATGATTTAGCTTAAAATAAGCATGGGAGGTTGTATAGGAATGCCAATGTACCACTCATGTAATGCCCCTTGACTCAAAGTAATGCAAAGCAGCATTTCGAGCTGCTTTGTATTACTTTTCCATACAAATCAACGCTAAAACCAATTAGCGTTGGTTTGTTAATCCCCAAAAAGGTTTCAGCTCAGGTTAGTGTTACAAAGGTAAGGCTAACCCAATGCTAAACGTTTGGGAATCCGGGCATAAGTGCTCCTTTTCGCTGTGATGGCTCCTCTGATACCAAACAGTCTCCCCAGGTATGGGGATTGCCCATATTTTGAGGTCATCGAACATTCTACGGTAAACATGCATTCCAACTGCCCTAACCACTATGTCCCTGAGTAAAATTACCCCTTTCTCTTTCTCACTTTTTCAGACATTTCAAGGAAGCAATATTGTGGCAGACGAACCAGGCACGAGCGAAGATGAAGTTGCTTATGGTAGTGATTGCCACGCTCTTCGGTGAGTCCACAGTGCCTGTCTGGCTGCATGTGTACCTTTGTACCCTGTAGTCATGCCATTCATCAATCTGCCAGTGCAATGGCATCCTTACCCCTTCCTTGAGATCATTCTAAAGTGTAAAGCATTCCACAAGGAGCTGTAGGCATAGGCTCATATGCAGCAGTCTGAATGGGCTTACCTTATCTGAAAACTAAAAGGGCTGTGTCCCTTATCGTATGCAACATCAATCAATAAAGTACCACAACAAGCTTTCTGTATCTGGGTGGGCATGACACTATGATATGAAAACTTACTCATTGGTGACAATGGTCCTGAAGATTGATGGTATTTTGTACCTTGTCACAGGCCTTATTGAGGTCCATTTCCTGACTGTCCAGAGCCTCACTCGGGCATACTTTTCAGAAAATGTTGGAGCGTGGAGCTGAGGCACATTTGGCAGCGCTGCGATCCAACATTTTCAAAATGCAGTGATGCACCGTATTCTCTAGAGTAAGGCACACCCCAGTGTTTTTCCGAGCGCTGGTGCGAAATGTAGCTGCCTTGCGTCAACGCAGGCAGCCTTGCGAAATAGTGCAAGGGTGCCATAGTGGCAGGTGATAATTGTATATGCAGCACACATAGAAGTAGCACATTTTCATAAGGGACACCTTCCTGCACATAAACCATAATTAATGGCATTTTTCTCTTTCTATGTCTGCTACAGAATGCAGCACACACAGAAAATGCAAAAACGAGGAGAAATAAAAGTATTTCTCTTTGTTTCTCCATTCTAATGCCTGCTCTTGTGTTGCCTTAATTTTTGGTGCTGCCTCAGATTTATACCTCCTTGTAAATATGGGGCAGCGTCAAAAGCAGTGTGTTGCGATGGAACGCCCACAGCAACACCTATTGCCCTACCCTTTCATGTTTAGTAATGCGTGTAAAGGGGCCTTATTTACAAGGCTGCGTTAAGCCACTAAAAGGGACTTAACGTCGCTTTGGAAATATGGAGAAAGGCATATCGCAACCAGAACATTGCTCAAAGTGACATTCTGGTGGTGATATCTCCTTGTAAATATGCCCCTCTCTTTTTTGGAGAGGTCCAAGCCAGAGGAACTGGCAGATTGGCAGCGGCGGTTCCTCAACAATGGCGGAGGAGCGTCGCCCCACTGCCTGGCTCACAGCCAGCAAATGAAAAATAAAACGATGTTCTAGCATCGTTTTATTTTTCATTTGCCGGCTCGTAGCGAGTTTGTGCAGGGAAGGGCAGGGCATGGGGAGGAGGAATGCTATCTGCAGTCCATAAGTGCGCATACGTGTTTGGCCTGCCTTCTCAGGCCAACCAAAACACACATGCGTGCTTAGATTTCTCCAGCCGGGCTGCATTGAACAGCTCTGTTGGAGAAACCCCCACAGACTCCCTGGTCTGAGTGTCTTTCCAGCCAGCTCAGGCCAATCCCTGTGCTGCTCTTTGACAGCAGCGTGGGGATTGCACAGGGAAACCATGACGCTGCCCCAGTGCTTGCTGGGACTAGGAAGGATGAGGTGCGATGGGGTAGGCGAGCAGTAGCTCCAGGTAAGTGTTTATTTTTTAGATTTTTTATTATTACCCCCCGTACATGCCCACCACCCACCCCACCACCTCTTCATTGTGGTGGCTGCCACTGTGGACTGGAGTCTTCTGCTAAAGCTGGCTCAGGAGTCAGTAACTGGATGATAGAGGGATTGGACCATATGGAACATTGTTTTGTTCCTCTGCCTTTCCTTACCACTCTGGGTGGAATCTTCGTTAATGGGAATGGACCTCACTTTTGGTAACAATACTTAAACAAACATTGGCAATGCCATTAGGTCTTACTTACCTTTATATATAATCAAGAATGATTGGTATTACCATTGCTTGTTTATTATAATAGTATGTCAATAACAAAGTTGTAGCTTCCAAATTTCAGCTGCGGTTATCTAGTGACCACTAGGCACTGAGGGACAGCAAACTAGTTTTGATGAAAAAAATTAGGGCATATTTACAAGAAGTTAGCGCCGCAGCGGTGTCATATTTTTTACGCGTCAGTTTGCAGAGGACTGTGTAGCATTATTCCTACGCCTGGTATAGTGTATGCAGGTTAGACATTCCCACAATAAAAGCCACTTAGAACTGATGCAGTGAAATGTACAACTTTTCGCAGCGGTACTCTACCACTTGACTGAGTAAAAAATCCCTATGTCTTCTCAAACCAGGTGAAAGGATTGAGACAGGGCTTTTAACAACTCTGAGTTCTGACGCATTGCTGGAATTGAGGCATTCTTGTGAACAACTTCAGCAATGGGTCGCTTTAGTGCGAAAAGATGGTTCAGAATTTCTGGCGCATCCATGAATCCTTGCGCCATGGAGCACTGTATAAGGGCATTTGTGGCAGGAGCCAGAAATCTGAAGCATCAATGCCGATGCATCAGTACTTGTAAATATACCCCTTGGTCCTGTTTGCAATGCTGCTGAAGAAGAAGAATCTATTGATAGTGAAACCAAACAGCTCATATGGGTGGGTCAAACACAGGGAGGATAGCAACAAACAGGAGCCAAGCTATTGAAATTGATACAAAAAGCATCCAACACTGAATAAGTATTGGCACTGCAGAGGATGGTATAAAATGTTGTTTCCCAAAAGACAGTTGGAGTTGTCTGACGCGAGACTGCAAAAATGCCTTGTTCCAGGTCATCAAATGGAAACCTTATTGTTATTGTGAGCAGTTCTGTAAAACAAAAAAAGTGGCAGGACTCAAAATGGTTCATAGGAAGGAGCAGATCACTGTCATTGCTGGAGCTACCCATTTCCAAAACTGATGCTGACCAGTAAAACCATTGGGGTCATCCTCTGTGTGCAACACTAGTACCTTCTAGACCTGCCTGCAATTAGTGTTGGTGAACATTTCAAATAATTGGTGAGACATCTGTGCAAGACAGCAAAGCAAAAAAGCCATACTTTTTTAGAGAGTTCAGTGACGGCGGCCAGGAACAAAGGGTGGTAGGGTGTGCGGGAGGAGCACAGGGGGGTGGTAGAGCGACCTGCATGGGCACGGATGAATAAATAATAATTTTAAAAAATGTACCCTGATGCCGCCGGCTGCCTCCTGTGTCGCGTCACTCCTGCTGGTGTCTTTCTGGGTCCCAGCAGCCCCTGGGACAGACTCCCAGCCAGTCTCTGTACTGTAAAACCGCGCTGGGATTGGTCTGAGCAGGCTGAAAAGACGCCCTGCTCAGACCAGGCAGTCTTTGGGGGATTTCTCCAGCCCGGCTGCTGAATGTAGCCGGGCTGGAGAAACCTAAGTGCGCATGTGTGTTTTGGTCGGCTTGAGACGGATGTCCAAACACAGATGAGCACTTAGGGAGTGCACAACCACTCCTCCTCCACCCACACATGCCCCGCCCCTACATGTACAAGCTGGCAAACGAAAAATAAAACACTGCTAGAGCATCGTTTTATTTTTTGTTTGCTGTCTCCGTGCCAGCAGTGGGGCGCCGCTCCTCCACCATTGCGGAGGAGCCACCACAGACAGAGTTGTTCCCCACGAAAAGTGTTCCAAAAATGCAAGGAACAAAGTTCACAATAGTACATTTTAAAGCATAATTTACACATAACTGGACTGCAAATAACGATGTTCTGAGGGGACATTCTAATATTCTAATAATTTTCTAGCTTGTTGACTGGCCTTATCCATCCGTGCGCAGTTTATAGGGACTTAAACACCCTAAGAAGTCTCACAAAAGCAGTAGTAAAACAGTGGAGCTTTCAGCACAATTCCATAACCTAAACAGCTATATCTATATTTGAGACAGTTAAAACAATGTTTATGGAAATTCATAGGCCAATGCTCTATCAAAGCGTATTTGTTACCTTTTCTACATCATTTTCCATCCTGCTCCTTTCAATGAAATTCAGATCATCAGCATCGATTTAGCAAGCAAAATGTAATACAAATCTGACAATCACATGCCCTTGATAACAGCGCTTGGAAAATACTGCAGGCCCAAATTGCAATCCTTCTGCTCCATGACATAGAGGTGAGAGGGAAAATTAGCAGAAAGTTTACACCAATCACGCATTTCCACCAGTAGTGACGTAACAGAACGTTTCTCACACAAGCCATGAACAAAGGCCTAGCACCAAAACTTTCCTTTTTCCCAGGATAGTGTAGACATTGTGGCAGTGTTCCATTGCGTATGGTTTCAAGGAGTTAAAGCGCCAGGATACCCTTTGGGTGACAGTTTAGCGCTATATAAATACGCGATACATACATACATACCAAGTGGTACTAACCAGCCCTATTCAGGATGGAACCTCTCGAGCTCGGCTTGAAGTATCCCTCATATAATAGCGTTAAATGTGATTCTGAGATATAATTCTGGAATGTAATAATTTTGTCTGAGTTTTCAGATTTCATACTGTTGTATAATGGGCTGGGTTACTGTTCCCCGCACTTTTCTGCCATACTTATCTGCTAGATGCTGCGTTTTTTGATGTGAAAGCACACTGGAACTCGCTACCAGGTCCCATTGTCAGTGTTCATACCTTTTAAATGACAAATGGGAATTGGTACACCCATTTGGCAAGGCCTTTAATACCCCTGTAAGGCCCTGGTATATGGTACCAGTGGTACCCAGGGCAGGGATATCAAAGAGGCGCCAGGGCTGCAGCACTTATTGCGCCATCCTGAGTGACCCAAGTAAAATGAAAGCCTGCAGGTCTGCCATGTTAGAGCTGCATGAGAAGCTTGCTGCTCGAGTTTGACCTTACTGTATTTAATATATATCAGTCACCCCTAAGGTAGGCGACCCATAGTCCAAGAGGCAGGGTTCCTTGTATAATATGTGGGGAAGTATATGTGCAAGCATGTACTGTCCTGTGATAGTGTTCAATATGAAATACAATCACAAGTGACCTGCAGTCCATCGAATAACATGGGCTGCCTTTAGGACATTACCTATATGTCTAGCTCCATGATGGTCTGGCCAATTTCTTTCATGTTTGGTGTCAAACACCATGCTTTTTAACCCAGACCGACTGGTGGTGATGAGGTTTAACCAGCATGTACCCAGGTGGCACTTTAGACAGTGCTCACCTAGTTTAACCAGTGTTCTTGTAACTTGGCAGGCTCTTTTGAATCCTTAACGTCAAGACAGTAGCTGAACCCATGCTGGGAAGTGTGTGCCACTCCCAGAGGTCAGAGAATGGGAGAGGTGTGGCGCCGCGGCCAGGGCGACTGACGCTGGAATCTGGGGACCACGGTTCGATCCCCGGCTCCGGCGGCAGGTTAGCCCAGCACCATGTGACTCTGGGCAATAGCTCGCTTAATCTCCCCGACGGCCCCCCAGCGCCTAGAGACCCTTACGGGTGATTGTGCGCTTTACAAATGTGGACTTTACTTTAAAGTATTGTTAAAGTGACCACTGTTAACCCAGAAAAATGTCCTGTGTGAGCAGGAAGTGACACCTCCGCCCGCGCAGGATGGCTAGTGAATTGCACTGGTGTGGCGAAAAGCCTTAAAGGCTTCACTAAGGCCACTGGACAAAGGAACTGTCCCCCACTCGAGGACAAAGCCTCACTCTGCCCCAGGCACTGTTCTTCACTGGTAGGCGGGAAATTAGCTTATGCAGGAGACGTCCACCTCCACAAGACTGACTACACCTCTAGGAGCTGGACACTAAGGTGCATGACAGAGGATGGTTCTGGCCATCTCAAATTTAGGCTCAGAAACAGGTTCTGACGAGTTTTACTGACATAGACCCACAGGATGTTGTCACTACTGGGGTGGATTAGCCTCAGGACAAGATGCTGATTGGCTATTAGTCTTCACACACACTAATATCCCCTGAATCTAGAATTTAAGGTGAGCTTCAGACACTAGAACCTCAGATTCAGAGTGAAACATGAAGAGATCTGTGTCTGCAAAAGAGCAGGACTACACAAAGGAGAGATGCGAAGGATTTCACCTATGACAACCACACTGCAACTGCCGGACTACAACTTGCCCAGGCCGGATCCAGTTCAGCAGCACGGATAGCCAAAAGCACCCCTGCACCGAGCCCCCCAAGCCAGGTAGAATGAATCTGCCCGGAGGCACCTAGTCCAAGGCCAGCTCCAAGCTTAAGTTCCAAAGGGTTTGCTTAACTCACCCGCATGTACCTTTTTGCTAAGGTAGCCTTTTCAGGACACAAGTCAATCAGCTCCATTTGACAGCTAAAGTGCACCTCTGCATCGCCTCCCGGAGCCAGGTAAAAATTGGGCTAGCTATTGTGAACTGGTCTAAGGATTCCAGGGACCTTAACTCTGAGTGGGTTCCATTGAACTCACCCTCCATAGTATCAATTGCATATATGTGTTTTTTTTGTCATTAACCACACTGTTAATGTTTTTCACATTGCAAAGTATTGATTTATTTATTGCTTGAAAATCGATAACTCTGGTTATACTGTATGTATTGATTTCTTTTTGGTATCTTAAAATACATAAAAATCAGAGCTATTTTTATAAATTTGTGTCAGATTTCTCTTGATTGTCAATTACTTATCGTCCATGTTGGTGATGTGAAATGCTTAGCATACGTTCCTTTAAGTAGCCTGTCTGCTCTACCAGAATTGAGAGAAGGTGTACTAAGAGATTACCTGGTGCCCATCTTTGCTTATTAGTTAGCATTACATGGTAAGGCACCCCTGCCATACCACATACTACTTACACCTTGCAACATTGGTAGCAGCGGTGGGATTCATGAACTTGTGTTTCCCTTTAACACATAGACATAAGTATTTTTTTGTGCACGAGAAATCCAGAAATTGTCCTTAGATACTAAAAGTGAATTTTTCTAATTTTTTTAACCGAGTTTTATTTTAAATTGTTAGGAACTTTTGATACCATCCCAAGTCAAACATTAAATCAAAGAGTAAAACGTTTTAAAGTGTTTGAGAAAGAAGGCCCAAGTGTTTTAAAAAGTTTTTGATCTTTGTAAAGTATTCACTTTCTAGAAAAATTAAGCACAATGGAGCTCACAGAGTCTCGAGGTAGTTTCTCTCCCAGCTCTCAGGATCTAGGATCTAGAACTTTGTGCAAACTTAGGGACGTTGGCTACAAAGTCACTGTCAGAAAGGAGGACCTAGTGCAAGCCCTCCAAGAGTATGAAGATGAGCGAGAAAAAGCAGATGACCTCTCATCAGGTGAGCCTGAAGGAGAGGAAGAAGTCTTAGCTCAACAAGTAGAGGAAGGGGAGGATAACCAAGATAACACGCCTTTTCCAAGACTACCCTCACCTGCAGTTATTAGCAGAGGCCACTTTAGTGGTAGAACTGTGAGTAGGGTGTTAGGAGACCTTGAGGACAAGCTTGCCCAAATCTCCCTGGAGGAGAGACAGCTTGAACTTGAGGGGAGGAGACTAGCCTTAGAAGAGTGAAGGACTAATCTGGGCCTAGAACCCAAGGATGGTGGTAGCAAAGCTATTAGGGTTAGGGACGAGTCCTGTGACCCTAAGATCCCTAAGGGTATAGTTCCCAGTTATAAAGATGTAGATGAAATTTCAGAATGGTTTGCAGCTTTTGAGAGAGCCTACACCATAAAAAGAGACGGGTTGCCAACACTGGGGCTCACTACTGTGGGAATTAATCCCAGTTAAGGGCATAGATCGACGTCTGGCCCTAGATGAAGAGGTAGCTGAGTTATATCATCACATGAAGGACACCCTTAATGAACGGTCTGGACTCACTACAGAGAAGTATGGAATCAAATTTAGAGAAACAGCATAAAGGCCAAAACCAAACTTGGATAGATTTTATTGACTCTTCAGTCAAGACACAGGAAGGCTGGATTAAGGGTAATGATATGGAAACGTATAAAGGGCTGTATAATCTATTGATGAAAGAGCACATTCTAACAAATTGTTCCACAGAATAATTTGGACAGCATCTGGTAGGTTCCGAGGGGTCTTCTCCCAGAGAGCTGGGGACGATAGCTGACAAGTGGGTAAGGTCCAGGGTAACCCAGACTAAGTCCTAAGGTAGAGGTGACTCCAAGAAGGGTGCACAGTCTGCTCACCAGGGTAGAGACAAAGGCACGACCGAGATAAAAAGTCAAAGTCCTCTATAGGCCTCTAATAGAATTCAAAGAAGGGTGGGCTCAGAGACTCTTCCCAGTTCAAAGGAAAGGGGTACAACAGGAAAAATTGGATAGTTGGCCTGTATCGTGACAGTCCATTGATTTTTATTGTTTAGTTAATTAAATCGGTAGCAATTTTAGCATGGTAAAAACATAATACAGCATAATTCATAATTGAAAGAAGCATGATTAAAACGTTAATTCCCTCTATGAAAATAAATCATACATTGTACATTATTTAAGTACATTATTTGACTCGAGGACAGCCGTAGCTGTGCATGCATTCTTAGGATCAAACATAACATATTTTTTGTCTATAGTTAGTTAACTGTCAGCGTTCTTTGAGTAAATCCTTTACAAACCTAATATGGAGCTTATTAAAAAAAACAGTTGCATCTGGATAGCTCAGTCCATTAAAATAGCTGTTGCAAGCAATGGTGTTACAGACATGGATAAATCGATCTTAAGATCTGTGCAAGTACTCAAGTGTTTGAGAAGCACAAGTGCAATTATTTATATAAATGCCAAAGCGGCATGTACAAGCTTGGTCTTGGTAGGATTGCAAAGGCTTACGCCAATCCCAGTTTGAAGCTCTGTGATTTTATCGACTTTTGGGCCATGTTGTGCTACATATTACCAACGGTTCCATGACGTGTAAACAAATGGGAGCGCCATAAGATGTTTATAAGATTGCCGATTGCACCTGGCAGGGGGCCCCCACTGTTAGTCCAGACTCTCATAGTAATCTACCTGCTTCCACAAAGAATTGACCAAACTGTGCTAGGTCCTTTGGAGTAACAGATGTGTATATGAGTGATAGTACTTCCCTACATGATTTTATCTCATGCTGCATGAGTATAGGCCTTAAGGACCTGCGTCTCCAGTTAGGACACAAGAGTGATGATGAAATATGCACCAAGCACACTCCCACTAGTGGACACTCCAAGGGGATAACTAGTTTGGGGATGAGCAGAGGAGATTACCAACAGGTGACTCCTTAGATGAGGCTATACTGTTAGCACTTAACTGGGAAGTAGGGCCTAGAGATGAGCTGGTAATTCCAGAAGGAAGCAGACCATTCCATCACAAAGAGCTGAATGGCATCCCACTCACTGCCCTAAGAGACAACTGTGCCAGTGGAACCCTACTGTATGGCTGGCTGGTGTCCAAAGACCAGCACCTGACAGGGTAAACTCAGAAAGTAAAGGCTGTCTCAGGAGATTTTATTATTAGACCCATGACTCTAGTAGCATTCCTGATAGGGGGTTCCCTTAGATGGCAGAAGGTTATTGTGAGTTCTGACCTTCCCCTAGCTGTCTTATTGGCAATGACCTCCTAGAGGTTGATCTGGGGCAAAAGGAAGCTATTGCACAATGCAATATTTCACCGCAAGTGACTAGAAGTGCTGAACCTACAGAGAATAGCAGTATGCACAAAAAGAAAGACAAGAAAAAGAAAGGTAAGACAAGTGTGACACTTTTAAATAAAGTTCCTGTAGGCCACAGAGATTCCGCTCCAGTAGGGACAGACTCCAAAGTTGGCCCGAGCGAGTCCCTACTTGTCACCCCAGAAATCCTGATTACACAGGCAGCTGACAAGTAGGAGGGGGTGACCTCCCAGCTGACAGACGATAGAGTGGAAGGAGGTCTCCACTACAAGATGTAGTAAACCCCCACTTAGAAAAATAAGAAGGTAAGCTTGAACCCAAAGAAACCTGTGTATTAGAACATCCACTTGCCAGTGGAGAGCTAAAGGTGTGGTTCTGGGTACTGACAGCTGTCAGTGGCCTCTGCTGGGTGTTAGCCTTTGTGGCTGCACTGTCATTGGCATACTCATCGGACCCCATAATAAATAGCAACGTAGGTCCCCCTGGTCCTGCTGGTCATGGTGGGGTTACTTCAGTTTTGGATAACCTCTTTTGGTAAGCTAGGTGTCACCCTGGCTAAAGTAGGGATTGCCGAAGTGCACTCCTTTTGCCCCAAGAAAAGAGATTGAGCAAGGAAACCAGAGAAACAGCAAAGATCCAGTTTAAATGGGTTCCTTTACTGTAGAGATGGGTCAACTTCCCAGTGGAATTGGCCTGGACAGGAGGATGTGAGGCAGAATAGGCCCTGCAGCTAGGTAGCCCATTTACTCCCTCTTCCTTGCTGGACAGACTAGAAAGACTCTTCCAGGTTGGGGCTGAATCTCTTAGGATGTTGCCTGGGAGGGGGTTGAGTTGTACAATGGAATGGGCTACAGTGATCCCACATTTTTGTGCTCCACTTATCTGCTAGATGCTGTGGTTTTTTAATTGAAAGTGCACTGGAGCCTGATAACCTGGCCCAGTGTCAGTTCTCATTCCTTTTAAAATTACAAATTTGAATTGGTACACCCAATTGACAAGCTATAATACCCCTGTAAGGCCTAGTATATGGTACGAATGACACCCAGGGCAGGGATATTAAAGGAGCAACAGGTCTGCAGCACTTATTGTACCACCCTCAGTGAACCGACCAAAATGAAAGCCTGCAGGTCTGCCATGTCAGATCTGCATGAGTAGCTTGAGTTTGACCCTACACACACCATCTGTGACAGGGTCACCTCACTTCATTTAATATATGTCAGTCACCCCTGAGGTTTGGCCTCCTACGCCCATGAGGCAGAATGCCTTATATCATATGTGTGTAAGTATATGTGTAAGTATAGTCTGCCCTGTGTTAGAGTTCTAAACTAATTCTAGCTCAAGTGGCTGGCGGTCCATTGGATAACATGGTCTGGCAATAGGAAATTACCTATATGTCCAGCTCCATGAAGACTCGGTCAATTTCTTTCATGTTTGGTGTCAAACATAGTGCTTTTTGATCACCGACACACTCGTGGTGTCAAGGCTTAACTAGCATGTACCCAGGTGGCACTTTAGACTGTGCCCACCTAGTTTAACCAGTATTCCCAAGCCTTTTGTGGTCTTTTTTGAAGCCCGGCCAACCAGACAGAAGTTTGACCTCATGCTGGGAAATGTGTGCCACTCCCAGAGGTCAGAGAAAAAGGACTTGTGTGAGCAGGAGTTCACTCCTTCGCCCACACAGGATGGAAAGTGAAATGCACCGATGTGGAGGTAGCCTTTAAGACTTCACTGGTGCTACTGGACAAAGTCACACTTCAACCACCAGACTACGACTCATTCAGGACCAGAGAAAAATTCTGAAAGGAAGAAGAGCCCCTCTGCAACCTAAAGACTTCACAAGAAATCCCTAGGGCTACAGGTACTAGCACCCTGCTGTCGGCAGGACCAAACTGCACTCAGACGACAAACTGAAGGACTGTATGCTGGTCTCCTGAGTGTCCCTGCACAAAGAAAAGTGGACAGTTCTCTTCAAGGAGCTGCACTTCAACCCTCAGTGTGGCTTAAGTGTCTACGTTGCTCCCTTGGTCTTCTGTAAGAGATTTCCCAAATCACTGTGTTTGCCGGTGCTAAGGCTTTTTGGTTGCCAGTCTGATTACCAACCGCTTTACTCGATGGTTCAAGTGGAGAGATCAAGCTGACACTAGAACCAACTGCCCCAGTGGCTCTGTTATAAAGATTCAGCATTTGTTTCCACCCTCTCTTGGCATGGCTGCCAGCACCCCTGTCGTGGATCCAGTTCAGCACCATGGATATCAAAGAGCACCTGTGCACCCTAACCCCGCTAGCCAGTTAGAAATAATCTGCCTGAAGGTTCCTGGTCCAAGGCCAGCTCCAAGCTTAAGTTCCAAATGGTTTTGCTCAACTCACCCTGCATGTACCTTTTTGCTAAGTTATCCTTTTCAGGTCCAGAAGTCTGAATGACAGCTTCTTTTACAGCTGAAGTGCACCTCTGCACCCGACTCCATGAGCCAGGTAAAATTGTGCTAACTGTTATGAACTTGTCTAAGGACTACCAAGACTTTAACTCTAAGTGGGTTCTGTTGAACTCACCCTCTAAAGTATCAATTGCATAGATGTGTTTTTTATATGTGTTTTTTCCCATTGACTGCATTGTTAAAGTTTTTTACATTGCAAAGTATTTATTTATTTACTGCTTGAAAATTGGTAACTCCTGTTATACTGTTTGTATTGATTTCTTTTTGGTGTCTAAAAATATATAAAAATGTAAGCTATTTTAATAAATTGGTGTCGGACTTCTCTGTTGTCATGTCAATTACTTCTCGTCCATGCTGGTGATGTGAATTGCTTAAAACATCTTTCTCTAAGTAGCCTGCCTGCTCTTTGCCATTCCACCATGACTGAGCGAAGGTGTACTGAGAGTATCCATGGTCCACCATTGGGTATTGTGTTAGTATTACATGGTGCACCCCTGCCATACCACATAATACTTCCACCTTGCAACACATACCTTACATGAATAACTTGAGCTATATTTACTTTGTATGTTTGTCAAAATATCAGGAAATTCTCAAATGTCACACTTGAGTTGTCACATGTAGGCACAGAAATATTATACATGTACGTACAGTAAACATGGGTTATTCTTCCCACTCTGAGTAGTGCCTCTGCTGCTTTCAGTTGCTTTTAGCCATGAGAGTGTTTCATGGGAACATAGGTGTTCCAATGCTACCATCCATGGTTTTTGACTTGAAGCCCTGTTCACTAACAAATAACGTTGCCTCTATGTGGCTCAATAACGAAACCACACCAGCTCTAGCAGTGGCCTTCCCGAATGACTCTGCAGTCACTAGACTGGATAGGCCCGGTAAACGAAGCGGGGGATTAGCCATCGCAACCCGACTCCCTTACTAAATCAGGACGGTGGATAGAGTGTCTTCTGTCAATATGGAGCTTCTAATATTCAGAGCAGAGTATGACCAGGTCATAGAATGGATAGGTGCATTGGTATATCCTCCGCCTGGGGGAAGTAAAAAGGAATTCTGCACTGCATTACTAGACAGACTGGCACCTCATGTCCTGAATACCCAAAAACTTTTATTGATAAGGGATCCGAACCACCACTTAGAGTTGTCCTTTAATTCGGATTCCGCCAGCCTTATTGCGACAATGGAATCGCTTGGGCTATCACTGAGAGTCACCAGCCCCAATCATAGTGCAGGCCATACGTTAGACGCCATCTTCTCCAATATATCCGACTTGGCAGTTGAGCCTCCTCAAGTACTTGGCTGGACCGACCATATGGCACTAAGCTTCTCGGTGTCGGCTGCTCATTCAGTACAGCGGGCGCAAGGTCAGAAGAGTTTTCGAAGACCCTGGGTGAGAGTAACCGCCTCTGCCTTTAGCCAGGCTTATAGGGACCCCTCATTTAAGCGGGATGTGGACCCCAACTTTGCCTGGAAAAGACGGGAAGGAGCAATTCAGGTAGCCTTAAATACCATAACACCCCTGAAAAGGGTCACTATTCAGGAGAGGGCAGCTCCTGCCCCCTGATATTCAGACACTCTCAGAAAGGAGAAGTCTAAGTGCAGGGTTCTGCAGAGGAGATGGAGGAAGTCAAAGGGGGAGTTAGATGAATTATTATACCGAAAACACACAGAGCCTACCTGAACAGCTGTAATACAGCAAGAAGGACACATTTGGGTGTAAAAATTCCTCCAGGGAACTATATAGGATCTTGAAGGAATTTACAAATCCTAAGGCTGATAATGCGGCACTTCCTCCTAAACAGGATTTATGTGAAGATCTAGCCAGGTACTTTACCAACAAGATTGTCCTGATCTATCAGTCCTTTGACACGGCGATAGAGGAACAGGTGGAGGGAGACGTACTCAGAAACCCTCCCCAGGAAGAGGTCTCTTCCTGTGGGCTGGACTCTTTCGCCAACATAACCGGAGAGCAAGTAGGCTCCCTACTAAGCCACGTAAAATCGGGCGTGCCGTCTGGTCATGTACCACCGGCGGTTAATTCAATACTCAGCCTGGTCTTAGCAGACGCGCTTTCTAAAATATATAACATCTCTTTGGAGACGGCTATATTTCCGAATAAGTGGGAAAGCGCACGGGTCACGCCACTCCTAAAGAAGGCGCCAGCGGACCCGCTTGAGTTGCAGAACTACAGGCCAATCTCGCTTCTCCCCTGTTGTTCAAAGGTTCTGGAAACCTTGGTGAACCAACAGCTATCCCGCTAACTGGAACAAAACCACCACCTGGATCCCTCGGAGTCCGGATTCCGTGCATGACATAGCATGGAGGCCGCACTGTTAGAAGTGACAGATACCATCAGGATGACATTAGATAGAGGGACCCCAGTGTTCCTAGTCCTCCTTGATCTCTCAGCAGCATTCAATACTATTTCACACTGGATGCTGCTAGACAGACTGAGGGGGATTGGGTGAAGGGCAGGGCTCTAGAGTGGATTCAGAGTTTTCTATCGGGTCGTACCCAGAGGATCCAGTTCGGTTCATTTGTATCGCAGACCACAGGGGTGGACTGGGGCATTCCGCAGGGTTCTGTGTTGAGTCCTACCCTGTTTAATGCATACGTGACACCCTGGCATATATCATCAGAGGCCATGGCTTTGAGACCATCTCATACGCGGATGACACGCAGCTAATTGTTCCCATTGGGGAAGACAGTATGTCAACTCAGCAGAAACTCAGAAGCTGCATGTCATCTGAATGAGGAGGAACTTTTTACAACTCAATTCCTCAAAAACGGAAATTCTGCTATTTGGGAAAGCCGAGGCAATCTGGTCCCCAGAGTGGTGGCCGGCTGAGTTGGGTGAAGCCCGTCCACCAAGGAGCTGGGCTAATAATTTAGGCATCAGGATAGATGATAAACTATCTATGGATGAGGAGGTCAAGACAGTGTCAGGCACGTGTTTGGCACAATGAGGATGCTCAGGAAGATCTTTCCCTGGATCCCTTTGTCAGCGAGGAAAACCCTTGTCCAGTCACTCCTGTTGAGTTGGCTGGATTATGGTAATTCGCTGCTGGTGGGTGTCAGAGAGGATCTACTATCACGGCTGCAGGTAGTGTAGAACACTGCAGCCCGCCTTACCATCAACAAGCCGGCACACACCCCGTTGGCCCCTTTGCTGAACCAGCTACATTGGCTCCCGGTGAGGAAACAAGCTATCTTTAAGATGCTCTGTGTGGTCTTCAAATCACAACAGGGGAAAGGCCTTGTCTATCTCAGTAATAAACTCAGGCAGCATCAACCGGCTCCGCAATTAAGATCTAGCTACGCCAACCTTTTGTGTAGCCAGAAGATACAGAGGGTAATGAAGGGCGGTAGAGCCTTCTGTTATTTGGCGGCGAGCCACTGGAATAAACTGCCACAAAATATCAGGTCCTGCAATGAGCTAATCAGCTTTAAGAAACTTCCAAAGACATGGCTGTTTTAGATGTATGGACCCAATCTTAACTTCTCCTATAGCACCAAGAGATCCCCTTGGGGATGATTCGCTTGCACTCTATAAATCCACAAAGTAAAGTACAGTAAAGTATGTGTGCATTAAAAAGGAGAACTGTTTTTATTGCTCCAAACTTCTCCCGTATTGCATATGTACAACACTGTGCAGCACACATACAAGGAGGAAAACTATTTTAAGTATGCATTGGCATAGTATTTTATACTATAAGAATAAGCTTCATATACAAAAGATATGCTAAATAGTATGTATGAACCTTTGCACCATGATTCAAAGGTATGTGTGGTGCTAGGCAGCCAGTTTGTGCAGCAGTGCTCATGAAGATATGGCAGTGTCCTGACTGCTCCCTTTCACGTAACACAGTGCAGCAACTTTGCTTGCTGCACAGAATTGCTTAAAAACCTTGTTAATCTGCCTCACGGTCCTCAAATACTGGATGTAGTATGTTGCTGATCACAGTGCAGGGGCCACACTAAACTAGTGCTAGCAACGCACTGTGTACACCACACAACGGGGACAGCTGTTGTACGCCTGCAAAATTTCACACTCTGACTGATAGTGAGTGTGGAGCAATTGCCTGAGGAAGGATGGTAGGGTCAGTACTGGTACCGGTAAAGTGAGGGTGCACGTGTCGATCTGAGATTGCATGGCTGTCTTGGCCAGAGCTGACCTAAGCAAGCTGAAATCAGTCAATCGGAAGCATTTGGTTAAGGGGGGATTGGCAAGCGCTATATAGGCTGAGGCTCTCTCTCCTGCCAGCGGGGTGTGGTGGCTAACACCATTACAATGGTATGCATCTTGCCTCTGTCTACCTGTCCTCAAGATGTTATTTTCGATATTAGACATGCAAGCACAAAAAGGGTCCAGAACCCCTAAAATCAGCACTGGCAACAACTGGCATAAAATAAGCACTACATGTCATGATTGACACTTCACAGTCTTTACCACAAGGTTGACACACAGGGCCTCATTTATGAAAAGTGACGCATCGCTGCGTGAAAACAGCGATGCGTCACTTTTCACTGCGTCCTCCTTGCGACACCAATGATGCGTCATATTTACAGTATGACGCATCATGTCGCAAGGAGTTACATATACGTCAGTATTTCTGAAGTATCTGTAAGCGCAAAAGTCACGCATTGCTGGGGTGTGTCACAAAAGTGACGCAACTCCAGCAATGCTTCCTTTCACATGGGGAAAGCCCCATGTGAAAGGGCTTGCGTCAGTCTTATGCCTGCTGTGAGGCAGGCGCAAGATTTTGACGCAACAGCGTCCTAAAAGTGACGCAGTGAAATCTCATAGATTTCACTGCGTCACTATTACGAGGCTTTTTGCGGGGGAACGCCCCCTCTGCATACATTATACCTGATGCAGGTATAATGTAGAGCAGGGGTTTACAAAGTGAAGCATCTGCTTAGATGCGTTACTTTGTAAATAGTGCGCTACAGGAGGCATGTTTTACGCCGCCGATGCGTCACAAAAAGTGACGCATCGGAAGCGCAAAACTGATGCAACGCCTCATAAATGAGGCCCACAGTGTTTTATCTTCCGTTGCTCTACATTATTAATGCATCATGTCCACATTGTGAGCGAGAGATCAACATCTGGGGTGGCAGGATCACCCACAAATCATAACATGTCCATGAACTCCAAGTGGGTGAGTGAAAAATCACACAACAGTTCTGGGGAAAATTCAAAGTATAAACTTCCCATTGTTCATGGTGGCCTCTCCGTTTGCTTGGCGCATGCCATAGTCACTCTGCAAAGCATGGACCATTACTAAAGTAAACATCGACTAAAAAGTCAATACATCTTACGTTTTGGCTTTGCCATTTAGGCATATTAGGTTTGCTAATGATTTTTCCTGATGCTGCTCAGCACTGGAAAAAAAGTTTATTCTGATACTGAACAGCTTTGATGAAAAAAAAGCAGTATGATGACGTATACGGGGAGCATTTTTTTTTTTTTACTGTTCAATATAGCGAAACACCATTTTGTGGCAGTAAATTACAAAAAAAATATTAAATATACACAAGAAAGCGTCTTTTGAGGAAAGAGCAGGCTTTGGATAAAATTGCTTCTGCTGACGTTCCCAAAAAGATACAAAAAGAAACATATTTTTAAAAAGGATTAACGTTCAACAAAGCTAGTTAAACAAAAAAGGGTGTGAATGGAAGGAGCAGTGGGACAATGGTTGAACGAGTAAGGAAGGCTAAAAGATAACGCCCCAAAGTGACAAGATAAATAACAAGGGGGCATATTATCAAGGACTGGCGATACATTATCGCCGCTTTTATCGGCAGGAAACTTCCGATAAAGCGGCGATAATGCCCTTGATAATATGCTCTATGAATTCCAATCGAAGTCCATGTTAGATGTGTTCACATCTAACATGGGCTTCGATTGGAATTCATAGAGCATATTATCAAGGCCATTATCGCCGCTTTATCGGCAGTTTCCTACTGATAAAAGCGGCGATAATGTATCGCCTGTCCTTGATAATATGCCCCAAGCTTCGGTAAATGCATTAGGTTTCGCCTATGTGAATAATAATAAACTGCTTTTTGCTGTAAGTTGTAGCAACAAGATTTCATTCAGTGTTCCATAACAGCATCAATGAAATCATCCTTAAATTGCGGGCTAATTAATTCACCCACTAAGATCTTAGTACGTGATTGTGACGAGGACTACAAACGAGTCCCAACACTTGAAAGGCTTCATGTACAGACAAGAGCCTTGCTTCCCATAGACAAAAGAAAAGCACAGGACGTAATTTAGTGGAAAGTAGAAGTACTGGGTGATTGATTTTATTGAAACTGTTTATGGAACACTGAAAGAAATCTCATTGGGTATACATTCATTGGGACTCTAGGCAAGCATAATGGCATGCAAATAAAATTCTAGTTTTACACTAACATTGAAAAACATAACTGCTTTTACGGAGATTGTGGGAGAAATACACTAATTCTGAAGAATACGGTTCTAAATACGGAATATGAACCGAAACGTGTTGATGCATATTTGATTCTAAATCTGACAAGCATTGAATGACACAGTAGATAACGATCATTTAGAGATACTCTGTGCTATGAGCAATGATCTCAACATTGTCTATTGTCCTCTCCCTGTCTGTGTTTATATATTTGTGGAATGATTTGTATTTCCTGATTGTCAAATAGAATAAAAGTGAAAAACATCTTTTTATTGCCATGAGGGGGAATATAATGATGAGTTTTATAAATGTTTAAAAAAATATATATATTGTGGCATTGGCCCGGTGCTACTGCACCTGCTGCACCATTCAAGTCATGAAGTCATGACCCTGTTGTCTACAAGGTGACTGCACTTGTGGCTGCCTGTTTAGTAGTAAAATACAGCATAGCTCTTGTGTAGTGACTTTATTTTTATCGTGCACTGTTTATTACAACTTTTAGAATTTGATCATAATGAATGACCAAAGAGGCAAGTTGAAAAATTCAATCCGACAATGCCTGCAAAGTGCAAAGAAAGATGCTGAGGCATGAATAGGAAATGCCACAAACGTTCTAAGGCTAAAGCATCAGCTTTACATAACTAAGTAATAAAAAGCAAGCATTCCAACATACTGTTAGCTTTCTGCCTTTTCTTTGGGAAGATATCTTTTCTTGATAGTGAAAGGGGCTTAAACAGTCAGTTTTAGTAGGAGTATCGGAAGTTAAAAAAAAAATCCACTACAAAAGCAAATGAACACAGTAATTTGGCTTTGGGAACTGATAAGTGCCCCCTTTTAAGATATATTAAATACAAGAGATTTCACAAGCACAGGACAAGCGATGTGCAAGTGAAACCTAAAAAGAAAGCGGAGGGAATATGTAGGAGCTGGGAAGAGATTAAATAACAACAAAGAAGACAAAAAAAATGACATGGAACAGAGAAAGCAAATGGTTTGGATGGGGAGACAACATGTAGATTGTGGGGAAGGGACGTAGCACACAGTGGGAGAGCAAGAAAACACATGCTCTCCCATAGAATGCTAACAGAAAAAGAAACATGCATTGAGAAATGACAAAGCCAATATTTCATGGCTTTATATAGCTGAGTAATTGGTTTTGTCAATGTTTATTTCGACTGCCATGGAAACCCATACTTTAATATGCATGCACATGTTTGTCCGGTGATCTTGCGATCGGTTTTCTATTAAAGAAAACCTATATCAAGATGTCCGACATGCATCTTGACACATGTGCAGATATTTGTGTCACAACACATATACATACATGTGTCATGTCAAACACATGCCCACATGTGGTGTGTGTTTGATGATGCATGTGAACATTTGCATCATGGCTTGTGTGCATGCATGCTTTATGACACAACCACCATTTTTTACATTTAGGGTTCCAAGATGGCAAGAGCCAATCTGCTAGTGGTAAAGAAAATAAAACAACAAAATGTGTGTGAAAGCTCCCTTAAAGAAAGCAGTAGCCAAGCAGCAAATTGCAGCTGCTGGGCTTCCCAAAGGAAGAAAGAGAAGGAGCTCAAATGAAACAAGCATTGGTAAACTAATTTGGTTTCACCTATGTGACTAATAATAGTCTGTTTTTGCTCTAAGTTGTAGCTTGCTGAGTAGCTGTACAATATAAGTTACAGAAAGTATGTGAACGTGTTATGACTTGTTTATGTACAAAATGCTATATATTGTGCTGTTGTTAATGGTATAGTGCGGTAAGTAATAGCAACATTTTGAAAAATTAAATGAAAGGGGAAAATAATAGAATTAATTGATGTAATAGCAATATTATGTGTTTAGAGGAGTTCTGACAACTTTTGGGCCCGGTGCAACTGCACCCGCTACATCATTGAAGTCATGATCCTATTTCCTGCTAGAAAAATGAACTTGCGACACTCTTGTTTAGTAGTAAAATTTAGAATAATTAGTGGGACCCCTAGAGCTTTTGGCCCCAGTGCCACAGCACCTGCTCCACCATTCAAATCAAGTCCTTTTCAATTGCAAGGTAACTGCAGTTGTGACTGCCTGTTTAGTAGTAAAATATAGCAATATTAGGTGTTTAGAGGAGTTCTGACATTTTTTTAGCCCAGTGCCACTGCACCTTCTGCACCATTAAAATCAAGTCCCTTTTAACTGCAAAGTAACTGCCATTGTGAATTCCTATTTAGAGTCTGACAACTTCTCGCCCTGGTGCTAATGCACCTGCTGCACCATTCAAATGATTACCCTGTTGTGTCCAAGGTAAATGCACTTGTGGCTGCCTATTTAGAAGTAGAATATAGCATAGCCCTTGTACATTACCTTTATTTATAACGTGCAATGTTTATTTCAACATTTAGAATCTGATCATAAAGACCAAATAGATTAAGTTGAAAAAATCAATCTGATAATGCCTACAAAATGCAAAGAAAGGTACTGAGACATGAATAGGAAATGCCATAAACATTCTATAGCTAAAGCCTCTGCTTTATACAACTAAGCAATACAAACTAAGCATTCCAGCATACTGTTAGAAGCTGTTTGCCTTTTCAATGGGAAGAGATCTTATCTTGACAGTGAATGGGGCTTACATAGTGAGAACAGCTTTAGTAGAAGTATTGTAAATGCGTGCAGCCAGGGGAAGTTAACAAAAAAAGTTCCACACAAAAGTGAATGGTTACAGTAATTCAGCTATGGTGCCTGATAAGTGCCCCCTTTTAAGATATATTAAATACAAGATATTTCAGAAGCACAAAGCAGAGGGAGAGGAAGGGAGCGCTATGCAGGCGACACCTAAAACAAAGATGAGAAGAAGAAGGGTGGGGCTGCTGCGTGCCAAGAGAATAGGGGGAAAACAAGAGAATTGGGGGGGGGGGGCTACATTTCAAAAAAGGAAAAAGAAAACCCAAGCGGGAGGGACAATGGATTGTGGGTGATGGATAGGGAAGCATGACAGAGAGTGAGGGGGAAGTGAAAGGATCACAAGAGTAAGAAAACAAGAAAATGTACACACCTTCATGGAGTACTTACATGAAAATAAAAAAGTAGGTCAGCAACGGAAGGTTACAAACCAACTAATCACAATGCTGTGAGACCAAAATGTATCTGAGCAAGACAAACACAAGAATTGGGAAGAAAGACATCAAATTAGACAACTGAGATAGACAACAAAGAGATCCAATCAATGCAGTAATCTAAGTGAAAGGCAAGTCTATGTATATTGGAAACAATAAGGTTGGCATGGACAACAGACAGCAGACTGCTAAAGCTGAGGGGTGTTTAGCAGCTGGACGAACTTGAGTTGATCTGCAAGTTTTTTCAAACTGTTTGATATGACAACTGGTACATAGAGTGGTAGCCCTGAGAGGGGTGGTACATCTTGGATGTGGCCACTAAAAAATGTGTGTGGGTGAGGTGACCTGGGTTTCACCAGGGAGGTGTGTATTGGGCATAGAGATTGTTGCCACTAGTGGTTCAACTGCGATAGTGAACATAGGAAGAAGCCCACTACTGAGAAGGTGGACCTGGTGCCAGAGAGAAACTATATCTGGGCCAGGATTGAATAAACTTTTGTACTGGTATTTACAACGGACCTAGCATGGCCTAAAGTGGCACATGCTATTTACTATTCTATGCAAAATGTGTTTTGCACTAGAAAGGTGTACTTTTCACAGGACAAAACATGTTTTGCACTGCTATGCATTAGTTGGCATTAATGGAGTGGATCAGGGCAGACACTCATAGGTTTTGCCAAAAAGCTGGATGTACAAAAATACTTGGCCTGGGTGTGTCACAAACTAACCTCTGATAGATACAGGTACAAACAAGTGGAAAGGTATGCATGTCTCAAGAAAAAGCATGAAAATTGTATAAGTTAGTCTGCGAACAGGACTTTATACTGGATCCACAAATTCTTTGTTAGTGCACACTCATCAAGCAGCTTTATTTGAGCAGGAGAGAAGGGGATGACTCAAGGACCACGCCAATCTTAGTTGATTTGGCCTTGGTGTTGTGTTTTGTTACTTGTGCATTGGGGCGTAGCATATTTGAATGCTGCGCTGCACTGTATGAAAAATTCATAAACCTGAGCCCTGGTCCTTGCTGTCATTGGGATGGCTCAAACATGAGGTTGAGCGGTGCAAAAGGAAGCTTGCTGGGATGTAAATTTTGGGGAGCAGTGAGGGAAAGGTGTTTGAGAAGCCAAATGGGTTCAGTTGTAGGCACAGAGGGAGGTGTCAGTGAGTTTGAGTTGGGATTTGTAAAGCGCGTAGCTACCCTAGGGCGTCCCAGCGCTGGCATGACCTAAGTTCCAGAGGGGAAAGTATAAGAATTGACGGTTTATGGAAAGAGCAAAGTCTTTAATTGCCTCCTAAAGGCCAGAAGGTTATGTTCTTTCCGCATAGCAAGTGGAAGGGTGTTCCACAGTTTTGGGGCGTTGTAGGAGAACAAACGCTCCCCAGATCGCGACTTTTTTATTCTGGGGACGCTGGCGAGGGAGAGGGAGACTGATCTGAGTTGTTTTTTAGAATGGTGGGGTTTAATGAGGGGTCTCAGAATTGGGGGGCCTCTGCCTTGCATTATTTTGTGCGAGATGCATAAGGTCTTAAAAGTGATCCTTTCTTTGACTGGGAGCCAGTGTAGGCTCTTGAGTGCTGGTTTAGCCGAACATCTCACTTTAGTTCCAGTTAGGAGTCTTGCGGCAGCGTTCTGGGCGCATTGCAGTCTATAGATGACTGATGTCGGTGCCCCCAGGTACAGGACGTTGCCATAGTCCAGTCTGGAGTTCACCAGCCCCTGCATCAGCAGTTTCCTTGATTGGAAGGGGATCAAGAGGAGGATTTATTGCGCCATGCGAATGAGGCCGAAGCAGGTGTCCGAGGTTTTTCTGGCCTGCGTTTTGAAGGTGAGGTCTTGATCCAGCCAGATGCCAAGACTTTTGACTTCGGGTTTGGGGGACGGAGGTGTTCCCATGCATGGCGGCCAAGAAAGGGAAGGAGGGAGTTTGTGAGGGTTTCCCAGGAGAAGTATCTCAGATTTTTTTCCGTTCAGTTTTAATCGACTCTCACACATCCAGTGAAAAACGCTCTCGAGACAATTTGCCAGATTGTCTAGGCTATTGCTCAACTGGTTAATAGAGACCACCAGCTGGGTGTCATCGGCATACATGACTGTTTTTATGCCAAATGGGGCGATAATGTCCTCTAACGGGGACATATAAACGTTAAAAAGTGTGGGGCTCAGGGAGGAGCCCTGGGGGACCCCACACCGAAGTGGCAGGGCTTTGGACACGGCAGTGCCATCTGACACTTGGAAGGTTCTTTCTTCCAGAAAGGATTTGATCCAGGACAGGGCGGAGTCAGCGACTCCTATCAGACTTAGCCGGTGGATGAGGATGGCATGATCCACCGTGTCGAAGGCGGCACTCAGGTCGAGGAGGATCACTGCCACTGATCCTCCTGCGTCCATGATGGTTCTTGCCTCCTCGACCACGGCTAGTAGAGCGGTATCAGTTCCCTGTCCCAGTCTGAACCCTGTCTGGGATTGGCGTAGGAGTTTATTGTCTTCAAGGAAATTCGAGAGTTGATGGTTGACGATTCGTTCGGCCACTTTGCTAATAGCAGGGAGAAGAGAGATGGGTCTGAAGCTGGTTGGATCCAAGGGGTCAAGGTGCGGTTTCTTTAGCAGAGCCCTGACAGTGGCTTTCTTCCAGTTGGCAGGAACAGAGCCCAGTCTAAAGGAAGCATTAATGAGGTGGGTTAGAGGAGGGGCGACCGTGGAGGCGACCAATTTTAATTTGCTCATAGGAGCTGGGTCTGAAGGAGCACCACTTTTTACGGTTTGTAAGGTAGACAGAAACATCTCTGTGGTGATCTGGGGAAAGATTCGGAGGTGTGGCGCCTCAGGGCACGGGGGGGGGTGACTGGGGTTTGAAAGGTTTGAAAGGAATTGGGGCCAGGAAGTGAAATAAGAATGTTATCAATTTTTGATGAGAAAAACTCAGCAAGCTGGTTGCATCTGTTGCCCGAAGGATCGGGTGTGGGTAAGGGGTCTGGAATTTTGGTAAGTGAGCGTACTATGCGATAAGTTTCTTTCGCAGAGTTAGCTGCCGCTGATATCTTTTCCTCGAAAAAGGTTACCTGGGTTTTTTTAATGCAGTTTTTATAGTGCTTGATGGCAACCCTGTACTCTTTTTTACTTTCCGTCATCCAGTTTTTTCTCCAATGGCGTTCGAGTTGTTTGCATTTCTTTCTGAGATTTCGTAATTCTTGGGTGAACCACGGGGATTTGGCCGATTTCTTTTTACTGGGGAGGGATTTGACTGGCAGGGTAACATCGAGGGATTGATTAATCCACTCGTGTATTTGGACATCTGCTCTGGAGGGGTCTGGGTCAAGAGCTGGTATGGTGGAAGAGAGTACTTGTGCCCAGGAATTTATATCCAGAGTTTTCCACGGGCGGGAGGGTGCTTGGGAGGGGGGGTCTCTCAAGTGCCTCCACCGAGAGTTTTAGCTTAAAAGGGACTAAGAAGTGGTCTGACCATGGAACAGGGATGGGGGAATTTACTACCAATCTCGTAAGATTGGTGAATATAGGGTCCAGTAGATGGCCCTTGTTATGGGTGGGTTGGTTGCTTTGTAGTTGTAGACTTATCGAGGCTAGGTCTGCTTTGAGATCAGCAGACATTTTGTTAGAGAAGTCATCAAAATGTAGATTCAAATCTCCCAAGACCATGAAGTTCGAAGATAAGCATGCGAGGGAGGGGATGGAGTCCAATAGGGAATCACAGAAACGTTGTTGCGGTCCCGTGCGGCGATATACAAGTATCCCTGAGATGGTAGTAGAAGGGGGCCGGTGGATAGAGAAATGTAAATTTTCACAGTCCAAGATGGGGCTTTCTTTGAACTGGCAGGACAGATAGTCTCGATATATAATTGCTATCCTACCTCCGATACCGGACGGTCTATTCTGGTACTTTATGAGGTAACCAGGTGGGAGCGATTGAATAATATCTGGCTCCGAGTCTGAGGTGAGCCAAGTTTCTGTGAGAAAGAGTACCTCGATTTCCGAATCCTGCAGGAGTAAGTTGATTTCTGTCTGGTGCTTCGGGAGGGATCTGCAATTAAGCAGGGCCATCCCGAGACAGGGTGGTTTAGGGGGGAAGTGTGGGGTTAACCTGTAGGTACAATTTGGACAGCGGGAATGTCCTTCCGCTAAGGAGATAGTACAGCGACAGGGGGCGGCTGAAAGATCCCTTAGCCTATGCAGTGTTTCCTGGGTGTATTTATGGGGTAATGGAAAGGGTAAAGCAGGGGGTTTGGGCTCTGGGCACTGTCTGGCGCGGACGGGCGCAGACGGGCTTGCCTTAGGCGCGCCTTCGGCGCTCAAACGGCACTCCCGCTGCGCTCGTCCGCTGCGCTTCCGGTGGATGCACATGTTTTATGCTAGAGAGAGGGGGGCGTGGCCTCTCTCGTGGCCGGTAATGGCGTCAGGGGGAGTGTTGTGGGAGGCTGCGCGGCAGCGCTGAGATCCACTGTGCGTGCCTCTCCCAAGTCGAGCGAATGCTCTGAAGTGCTCTTACTAGCTGGTGAGTTTTTTTTTAAAAGTACACGATATTAGTGACAATCAAATGTTTAAAAAAGGAGTAAGTGCGCGAAAATAGAACTCCCGGCTTCCGCCTCAGGAGATAGGTCTGTCTGGCGAGTCGCTTGTAATCAGCGGTTTTTTATACTCGGCGGTGATGGGCGTGGCCTAAAAAGGGGCGTGGTCGGTAATGGCGTCGGGGGGAGTGTTGTGGGAGGCTGCGCGGCAGCGCTGAGATCCGCTGTGCGTGCCTGTCCCAAGTCGAGCGAATGCTCTGAAGTGCTCTTACTAGCTGGTGAGTTTTTTTTTAAAAGTACTCGTTATTAGTGACAATCAAATGTTTAAAAAGGAGTAAGTGCGCGAAAATAGAACTCCCGGCTTCCGCCTCAGGAGATAGGTCTGTCTGGCGAGTCGCTTGTAATCAGCGTTTTTTTATACTCGGCGGTGATGGGCGTGGCCTAAAAAGGGGCGTGGCCTCTCTCGTGGCCGGTAATGGCGTCAGGGGGAGTGTTGTGGGAGGCTGCGCGGCAGCGCTGAGATCCGCTGTGCGTGCCTGTCCCAAGTCGAGCGAATGCTCTGAAGTGCTCTTACTAGCTGGTGAGTTTTTTTTAAAAAGTACACGTTATTAGTGACAATCAAATGTTTAAAAAAGGAGTAAGTGCGTGAAAATAGAACTCCCGGCTTCTGCCTCAGGAGATAGGTCTGTCTGCATTTTAGCCCCAAGCTGCTAATTGAAAGCACTACCAAATCCCATGTTGCGCTTTCTGGTTAGCTAATGCTTGTTATGTCCCCATTGATTTTGAATCATCCAGATCACTGATGCACACTGTTCCCCAACAAAGTAATTAACTCTACTGGACTAAAGACAAGCCCAAAAACTGCATCTGCATAAGTGAAAAGTTTTAAGTGTTGATCACCATAAGAAAATCCAGAAATAGAATAATTATTGCAGATTGAAGATAAGAAGGGTTGAAGAGCAAGGACAAAAAGAATGGTGGAGAGGAGACATCCTTGACGATCTCCACGTTTAAGGGGAAAATAGGGTGAGCGCAACCATTGATTAGTACTGAGGCTCTTAAGTGAAATCAATTTGGGACCAAAACCATGCCATTTCAAAGCAGCAAATAAAAAGGACCAATCTACATTATCAAATGCTTTTTCAGCATCGATAGAAATGGTTGCTAGAGATATGGAGATGGAAGGAATCTTGTTTAGGACATTAAAAAATGAGACAAGAGTTATCTGAAGTCAACCTACCCTTGACAAAACCGCACTGCTCCTTACCGACCAAATGAGGCATAAGGGCAGTGGTTCCCAAAATGTGCACTGCGGCATCCCGGTGCGCCGCGCCGTGGCGCAGGATGTGGGTCATGGAAATTGCAGCCGCAATTTCTCCCCCTCGTTTGTGCTGCCAGGTCACATGATCCTCGCACTCTGCATCTCAATGAGTGATTGATGGAGAATGCCTTTAATTCTCACTCATGGCAGACATTGTACCAGGGCACGCATCTCACGGGCCTGGTGGAGAGCATTGGGTGGGGTGAGGGAGGGTGCAGGGTCAGGGGCCTGGTGGAGAGCGTTGGGAGGGTGGCTGCAGGGTCAGGAGCCTGGTGGAGACCGTTGGGTGGGTACAGGGTCAGAGGCCTGGTGGAGACCGTTGGGTGGGTGCAGGGTTATGGGACTGGTGGAGATCGTTGGGTGAGTGGTGCAGGGTCAGAGGCCTGGTGGAGAGCGTTGGGTGGGAGGGTGCAGGGTTAGGGTCCTGGTGGAAAGTGTTGGGTGGGTAGGTGCAGGGGCCTGGTGGAGAGCGCTGGGTGGGAGGGTGCAGGGTTAGGGTCCAGGTGGAAAGTGTTGGGTGGGTGGGTGCAGGGTCAGGGGCCTGGTGAAGAGCGTTGGGTGGGTGGGTACAGGGTCAGGTGCCTGGTGGAGACCGTTGGGTGGTTGGGTGCAGGGTCAGGGGCCTGGTGGAGAGCGTTGGGTGGGTGGGTACAGGGTTAGGGGTCTGGTGGAGAGCGTTGAGTAGGTGCAGGGTCAGGGGCCTGGTGGAGAGCGTTGGGTGGGTGGGTTCAGGGTCAGGGCTTTGTGGAGAGCGTTGGGTGGGTGCATGGTCAGGGGCCTGGTGGAGAGCGTTCGGTGGGTGGGTGCAGGGTCAGGGGCCTGGTGGAGAGCGTTGGGTGAGTGGGTGCAGGGTGAGAGGCCTGGTGGAGAGCGTTGGGTGGGTGGGTGCAGGGTCAGGGTCCTGTTGGAGAGCGATAGGTGGGTGGGTGCAGGGTTAGGGGCCTGGTGGAGAGCGTAAGGTGGGTGGGTGCAGGGTCAGAGGCCTGGTGAAGAGCGTTGAGTGGGTGAGTGCAGAGTCAGGAACCTAGTGAGAGCGTTGGGTGGGCACAGGGTCAGAGGCCGGGTGGAGAGTGTTGCGAAGGAGGGGGCCGGGTCTGGGTCCTGGTTGAGAGCGTTGGGTGGGGGCAGGGTCAAGAGTCTGGTAGAGAGCGTTGGGTGGGTGGGACCGGGGTCAAGGGCCTGGTGGAGAGCGTTTTGTGGGTGGGTGCAGGATGAGGGGCCTGGTGGATAGCATTGGGTGGGGGCAGGATCAGGGGTCTGGTGGAGAGCATTGGGTGGGTGGGAGGGGGGTCAAGGGCCTGGTGGAGAGCGTTGGGTGGGTGGGTGAGGGATGAGGGGCCCGGTGGAGAGCATTGGGTGGATGCAGGGTCAGGGCCTGGTGGAGAGCATTGGGTGAGGGTAGGGTGAGAGGCCTGGTGGATAGCATTGGGTGGGGGCAGGGTCAGGGGTCTGGTGGAGAGCATTGGGTGGGTGGGAGGGGGGTCAAGGGCCTGGTGGAGAGCGTTGGGTGGGTGCAGGGTCAGGGGCCCGGTGGAGGGCATTGGGTGGGTGCAGGGTCAGGGGCCTGGTGGAGAGCATTGGGTGGGTGCAGGGTCAGGGCCTGGTGGAGAGCATTGGGTGCGTGCAGGGTGAGAGGCCTGGTGGAGAGCATTGGGTGCGTGGGTGCAGGGTCAGAGACCTGGTGGAGAGCGTTGGGTGGGTACAGGGTCAGAGGCCTGGTGGAGAGCGTTGGGTGGGAGGGTGCAGGGTTAGGGACCTGGTGGAGAGCGTTGGGTGGGCACCTTATGTCCTGATGCAGCCGTACTCTGCCAGCTTCTGTCTTTGTCTCACTCCTCGTTGAGGGGTCATCCCTCGTGACTGCTGCATGTTGGAGAGTGTGGTGTGTTGTCTTTTAGTTTCGTGTTCCTGCTCTGCTCCCTCAAGGACGTCCTCCTGTGACGCCCTTGTTCGGCCTCGTTGTCCTACATATATGGTCCTGGGCGAGGGCCTCAATCCTGGCCTCATAAATCCCTCCCAGTCTCCACTGTTTCATGTAGGCGCCTACTGGTTATACGTCTTCAGAGGCTGTTTATGAATTTATGGTGATGTGAAAAGCCTCTTGCTCTGTGCTCTTTGTAATTTTACTACGTCATCTGATTCAATGTTCCCCAAAAGCAGCACAAGTCCCCCGACCAAGTATTTTTTTGCAGTTATATATAGCGCGAACTCCACCCGAAGGCATCAGAGCGCTTTACATTAGCACCAGTTGCGTTACAGACGGACACATTCATTTTTTGGCACGGGGAGTCCATCATGCTTTTGAAATGGTGCCATTGTTCCAGGTGGCAGACCCCTCCATTGGGTGGGAAGAGTGCATGGGGGTGGCCGAGAAGGGTGCAAGGCAGAGGGGAGAAGGGTGCAAGGTAGAGTGGAGAAAGGTGCATGGTAGAAAGGAGAAGGGTGCAAGGCAGAGGGGAGAAGGGTGCAAGGAGGAGGGGGAAGGGTGCAAGGCAGAGAGGAGAAGGGTGCAAGGCAGAGGAGAGAAGGGTGCAAGGCAGAGGGGAGAAGCTTACAAGGGAAACAGTAGAAGGGTGCAAGGCAGAGAGGAGAAGGGTGCAAGGCAGAGAAGAGAATTGTGCAAGGTAGAGAAGGGTGCAAGGCAGAGGGTAGAAGGGGGCAACGGGAGGGGGAGAAGGGTGCAAGACAGAGGGGAGAAGAGTGCAAGGTAGAGGGGAGAAGGGTGTAAGTCAGTGAGGAGAAAGGTGCAAGACAGAGGGGAGAATGGTGCAAGGCAGAGGGGAGATGGGTGCAAGGCAAAGAGAAGAAGTGTGCAAGGCAGAGTGGAGAATGGTGCAAGGCAGAGGGGAGAATGGTGCAAGGCAGAGGGGAGAATGGTGCAAGGCAGAGAAAAGAAGGGTGCAAGGCAGAGAGGGGAAGGGTGCAAGGCAGAGAGGGGAAGGGTGCAAGGCAGTGGGGAGAATGGTGCAAGGTAGAGGGGAGAAGGGTGCAAGGCAGAGGGGAGAAGGGTACAAGGCAGAGGGGAGAAGGGTACAAGGCAGAGGGGAGAAGGGTGCAAAGTAGAGGGGAGAATGGTGAAAGGTAGAGGAGAGAATGGTGCAAGGCAGAGGGGAGAATGGTGCAAGGTAGAAAAGGGTGCAAGGCGGAGGTGGAGTAGGGTACAAGGGTGAGGGGGAGAATGGTGCAAGGGGGGAGAAGGGTGCAAGGGGGAGGACGAGAAGGGTGTAAGGCAGAGGGGAGAAGGATGCAAGGGGGATGGTGATGAAGTTAAAATTTGCCCCCGGAAACATTTCTTCGGACGCCTATGATCAGAGCCCATCCCACGTAAACTTCTTGTAACACCACAGAGCTGCTTGAGCCTTTCTCTAGCCTGGTTACTTTTAGTGGGAGTGCTTTATACTACTCTATGATGGTGCTGTATACATTGAGATGCACTTTTTTAAGATCTTTGTGATTGCAAATAAAGTTTTATAATAGTGATGGCTACTCTCTGAATCCTTCATCACGTCTAGACTTGATTCTTCATGTAGACCAGTGGTTCCCAAAGGGTGCGCGAGTAAAAAAATGGTGGGGAGCCACGGCCAACTGCCAATTAGGTCAAGGGAGCCACGGGTCAAAAAAGTTTGGGAACCACTACATAAGGGGATCTAAACGTAATGCCAGTGTTTTGGCAAATAGCTTATAATCTACATTGACCAGGGAGATCGGCCGATAGTTTTTACAAAACATAGGCTCTCAACCCTCCTTGCGTGTAGGCAAATTGGGGCCTCTTGAAAAGTGCCCTCTGTTTTTTAGAATATCCTGATCCTTGTGTAGCAGAGAACCATCTGTAGAATAGATAGAATCAATCAGAGTACGGTCTTTACGGGTTTTAAGATACTTCGCTAAAATTTTCCCAACCTTATTTCGACCTCAGTAGTAGCGAGCACTGGTACGGAGAAGAATGGAGGCCACATTATCAGTAGAAGTTTTGTTAAATGTTAATTTGGCATGTATCAGAGCTCAAAGTACAGAATCCGCAGATGACGTATAAAATTTATTTTCCAAGGATTTAATTTCCGCTAGGGTAGCTTTATGTTGTTGAAGAAAGCGTTTCTTTAAAAAAAAAAAATCAATAATGAAACCTCTCCCGGGAGCTTTAAAGGAGTCCTATAAAACATGTGGGGAAGAAGAGGTGATACTGTTTAGATCAAATAATTTGTTAGTAAAAGAGACAAAAGAGGAAGAGAAAAGAGGATCAAGAAGAAAAGTGTTATGGAATCGCCAATGGGAGGACCTGGGACGTGGAGTGAGCAAATCAAGATCAGTTATAATTGGGACATGATCAGAGATAACAATAGGTTCAATAGAGGAGGATAACAAATTTTGAGATAAAGATTGAGAAAGAAAAATATAATCTAAATGAGAAAGGGAAATGTGAGGAGGAGAAAAGAAAGAGAAGTCAAGAGTATCGGGTGAGAAAGTCTCCAAGAGTCAAAGAGGTGAGATTGGGATATAGTGTCAAGGAAAGGCATGTGGGATTTGTGGGGAGTGAAGCGAACCTGAGATTGGCGGTTAATAAAGGGGTCAACAACTTGATTGCAGTCACCTACTAGCATAAAATAATAATCTCTAAATGTAATACATTTCTGTGTAATCAGAGGCCAGAAAGAACAATCAGGATGAGTAGGGCCATAAACATAAAACACCCTCAAAGAAATATTATTAATTAATAACTTAGCTAACAACCATCTCCCCTCAGTATCAATTTCTTGCGATAAAATTTTACATTTCAATTTTTTATGACACAAAATTATGACAGTTTTTCTTATTTGAAAAAGGAGAGAATAAAATGGAACCCACCCAACCTCTCTTTAATTTCAATACCTCAGTTTCTGTAAGGTGGGTCTCTTGTAAAAAGACCATATCAGGGTTATAAGAGGCCAGATGCAATAATATTCTCTTTCTCTTAATAGAGTTAATGAAACCTTTCACATTCCAGGAAATAACTCTGAATGTAAAGACATTCAAAAATACATAATGAACACAACAAGCAATAATGGAGAAGTGAAGTAAAAGATAAAGGAGTAAAAGGGAAAGGAGACAGAGTTACCAGTAGGAAAAGGAAGAATATAGGACAAATGAAGATGAAAAAGGATTAGAGATAACAAGGAGGAAAGAAAGGAAGGGAAGAAAGAGTAAGAGCAAAAGAAGACAGTACATGTAAAATCAATGACTGCAAGACGTACCTTAAGGAAACAAGGGAAAAGGATGAGAGGCGGCAAGGGACAATGGAAACAACACACCACTCCAGGACATCAATAAAATAAACACGACGAGGAGCGGGAACATGGAACATGGGTAGAGCAAGGTAAATTACACTGAACCTGTAAAAGGAACAAAGAATATGTGAAGAGAACAAAACAGAACAATGGAATCCAATAACATAAAAATAAATTAGGGCAATACAGTCAGATAGTTCTTCCCAGAGAAGAGGAAGAAGAGGGAGCTGTGTCCATCAAGGTCATGGAACAAGAGAACGGATGAGACAATAATGGACAATAAAAGCAATGGCTCGAACAAGGGGGCCAGACAATAACCCAAGACGTCTAATAAAAACAAGAGCATGAGGTAAGAACATGAAGAAGACTAAGGTAAAAAACTAACGATGTATCTGTAAAGGAAACAAGGGGTTATGTACAATAGAGCTAGAAAAAGCAATGGCATCTAAAAACTAGAAAGTAAAACAACAACTTCAATGGAATAGCGCAATAAAAGAAGTATAACAGTCAAGTTCCAGAGCCATCTCCATTGATGTAGTAGAGTGAGATTGGATAAATCTGCGGAGGTCAGATGGATCCTCAGGTGGAAGTCTTGTTGAGAAAGGTGACTTTAAAGAGGCAGGGATAGAATAAGCCATATCCTGCACCTAGGGAGCGAAGAGCAGGACGAAGGTCCAGAAACTCCTTCAGTCGTTAAAGGAACATCCTGAGAGAGAAATACTTTGGTACCATGCCAGGAGAGATTCTTTTTGGCTTTAGCGGCATTCAGTACCAGCAAAAGGTCAGTGAATTGCAGAAATAAAATAATGATTCCAAGAGGATTGGAAGGCGCAGAAGATGAAGAAAGACGGGGACCCAGTCTATGAGCTTGTTGCATGTTCAATTTAGTTGAATAAGGGAGATTAAAAAACTGCGGCAAAAAATGTAAAGTACGTGACTGGGTCGTCACCTTCGAGTCCTTCAGGAAGACCAAAAATGTGTAGATTATTGTGACGGTTCCTGTTTTCAAAATCCTCAGTTGCTCTTTCAATTGTAAGATTTCCTTCTCCAGCAAGGAAATTTTGGTAGATGAGACCTGTACGTCATTAAGATGACGTTCCACCACAGTGATACGGGACTCCCTGGAAGACCATTTAACATCCAACGTTTGCAAGCGACAATTGGTTTCCTCAGTAAATGGTCAGAGGGCACGTAATTCCTCCCTAACCATGTCCAAGGAAACCGGAGAGGATTACTTAGGGGGAGAAGGAGGATCCTGTTTAAGCCTCTGGCCAGAAGTCGAAGGTAACAGCACTTTAGATGCCATAGCAATGGGACTTAAGACAGTCTCTGTGTGTCGATAACTGAGATAAACAGGAATATGTATTAAAGGTAGAGATGCTGGTTCCAGAAGTAGCAGGAGTATTTACTTCCAATTTGGCGTGTTGCAAAAGACGTCTGCTCCTACCCATGGAGTGAGGTAAAAAGATTGCAGAAAAATAATAGTACCACACAGGATAAAGAGCGAAGTACTTCAGAAAAGAACAAATTCGACAAAGGTGAAGACCTCCCACAGCAGAACAGGAGTCACAGATAAAAAAGTACCTAAAACATGCTGGAAACCCTAAAATAACTGCAGTGAGGGTCGTCCTGAGGAGAATTATGAAGAGAAAACCGTCAGGGAGAGAGACAAAATGGCAGCCATCATACAGCATACAAAGTCATCTGCGCGAAATCATCTCTTTTTCATGACATCGAGGTCTGAAAACGGCACCCTCTGAAAGTGCCAGCGTTCCGAATTAGGATTATGACACCATGACGGTGGGGAAGGCAGCAAAACCGCTACAAGAAGCGTTTAGAGTCCGGCGCGATGCAGAGCTCCTATGCTAGGCGGCCATTTTGGGTTGCGGTGCGCGCGACTCCCTGTGGGTAGAAGATTAAATATCATGGTGTCAGCACAGTGCATGTGAGCATTGTTGGACTGGGACAGAAAATGGGTCCGGTCACTAAAATAAAGGTGGCCCCCATTAGCGAATTAGAAAACTAAAAAAGTGGCCCATGTTTGCAAATTGGGGCAGTTTTGAACTTGCAAAGACACACAGAATAAAAGTTTTGAAAGGTATGGAAGACTGCATGGATTTGTGCTTGCTGCAGGCAATGTTTTTTTTCAAAGTTCAAAGTTCAAAAATACTTTATTCGGATAAAACCATATCCATAAAAGCAAGATCATATACAGCAAATTAAAAGCACAAATTCATGTTCACAATAAAACTATTTCAGTAACATTGGTCACAAGTGCAAAATATTTTAAAAACACATACAGTAGGTTTCTAACGGAGCCCGCACATTTTTAGGCACTCTTTATGGGTTACACATCATTTTACGGGCCCGTACTGCGGTTCTCAAAAAAGTGCCAACACGAGAAACTAACTCATCATCTTCCAATTTGAATATGCTCCTATATGCATCTACTAAGTGAATAGGCAAAGTTTTTAAAAAAACGATATTAAAGGCCATTTTGCATACTTTATATAAAAGTTGCAGAAGAATAAAACACATAAAATTGTTTGACCACTCTGACCGTCGCACGGCAGGGCAAAGAGTCAGGGTTTGCGTTGTACCGAAGGGGGAAACAGAGCAAGAATTTTACAGTACTGGCCCTTAAACGGAAAAAGAGTCCCCTCTCCCAATGACATATAGGTATTCTGAGATAATTAGGGAGGTAGGAATTGTGTTTGATGCTCATAAAATTTGAAACAGTTGATTTCTTAGATTCCCTATCCAGTCTTTCTGTGCTATAAAGTGTGTTTAGCGTGATCCTAAGGTCTTTTTTACGTAAGTCTCATTTGCATTTGGACCTGCCATAATTAACGCTACTCTGCCTCTGACTCACTGCTGCAAACCACGGAGTATCCATCCCCTTCTCACAATTAATGCAGTCACCTATTATCTCTCTTGTGAGGGACGCTGCTGGTTTTTTCCATATGGCAAGCCAAAATAAAGCAGGTAGGGCCCATATGAAATCCTCAATATAGCTTAATTTCAGTTCACTATGTCAAACATACTGAGAGATGGAGATCGGTGCGCCCAATAGTTACGACTGAATTTGTTTTCCTCTCGCTGGATTCTGTAGCTTTTAGCGGTACCCCAAACCTCTGTGCCATAGATAGCTATAGGGACACACTGGGATTTCAAACAATTTAAAATAGCTAAAATGGCCCTTGTCCTCTTTGGCCGGGGAAGACGAAGAATGGAATTGGTGGCCTTTGGGGACTTGTTCTTACAAAACAAAACACCACATGTTCAGACCAGGTGCCATTCACAGCAAAAACAACCCATGATATGGAAAAGTGCTAGTGCATTTTAAATTTTGGTTTCCCACAGATACAAAATTTAGGGAAAGTTTTCACGGCCCACAAGACATTATGAAACATTTTATTAAATTGGTACACAGGTCTAGACTGGACATAAAATCATCAAATCCCTGCACTAGGATACGTAGGGCATTGGGTGTGCGGCCGATTAAAACCGCCTCATCAGCATATAATAACACTGGGAGTTAACTCTGGGCACATCATTAGTAAGTTGATCAATTATTTGTGCAAATTATTAATATAGAAAATAAAAAGAAGAGGGGCCAAGACGCACCCCTGCCTGACTCCTCTAAGTACTTTAATATCATTGGAAATCTCGCCCCCGCCATTAATCCTAACCCGGGCCTTCAAATCTTTATGTATGTAGATCAGAAAATCCACCAATGCCTAGTCTAAACCATATTCTAAAAGAATGGACCATAAACGTGACCTGTTAACAACATCAAAAGCAGAGGTCAGGTCCATAAAGGCCAAATATATTGGTGATCACTGTGCTATGGTGCATTTCTCAATGATTAAATTAAGATTTAGGCGTTGTTGGTTTGGGCCTACTTTGCTCCTATATCCCAGTTGACATGATTCTAAAATACGGTTTTCCCCGGTCCATATTAGGATCTTGTTATATAATACTCTGCCTAAGAATTTCAGGGTGTTGTCTATCAAGGAAATCGGTCTGTAGCAACTGGGTTTGGAGCGATCACCCATTTTAAAAATCGGAACAATAATGCTTGTTGACCATTAGCTTGGTAGTGGGGCATTAGTTAAAATATTAAAAACGTTTAACAAAAGCGGCGCCCAAAAATCAGGTTTGTGCTTGATGAGATCGATGGGTAGTCCATCAGGACCTGGGGCTTTATTACCCACACTCTGGTGGATGGCTTCCTTGACCTAAGAAAACAATATTAAAATCCTACTTGGGGCCCTGTGCTAGACCTCATCACTGCGGCGCGAATTCCGCCGCAGTGCTGAAGGTTCTGATCGCGGGCGTGGTCATGACGGCTCCCGGCCGTCATTAGCACACGCCCAACGTGACGCATGATGGCCGGGAGCCGTCATCAGCATCGAAGAGGTTAAAAGGGTCTGCTTCTTTTGCTGGGGCTGTGTAGATCATAGATAAATGGTCTTCCCATTATTCACTTGTTATATTGCAGCTTATCGAGGTCAGTAACTGTCCCATTGACCTCAAATCTTTAACAGCAGCCCAAAATGTATTCCCGTTCTTTAGGCTGGCGGCATTGACAAGTGACTGACAGCGGTCTTTTAGCATTTCTTCCTTCGTTTTAGAAGTCGCTAGCTTATTCTTCTGCCTCAACGATTTAACAAGTGGGTTGCACCTCGGACTGATCAACAGGGCCTTGCGTAGCTGTCTATTAGCCTCCGAGCACTCACAGTTAAACAATCTGGGTCCACGTTGCACAACAGTGGTGGATTTCGATAGTAAGGATTTGATGGCCTCACCGAGTTTAATAAAGGCACTAATTACCTCAGGGCAAGGATTCTGTACAAACAGAGAAGAGTCGATAAGGCTCAGGTTGTCATTTCCATCATACAGAACAGGTCAGTATTGTTGACACCCTGCCAGACCAGTCTTAAGTTGTCTGTGGAGGGTGATAGGTTCCTGACACCACATTCAGTATTAAATATTGGCCTGGGGGACAGTCTCAGTACTGTTTTAATCGGATTGTGACCACCATAAATTGTGACAATGACTTTAGCTTTCAATAAACAATCCTCTAGGACACGGGAACTAAAAACATAATCAATGTTGGAAGCACTACCCCTCCATCTAAACGTCGGCTCAGGGGGGTTATTATCAATTGTTACGGCGGCAATGGCCATAACATTGATTAGATTGTGATTATTCAAATGTTCCATTAGTTACTCACCCCTGCAGCAAATGTGTCCTCTTCTACATGGCCATTTACTGGTCCTTGCACAGGGTTACAGCGTTAAAGTCACCTCCCAAACAAATACTAGCTGTTTTATTGAGTCCATTACAATGCTGTAGGGTGGCAATAAATTTGAATAAATGTATGAAATTTCCATTTGGTGCCAAGTGGAAGTCGTTGTAGTAGAAGTTACTTAGGTAAATAGAAACACCCCTTGTATACAATAAAACTTGGAAGGTGTCACTTTTGGTACATAACGCCTTAACGCTACCTCCTGCAGCAATGCTTATCCAGATCGATAGGCCCCTGAGGGTCGACCGAATTTAGGGGTTGGGGCTACAATGTTGTACCATTCAAACACATCGATATATAGTTCTTGGGTCGCCCATGCCTCTTGAAACATGAGGATATCCTGCTGTCTCACCAGTTTTAGTCATTTCAGTTGATGTACTTTAGACTGTAGGCCGGACCCATTCCAGCTCAAAATAATCAGATCTGAATTGGCGGAAACCTTAGTTGGAACATCAAAGTCGTGAGTTACAATTGCAGGTGGGGGAAATGCAAACATGTGAACAGTGCCGTGAGACTCCTGAGGTGACAGTAGTCAATCCAGGGTGTCCAGTTCAGACAATGCCAGAAACCTGTTGTGTACAGTCAGAAGGGAGGCTCATTTATCGAAGGACTAAAGCTCGGTTTATAGAAATAGACCAGCGGTACTGAACAGGTGTTAGTGCTGTTAGTTGTTGTGGTCTCATGAGCTCTCAATAGGGATCTTACCATGGATGGTCCACGAAAATTAAACACAATACAGTCTCCTATATTTTAAGTAGAGACACCAACCCACCCAACTCTGCGTACCATGATGATCTCATTCATGTCTGACGCATTGAACTCCTGTTCTTTGATATCCAATCCATGCATTTATTACTCAGATAAACCAAGGTCTCCCTCTGGTCCCTCCTAAGAGTTGGTACACCTGCTAGCACCAACACATAATGGCAAGGGGCCGGTTGTAAACCCAAAACATCTGAATTTGGCCTCTGAAGATTTCTGCTCAAAATGTTGGGTGCATTACTACTTGGTTTACCTGGCATTAACTTTGGTTGTTCACTATCTGATCTGTTAGTACAACCTGGAATAAAATTAGAGGGCACATTTGTAGGAGACTCATCTGTAGATGATAAACCATTACTGTTAGGGAGAAGGTTTGGTGCTACATTCCCCTTAGGTTGAAAACATTCCCTAACTTGTCTAAATGTGCTGCACATGCTACCAGCCAAAAGGCCAGTGGGGGAAGAGGTGGCGATAGCGGTAGCGATAGGGGGTTGGTTAGCAAGAAGAGAGGTGTTAGGGATAACAGAGGGCCCTTCCCCTGGGGCAGCCATAATTTGTACTGTTTCCAGTGGTTGACTAAGCTTTTTCATGAGTGTGTCCAAGTGATCTAAGGGTTCTAAAAGAGATGTAAGTATTAGATCTAACAACTTGCTGATTCGCCTGGACACAGTATCAGTAACAATATTAACAAAGGCGTCCCCAAAACCCCCATGGTCAGATGTCCCCTCAGTCTGTGTGCAGATGGAGCAGTGTGACTTCCCATTTAATGCTGCATCAGAAATACCAGTGCTTGAAAATGACTACATTCATGCGGACAAACAAGTGCGAGAGGAGCAAGTTCGTAGGGGCTGTTTTCTTTTGGTGCAAAAAGGCTTCCCACTCTTCCTCTTGCGTTTAACAGCCGGGATTCGCACAGTTGTTGGGGTGTCCATGTTTGACTAAGACTGGACTGTGTCACGCCCTCTTGGGCTCCCACTAGCAAGTGGGGTATTTTAGTGCCAATCCTCTGATGCAGGTTCAAGTGCAGGGTCGAATATGGACGCTCTAGGATTAGGACTTTTCAGTAGGCCCTCACTGCCCAGGGACAATCGGCACTGAGTCAGTTCGATCTCGCCTGATACAATACTAACCACCCTCTCTAGCATCCTGTCAATGCTACTGGTGGGAGGGCGTGTGGACGATATGCCAATATGTTTCCCCATATTAAATGCTCGGGGTCAGTTCTTGTCAGTTATGATAGATTTAATGGTCCCAATAGGTTGATGCTAGCAAACACCTACCTTGTGCCTCTTAGTGAATGTACCTTGAAATAGGGGTGACCCTGCCCAGCCTCCTCCGGGTTCTGACAGGCAAGGACGGGCCCGCCCTTGGTCAGCTTCGTCCAAACGCAGCCCATACGTGTCCCGTGCAGGGGATGCTCTCGGTTAAATGTATGCGCCTCCGGCATGGGAAGCACTACCAGTAGTGTGGGGAAGCCTGGGAAATGGAATCCCTGGTCCCAGCTCTTACCCCGATGCGGCAAACGAGAGCCCTGTGCAGCGGGAGCTCTCGGTTTAATTTATGGCCTCCGGGCGCGGGAAGCGCTGTCAGCGGTGCGGGGGAGCCTGAGAAGTGGAGTCCCTGGTCCAGGCTCTCACCCGATGCGGAAAAGGAGAGTCCTGCGCAGCGGTAGCTCTCAGTTTCAATTATGCACCACTGGGCGCGGGAAGCACAGTCACAAGTGCGGGGGAGTCTGGGAATTGGAGTCCCTGGTCCAGACTCTCACCCAGATGCAGCAAAGGAGAGTCCCGTGCAGCGGGAGCTTGCGGTTTAATTTATGTGCCTCTGGGCGCGGGAAGCACTGTCAGCGGTGCGGGGGATCCTGGGAAGTGGAGTCCCTGGTCTAGGCTTACAACCCAATGTGGCAAAGGAGAGTCCCCAATAAAGAGTTTCAATATAAAGGAGATCAGCGGTAAAAACCGGCTCAGCAGACCATGAATCCAGCTCACAAACAGCTAAAAACACTTCACATACTGACCTGCCAGACCCATCTGTTGGGCACTGCCTGATTGCCCTTGAGTCGAGTCCTACCCTGCATGTGGGTTATTCCACTTAGCCACTGACATATAACTCTGAGATGCCTGAGACTGAGCGGCATGCCTGAAGAAAACCAGTGTCGCTCAAGATATTATGTCCTAACACTAGATGGAAGCTGGGCTCCACGCAGGTTGTAGTGATGTTGATGTAAAATATTATCCATTTAAGAACGATTGCCTGCCATCAAAGGTAAAAAAAAGTTGGGATTTTCAAATGCTCGTCCTTTGGGTGGTAAGGATAAAAGAGCAAGGTGCCATTGAATTTCGAGTTGATTAAGACCATCTTACCTCAGCAGGCTGTGGACATTAACAATAAATATTGAGAAACAATCTAATGGATCATGTGAATTGAAGGAAGAAAGGACCACTCTGCCCATATGGAACATCATGAGAAACTCTGAGGTGCAAGTGGGTTGTAATTCACCTATGCGCTTCAACAATGTCGAGGCCATCAGAAATGCTATTTTCACAGGAGGCTATTGATTAAACTAGTTAGCACATCAGACTAGCCAAAACCAGATGTAGGTCCAAAGGAGTTGGAGGCGGGGTGGGGGTGATGCCACACTGAGAGGAATGGATTAGGAACTTTAGATCTTTCTTCCTGTCTTTGATAGTCAAGGATATAAATTGTCCAGGCCTCTCCCAGAGGCCCCACTGACTGCAACTTAGTTGTTTCCAGTATCCACCTGCACCAGTGATCAACCAGGTAGCATGAAAAGAGCATTGGAGGATTTCCTCCCAGCAGCCAGAACCTCCAATTTCTCTGCAGAAAAGCAAAAGTATTGAAAGGAGAACTCATAAGGAACCATACCCTTAATCTGAGTAATTATAGAGAGAGGTTCCAAAGGTTCCCTCCTTCCACGGATAGCAAGTCCATGCTCTGGAGTGGCAATGTAGGTTGAATAAATCAGAGTAGCAAACCTGTGAGGCAAAGCTAGTACCACCAGAATCATTGAGCACCTGGACTCTCGCTGATCTTCGGAAGAATTCTCTGCATCACAGGATTCAAGGGAAACATACAAAAAAACTACATCCATTCCATCATCAGGCTTTTCCCTAGGAATGTGTGCTGCCTGTTCAATAAAGAAGCAAGTTGGAGTTCAGACTGAAATTAGCTGGAAAGCAATTTATGCGTGGTCATCCCCAGATTTGTTTTAATGGTGTCATGGTTTTCTACTTATTTCTCTTTTTACCCTTCACCCCTCTCCACCTTTCTCTGCCTGACTACTCACAATATCTGTCCTGTTTTCTATACCTCACTTATAAATTTAACCCGTCTCTATCTCAGCACTTTCTCTTTACTTTTCAACTCTCTTCATTTTTCTCAGCCTTTTCTTTCTACATGATTGTCTCTGCCTTTCTCAGCTGTCTTTCTATCTTACCTCTCTCTAAACTCACCCAGATGTACTACACCCTCTCGCTATATTTCCTTGTCACTGTGTCTAGCTTTTTCTACTTCTGTTCCTAATACTAGAAAAATATCTGCCCCATTATAATACTTTCTCTGCTTGCCTGTTCCACCCTATATGAAGCTATGTTTCAGACTACATCACTGTTCATTCTTTATATTATATCTATCCCTACCTCACCCCTCACTCAACCGAATCTTTGTCGCCACCTCATTTTCCTCCTCTACTTTATTCCTCACTTCACCGTTCTCATTACCTCTATGTACTACTCCTCTCTCCTGACCCTCTCATTTCTATTACTCATCATCCAGATATGTTAAGAGTAGAGGAGGGACAGGGCAAGCAAAAAAAACTAAGGAGACAGTTAAAATATTTTAACAGGCTCAGGGATGGAATAGTCAAAATCGAAAGAGAAGTGCTTTGAGTTTCTCTTGTCCAACGAGAATGCCAGTTGTGAACTGAGATTTATTTATGAATAGCATTTTCGGCAATTCAAGCTATAATTTCAAGCACTATGGTCATGCATCTTCAGTGAAAATTATTGGCTGGCCTCTATAAAGCCACCAAGTCGCCCGTACCATGTCAACGTTCTCTAGGACAACAGCAATAAGGTAATGGATGGAATACACTGGCAATGGCTTGGACCGCATCCCACTCCACCAATTTTGCTCACCATGTCAACTCGGTTTGGACCCAGCCATATTTATATCAGACTTTACCCTGCTACAATGGGAACAGTACAGCCCAAACAGCCAACCCAGGTCCTCCTTGAACCAGAATACAAGCAACCTAGGACCGGTTCAGCGAAGATCTGGCTTAGTGCAGGGTCAAGACAGATTTGCATATAGCTGGCTAAAAACTGAGGTGGCATGATGTGCACAATAATGATGAACTGGGATGCAGCCCCAATAATTACCAGTGGCTGGGATTAATTCAAGCACCATCCATCACTTTTTGTACAATTTAGTGTGTCGACCTAAGTGGGATGTGTATGCCCAGACGTGGGTCTTGAAGACACTGACACTGGAACCAAGCTGTACCAGGCTGGTGAGCCCATAACAAGGGTGAAACCAGTCACAGTGGAACATGGTAGGCAGTTCGGGCTGGACTGCTCCCATTGGAGAAGGGTCAAGACTTATTTGCATAAAACTGGGTTCAAACTGAAGTGGGATGGTGAGCAAAATAATAATAGATTGGGATGCAGCCCGAGTGATTACCAATGGCTGACATTATTGATCATGTAACCCCCTACCTGGTAAAGACTCTAGCTAGCCACAGATTCCTTACCTTAGAACAATTCCAATGTGCCAGACTGGATCCAGTACTTGTTCATGAGCAGTACCCATGTGCTCCGGTAATTGTTTGGCTCCGCACAACTTTGTCGTTCGTCCTGGAAGTGATGTTCTCAGTGCTCATATAGGCGCCAACCCTGCATGCTAACATCAGTTTCTATTTGCAACTTCCCATGCCAGAAGCATAGAGCCACTAAGAACACTGACCACTGGTGCATAAACAAGGTACTCTAAAAGGGGAAACAACCCTGAACTCCAAATTGTGTCCACAGAGTGGGAGGATGGCTAATGTGTTACCTGTGTACCTTGTTCATCTGATTGAGAGTTCTAGCCACAGATTCTTTACCATTCAATAAATACACAAGCAATACTTCCCCGTAGATGGGATTGCACCACGGAATATACTAGAAAGACCTGTAAAACTGATGGGCAAAATTACTGTCACTCCAGATCTGACTTTCCAGGTAGTAGTGCTTTGTAAACCTTTGAAGTTAGCCCACGTTGCTGTCTAACAGATATCCAGGACAGGAAGTCTGCGATTTAATGCAGTGGTTGCAGCCTTCTCTCTGTTAGAATGAGCTTGCTAACCTCCAGGGGGTTGTTTTTTGGACACTGCATAGCAATTCTTGTGCAGAGCACTATCCATAGTGAGACAGCCAGCCTGTGCACTGCCCTCCCTTTCTCTTACCAGATGTACCACAAATAGTTGATCATCCACCCAGAACCCTTTTGTGTGGAAAAGCTATAACGACAATGCTCTTTTGGGGTCCAGCCAAGGGAATCTTACCTCTTCTTTTAGAGGGGTGAGGCAGAGTGCAGAAGGTAAGCAGGGTGATGGACTGGCATACATGAAAGGGAGTTACCACCTTCTGTAAAAAGGATGCTCTAGTGCAAAGGACCAGTTTCTCTAGCTAGATGGTAAGGTACAGAGGTTGTGCCAATAGTGCCTGTAGATCATTGACCGTGCAGATGTTATCACCACCAAGAAGACCGATTTTATTGTGATGAGCCTGAGTGGACAGTTATGAAGAGGCTCAGAAGAAGCACACATTAGAGATGTGAGGACTATATTAAGGTCCCACTATGGCATAATGAAGAGTACATGTGTTAGAGACCTTTCAGAAACCTATGCATAATTGGGGACTTGAACAGGGATGTCCAATATGGCCACAGCAGAAATGTTGAGATGGCAGAAAGATAGCCTTTCAAAGTGTCCAAAGCAGAGCTCTGCTGGGCTAACGTAAGAAACACAAAATCTGGCTCCAATGACAGGCATATACTTTTTTGGTGGAGGGACACCTGGCTGTCAAGATAACATGGCAGACTTCGGGCAGAAGGTCGAAAGCTGTCAACTGTTGCTGCTCTATTTCCACGCATGAAGATGGAGTGTTTTCTAGTTCAGGTGCAGAAATTTGCCGTGCTGCTGCAACAGAAGATCCTCCCATGTCTTGGTGTCCTGGCCATGCTCAAGATGCTATAGACAGACCAAATGCAGGTTTGTCACCAACATCTGTTGATGACAGGTGCCGCATGGCTGAAACCCTGCCTTTCTGGTGGTCTTCATGCACACCTGCAGACAAAGTCTCAATAATCTTCAACAAAGTATGAAAAATGGTCAGTCAAAAAGTGACTGGCGGCTGCTCTTCTCTGGATTTGGGCTGACTGGCATAAAAAAGAAAGAAATAATGTCAGCGCATAGGGGTGACACCTATGTAGGCACCACACATGCCACTTCTGGTACCAGTGACACCAAGCAGAGCAGAACGACACCACCTACCAAGGGATACTGCTTACAAAAATAATTCTGGATCTAGTCTGATGCCTGTGGATTATTCTAAGGTAAGGAATCTGTGGCTAAAATTCTATCAGATGAAATCATTATATCAATCACTTTTTGTACTCTTTAGCCTTCTTTAAGGGGCAGCACACAAGGTAACAGGGACAGTGAATCCTCAGCCTGCGCATACGTGGCCAACTTCAACACTTCTAAAACACTCGCACAACAGTCTTACTCCTCTTGCGAGCAAATGGAGGGTAAAGTAGGGTAGACGAGAGAAGATGTGAAAGGTGATCAGGTAGAGTTGGAGGAATATCAATGGCTGGGAAAATAGGGACTGCGCCCTCTGTCCTAGTGATGCACTACAAAAGAGAATGCAGCAGAAGTGTATGCCATCATAGAATTCCGCACCATCTTAGTTGGGGATACCGTTGTTCCAAACATGTATATTTATTACAATACCATGCAATTATTGGCCCTCCTTTATGTGTTAAATGTATTGAGAGATTAATTCTATGCTCTTTCCTGGAGATACGTAACATTTACTCCAAAGTGCCGGTCGACACCACAGGGATAATATGTTCGTATTATAGTTTAACCCCCAGCCCCACTGCAGCCAACCACACAGAACCCGCTAAAGTGTTGATGAAGAAAGGGAATGTGCACCATGTTCAGCCCTATGTGCACTGTGGCATGGATTGGTGGCTGACTCTAAAGACTGTTCCTTGTCCCACAACTTCTATAGTTTCCTGTAGTAAAGCAGTACTATGTCAATATTTAAAACTAAGAAAATATATAATCTTACTTTGATAATCTTTCTGTGATTAGTTTTTAATCCTCATTTGATATTTGATATATTTGATATTTAATCATTTATATAGCATCCGAATCACCCAGTCGGGGGTATATCCGTTCTAGGACTGCTAACTTCAGTCAAGCAAGCACACTTCAGAACAGATAAGTCTTAGCAGCTTTCTAAATTGTAAGTAGTCCAGACATTGACGTAAGTGAAGGGGAAGTTAGTTCCAAAAAAGGGGGGCGAGTTGAGAAAAGGCTTTGTACCTTACAAAATTTGTCTGATAGATATTAGAACCCAGGTCATAAAGAGCTTTGAAAACAGTGCAGTAGATCTTAAATGTAACCTGCTTCTGCACTGGGAGCCAGTGTAGGTGTTGCAGGAGGGGTAATTATGCCGTTCTGGTAGGGGCATAGGCTACTAGGCAGGCGCTGTATTCTGGACTACCTGCAATTTGTTTAAAGAGGCTTCGTTGGCTGAGTCCAACAAGGCACTGCAGTAGTCCAGGCGGCTCAACACTAGTGCCAATATAAGCATTTTCCGTGTAGGGGAGGGTAAAAAAGTGAAGACTCTGCTTAGTGGACCTGGGGCCAGATGTAGGTAGAACTTATTTACCGATTCTTAATTACCGAATTTTACCGATTCGGTAATTAAGAATCGGTAAATAAGAAGGGGGGGTATGTAGGAACATCCAGATGTTCCATTTACCGAATCGGTAAATATCTGTATTTACCGATTCGGTAAATACCGACCGGTAATGCCCCATTCATTCCTATGGGCTTTGGTAAATACAGATTTTGACAAGGGTGCAGGGGGTGTCACTTTGACACCCTCTAGCACCCCCAAAAAAGGTTCGGGGCCTAAGGGCAGGTCTGCCTGTCATATGGCACAGGTGTGCATGCACACATGTGCATGCACACCTGAATCGGTATTTTACCATCACATTGAATTTGATGGTAAAATACCGAATTTGTAGGGCTTGTGGGACTCTGAAGAGTCCCACCTACATCTCAATTTTACCGATTCTGTAAAAATACCGGTCGGTAAATTTACCGACCGGTATATTTACCGAATCGGTAAAATTACCGAAATGCCCTGTTGCAATCCCCCTACATGTCGAAAGCCAAATACCGATCAGTAACGGCCGAATTCGGCCGTTACCGACCGGTATTTGGCTACCTACATCTGGCCCTAAGAGTGTAAAAACATATTGATGGCATGCTCTCCTAGCGTGAGTTTCTGGTCTATGCAGACTCCCACGTTTTTGACCACTTTTTTAGGAGTAGGGGCAGAGCCCAATTCCTCTGGCCACCAGCTAGGAGTCCAACTCACCACCGCATCTCGCATCTCCAAACAATATAATCTCCGATTTCTCTGCGTTAAGTTGAAAGAAGTTGTCCCTCATCCAATCAGCAATGGCCTTCAACCCTCCGAGAAGATGGGTTGAATGTTGAGATCAGATTTATCAAAAGTGAGTAGAAGCTGAGTTTCGTCAGCGTAAAAAATAAGACTAAATCCTAATTTCCTCATTAATCTCAAAGAGGAGCCCTGCTGTACTCCCGTGGTTACTCTTGTAGACTTGGAGCGCAAAGGACCCAGGTTAGTCGTCTGAGTTCTACCAGTCAGAAAGTTTGCCAACCATTTCAGTACATTCCCATGGACCCCGATGTCCTGAAGTCTCCTAAGCATGATCCGGTGAGAAATGGTGTCAAAAGCCGCTGATAGGTTAAGCAGCACCAAAAATGCTGCCTGACCATTGTCCAGGGCCATTCTCATGTTATCGGTTACTGCTATCAGGGTGGACTCGGTGCTGTGTCTGGCCCGGAAGCCTGGCTGCTAGACATCCAGGCAATTTAAAAATTCAGATAGGTATTTATTTCAGTGTTTTTCCAGAAGCTTGCTCTGAAGGGGGAGCAGGGAAAAAGGGCGGTAGTTGGATACTTCATCCATGGAAGCTTTTAGGTTTTTCCAATGGGAACAACTTGTGCTGCTTTCCATTCAAGAGGGAGTCTGCCTTCCTTCAAAGAGCTGTTGAGAATTGTGCACATTTAAAAATTCAGATAGGTATTTATTTCAGTGTTTTTCCAGAAGCTTGCTCTAAAGGGGGAGCAAGGAAAAAGGGCGGTAGTTGGATACTTCGTCCATGGAAGCTTTTAGGTTTTTCCAATGGGAACAACTTGTGCTGCTTTCCATTCAAGAGGGAGTCTGCCTTCCTTCAAAGAGCTGTTGAGAATTGTGCAAATAGGGGCACCAAGTTGCTTAGCGAGCAGGGAGGTGGTCTTAGCGGGGATGACATCTAATGAAGATCCAGATTTGACTTTCTTTAGTTGAGATTCTACCTCATCTGGTGTGAGTAGGAGAAAGTTCTTCAGCAGCAAAGCATTTGATGTAGTCGGCGAGTGCTCTGTCAAGGAACCTCTCTGGGTACCACTAGTTGCGGTGATTTTGTTATAAATCGTATCGATTTCTGGATAAAGTGATTTACTATATTGTCACATAGAGTTTGGGAAGGGGCCTCTTCATTGTTGCACGCCTTTGGGTTTGTAAAATACTTTAGGATCTGTTAAAGGGTCCTAGGGTTATTACCTGCCTGCTCAAGTTGCTTCGCAATGTAAGATTTGCTGGCAGATTTTAAGTTTTTGTGATATAAATCCAGTGCTTCTTTATATCTTTCCTTAATCTGTGGGTCATATGAGAGGCACCATTTTCGTTCTAGTTTTTTACAATGACTCTTTTTGGACCGAAGGAGGGGAGAATACCAAGTAGTTTGGGGGCATTTGCGGGGGTGAGGACATTGTTTCAACGGGGCTAAATAATCAACTGTAGATTTTATGATAGTGTTAAAGTAGGCCAGGTGTTCCTCCACATTATCAAAATCAGGATTCCAGGACGAAATTAAGTTCTGGAACGGATCAGCTGTAAGTTTATGCCATTATCTATACCACCGCACAGAGTGAGGATTAGGAGCAGAGTGATCTTTGGGGCTACTAATTTGAAATTCGATCAATGAGTGGTCTGACCATGTTAGAGGGCATGTTTCTCCACAGAGGATATTTGGGGAGTTAATAAGAATTAGATCCAACGTATGCCCTGCCGAGTGAGTAGGGGCGTTGTTAATCTTAATGAGGTTGAGTGTAGCCGGGCCTGCCAGTCATGCTGAGGCATCATGATTAGCAGTATTTTCACTATGGATGTTAAAATCACCTAAAAGTAAAACATTTCTAGTCGAGAATCGATGATATGCGGGGAGATAAATTCCATCAATTGGTGAGAGAAGTCTAATAGTGAGCCTGGGGGTCTAAACACAAGAGCTCCTTTCACGCTATGTTGTGGATGTAGGTCTATTATAGATTAGAATTTCTAATGTGTCCTTACACAGTTGGTCTAAAATAGAGATTTTAATGGAATCCTTGTGGATAAAAGCTAAACCTCCTGCCGCCCTCCCCAGTCTATCAAGTTTTTGAATGCGATAGCCCTCTGGAAGTGCCACCGCAATTGCGGGGTTAGACAGTTGTAAGCTTTTCTGCCACGTCGGAGCCTTTCCGACTGACTCAGCTTACAGTCCGACCGCCTGATTACGATGTATGCGGTTGGAATTTAAACCATCCAGTCATTCAGACTTGCTGAGTATTCGTGTCGGTCGGAAAAGCATCATAACCCCTTATGGACAGTGTTTCCGCCATCGGGATTACGATGTAGACTTCCAACAGCCTTTCTGCGTCGGCCTGTCTGACATGGAAAGGTGTCAGAAAGTGACTTTAGGGGCCCATGGCAGGGCCCCCTAGCCCCTACAGCCTACGGTTGGTGGCCAACGGGGTACCTATGGAACACCCCCTGTAAAACCCTGCACCATGGTGTGCCTGGGACTGGGTGCAGGGTTTTCCACACACCCCCCATTTAATCAGAGGAACCTGTGTTTTGGCCAGTTGTTGGGAGGAACACAAGCTCCCATAGGGAACAACGGGAAGCCGACAAAACAGTGTTCGGTCGCATCGTTATACGGTAGTCGGAACCGCCAACCGTGTGTCGGGCGGTCCCGAGTCCAAGACGGTGTTGCTCGGAGGCAATTCCACCCATCGTAATCAGCCTGAAGTGTGTACAAACCAGGAGTGTTGTGTATAAGGGGTGGCAATTCTGTTAAATAAAATCTATTCTACCAACTGTGGGGGAATGCATTATAAATGAAAATGCGTGATGGGTCCTAGATAATCTTGCTGTCATAATTGTGCCAGCAGTTTTCACAATTTTAAGCTGTGGTTTCACCAAATTGTCATATTTTGAGATGTGTCTTTGTCAAAGTCCTGAAACCTGTCTTCTCTGTTATTCTCTGCAGTGCTTTTCTCGGCTGCTCTTACTGAGGACTTGAAGGACGGTCCCTCATATCATTTAGAAGGGTTAAGTCCGCAAGATGAATCCATCCCACTGCTGTCCCGGTCCAGAAGAAGTTTTGGAAGAAAGGAGTACGTAATGTACCATGGAACATCAGTGCCCGCTGCATTTTCCATCCTCAGCAATGGTTTCACTCCATCTAAAGATGGCATGCTCGGCCGCGGAGTCTACGTTAGCAGGGATATAAGAAAAGTAGAAGGATATCCACTGAATATACCTCCTCATGAGAGGGTCATTCTAAAGCTCAAAGTCCGTGTCGGCAAAGTGAAGGCGATCGACAGGCAAGGCCACCCCTTACAGAAAACATGGCACAAACATGGGTATGACACAGCGTGGGTACCTCCCAACTGTGGCATGGTACCAAGTGGTCTGGAGGAAAGCTGCGTCTGGGATCCCAAGAGAATCAAAATCATCGACGTTGTTAAAGCTCCGGCTTACGCCATGGCATCTCTGAAGTCTAAAATTCGCAAATGAAAGTGTCTCATCCTGCGTACCGGTTGCCTTGTTATAATCAGATAAAAGACTTAAAGTCAAGTGTGGTAAAGAAAACGAGGCATAAATCTCATATGTACTTGCCAGACAATAATGCATTGTGTCACTACTGCCTGTTGCACAGAACAAAAACATAAATACAAAATAAAACACATCCAAATATCAAAGCAAAGTACATGAATCATGTGTCGTTCTGAATCGAGGCTTGAATCAGTGAAGCAGGTAAGACTGTGACTTAGTTAAGCCCTGTAAGTTTACACCCCATGAAGGGCCGTGGCCACAGAAGATCTAGGAAACTGAGCAATCATAATTTATGAATGTTAGAGTTGGGGGTCTCTAGTTGGAACAGGTAGGTACTTCTGACAAATAGGGACCCTCTCCTCTAGTCAGAGTAAGGGGGTACACTCCTAAATTAACCCCTGCTCACCCTCTTGGTAGCTTGGCACAAGCAGCAAGGCTTTATCTCAGAGGCATTGTAACTTAAGCATCTGTGACCACATACAGTAACCCAGTGACAACACTACAAATGGACACCACACAAGGTTTTATATCAAAAATAAGTATTCTTTTATATAGAGTTACCACAAAATCAATAAACGACAAAAATAATCCACAGCACTTATTAGAATTCAAGAGTTCTGGTTAAAAGGCTTAAATCAAGGTTCTGTGCGAGTCTGTAGCCCTGTCCCGCTACAGCATTGTTGAAATAACACAGTCTAACAAATCCAGCAGACCGCGTCGGTCCGGGCCCACTCAAATGTCGACAGACTCAGTCACAGTACCTTTAACTTGATGCGGCCGGCACGGATGTGCAAGCCGGTTCCGGTGTTCGTCGCGGTGCAGAAAAGAAAGCGTTGCAGGACACGTTGTCCCTCAATGCTGTGCAGGCAGCGGCCCGTTGACGGCGTTGGTGGATCCAAGGCGTGTGTTGCAGGGCAAGACGGTGATTTGTTGCGGTGCGGCGACAGAGCTGGAGTTCGGGAGCTGGCGTTGATCAGTCCAGAGAGCGGTGCGAGTCGGGCGGTGCATCGCGAGGCGGTGGCCAACTCTGGTGCGTTCACAGGACTCGAAGTCAGCAGCAGTGACCGCGTCGGTCAGACCAGTACGAGTCGATGTAGCGAGGTGTTGCATGTCGCAGTGTCCACCAGTCGCGATGTAGGTAACGACTTGGTGACGGTGTCGGAGTCAGTGAGCCCAGAGCTCGCGTTGTTTGAGGCGGACAGTGCTTGATGCAGTGCCCACAGGACACTGGGCCGGTTGTGAGAGTAGGTCACAGCACCCTGCCTCTGTAGCCACTGAAACAGCATTTCCAGCAGCAATTCTCAAAAGGCTGGTGAAGTCCACAGGTCCTGGGACTTCGGTCAAGGGGCAAGCTCTCTTTCAAGCCCTTGGAGACCTTTGCACAAGTTGAAAGTAAAGTCTACAAAGTTATTTCTCCTCTCTTTGGCAGTCAGGCAACCACTGCGGGCCAAGCCCCCAAGCAGCACTTCAGCTTGGGAATAGTCTCTTCTCAGTTTCTTGAGGTTCCTCTCCTCAGCAGAGGTTTCGTCTTGTAAGTCCAGAAGTGATCTAATTTCTTGGGATCAGGCTCCCAATATTGATACCCCAAAATCCTTTGTCCTCTGAGGGCAGAGGGGCATTTGCCCAGTCCAAAAGAGTTCTGTTTACATGACTCATTCTTTCCTGTCACAGTGCAGGGCAGAAACATCAGATGCCCCACGGGAGGTGGAGCCAGCATTGTGGAGGGAAACCACAGCCATGGAGCACATTGTTAACATGATTCCTTCTCTCCTTTCACAGTGCAGGGCAGAGACATCAGACGCACCACAGGGGGTGGAGCCAGCACTATGGGGGGGGCGGGCACAGTCCTATTCAGGTCCCAGGTGCAACTCCTCCCTCCCATCTAGATGCAGATCTCTCTATTCACCACTGGGCTAACTCATTCTGTCTCCTGGAATCCCCCAGCCCTGTCACTCACAAACTCCAGACAAAGGAATATACAACCTAGCAGAGGCAGGCTTGAAAGGTTAGGCAAGAAAATACCTACTTTCTAAAAGTGGTATTTTCAAGCACAGAATATTAAAACCAACTTTACTAAAAGATGTATTTTATTATTCTGAGTTCAGGCATACTAAACTCGAATTTCTACCATGTTCTCTGAGTCAGGTAGGATTATAAAATGTAATAACTCTAACAGCCCATTCTGGCCTATAGAAAACAGGTAGCCTTGCAATAGTGAAAAAACGAAAATGGCTGTAATTCACTATTAGGATATGCCATACACATCAGGGCTTGTCCTACCTTATACTTACAATACACCCTGCCCTTGGGCCTACCATAGGGGTGACTAATATGTAGAAAAGGGAAGGTTTAGGGACTGGCAAGTGGGTGCACTTGCCCAGTCAGCATGACAGTACCAGACTGCACGGAGGCTCTGCCATGGCAGACCTTAGACTCGTTTTACAAGGCCACTTCTGTGGGTGGCACAACCAGTGCTGCAAGCCCACTAGCGGCATTTGGATTTACACGCCCTGGGCACACTTAGTGCAATGTACTAAGGTCTGATAAGTAAACCAAATAGTCAATCATGGAATCACCAATTAATACATTCATTTACAGTAGGGAGAGCATATGCACTTTAGCACTGATCAGCAGTGGTAAAGTGCCCAGAGTCCTAAACTAGCCAACAACAGGTCAGACAAAATATAGGAGGAAGGCAAAAAGTTCAGGGATGACCTTGCAAAAAGGGCCAAGTCCAACACAACCCCCTTCCATCCAAACCGCAGGGTAGACCAATCACTACCTTGATGCGCTTCCCTGCTTAGGGCGCTAGAACATGGACCGGGCCCGCAACAGCAGGGGCATATTCCAGTTCTACGCCAATCTGAATCCATTTAAATTCCTCTGTCCATACTTTCAGGGTCCACCAAACTAATCCATAGGGAACCCTTTTCCACACCTGTGGACACCACCTGTGCAGCATCTAACCTTAACTTGCTCACAGGTGTGTCCCAACAGACAGACAGCAAGTCACAGTGGCCACTGACAGTAGTCAGGGATGAGACCCAAGCCTTATGCCTCTCAGGGCTCTCAAACCTCTGTGGCGTCAGAGAGCGGGGGGTAGTAGCCCCAGGTGCTTGGCACACTTTGTCCACTCTCCCTCCTGTCAGGTCAGGTATGACATCCTGGTACTGACCCACCAACCCTAGGCCTGTACCCTGTGGCTGGACCAGAGACTCTCCCACACCCGGTCCTCCTTCTTGGGGCTTTGAACCCTCCCACCTGGAGTGGTACCCCCTTCCAGAATTGTCTGGGCACCTGTGGCAGGTGTCCTGCACAATTCGCCCACCAGTTCAGGGGTTCTATCCTGCAACTGGGCAACCAGGTCAGGGGGAACACCCGGAACCTGGCCCTCCAACCTAGGGTCTGAACCCTCTAGTTGAACTGGGGTCAGAGATGAGGACTCCCTCCCTCTGCACCCCTTTCCGGAGGGCTGTACCCTCCCACCTGGAGTGGTACCGCTAGAAGCTACATCGGTCAGGACACTGATTACAGTCGCCCCTCCCTTCAGGTCAGACAACACCTGAACCTGGCTTCCCAACCCAGGGACCAAACTCTGCGGTTGAACACTTGCTTGGCAAACCAGGACTTCCTGGGGAGTGCATATAACCTCCCCGAGGGGGACACATAACTCATGTGTCGTGTGACAGTCTGCCTGGCGCAGTTCTCCCGACCCCTGTCCATCGAACAGTGCGCGAAGATCCCCCAGGACAGAAGTGGTGTCACCATGATCGTTCACCAGTGACGCAGCCCTTCCGGCTGGCCCCTGACTAAGCATGAGCGCTACATCCGCGCCGATCGCGGATTTTGCAAATTTTCGGTAAATTCGCGATCCGCGAACTCTCGCGAATTTGCCGAAAATTCGCAATCCGCGAGCGGCGGATTCCGGGGGCAAAAGTTCAACCATTCCTGGTCTGTTGTAACTAATTTACGATGGCGCCGGCAAGCTGCCAGCGCCATCCTAAGATAGCTACTAAATTAGCTTCAACAGGAAGCTCTAATAGATAAGATAAAGCAGGTCATCGAGCGCCTGCTTTATTTAATCTATTAGAGCTTCCTGTTGAAGCTAATTTTGTAACTATCTTAGGATGGCGGCTGGCAGCTTGCCGGCGCCATCGTAAATTAATTACTACAGACCAGGAATGCCGTTGTGGAGGCTGGGCAGGTGTGCCTTCTTCCCAAATATACCGTCGAAAATCAGCTGTGACGCTGGACAAAGGCCTTTGCATCTTTGACCTTCACGAGCGCAATCCCCGTGCTGTTATGTGGCCAGGGGCTTCTGTCTCTACATCTGCTGCTCTGATCAGTCTCTGACCTTGTATACACACAAGAGCCATGTGCACTCGCATGGAAGCGCCGTCCGTTTGGCCCCGCCCACACACTCGCGGTGTGCACCGTCTTCCCGCCATTTACCCACTATGATGGGCAGATCACTCAAGGGACCCCTGCGCCCTTCGGCGCAATTGCATAGTACCACACACCTGGCCGCTGTAGACAACTCTCTGCCACTTTAAGCAGCTGTAGTGTAGTAAAACCACTATACATTGACCCAACGAGGTAGCACTTACTGATCATCCAGTAGAAAGTACTCCAGTTGAGTAGAGGTATGGCACAAAACGGTGGCGTCTTCTTGAATAAATACGAAGGGCAGGGTTCAATCTGGCACGATGGTCCACTCCTGGCATGGAAGCCACGCCCCCAAATCCGCCGATCCGCTAAATCCGCGGATTTTGCGGATCCACGATCCGTGAATCCGCAAATTCGTGAATCGTGGATCCGCAAAATCCGCCCATGCTTACCCCTGACCCACTGGTTGCTCCACTGGGGACTCTGTCCCCCTCTCACCCCTCAGTCTCGTCCTCTGTACCCTCCCAACTGGAGCGGCACTGCCAGACACCAGAACTGATGAAGGCCTGATTACAGACACTCCCAGCTCACCAGATACTAGGGGATCCCCCTCAATGGGCGACCCATCAGGACACCACCTGGTGTTCCCTTAAAGAACCATCCTGGCTTTGGGACTGGGTTTCGGGCACCTGGGGACACACAGCCCCACACTCACTCCTTCTCCACTGAGACAGGACGTGAGCCCCTACACCCCTTCCACTACAACGGGACCTAGCTGGGCTACTCTGAACCACTTCCATCACTCTGGGTTGGAAGATAACAAAGCCACTCCTCTTAGAATCACCCCCAACTGCCTCTTCAGATCCTCTGGAATCCACTAAAAGGTCGGCCTCCAATGTGAACTCCCTGGGGTCAGAGAACTCACTCTCCAACTGGTGTTGGCATAGCTCTGGAAAACAGGGACTTACAGTATGCTCTCCCACAATTGGATCACACAGCCCCCTACAAGGGTTAACCAAACTATCCTTCACCTCACCATCCAGTGCCTTGCACACGTACTCCACACCACTCTCCTGAGACGGGCAAGACAGTATCTGACTGTCTCTGTCACACAATCCACACTCTTCTGGGCGGTCTTTATACTCACATACCAGGACTTCAACTTTAGGGGAACCCCTCTCCCTGCACCTCTCATCTAGAGTCAGTAGAGTCTCGCTCCCACCACAAGGACCATGAACTCCTGTACCAGTTACCATATTCCCCTCAGGGACACTGCTCACTACTGGAGCTACCTCATGTCCTTGAACCTCCTGGTGTATACTAACCCCCTCCAAGTCATGTGCCTCATCTCTGGGTGTGTGTACTACTCCCTCAGTACTAGAAAATAAAAATGTTCTGCCATCATCTGAGCTGGACTCCACCTCCAACTCAGCAAAGCTCAATCTCTGAGCTACACACATTTCTTATTGCTGGGCTGAGACACTCATGGCCTCAAGCCCCTCAAGCTCTAAATCAAGCTCCCTCATTATCAACTCATGCTTCATTTCCATTCTCTTTTCCTCCAGGGCCAATTTCCTATTCTCTAACTCCAGTTGTACACTTAACTGGAGCTTGGCCATCTCCATTTCATGTATCCTGTTTTCTCTCCTGTCTGCCAACTCTTCTGGGGACAAGCCTCGGGCAGAAACACTGCTACCCATTGGGGAGGTTGCACCCCTCCCTTCTGGACCCAGTGGTTCCTCCAGCTGCTGCTCTCCATCCTCAAATTCAATCTCATTTCCAGGGGCATTCCTTGCCTCGACCCAGGCCCTCAGCACCTTTTGGAACTGCTCCCTTCTGGAGAGTCTGGACACGGCTCCTGAGATGTTTGTTGGTGTAGCTTTCTAGTTTCTCTTCCTCCCAATCACAGTCAATAGATGCCATGGATGCTGCCTTTTCCATTCTGACTGAACCAGGCATGACGTTTCAAAAATGGAGATCCCTGGCAAAAACAAGTACCAGAAGTACATGGTTGCGTTATGGTCTGCACTCACTAAGTAGTGTTCACCGATCCCTGTACATGAGTCACAAATGCAAATCTAGAATCCCACCGCTGCCACCAATGTTAGAATTGGGGGTCTCTAGTTGGCACAGGTAGGTACTTGTGACAAATAGGGACCCTCTCCTCTAGTCAGAGTAAGGGGGGGTACATCCTAAAATAACCCCTGCTCACCCCCTTGGTAGCTTGGCACAAGCAGCAAGGCTTTATCTCAGAGGCGTTGTAAGTTAAGCATTTGTGACCACATACAGTAACCCAGTGACACCACTACAAATGGATACCACACAAGGTTTTATATCAAAAATAAGTATTCTTTTATATAGAGTTACCACAAGACCAATAAATGACAAAAATAATCCACAGCACTTATTAGAATTCAAGAGTTCTGGTTAAAAGGCTTAAATCAAGGTTCTGTGCGAGTCGGTAGCGCTGTCCGGCTACAGTGTTGTCGAAATAACACAGTCTAACAAATCTAGCGGACCGCATCGTTCCAGGCCCACTCAAATGTCGACAGACTCAGTCACAGTACCTTTTACTTTATGCGGCCGGCACGGACGTGCGAGCCGGTTCCGGTGTTTGTCACGGTGCAGAAAAGAAAGCGTTGCAGGACGCGTTGTCCCTCGATGCGGTGCAGGCAGCGGCCCGTTGACGGAGTCAGTGGATCCAAGGCGTGCGTTGCAGGGTGAGACGGTGCTTCGTTGCGGTGCGGTGACAGAGCCAGAGTTCGGGAGCTGGCGTTGATCAGTCCGGATAGCGGTGCGAGTCGGGTGGTGTGTCACCTGGCGGTGCCCAACTCCAGTGCGTTCACTGGACCCGAAGTCAGCAGCAATGATCGCGTCAATCAGACCAGTATGAGTTGGTGTTGCGAGGCCTTGCACGTCACTGTGTCCACCAGTCGCAGTGCAGGCAACGGCTCTATGACGTCGTCAGGACGGAGTCGGTGAGTGCAGAGCTTGTGTTGTTTGAGGCGGACGTTGCTTGATGCGGTGCCCACACTGGGCCGGTTGTGAAAGTCAGTCACAGCACCCTGCCTCTGTAGCCACTGAAACAGCGTTTCCAGCAGCAATTCTCAAAGGCTGGTGAAGTCCACAGGTCCTGGGACTTCGGTCAAGGGGCAAGCTCTCTTTCAAGCCCTTGGAGATCTTTGCACAAGTTGAAAGTAAAGTCTACAAAGTTATTTCTCCTCTCTTTGGCAGTCAGGCTACTACTGCAGGCCAATCCCCCAATCAGCACTTCAGCTTGGGAATAGCCTCTCCTCAGTTTCTTCAGGTTCCTCTCCTCAGCAGAGGTTTCGTCTTGTAAGTCCAGAAGTGATCTAATTTCTTGAGATCAGGGTCCCGATATTTATACCCCAAATTCCTTTGTCCTCTGAGGGCAGAGGGGCTTTGCCCAGTCCAAACCAGTTCTGGAGCACTCTCTTTACATGACACCTTCTTTCCTTTCACAGTGCAGGGCAGAAAAATCAGACGCCCCACAGGAGGTGGAGCTAGCATTGTGGAGGGAAATCACAGCCCTGGAGCACATTGTTGACATGATTCCTTCTCTCCTTTCACAGTGCAGGGCAGAGACATCAGATGCACCACAGGGGGTGGAGCCAGGTCTGTGGGGGGGGGAGGGCACAGTCCTATTCAGGTCCCAGGTGCAACTCCTCCCTCCCATCTAGATGCAGATCTCTCTATTCACCACTGGGCTGACTCATTCTGTCTCCTGGAGTCTCCCAGCCCTGTCACTCACAAACTCCAGACAAAGGAATACACAACCTAGCAGAGGCAGGCTTGAAAGGTTAGGCAAGAAAATACCTACTTTCTAAAAGTGGTATTTTCAAACACAGAACATTAAAACCAACTTTACTAAAAGATGTATTTTATTATTCTTAGTTTAGGCATACTAAACTCGAATTTCTACCATGTTCTCTGAATCAGGTAGGATTATAAAATGTAATAACTCTATCAGCCCATTCTGGCCTATGGAGAACAGGTAGCCTTGCAATAGTGAAAAACGAAAATGGCTGTACTTCACTATTAGGACATGCCACACACATCAGGGCTTGTCCTACCTTATACTTACAATGCACCCTGCCCTTGGGCCTACCCTGGGGTGACTAATATGCAGAAAAGGGAAGGTTTAGGGACTGGCAAGTGAGTGCACTTGCCCAGTCAGCATGACAGTACCAGACTACACGCAGGCTATGCCATGGGAGATCTTAGACACGTTTTACAAGGCCGCTTCTGTGGGTGGCACAACCAGTGCTGCAAGCCCACTAGCGGCATTTGGATTTACACTCCCTGGGCACACTTAGTGCACTGTACTAGGGTCTGATAAGTAAACCAAATAGTCAATCATGGAATCACTAATTAATACATTCATTTACAGTAGGGAGAGCATATGCACTTTAGCACTGATCAGAAGTGGTAAAGTGCCCAGATCATAAAATAGCCAACAACAGGTCAGATAAAATATAGGAGGAAGGCAAAAAGTTAAGGGATGACCCTGCAAAAAGGGCCAAGTCCAACAATGAAGTTTCCACAAGGACCACTGTAGGCACAGGAAGCAGGGAGGGGTAAATGGGTCAAATTAGAAACAGTTGAGAATGCTTTTTAAATGTGTTGGCCAGTTGAAGATCAGTCCACCACACATGGCGGAAGAAGCAAAAATCAATCTTTGGCAAAGGCAATAAGTTTTGCCTTCTGTCTTTGCCAATGTTGGCCTAGTGGTTTTGCAAAGGCCACACAGCACTGCCCAAAAAACTAAATAATTAATTATTTTTGATGCCGGACAGGCTTGGAAAAAAAAAGTTTTTAAAAAAGGTGACATGCTTACGCACACATATATGCATCATAAGGCTCCACGCTCCCTCTCACCACCCATGTGTCATGACCCAGCAGCTTGGAATAGCAAATAACAAAAGTGCACTGAAACATATTCTTCATTGAAAGGAGCCACCCAATAACAAAATTCAGCTGCTGTGCCCTCTGATTTTATTTTGTTTTAACTGGGAAGGCATCGCAACTATGAGGGGGGAGTGTTGGAGCGGTAACAGGGTGTGATTAGCAGTGGGGGACAACAAAGCGACATTGTGGGTGATGGGTTCAATATTTAAAAAAGGAGAGAAAATTGTGCAGGGTGGTGAGGTGAAAGGGAGCAACACACAGAGAGCAAGGGCGGAGTGGGAGCAATACAGAGAAGGCAGGGGAAGTGAGGAAGCAGCACTTTATGGAGACAGAAAGGAAATACAGAAACTTTCAATGAGAGCTCAGAGAAAAAACAACTAGTTACCTGAATGCAAGCAGAGGAAGAATACAAGTCATCCCTTCCTAATGATGGTAATAAAAATATACTCCAAGGTAGAGACAAATGAAAAAAACATAGTGCAGTGTAGTTCCTATATCCCTGATAGGCTCTGTGCATTGGAATAATATACACTATAGATTTGACATAGGACTGAGGTCAGTATGTCTCTATCCAGTACATTAAACGTAATTACTTGTGTGTGCCAGCTAACTCAGAGGTCACTAGAAACTTTCTTGAATGAACAAGAAGAATTAGTTTCTGACAACCGCATAAACATGACAACTTTGTTTTCCTTAGAGTCAGAACAATAGCTTCAGAGTTGTGGAAACAATAGATAACCCTTTCACTCAGTCAATCATGCATGCTTTGTTTCTACAGAGTTGTTGCACAGAAATAGGGAGGCGGGTGTTGCAATAAAAAGGGTTTATTGAACAGTTTTCTTTCTCATGCAAGAGATACGAACTGATACAATCGTAAGACAGACTGCGAATGAAAATGCGTACAGCGTTAACAGTAATATAAAATAATAATGTAATAGCATGGTCTGTAGCTATGACATATATAAAAATACATGCATAAATACCACAGGCTAAAATACTCAACTGGTGCTTCTAACATAATCCTACCCCAGTGTACCTAACCTAAGTCTACTATGAGGGAAGAATGTAGGTGCTGTTTTAGCTATAGTTTAGTTTAGTTTAGTTGTGCCAAAGGTTTCTCTAGGTTCTAATCAGCTCCACACCTTAGAATGAGAGAGGTTGGTATCTCTTTCCCGGGACTCAATCTCCAACACCCCGCAAGGGGAGTCAGAAACACTGGAGCTGGATTCTCAGCGAGGAGGATCACAGCGTCTGGCCAGTGCGTCAGTTGGAGAGTTGACTTCCTTTGGGACTTGCTGTGGTGAGCCGCGTCGTGCAAGTAGGTAGCCGAACCGCACCATACCTTGCCATAGCAAGTGAAGGTATATTTATACCTTGAAGGTGTTTAAGAATGCCAGTATTGACGTAAAAGTCGGGTATGAGAACGTCATGAATGAACCCCTATGGAATAGATGTTCATGCATAATAAATGAGTTCTTGGAGAGATCATTATTCAAGCAAGGGGAAGTTCTAAAGGCTTAAGAGTTAGTATGGGCGAATTTTGTGGATCTGCGGTACATGAATTCAAGCAAAATCGCAAAAAAATCCGCGAATTTTCCATCAAAATCGCGGATTTGTTTGCGATTGCACTCTACTCAACTGGAGTACTTTCTACTGGCTAATCAGTAAGTGCTACCTCATTGGATAAATGTATAGTGCTTTTCCTACACTGCATTTGCGTAAAGGGCCAGAAGATTTGTCGCCACTGACCATGTGTGCCTGTAACTTTGCCACCGCGCCAAAAGGCGCCGAGGTCCCTTGAGTGAGCTGTCCATCATAGTTTGGAAAGGGCAGGAAGACGTTTGATACCGCTAGTGTGTGGTGCGGGGCCAAACGAGCAAGGCTTCTATGCATGTCAACATGCCTCTTGTGTATGAAGGGTCAGAGAGCGAGTAGGGCAGCAGGTGAGGAGAAAGCAGCCTTCTGAACACAGGAACTACACAGGGGTTGCGCTCGAGAAACTCAGGGATTCAAAGACCTCCCTCGAGTATTACAGCTAATTTTCGACGGCAGATATGGGGTTAAAGCACACTTTCCCAGCCTCGACCGTGCTCACTAATGTTTTGGGCTGATTAAAACATTACTGAATTTGAGCTTTAACTCGGGCACCTGCTATATATGTAAGTGCTTCCTGTTGAGGTTTAATTTTTGTGACAGGAGCCTCGTGCCAGAATGAATCCTGCCCTGCATAGTTATCCACAAAGATGCTACCGTTTTGTGCAATACCTCTACTCAACTTGAGTACTTTCTACTGGCTAATCCAGTAAGCGCTACCTCGTTGGGTAAATGTAAAGTGCTTTTCTTACACTGCAGCTGCGTAAATGGCCAGAAGATTTGTCTCCACTGACCATGTGTGCCTGTAGCTTTGCCACCGCACCAAAAGGCGCCAAGGTCCCTTGAGTGAGCTGTCCATCATAGTTGGGAAAGGGCGGGAAGACGTTTGATATCGCTAGTGTGTGGTGCGGGGCCAAACGAGCGGGGCTTCTATGCGTGTCAATATGCCTCTTGTGTATAAAGGGTCAGAGAGCGAGCAGGGCATCAGGTGAGGAGAAAGCAACCTCCTGGTCACAGGAACTACACGGGGTTGCGCTCGAGAAAATCAGGGATTCAAAGACCTCCCTCGAGTATTACAGCTAATTTTCGATGGCAGATATGGAGTTAAAGCACACTTGCCCAGCCTCGACCATGCTCACTAATGTTATGAGCTGATTAAAACGTTACTGAATTTGAGCTTCAACTCGGGCACCTGCTATATCTGTAAGTGCTTCATGTTGAGGTTTAATTTTTGTGCCAGGAGTCTCGTGCCAGAATGAATCCTGCCCTGCATAGTTATCCACGAAGATGCCTCCGTTTTGTGCAATACCTCTACTCAACTGGATTACTTTCTACTGGCTAATCCAGTAAGTGCTACCTGGTTGGGTAAATGTAAAGTGCTTTTCCTACACTGCAGCTGCGTAAAGGGCCAGGAGTTTTGTCTCCACTGACCATGTGTGCCTGTAACTTTGCCACCGCGCCAAAAGGCGCCGAGGTCCCTTGAGTGATCTGTCCATCATAGTTGGGAAAGGGCAGGAAGATGTTTGATAATGCTAGTGTGTGGTGCGGGCCAAACGAGCCGGGCTTCTATGCGTGTCAACATGCCTCTTGTGTATAAAGGGTCAGAGAGCAAGCAGGGCATCAGATGAGGAGAAAGCAGCCTCCTGGTCACAGGAACTACACGGGGCTTGCGCTCGAGAAACTCAGGGATTCAAAGATCTCCCTCGAGTATTACAGCTCATTTTCGACGGCAGATATGGGGTTAAAGCACACTTGTCCAGCCTCGACCGTCCTCACTAATGTTTTGGGCTGATTAAAACGTTACTGAATTTGAGCTTCAACTCGGGCACCTGCTTTATTTATATCTGTAAGTGCTTCCTGTTGAGGTTTCATTTTTGGCCCGCAGGAAGCACTTACAGAGTTAAGGCAGGTGCCCGAGTTGAAGCTAACTTTGTAACCATTTTAGAATGGCGCCGGCAAGCTGCCAGAGTTGAAGTTGCAACTTGCAAGTAAGCAACTTCAACTCTGGCAGCTTGCCGGCGCCATTCTAAAATTGTTACAAAGTTAACTTCAACTCGAGCACCTGCCTTAACTGTAAGTGCTTCCTGTGGGCCAAAAAGAAAATCCGCCCGCGAGCGGATTTGAGGATTTTTCGGAAATTTCGCGAGATTTGCGGATCGCAAAATTGCTGAAAATCCGCGAATTCCGCGAGCGGACCGGATTTTTGGCCCACAGTTACTTAAGAGTCTGGTTTTACAGGAACTCGTTGTGACGTAGATGAACGGATGTAAGTAGCCATGCTTGTATTTGGGTAGCATGGACTATGCCTTAATAAGGGCTGGATTTCTATGCCTAAATAAGGGCAATGTGAATTGTACCTGTATAAGGGCATGAATCAGGAAATTCATACGGAATCTAAATCGATACACAACACCCACTCCACTTTTGTATGTTCGACGTTACTAAATTCTAAACATGTTAAACATTTCTAAAATATATCTACACATGAAGTGCTAAACAAATGTCCAAAATACATTGAAAAATGCACTAGAACTGGTTGGAAGCATAAAAATGGATTGGTTCTCTACACATGAAAGCAATGTTTCATTCTAACAAATGTTTGACATTTGAAATGCAAATTGAATGAATCATAAAAATATACATTTATGAAATGGCTCGTAAATACAGAAAAAAGAGCCCAAACCATTTCATATCAGATTATATAAAAGTGTTTGTTTGTGGACAAGATCACATATTGTCTCTCGAAGTATTCAAATAATTCTTGTTCTCTATGAATAGTTTTACTATAAGCAGATTTCTTGTGCCAAAAAATGAAAAAAAATCTGGAAGAAAAAGAATTATCATAGGAAAAAGTTCTAAAGTTAGAACCTTGTTTTTGAAAAATGAAGGTCAAATTCAAAGTCTCTCAGAACACTGTGTGCCAAAATCAAAAGTCAGTGTTATGGCTCGGAGAAAACATGAAATCTGCTATGTCTGTAGACAAAAAGTCGTCTACCATTATAGGTGAAAGTTGGATTACCTCGTTTAGAAGATTTACTGCACATAGATGTGGAGCATCGCCTTCAGCTATGGTTGCATCAGCAATGTTCGTACCGGATGTTACCTACATGCCTGTTATTTCCTCTCGTACCTCAGCATCAGCATTTTGCGTCTTTGAGATCTTAATGAATGCTGTCATCAGAATTGGTAGCCGCTGGGGACAACACAGAGCATGGGCCGTTACTGGGTCCAGCAGAGTATCGATATCTGTAGGCATGACTGATGGGAGTGTTAGACAGATGTGTAGCACGCATTCTTCACCGCAAAGCAGGCAGCGTAGAACAGGTAGATGCAATCTTGCCAGATTGGTCTGAATGACAGAAACCATGTGGTATTTAATTCTCGTAGATGAGGTAAACCCAGAATTTGAACGATGCACTCACAACACTTCATCTCCAATAGAGCTCTCTATATAGTGCTTGGAGTGACGTTGGTAATTTGGCTTGCATTTTGGTAGCAGTAGGAGCAAAAATAGTATTCCTGCAACGAGTCCCAAAAGGAGGGGCAGTCCGCCAAACACAGAGTGCACGAAGTTTGGAATTATTCCGAGGACTGCCTGAAAAGGTGCTAACAGTCCTGAACATACATTTTAATGGTTTAAATCTTTTTATTGATTGTGAAACAAACAAACAACCAAGACCTTCGGCTGCTCAAAGATAGTGCAAAAGAGAACGACAAGATCGCAGTACAGTGTAATCGGTAATAAGCAAGGAGCAGGTCCATCATTGAGACACAAGGAAAAGTAAAGAAGAACAAACCCCTCCCCCCACCTCCCCAACCCACTCCCGCCCTGCTCCCTCCCTAACCCACCCACCCCTCGTCCACCCGAGAATTAGAAAAAAAGGGGAAACATGGGAGAGGATAGTGCAGTGTTCAGTGGCGAGCCTTGCGGGCCTTCTCAGTGGCGCTACTGGGAATCTGAGTATCGGGGAGGCGTAGCAGGCGCAAGTATTAAGGGCATGACAACCCCCAAAATTCGGACACTCATAACATCAGGAAGGGTCGCCATAGTTCGGAGAACCCTGACCATCTCCCAGACAGCGTAAGTGTGAGTTTCTCCATACCCAGCACCAGCCAGAGTCGCTGAAGCCAACCAGAATGTGTAGGGAGCTGGGTGGACCTCCAATGAACCAAAATGTTCTGTATGGCCGCCCCTAGGGCAATCACAATCAGCCGACCCTTCCGGGATTTGAGTGGGTACGTCAGAGGATTAGGTAAGCCCAATAGGATATAAGAGGGGAACCGTGGGAGCTGCGTTTCAAAGTGTAGATCAACTTCGTCAAGCACTTGTGACCAGTATGTCTGCAGGTGAGCACAACTCCAGAGAGCATGCTCCAACGTGCCCACCTCTCCACAGTCCCTCCAGCAGAGCTCACTTCGACGCGGGTCAAACTGGCGCAGGCGCTCCGGCGTATAGTAACAATAAGTGACTATTTTTGTTAATGTTTCTGTGAGGCCTGCATGGTAAGCTGAGTGCCGCGCTCTGTGATATATGCCCTCCCACTCCTTGTTTGTTAGGGTCCTCCCCAAGTCCCTCTCCCAACGAGCGCAACCTGCATTGTGTGTATATGTAGTATGGGCTAACAGCATCTTATATAAGTCGGAGATGATCTTCTTGTCAGAGGTGTGGGTTACCAACCATTTTTCATAAGGGGTCAGCAAACGCTGTGCATGCGGTTTGACTTGTGGGTGCAATGCCCAGTGGCGAAGTTGGAAATACTCCAGCGGTCCTGTTTCTGTAATGCCATAGTAAGCTTTGAGCTGTGGGAAAGAGATGATGCCATCTAGGTCAAAAAGATGCCCTAGGGACCTACAAGGGGAGGAGCGCTAGGCTTGAAATGCCCGGATGTCGGTGCCCGGTTGGAAATCCGGGTTGCCGAACAGTGGGGTCAGCGGTGATGGGTAAGTGGTCAATTGTGCTGAGACATTGGTGTGGTCCCAGGCCTCCATGACAGTGCTAGTGATAAAAGAAGCATATAAGTTAGGGGGTCGATGCAACTTGTGGAGGAGGGGAAGTCCCTGCAGAGGTCTACCCGCCGCCACCTGATCCTGAAACAGCCAGTGTTTTTCTGACTCCAGCCGTTGCCACTCCACTAGTTATCGGAGCTGGGCAGCATGAAAATATGTTTGAAGGTCTGGCACCCCTACTCCCCCGCTCTCGGGTGGAAGGACGGCGATCTGATGCCGAAAACGTGGTTTGGGCCATTCCAGATAAAGCGCGACAGCTCGGCTTGAGTCTGCTGCATCCAGCCTATCGGTGGTTTAAGGGGGAGGGTCTGGAAAAGATGCAAGATTTGCGGGAGGATCGTCATCTTGGTTGCCGCTATTCTGCCAAGCCACGACATAGTGCAGTGTTGCACCTTTTCAGCTCCGCGTGTATGCGTGTGCGAAGTAGGGAGTATTTCGCACCAACAATGGCCTGAAGAGTCGGTGCTAATTGAATGCATAAATAGGGTATGGCCGCGTCCGCCAGGTGCACTGGGTGTTCCTCTTTTAAAAAGGCAAGGGTGTGTGGGGAGAGAGAAAGATCCAGAGCCATGGATTTTTCCATGTTAATCTTAAACCCTGATCCTCTTGCGAATGCATCCAGCTCAATAAAAAAGGCGCATACTGCTGTGGCTGGTTCGGATAAGGAGAGTAGAATATCATCCGCATATAGGCTAACAGTATGGATGTCTCCCCCAAATTTAATCCCAGTGATGAGAGGGTGCTTCCAAATATGAAGTACAAGGGGCTCCATATATAGCGCAAAGAGGAGAGGCGACAGGGGGCACCCCTGTCGCGTGCCTCTACCAATAGGGAAACGGGAGGACGTATAGCCATTGAAGCAGACTGGTGCCATGGGGAGACGATAGCAGTTCAGAATCCGGCTCCTGAATTTCTCCCCGAGCCAGCGGCCATCAGAACCATTTCCAGGTAGGGCAAGTGCACCCTGTCAAAGGCCTTTTCAGCGTCAATGGCCAGGAGCATATATTCGCCTTGGGTTCGGGACGCTTTCTCTATTAAGTGCAGAATGCGTTTAGTGTTGTCACTAGTCTGCTTCTGGGGAATAAATCCGGCTTGGTCAGGTTCAACAAGTTGGGCGATGTATGGTGCCAGGCTGGCCGCCAGTATGCTAGTGTATAATTTGATATCAATGTTCAAATGTGATATGGGTCTGTATGCGCCGCAGGCCGTCTTGACCTTTCCCGGCTTCGAAATAACGACTATCGCCGCCTCCAACATCTCCCCATGGATAGTGCCTGTGTGTTCGAAAGTGTTGAAGAGGCCTGTGAAAATGGGAACTAACTGGGAACAGAACGATTTGTAGAAAGCGGCTGTAAACCATTCGGGGCCGGGTGATTTACCCAACTTGAGACAGGAGATTGCCAAAATAACTTCTTCTGTTTGTATGGGTCTATCTAAAAAATTGGCCTGTGACTGGGACAGGGAGGGCATATTAGCTGCTGCAATATATTTGGCGCTATGATGGGCATCTAGGCGGTCCCCAGAGTAAAGGTCCGCGTAAAAGTCTCGGAACACTTCAGCTATGGCTGCGTCTTCCAGGACGGTTTCACAGCCAGGCGTGCAAATGCTCTGTACTCCCTGGTGTTGTCGTGGCTCCCGTAGCTTATTGTCGAGGAGACGGCCGCACTTATTCCCCCCAGTGTAATAGGAATGACGAAGCAGGAGAGCCGCATATTCCACCCTATGTTTGTCTAAGGCCGCGAGTTGTTTTCGCTCGAGACAAAGTTGCCGCCAGGCGCTGGAGGCTCCTGTTTTCTGATGCAGCTGTCCGAGCTGTTGAGGTTTAATTTTTGTTACAGGAGCCTCGTGCCAGAATGAATCCTGCCCTGCATAGTTATCCACGAAGATGCCACTGTTTTGTGCAATACCTCTACTCAACTGGAGTACTTTCTACTGGCTAATCCAGTAAGTGCTACCTCGTTGGGTAAATGTAAAGTGCTTTTCCTACACTGCAGCTGCGTAAAGGGCCAGAAGATTTGTCTCCACTGACCATGTGTGCCTGTAACTTTGCCACTGCGACAAAAGGCGCCGAGGTCCCTTGAGTGAGCTGTCCATCATAGTTGGGAAAGGGCGGGAAGACGTTTGATACCGCTAGTGTGTGGTGCGGGGCCAAACGAGCGGGGTTTCCATGCGTGTCAACATGCCTCTTGTGTATAAAGGGCCAGAGAGCGAGCAGGGCAGCAGGTGAGGAGAAAGCAGCCTCCTGGTCACAGGAAATACACGGGGTTGCGCTCCAGAGACTCAGGGGTTCAAAGACCTCCCTAGAGTATTACAGCTAATTTTCGACGGCAGATATGGAGTTAAAGCACACTTTCCCAGCCTCGACCGTGCTCACTAATGTTTTGGGCTGATTAAAACGTTACTGAATTTGGGCTTCAACTCGGGCACCTGCTATATCTGTAAGTGCTTCCTGTTGAGGTTTAATTTTTGTGACAGGAGCTTCGTGCCAGAATGGATCCTGCCCTGCATAGTTATCCACGAAGATGCCACCTTTTTGTGCAATAACTCTACTCAACTGGAGTACTTTCTACTGGCTAATCCAGTAAGTGCTACCTCATTGGGTAAATGTAAAGTGCTTTTCCTAAACTGCACCTGTGTAAAGGGTCAGAAGACTTGTCTACACTGACCATGTGTGCCTGTAACTTTGCCACTGCGCCAAAAGGCGCCGAGGTCTCTTGAGTGAGCTGTCCATCTTAGTTGGGAAAGGGCGGGAAGATGTTTGATACCACTAGTGTGTGGTGCAGGGCCAAACGAGCGGGGCTTCTATGTGTGTCAATAGGCCTCTTGTGTATAAAGTGTCAGAGAGCGAGCAGGGCAGCAGGTGAGGAGAAAGCAGCCTCATGGTCACAGGAACTACACGGGGCTTGCGCTCGAGAAACTCAGGGATTTAAAGACCTCCCTCGAGTATTACAGCTAATTTTCAACGGCAGATATGGGGTTAAACCACACTTGCCCAGCCTCGACCGTGCTCACTAATGTTTTGGGCTGATTAAAACGTTACTGAATTTGAGCTTTAACTCGGGCACCTGCTATATCTGTAAGTGCTTCCTGTTGAGGTTTAATTTTTGTGACAGGAGCCTCGTGCCAGAATGAATCCTGCCCTGCATAGTTATCCACGAAGATGCCACCTTTTTGTGCAATAACTCTACTCAACTGGCGTACTTTCTACTGGCCAATCCAGTAAGTGCTACCTCGTTGGGTAAATGTAAAGTGCTTTTCCTAAACTGAAGCTGTGTAAAGGGTCAGAAGATTTGTCTCCACTGACCATGTGTGCCTGTAACTTTGCCACTGCGCCAAAAGGCGCCGAGGTCTCTTGAGTGAGCTGTCCATCTTAGTTGGGAAAGGGCGGGAAGATGTTTGATACCACTAGTGTGTGGTGTGGGGCCAAACGAGCGGGGCTTCTATGCGTGTCAATAGGCCTCTTGTGTATAAAGTGTCAGAGAGCAAGCAGGGCAGCAGGTGAGTAGAAAGCAGCCTCCTGGTCACAGGAACTACATGGGGCTTGCGCTCGAGAAACTCAGGGATTCAAAGACCTCCCTCGAGTATTACAGCTAATTTTTGACGGCAGATATGGGGTTAAAGCACACTTGCCCAGCCTCGACCGTGCTCACTAATGTTTTGGGCTGATTAAAACGTTACTGAATTTGAGCTTCAACTTGGGCACCTGCTATATCTGTAAGTGCTTCCTGTTGAGGTTTAATTTTTGTGACAGGAGCCTCGTGCCAGAATGAATCCTGCCCTGCATGGTTATCCACGAAGATGCCACCGTTTTGTGCAATACTTCTACTCAACTAGAGTACTTTCTACTGGCTAATCCAGTAAGTGCTACCTCGTTGGGTAAATGTAAAGTGCTTTTCCTACACTACAGCTGCGTAAAGGGCCAGAAGATTTGTCTCCACTGACCATGTGTGCCTGTAACTTTGCCACCACGCCAAAAGGCGCCGAGGTCCCTTAAGTGAGCTGTACATCATAGTTGGGAAAGGGGGGAAGACGTTTGATACTGCTAGTGTGTGGTGCGGGGCCAAACGAGCGGGGTTTCTATGCGTGTCAACATGCCTCTTGTGTATAAAGGGTCAGAGAGCGAGCAGAGCAGCAGGTGAGGGGAAAGCAGCCTCCTGGTCACAGGAACCACACAGGGTTGCGCTCCCGAAACTCAGGGCTTCAAAGACCTCCCTCGAGTATTACAGCTAATTTTCGATGGCAGATATGGAGTTAAAGCACACTTTCCCAGCCTCGACCATGCTCACTAATGTTTTGGGCTGATAAAACGTTACTGAATTTGAGCTTCAACTCGGGCACCTGCTAAATCTGTAAGTGCTTCCTGTTGAGGTTTAATTTTTGTGACAGGAGCCTCGTGCTAGAATTAATCCTGCCCTGCATAGTTATCTACGAAGATGCCACCATTTTGTACAATACCGCTACTCAACTGGAGTACTTTCTACTGGCTAATCCAGTAAGTGCTACCTCGTTGGGTAAATGTAAAGTTATTTTCCTACACTGCAGCTGCGTAAAGGGCCAGAAGATTTGTCTCCACTGACCATGTGTGCCTTTAACTTTGCCACCGCGCCAAAAGGCGCCGAGGTCCCTTGAGTGAGCTGTCCATCATAGTTGGGAAAGGGCGGGAAGACGTTTGATACCCCTAGTGTGTGGTGCAGGGCCAGACGAGCGGGGCTTCTATGCGTGTCAATAGGCCTCTTGTGTATAAAGGGTCAGAGAGCGAGCAGGGCAGCAGGTGAGGAGAAAGCAGCCTCCCGGTCACAGGAACTACACGGGGGTTGCGCTCGAGAAACTCAGGGATTCAAAGACCTCCCTGGAGTATTACAGCTAATTTTCGACAGCAGATATGGGGTTAAAGCACACTTGCTCAGCCTCGACTGTGCTCACTAATGTTTTGGGCTGATTAAAACATTACTGAATTTGAGCTTCAACTCGGGCACCTGCTATATCTGTAAGTGCTTCCTGTTGAGGTTTAATTTTTGCGAGCGTATTTGCGGATTTTTCAGCAATTTCGCGAGATTTGCGGATTGTGAAATTGCCGAGAATCCACAAATTACGTGAGTGGAATAGATTTTTGGCCCACAGTTACTTAAGAGTCTGGTTTTCCTGGAACTCGTTGTGACGCAGATGAATAGATGTAAGTAGCCATGCCTGTATTTGGGTAGCATGGACTATGCCTAAATAAGGGCTGGATTTCTATGCCTAAATAAGGGTAATGTGAATTGTACCTATATAAGGGCATGAATCAGGAAATTCATACGGAATCTAAATCGATACACAATGTTAAACATATCTACAAATGAAGTGCTAAACAAATGTCCAAAATACATCGAAAAATGCATTAGAACTGATTGTAAGCATAAAAATGCATTGGTTCTGCACACATTCAAGCAATTTTTCATTCTAACAAATGTTTGACATTTGAAATGCAAATTGAATGAATCATAAAAATATACATTTATGAAATGGCTCGTAAATACAGAAAAAAAGGGCCAAAACCATTTCATGTCAGATTATATAAAACTGTTTGTTTGTGTACAAGGTCACATATTGTCTCTGGAAGTATTCAAATAATTCTTGTTCTCTATGAATAGTTTTATTATAAGCAGATTACTTGTGCCAAAAAATGAAAAAAAATACAAATCTGGAAGAAAAAGAATTATCATAGGAAAAAGTTCCAAAGTTTGAACATGGTTTTCGAAAAATGAAGGTCAAATTCAAAGTCTCTCAGAATACTGTGTGCCAAAATCAAAAGTCAGTGTTAGGGCTGGGAGAAAACATGAAATCTTCTATGTCTGTAGACAAAAAGTTGTCTACCAATATAGGTGAGAGTTGCATTACCTCGTTTAGAAGATTAACTGCACATAGATGTGGAGCATCGCCTTCAGCATTGGTCGCATCAGCAATGTTCGTACCGGATGTTATCTACATGCCTGTTATTTCCTCTCGTACCTCAGCATCAGCATTTTGCGTCTGTGAGATCTTAATTAATGCTGTCATCAGAATTGGTAGCCGCTGGGGACAACACTTAGCATGGGCCGTTACTGGGTGCAGCAGAGTATCGATATCTGTAGGCATGACTGATGGGAGTGTTAGACAGATGTGTAGCACGCATTCTTCACCGCATAGCAGGCAGCGTAGAACAGGCAGATGCAATCTTGCCAGATTGGTCTGAATGACAGAAACCATGTGGTATTTGATTCTCGTAGACGAGGTAAACCCAGAATTTGAACGATGCACTCACAACACTTCATCTCCAATAGAGCTCTCTCTATAGTGCTTGGAGTGACGTTGGTAATTTGGCTTGCATTTTGGTAGCAGTAGGAGCAAAAATAGTATTCCTGCAACAAGTCCCAAAAGGAGGGGCAGTCCGCCAAACACAGAGTGCACGAAGTTTGGAATTATTCTGAGGACTGCCTGAAAAGGTGCTAACAGTCCTGAACATACATTTTAATGGTTTAAATCTTTTTATTGATTGTAAAACAACCAAGACCCTCGGCTCCACAAAGATAGTGCAAAAGAGAACGACAAGTTCGCAGTACAGTGTTACCATTGGTAATAAGCATGGAGCGGGTCCATCATTGAGACACAAGGAAAAGTAAAGAAGAACAAACCCCTCCCCCCGCCTCCCCAACCCACTCCTGCCCTGCTCCCTCCCTAACCTCCCTCACCCCTCGTCCACCCGAGAATTAGAAAAAAAGGGGAAACATGGGAGAGGATAGTGCAGTTTTCAGTGGCGAGCCTTGCGGGCCTTCTCAGTGGCGCTACTGGGAATCTGAGTATCGAGGAGGCGTAGCAGCCGCAAGTATCGAACTCCCTAAATTCCGACACTAATAACATCAGGAAGGGTCGCCATATTTCGGGGAACCCTGACCCTCTGCCACACAGCGTAAGTGTGAGTTTCTCCATACCCAGCACAAGCCAGAGTCGCTGAAGCCAACCAGAATGTGTAGGGAGCTGAGTGGTCCTCCAATGGACTAGAATGTTCTGTATGGCCACTCCTAGGGCAATCGCAATCAGCCAACACTTCCGGGATTTTAGTGGGTACGTCAGAGGATTAATTAAGCCCAATAGGATATAAGAGGGGAACCGTGGGAGCTGCGTTTCAAAGTGTAGATCAACTTCGTCAAGCACTTGTGACCAGTATGGCTGCAGGTGTGCACAACTCCAGAGAGCATGCTCCAACATGCCCACTGTCAGGACTGGATCAAGTAAAACCTCAGTAAGTCTAAAATATCTCCCAGTAGTAGTAAAGGTACACCAAAACAATCATTACAGACCTAGTAGGTATCTGCCTAACCGATGGTCGTCCTGTTTGTTTTCACCCCGAATGATCGTGTCGCAGCGGAATTCTAAGATGGCCACCGCCGCGATACATTGAGGTTTCTAGTTTAGTCTTTTGTGGATCCTTCAACAAGCACACCTGTGCTGAGGCTTCCACGTGCAACCTAATGCGCACTTCAACTGAAGAATTATGGCGAACTGTTGCTTTTCCTGAGGCAGCTATACTCGAAGTTCTGGTTTAGGTCGCAGTGAGTACAGAAACGAACCTTACTTCCGCGGCTGCAGTAAGTCTATAATTCCGAGTTTTTTGATAATTTTGGAGAATAGCTAGAGTTACAAGTAGCGTAATATAGAACAGAGCGCTACTCCACTGAAACCGTAAATCCTAGTTCTAGTCAAGACAGCAGAGTAGAGAGAATCTTCGTGTGCTTTTTCAGCCGTTCCAGAAGAAACAGAACTTTACAGAGACAGTAATTTGCAAGAGTCAAGAGTTCTGAACATATTGAAGGACAATCTGTTTGGGCAATACTAGAACTAATACAATTACAGAGACTTCTAACAGAAGGAAGATTGGAAAGTCAAAAAGTAGGTGGGTTTATATATATATATAAAAATACTTACCAACTTTGGCGGAGTCCCCTTTTTGGGAATAACTTCCACTGGAACTTCGTCAAGGAGAAATATCGGAGGTCTCACCAACTGAAAGAAAAGTTAGACACAATTCAAGGTATCAACAGTTATAGTGTATATCAAGTTATTAGAAATAGTATAGAGAAATTGAATACATTAATCATTGCACTGTCCGCCCTTATCATAGTGTCAACATAGAAGAGAAACACAGTGTAGCCGCAACCAGACCAATAATACAAGAGAACAGATAGCCACCAAGCTAGGACAGGTAATCAGGGTTAAGTCAGAGTATAATAGTCTGGTTCCTGTGTATGTTGCTAAAACTGTTCTTTTCACAGGAAGATCAAGCAGAAGGTGTAGCAGACCAGTCCAGCTGAAGTACGGAGTGGCGTTTTCTCTTTTCTTCCACTTCCCCTTTCCCCCTCTTTGCTGCTTCGATGCTATAAGCGCTGAGTAGCGGAGTTTGGGAATTTGGAAATAAGCATCGGCTCCTGTGGAAGTACAGAGTACTGGACCAGGTACTTGACAGATTGAAGTGCCATTTCCAAACTTCTTTCGCCTGAGCAGGATGGCTGAGGGGATAGATTTAAAAGCCTTGGCGGTGGTATTAGATGGGTTACAAACACAGTTAAGTGATGCTATGTCTGTGAATAAATCGCTCCGAGAGGAGATTAGAAAGTCTAGTCAAGAAACCCAGTTTTTGCGACAAAGGATAGATGAATTATCAGTTAGTTCAGTTTCGGGACCTAAAGAAAATAAACCCCAGTCATTTGCTCCAGCCCCTTCTGCTGCGGAGTTGACCACCCAGGTCATTCACGCAATATCTCCCACATACCTCTAGCAGCTCCAGAAAGGTTTAGCGGGATCCTCAGAAGGCCCAGATTTTTCTTACCCAGTGTTCTTTACATTTTTTTTGTAGGCCTATACTTTTTAAGGAAGATCAATCCTCCAAGGTGGCTTTCATGTTGTCCTACCTGAGTGGAGATGTCGCGGCCTGGTCAATGCCATTAGTGAATAACAATGATTCAATTTTGTATGATTTTGGGGAGTTTAAGAAAGAATTTTTGAGAATTTTTGACAAAAGATCAATATCGCAGACAACAGATAATGAACTGTTGGACTTAAAGCAGGGAAATAGAGATTTGGTCGCATATCTGGCCCAATACAATAAATTAATTGTAGAAACTAACTGGCAGGAAGCAAAGAGAGCCTCCATTTTTTATCGTGGGCTCAAGGATGAGTTAAAGGATGGCTTGGCCCAGATTCCTAAGCTACCGACTGAAGCTTCTGAACTAATAGATTTAGTTTTGCAAAGTGATCAGCGACAAAGTGAGAGAAGGAGTGAACGCAAGAAAGATGTGAAATATTTCCCTCCTCGTTTGATCAAATTAGGTCCGGCAACTCTAAGTAAAAAGAAGCATCTGCCGAAGAGGAACCAATGCAAATAGGTTCAGTACGGGGACCCTTGACCAAGGAGGAGAGAGAGAAGAGACGAAGAGCCAAGTTATGCATGTATTGTCGAGATTCTGGACATTTTGTGAAAGATTGTCTTAAGAAACCCAAAAATAATGCTTGGTTAAAAGACCGGCTCCACCAGTAAGAGGAGTTGCTCTGGTGGAAGCCAATGAAAAGTCAACTCCAGTTTCACAGCAAGTAGCAAACACGTTGCAATCCTCTGCTCCTCATTTACTTGTATACAGTTCCATTAAGTTTAGTGGAGTTTAGTTGGATGGTATTTCGGTGATGATTGACTCAGGAGCCACCGGTAATTTTTGTGACATTGGATTTGCAAAATCGTTGGGTATCCAAATTGTCAAGAAGGAGAAGCCAGAATCTGTTTGTGCTGTGGACGGAACCAACCTGTCTTCAGGACCTATACTACATGATACCAAAGAGATTTGGTTGACAGGACCTGGTACTCATGTGAGCGTTTCGAACTTTAGAATTCTCTGTATTGTAAGGAAAACTGTCATGATGGAAATTTTAAAAATGTTCAACTTCATTACCCAAACTTTTGACTAGCCAGGCCAAGTCGATTTGTTTCATGGAAACACAAGAAATACCGAGGGAATATCTAGACTTGGCTGCAGTTTTCGATGAGAGAGAGGCCAATAGATTGCCCCCACACCGTGATTATGATTGTAAGATCGAATTAGAACCTAGAGCTTCCTTGCCCTGTAGTCGTATTTATGCTCTTTCTGAAAAAGAAAATCAAAATCAACATTTGAAGGAGTATCTCGACCAATACCTCGCTAATGGATTTATTCGTCCTTCTCAGTCCCCGGTTTCTTCGCCACTTTTCTTTAGTCCAAAGAAGGATGGAAGCCATAGAACATGCATTGACTACAGAGGTATATATTCTGTCACTAAGAAGAACAGATACCCATTGCCATTAATTTCTAAATGTTGGACCAGGTAAAGGGAACCCAGTTCTACACTAAATTGGATTTAAGAGGGGCTTACCATCTAGTTCGTATGGCTGAAGGCGATGAGTGGAAAACTGCATTCCGAACTAGGTTGGGGCTATTTGAATATCAGGTCATGCCCTTTGGATTATGCAATGCTCCTGCTGCCTTTCAGCATTTCGTGAACGATGTTCTGAGGGAATTCTTGGATCGTTTTGCAGTGGTCTACATTGATGACATTTTTATATTTTCTGAAAACATGAAAGAGCATATTCAGCATGTTCGAGCAATTCTAAAGAAATTATGGGAACATCAACTCTTTGTGAAGCTGGAGAAGTGTGTGTTTAATTCCAATCAAGTGGAACTTTTGGGTTTAGTCTTGTCGCCAAATGGAGTTTCAATGAAGGGAAAGGAAAGACAATTAAAGAGTGCCTTCGCCGCGGAATGTGAAACAGGTGCAGAGTTTCATAGGTTTCTCTAATTTTTATAGGCGTTTCATTGAACATTTCTCTGAGAATGTTTCCCCGTTAACTCGTTTGCTGAAAAAAAGAGCCAAGTTTGACTGGACAACAGAAGCAGAGGAAGCTTTTGATAATTTAAAGAGAGTCTTCACTACCGCTCCAGTGCTTTTACATCCCAATCCAGAAGAGCCTTTCTTTTTAGAAGCAGATGCTTCCAATTTGGCAATTGGAGGAATTTTAACTCAGCAAAACAAACTGACCGGCCAGCTTCATCCTGTTGCTTACCTATCTCGTAAATTGACTCCGGCCGAGTTGAATTATTCCATTGCCGATAAGGAGTTTTTGACAGTCAAGGATGCCTTTCAGGAGTGGAGGCACTATTTGTTGGGGGCTCGCCATGAGGTTACGGTCAACACAGATCATCGGAATTTACAGTTTTTAAAATCTGCTCGAACTTTAACTCCCAGGCAATTGCGATGGTCGTTATTTTTTGCAGATTACAATTTTGTTTTGACCTACAAGCCTGGGTCCATCAATGTTAAAGCTGACGCTCTGTCACGTTTGGATGTTGGAGAAGATATTCCGACTTTTGAGAAAAAATTGATAATTCCAAAGGAAAAGATTATTGGCGTAATCCAGTTTCCAGAATTTGAAAATCAGTTGGATGTGGTACTAGCTAAATTTGATTTGGAAAATTGGATCAAACAAGGGAAGAATTGAGAGATCAAGGGTGGCCGACCCTATTACAAAGGAAAGTTTTTTGTACCAGCTAAGGAACTCCGAACTATGATTATTCAGCATTCTCATGATGATCTTCTGGCAGGTCACAAAGGAGTAAAGAAGACTTTGGAATTGGTACAACAAGGATTCTGGTGGCCGACCATGGAAACTCAGGTGGAACAACATGTAGCCTCTTGTGAACCATGTATCAAAGGAAAATCTGTGAGAAGGGCTCCACAAGGTTTGTTGCTTCCTTTACCACCTGCCCCTTATCCATGGCATACTGTTTCCATGGACTTTATAGTGGCACTTCTTCCAGCCAGGGTTTCTCGGTCATTTGGGTGGTGGTGGATCATTTTACCAAGATGAGTCATTTCGTTCCTTTAAGGTCAATTCCTAATGCTACTCAATTGTCGTCCCTTTTCACACAGCATGTAGTTAGAGCACATGTAATTCCTAAGGTAGTGATTTCTGATCGGGGTCCTCAATTTATCTCTCACTTTTGGAGGTCCTTTTTGAAAAGATTGGATGTAGACTCTTGTTTGTCTTCCAGTTTCCATCCAGAGACTGATGGTCAAACGGAAAAATAAATCAGGAATTGGATAAGTATTTGCGTTTGTTACTGATGGATCGTGAAGGAGATTGGCCAGAAATAATTTGGGCGGCGGAGTTTGCCTACAATAATGCTGAACATTCATCTACAGGTTTCTCTCCTTTCTTTTTAAACTCTGGGAGACATGCAAACACATTTGTAGGGAAACAGGAGGTTGAGGTCCCAGCTGTAGAAGATATAGTTCAAAATCTACAAGAGGTTTATCAACAAGCATATAGGAATCTTATTAAGGCTAAGGTTTCGTATAAGAGGCAAGCAGACAAAAAAGAGACGTTCTAGTCAAACTTATGAACCTGGGGAGGAGGTTTGGGTCTCAACACGTAATCTGCGCTTGAAGGGGAATCGTAAATTTCAGCCTACATTTATTGATCCCTTTCAAGTTGAGAAAATGGTGCATCCAGTCAGTGTTCAGATTTGGTTACCTCCTTGTTTAAGAAACCATTCTGTGTTTCACGTTTCTTTAGTCAGGAAGAGTCCATCAAATCTCAGAAGGTCATGCCCGCCCAAACCCATTACGGTCCTGTCTGAGGATGAGTTTGAGGTTAAAAGGATTTTAGACTCTAAGATCAAGAAAGGAAAATTGTTTTATTTGGTTGATTGGAAGGGTTATGGTCCTGAAGAAAGAACTTGGGAACCAAAGACTAATTTACAGGCCCCAAGATTGATTAAAGAGTTTCACAGGAAATATCCTAGAAAGCCCAAAGAGGTTGAGGGAGGAGTTTTGGTGGGGGGTACTGTCAGGACTGGATCAAGTAAACCCTCAGTAAGTCTGAAATATCTCCCAGCAGTTGTAAAGGTACACGAGAACAAATGTTACAGACCTGGTAGGTATCTGCCTAACCGATGGTCGTCCTGTTTGTTTTCACCCTGAATGATCGCGTCGCAGCGAAATTCTAAGATGGCGGCCGCCGCGATACATTGAGGTTTCTGGTCAAGTCTTTTGTGGATCCTTCAGCAAGCACACGTGTGCTGAGGCTTCCACGCGCAACCTAATGCGCACTTCATCTGAAGAATTATGGCGAACGGTTGCTTTTCCTGAGGCAGTTGTTCTCGAAGTTCTAGTTTAGGTCGCAGTGAGTACAGAAACGAACTTGCAGTTAGACTTTACTTCTGCGGCTGCGGTAAGTCTATAATTCCGAGTTTTTTGATAATTTTGGAGAATAGCTAGAGTTACAAGTAGCGTAAACTAGAACAGAGTGCTACTCCACAGAAACCGTAAATCCTAGTTCTAGTCAAGACAGCAGAGTAGAGAGAATCTTTGTGTGCTTTTTCAGCCGTTCCAGAAGAAACAGAACTTTACAGAGACAGTAATTTGCAAGAGTCAAGAGTTCTGAACATATTGAAGGACAATCTGTTTGGGCAATACTAGAACTAATACAATTACAGAGAATTCTAACAGAAGGAAGATTGGAAAGTCAACAAGTAGGTGGGTTTATATATATATATATAAAAATACTTACCAACTTTGGCGGAGTCCCCTTTTTGGGAATAGCTTCCACTGGAACTTTGTCAAGGAGAAATATCGGAGGTCTCACCAACTGAAAGAACAGTTAGACACAATTCAAGGTATCAACAGTTATAGTGTATATCAAGTTATTAGAAATAGTATAGAGAAATTGAATACATTAATCATTGTACTGTCCACCCTTTTCATAGTGTCATCATAGAGGAGAAACACAGTGTAGCCGCAACCAGACCAAAAATACAAGAGAACAGATAGCCACCAAGCTAGGACAGGTAATCAGGGTTAAGTCAGTGTATAATAGTCTGGTTCCTGTGTATGTTGCTAAAACTGTTCTTTTCACAGGAAGATCAAGCAGAAGGTGTAGCAGACCAGTCCAGCTGAAGTACGGAGTGGCGTTTTCTCTTTTCTTCCACTTCCCCTTTCCCAATCTTTGCTGCTTTGATGCTATAAGCGCTGAGTAGCAGAGTTTAGGAATTTGGAAATAAGCATTGGCTCCTGCGGAAGTACAGAGTTCTGGACCAGGTAGTTGACACCCACCTCTCCACAGTCCCTCCAGCAGAGGTCACTTCGACGCGGGTTAAACTGGCGCAGGCACTCCGGGGTATAGTACCAATAAGTGACTATTTTTGTTAATGTTTCTGTGAGGCCTGCGTGGTAAGCTGAGTGCCGCGCTCTGGGATATATGCCCTCCCACTCCTTGTGTGTTAGGGTCCTCCCCAAGTCCCTCTCCCAGCGCGTGCGGCCTGCATTGTGTGTACATGTAGTATGGGCTAACAGCATCATATATAAGTCGGAGATGATCTTCTTGTCAGAGATGCGGGTTACCAACCATTTTTCATAAGGGGTCAACAAACGCTGAGCGTGCGGTTTGACTTGTGGGTGCAATGCCCAGTGGCGAAGTTGGAGATACTCCAGCCGTCCTGTTTCTGTAATGCCATAGTAATCTTTGAGCTGTGGGAAAGAGATGATGCCATCTAGGTAAAAAAGATGCCCTAGGGACCTACAAGGGGAGGAGCGCCAGGCTTGAAATGCGCGGATGTCGGTGCCCGGTTGGAAATACGGGTTGCCGAACAGTGGTGTCAGCGGTGATGGGTAAGTGGTCAATTGTGCTGAGACATTGGTGCGGTGGCCTCCATGACAGTGCTAGTGATAAAAGAAGCATATAAGTTAGGGGGTCGAAGCAATTTGTGGAGGAAGGGAAGTCCCTGCAGAAGTCTACCCGCTGCCACCTGATCCTGAAACAGCCAGTGTTTTTCTGACTCCAGCCGTTGCCACTCCACTAGGTATCGGAGCTGGGCAGCATGAAAATATGTTTGAAGGTCTGGCACACCTACTCCCCGCTCTCGGGTGGAAGGACTGCGATTTGATGCCGAAAACATGGTTTGCGGCTATTCCAGATAAAGCGCGACAGCTCCGCTTGAGTCTGCTGAATCCAGCCTATCGGTGGTTTAAGGGGGGGGGTCTGGAAAAGATGCAGGATCTGCGGGAGGATCGGCATCTTGGTGGCCGCGATTCTGCCCAGCCAAGACATAGTGCAGTGCTGCCACCTTTTCATCTCCGCGCGTATGCGTGTGCGAAGAAGAGAGTATTTTGCATCAACAATGGCCTGAAGAGTCGGTGCTAATTGAATACATAAATAGGGTATGTCCGCGGCCGTCCAGTGCACTGGATGTTCTTCTTTTAAAAAGGCAAGGGTGTGTGGGGAGAGAGAAAGATCCAGAGCCATGGATTTTTCCATGTAATCTTAAACCCCAATGCTCTTGCGAATGCATCCAGCTCGATAAAAAGGGCGCATACTGCTGTGGCTGGTTCGGATAAGTAGAGTAGAATATCGTCCGCATATAGACTAACAGTATGGATGTCTCCCCCAAATTTAATCCCAGTGATGAGAGGGTGCTTCCAAATATGAAGTGCAAGGGGCTCCATATATAGTGCAAAGAGGAGAGGCGACAGGGGGCACCCCTGTCGTGTGCCTCTACCAATAGGGAAACGGGAGGACATATTGCCATTGAAGCGGACTGTCGCCATGGGGGAGACGATAGCCATTCAGAATCCGAATCCTGAATTTCTCGCCGAGCCCAGCGGCCATCAGAACCATTTCCAGGTAGGGCCAGTGAACCCTGTCAAAGGCCTTTTCAGCGTCAATGGCCAGGAGCATATATTCGCCTTGGGTTCGGGACGCTTTCTCTATTAAGTGCAGAATGCATTTAGTGTTGTCACTAGTCTGCCTCTGGGGAATAAATCCGGCTTGGTCAGGTTCAACAAGTTGGGCCATGTATGGCGCCAGGCTGGCCGCCAGAATGCTAGTGTTCAGTTCAGTTCATACGTCTTTATTTCGAAATATTTCATCATAAAAGACAATCATAAAAATAACTCTGTCTTCAACCTTTAGCACTTATTACCAAAGATATTAAAAGCAGGCTAACATAACATTGAATACTAGGATAAAAATTTGGTCCTAAGACACAATTTACATCTATATAAAACTCCACAAGGTAACAAATAAGCAAAGTGCTATTGCAGCAATTATGTCATAAGTAAAATTTAAGACGTACAAGAACATATATAAAATCATGGTTAGTTCAAACTATTCAACTCTCTAAGGTGTGCTTGGCTCTAATTATCCACGACCAACCCAGGAACTTTGCAACTGCTATGACCACTGGTTCGGTTCCATCAGCCCTCATAATCCGCAAAGCCTCCATCCCCACCAGCGTACTCATATTTTTGCAGATGGGTTTTAACTATTTACTCCGGGGGGCTGAGTAAGCAGGGCAAGCAAAGAAGAAATGGCTAAGTGACTCTTCTTGGTCCCGACAACAAGGGCAGAACTCATTTGCCTGACCTCGCCATTTGCAAGTAAATGATCTTAACGGCAGGGACCCGACCCTGAACTGGTGATATAGCTTCCTGTCTCTACTCTTGGTGATAATATCCCAGTATTCTTCTAGGGCGAGATCGAGTTTGTGCTCCAGGAACCTACCAGACAAAGAAGTGGTATCTATCTGGTCAATATGTTGTTGTCGTACTGTGGACCAATATAATGCTTTGAAATCCTTTTTAGGAGGAAATGCGTATTTATTCGGGTCTGTCCACAGGTTGCTCAGGTCCATGTTTTCTAGAAGCAATCTTACTTTTCTGAACCATGGAATATTACCCGAGCCCAACACAGATCTAATGTCCAAAATTTCATTGGCGAAAAGTGCCAGTTCAGGGGTTGTCCAAATTCTCCTCCACAGAGCCACTATTTTGAAACGTGCCACATCATCTATAGAGTGAAAACCCAAATCAATTAACAGGGGCTTCAAGGGACTGGATTGGGGAAGGCCTGTATTTTGGACTCTAACTAACAGTGATAAGTCCGCAGAAGCCCATAAGTCCACGCCGTACAAGATCGCTGAACTTATTTTAACATTATAAATTTTTAGGGCAGGGCCTATCCTTTTTGTCAATGAGGTTCTCTGTTCTTTGATCAAGCACCCTGTTAACTGAGCAAACTTGAGAGCAGGTACATCAAGCTGGGGTTTCCAGCTGAGCCTATTTTCCAACACAACCCCTAGGTATGTCATGACTTTAACCTGCTCTAGATCACAGCCATTCATACTAACATGGCCCAGCTGCGACCTATTTTTGGCTAAAACCATAAATTTAGTTTTTGTTACGTTAACCTGTAGGTCATTAGATTGGCAGAATTCCTCAAACCTATTTAGGGCGGACTGGAGACCCTTCTGAGTTATTGATAAAATTAAGGTGTCATCCGCAAAAATAAGTAGCGGAAACTTAGTGCCACCTAAAGTCGGGGCGTCTGTTGGAAAAGCTGCAAAGTACTGCACGACCCTATTGATGAATAACAAAAACAGAGTTGGTGCAAGTACACACCCCTGGCGTACACCACGGGACACCAAAAATCTCTCTGTGACCTGCCCTTGTTTGCCCGATCTGGCCTGTGCAAAATTGGCTTCATAAAGTCTAATTACCATATCAAGAAGTTCTCGTGGCATCCCCAAGTTTCCTAGAGCATCCCATAACTTTGCTCTTGGAACTAAATCAAAGGCAGACTTTAGGTCTACGAACGCTGCATAAATAGTACCACCACCCAAAATAACAGCCTTCCAGTAAATTAATATAAACCTAAACACCTGTCGATTGTGCTGACACGGGATCTAAATCCTGCTTGTAAAGGGGATAAAACATTCTCTAGATCCATCCAAGACTGGATCTTAGCAAGCACCATCCTTGCAAGGATTTTCTGAATAGCATCTATTACACTTATAAACCGGATAGTTCCCCGGAATCGTACGGTCCCCCTTTTTAAAAATAGGCAGGATTTCAGCACCCTACCAGGAGTCCGGGATCGATGCCCCTTTCACGATAGCATTAGCTAGAGAGGTAATATAAGGCACCCAGTTAGTTGGGTCAGATTTAAAAAGATCTGCCGGAATACAGTCCATCCCTGGTGCTTTTCCACCTTGAACCATCCTAAGTGCATTCTCTACATCTTTTCTATCAAACACCAGTGGGTGACTGGGGGTCAACAGCTTTGAGAAAAATTCAGCACGGACAAATACTGTTTCTGCTTCCGGACCCTCAAACTGGGTTTCAAAGTATTCAACCCAATCTCCGGCAGACACATAATTTACTGGGACTTGCGATTCTACGGACTTTCCCCATTAGACTATCTGCCAGAACTTTGTCTGATTTTTCAACCTGCTAGCCTCGAGTAAATCCTGCCAGTGCTGGTCATCCCAATCCTTTTAGCCTGTCTTTGCGTTTTCTTATAGGCAAGCCTTTCTCTCCTAATATCCTTGGTGATTCGTGATTTTATGGCCTTCACCAAAGAACCATAGGCCCTGCGGCAGGATTTATTGTACCAATGATTTCCTAATTTTTTTAGATGGTAACTTACTAGGTGCAATTGCAGGCGTCGTAGCACGCAGGAGGGGCATTCGGTCCCTCCTGCGGGAACCCCATGATGAAGCATGTCACCACTAGGGTGAGTGAGGGTTCTTTTAAGAAATGATCTTTTCTTCCTTTATTTCGTTTCCCTGCCTTTTTTGATCTTATTTAATAGCACTAGTTTTTCCACATCATGGTCTCCAGTAAGTAGGGATATTGTCACTTGTGTATTTTTAGTCTATCCCAATAGGCACTCTCGTGTTGTTGTAACAACTTACTAGGTTTACCACATTTGGAAAAATGAGATTTCAGTTCCCTAAAAAGCTGCTCATGGAGTGCAGTTGATTTCACAATGATTTCATCTTGATTTTCCAGTGCCTGTAGGGCACTCAATGGGTCATCGACTACCCTATCCCATCGAACCCTGCGCATATCGTTTGTAAGCAGAGCCTCCGCTGTGCCAATCTCTGTAGCTTTAACACTCTCCGGGCCGCCATCAAGTCTTAGGCTAAGTAATAGTGGGTTATGGTCACTCTCAGGGCGAGCAGAAATGATCAAATCCTCAAGAATGGACCAATATTCGACATTTAATAAAATATAGTCTTTTCGGCTTGTATTGGTGCCATTATCAAACATCACCCTTCCAATTTTATCAGAGATCGAACGTCCGTTTACCGCTCTCAAACCCCATCCAAGGCAGAAGCCTAACCACTGTAGGGCAGTTTCTGTCCACTTCTTTATTGGATTTAGGTCGAGGTGAGGGATATTCCATTGTGCGTCCTCCTCTGCTAAAATATCTTCCCCCTCAAGATTTAAGGGTTCGAATGTACAATTGAGGTCCCCTGCCACAATCACAAGGCCTTCCAGCCCAACAGAATTAAAGAAAAGATCCAGCTCATTAGTGATTCCCGAGCTCCGCGCTCCCGGCTGGCCTCTGCCATAAAGATCAACAATGGTGATCTCAATTTGGTTGGGCCGAGTCAGCTTTACAACAAGAATATCAGGGTTATCCACCATTACTTCGATGGACCTATAGCTGAGAGATTGCCTCACCCAAATGGTTAGACCACCTGACGGTCTACCTTTTTTGCCTCTAATGGCAGGTTTATAGAAATGTAGATACCCCTGGCGGTATATAGGGTCCAAAGCCCAACTTTCTTGAAAGATCAGGATGTCGTGATCATCCACGAAGTCCAGCCACTCTACTATAGTGGTTTTACTCTTCAACCCTGCTATATTCCATGAGACAATTTTGAGCAGATGGGGATTATCCTCTTTAATCATCTGATTTTGTACTGACTCCATCGGATTTGGCCCTATTATGTGGAAAAGTAAATTTTGCCATGTTCTGTGTCCCTACGCCTCATACATCATATGTTATGTGTGCATGACCAATATGCATATGTTGTTCCCCATGTCTGATTAATGACGCAATTCCAGTTGTGTCCACCTCTAGTATGCTAGTTTCCAGTCCTCGTGAATACTACGAATATCAGGCCTATGTAAAGTTATGTTGCCACGTTTCCCAGTGTGCACGTTATTCCATTATAAAGTCCCCGTTTCCAGGCCTCAAAAGGGCCCGGACATCAGATTCAGCTCCTGTCTCCTGAAAGCCTCGCTGAGGAGCGATACAGCCCCCACCTGTATCCTCGACCCTTCACTTACTTCCTGCCTCGCAGTGCCCGGTGCAGCCCGGCTCTGCCTCTGAGTCTGCCAAAAGTATGTTATAGTTCCAGCTATCAGTTCGGTCCTCCTCCTCTGCATTCCTAAGTTACTGAACTGCATCAATAGTTTCCGTCATTGTCTAGCCTTCTCGTCTCCATGTTAGAGAAATACTGTATTTAATGGTCATTTAATATTCTTCATCACGCACTACATGTAGAATAATGCATGGTCCAGTCTTAGAATCAAGTTAGCTTTTCCCTTCATGACTTATAGTTTATATCAACATGTTCCCTAAATATCAGATACCAGATAGGGTTTAGGTACATGTCGCTCCGACCCTCCAGACTCTAGTCTCTGCTCCTAGCACAGAGTTCGTAGCCCCCAGCTTCTCCTAGTAATACGTCATTGCCAGTTTGCGCGCACCATCAGGTTAGAGGTCCCGGCTCCTTAGGTAGCCCCCTCCAATGTTTCCGCCCATTCATGACATATTCTGTTACGTTTGCATCACATGTCTATGTATACTCCCAGTTACACCTACTTTTACTGTTATCTCTCGCGACTGCTACGCGTCACGCCTTCTGCTCCACCCACTGCTACGCCTACTGCAATGTAATGCTATGTGTTTGCGCTATGTATATAAGTCAATGTATTGTTATTAAAAGTTAGCGCGCTCATCCCAGACCAAGCCCCAGCAGCTGCTGGGTCATCCTATGCAGGTTGTCCTGATCCTGTCCTTATGCTGTAATAAACCTGCAGAAACTCCTACTACCTCGAATCTTGACTCTTATTTTATTGAGCTATCTGTTATTCATTCATTCATCCAAAAATAGATCCGGTATTATTTATTTATATACCACATAATGGCGCCCGAATAGGGACTTGCCCTTTCCCCACGCGTCGGTGAAGCCACGCCGACCCCCTGACCCTCTGCAGTCGTGACGGAACTCTTCTGCGCAGTGGCAGATATTTCTGCTCAAGTATCCCTCAGGCCCACGGAGGAGACGGAGGAGGCGGTCCAGCATCCAAACGAGACGGTGGAGGAACGCGGCGAGTCCCGACCAGAGCCCAAGCCGAGAGTCCAAGGTCCGAGGTATCCGGAGGCCCACCTGTAACTGAAGTCCGAAGTCCGTCGTCGTAGCAGTCCAGTCCCGTCCGAGGCCTTCCGTTCCGTGCTGCCCGGTGAGTACCATTGCTGGGGTAGTATCTAGACAGGACCAATCTAAATTGACTCCTGGTCCGTGGGTTGGTGGTGCCCAGACTCACAAACGAAGTGTTCACCTAGGTGGATACGGGTCTTGATGCGTCCCTTTATGGGACCGGTATGTTCCGTACTGTTACAGCAGTGCATCCAGTAACTCTAGTCTGTTCCGTTCTCGAGAAAATCTGTTCTGTTTCTGTTTTCAGTATTTTCAGGTAGTATTCTGTCCGAACTGTTATGTTATGATGTTGTTCAATGTATTTCCAATATCGTGGTATGCCTGAATTGTTTTCCCAATTGTTATTGTTCTTCGTGTATTGTATTGTGTTCCGATTCAAGTTTACAATGCCGCTCTTTTCCAAGTTACGACAGTTAAAAACTAGAAAGGGTTTATTAGAAGAAGCAGTTCCTGTTCCGCCTAGGGACAGTCCAGGTCACTTTATGTATCAGAAACATGGCATAAGCGCCATAATGTATCTAGATTTATGGGTAGAGTATACCAAACAGTTAGAAGAAAAGTATAGATGGCCCGTATCGGGTACATGGGATGCCGAATGTATCATGCGAGTAGAAGAAGCATTATGGAAAAAGAAAGCCAGACAGTCACAGAAAGATGCCATCGAGTTATGGCGTAAAGAAGCGCATAGAAGAACCGAGAAAGAAGTCAGAAAGTCAGAGTTAAGTAGAGAATCCCAGGAACGAGCCCAAGAAAGAGAATTAATCGAGATAGGTGAACAAGTCAAAGCCGAACAGTCAGACAGACAGAGACATGCCCTCATTAAGGGTATGTATCCTCTCCTTGCCGAAGGCTTGCCAAAAGCGACCCCAGAGGCATCCAGTAATTTCCCGCCACCATTAGTTCCGACCAAGCTACGTCATAAACCGACCGCAGCTGATATTTTTATTTCGTCCTACTTGGACGACACAGTCCCCGAATATGCAAATCCTGTTCGCGCTCCACCAGTCCCTGCAAATCAGGCACTTCCCGCTCCTCTAGACACCGGAGTACCTGTTACGGTACCCCCGGTCCAGCCTACAGTTCCATTTCCCACTCTGCCAGGACGTAGAGCCTCAGTAGACGACTCCAGTCTAGGAGCCGCAGGAGGAGCTACTCCTCAAACCCCGCCGCCACACAAGCGTTTAACGTTAGCCGAATTACATGCACAAGCATCACAGCGTACGCCTAGATATCAGTCTGTTGCAGAAATAAGAAAATCCCTTGCCGAATGTTGCTATGATCCAGTCCCAGGCGAGGATAATATGGTTTTATATTCATTCCGCGTAAGAAAAGTGACCGAGTATCTAGTCACCTTGCCGAATATGAAAGAAGATCTAGACAGAATATATCGTTTCATCCGTACAGGGGATGATCCAGAAAGTATTAGCGAGACTATGTCTCAAAGGAAAGCCGAGATCCAGCTCATGATATTAAAGTTCCTGATAAATTGTCTAATAAGAGAACAAGATTACCCGTCTAAAGACTCCGCCGAAATGAGAATCCTGACAAGGTGGAGTGATAATATAGCCGAGGGTAAGCACAAGACCGTCGGTGCCATGGAGAGTATGTACAAGAAAATTCGTAAAGAAATAATAAGGTTACACGAACAACGTAAAGCAGCACAAGTAAGCGAGAAAGAAAGTATCTCTGATCCTGAAGAGGAAGAGAACGAGAATCCCGCCAGAATAGCATATGTAGGAAAATCTAGATTTCCAGATCGCCATTTACGCCTAGAACACAAGTCTATTTTTCATCATCAAGCACCAGAACAAGGTTCTCTAGAACAAGTATTTCAAGCTACCGATCATATTCTGAAATCACGAATCGGTTATAGTGAGTTAAGTACCATGCATGAACAAGAACTAGCCCGATCAGCAGTCCGATGGATTACTGATTCTACCACTTTTCCAGACGAAATAGTGGCACAAATGTTTCTGAAACTGCCCCCAGCCGAGCAACGACTGGTGGGTATGTATATGATCCAGCACCTCATTACTTTGTATGAGGGTCAACATTCTGATCCAGGTCCGTTGCATGATATCCTGAACGAGTTACTCCAGTATAGATGGAGAGGTCTAGGTACCGATTTAATTAGTGTCATTCTAGAACAGCGTCACAAATATAGAACGTTTCTGAACCCGCATTTTGTTCATGTCTCACCCCCAGAAAGTAAACCATTCTACATAGACAGACAGAATCCGTTACGAGAAGTCCACCCAGTCCAAGGGGCGGGTGGCGTAATGCAAAGAGTGTTTGTATACACTCCGATTTCAAAGATGGAACTTCTTGAAATGAAGAAATTAATTCCCTGTCATGACAAAGATCCAGCAGGGTTCCATAGAGAATTAAAAGACATGCTCCGTATGGGAGAATACACTTACCCAGATATCATTAAAATGTTAAAGGTCCTGTTACCCGCAGGAGTGTATGAAAAGTTAAAGGAAAAGGAATGGGAGGTGGGAGAGAAAAAGATCGATTGGACAGCTCTAGAAGCTGAAGACAAGGCACGAGTACCAGGTACCGGTCTTGGAGATAAATGTAAAGAATTACCAGAATTACTGATTCAAGTTTTACCCAGATTATTGACAACGAGAAAAGAAGACTGGGATGCAATCTCAGCCTGTAAACAGAAACAAGATGAAGATATTAGTGATTTTTATTCTAGATTTGAAAAATGTTTTAGTATTAACAGTGGTCTCAAGACAAGTAGTGAGTCATACCCTCACCTTTTCGTTACCAAATTAGTCGAGAATTCAAGTCCACAAATTAAAAATCGAGTTTTGAAAGTCGAAAGCACCTGGCAAGCAAATACTCCGTCCCAGATGCTCCAGATGCTCCAGTATCACCAGAATAGAATCAGGGAAGAGCAAGAACACGAAAGAAAACGTATGAAAGACACGAAAATGAAAGTGCTAGTTGCACAATCTGTTCCTCAAGACAGTCAGAAGAGGGGTCCGAATCAAGCCAGTCATCCTGCAGCTCCCGTTAAAGGGAACTGCAATTATTGTAAACAGCCAGGTCATTTTATAAACGAGTGTGCAGTTCTGAAACATAATATAGCTACTGGTAAGACTAAAGAAAGACCACGTCCGCCTAGACAAGAACAAGTTTCACAGATTCCTCAGTCACAGAATGCACCACAGACAGTTACAGCACCGCAGCCTATTGCTGCAACACAGCACGTTACATCGCAGATGTACCAGTATGCGCAGTCTGAATATCCAGAATATCAGCCATATTCATGAAACAGCCTAGAGAGGGAGGTAGGCTTGCCTCTCATCGAGATACCTGTAGATCAAGAGGGTCCCTATGTTCACAGTCAAGTATTAGGGAAAGACAGAAAGTTTTTGATCGATACAGGGGCAAGTAGGACCACAATTAGTCATGCCGAAGTTCCAGGGGCTCCGCTCTCAGGCTCAAGAAATGTTTCCCTTGGATTTTCAGGAAAACCAATAGTTAATGAGATATCAAAGCCAGTCACTCTAGAAGTAGGTCCATTGTCCCGCACTACTGATCTGTTACTTACTAAGTCATGTCCAGAAAATCTATTAGGCATTAAGACACTGAAAGAATTAGGTGCAGTTATTTGCTGCTCCCCAGAGGGAATACGTCTGTTCCTACGTGACTTCAAGGGTCACTATGTATTACGAGATTTTGATTCCAGATTGTCTAATGTTCCACAGCACTTATGGGCGCAAGGTCCAACTGATGTAGGTTACATGCAAATCACACCCCATCGTGTGACTCTCAAACCAGGTGTAGTGTTACCACGAATCAGACAGTACAGATTGCCACCTGAGGCTGTAGCAGCCTTATCCAAAATTATTGACGAGCTCATCGCTCAAGGAGTGGTTGTAGAAACTGACTCCAATGTATGTAATTCTCCGATCATTCCAGTCATGAAACGTACTGATCCGAATGCACCCCCAGTATATCGATTAGTGATTGATTTACGAGAACTTAATAAATGTATTATTCCGCAGTACCCAGTTGTCCCAGACATCTCTTCCCTGTTAACTGCTATTGATTCCGAAGCCATGTTTTTCACTGTCATTGACCTCAAGAATGCATTTTTTAGTGTTCCAATTCATCCAGACAGCCAGTTTCTTTTCGGATTTTGTTTAAATGGAAGGAGCTATATGTTCACACGCGCTCCTCAAGGTTTCACAGAAAGTCCTAGTATTTACAGTCAAGCACTTAAGAGACAACTAGACAACATTCACATGCCAACTGACACTGCCCTGCTCCAGTATGTCGATGATCTACTGATCACAGCCCGTTCTGAACGTGCCTGCGAGCGAGCGTCACTTACAGTCCTGTATTTTCTAGCCGAGATGGGGCACAAGGTGTCACCTTCGAAGCTTCAATTCTGTGTCCAGCAAGTGGTATACTTAGGACACTTGCTGTCCAAGAGGGGTAGGCAGTTGACACCCGACCGTATCCAGTTAATAGCGAATCTTCCCCAGCCCAGAACCCAGAAGGAGGTACGTGCCTTTATCGGCCTTACTTCTTATTGTAGACAATGGATTCCCCAGTATGCATTCCTAGCCAAGCCACTGATACAGTTAACGACACAGGAGGCAGCCGTATCGACTGTCCTCCCTTGGACATCTGAACATACACTTAGTTTCAATGAGTTAAAGAGAGCTTTATGTCAAGCTCCAGTTCTAGCTACACCGAACTACAGTAAGCCTTTTACACTTTTCGTCACTGAACGCGAAGGTACAGCATTATCTGTTCTCACACAAGATCAAGCAGGACAATACAAGCCCTGTGCTTATTTTTCGAGCACATTAGATCCAGTCGCCCAGGCGTTGCCTGCGTGCCTCAAGTCAGTTGCAGCCACAGCACTAGCTATCAGACAAAGTGATTCCATAGTTTTAGGACACTCCCTGACAGTACAAGTCCCACATTCAGTAGAAGTTCTTTTAAACCGAACACAAACACAGCACTTGACAATTGCACGTTTAACAGGTTATGAATTGACACTGTTCCAGCCACACATAGATATTAGACGCTGCAACGTCCTGAATCCTGCTACACTGTTACCACCAGTTAGTTCAAATCCAGACCCACATGATTGTGTGGAAGTAGTTAACATTACGACAAAGCCAAGACAAGACCTGACAGACATTCCGTTACCAGATCCTGACCTGACACTTTATGTGGATGGTTCATGTATGAGAACTAGTACAGGAGAACTAGTCGCCGCGTATGCAGTGACTACTGACACTGAAGTTATTGAAACACACCGTATTGATACCCTGTCCGCTCAAGCAGCAGAGCTAGTCGCTCTGACACAAGCCTGTATACATGCCAAGAACCTGAAAGTTAATGTTTACACAGATTCACGTTACGCATTCGGAGTTGTACACGACTTCGGAGTGCTCTGGCAGGAGAGAGGTTTCATGACTTCTCATGGAACCAAGATTCAGAATGGTCTCCTTATTCAAGCCCTGTTAGATGCCATACATTTACCGACATCTATTGCTATTATGAAATGCAAAGCACATACGAAAGTTACAAACATTATTTCCCAAGGTAATGATCTAGCAGACCGCACAGCCAAGCTTACAGCACAGACTCCAGACATTCCAGTTCATCAGACACATACTCCAGATCCGACTACATGTATGACAGTTAAGGACCCTACACAAGATGTCATAGATATCCAGTTACATGCTACTCCCGATGAAATCAAGAAATGGTCTGAACAAGGAGGGGTCCAGACAGATCAAGGATGGTTAACAAAGGGTAGAGCCACATGGTTTCTCCCCGATTCTATGGTTCAAGTCATTATCAATACCGCACATAGTCCAGCACATTTAGGAGAAAAAGCTATGTTAGACAGTATCCAGAACATTTGGTTCAACAAGCATTTACGAGCTGCAGCCAAGCAGAAAGTCCGCACCTGTATGATATGTTGTCAGTTTAATCCAGGTAAAAGTGTCCCGGTGGAACAAGGTGGTTTCCAGCCCCCTGACCACCCTTTTGAGGTCCTCCAGATGGATTATATTCAAATGGAGCGATGTCGAGGTTTCAAGTATGTCCTTGTAGTTGTATGCGCTTTGTCCAGGTGGACAGAGGCATATCCAGTCCCAGATTACACAGCCGCGACCACTGCCAAGCAGTTGGTTCGTGAGTTTTTCCCTAGATACGGACTCCCTAGAGTCGTATATTCTGATAACGGTCAGCCATTCTCATCTGAACTCATGAAGCACGTTTCCCTGTTGTTAGGGTACCAGTGGAAGTTCCATTGTGTACGCCATCCTGAAGCAGCCGGTCTGGTCGAGAGACATAATCAGACCCTGAAAATCCGCATTGCTAAAATCTGTAAAGAAAAAGGTGTGGACTGGCTAGTAGCTCTGCCAGTCGCTTTGTTTTATATGCGCATGGTCGCACATTCCAGATCAGGTCTGTCCCCGTATGAGGTCGTATTCGGCCGCCCCCCTAACATGTGGGGTACTCCTAGACCCCGAAGTATTACCGATGTTTCATGTAATATGCTGACAGATTACCTAGCTTCCTTGATGTCTGCCCTCAACTCATGTCGTTCACAGGTTGCCGCCGCATTTCCAGACAATACCGAGGTGGCACCGCACGAGATCGTTCCAGGCTCCTTGGTGATGATCAGAAATTTTGACAGATCAAGTCCGCTGGAACCACGTTGGAAGGAGCCACGTCAGGTCCTCTTGACCACCCGTACAGCCGTCAAGTTGGAAGGCAGAAAAGGATGGATCCACCTGTCTCATGTTAAACTTTTTAAAGGACTGAAATCCGTTTCTAAAAACATTTCCCAGGATTCGAAAGACTGCCAGAATATTGCTCTTAAGGACTGTCCCGCACAAGACATTATTACAACCCCTCCCTTGTTAGAGAAAACTCCGCAACAGGAGTATAAGTTAAAGCTCAGGTCTAGTAAAATAAGTCAGTCAGTTTGATTGTATAAGTCCTCCCCTAGGTGAAACGGTTAGACTGTTTCTGACATGTATAAAATAGACCCCCATAGTGAGAGAGTCAGTCGAAGTTCAATCAGATGTATCGTTTTTCTGAGTTTCATATTATTCATCAGCATAATGATTTCCTGCACCAGCTATGCATTCTATCTGTATTGTCCAGTTCCTCATGTAAATATGTCTGCTAATGCTACAGTAGAGCACACGTTTAGTGATCTGCCTCCTCATGAACTCTCTTACCGCCTCGCTATGCGCAACAACTCATTTATCCGTATGTTACATTATTCACACCAGACCAGCAATGCCACTAATTGTTGGGTGTGTGGTCGACTCCCCCCTTTCCAGACACCGAAGGGAGTTCTGCCACTGTTTCCTTATCCATTCTCACACAATGGTTCGTGTGGAGCATGGTCCATGTTAACGTCATCCTCAACAGATATGTCTTTTCTTAACAGTACATGTTTTCCAGACAAGCAAGGTTTCCCCCACAGAACAGGTTTAGATCTAGAAAATGAAGTATATAATTTAGGTAATTATTCGTCGAATTTCATGGTCCTGAATGTTCAGTCTGATACTACTCCAGACTTACCTGCTATTTCAGTACTACCAGTCAAAGGCGAATTATGTGTCCGTAGTTATGGTTCCGTACATGTAGGTCATAGTGAATGTACTACTATTGTCAAGTATAGTGACAGTGGGAAATCTGTTTTCAAAGCTTCACGTCATTCTTATTTTATTTGTGGTCAAACTGCATATGTCCGTCTGCCCCTCGATTGGGAGGGAACCTGTTACATTGCCTTCCTACTGCCACCTGTTTTCCTAGCCCCATCTGATTATCACAGAAACACACATCTAGTACACATTAGACATAGAAGGGAGTCCCCAATTGTCGATTATACTGAAACTACTCTAGAACAGTATACAGATTTCAATAAAGGTTTCTTCTTCTTTGTAGGACCTGTCCAGAATAGTAAACTGATCCGTAGGTTAACAAGAACCCTTGAAGCTGTAGTAAATGAGACTGCCTCTGCTCTAGGTAACTTAACCGAAGAACAATCTGCTATGAGATTTGTCGTTTTGCAAAATCGTCTCGTCCTTGACGTCATACTGGCCGATAGGGGCGGGGCCTGTAGAGTCATCGGATCTAGTTGCTGCATTTTCATTCCAAATAACGCGCCGTCTGTTTATTCAGCTATAACCAGACTCCATAAAATTGCCCATCTGTTACATCAAGATCCAGGCACCTGGACATGGTCCGGTTGGTTCTGGAATATAATTTCCGCCTGGGGATGGAAAGTCCTGTCTTTTCTAGGTATTGCAGTTGCGATCATATTTAGCTGCTGCCTCTGTATACAATGTGGCCCTGCGATTTGCAGCATGTGTGCTACCTCTTGTATTCCTAGTCCCAAGCCCCGTTCTAAATCCCGTTCCAAGACAATTCGAGACGAGCAAATGGTACTGTATGAAATGATAGATGGTATCATGAAAATTGATGTTTCCTGATGGAAACGTAGTGACAAGGAGGGAATGTGGAAAAGTAAATTTTGCCATGTTCTGTGTCCCTACGCCTCATACATCATATGTTATGTGTGCATGACCAATATGCATATGTTGTTCCCCATGTCTGATTAATGACGCAATTCCAGTTGTGTCCACCTCTAGTATGCTAGTTTCCAGTCCTCGTGAATACTACGAATATCAGGCCTATGTAAAGTTATGTTGCCACGTTTCCCAGTGTGCACGTTATTCCATTATAAAGTCCCCGTTTCCAGGCCTCAAAAGGGCCCGGACATCAGATTCAGCTCCTGTCTCCTGAAAGCCTCGCTGAGGAGCGATACAGCCCCCACCTGTATCCTCGACCCTTCACTTACTTCCTGCCTCGCAGTGCCCGGTGCAGCCCGGCTCTGCCTCTGAGTCTGCCAAAAGTATGTTATAGTTCCAGCTATCAGTTCGGTCCTCCTCCTCTGCATTCCTAAGTTACTGAACTGCATCAATAGTTTCCGTCATTGTCTAGCCTTCTCGTCTCCATGTTAGAGAAATACTGTATTTAATGGTCATTTAATATTCTTCATCACGCACTACATGTAGAATAATGCATGGTCCAGTCTTAGAATCAAGTTAGCTTTTCCCTTCATGACTTATAGTTTATATCAACATGTTCCCTAAATATCAGATACCAGATAGGGTTTAGGTACATGTCGCTCCGACCCTCCAGACTCTAGTCTCTGCTCCTAGCACAGAGTTCGTAGCCCCCAGCTTCTCCTAGTAATACGTCATTGCCAGTTTGCGCGCACCATCAGGTTAGAGGTCCCGGCTCCTTAGGTAGCCCCCTCCAATGTTTCCGCCCATTCATGACATATTCTGTTACGTTTGCATCACATGTCTATGTATACTCCCAGTTACACCTACTTTTACTGTTATCTCTCGCGACTGCTACGCGTCACGCCTTCTGCTCCACCCACTGCTACGCCTACTGCAATGTAATGCTATGTGTTTGCGCTATGTATATAAGTCAATGTATTGTTATTAAAAGTTAGCGCGCTCATCCCAGACCAAGCCCCAGCAGCTGCTGGGTCATCCTATGCAGGTTGTCCTGATCCTGTCCTTATGCTGTAATAAACCTGCAGAAACTCCTACTACCTCGAATCTTGACTCTTATTTTATTGAGCTATCTGTTATTCATTCATTCATCCAAAAATAGATCCGGTATTATTTATTTATATACCACAATTACCATACTTCCTACAATGGGGGCCCCACTATCTGGGTTCCTAAAATCAACCTCTTCGAACCTTGGACGTCCGTCCACCCTCCCCTAGTCATCTCCGAAGTAGTCACCCCAAAATGCGCTAAGGCTAACCCAGTAGAAAAGCAGGGGCCTATGCTACAACCAGCGCAGTCACCATCCAGAATCGTTCCTCCTTCTAGGTGAGTCATCTCCCCACTATATCGTCCATCTTCATATTCCCTACCCAGTGGCTGAGCCCCAATAGGACCAATAGGGATTTTCTTGTGTCAATCCACCCCCTCTAGACCAGTAAATGGCTCAAAACGATTTGCTAGAGGGAGATGAGACTCAACCCTGGCAAACGGATTAACACCAAGAGGTCTCTTTGACCAATTTGTGTAAGTGTGGTTTGTTGGACCTCGGGACGCACGAGCATAAAAATAGTCGAGGCCTAGGGATTGAATGTCTCCCTTTCTTCTAGTCCCAGCTTCATAGCATATATAACCAACAACCCATGGATCTCTAAAATTCACAATTACGCAGTCACCCTCTATGTCCTTTACCCTGCAGCCCACCCAACTCACCCTTCTAACGTTTAGGATCTCTGCGTTAGAAAATACTGGGAGGGTTCTGTTCTTATTAAGCCAATAGGCGACCTTGTTTTTTAACTCCCTATGGGATTCCTGTTTATCTACACTAATCCCGGGAACTCCCGCCAATATGACTGTATATGGTACGGACTCTGGGGGGAAGCTGATACAGGGCAGCCTCTGTTTTATACCCTCATTTCCCAAGGGTGTTATCCTAGTTTTTTGTTTTTTTTGTGCAGAGTTTTATATAGCGCGAACTAGAACCGAACCGAAGCAGTTATCAGAGCACTTTACATAGCACCAGTTACGTTACATGAGGACACACTTTCATTTTAGGCATGGGGAGATTAAGTGATTTGCCCAGAATCACAGGGGGTTTTTGGCGTCGTTACCGAGACTCGAACCCAGATCCCCAGGTCCGAGGTCGAGCGCCTTAGCCGTTAGGCCAACCCCTCTCCCCAAGTTGACATCCTCTCTGCTACCCGCTCATACGATGCAGGCTGATTTCTTACTACCTTACCTGCCCCTATGTCCCCCTCCCTACTAGTACACAATGATACACTCTCTGTCGGACACGTCTCAGCACAAGGCTGGGAGATCTGTTTTTCAACCCTATCAGTTTGAGCTGGCTGGGAAACCCTACCACCACCTCTGGGCTCTGGGGCTTGGTCTACGGGGGTTTTAAGAATGGAACCCTCCCTGCCATTCACTATTTTATTCAGCATACTAGAATTTGCTAGTACTAACTTTTCAAGTTGCTCCAGTTTAATATTTATCAATTTTGTTCTTTCCAGGAGGGGTAACATCAGCGATTTCATTAATTTTTCAATTTTTGACAAAATTCCCTCGTTTTCAGTACCGTGAATGCATGGTTGATGTGGTTGGGGAATTTTCGTACTCAAGCTAGGGGGCTGTGCTAAGTGTAGTGGCACAGGGTTTGAACTATTTTTCTTTGGTAGTTTTGCAGATCCACCCTTTTGGGGACCTCCCCCTCTTTTCCTTTTACCTGATAATTGATTTACCTTAGGATCTTTACACACTACTCTATCAGGGTTTTCGTTTTTGTTTGGGAGGCTAGGTGGAGAATGCGATTTAGAATCCCTTCTCCGGGAACCACTAGAGACAGTACTACCAGTGGTCAAGTTCAATGAAGTACAAGCCACCGGGCTATCAGACCCTACCAACAGTAAGCTGGGACTAGGGCTCGGGACACCTGGGAGATCATTAGGTCTTACTTGATCTGGAGTTACCGCGGACCCGATTGTACCCAGTGACGATCGCTTCCCCAGTAAAAGATCTAAGGACAGGCGTTTCTCTGTTAGGGCTATTTCCTTTTCCAATACTGCAGCCACCCTCGTAATGAATTGGTCAATCGTCCCAGTAACCGCCCCCCCAGTAGTGGAAAGTGTAACTTTTCTTCCCTTCCCAGAACGTAACGCCATTGGGACTCCTACTTAAATGACACAAGGAAGAGTACAAACAAAATATACAAAATATTAACAGAAAAATAAAAAGAGGTGATCTACAATGCAAAAAACACTCACTAAACAACTCAAGACTTTAGGGGGGTGGCCCAGCCCAGCCTCGTTCGTCCTCGGACGGCCTCAGACGGGCCGCCCTTGGCCCGGGCTTCACCCGGCGCATGCCCGCGTGCGTTGTGTGGAGGGGTCGTGAATAAATGCAACAGGTAGGCGGGTACATTTCGGGAAGAGGCACCAGTTGTGGATGAGCAGAGAATGCTGGTCCTCGCAGTCCCGTACTCCCGGATCGGCTTTCTAAGTGTTCCGCAGGTTGAGGATGAGCACCAATGTTCCAGGCAAGGCTGCAGGCAAGAATGTAGGCAACATTGCTGCGAGCGGCTCCCGTGGAACGGGGGTCGCGAGCAGCTTTTAATCACAGGCAGGCGGGTAAATTTCGGGAAGAGGCACCAGATGTGGATGAGCAGAGAATGCTGGTCCTTGCAGTCCCGTACTCCCGCGTTGGCTTTCTAAGTGCTCCGCATGTTAGGGAAGAGCACCAGGCAAGGCTACAGGCAAGAATTTAGGCAACACTGCTGCGAGCGTGTATAATTTGATATCAATGTTCAAAAGTGATATGGGTCTGCATGCGCCGCAGGTTGTCTTGTCCTTCCCCGGCTTTGGAATAACGACTATCGCCGCCTCCAACATCTCCCCTGGGATAGTGCCTGTGTGTTCGAAAGTGTTGAAGAGGCCTGTGAGAATGGGAGCTAACTGGGAACAGAACGATTTGTAGAAAGCGGCTGTGTACCCGTCGGGGCCGGGTGATTTACCCAACTTGAGACGGGAGATTGCCGAAATAACTTCTTCCGTTTGTATGGGTCTATCTAAATAATTGGCCTGTGACTGGGACAGGGAGGGCATATTAGCCACGGCAATATATTTGGTGCTATGATGTGCATCTAGGGTGTCCCCAGAACAAAGGTCTGCGTAAAAGTCTCGGAACACTTCAGCTATGGCTGCGTCTTCCAGGACGGTTTCTCCGCCAGGCGTGCAAATGCTCTGTACTTTCTGGTGTTGTCGTTGCTCCTGTAGCTTATTGGGGAGGAGACGGCCACACTTATTCCCCCCGGTGTAATAGGAATGACGAAGCCGGAGAGCCGCATATTCCGCCCTATCTTGGTCTAAGGCCGCAAGTTGTTTTCGCTCGACACAAAGTTGCTGCCAGGCACGGGAGGCTCCCGTTTTCTGGTGCAGCTGTTCGAGCTCCGACACTCTCTGTGTAATTTCTGCCCTCTTATGACTCCTCTCCCGATTCTGGGCAGAGGAAATCGCAATGAATTCCCCCCGTAGAACTGCCTTTAGGGCCATCCACTCGTCGCCAATGTAGTGTTGGGGTTAGAGTTAATGGTGAAAAAGTTAGAGATAGCCCCCTGAATTTGCTCAAGCACTTTGTGTTGGTGCAAAAGAGTGTCACGCAATCGCCACTGTTTCGGGGACCAGGAGGAGCACGGCAGTTGAAAGGTGGCCAGGACAGGGGAGTGATCCGATAGCGATGCTGTCAAAATGTCAGTGTCGGTGGCATAGGTTTGGAGTGAGGTGGAGCTGAGAAAGTAGTCTAGGCGCGCATATGTCTTGTGAGCCCCAGAGTAAAATGTGTAGCTACGGGTGTGTGGGTAGAAATGGCGCCACAGGTCAGAGAGCCCTAAATCACCCATGTGAGTCTGTCCCACTCGCGGGAGAACGCCCACTTGCGTCCTCCGCTGGCATGAGCGATCCAATTCATTGTCGAATACAAGGTTGAGGTCCCCCCCAAGCAGCAAGTGCCGGTCTGAGGCTGAGGCTGCCTCCTGCAGAGCAGTGTGTAGAAACTTAGCTTGTCCCTCGTTAGGCGCATATATCGACCCAACAACCAGTGTCATCCCCTCAATCGAGAATTGGTATGTAAGAAGGCGGCCTTTTATCTCTGCTTCTTTTTGTATTACCTTACCAGAGAATGAGCGGGAGACTAATATGGCTACCCTGCAGTTTTGGAGGTGTTAGAGGAGAACAGTTGTGTAGGGAAATATTTGGATCGGAGTCTACGACGGTCTTTAGAGAGAAGATGATTTTCCTGAAGGAGGCAGATGTCCGCCTTCGATTGTTCCAGGTAATTAATCACGGCCCTGCGTTTGATCGGGTTGTTCAAACCCTTCACATTAAGCGTCAGGACCTTAAGAGAGTCGGGCGGCATCGTTGGGACAAATGGGAACCATAAGGCTGTGCGTACCACCCATTGGAATAGGCGGGCATAGGTAAAGTGAGACTATATCAGGGGGGTGGGGGACACAGCGGAGGAATAACAGGGGGAGGTAGACGAGGGAACCCAACCCCAAAAAGAAAAACCCAAAACCCCTTGAACAAGTCCAAAAACACACCCAAAATCAAAAAGTCCAGTCCAAACAGAAAACCAATGTTCTTAGAATAGTGTCCGCCATCCCCGGAAGTCCGGGAAGTCGTCATAGCGGGGCTCAGAATGTGGTCAATAATGGCGGTCCGGAACCCCTCCGCTGCCCACCACAGATTAGAGAGCCATTATCAAAAAAAAGAAAGGGGACACGAGAAGCGTGGTCACCCCACATCAACACTCGGCCCAGCCAGGGCATCAGCAGTGGAGGTGAGGGCTTCCTGTTGATCCTTCGCTATGTCTTGCTTGTTTGGCTTCCGAAATTGTCACCTCCGCTGGGGTCACTGCCACCCCAAGAGTGAAGTCTCTGACTCCGAGTCGTGGCCCTGTCGCTCGTCTTCCTCTTGAGGCACCCCAGCAATTGACGCGTGTCCGTAAGGGAGCGCATCTGGTGCAGCTTGTTGTTGAACCGGAAGATGAGGTCAAATGGATGCCCCCAGGAGTACGTGATGTTCTGCTGCCTAAGATACTCCGTCACAGGGTGAAACTGCCTCCTGCGTTGAAGTGTGAGAAAAGCAAGGTCCTGGTAGAGCACTGGAAAGTGCCCCTGGTGGGAAATAGGGTGCATAGCTCGTGCATTAGCCAGTATGGCTTCTTTAGTTTTGAAGTACTGCAGGCAAACAAGAATGTCAGCCGGGGGGGGGGCATTAGACGCGTGGGGCGGGCCTACCCTGTGCGACCTATCCAGGATGATAGAAGTAGCTGCTGGGGCCCCCAGGACGTGACGGAAGAGGCCTTCCGAGAATGCGAAGAGGTCTTTAGTGTCATCTGACGACTTCACCCCCCATATCCTAATGTTGTGTCTTCGTGACCTATTTTCTAAGTCCTCCAGGTGGGTCTGCATGTCGAGGTGTTGGTCTTGTAGGTGAATTACCTCTTGTTGCAACATTTTTCGTTCCGACGACGCGTTATCGCTCTTTCTCTCTAAGGTGGCCACTCGCTCCTCCACGCTATCCACGTCCCTACAGATTTCCCTCATCTCAGCAGTCAGATCCGTCTTTACAAATTGTATGTCAGACCGGAGGGTGGCAAAGAGCAACTCCAAAAATGATTTTGTGATGAGGGCATCTCCGGCCTCTGGCGGGGTCTGTGAAGTCGCCATCGGGGCCGCGGGAGTCGGGGGGGCAGGAGAGGAAGAGGCCTTCTCAAAAAGCTCTTTCAGTGATTTTTGTTTCCTCGTCCTGGCCGAGGACATAATCTCAAGGTCGCCAGTGTAGTGTCGGGAGTGAGGAAGTAGCTGCACCCACCTCGCCGTGCAAGGATGCGCACTCAGACCAGATCTTAACTCAGGACCAGGGGGGCCACCGCCTTTCTCGTGGCACCAAGATGTCAAATGTCCCCAGAAGCATTAGTTCAGGGCACCAAGCTTTCCCCCTCAGAACCCGCACCACAGCACAGACTGGTGGTCGGGTGGCAGAGTCAAGTTAGGCTCATTTCCAAATGAGCCCGCTGCCAGGAGCGCCCTAAATTTGATCAATGGGCTTCTCGAAGTGGTACGCCACCATCGGCCCATGCAGGACCACCGCCCCCTGTATGTCCGCCTCCAGGGAGACCCACTCCTCAACTAGGCCAAAGTCAACAATGAGGTGCCCGCTTTCTGTCCTCGTGAGCACCAGGGGGGCAAAGTCGGTGAAGTGTGCTGGGCCATGTGGGGTGTCTGCGCGGCCGCTGCTAGGCGCTGGAGCCCTCTGGAGCAATAAGAATCAGTTCCATTCCTGTTGTAAGGGCCCGTGGTACCTGCAATGAGCTCCCCAGGTGCCCTCTTATCCACACAGGATGTGGCTCCGGAGTGGGGCTCCTCCAGTGCTCGGGACCCTAGCATCCCTACTGTGCTCCTCACCTCTTGGGCCCAGTTCTCTAGCAGTCCTCAGGGGCCGGGCACCGACCCCTCCTCGGCGCTCCTCTCTCCGCAGCTGGTGTAGCCACCTCCAAACACGCAGGGGGCGTTGTTCACTTCGCGAGGGCCACCATCTTCCTCTCCCTCACCCCAGCCACCTACGGGCCTAGCTACCAGTGTGATCGCTCCGCCGCCGGCGGCCCTCCAGCTTGCCGCAATCCCAGCCAGAGGGGTCGGCAGGGACTTGCCCGGGGTGCAGAAAATGGCGGGTCCAGTCCCTCCGTGGTCCGCAGCCCCAGGCACAGCAAAGTCCAGGAAAGCTCTGCCGATCAAGGAGGTGACCACGCGGTGGGCCGGGGGCTTCTCCCCGCTTCGCAGCCCCGCGACCACCGCGCCACTGTCCCCGCATCAGGAGCTGGGGAAGCTTGCCCCGGCGGGCCTTGTCATGGGCCGTCCCTGTTTTGCGGCCTGCTCTGACTTGCCGAGGGCGTCTGCTTCCGTCACCCCCAGTAGGCATTTGTAGAGGGCCCCGCAGGATCCAGAGGTGTGGGTAGGTCAGGGCCTCACTCCGCCACCGGAATCCGTGACCGGCGGCTCTCGTGGGTGCTATCAGCGGCTATAGGTGGTGGGAGACGGTCAGGAGCTCCGCAAGTTGCTGCCTACTTTGCCGCCATCTTGGCCATGCCTCTCTGAACATACATTTTTAAATAGATGTACAATTCCGCTCGTATCAGACATGTTTAAGATACGACCTAACATTTCTGAGAAATGTATAGGGCAGTTTGTATTCAAAAGGGCATGTATCTCGGCAGAAGTCCTTGCAACTTGTAGATCATAGGTTTCTTTGGCCGAGGTCAGTGGCACAGTTTTTTGCATAAGAATGGCTTTCGTTCTGCTTAGAGTATCAATTTGTATAGAAGAGATGTTCAGTGAAGGCCATAAAGGCAACTCCCTGGCTGTCTTGGTTTGTGGAAACCATACTTGCATACAGCAAGTGGCCCTGGATGACACAGTTATTAGATATGGAATTCCTGGCAACGTGCCACAGCAGCTGTGTTCGTTTAACATGAGGTGACTTCCATTTGAAAGTTGTCCAAAAATTGGATCAATCACTGCAGCTGGTGAACCTTGCAGGTGACAGGATAAGGCACATAGCCTGAACGTAGGTTTTGGAGCGTCCAACCCAATAGCATGATAGAACGTAGCTGAGTCTGACCATGTTGCAACAGAACTTGTTCATGATGTCTTTGGCAGAAGACACAATGCTGTCCAATTAATATATCCTGGGCGGCAGACTCGTTGACCCATTGTTTACTACAAAGAGAGATTTCTCTAAATTAATACGATCAATTTCTCGTATTCGTCCTGCAGTCTCTGCTTGTGTAATATTTCATATTTCGTTATATGTATCATATATACCAGCATATATGAAAAATTTTGACGCAGTTTTCTTTGTCCTAGCAAGAATTCCCTAAGGTTTTACATCCTTGTTATGTTATGTTATAAAGTCTTGTAAAGCGCTCAGCTGCCCCAGCGAAGGGGCGTCCCGGCGCTGGAACCAGTAGAAAGAAACAAAGACTGGGGACAGCAAGGTAGGCAAACAGACAAAAAGTTATTTCAAAGGAAATAAATACGTTTTAATGGCTTTCCTGAAATCAAACAGACCTTCCAGTTCTCGAATGTGGACTGGAAAAGCATTCCATAGTTTTGCTGCTAGAAAGCGGAATGAGCGTCCGCCCGCTCTGCTTCGTTTAAACCGGGTACTTCGACCAGATTTTGATTAGCCGAGCGTAGAGCCCGCATAGGAACATACAAATTTAGCAGCGTACCAAGCATTTTGGGGGTATCAAGTCTTAAGATTTTAAAGGAAATGCATAAGGTTTTAAACTGTATCCGCTGAATTACCGGAACCCAATGAAGCTTCCAGATAGTGGCAGAGATAGGGCTAAATCGGGGCAGGCCTACTAAGTCCCTGGCAGCTGCATTTTGAATGCGTTGCATTCGAGAAATTTCCGCCTGGTTAGCACCTAACAGCAGTGAACAAGCGTAGTCCAGTCTGGACAACACCGTAGACTGGACAATCAGCTGCCTAATAGCTGGATCAAAAAATTTCAGGATCGGTTTCAAACTGCGTAGTATGCCAAAACATGTGGCGGCGACTTTTTTCGTTTGCGTGCAGAAGCTAAAGGCTGAGTCTAATCAGACTCCCAGATTTTTTACATCCGTCTTGGGTATAGGAGCTTTCCCCAAGGTGGATGGCCACCAATGATCTCCCCATAAATGGGTGTTCCTACAGACCAATAACACCTCTGTCTTGGCGGCATTTAGCTGTAGACAGTTAGCTGTCATCCATTCTGCCACAGCGGCCAGACCGGCTTTGAATCTAGCATGATCCATGGTGGTACCTTCCGTAAGGGCGACCACTAGCTGCGTATCGTCAGCATATGAGACGATGTTGAGGTCCCATACTTTGGCGACCGCAGCAAGTAGTTGAACGTAGAGATTGAACAAGGTGGGGCTCAATGCCGAACCCTGAGGAACACCCTGTTCAATGGCATAAGCCCTAGAGAGGAAGGGGGGAGTAGAAACACGGAATGATCTCTCAGTCAAAAAGGATCTAAACCAGGCAAGAGCCATATCCGTGATCCCTGCCTCTTCGATCCGGCGGAGCAAGATCTGATGGGAGACAGTGTCGAAGACGACACTCAGATCCAATAGGACCAGTGCCGCCATTTGACCTTGATCAAGGGTGGAATGAAGGTGCTCCATCATAGCCAGGAGAGCCGTCTCTGTACTATGGCCAGCGCAAAACCCATGCTGAGTTTCATCCAGTGTGTTGTTGGCATTCAATACGTTGGTAAGGATTGAATTACCATGGGACTCCATTAATATAATGGGGCAACCCAGTGACCCTCAGAACCTGGGTGAATAATGACAAACAAAGACTGGTTCTGTCGGGGAATCAACAATTTCTTAGATATAAAGACTATTCTCTAATAACTTTTCTCACTCAGTTACAGAAAATAGAATCAGAAAACCACACACCACACAATTTTTGAAGCGAGAAAAGAATTCTTATTCATCAATCTCGTTACGGCAATTAATTTCAACAGTTAAAAGGACGGTTGTCCGTGCAATAAATGTCAAAACACAAAAATACACAATTGAAATACAAGTGAACAAGTGATTAGGGTGTATCATACAGTGAAACAAATTTTACAACACAAAAATATTAAACGAAGTAACGGTCCAAGAATGTAGTCAGTGTCCACAAACAGTACAATTATTTATATTTTTCTGCTGTGTTTTTAACAAGGACCAGTTGAAGAGGTAACGTCGACGTTTCGACCCTAGGGAGCGGTGCTGTCTTATTAGCGACCAATTCGGGTCTTCATCAGGACGAAAGAAGTGAAGGGACAACCTATAATTAAAAAGGGAGTGCCTGTTTTAGTATGGGGTGTGTGGATAGACTGAGCAGGTAATAGAAACCTTGATTTGTGCTCACCTGGGATTTTCGTCTTTTAGAGAGGGTATAGGCGTCCTATTTCTGCCTCTACACTCTTGCTTCTTAGCGTTGATTCTGTAAATTATATTTTTATTCAGTATCCCATAATTTTACATTTAAACTTGTGCCTCAATTCCTAAGTCACACGTTTTAAAAGGGACCTACCTCAATTCTTTGTCACCAGCCGGTGTACAAGTAGAGGAAGGTGCTGTAGGTCGATGTACAGATTTACAAGACTCTGAGGACGTTGTATCTGAAATTTATTTAATCATTATTTAATAACTATCCTCTTTAATTAAATGGTTAGTGGCACGCAAATTCATAGGGACACGTACCTTGGAGTTCTGAATCGCTACCTTCAGGTTAGAGAATCAAGCCTGTGGTGCCGCAGCCGCGATCACCTAAACAGGTAAACAATCACCCATTAGTGGATTGAATTCTTTAGTTAGAAAATGCGTTTAGAGATCCTGAACTCGGATGTCAAACGAGCTCCGTTACTCACTTATAGGATTGAAACTTCTGGGATTGAAACAGCAAGCGTCTGTGTTCTCCGCGAGTTAATCCATTACTGCCGGCTCGCGTCAGTTTCCATTATATTACAAAAGTGCTTCCGGATTGCTAGCTTTCCAGGACGCCTGTGGCCAATCGCCCATAGATTTACTGGGCGTGTTGGCCGTGCATCCAATGGCAAGCTGACCCGCATCACGTCACAGACTCATGCACCGCACCCTGTGCTGAGCGTGATGTCAGAGCGTGATGTCGGACTCAGACTAGTACGTGACGGGTGCCAGACTCGTGAACCGCACCTCGTCTCGACTCATGAACCGCACCTCGTCCTTCTATGTGCCGCGCTCATCCTGTTAGTGCCTCATCATATACCGTTAACCCAGCGGCATGCATGTTGCATTTTGGTATTTGTATGCCTGTCTGCCTTCTAGTAAAACGTAACGGTGTTTGTAAACATATTATCCTGGTGAAGGCAGGGGAGGTCAACAGGACCGCAATTGCGATCCTATGTGCAGCCTAAATTATACTGTTTGTTCAAAATTATGTTTTATGCAATATTATATTCTATGCAATATTCAGTAGACATCCACATATGAATCTGTGTTGCATTAAACATCCATAAGTTAAACCATACTTTGAACAAATTCGAATGTGTACCAAAGTCACATTGCAACGTAGTTACATTTCTTAAGCACATACAATTCTTCTAGACATTTTAAGTTAGAAGGGCATTTTAAAATTTCAATTAACTTCAGTCTGGCTATACATGATATCTAAGCATTGCTCCTGACAAAGCCAAAGCCATACAAATCACATTATCAATGGGATTACAGTTGTAATATGTATGCTTAGTCGATCTGGTAACACATCAAGTTCATGCATAAATGTAAAAGACTAAGCCATTACCTGCAACAATCTTACATTACAGTCGCATTGAACATATCTACAGCCTACTCATTTGCATGCACGTTTCTTCCTGACTATTTAAGCCATTAGACACTGAGTCTAAAATATGGATCCAGAGGCACTCCTTATAGTTCAAACTAGCACCCATATCTCCTCCCCTCTGGTGTAGTTCAATTTTCTCCAAAACCCACCACTCTAGCTGTTCATGAGTATGGCTGGACTTGTTGTAATGGTCGACGAGTGGGGCCCCCTGTACCTGACATCTAATTCTACTTTGATGCTGTAGAATCCGGTTTTTAATGCGTTGGGTAGTTTGGCCCACATATAACAACTGGCATGGACATCTAATGGCATAGATCAAGTTTTGACTATTGCAATTCGTGAACTTATTGACTTTGTAGGTCTTATTACCAATCGTAAATGAATTGCCTGGTATAGTGTATTTACATGCTTTACAGCTCCCACATCTATGATGTCCTGTGATGGGGGGCAATGATAATTGACTCCTGATATCCGACTTCATTGGGGTATCCAGAAAGGAAGATACTACCATATCCTTTATATTTTTGGCCCTCTTGTATGCACACATAGGCATTTCTGTAATTCCGATCTCTGGTCCCACCAGATTCCAGTATTTTTTAATTATTTTGTTGATATCGTTACTCCTCGTATTGAAGGTCGTTACACATATCAATCTTTCCTGTTGTTGTTCTCTCTCCACTGGTTCTAGTAACGTTTCTCTTGGTCTATACCACGCCCTTTTGCGCGCTCTGTTCAATAGGCCCTTGGGATAACCTCTATCCCGTAATTTTTCAATCAGTTGGTCTGTCTCATTGAAATAATCACCCCTCTTGGTACAATTTCTTCGTATACGCAGAAATTGCCCATACGGCAGGTTATCGCGTAGATTTCTTGGATGGTGAGAGTTATATCGCAATAATGTATTGCGATCAGTAGGTTTTTTGTACAGGTTCATTGTTATTTTATCCTCCTCTCTTTCGAATGTTAAATCCAAGAATGGTATTGCTTCTCGATTACATGCCATTGTGAACTGGATGTCATGTGAGCGGTCGTTCAGCCAAGTCATAAAAGTATTCAGATGTTCTTCGCTTCCATTCCAAATCATAATGATATCATCTATATACCTATTCCACTTTGTGATGCAATTGAAATAGGGATTAGTCTCTGGATAGATGTGTTTCAATTCAAAATCATTCATAAATAAGTTAGCCAGGCTAGGAGCATAGCCGGCGCCCATCGCCACGCCCTTGCATTGGACGTAAAATTGATTTTGAAACATGAAATAGTTCCTTGTCATCGCTATTTCTAATAGCTCTATAAGAAAGTCTGTTGGTACCCAGTGTGGAGCTTCCCTTGAATTGAGGGTCTTTCTTATTACCTCTATAACCTCAGACTGTGGTATACTGGTATAAAGGGAGCAAACGTCCAACGTGACGAATAGTTGTTCCTGATTAAGCGGAAGGTTCTCAAATATTTGGATTGTATGAGTAGTGTCTCTGAGGTATGCAGTGGTTTTCAGGACAAACGGTTGGAGAAATTCATCCAAATATTGATTTATGGGCTCCAAGATTGAACCACATGCTGATACGATAGGCCTTCCAGGCGGATTATTTAAGTCTTTATGGATTTTTGGAATTGTATATATGGTTGGAAGTCTCGGATGTTGATTGTTCAAAAATCGAAATTCTGGGTCCGATAGGAAACCATTTTCCATGCCTATGGTAGTTAGATCCTTTATAAGCTTGCTGATCTCTTTAGTCGGATCTCCTGGGATTTTGGTATAACTCTCCTCGCAATGTAATTGGCGCAATATTTCAGATATGTAATTCTCTCTGTTTTGTATCACTACCGCACCACCTTTGTCCACGGTTTTTATTACAATCGCTTGATTATTCTTGAGATTCATAAGGGCTTGTCTTTCTTCCTTCGTGATGTTATGCTTGATATATTTCGGTTCATTTAGTGTGCTCAAGACCTCCGACATCACTATTTTCTCATATGCCAGAATGCGTTCGTTCACCAGATGGTTCGCCGGATTGAAAGTTGAAGCAGGACGAAAATTCGTGGCCGCTGGTTTTCTAGTGTATTCATCCTTTTTCTGGTGGAAAAAATACTTTAATCGGATTTTTCGAAAAAACTGTTGTAATTCCAGCTTCACATTGAAGGTATTCGGGGGAATGGTAGGGACGAATGACAGCCCCTTTGACAAAATTTCATGTTCTGATGCAGTCAATGTATAATTCGAGATGTTAATGATTGGATCTTTTGTATTGGAATGTAAATTTCTATCTGGTAACGCTAAAGGGAGTACCATCTCTCCCCATGTTTGTGTAGTGGAACTGGTATCCACTGCGTTGGACAAGGTGTTAAGGATATCTTCTACCACCTGTACGTTTTCTGCCTCGTGCTGATCTCTCCGTGATTCTGTGGAGGTGGAGGTTGTTGGTTGAACCTTACTCGGGTGTTGCCCCTGCGGTTGTTCGATCCTTGATTCCATCTGGTTGGTTTGCGCCAGTTTGGATCTCTGGAATTCCATGAGGGATCCAACAGATTGCTGATCTAAAAAAAGAAATCTTGGAAGATACAGCCTTGACTAACGCAAAGGAGGCCTTGGAGAAAGCTGAGAAAGCGACAGCAGACTTTAATACGGTAACCCTGAACAAAAAGTTGGATAAGCTTGCAAAAGATATCAAAGCGTACGATAAAAAGAACACTTATCCCTATATTAACGACGATTATTACATCCAAGACGCACAAGGGTTCTACACTAACCGGAATCGCCAGACATCTAGAAGGTTTGCCACTTTCTCGAATTCATCATTTGGGAGTGGCCCCGAAAGTGAACCAAATAATACCAGCTTAATCCCCAGAGGACAACAATCGGGATACCAATACCAGCAATCGGACCAAGGTTTCCAACAAGGGGTCCAGTATCCCTCTGGAGCACAATATCAAGGCCCATCTACATCGGCTTTTTTAGGGGATCCCTCATGGAATTCCAGAGATCCAAACTGGCGCAAACCAACCAGATGGAATCAAGGATCGAACAACCGCAGGGGCAACACCCGAGTAAGGTTCAACCAACAACCTCCACCTCCACAGAATCACGGAGAGATCAGCACGAGGCAGAAAACGTACAGGTGGTAGAAGATATCCTTAACACCTTGTCCAACGCAGTGGATACCAGTTCCACTACACAAACATGGGGAGAGATGGTACTCCCTTTAGCGTTACCAGATAGAAATTTACATTCCAATACAAAAGATCCAATCATTAACATCTCGAATTATACATTGACTGCATCAGAACATGAAATTTTGTCAAAGGGGCTGTCATTCGTCCCTACCATTCCCCCGAATACCTTCAATGTGAAGCTGGAATTACAACAGTTTTTTCGAAAAATCCGATTAAAGTATTTTTTCCACCAGAAAAAGGATGAATACACTAGAAAACCAGCGGCCACGAATTTTCGTCCTGCTTCAACTTTCAATCCGGCGAACCATCTGGTGAACGAACGCATTCTGGCATATGAGAAAATAGTGATGTCGGAGGTCTTGAGCACACTAAATGAACCGAAATATATCAAGCATAACATCACGAAGGAAGAAAGACAAGCCCTTATGAATCTCAAGAATAATCAAGCGATTGTAATAAAAACCGCGGACAAAGGTGGTGCGGTAGTGATACAAAACAGAGAGAATTACATATCTGAAATATTGCGCCAATTACATTGCGAGGAGAGTTATACCAAAATCCCAGGAGATCCGACTAAAGAGATCAGCAAGCTTATAAAGGATCTAACTACCATAGGCATGGAAAATGGTTTCCTATCGGACCCAGAATTTCGATTTTTGAACAATCAACATCCGAGACTTCCAACCATATATACAATTCCAAAAATCCATAAAGACTTAAATAATCCGCCTGGAAGGCCTATCGTATCAGCATGTGGTTCAATCTTGGAGCCCATAAATCAATATTTGGATGAATTTCTCCAACCGTTTGTCCTGAAAACCACTGCATACCTCAGAGACACTACTCATACAATCCAAATATTTGAGAACCTTCCGCTTAATCAGGAACAACTATTCGTCACGTTGGACGTTTGCTCCCTTTATACCAGTATACCACAGTCTGAGGTTATAGAGGTAATAAGAAAGACCCTCAATTCAAGGGAAGCTCCACACTGGGTACCAACAGACTTTCTTATAGAGCTATTAGAAATAGCGATGACAAGGAACTATTTCATGTTTCAAAATCAATTTTACGTCCAATGCAAGGGCGTGGCGATGGGCGCCGGCTATGCTCCTAGCCTGGCTAACTTATTTATGAATGATTTTGAATTGAAACACATCTATCCAGAGACTAATCCCTATTTCAATTGCATCACAAAGTGGAATAGGTATATAGATGATATCATTATGATTTGGAATGGAAGCGAAGAACATCTGAATACTTTTATGACTTGGCTGAACGACCGCTCACATGACATCCAGTTCACAATGGCATGTAATCGAGAAGCAATACCATTCTTGGATTTAACATTCGAAAGAGAGGAGGATAAAATAACAATGAACCTGTACAAAAAACCTACTGATCGCAATACATTATTGCGATATAACTCTCACCATCCAAGAAATCTACGCGATAACCTGCCGTATGGGCAATTTCTGCGTATACGAAGAAATTGTACCAAGAGGGGTGATTATTTCAATGAGACAGACCAACTGATTGAAAAATTACGGGATAGAGGTTATCCCAAGGGCCTATTGAACAGAGCGCGCAAAAGGGCGTGGTATAGACCAAGAGAAACGTTACTAGAACCAGTGGAGAGAGAACAACAACAGGAAAGATTGATATGTGTAACGACCTTCAATACGAGGAGTAACGATATCAACAAAATAATTAAAAAATACTGGAATCTGGTGGGACCAGAGATCGGAATTACAGAAATGCCTATGTGTGCATACAAGAGGGCCAAAAATATAAAGGATATGGTAGTATCTTCCTTTCTGGATACCCCAATGAAGTCGGATATCAGGAGTCAATTATCATTGCCCCCCATCACAGGACATCATAGATGTGGGAGCTGTAAAGCATGTAAATACACTATACCAGGCAATTCATTTACGATTGGTAATAAGACCTACAAAGTCAATAAGTTCACGAATTGCAATAGTCAAAACTTGATCTATGCCATTAGATGTCCATGCCAGTTGTTATATGTGGGCCAAACTACCCAACGCATTAAAAACCGGATTCTACAGCATCAAAGTAGAATTAGATGTCAGGTACAGGGGGCCCCACTCGTCGACCATTACAACAAGTCCAGCCATACTCATGAACAGCTAGAGTGGTGGGTTTTGGAGAAAATTTAACTACACCAGAGGGGAGGAGATATGGGTGCTAGTTTGAACTATAAGGAGTGCCTCTGGATCCATATTTTAGACTCAGTGTCTAATAGCTTAAATAGTCAGGAAGAAACGTGCATGCAAATGAGTAGGCTGTAGATATGTTCAATGCGACTGTAATGTAAGATTGTTGCAGGTAATGGCTTAGTCTTTTACATTTATGCATGAACTTGATGTGTTACCAGATCGACTAAGCATACATATTACAACTGTAATCCCATTGATAATGTGATTTGTATGGCTTTGGCTTTGTCAGGAGCAATGCTTAGATATCATGTATAGCCAGACTGAAGTTAATTGAAATTTTAAAATGCCCTTCTAACTTAAAATGTCTAGAAGAATTGTATGTGCTTAAGAAATGTAACTACGTTGCAATGTGACTTTGGTACACGTTCGAATTTGTTCAAAGTATGGTTTAACTTATGGATGTTTAATGCAACACAGATTCATATGTGGATGTCTACTGAATATTGCATAGAATATAATATTGCATAAAACATAATTTTGAACAAACAGTATAATTTAGGCTGCACATAGGATCGCAATTGCGGTCCTGTTGACCTCCCCTGCCTTCACCAGGATAATATGTTTACAAACACCGTTACGTTTTACTAGAAGGCAGACAGGCATACAAATACCAAAATGCAACATGCATGCCGCTGGGTTAACGGTATATGATGAGGCACTAACAGGATGAGCGCGGCACATAGAAGGACGAGGTGCGGTTCATGAGTCGAGACGAGGTGCGGTTCACGAGTCTGGCACCCGTCACGTACTAGTCTGAGTCCGACATCACGCTCTGACATCACGCTCAGCACAGGGTGCGGTGCATGAGTCTGTGACGTGATGCGGGTCAGCTTGCCATTGGATGCACGGCCAACACGCCCAGTAAATCTATGGGCGATTGGCCACAGGCGTCCTGGAAAGCTAGCAATCCGGAAGCACTTTTGTAATATAATGGAAACTGACGCGAGCCGGCAGTAATGGATTAACTCGCGGAGAACACAGACGCTTGCTGTTTCAATCCCAGAAGTTTCAATCCTATAAGTGAGTAACGGAGCTCGTTTGACATCCGAGTTCAGGATCTCTAAACGCATTTTCTAACTAAAGAATTCAATCCACTAATGGGTGATTGTTTACCTGTTTAGGTGATCGCGGCTGCGGCACCACAGGCTTGATTCTCTAACCTGAAGGTAGCGATTCAGAACTCCAAGGTACGTGTCCCTATGAATTTGCGTGCCACTAACCATTTAATTAAAGAGGATAGTTATTAAATAATGATTAAATAAATTTCAGATACAACGTCCTCAGAGTCTTGTAAATCTGTACATCGACCTACAGCACCTTCCTCTACTTGTACACCGGCTGGTGACAAAGAATTGAGGTAGGTCCCTTTTAAAACGTGTGACTTAGGAATTGAGGCACAAGTTTAAATGTAAAATTATGGGATACTGAATAAAAATATAATTTACAGAATCAACGCTAAGAAGCAAGAGTGTAGAGGCAGAAATAGGACGCCTATACCCTCTCTAAAAGACGAAAATCCCAGGTGAGCACAAATCAAGGTTTCTATTACCTGCTCAGTCTATCCACACACCCCATACTAAAACAGGCACTCCCTTTTTAATTATAGGTTGTCCCTTCACTTCTTTCGTCCTGATGAAGACCCGAATTGGTCGCTAATAAGACAGCACCGCTCCCTAGGGTCGAAACGTCGACGTTACCTCTTCAACTGGTCCTTGTTAAAAACACAGCAGAAAAATATAAATAATTGTACTGTTTGTGGACACTGACTACATTCTTGGACCGTTACTTCGTTTAATATTTTTGTGTTGTAAAATTTGTTTCACTGTATGATACACCCTAATCACTTGTTCACTTGTATTTCAATTGTGTATTTTTGTGTTTTGACATTTATTGCACGGACAACCGTCCTTTTAACTGTTGAAATTAATTGCCGTAACGAGATTGATGAATAAGAATTCTTTTCTCGCTTCAAAAATTGTGTGGTGTGTGGTTTTCTGATTCTATTTTCTGTAACTGAGTGAGAAAAGTTATTAGAGAATAGTCTTTATATCTAAGAAATTGTTGATTCCCCGACAGAACCAGTCTTTGTTTGTCATTATTTACCATGGGACTCAGCAATCTTCGCAGCTCAGGGAAGCAGGGAAATAGGTCTGAAGTTTTCCGGCTTCAGAGGGTCTAAATTGGGATTTTTTAGTATAGGAGAGACCCAAGCCTGCTTCCATTTAGCTGGAACGATAGCAGATGAAAAAGAGGCATTAATAAGATTGTATCGCGGGGTCAGACAGCACAGAGAGGAATCTCTAAACTGGGCAGGCTTAAGGGGATCAGCCGGGGAGCCTGATTTAATATGTCTAGTTAGTTTGTCAAACTCCTCCCAAGAGATTTCAGGAATAACCGACAATTGGGAGGCAAGGCTATGTCTCGTGGAGAGGATGGAGCCAGACTCATTCACAGGGGCGAACGATTGATATATGCCCCGGATTTTCTCCACAAAGAAGGAGGCCAATTCTTCACATTAGGCAGCTGACATAGGGATATTTTTAGCAGATTTTTTGGTGCTCAGCTCTTTAAGAATCTTAAAGATGACCTTAGCAGGGTTAGAACTCACTTTTATTTTGGAGGCTTAATACTCCGCTCGCGTCCTGGAAATTGCTCTATGATATACCTTAAGCTCTTTCAAATAGCGGACTTTTTTCTCAGAGGAGTAATCTTTCCTCCACTCACATTCGTGCCTTTTACAGGTCTTCCTCAAGGCCGCCAAGATGTCATTGTACCAAGGGTTGGTGTCCTGAGTATGTCCTTTAACCCAAGTGGCTGGTATAATTATATCAAGTGCCCTGGTGAGCCATGCGCAGAAGGATTCATACCCTGTCTCAACATCATTAAGAGGACCCAAAGGGTTGGATCCCAGTAGTGCATGGAAGTCCTCTAATCGGAGCTTACGCCATGGTCTTTTGAGCGTAGCACTTTGGATTTTACAAGTAGTAGAGTTAGGGATACAAAAAGTCATATCTACTAAAAATGGTCCGACCAAGCTATCGGTATGGGAGTGGTAGTGCTGGGCATCTCGATGTTCGTAAAAATCGGATCCAACACTTGACCTCCTATGTGAGTGGGACTTTTTACTATTTGAAGAAGCTGAAAGGCAGCTAAATAAGCAGTTAGGGTATGTATAGTCGGATCGTGCTCCAACTCAAAGTGGAGATTAAGATCGCCCAGGACACTGAAGTCTGCAGACCCTACAGCGAACGCTTCAACAATCTCCAAGAGCGTAGTGTTAAATCCGCACATAGATCCAGGGGGCCTATATATTAATAGCCCTGAGAAGGTGAAATGAATATTTATGGCAATGCTGAAATGTGCGCATTCCCCACCTCCCATATTGACTTTCTCAAAAAGGCAGGAATAGGCAGACCTCGTGATCACGGCAATACCGCCTCCTCTAGTAGCTCTATTAATCAGAGAAATTGAGTAATCGGGGGGTAGTGCTAGATTCGGAATAGTCGATAAGTCATCCCTCATCCACGTTTCAGTCAAGAAGAAGATATCAGGAGATTCATCAACTATAAGATCGAATTTTTCCGCATGATGTTTAGATAATGACCGCACATTCAGCTGTAACACCTTTACCTGTTGTTGCAAGGAAGGTTTAGAGAAGGCTCCTATAGTGGTAGGAGTGGGAAGGGCAAACTGGCCGCACATGCAAGTTAGCGGACCACTCATAGGATTAAGAGGAGCCAAACATCCTTGAGGCTTAGAGGGGTGCAGATTAAACAGAACCTCTCTCTAGAATAGAACCCCCTGTCCGGCAGCTTGTGGCCAGCAACTCTGGCGAGAGGCAACGCACTGGCGCGGACGGGCACAGACGGGCTTGCCTTTGGCGCGCCGCCGGCGAGCCCGCTGCACCTGTCCGCTGGGCGGACGGAAGCTGGTGGCCATTTATGGGGCAGGAGGAGGGTGGGAGGATGCCAACAACTGGTCCGCACCCCTCACAATCCCCCCAAGAAGGCGGCTTACCCCTCTCTAGTCCCATGTCAGCGCCTAGTCGGCTGCGCGGGGATCAGGGGTCGGGATGCAGCGGAGCTGAGGTAGGTAAGCACCTAGAACGTGGTGCAAGTTACAGTGCGCTTTAACAGTCCGCAAATTAAAAACAAAACAAGTTACACACTTTTAAAAACAAACTGTCTCTGAGCCTAATTTCTCCCGGCTTACGCCTCAGAAGAGTTTTGAACACTGGATCTGCGCGGAGCACTTCAGGCGCGTTGAAATCACAGGGAGGGTGGGAGGAAGCCAACAACTGGTCCGCACCCCTCACAATCACCCCAAGATGGTGGCTTACCCCTCTCTAGTCCCGTGTCAGCGCCTAGTCGGCTGCGCGGGGATCAGGGGTCGGGATGCAACGGAGCTGAGGTAGGTAAGCACCTAGAACGTGGTGCAAGTTACAGTGCGCTTTCACAGTCCGCAAATTAAAAACAAAACAAGTTACACACTTTTAAAAACAAACTGTCTCTGAGCCTAATTTCTCCCGGCTTCCGCCTCAGGAGAGTTTCGAACACTGGATTTGCGCGTGAGCGCTTCAGGCGCGTTTAAATCACAGGGAGGGTGGGAGGATGCCAACAACTGGTCCGCACCCCTCACAATCCTTCCAAGATGGCGGCCTACCCCTCTCTAGTCCGTGTCAGCGCCTAGTCGGCTGCGCGGGGATCAGGGGTCGGAATGCAGCGGAGCTGAGGTAGGTAAGCACCTAGAATGTGGTGCAAGTTACAGTGCACTTTAACAGGCCGCAAATTAAAAACAAAACAAGTTACACACTTTTAAAAACAAACTGTCTCTGAGCCTAATTTCCCCCGGCTTCCGCCTCAGGAGAGTTTGGAACACTGGATCTGCGCGCGAGCACTTAAGGCGCGTTTAAATCACAGGGAGGGTGGGAGGATGCCAACAACTGGTCCGCACCCCTTACAATCCCCCCAAGATGGCGGCTTACCCCTCTCTAGTCCTGTGTCAGTGCCTAGTCGGCTGCGCGGGGATCAGGGGTCGGGATGCAGCGGAGCTGAGGTAGGTAAGCACCTAGAACGTGGTGCAAGTTACAGTGCGCTTTAACAGCCCACAAATTAAAAACAAAACAAGTTACACACTTTTAAAAACAAACTGTCTCTGAGCCTAATTTCTCCCGGCTTCCGCCTCAGGAGTGTTTCGAACACTGGATCAGTGTTGTGTAGTGTAGCTTTCTGTAGCCAATCAAGGCTTAGCTTCCCTACACTGTATGTTGTTATTACCCCAGGATGCTGTCTTTGAACATATCTTAGGTCCAGCCTATTGACTTTGAAACCTTGAGTTTTGTTCAGGAATCGATCTTGACAGTTATTTGTGTCTAAGGGCCAGAGCACCCATTTGTTTCAATCTGGATCTGATCTGTTGTGATGCAAAATATTATGTATGCCGACTAGGGGTGGGCTCACATTTCCGTTCCGCCCACGGAATGGGCGGAAATTTGCAATTTTCCGCCTTCCGCGCATGCGCAGTTTACAAAAATTAAGCTGGGATCGGGAAGATGGGGCGCAATAAGGTAAGTTTGATTTAAACTTTTTTTTCTCTTTTAATTTATTTTAATAATGCGGGCGGGAGGCGGGAGGAGGCGGGCGGGAAGTGGAGGCGGGCGGGCGGCTGGCTGCCATGCAAAACGGAAATATCGTGGAGAGGCACGCAGATTGCTTCAATCTCCGTGCCTCTCCGCGATAGTCCCTTCCGCAACTTCTGCCCACCCCTAATGCCGACCTCTCCCTGTGTAGAGCTATTATTCGCAGGTATTGGTATGGTTGGTGTGTTCATGTCCTTGATCTTGGCTAACCCAATGCAAGACATTTGTTGGACATTGTCATTCAAAAACATAATTTGCTCTGGGATGATACAGGCTCCTGGACCTCCTGGACCTCTCCGCTGCGTTCGACACGGTATGCCACCGCACCCTAGTCCAGCGCCTCAGCAACATCGGTATCCAAGAGAAGGCACTGGAGTGGATCATCTCGTTCCTCGCCGGAAGAACACAAAGAGTCCGCCTCCCCCCGTTTCGCTCCGAGGCCACCGAAGTCATCTGCGGCGTCCCGCAAGGATCTTCACTCAGCCCCACCCTCTTCAACATCTACATGAAACCTCTCGCAGCCATCGCACGCCAGCACAACCTCAACATCATCTCTTACGCCGACGACACCCAGCTGATCCTCTCCCTCACCAGAGACCCCGACACCGCCAGAACCTGCCTACACAAAGGGATGAAAGACGTCGCCGAGTGGATGAAGGACAGCCGCCTGAAACTGAACTCGGACAAGACGGAAGTCCTCATCCTGGGATCTTCGCCCTCCGCCTGCGACGACTCCTGGTGGCCCCCAGCCCTGGGCACCGCACCCAAGCCAACCGACCACGCACGCAACCTGGGCTTCATCCTGGACCCCTCCCTCTCGATGACCAGACAAGTCAACGCCGTCTCCTCATCGTGCTTCAACACCCTGCGTATGCTTCGCATGATCTTCCGCTGGATCCCGACCGAGACCAGGAAGACTGTCACCCAGGCACTCGTCACCAGCCGACTGGACTACGGAAACGCCCTCTACGCCGGAACCACAGCCAAGCTACAGAAAAGACTCCAGCGCATCCAGAACGCCTCCGCCCGACTCATCCTGGATGTCCCCCGACGCAGCCACATCTCCAGCCACCTGAGGAACCTGCACTGGCTCCCCGTCGACAAGAGGATCACGTTCCGGCTCCTCACCCACGCACACAAGTCTCTCCACGACCTGGGCCCCAAGTACCTCAACGACCGCCTGACCTTCTACACGCCCACCCGCCAGCTACGGTCCACCAGCCTCGTCCTCGCAGCCGTACCACGCATCCGAAGAGCCACCGCCGGAGGAAGATCCTTCTCTTACCTGGCTGCCAAGACTTGGAACTCCCTCCCCATCCACCTTCGGCTGACCCAGGACCATCTCGCCTTCAGGAAACAACTCAAGACCTGGCTGTTCGAGCAGTAGCATACCCCTCCCCCCAAGCGCCTTGAGACCCTCCCAGGTGAGTAGTGCGCTATACAAATGGCATGATTGATTGATTGATTGAAACAAAGCTTCTACCCCCTGCACTTGCCAATCTTTTGAACCCCAGACAGTTTTTGTCACAATGTTGTCTTTCCAAAAGTTGAAACCTTGTCTAGACAGCTGGGTATAAAAGGCTACAGAATAAATCTGTTTTGTATTGGTTAACATAGTTTTCATTCCTGTTCTGTTCACATTTCTAAAGAAAAATGTTTCTCCATTGGATACATTGAACCCTGAAAAATATGGAAACTTATGCGCAAAGGTTTTTGAGCTATCCTTTGGAGGTGTAGCACAATGTTCCAATTGGTTATACATATATACATTTCTAGGCATTGTAGATTTGTGCAAGACATGAGGACCATAATGGTTATAACAATACATTTGTGCATAGTCTGATGAACCTTCTAAATATTCATTATTTGTGAAAACTGCAGACATCTCTAGATCAGACATCATATTATTAACAGTCTCGAAGTCCCAATCATCTGAAAAGGTACTAGAGTTAATAAAGTCACTTAATGAAATCTTGAATAAGTGTGGAATCTTCAACAGCTACGACAGGCCAAAAATTTCATATTCTGTTTTGTCCCAAGCTATACCATCAGGTATAGGAATGGCTGTGATGTTCACTGGTGACACGTCTCTTTGTTCACAATGGGATGATTTGTTTAGCTTCAGAAGTAAGTTCACTTGGGTGCTTGCTGTGTCCATTTTTACACATCTTCCATTTATCAGCATACCCAGAGTTATTACCAGAGCTAACCAAAGTAGAAGAAAAAATATTCCCAACACAATCCATATTTCATTCCATGGTGAAACCAGATACCTTTTTTCCAGTTGATGAAAAAAGTCAGTTGATTGTTCTTTGAAAGTTCTTTTTGCTGGCGTTGTTTCAGGTTCGCTTGTATTCTCAGAAAATGCATTAAAGTTAATGAAATAGCCAGAGGCAGTTCTGTCAATGGTTGGAATTGCATCCGGATTTGTTGAAATCGCTGGAACCACTTGATCACTTGATACTTCCTTGCAGACAGGTGGTTCAGGACGAACTGGTATTTGGGTCTCAAGAGGAACGAGTTCCATAGCTTTGTTGCTTAGTCCTTCTTTTCTCACTGCAGATTCTTCAATGGTGATGAGTCTCTCAGTTTGAACCTCTTGGATTGTAGCTAGAGGAGTGCATCTGCTACATTGTCGGAGTCCACTTGGCCTACTGCTTAGCATTGGCCACATAGTGTGGTTTGATCAGGTTGATAGACACAAGCCTGTTCTCCTTTTTATCAGCAAGGGGCTGCAGTATCGCTGTTCTTGTTCCGTGGATCTCTAGGACAGGTACTTGTTGTCTGTAAGAAGGCCCAAATTACTTCTTGTCCGCGATCTTTTCTCTGACTAGATCACCAAGCTTTGGGATCCAGACAGGCCTTGCTGGGATGGTTGTTTTTCCCCAGTGGTGGTTGCTTCAAAAACACGTTGCTTTGTTTCGTTCTTAGTTCATTTAAGTCCTGTGAAATAGCCAAATGATCTTTGATATCAAATTTCTTAGTTTCCACCACTGCTGTATGACAATCAAGGTCCGGAATCAACATTCTTGTCCCAAATAGGACCTCATTTGGATTGATACCCCCTAGAGAACTTCTTGGCAAGTTGTTAGGAGCACATTGTACCCCAATTAGATGTTTGACCCACCCGTCACCCGAATCTAATATCCTAGCTGTTATAGACTGCTTTATGTCCCGGTTTTTTCTTTCCACAACAGAATTTCCCTCAGGATGGAATGGAAAAGAGTACCGCAATTCAACGTCCAAACTGGCCATGGCTTCTTTGTAAGCTCGAGAGCTAAACACAGGGCCCTGGTCAGAGTGTAGTGTGCCTATTGCGTATGTGCCAATAAAGAATCGCAAATCTTTTATAACAGTTCGAGCATTAGCAGAGCGCTGAGGCCACATCCAAATGAACCTTGAACACAAGTCCACTGCGACCATGATTTATTTATAGTTACCATCCCTTTGTAAGGGACCGCAGTGGTACAGGTAAACGCAAGCTAATGGTTTATCTGAAATGAACAGGGGTGTCTGCACAGGACGTTTCACAGTAGAGACTTTCATCTTCTGGCATATTTCACAGTCCAAGACATAGTTTCTGGTCTGTTTTCTAATGCAGGGCCACCAGTACCTTTGTTTTAATAATGACACTGTGGCGGAAACACCTGCATGAGCAGAGGGGAGCCCTTCATGTGCTGCTAGAATTTGTCCTAATCTATGTTCCATGTTTGGAATTACCCTATATGACCTTTAACGATCGTGCATGCACCACTATAAGCTTGTTTCCCCCATAGCGGGCTGTGCGGATCCGTCAGTATAAATTACACATTCATACTGGTCTATGGTCTAGAGGCAGCATTTCAGTAGGCAGAGGACATTCTGTTTCATATTGCAGGAATGCTTGTGTTTTCAAATAAGGATCAAAATCATTTTCAACATCTGTTGCATCAAGAGAATCACCCCATTGTATCCATCTTGGATGTCAAGCTTTTGCATTCGGAATGCTAGCTTTTGTAACTGCCTCTAAGGCTGGTACAGGAGTTACGACCATAATGCGTTTTCCCTGTGCTAGGGCTCTTTCTTTTGCAACAGCAGTTTAAACTGCTGTCAGAATTTTTTCTGTCGATTTAAATTTCATTTCTGCTTGTGTGTACGAATGTGATTTCTATGCAATTGGTTATTTTTCACCTTCATTAAAAGTTAAGTAGGTGAATCCGCAATGACCCAGAATGATTTGGATCACTAACATGCGTACGTTTACCTGTGTTTGTAAATGTTTGGTTGCTAGCATGTCTGTTTGTAGTGAACGCAAAATTTCTGTGTGTGTTTGTGTCCAATTTACTGTTTTAAAATCAGATTTGATTAATTCGTAGAGAGGATTAACCCTTTCTGCGTAGTTTAGAATATAAGTTCTTCCAAATTCAGGAAACCTAGAATCTGCGTTTTTGGTGGTTGGAGCAGCGCACACTTTTCTAAAAAGTTGTCTGCCAGGCTTTTGCCTTCACTTGATAGTTCATATTCTAGAAAAAGGGCGTTGAGATAGGCAATTCTTGATTTTTTAAAATTGAATTTGTACCCTTCAGAGGCGAATCCCAGTATAATGGTTTTCACCCTGTTCAAGTGCCTATCCAGGTCATCGCCTGTCAGATAGATATCATTGACATATGACAAAGCCTCGTCATCATAAGTTTGTAGTAACTCTGTTACCCTTGCTGAGAAAAACCCAGGACTATTGTTAAATCCTTGAGGGAGACGACAGAAGTGACGCAGTGTCCCCATTATTGAAAGAGCGGTCAAATACCTACTTTCAGGTGCAATGTTTTGACAAAAGAAACCCTTAGAAATATTGAATGTGGTTTTATATTTTTTACGCACAATGTTATTCATTAATGCTGTACTGTGTGAATTTTTCACTGCAAATGTTTTGCAACAAGAGTTTAAGTGTCTGTAATCCAAAACTAGACGATACGTACTGTCTGGTTTGGAAACAGGAAACAAAGCATTGTTCATTGATGAGGTGCATGTTTCAATCACCCCTTGGTATTTAAGTTGATCTAAGAACCTGACCTGTTTTTTAGATTCTTGCTTAACTGGGTACTGCCTTTGTGCAGTTGATTATTTTTTTTATTGGATTTTGTGCTGAGGTGAGTCCTCATCCCATCCTACATGATTTTTATATAAAGCTGGGGCTTGGGCAACTACCCATTTCCTGGCATAAGTATATTTTAAATGTATAGGAATATGATTAGAGAAGGCTGGCATAATGATGTCATTGCCATGTGGGCAATCCCACAAATTCTGGTGGCCAGTCTTGTTAGAAGTATATCATAACCCTTGGAAAGTCGCTCCCAAAAGAGTGCTTTCACTTTTCTTGGTATGTCTCCCACCATACGAAGTGTTATTTCATATAACCTATGTGGAGAATTAAACCTGGTATCTGCAGTTTCACCTTCAATGTCTTCATTCAAGTCCACTGTCTCTAGGAGTCCCTTCAGGTTCTGGCAAGCTATTGATACTTCTGCTGCGCTGTCCAACGTTGTCTGAGCCCATTCTTCGTACTTGAGTTGTGTCCTCAAGATCCTCAGCATGTCTAGTTTTTAGACCTGCTTCCTTCTTTTTGGTGAATTGAGGTTTTGGTTTACTTTTCTGTACATGTTGATCATCTTTGGACTTCACACGTTCTTCCTTGTTTTCTGACTGTCCTATTGTTTCGGATGTCTGTGACGATATCTGAAAGGTACGAGAGGAACGTGTAACAGTATCTTGATACCTGTCAAGTTTTCTCAAATTATCCCTATTCCTGAGGTTATACCTCCTTTCAGAGGGCTCCTTTTGAGGAGACCTACCTCGGGAATGAGTACGCTTCTCTTTGGAAGTTTTTTTGCTATTCTCCCACTTCTTTTTAGAAGAGGTAGGAGTGTTTTTAGAAAATACCTTTTCAGGACTTTCGGACAGTTGTGGATTTTATTGTATAATTCCACTAATCTTTGCACATTACTAAGTAATTCATCGTCTGACATTGCTTAAATTGTCAGGGTCAGGTGTATAGCCGGCTAAAACCGGCCATGTTGGTCCTGGTCTACTTATTGGACCGAGCCTGGTAATGTGATTTAAATGTTTTAGGGCGCCTTTAAACCAGAGCTCATGCTCCTGGTATGTGAGCGGAATTTCAATATCCTCAAAGGGAATATATATTTCTCTGGTGGATCATCTTCTGTCTTGATGTTAGGCCATGTTTTATGAGTGATGGCTGTCCTTAAATTTGAAGGAATCATTACAGCATTCTCATTGGTTTCTTGGAAACCTGTTAAGTTAAAACCTGGTATGGTGTTGTCACCTGTATTTCCACCGGTTTCGGTGTGGTTGGCTTCCCCTGCCATTGTTTACTGAAAATTGCAGAGCAAATTTCAAGGAAACAAAGATAAGGTGCACAATATTTTGGAACACTGTATCCTTCAACTTTGAACAAACCAAAAAGCTAATACATTGGATTTTCCTCCGACTCAGCTATGGCGGATATTATCCCTGCCCACTCCAGACGTCTATTGAAGTATTTATGAGTAGGGGTCTCCTCTTGGAGAGGTTGTCGCAGGGATTTCTGCTCATATACAGAACTGTGTACAGAGGCTAGGAACCTTAGTGAATTAGGGTGTACCAAAACTCACCTTAGTGTCCAAAATTCCCTACCAGACTAGCAATCAGTGTCTCATTTATACTTCCTTTCTCCCAATGATTAGACAACCCAGAGCATGGACTTAGAACCCCTCAGGTAACGTGGAACAGATGAGCACTCTTTCGTTATACTATCATACCAGTCCAAAACAAGGAGTAAATGAAGACACGTGCGAGTTTGAAATGTTTATTTCTAATGCAGTGTTCTCAAGCGCAGTATCTTAGATAATACGAGCAAGCATATTATAAGCAACAAGATTATCAGCATAGTTACTATTCCATAGAATATAAATGGTGAAAGCATGTTAAATGCTAAAATGGGAATCAGGTTAAATAACACATTAGACCTACCCTCCCTTGCAAGGATATTATATTATATCTAAGCAGGTCTCTTTGGGTTTAGAAGGGCGGGCCCATACCTTTGATCTCAGTAGAAATAGATCACATTGTTTTCTACACCAGTTTTCTGCATGCAAGATGTTCTTCGAATGTGTGCGCATGCTCTGTGCAGCGCATTATTAAACGTGAGGAAAACAGAAGTGGGCACAGCTGCATGTATGTTATGGCTAGAACGTGAGCTGATCTAACTAAATAACAGCTCCTGGGCTAAGATAACCTTGAAGGCTTTGGCACTCACTGTGCAGACATAACTTACTAAGCAAAGCCGATATTCTAGCAAAAACATGTTATTCTCGTGTGAAGCAAAAGCATTCTCGTAGACCTCGAATATTTATAATAACATGGGCCGTGTGCAGAAGCAGCAAAAGGAAAAATGGCGTTTAAACTCGTAATACGCTCATGCTAACTTAACACAGTGTGCAGACTAAAAGCAACCATATAATAAGGTTTTGGACTTTTTTGGGAGAAAGGAGTATCAAGCAAGAGGTGCTTCTCACAAAGATATGTTAATATGGTTCAAAGATGCTCCCAAATTTGGAACAGACTCAGATGATACTGTGTTGTCTTTTATTGAAGAATATGCTACATGCGATATACTCAAAAGCACACATGATAAGGACTTAAGACAAAAAGTCTTACGCTTCCAAAGCCATTGTTGTGGGAAATACTGTCATCGAAAGTACAAATCTAAGGAGAAATTCTACACCAAATGCCGTTTTGGATTTCCACATCCAGTAATATCGAAAGGAAGAGTGAACAGTTTTATGTCATCTTTGCGACATACTATCACAAGAAAGTCTCCTAAAAATACCTACAATTTAGGAAGAACTGAAGAATCAAAATACATAAATGACTATAATCCAGTCATTTTGTCCATGTGGAATGCTAACATGGATATTCAATATGTTGCAGACAATTCCATTGCTGTTGCTCGATATGTAACATCGTACATAACGAAATCAGAAAAGACGGAATTGAAGGAAATGTGGGAAGAGAGTTCCCACGAGAAGAGTCTAAGTAAGAAATTATATTCTTACAGTTTGAAGATGTTATCTCATCGAGAAATTGGAGCGTATGAATGCTCGGATCGCTTATCACCTGCAAGTCTATACTCCAAATCTAGAACAATCATTTGGGTGAGTCTAGGTCTTGCTGCAACACGAAACCGAGTACTTAAACCTGTACAAGAAATTGAATATTTCGCCTAAAAGGAGCCAGAAAGTACAGATATTGTGAAAACAAATATGTTGGATACATATTATCCAAATAGAAGTCATCATCTTGAGAACATTTGTCTCTATGAAGTGCTGCAAAACTATATTTTTAAACAGAATATTACAGAAAACATCAATAATGGTATATATGCCGTGATTGGTTCTGAAGGATGTCTGGTGAAACAAAGAAGAGGACATTTGATTAATCACCGTAAACTGAGTTCTGAAACACCTGACAAAAGGGAATTTTACTATTTAGCTCTTTTGCAACTTTTCAAGCCATGGCGTTCTGTATTAGACTTACTTGGAGATTTTGAGAACTATGAAGATTCCTTCAATGCAACTAAAGATTGTATAGAATGTCCTGTTTTTGCAAATTATGTGAAAATATTGAACGATGACATTGAGCAAAAAGATACAATTGCAGCTGAGATTGCTAGAGACAGTTCTCAAGACAGTCAAAGTTCTGTTCCGTTGAGTCAGGATCCACTATGACAACCAATTGTTCAAAATGAAGCAGCAACTGCCATGGAAGAGGTGGAAACAGCAATGTATCAAGCTCAAGAAGATGTAAGAAACTTAGGAAAGTTGGAAGAACAACTATAGTTGAGCAGAAACAAATATATGAGGAAGTGAGAGAGCAGATTAACCATGGATTACTTCATGAAAAGAAAGAGTGCTCTTGCTCATCGTTTCAACCTATCCGATTGTACGTGAGTGTACAAGCTGGGACAGGAAAAAGTTTTTTAATTAAAGTAATTTCAACTTTTCTACAGAAAACAACTGACTCGTTTTTGTCTTGTGTTGTCACTGCTCCGACTGGGTTGGCAGCACACAATATTAAAGGAGTTACTTTACATCGTTTATTAATGCTACCAGTAGAGCATGAAAAACAATTACAATACCACAATCTAACTGGAGAAGCTTGTTGTGAAGTTTCAAGAGTCTTGAAGAAAATTAAACTTCTCATAATTGATGAGGTAAGCATGGTATCAAACTTAATGCTTGCCTTTGTGCATTTGAGAATGCAGCAAATTCTTAAAACAGAATATGACGTGTTGTTTGGAGAAAACCATGTTATAGTTTTTTTAGATCTACCACAACTTACTCTTGTAAAAGGACAACCAGTGTTTAAAACACTGGTACATGAAGATACCAGAAAGTCTTTGGGAAGTATTGGAAATGTTAACATTTGGTCATTTTTTCAATATAAGGAACTTATTACAAATATGCGACAGGCAAAAGATGCTGATTATGGAACTATTCTTCAAGATATAATAATAGGAAAACTGACAGAACATGGCAAACAAGCTTTACAGAGACAATTACTTCCCAATTTGTTTCAAAATGAAAATATTGTTCTTGAGAAAATATATATGAAAATTGCAGTCTGTAATCTGATTAATTCCAATACTGCGTGAATGTTCTGTATTCAATGAAGAAATGTTAAAGTTGGAAAATGAAGAAATTATAAAATTGGAAGCTATTGACAAAATTGAACATGAAGGAATCACTATTACTTTGACTGAAAAGTTGAAGAAGAAATTGGATTCTTTAGAAAAATCGATAAGTAATGAATTTGTATGCATGTGTAAACTGTAGGGTAATTTTACGCCGTAATTTAAATGTGGAAAAAGGTTTAGTAAATGGAGCAATGGGTAAAATTGTTGATTTTGTTAATTATGTAAATAGAGATGGGATTGAATTTTTGAAAATCAAATTTGATGAAATTGCTGAAGTACAACAATTTAGTCGTTGTTCAAGTCGATTTTTGCTCGTAAAAGATTTGTATGTACGCAGAAAACAGTTTCCTATTTGTTTGGCATATGCGGTGGCCATTCATAAATCTCAAGGTTTAAGTGTAGATAGTGCTTTAGTGAATATTGGAAGTACTCTGTTTAAAGAGGGTATGGCATATGTTGCCTTGTTCAGAGTTAGAACTTTATCTGGATTGTACTTGATTGATTTTGATGAGACAAATGTTAGTGCAGATGCAAATTGTGTGAAAGAGTATAATAGATTAAAAAGAGAGGTAGGTAGAAAAAGAAGATTTGACAATATCTGTTGTGAAACTGTAGAGAAAGAAAAAAAACAAGATGAAGCTGTGTCTGTAAGCAAAAAGAAAAAGGAGACTGTTGAAGAGAATGTTGGATATCGGTTTGAAAATAGTTGTGGTGTCAACTGCTATGCTAATGTAGTTGTTAATGTTGTTTTCTTTCTTGAAAGTTTGCAACAGCAATTTGTTGAAAATCGGGATAAAAGATTCTGCTCATTGTTGTATTCTGTTTATGAGAAATGTAGTAGTGATAAAAGTAAAATACAAAGTGTTTCTGATATTCGAAATGTTTTGGACATATGTTCTGGTTCTACTCAATTTACACAGAATATTCAGCAAGATTGTCAGGAATTTTTAATGTTTATGCTTAATGTACTGGAAGATGAAGGTATAGATATTGAAAACTTTGTTGGCCTTTCTTATAAATGGCAACATGAGTGTCAAAATTGTTTGTTTACATGCAGCACTAACATAGACACTGAAAGATTCATATATTTGACTTTACCAGACTGTGATTTAGTGTCTTTTAACAATCTATTTAGAGGAGCTACTCAAAACATAGAGTGTAGCCAATGTAAATCAGAAATGTCATCAACATTATTTATAGAAAGATATGGACAGTATGTCATTTTAAAGCTGCAACGTTGTAGAGGTGATGGACGAAAATTGGAAACTTTAATTAATTTTTTTTGTAGCTGGACAAGTTTCAATATCAGGAAGAACTTTTGTAGCTGTTGCAATTATTTTCCATGATGGACCTTCTACAACATCTGGACATTACACTGTTTATTTTAAATGTGTGAAAGTTTGGATACATTGTAATGATAGTCAATTAGTTTTTAAGCTACGTTTGCCTAAAGAGTTACCAAATTGTTATCTAATATTTTTAAAGCCAACATTTTAAGATCAAAATTTGGCCTTTCAGGATTACTGCTGTTAAGGTAGATTAGTCTGGTGTTGTAGAGTATTTTGTAACCGAGGGTGAGGAGCTTGAAGGTAATTCTGTTGTTGGTGTTGAGGCAGTGTAGGTGTATCATGTTGTGGGTGATGTGGCTGTAGCAGGGTACTTTGAAGATTAGTCAGGTGGAGGTAATTTGGATTGGTTGTAGTTGTTATAGTTGTTTGGCTGGAATTCTTGTGTAGAGTGTGTTGCCATAGAGTAGTGTATTTCTTCTTGTTTTCTTTAGGATGTACTTGTAGATGATATGCAGAATTTGGAGGGTGTTATAGCAGTATAAGGAAATACTCCTCGGTGAGGAAGAGAATGAGCTGGGTGTCAACGACATAAGAGATAATTTTGTGGTTGAGATGGTGGGCCACTTGAGTAAGGGTGGCCAGTGAGATGTTGAATACCGTTGGACTGAGGGATGAGCACTGGGGGACACTGCAAATGATATCAGTGGTTTTGGATGAGAAGGCTGGAAGACAGATGGTCACAGTCACTATTGAACAACTTTAAAACCAACAATTTTATGCATATTATTTGGCCATGGGGAAAAGTATCTGAAACCTTTTATAACTTTTTGTTCTAAATTTTGTCAGCATATATTTGTAAGTAACATTATTTATAAGGGTATAAAATTAATGATGGTATTTTGTTATTCCAGGATTGTTTGACATACCTCATAGTTACGTAAGAAATTGGTCTTAGAAAAAAACATTTAAGATATGTTTTATTTCTATTTTTTAGATTCTTATTGAGATTGATGTTTTTTTTTTAAGATAATCTTCTTGATTGTCTTTTTTTTGCCCGCTGTTATGTGATGAGTACTATTGAACTCACTGTTTGTAGTAAAATTCAATATACTCTGAGAACAGCAAAAAAGCAAATGAAATACTTTAGAAATGATTTTGTGTTGTAAAAGATAAATCGTAACTCTATTTTTTTTGTCTTTTACAGATGTTAAATTTGTAAAAAAAAAAAAATTGTTATTTTGAAGGTAAGTATAACTAAGTATCAAAAATGATCGATGGGATGTACCTCTACAAAAGTGAAGTAATACAACGTCTATGGTGTACAAAAGTTTGTAAAGACGGTTTGTATCTTTGAAACACATTTGAAGAATTAAAAAAAAATATTTAGTGAGTGTACCTGTGTTCTTTGTATTCTACTACAACACATCAACTGCTTTGTAACTGGTAAGCTGAATAGATATTTTTTTACTTTTTTTAGTACTGCAATTTATTATAATAGCCTTAGTTTATTTCTATAATGATAAACAATGACTGGTTTGAAAATGAAAGGACATTTTATATAACCAAAAATTCATATAAGCAAATTTAATTGATATAATCGCATAAAGTACTTGAGAAAGGTTTTTGCATACTATATTTTAAAGGGCAAAATAGTTGATAAAGCTAGTTTTGTATTATATATTAGGGAAAATGATAAAATTAAGTGTTTATGTTTTTCTGCAAGGAACAACAACATAATAAAATTCAATATGGAAGAAGAGCAGAAGAATATGGAAGAGAGTTATGAAATTACTGTCGGTCTGACTGAGGAGTTTAATATACGTTTCATAGACAGCGAAAATGTAGAAGAAAGTATTGGTGCAGGAGATATTACCTGCGATTTTTTAGATCAAAGTTTTGACACTGAGTTTAGTGAAGCATTAGACGACGTTGAGTTTCATAACATGACTTTTGTAATTCATGATGAAGAGAACGAAATTTCAGATGAAGTGATGTTGGAATTTCTATTAAATTATGAATTGTTAGAAGAATAAATTTATGATTAAAAATTAAAAATGGTTTTAGAGACTCTTCTTGTAGAATTGTAATCATTCAGCAAGTATCCAAGTTCTCATGGAACAAAATGGGTCTTAGGGCATGCAGTACTTCAAACCTTTATAAATTATTAATGCAATGTTCTATGTACCAGCAAAGTTGTGTTTTATAGTTTTTATTTCCAGGTGTATATCCTTTGACTTCCAGCAAAGTCTCTGTGATTGCTGATCCAGTATTAAACAGAGCTATTTAACAGAATGTCCTTCTGTATGTAGTGTGCTAAAAACGAAGCTATTTAAAATTCAGTAGGCAGTTTGCTTGCAGAACTGTAATCATCTAGTCAGTATCCAAATATTCATGGAGGACAGTATGTCTTAGGCCCTGACTGCTTTAAACCTGCATAGATTATCCTTGCAGTCTTCTATGTAACTACAAACTACTCTTTTCTATATTGAATTCTTCACTGTGTATTATTACACTTTCAGCAATCATTATCACTCTACTGTTTCAGTATTGTATTGAGCCATACATCAGTATCTGCTTATCTATAACCTATTAGAACATTGGAATGTTGGGAGCTCCACTGATAAAAATGGAGTGCTACGGGCTTATAATGGCTGGTATAAGCTTTGAGCTCCAACATTTCAGTATTCCTTTGTTCACTGTTCTGGCTGTGAATAAAGGCTTCAGGGAGTCTGAGGGGATTCCAATCCCCTCGCACTCCCTGAAGGCTTTGTTCTTTTTTGTTAGGATATTTTGCATTCTAATGACAGAATGTTCTAATAGCCTTATAGCCCTTCATAGCTGGGCTATACCGGCTATTAAAGTCCCTTTCCATTGTTAAAGGTCCTTGCCTTCGACTCGGGCCTTTAACGCTGGAGAGGGTCTTTAATAGCCGGTATAGTCCTCTACGGCGAGCTATAAGGCTATATTCTAAAAGTGAAGCTGCTATACATTCAACCAAATAGTTTCCTTGCAGGTTTCTAATCTTTCAGCCAGTAGCAAAGTACTTATGAGGTAAAGTGGGCTTAGGGCATGGACTGTTTCAAACCTCTTTTGACTATGCATGCACTGTTGTATGTACCAGCAAATTTGTGTTTTATACCTTCAATTCCCCAGTCTTTCTCCTTATACTTGCAGCAAACACTCTGTCATTGCTGATTTAGTATTGTATTGAGATATTCATTGCAATGTCCTTATGTATGCACTGTGGAAAAAATGGAGCTCTTATAAATTCATTCATGCAGTCTCTTTGCAGAAGTGTAATTATACAGTCGGTACCCAAGTAATTATAGAGCAAAGTAGGCCTTAGGCCATGCAGTGCTTCAAAACTCCTATAGACTATGCATGCAGTCTTCTATGTACCAAAGTAGGTCTTAGGGCATGGACTGTTTCAAATCCGTATAGACTATGCATCCTCTATTCTACACAACAGTTGACTTGTCTTTTATACCTTCAATTCCCCAGTCTGTATCATTACACTTTCACCAAACAGTTTTACACTAGTGTTTCAGTATTATTGTGAACCATACAGTACTATGTGCTTATTTGTAGAATGTTCTAAAAGTAAAGTTGGTATACATTCACTAGACAGTCTCCTTGCAGAATGGTAATTATTCACGGCCTGATTTATGAGACTTCTTGTGCCATTGGAACGTCACTTTTTGTGATGTTCTGTGGCACAGCTGTCAGCGTAATATTTATCAGGTAGCACTAGGATACTTTTTTAGGTGTACTGTTGCCTGATAAATATCAGACCCTTTAATACAGTGTTCTGTGTTAAAGGGGTGTGTAACGGTTGTTGGTGGGGGTGTTTCCAGCAACACCCATGGCCTTTTGACAATGTCCTACATTTACAATAAATTCAAAATCTGAGACACTGTGAAAAACGTATCCCTTCCCAACAAAGGCATAAGGATGGTGCAACTGAAAAAAATTGTTTTATTTCTCCTCGTTTTTCTTTTTTCTATGTGTGCTGCTTTCTGCAGCACATGTAGGAAAAGGAAAAGTCTCTTGTGATTATTTTTCTACAGAAAGGTGCAAAGTGGGCGTTAGGGTATAGAGTACTTCAAACCCCTACAGACTGTGCATACATTATTCTATGCACCTGCAAATTTGCTTTTTTATGTTGAATTTCGCAGTTTCTACCTTTTCACTTCCACCAAACACTCTGTTACTCTTGCAATAGTTTTCTAGTGACTCATTGATTAGTGTGTAATAAAGCATTCACTACATTAAAACAGTAATTAGTAGATGTAGAATAACTGGTAAATCCCTAGAGATATGACAGTTATTGTGCACTGTGACATCACCATCATGGATGCACCGTATTTACAATGTGGTGCACTATGGGGCAAAAATGGCACAGATATGTGATGTATCTGTGCTGTGAAGATGGCGCATTGCTTGACTTGCATTGCAAGCACAATGCAGCTCCAGCAATGTTCTTGGGGCTCTATGTCCACAATGCTGTGTCAATCCTTACACCTGTTTCAAACAGGTGCAGGGTTTTGACGCAGTATAATCCCAAAGGTAACTGAATGAAATCTTATAGATTTCACGTACTCACTTTTAGGAGGTGTTCCTGCGCCAGAACACCCCCCAACTGTGCAGGAAAGCCTCCTTTTGATGCACGCCTTTACAATGTGACGCACCTTCCAATTATGTCAGATTGTAAATAGCATACATCATGGTACATCTTTTGCACCAACCATTGCATCACAAATGTGATGCAATGGTTGTGTAAAAGAGACACAAGGGGATTATGAAACCGCCCTTAATACATACAAACTGATGCACGCAGTTTCACCAATAGTGCAAATTGAAGCATAGACTTGTAACATATTTATATACATATGTTACATTCAAGTGCTTCAGAGGTACTATAGTACACTATAGGTAAACACCCTATAGATTTATGCTTGAGGTGCTTGGCACTGTAGTTGGTGGATCATCCTGCAGGTTGCGGGTTTTGTCTCTTGCATAATTATTGGGATGCAAGTTTTCTTTTAACATGCCTGTCCATACTTGCTGTTCCGAATGAATATTTTTTTGTTGGTTCCCCACAAGATAGAACTGCATCACAAAGTTTACAGGTCACCTTTGGAGCGTTCACTTTTTTTTGGCCCTCAGGAATCGAATTTTTTTCCAAATGAAAGCCTCCTTTCTTTTCTTCTGAGGAGGTTCTGCTAGGAAGGAGTTGTCATCAGAAGAATGCTCGGAAGGTGATGTAGACCGAGTAGCCATAATAATCAAATAGAGTTCCAAAGGACTTCAGCTGTGAAGAAAGGGTCCTACTCCTCAAAAAGTCAAAGTAGAATGAACAAAATAGGAGGGGTCTTTCAATTGGAGTAGGAAGTATTATGAACCAATGAAATGTCTTCTTTTAAAGTCACATGGCTTTATGTACTCTTCCGGTGCGCTTAACTGCGCTTACGTTGCGCTTACAATGCACTTCCGATGCCCTTCCGATGCGTTTACGTAGGACGTACCGTCGCAATGTGCGTAATTGCTTTGAAAAGTAATATACGCTTATTAAAAGTTTAAAAAAACTATTTTTGTGATTATCCCAGATAATGTCTTCCCTTAATATGTACATTAAACCTATAAATATATGTTTTTGATTAATTAGAAAGTTCGCGGTGTTCACGTACGGTGCGCACACGGTGACGTCACGCGTAAGCGTGGATGCGCCGCGTAACATAAAAACGTATTCGGGACATATGCGCATGTGCACGATCTGTACAATTTACCATACAAAGCCCGGTGCGCTTACGGTAAGTGTACTGTGCGTTTATTAAAAAAAATAAAAATTTATGTTAATACATTGGAAAAAAATGAATACAAAAAAAATAATTTTACAAATGTAGTTTTGTTATTATTTTACATGAAAATATGAAATATGAATTAAAAAATAAAATAAATAAAAATATTTATTTAAAGAATGTAGAAAATTAGTATAAAAAGAAAGAAATATAATAATTATTACATTTAAGAATTATCATTTACAAAACCTTTGAAATTCACTGAAAAAACCATAGGTTTCACACACGTTATAGTTAAAAATTAGCATTTAAAAAACCTTAGTAATTCACGGAAAAAAACATAGGTTTCACCACGTTATAGTTAAAAATTAGCATTTAAAAAACCTTTGAAATTCACTGATAAAACCAAAGGTTTCACACACGTTATAGTTAAAAATTAGCATTTAAAAAACCTTAGAAATTCACTGAAAAAACCATAGGTTTCGCACGTGTTATAGTTAGCTGGACATTTCACTCTTACAAAACCAATGAAATTCCCCCGTTATAGTTCACTATAACTCGCGCACCCGCAATGCACTGCTGATGACGTTACATATTACATCACTCATGACATGGTCAGTGACATCACTCATAACATCACTGATGACATCTCTGATGAAGTCACATTTTACATCATTAATGACATGGTCAGTGACATCACTGATGACATCAATGAAGACATCTCAAATGACATCACTGATGACATTATCCAGTGACTGTTTGTTTATATAATGTGTAAAAATGTTTTATATTTATGTCAAGGTGTAATGAAGAACGAGTGGGTGTATGAGTGTGTGAATGGATGATTTAATAGATGTGTGACTGTATAAGTGACTGATTAACTGTATCTTACTGAATGCATGGGTTAGTAATAAAACTGTGTAAATGTCAGTATCAGTTTCTTAGTTGGTGTGTAAGCGTCGACATGGGTTGGGGAGTACTACATGAGTGTCTATATGGGTTATTTTTTGGTTGTCTGAGTATCTGTATGGGTGCCTGAGGGTCTGTGTGGGTGGGTGGGGGGGTGACTGTGCATAGATGTGTGAGTGGCTGATTCACTGGGTGTATAGGTTCAAGAGTAAATCAGTGAAGGGCTGTGTAGGTGGGTGAGTGAGTGTGTGTATAGCTGTGTTGGTGAGTTAATGGATGTCTTAGATGTACTTGTGTGAGTAACTACATATGTGAAAGGCAGTATATTTGAGTGTTGGAGTATATAAATGATTATATGTGAGAGTAAGTGACTGTGAGAGTATCTGTATGGATGAGTGTGTGCTTGTGTCAGTGATTGTATATGAGAGTAAGTATGTGTTAGTATCTGTATAAATAAGTGAGGTGGTGTGTGTATAACTGAGTAGGTGAGTAAATGGGAGTGTGATTAATTCTTTGCATTACTGACTAGCAGTGTGAGTAACTCTATCGGTGAGTTGCGCTGTGTGAGTATCTGTATGGATGTATGAGTACATATGATAGTGGCTGTATTGATGAGTTACTGCATTTATGAGTGACTTTGTAGGTGAGTGAGTGGATGTGTGTGTTGACCTAGGAATCAGTGTGTGGGTATGTAGTAATTGGTATTGGTGTGTATTGGTGTGTCTATGGTTTCGAGATGTATTTTAGAGTGGGTGTATCAAAGATTATATTAGGGTGTGAGGAGATGCATCAGATTATCATGTGGATGTTTCATCAGTGATCTTATTTGAGATGTCATCAGTGAAGTCATCAGTGATGTCATTGACCATGTCATGAATGATGTAATATGTGACGTCATCAGCAGTGCATTGCTGGGGCGCGAGTTATAGTTAGCTGAACTAACTATAACGCCGGAATTTCTATGTTTTTTGTACAAGTGAAATGTCCAACTAACTATAACATGCCTGCAGCCTATGTATTTTTCAGTGAATTTCTAAGGTTTTTTAAATGCTTATTTCTAACTATAACATAGTAGTCGCATTTACAGAGTGGTGGAGAAAGGTGAGCGTGGCCTTCTAACACCTCTTATCAATCCCACTGTGTGGGATTTACTGGAGGTAACAGAAGGAGTAGTTAGGCCCCAACGTCAACCTTGGGGGTCAACTACCCCTTTTATCACCACCAGTAAGTCCCACACAGCAGGATTGATAACTTCTTATATCAGGCCCGCCCCCTCCGTGCACCACTGTGCAAGCGCACCCCTAGCATGTATTAAGTTAGGGGATTAAGTGCCCTTGAATCCTGAGGGTCCCTGTGGCAACTAGCTCACCAGGTACCTCCAGTAAGCACCGCAGAGCTGCATTGCAGAGAGGTTGTCCAAGAACACCCCTTTTTTACACTTCTCTGCAACGCAGCTCTGTGGCGCTCACTGGAGGTACCTGGTGGGCTAGTTGGACCCCAGGGACCCTTAGGATTCAAGTGGAGTTATTATCCCAACTTACAATGCACCAGAGTTTTCACAGTGGTTAAGGGAGAGGGCGGAACCTGATGTGGCAAGTGTGCAAATGTGCCCTGTGGTGTGTTGTAAGTTGGAGGATTAAGTCCCCTTCAATACTGAGGGTCCCTAGAGTCCAACTAGCCCACCAGGTACCTCCAGTAAGCACCACACAGCTGCGTTGCAGAGAGGTGTAAAAAGGGGCATGGCCTTGGACCACCTCTCTGCAACGCAGCCCTGTGGCGCTTACTGGCGGTACCTAGTGGGCTAGTTGGCACCCAGGGACCCTCAGGATTGAAGGGGAATTAATTCTGATAAATCGGAGTTGCTTTTTTTCGGATGCCCTCCCGATCCCAGATGGCAGTCTTGGTGGCCCCCAGATATGTATCCCCTGGCGGCTGCGTCCTCCAAGGCCAAGAATCTTGGAGTACAGATTGACGATGGCCTTACTCTGAAGCCCCAGATTCTTGGACTCGCAGGGAAGTGTTTCGGCATCCTGAAAATGCTGAGAAAATTCCTGCCGATCCTCTCCATTGAGCATAGGAAGACCACTGTGCAGGCCCTGATAGGTTCCCGTTTGGACTACGCAAACGTACTCTACCTGGGCCTGCCAGAGTATCTTCTTTCGCGCCTTCAGATAGTGCAGAACTCTGCTGCGAGAGCTATCTATGGTCTCCATCGGAGAACCAGTGCGTCGGAGTTACTTAAAAGACTGCACTGGTTACCTATTAGAAAACGGATTGCTTTTAAGGCGCTCACGCTCGCTTTTAAAGCGCTCCATCTCTTAGGTGCGAAATACATTAGAAAACGTCTGGTTTTCTATTTGCCTACTAGGACATTGAGATCGGCCTCCTTGGCCATGGCATCTGCTCCATCCATTAGACGGGCGAGAATTGGAGGTCGCTCCTTCCGTCACCGGGCACCTCTACTCTGGAATTCCCTGCCCGTCTCTTTGAGGAAAAACGGCAAACTACTAGCCTTCAGGAAGGAGCTGAAGTCCTGGCTGTTTGCTCAATAACTTTTTCGCCTGTTCATCTGCCCCTGACCTCTGCATCGGGTTTGTTAAAGCGCCGGGACACTCTCGGAGTAGCTGAGCGCTATATAAATCCGATTTTAACATTAACATTAACATTAACATTAACATTAACATTAACATAACTTAAAACACGCCACAGGGCCTGTTTGAACACATGTCACATCAGGCCCCGCCCCCTCCCTTCACCACTGTGCAAACGTGCCCGTGGCGCGTTTTAAGTTGGGGGATTAAGTCCCCTTCAATCCTGAGGGTACCCAGGGTCCAAATAACCCCCAGGTACCTCCAGTAAGCACCATAGAGCTGCGTTGCAGAGAGGTGTAAAAAGGGGCGTGGCTTCAGACCACCTCTCTACAACGCAGCCCTGTGGTGCTAACTGGAGGTACCTGGTGGGCTAGTTGGCCCCCAGGGACCCCCAGGATTTTAGGGGAATTAATTCCCCAACTTAAACAGCACCACAGGGCGCATTTGCATAGTGTTGCTGTGAGGGAGGGGGCATCTGGCCCGATGCCGGCTTTTTTTGTGGCCCCCTTCTCTTCCTATCATTTGTGCCCGAATTTGAATTTGGCCCTGTGGACCCCATCCCCGGGCATGGCCAATATATATATATATATATATATATATATATATATATATATATATATATATATATATAACCTACTGGCGGTCGCCAGTAGGTAGTTATAGTTACGACCTAGTTTCCATAGGAAATCCGCAACATTCTATTGGGAATAACTTTGGCGCCAGTTGATGAATCTTCATGAATTTCTCAAAGAAGATGGCCCACTCCACTCTGCTCCTTCCCTGAAAGTTTTGGGGGGATTCGTGAAGTGGGGGCTGAGAAAAAAGGGGGGTCCCAAAATGTGTTTTCCCCATGTTATTTTCCATAGGACGATTAGACGCGGCTACAGCCCGAACGGCTGAACAGAATTACAAGAAATTTGGCAAAATGGTAGAGTCTGATTTGCAGATCGCCCTTTTGTTTAAATGGTGTAAATCCCTTCAGTAGTTGTTGAGAAAATCAAATGTGAAATAATTTATATATCTATATGCGTGCACCATGCGCGCACCCGTGCGCGCACCATGGGTGCGCGAGCGGAATTCTGATTTGCTGTTAGACGTCTACTGTGAACATTCGATTCGGTGGTAACCAGGAAGTGTTGGTCACCATTTTGTCAGTGTGAGGCTGAAAAGAGGGCAAAATAAAAGTGAAGAACATGAAAAGGGGGCAGGGTAGAGAGTTCCTGACCCCCTAGGCTTTCTCAGGGGTCCCTGAAGGACCCCGAAGGCCAAAATATTGTTTTTCTTAAAACCGCGAGGTGCGCGCACGGTGCACACACCCTCGAGGCTCACGAGAGTGAAAAACTAAAGTGGAAAACGTGAAAAGGGAGCAGGGTAGAGTCTCCCTGACCCCCTAGGCCTTCTCAGGGGGTCCCTGAAGGACCGCAAAGGGCAAAACAAAAACTTAAAAAAAAAAAATCGCGAGGTGCGCGCACGTTGCGCACACCCTCGAGGCAGAAGTCACTCAAAAACAATAGGGGAGAACGTGAGAAGGAGGCAGGGTAGAGACTCCCTGACCCCCTAGGCCTTCTCATGGGGTCCGTGAAGGACCCCAAAGGCCCAAAAAAACATTAAAAATAAAATAAAATAAAATTTGCGAGGTGCGCGCACAGTGCACGTACGTTGAAAAAAATCACAAAAAAAGGAAAATAACAAATTTGAGAGTTTATTGTTGATTAAAGATGTAGACTATACTGTTCATCTTTAACCAAATCATAAAAATTTGATTTGCCATTGCATATTACTGGATACAGTCAATCTATTATAATATACAAAGGCAGTTTGTGAAAAATAAATATATAAAAAATATAAAAATTGATACAGAAATGAGCATGTTAAAACTTTGGAAATTCACTGAAAAAACCATATGTTTCAGACCTGATATAGTTAGAAATTAGTATTTAAAAAACCTTGCAAATTCACTGAAAAAAACATAGGTTTAAAATACATTATAGTTACAAATTAACATTGAAAAAACCTTAGAAATTCACTGAAAAAACCATAGGTTTGACACACGTTATAGTTAGGAATTAGCTTTGAAAAAACCTTTGAAATTCACTGAAAAAAACATAGGTTTGACACACTTTATAGTTAGGAATTAGCTTTGAAAAAACCTTTGAAATTGACTGAAAAAACCATAGGTTTCACACAAGTTATAATTAGGAATTAGCATTTAAAAAACCTTAGAAATTCACTGAAAAAACCATAGGTTTCACACCAGTTATAGTTATCAGTGATGTCATTTGAGATGTCATCAGTGACGTCATGAGTGATGTCACTGACCATGTCATGAGTGATGTAATATGTGACATCATCAGCAGTGGATTGCGGGCGCACAAGTTATAGTGAGTACAACTAACTATAACGGGGGAATTTCAATGGTTTTGTATGAGTAAAATGTCCAGCTGTCACGACGTCAATGGCAAGAAACCACTAACCTCTGAGAGATGTCAGCAGGAGCGATGAAGAGACGAATATCCCCCCTCCTCTCCAGGACGCACCCCACACAGTGTGAAGAAAAACACAGCTATGTACGTTGTGCCCCCCGGGGAAAAGGGAAGTGGAGAAAATAACAAAAGGATGTTCCGTGGGGCTTCTGAAAGGACGTAGAATGCTGTCTACCCACTCCCTCGCCAGTCTGGTAGCACCCGCGATGGGATTCTGCAGGTGAAGGAAGAACAAGAACGGACAATTAGACACCCAGCCCTCTACAGGTGAAATAGTCATACAATATGAATCACTGTGGCTAGTACTAACTGTGGTGTTGAACAGGCGCGTCTTATCCCTTCAATTGCAGCCACTCACGAACATTGGAAATCCGGGGTATTGGTACCCGCCTCCTCAGCGGTTCTCAGATTGTCGGAGAAATATAACAGAAATCAACAGGAATCTTCCTGGTAGGCAAAATCAGCAAGGAAGGCAAAAAGGAAAAGCAAAAATCAGCAATGAGTCTGGATAGTGCGTACCGGTACCGGCACGCCAAGAACACAAAAGGAGCCCAAGGAAAAGTACACAGTGACGGAGACGGCAACGCGCTCCTGCGCGGGTCTCAAAAACGCCACTTAAGCACAACGCGAGGCCAACCGTCTTACTGCCTGCGGGGACTCGCGTTTCTGAAAACGTAACAACAAAGTAGCAGCTCCCGCTGCTTGGGGATAACGAAGTACTAAATCCGAAATGCAGGAAACAAACAAGGCTACGTCCGAACACTCTCACAGTCTTGATTGACAAGCCCTGAGCCGCGGAAGGCTTTTGTTGCCCTACTTCCGCCTCCTCGGCTACGGGGCTTCTAGGGATTGTAGTTCCGCAACCGCCAGGCTCCCTCTAGTGGCGAGCTGCAGGTACTACAGAGTCTGAACTGCATGGAATGCACGCTACCGGCTCCCATACCCCGGAGAACCGCTACAGAGCCCCCTCTCGAGGACCGACGTCCCGGCGGTCGACCAGGCTTGCCAGGATTCGCAGCATGAAACCGAGCCACCAACAAGGGACTGTGAACATTGGCGGAAGGCTCCCAAGTCCTGTCCTCCACTCCATACCCCTTCCATGCCACAAGGTACTGCAACCTCCCACGGTTCAAACGGGAATCAAGGATCTCCTCAACCTTGTACTCCTCATCCCCATCCACCTCCACGGGACCTGGACGCAAGGGAAGACGCACACCCACCCGACAGGGACGAAGAAGGGACACATGAAATACTGGGTGAATGCGCCAAGACTGGGGGAGGGACAAACGAACAGCCACAGGGTTCACCACCCCCTCAATGCTGTAGGGCCCAATGTACTTAGGTGCCAACTTCCCTTTCCCTTTCAAGCGCAGGTTTTTAGTCGACAACCACACCTTCTCCCCGACCTTGTACTCGGGTTCGGGAACCCGCCTCCTATCAGCATAACGTTTCTGAGCCTCCTGTGACAGAGCCAACTGGTGGCGGGCATCGATCAAGACAGCCCGGAGGTGAGCATGATGCTCCTGTATGGACGGGTGAGAGGAAGAGACTGGCCACTCGAAGGGGAGCATGTCAGGATGAAACCCATATAAGCAAAAGAAGGGGGAGCACCCCAACGTGGAATGTTCCGCATTATTATAGGCGAACTCCGCCATCCAAACCAAAGGGAACCAGTCGGCTGAGTTCTGAAGGGTGAAGCAACGTAAATATTGTTCCAGGGACTGGTTAAGCCGCTCGGTTTTGCCATCAGTCTGGGGATGGAAGCTGGATGACAACCGAGCCTCGATATGTAATGCCTGACAAAGCGCTTTCCAAAAGCGAGAAGTGAACTGGGAGCCTCTATCGGTAATCAGGACCCTAGGTATACCATGAGCTCTTACTACATGTTGGAGAAACACCAAAGCCAATTCTGACGAAGAAGGCAGTTTTTTCAGAGGAATGAAGTGTCCCATTTTCGTTAAATGATCAATCAAGACTAAAATCGTGGTATAGGTCTCACAAGGGGGCAACTCCACTATAAAATCCATTGATACAGTATGCCAAGGAGAAGGAGGGATTGGGATAGGTCGTAGCAACCCCACAGGTTTGGAATGACTGGATTTGCTTTGAGCACAAACAGCACATTTCTGTATATAATCCTTGACGTCCTTCCGCAGCGAAGACCACCAAAAGGATCGTTCTATGCTGGCGATGGTTTTATATTCTCCCAGGTGACCTCCCAACGTAGAGTCATGGCACATCTGCATTATTTGCTCCTGGAGCATGCTCGAGGGAACAAACAAAGCATGGAAATGGTACAACAGATCGTCCCTAGTGCTTCTGTGAACAGGGTCTTCCTGAATCCAGGCAGCGCCATCAATCCCAGACACCGTGACCTTCAGATCCTCCAGGAAGTCATTGGACATCACGAAAGCCAGCGTTGTGTCCGGAAAAGCCAAGGGAGACAGAATGGTAGGGGGGATCGTCTCTTCCACATGAGGGGGTCCTGGCTGGTCGACCTTTCGGGAGAGAGCGTCTGCCTTGCCATTCTGGGGACCGGGTTTGTATTTAATGATAAAATCATAGTCCGAGAAAAAGAGTGACCATCGAAGTTGCCTTGGTGTCAATGCTTTCGCTGTTTTCAGGAATAGCAGATTCCTATGATCTGTATACATCTCGATGGTATGCAGGGCTCCTAACAAGTAGTGCCTCCATTCCTCGCAGGCCCTCTTGATTGCCAGCAGTTCCTTGTCTGTGATCGAATAGTTCACTTCACTGGGTGTAAGTTTGCAAGAATAAAAGGCCACTGGATGCAGTTGCCCCGTCTCCGGATGTCGTTGGGATAACACCCCACCCAAGGCGTATTGTGAAGCGTCCGTTTCAACCACAAACGGCAGTGTAGGATCTGGATGCCGCAGGATCGGAGCTTGAGTAAAACGCTGTTTGAGAGTTTCAAAAGCCTGGTCGGCTTCAGGCGTCCACTCAAAAGACACATGTTTTCTCAGGAGTCTAGATATAGGAGTGATTATGCGAGAGAAGTCTTTGATGAATCTCCTGTAGTAGTTAGCGAACCCAAGGAAGCTCTGTACAGACTTGACATGTTTTGGGGCTACCCACTGTGTGATCGCTTCTACTTTGCTCATGTCCATTTGGAACCCCTGGGCGTTGATGACATATCCCAAAAAGGCCACCTCGTTCACATGAAAGAGGCACTTGTCCAACTTGGCGAACAGGGAATGGACTCTCAAACGATCCAATACTGTTTTCACATGGCAGACGTGTTCTGTGAGGTTACGAGAATAGACCAGTATATCATCAATATATACAATACAGATCGTTTCTAACAGTCCCCTCAGTACTTCATCCATGAAGTACTGGAAGGCAGCAGGGGCGTTGCATAATCCAAAGGGCATCACTTGGTACTCGTATAAACCGAACTTGGTGCGAAAGGCAGTCTTCCATTCATCGCCTGGCTTCACTCGTACCAAGTGATAGGCCCCACGAAGATCCAATTTGGTGAACACCTGTGCCCCCCGTAGCTGGTCCAACAATACTGGTATGAGGGGTAACGGGTACCTGTTCTTGATGGTTACTTTATTTATAGACCTATAGTCTATACACGTGCGGAGTTCGTCACAGTCCTTCTTCGTTATGAAGAAGAGCGGAGAAGACGCCGGAGAGGTGGAATGTCGAATAAACCCTGAAGCAAGGTTTTCCTCTATATAGGTCTTCAAGTACCGCGTTTCAGGCTCAGTAAGGGCATACACACGACTACAGGGGATGTCCGCCCCGGGAACAAGATCGATCCGGCAATCATAGGGTCGGTGAGGCGGTAACTGAGTTGCTTTCCTTTTGTCAAAGACGTCTTGATATTGCGCGTACTCTCCAGGAAGTGCGGTAGCGCAACAGTACCTTCCATCGCTGCAACCCTGGGCGAGAAGAGATGCCTGTGTTTCATGGGTTTCTTGAGACGTTCCAAGGGGACAGCAATGTTCTTGACAATACTGGGATGTTAAGGATACAGAACGCGCAGCCCATTTCACCACTGGATCATGTACAGTTAACCAGGGCATGCCGAGGATTAGGCGAAACTGGGGAGCGTCAATGATATCGAACTGGATGAGTTCCTGATGATTTAAACCCACACACATTACTAGAGGCACTGTATGATGTCGCACTGGTCCTGAGGTCAAAGCCTTTCCATCCACAGCTTTAACCATTTCCGGAACTTTTTTCTTTTCATAGGGAATGCCCATACTCCTGGCATACTGCTGATCAATGAAATTCCCTGTGGCCCCTGAATCCAACAAGGCAGACACTGTGAAGGACTCATCCTCCGTTACTCTTAATGCAACTGTAATGTTCATATGAGCTACAGACGGTTGCAAAGTGTTAGCGAGATACAATGGGATCTTTTCCTCTTCCACTGAACCCAAGACGGAGACCCCGTCCATACTTGGGCTCTTCAGTTTTCCGACTCCTGTGTTACCGCGACTTGTTTTCTGGGACCCCCTCCAGGATTTGACGTTTTTCCACGGGCGCGGCATTCTCTTATGAAGTGGCCACTTTTCCCACAATAGTGACACAGCTTTTGTAGGCGTCTTTTTTCTCTTTCCTCGGGAGTCAACGGGCCCCTGACTCCTCCGATTTGCATGGGCTCCACTCCTGTTCCAGGTTTGGTGTAGTCCTCCGGAGGAGGGCGAGCTTTAGGATAGTAAGAACGTATTTCCCCTCTATTTTTGTCGCCTTTTCGGTCTTGCACTCTATGGTCGAGCTGGACGGCAAGGTCTATCAGTTCATCACAGGTCTTGGGTAGTTGCACCACTTGGGAAAGCACATCTTTCAATTCTCCTCGAAGACCTTGATAAAACAAAGAGGTACGCTTCTCAGGAGGCCATTCTGTTTCCACTATAAGTCGATTGAAAGTGGTGATATAAGTCAACAAGTCTTGTGATCCTTGACGAAGAGTCATTAATTCACGGTCTAGGGATAGCATGTGCGTTTTTCTATCAAATAGTTTCCTCATCTCACCACAGAAGTCCTGGAAGTTGTGTAGCATTAGATCGTTCCTTTCCATTAACGGAATAGTCCAACTGGCAGCGTTGCCCCCCATGTAAGACATCATGAATGAGGTTTTTGAGGCATCGTCTATGAAAACAGCAGGTTTACAGAGGAAATGGAGTCTGCATTGATTCAGAAAAGTCTCAAACTTCTTGGTGTCCCCATAGAATCGCTCAGGAGGTGCTAATGGTATACCGGGGTTCTGGATTACATGGACTGTAGGGACTGACCCAGAAAGAGAAGGAGTTGTGGGTGGTGTAGCAAAGAACCCACCCCCCGTCGAAGCCCCATCCGGGTTTTGTGTCGGGGGTTGTAGTGTGCCCTCTCTGATGTAACTTCTCCCCTTCCGAGTAATGCCAGCCACCTCCCTTCTCAGGGAACCTACTTCGTTTCTAAGCTCATGGTTCTCCTGTCTTGTGGCATGGACCTCCTGCTGGAGGGTAGACAAACTCTCCAGCAGGGAAGACAACACAGTATTCGTATCCATCGCTCAGGCTGATTGCGTACGTGGGCTTGTCAATCTGTCACGACGTCAATGGCAAGAAACCACTAACCTCTGAGAGATGTCAGCAGGAGCGATGAAGAGACGAATATCCCCCCTCCTCTCCAGGACGCACCCCACACAGTGTGAAGAAAAACACAGCTATGTACGTTGTGCCCCCCGGGGAAAAGGGAAGTGGAGAAAATAACAAAAGGATGTTCCGTGGGGCTTCTGAAAGGACGTAGAATGCTGTCTACCCACTCCCTCGCCAGTCTGGTAGCACCCGCGATGGGATTCTGCAGGTGAAGGAAGAACAAGAACGGACAATTAGACACCCAGCCCTCTACAGGTGAAATAGTCATACAATATGAATCACTGTGGCTAGTACTAACTGTGGTGTTGAACAGGCGCGTCTTATCCCTTCAATTGCAGCCACTCACGAACATTGGAAATCCGGGGTATTGGTACCCGCCTCCTCGGCGGTTCTCAGATTGTCGGAGAAATATAACAGAAATCAACAGGAATCTTCCTGGTAGGCAAAATCAGCAAGGAAGGCAAAAAGGAAAAGCAAAAATCAGCAATGAGTCTGGATAGTGCGGACCGGTACCGGCACGCCAAGAACACAAAAGGAGCCCAAGGAAAAGTACACAGTGACGGAGACGGCAACGCGCTCCTGCGCGGGTCTCAAAAACGCCACTTAAGCACAACGCGAGGCCAACCGTCTTACTGCCTGCGGGGACTCGCGTTTCTGAAAACGTAACAACAAAGTAGCAGCTCCCGCTGCTTGGGGATAACGAAGTACTAAATCCGAAATGCAGGAAACAAACAAGGCTACGTCCGAACACTCTCACAGTCTTGATTGACAAGCCCTGAGCCGTTGACCGCGGAAGGCTTTTGTTGCCCTACTTCCGCCTCCTCGGCTACGGGGCTTCTGGGGATTGTAGTTCCGCAACCGCCAGGCTCCCTCTAGTGGCGAGCTGCAGGTACTACAGAGTCTGAACTGCATGGAATGCACGCTACCGGCTCCCATACCCCGGAGAACCGCTACACCAGCTAACTATAACTGGTGTGAAACCTATGGTTTTTTCAGTGAATTTCTAAGGTTTTTTAATGCTAATTTCTAACTATAACGTGTGTGAAATCTATGGTTTTTTCAGTGAATATATATATATATATATATATATATATTCACTGAAAAAACCATAGGTTTCACACCAGTTATAGTTAGCTGGAAATTTTACTCACATAAAACCATTGAAATTCCCACGTTATAGTTAGTTGGACTCACTATAACTTGCGCGTGCAATGCACTGCTGATGACGTCACATATTACATCACTCATGACTTGGTCAGTGACATCACTCATGACATCACTGATGACACCATCCAGTGAATGTCTGTCTTTCTGAAAAATAAATATGTGTTATATATGTATATGTAAAAGTTGATGGAAGAATAAATGTTAAAATAAGTGTTTACATGGATTTTTTTAAAAAATTGATTGGTTAACTGGCTTATTAAGTGTATCTTAGTGAATACATATATTAGTGAGTAATGTTTAAATATTTAAATATATGTATTAGTGTTTCACTTTGTGTATAAGTGGCTGCATGGGTTGGTGAGTAGCTACATGTGTATGTATATGGGTTATTAGATGTTTTTCTTAGTATCAGTATGAGTGTTTGTATGGTTCGGTGGGGGTATTACTTAGCACATAGATGCATGAATGACTGACTCTCTCTTTGTATGTGTTTTGAAGACAGCATATGTGCAAGACTGTATGGGTGGATGAGTGTGTATATGTGTGTGTTAGTGAGTGAATGACTGTCTCACTAGTTTCTTTATCTGTAACTACATATGTTTTAATCTAGTATATGTGAATATTGATGTATATAAGTGAGTATATGTGAGAGTGAGGGATTGTAAGAGTTCCTGTTTAAATTAGTATGTGTTTCTATAAGTGATTGTTTAAGAGAATAAGTATGTGTAAGTATCCTTAGAAGTAAAGTGGTAGTGTGTGTATAGCTGTATATGCAAATAAATGGATGTTTAATAGTTTATTTGCATGTGTGAGTATATGTGAGAGTATATTTTGGATGACTGTTGGTGTGTAACAGGATGTATAGGTGTATCACTACATATGATGAGTGAGTATATGTATGAGTGACTATATAGAACTGTTGATGAATGAGTGGATGTGTATATAGATGGTGGAATTATTGAATTGGTTGTTGTAACTGGTATGGGTATCTCCATTTTTTTGAAAATTTTAGTTTCTATTTTTGAATATGTGTTTCAAGGGTTACATTACAGTGAAAGGAGGTCTGTCACTCTGTCACAAGGATGGTGTCATCAGTGATGTCATGAGTGATGTCACTGACCATGTCATGAGTGATGTAATATGTGACGTCATCAGCAGTGCATTGCACGTGCAAGTTATAGTGAGTCAAACTAACTATAACGTGGGAATTTCAATGGTTTTATGCGAGTAAAATTTTCAGCTAACTATAACTGGTGTGAAACCTATGGTTTTTTCTGTGAATTTAATAGGTTTTTAAAATGCTAATTCCTAACTATAACTGGTGTGAAACCTATGGTTTTTTCAGTGAATTTCATAGGTTTTTTAATAGCAAATCTCTATAGGCGTGAAATGTAATATTTTTTATAACGAATTTTATATTGTATAATTATGTAATAGTATTTTTTTTCTATTTTTTTTCGCCGGAGCGCTCCCGGGGCGCGTACCGATGCGCTCACCGGTAAGCGCAGTGCTTCGGCGCGCCCCGGGGCGCGTACCGGTGAGCGTCCCGTTAGCGATATTCCCGCGAACGAAAACAACATTGCGACGTATCGCGTAGCCGCGTGATGCGTCATATGACGCACAGCGTAAGCGTACCCGGAAGCACGCGAGCGCATACGATCGCGCAACGTCCTGACGCGCTTACGCTACGCGCACCCGGGCGCGCCCCGGGGCGCGTAGCGTAAGCGCGTCGGGTCATGTGATCTGAAAATAACACTTTTCATTGGTGCAGATCAGTTTTGGTTTCCAAATGATGAAAGCCTGGATCATGTGACTTGAAAATAACACTTTTCATTGGTCCAGAACAGTTTTGTTTTCCAAATGATGAAAGCCCCCACCTTTTTTCCTTATTCTGACTTTGTCCTTTGACTGAGGAAGACCTGTTTGGAGATCTGTCTCTAATCTTTTCTACTTTAAAATGGCTACAGTAGCAGCAGCAGCTGGAGCATCTGCACCACCACCAAGAGGACCACCACAACATCACCTTGGTGGTCAAGAAGAAGAAGAGGAGGAGGATGACGAGGAGGGGAGAAGGACATTCCTCCCAGAAGACAATACCCCATATAGGCCAAAGGAGCATATTGTATGGGAGTTTTTTTCCATCCCAGAGGGCAAGAAGAAAGTGAATGCACCAAAGGTGACTTGCCAAATCTGTGGCATGGAACTTTCAAGGGGGAACCCTAATAGGAAATATTCATTTGGTAATTACACCATGATTCGGCATATGCAGCGCAAGCATCCCAACAACTATGCTGCTGCAGAGCTGAGAGAACTGGCCAGTAACCCTCCCCAATCTTCATCCAGCACCTCCAAAAGAAAGCAACCCACTCCATCGGGACCAGACACAAGAGAGACAATGCCAATCATACAACCACGGTTTGGTGAATTCAGGGTCACTTGTATTTTTTGTGGTGGTAAGACCATCAGCTATGGTGAGCAGAGCGTAAAGCTCATCGTTCTTGCTGGTGACAACCACAATTGCCCCAAAAAACCCTAATTTTTCCTGATTTTTTTTTGCTCCAGTTGAGCCGTTTACAATTCCCTGTTTTTTGTTTCTCCCTATAAAAAATAAAAAAATATATAAAACTGTTCAGAAAAGCCAAATAAAAGTAAAAAATGTTCCAAAAAACAATAAAAAATATAAAACAACAAAAAAAATAAAAAAAACAGTTATTTTTAGAACTACCTCCAATTTATAAAAAAATTGCTACATTTTTTGAAAACTCTGTCATTCTTTTTTCATTAGGGTACGCGCACCGGGGCGCGCACCAAAAAAAAAAGAAAAAAAAATAATGAAGGAGAGAGCATGAGGGAAGGAGACAGAGAGAGTGATGTTAAGAGAAAGAGAGCTAGAGGGAGCAACACAGAGGGACTGTGTATTACATAGTAAGACAGAGAGAAGGTGTAATAGGATGTAAGTGAGAAAAGGAAAATGCATAAGGGAGCGAAAGAAGGGAAGAGAGAGGAAGAAAAGTAAAGCAGAGGTACTGGTATGGATTCCATATACCACAATAACTTCTGTAACAACATGCAAGATATCTACAGAAAAAAAGGTGTACATTGAATTTAAGACTCTGTATTGGTACCTACATGCTGGTACTTAAATCACCCACACAACACAACAACTCTATGCAAAGCTACCCTACCTCTAAGCACTTCAAATTATTATTTTACTGTGTCACTGGGTTTTCCCCTTGGTACGCTCCCCGGTGCGCGTACCGGGCGCTCCCCCCGCGAAAATCCTTTTTTTTTTTTTGCCCCGTGGGGCCCTTTTATGGCCCCCACATCAAACCTAGGGGGTCAGGGGGGTCTACCCTGCCCCCTTATGATCATTTCCCCCTTTGTTTTGGCCACCTCTTGTGTCTCGATCCTACCGAGACACAAGATGGCGGCCGCTCCGGACTGTTTGGAATGTTGACAGACACCCGAGAGCCAATCAGCTTTCCGCGCGCGTTACTCGCGTTACGCGCAGGGTGCGCTCCCCGGTGCGCGTACCGGGGCGAGCCTATAGATATATATATTTTTTTTAACATAAATTACTCAAAATCCTCTGGAGCACATATCTTGAGACATAGCAGGGGCACATCGGGCTACCAGTCCCTACAATTTTGCCAAGTTTGGTGGGAATCCATTCAGCCGTTCGGGCTAAAAGTGAGTCCAACCGCCCTATGGAAATTAACATGGGGAAAACACGTTTTGGGACCCCCCTTTTATCTCGGCCCCCGCTTCACGAATCCCCCCAAACTTTCAGGGAAGGAGCAGAGCGGCACTGGCTACCTAATTTGAGAAATTCGTGAAAATTCATCTACCGGCGCCAAAGTTATTCCCAATAGAATGTTGCGGATTTCCTATGGAAACTAGGTCCTAACTATAACTACCTACTGGCAACCGCCAGTAGGTAATATATATATATATATATATATATATATATTCACTGAAAAAACCATGGGTTATAGACCATATATAGTTAGGAATTAGCATTTACAAAACCTTATTTTACTCACACAAAACCATTGAAATTTGCATATATAGTTAGTTGCACTAACTATATATCGCGCACCCGCAATCCACTGCTGATCATGTCACATATTACATCATTCATGACATGGTCAGTGACATCACTGATGACATCACTGATGACATCTCAAATGACATCACTGATGACATCACTGATGACATCTCAAATGACATCACTGATGACATCTCAAATGACATCACTGATGACATCACTGATGACATCACTGATGACATCACTGATGACATCTCAAATGACATCACTGATGACATCACTGATGACATCTCAAATGACATCACTGATGACATCACTGATGACATCTCATTTGACATTACTGATCACATCACTGATGACATCATTCATGTGATAATACGATGAACCTCTTCAGACTCTAATATAACCTTAGATACACTCAGTGTAAACAGACACTCACAGACTGTCACTCATCCATGGAGTTACTCACACACCTAGTCAGTCATGCAAAGAATCAATCACACCTCCATTTCCTCAACTATACAGTTATACACACCGTACTTATTCAAACATATACTAACACATATTTACTCTCTTATACAATCCCTGATACAAGTTCACAATGATCCATACAGCCACTCACACATTCACTGGCTCTTATGCACAGTTATTTATATATGTCAACTCTCACATGTACTGTGTTTTACATATGTACTTACTTTGACATGTAGCACTGAGATATCCATTCACCAACCAATACACTCATGCACACAGTCAACCGCCCATACAGCTGTTTCCACATGCACTTTTGAACCCATACATCTAGTGAATCAACTGCTCACACATCTATGCACAGAGTCATACACCTCCCAGTCACCCACATACACACTCAGTCTCCCATACAAATACTTGGGCAACCAATCAATAACCCATATAGTTACTCATATAGCTACTGATCAACACATGCAGCAGTTTACAGAATAACAGACATAATGATGCACAAATTAAGACAGTTTAGTCACTAACCCATGCACTCAGTGAGACACATTTAATGACTCACTCATACAGTCAGTCATGCACCTACTAAATCCTTCATCCAGACACTTATACATCCACTCATTCTTCAATATGTAAGACATATTTTAACTTTACAGAAACATACAGTCACTGGATGTTGTCATCAGTGATGTCATCAGTGATGTCATTTGAGATGTCATCAGTGATGTCATCAGTGATGTCACTGACCATGTCATAAATGATGAAATATGTGACATGATCAGCAGTGGATTGCGGGTGCGCGATATATAGTTAGTGCAACTAACTATATATGCGAATTTCAATGGTTTTGTGTGAGTAAAATAAGGTTTGTAAATGCTAATTCCTAACTATATATGGTCTATAACCTATGGTTTTTTCAGTGAATATTCAAGGTTTTGTAAATGCTAATTCCTAACTATATATGGTCTATAACCTATGTTTTTTTAAGTGAATTTCAATGGTTTTTTAATAGCAAATATCAAAAGCTGTAAAATGTATTCTTCTTTTAAAGGAAAAATATATTTTATATGTATTTAATATAATTTTTTTATGTATATAAATTTTTTGAGGGAACGAATTTATCGACTATCATGCTGAAGAAGAGTGTGGGGGAAAAAAACCAAAGAGGAGGACTAAGAGGAAATAACAATCAGTTCAAAAATACAATTGCTTTAAAGCATGAAGTGCTTTTCCACACATTTACATTTAAATAACCCATATTAGAACATACAAAATATCTACAGAGGAGACGGTGTACATTGAATTTTAGACTCTTCATTGGTACCTACATGTTGGTACTTACATCACCCACACAACACAACAGCTCTATTCAGAGCTACCCTACCTCAAAGCACTCTAAAATATTATTTTAATATTTCCATTGGTTTTCCCCTTGTTACGCTTTCCGGAACGCTACCCGGTGCGCGGACCGGGCGCTAACCGTGCGAAAATTGGGAAAAAAAAGGTGTTTTTTTTTTACATATATGGGCTTCCTCAGCCACCCTCAGAAAACTTAGGGGGTCAGGATATGTCTCCCATGCCCCCTTATACTCATTCCCAACATTGTTTATCCTCCATCTTGTGACTAAATTCGTCCGAAACACAAGATGGCGGATTCCCGTTACGCTACCGGTGAGCTACCCGGTTCGCGTACCGGGTAGCGCTTCCACCGCGAAAAAAAAAAAATATATGTATTTTATTTTTTTGCCCCGCGGCGCCCTTTAATAGCCCCACATCAATCCTAGGGGGTCAGGAGGGTTCTACCTTGCCCCCTTTCATTCATTTCCCCCTTCGTTTATTTCCACCTCTTGTCTCTCGATCCTACCGAGAGACAAGATGGCGGCTGCTCCGGACTGTTTAGAATGTTGACAGTCACCGGAGAGCCAATCCGCTTCTCCTCGCGAAGTTCCGTTACGCGTCTGGTACGCGAACCGGGGCGCTAACCGGGACGCTGTCACAGATATATTTTTTTTTGAACGTTAATTTCTCAAAATCCACTGGAGCACATATCTTGAGACCTAGGAAAGGCACATCGGGCAAACAGTCCCTACAATTTTGCCAAGTTTTGTGGAAATCTATTCAGCCGTTCGAGCTAAAAGTGAGTTCAACCGCCCTATGGAAAACTCAATGTTAAAAACACGTTTTGGGACCCCCTTTTTTCTCAGCCCCCGCTTGACGAAACCCCCCCAAACTTTCAGGGGACGCCCAGAAACAATATGTGCCATTTTCCTGAAAATCTCAGCCAATTCCGTCCATCAACGCCAAAGTTATTCAACATAGAATTTTCAGAAATCCCTATTAAAAAAAAATCCTAACTATATATACCTACTGGCGACCACCAGTAGGTTATATATATATATATATATATATATATATATATATATATATATATATATATATATATATATATATATATATATATATATATATATATATATATATATATATATATATATATATATATATATATATATATGCCACATTCCCCTTCCGCAAGAAGAGAGACGTATCCCAGAAGAGAGACTTTTCAGGAGCACTTTATTACACCATGGGCTCAGGCGGATGCATTTCGGCTATTACTGCCTTCCTCAGCGCCCCTCTCCAACTGCTCCTGGTGCTGCGAGGCGTCGTCCCATCACGCTGCTGTAGACATTCACCTGGCTCCTCCCACTGGGTGTGGATCAGCTCTCAGGTGTAGTCCCGTGTGGTGGAACTACAACTCCCACAAGGCTAGTGTGATGCCTCGTGTGGACGTGAAAGTGCTGTGGGGAAAACACTGTGGAGCCGGTATTCGTGATGGACGCAGCCTTCAGAGTTCATTGGGAGGTGAGGCCAAAGTGCAGTTCAGAGCCCCCTCGAGTCCCCCTTCTTGACCGCTGCAACCTCTCCGCCTGGTTACCTTTACGGGGGTTGGCACAGGAATCCCGGTCACCCATAAGAGGATAAAATACCCTCTGACCGCGTTGTGTCACCAAGCGTCCTGGTGGGTGCTGGACTCCATTGCTGACGCAATGCAAACAAAATTGCTCCGACGAGCTGGCCAGTAAGTCCAAACCACTTGTGCAGCGGGGGATCACGTACGTAGCGCTCTGGCAAGGCGCTCAATGTCTGCCACATTCCCCTTCCGCAAGAAAAGAGACGTATCCCAGAAGAGAGACTATTCAGGAGCACTTTATTACACCATGGGCTCAGGCGGATGCATTTCGGCTATTACTGCCTTCCTCAGAGCCCCTCTCCAACTGCTCCTGGTGCTGCGAGGCGTCGTCCCATCACGCTGCTGTAGACAATCACCTGGCTCCTCCCACTGGGTGTGGATCAGCTCTCAGGTGTAGTCCCGTGTGGTGGAACTACAACTCCCACAAGGCTAGTGTGATGCCTCGTGTGGACGTGAAAGTGCTGTGGGGAAAACACTATGGAGCTGGTATACATATATTTTTAATTTTTTCATAGGAGGGGGACTGTGTGGCCCCCCTCCTGAGGCTTCTGTGGCTCCCCTCCAGGGCCACTTATGGCCCCGGGGACCCCATCCCCTGGGGCCAACCCTCTCTCCGTTGGAGACCGTGGGGGGGAGTCCCAAGACCCCCACGGTCCCTGCCGGCTCCCCGCCTCCTGCGGGAGCTGGCTTTGCTTTTCCACATGGGGAGCTGCTGACATGCTGCTCACCGTGTGGAAAAGCAATCTGCTTTGGATTTTGGAAGAGAGATCAGGAAACCCGCTCTCGCTTCCAAAATCCAAAGCAGAGTTTCTATGACAGGGCTGGAGTCGTGCTCCCACCCTGTCATAGCAAACTGCAATGTCCCAGGGGTGGGCACCCGGGACACTGCAGGAGCCTGCTATGGGGGGTTGCGGTACCCAGGACCATCATGGGCTCCAGGAGGGTGGGCTGTGTGGCCCACCTCCCTTCAATTAAAAAGCCCCGGGGAGGTGGTAGTCCCCGGGGCTGGGGGGTCCATATCAGACCCCCATTTGCATTTTAGTGCTCCCGAGGCATGTGGTGCAGCTCGAGCCCCCCACACAGGTTTATTTTTAAACAAAAGCACTAGCCCCAGGGAATAGTGGTCCCCAGGGCTGTGGGGGGACGTGTACCCCCGCAAATAATTAATAAAAGCCCCGGGGGTGGTGGTCCCTGGGGCGGAGGGGAAGCCATGTGCCCCCTGCAAATAATTAATAAAAGCCCCGGGGGTGGCGGTCCCCAGGGCATGGGGGGCCTTGGAGGCCCCCACACATTTAAAAATTAGCCCCGGGGGTGGCTTTTCCCGGGCTGCGGAGGGGTTTGCGTGCCCCCGCAACTCATAAATCAAGCCCCAGTGAGGTGGCAGTCCCCAGGGCAGCGTGGGGGGGATTGGGGCCCCTCCACAAATTTTTTCAGAGCAACCGGGACCTGGCCCACCCAGGGGCTGAAATACAACAAAGAGCAGGGGCCCGCGAGATTTTTTTTTATTTTCTCAGCCGGATTCGCGCACCCAGCGCAAATTCGGCTGATTTTTAAAAAGAAAAAATGCCTATTTAGGCCCTGGGGTCCTTGTGGGACCCCCGAGTCACAAGATGGCTGCCAACACTTCCTGGTTTGGAGTGTTGACAGCCAATTAGAATAAAGCTCATGGTCGGGACGGTGCGCTGATCCACTGTGCCTCTAGATATCAATATTTTTATGTTTTTAATTACTCAGCAACTACTGAACGGATTTACACCATTTTTGAAAAAAGGTCGCTTTCTGAACCAATCACTACCTTTTTGGCAAATTTGGTGTCATTCCGTTCAGCAGTTCGGGCTGTAGCCTTGGCTAAACTTTCCAATGCAAAATTGATTTTTTGACTCCTATTTTTTTGAATACCTCAAAAACTACTGAACGGATTTACACCATTTAAAAAAAAGATCGCTTTCTGAACCAAGCACTACCTTTTTGCAAAATTTGGTGTTATTCCGTTTAGCAGTTTGGGCTATAGCCGTTGCTAAAGTTTCCTATGGAAATCAACATGGAGAAAACACTTTTTGAGACCCCCTTTTTTCTCAGCCGCCACTTGATGAATCACCGCCAAACTTTCAGGATAGGATCTGACCTGGATAGAATTTGTTTGGGGAGAATTTCGTGCAGGTTTATCAAACAACACCAAAGTTATTATCAAATCAAAAAATTGATTTCCTATGGAAATTAGGTTCTAGCTATAACTACCTACTGGCAAACACCGGTCGCGGAGGAGAAGCCTGTCGCCCCAGCGGATCCTGGGAAGCACCGACCGGTGTTTTCAGTCACGGAGCGAAGGTGTGAGCAAAGGATCTTGCAGAGGATTCCAGCTCCAGCCCCAAGTAACGACACGCAAAGCCGAGCAGGCGGCTTCATTTCTACTTTCCAATGACTGGCTTTACTTGGTGTTGGCATGCAGGCGCGCCCACAGTGGTATAACCAGAAGAGGACTACATCACCCAGAAAGCCTTTGGCCACGCCTATTTAAGCAGGGGATGTTATACCGAGTACTCTTCATCCAGCGCCCGCAGCTAACACTTGCCCTCCACGCCACTGAAGAAGGGAACACGATATCCTGAAACGCGTCTGGCGTTTTAATCTTTATATGAAGGCTGCATGAACAAACCTGCTGGCAGGCTGTTACTTTTATTAAAGAAGGGTGCCAAAAGTTACCTTCGTGAGGCTTCTTTTCCACTAGGGCTCTGTTATGGTTGGGATATATATATATATATATATATATATATATATATATATATATATATATATATATATATATATATATATATATATATATATATATATATATATATATATGCTCACTGAAAAAAAATAGATTTCAGCCACGTTATAGTTAGGAGTTAGCATTTAAAAAACCTTAGAAATTCACTGAAAAAACCATAGGTTTCACACATGTTATAGTTAGCTGGACATTTCACTCATACAAACCATTGAAATTCCCCCTTTATAGTTAGTTCAGCTAACTATAACTTGCGCGCCCGCAATCCACTGCTGATATTAAATCACTCATGACATGGTCAGTGACATCACTCATGACATCACTGATGACATCTCAAATGACATCACTGATTACATCATCCTTGTGAAAGAGTGGCAGACCTCATCTCACCCTAAAATAACCTTTGATACACACATTGAAAAATAGAAACTCAAAATTTCAAAACAATGGAGATACCAATACCAGTTAGATCAACCTATTTGATAATTCCAAAATCTACATACACATCCACTCATTCACCAACAGTTATATTTAGTCACTCATACATGTACTCACTCATCATATGTACTCATACACCTATACATCATGTTACAAACCTATACTCATACATAGTTACTCACACACATACTCACACATGCAAATAAACTATCAAACATCCATTTACTTGCATATACAGCTATACACACATCACTACACTTACTTCTACAGAAACGTACACATACTTACTCTCTTAAACAATCACTTATAGAAACACATACTTATTTATACAGGAACTCCTCCACTCTCTCACTCTCATTTATACTCACTTACATACATCAATACTCACATAAACTAGTTTAAGACATATGTACTTACTCAAAAAGACACTATTCAGACAGTCATTTACTCACTAACACACCCATACACACACTCATCCACCCATACAGTCCTGCACACATGCTGTCTTCAAAACACATACAAACAGTGAGTCACTCATTCATGCATCTATGGGCTAAGTAATATCCCCCACCGAACCATACAGACACTCATACTGATACTCAAAAAAACATCTAATAACCCATATACACACTCATGTAGATACTCACCAACCCATGCAGCCACTTATACACAAAGTGAGACACTGATACAGATATTTAAATATTTAAACATTACTCGCTAATACATGTATTCACTAAGTTACACTTAATAAATCAGTTATACAATCAATTGTACAAAAAAAATCCATTTCGACACTTATTTACCCATTTATTCTTCCATCGACCTTTAGATATACATATATTAAAAATATTTATTTTTCAGAAAGACACACATTCACTGGATGATGTCATCAGCGATGTCATCAGTGATGTCATTTGAGATGTCATCAGTGATGTCATGAGTGATGTCACTGACTATGTCATGAGTGATATAATATGTGACGTCATCAGCAGTGGATTGTGGGCGCGCGAGTTATAGTTAGCTGAACTAACTATAACGGGGAAATTTCAATGGTTTTGTGTGAGTGAAATGTCCAGTTAACTATAACATGTGTGAAACCTATGGTTTTTTCAGTGAATTTCTAAGGTTTTTTAAATGCTAATTCCTAACTATCACATAGCTGAGAACTATGTTTTTTTCAGTGAATTTGCAAGGTTTTTTAAATGCTAATTGCTAACTATAACATGCCTAAAACCTATGGTTTTTTCAGTGAATTTCATAGGTTTTGTAAATGCCAATGTTTAAATATATTAATTGTTGTATTTATTTTTTTGACACTGATTTACTACATTTTTTATAATAATTATTTTTAGCTATTTTTCTTTTCTAAATTATATTACATATTTTTAATGTAAATAAATAAGGAAATTTCATTTTTGTTTGTTTTTTATATAATTTTCAATATATTAAAATGTATTGCTATATATTTTTTTGTATTTTTTTGTGGTAAAGGTAGGTGTTGTACCTTTATTCATCTTCCCCTTAGCTGCTCAGCCAGAATGAATGTGATGTCTGCGTGGAATGTTGGAATGCTTGATGACAGAGAGAGTAGATTGTGAGTGTGCCTGGTTGTTTGTGGAGAATGACAGTTGAAGAGAGTGGGCTGAGCAGCAACCATGCAGCTCCTGGTGGGACCTTCCATATGATCTTCTTAAGACCTATTAAAGACTTCTATGGAACCTGTAACAAATTACCAATAAACCTCTTACTTGGATATACCTCCTGGCTACCAGTGATTATCATTACAATTCATCTACAACATTTTGGCGACGTTCTTAAAGAAACCATGTGTGTTTTGGCCACAAGACTAATGAAGGTGAGAAAACCTACTTCATTTTATTGAACTTTATTGACACAAGAAATTATAGAAAGTGAATCATCTTTAAAGTAAAAGAATCAAGGAAAAGAACGCCCCCAAGAGTCCCACCAGTGTCCTCCTCCATCTGGACAGCCTACCCAGGGCGCTTCACATTCCTTGTAAAAGTGGACTTATGCTTTAAAAGAAGAAATATGCTAACCAATATATGTTAATGACTGGCATATTTTCTACATGTATGAAAACTCTGCATCATTTACTGACGCTGGTGAAGAGCAAGAATTGTGGCCATGTTTTGCCAACTATGCTTTAGTGAGGCGAAAACTACACTGTAAAGCATTTCCTTTTATTTTACTTGGATTACTCAACCAGTGAATGTTGAATATTGGCAAAGATCGCTTTCTTCAGCAAACTCTAGCAGTGTACTTTTAAATATGAAGACAACTTTCAGATTAAATGTTATTTATAACTCTTAAGGTCGAAGGGTCAATCTGTGGAAAACTTCTCTCTATATTTTTGCCATGAGAGTTTGTATTCACCACAAGTTTGCATATTTTACTCGTTGTGTCAAGCGTTGCCAGACATTGGACTTCAAGATGTTTTTAAAAGTAATCATGATGTATTTTCGTGCAATTTAACTATACCGCTGGTTATTAATCACAGCGAGGCCGTTAATCATCTAGATTCTTGCACGAGCCACCCTTTTGAAAATAACATGCACGTACCTGCTACTCTCGCATGCGTCGATTGGTGAATCACTGAAGAAAGCCCAAATTCAACTTGAAACATGAAAAGTTTCTTCTCAAAATTAAACTTTTTAAAAAACTTTTTTTGAAGAACAACACATAATCTGTTCGCTTTTGCGCTATTCTTGTCGCACTGTGTCAAGTAGTGCTTTTGATAAATAATGAATGGTGTAATTGGTGAATCACTGAAGAAAGCGCGAATTCAACTTGAAACATGAAAAGTTTCTTCTCAAAATTAAACTTTTTTAAAAACGTTTTTTGAAGAATAACACATAATCTGCTCAATGCTTTGACTGGCTTCTTTAATTTTCAAAAGGCAATCTTCTTAGCATTTTAGATGCTTGATATAGGTTTACTTTCATTCAATAACATTGTTCTCTATGCCCAATGCAACAAATATCTACGTGGATAAAGAAACTACTAAGATAGGTTTCTGAATATTGATACCTCTAGCACCTGCCCGTACCCCCCGAACACAACGTAGAATCGCAATAGATATTTGTTTCTTTATCCACGTAGATATTTGTTTCCTTATCCACGTCGCTAAATCCATAATCATACGATATGTTTGCAATTGTGAATTTTGTATATACATTGGTATATTTATCAGAATGCTAAGGTCCTGTATGTATCCTTATTCCACAGGCCCCTGAAGACCCGAAATGCATTGGGAATAGAGAACAATGTTATTGAATGAAAGTAAACCTATATCAAGCATTTACCTTACATTGGGTTGTCTATCCCATATAGTTGGGTGTTTTACCATTTCAGCTTTTGTCATGCTACTATTTTTTTTTATTTACATATATTTCCTATTTCTCTTCTTTCTTCACTCTCAGGATGCTATACTTGAATGTGTTACAAGAATCGTTTTTCATGCAATGTTTCTATTATTGCCTATAAAAAAAAAAAATTCCGAGGGAAGGGTACGTGCTATCCTGTGAATGTTTGCACTGTTTCTTCCTCCCTCCATTCTAGTCACTCTCTACTACCTATTCATTTCTTTCTTCCTTATCACTGTACTTTTAGGATTTCTCTTATATGAACTGTGTGCAATATTGCAAGTATCATCATTTTTATTTTCAAGTTGCAATGTTGCAAATTATTGTGTTTTATTGCTGTCGAAGGAAAGGGGATATGTTGTACCTTTATTCATCTTCCCCTTAGCTGCTCAGCCAGAATGAATGTGGGGTCTGGTGGGATCTTCCATATGATCTTCTTAAGACCTATTAAAGACTTCTATGGAACCTGTAACAAATTACCAATAAACATCTTACTTGGATATACCTCCTGGCGACCAGTGATTATCATTACAATTCATCTACAACAGTAGGTTACGCGTACCTTCCTCGCACACTCCCTGAAACATAGCCGCCATTTTAGAATTAATATTTGGGTACACGTAGGATAAGCGCTTGGCATGTGGTGTCCTGCACATCTCTATTCGTTCTATACCCATACCCGCGCATACGTCACAAATACGTTTTGACGTTACGCGTTGCATCAGCGTTTCCGCGTGACGTCATATACGTTTGTACGGCGCACGTCACTCGTACCCCATGAATTTTTTTTATAGTTAAAATGATATATCTATGTATTTAATGTAAATATTAAGGCAAGACATTATCTGAGGTAATCATGAAAATAGTTTTACTAAGCGTATATTACTTTTAAAAGCAATTACGCAAATCGCGGGGTACGTCATACATACGCGCATCATAAGAGCAGCCTACACGTACCCCATGTGACTTCAAAACAAGATATTTGATTGGTTCATAATACTTCCTATTGTAACTGTTAAACGACCCCACCCATTTTAATCATTCTTCTTTGACCTTCACTGAAGAAATATCTTTTTTTGAAGCAGCTGCTTTTTGCAGATCTTCAATATGGCTGCACAGCAAGATGTAGATCTTTCAGAACACTCTTCTGACGATGAATTTCTTGCAGAAGATCCAGTCCGCAAAAGAAAAGAGGCACTCATTTGGAACGTTTTTTTCCTTTCCTGATGGAGAGAAAAAAGTGAATGCGGCAAAGGTGGCATGCAAGGTGTATTCGGCAGTGCTGTCCAGAGGCAATCCAAACTAGCACTACTCTTTTGGGACTGTCAGCATGGTTAAGCATGTTAAAACCAACATCCCTGTAACTATGTTCGTGCTGCATGCAACAGACTTCGGGATGAGACTCCACCAACTGTACCCAGCACATCTGCAGGAGCATCAAGTCCTCATCCGGACATCCGTCCAGATTTTGGAGATTGGATTATTTTGTGCAAATTTTGCAAGAGCACAATCCATAGACTTAATTTGCAGGCGCAAACAAGAGCACCGTTGCTCCCACTTTTTTCTCTTAAACAAAACAACAACAAAAAACTGTTCAGATAAAACAAAAATAATACAAAACAACAAAAAACATAGAACTAACTTCACTGGTCAAAAAAAGAGCTCTATTAGTATGATAGTGTGTAAATGTTTTTTTGAATGAATGCGTATTGCATAATTGAATGAAAGAATACATTGGTAGTGTATGGTGAATGTATAAGTGCAGAACTATAAGGAGGTGCTACAGCATAACTCTATAAGGTGTTTACTTGCAGTGTACTGTAGTACTTCCGAAGCACAGGAATGTAACATATGTACACAAATATGTTACAAGTCTATGCTTCCCTCTGCACTGCTGGTAAAACTGCCTGGGTGAATTTATAAGTGTTTGTGTTTTGGCACAGTGAATGGATTAGTATATGGTGCTTAATGGATTACTAGAAGAGTGCAAAGGGAGTGACAGTGTTTAGGTGGATAGAAGACTGCATGCGTTGTACATAGTGGTTTGATGCATTCCATGTCCTAAGGCCTACCTCGCTGCATGAGTACTGGCTACTGACTGAATGATTAGAGTACTGTAAGGAGAGTGTGTGAGTAAATCAATGAGTGCTTGAGATTTAGCACAGTGGATGGATTAGTACATACTGCTGAATGGGTCGCTACAAGAGAGCAAGGGCAGTGACAGAGTGTTTGCTGTAAGTATAAAGATACAGACTAGGGAATTGAAGGTGTGAAAGACAAGTGTGCAGGTGGACAGAAGACTACATCCATAGTGCATAAGGGTTTGAAGTAGTCCATGTCCTAAGGCCTACTTTGCTGCATGAGTACTTGGGCACTGACTGAATGATTACAGTTCTGCAAGGAGAGTGCCTGACTGAATGTATAAGTGCTTCAGTTTTAGTGCTGTGAATGGACTAGTACATACTGATGAATGGTTCACTACAACAGTGCAACAGCAGTACAGAGTGTTTGCTGAAAGTGTAGGAATACAGAGTGGGGAATTGAAGGTGTGAAAGACAAGTGTGCAGGTGGATAGAAGACTGCATGTATAGTGCATAGGGGTTGGAAGCAGTCCATGTCCTAAGGCCTACTTCGCTGCATCAGTACTTGGGTACTGACTGAATGATTACAATTCTGCAAGAAGAGTGCCTGACTGAATTTATAAATGTTTGAGTTTTAGCACAGTGAATGGATTAGTACATACTGATGAATGGGTCACTACAACAGTGCAACAGCAGTGACAGAGTGTTTGGTGGAAGTGTAAGGATACAGACTGAGGAATTAAAGGTGTTAAAGACCAGTGTGCAGGTGGATAGAAGACTGCGTGCATAGTGCATAGGGGTTTGAAGCAGTCCATGCCCTAAGGCATACTTCGCTACATGAGTACTGGGTACTGACTGAATGATTAGAGTACTGTAAGGAGATTGTCTGTGTAAATCTATAAGTGCTTGAGTTTTAGCACAGTGAATGGATTAGTACATACTGCTGAATGGGTCACTACAACAGTGCAACAGCAGTACAGAGTGTTTGCTGGAAGTGTAAGAATACTGAGTGGGAAATTGAAGATGTGAAAAACAAGTGTGCAGGTGGATAGAAGACTGCGTGCATAGTGCATAGGGGTTTGAAGCAGTCCATGCCCTAAGGCATACTTCGCTACATGAGTACTGGGTACTGACTGAATGATTAGAGTACTGTAAGGAGATTGTCTGTGTAAATCTATAAGTGCTTGAGTTTTAGCACAGTGAATGGATTAGTACATACTGCTGAATGGGTCACTACAACAGTGCAACAGCAGTACAGAGTGTTTGCTGGAAGTGTAAGAATACTGAGTGGGAAATTGAAGATGTGAAAAACAAGTGTGCAGGTGGATAGAAAACTGCATGCATAGTGCCTAGGGGTTTGAAGCAGTCCATGTCCTAAGGCCTACTTCGCTGCATCAGTACTTGGGTACTAACTGAATGATTACAGTTCTGCAAGAAGAGTGCCTGACTGAATTTATAAATGCTTGAGTTTTAGCACAGTAAAGGGATTAGTACATACTGCTGAATGGGTCACTACAACAGTGCAACAGAAGTGACACAGTGTTTGGTGTAAGTGTAAGGATACAGACTGAGGAATTGAAGATGTGAAACACAAGTGTGCAGGTGGGTAGAAGACTGCATGCATAGTGCATAGGGGTTTGAAGCAGGCCATCTGCTAAGGCCTGACTCACTGCATGAGTAATTGGGTATTGACTGAATGATTACAGTTCTGCAAGGAGAGTGACTGACTGAATTTATAACTGCTTGAGTTTTACACAATGAATGGATTAGTACATACTGATGAATGAGTCACTACAACAGTGCAACAGCAGTGACAGAGTGCATGGTGGAAATGTAAGGATACAGACTGGGGAATTGAAGATGTGAAAGACTAGTGTGCAGATGGATAGAAGACTGCATGCATAATGCATAGGAATTTGAAGCAGTCCATGTCCTAAGGCCGACTTCATTGCATGAGTACTTGGGTACTGATTGAATGAGTACAGTTCTGCAAGGAGACTGCCTGAATGAATTTATAAGTGCTTGAGTTTTAACGCAGTGAATGGATTAGTACATACTGCTGAATGGGTCACTACAACAGTGCAAGGGCAATGACGGAGTGTTTGGTGCAAGTGTAAGGATACAGACTGGGGAATTGAAGGTGTGAGAGACAAGTGTGCAGGTGGATACAAGATTGCATTCATACTGCATAGGGGTTTGAAGCAGTCCATGCCCTAAGGCCTACTTCGCTACATGAGTACTGGGTACTGACTTAATGATTAGAGTACTGTAAGGAGGGAGAGTGTCTGAGTAAATCTATAAGTGCTTGAGTTTTAGCACAGTTAACAGATTAGTACATACTGCTGAATGGGTCACTACAACAGTGCAACAGCAGTGACAGAGTGCTTGGTGAAAGTGTAAGGATACAGACTGGGGAATTGAAGATGTCAAAGACAAGTGTGCAGGTGGATTGAAGACTGCATGCATAGTACATAGGGGTTTGAAGAAGTCCATGTCCTAAGGCCTACTTCACTGCATCAGTACTTGGGTACTTACTGAATGATTACAGTTCTGCAAGAAGAGTGCCTCACTGAATTTATAAATGCTTCAGTTTTAGCGCAGTTAATGGATTAGTACATACTGATGAATGGGTCACTACAACAGTGCAACAGCAGTGACAGAGTGCTTGGTGAAAGTGTAAGGATACAGACTGGGGAATTGAAGATGTGAAAGACAAGTGTGAAGGTGTATAGAAGACTGCATGCATAATGCATAGGAGTTTGAAGCAGTCCATGTCCTAAGGCCTACTTCGCTGCATGAGTACTTGGATACTGACTGAATGATTACAGTTCTGCAAGAAGACTGCCTGACTGAATTTATAAGTGTTCGAGTTTTAATACAGTGAATGGATTAGTACATACTGCTGAATGGGTCACTACAACAGTGCAAGGGCAATGACAGAATGTTTGGCGCATGTGTAAGAATACAGACTGGGGAATTGAAGGTGTGAAAGACAAGTGTGCAGGTGGATACCAGACTGCATGCATACTGCATAAGGGTTTGAAGCAGTCCATGCCCTAAGGCCTACTTCGCAACATGAGTACTGGGTACTGACTGAATGATTAGAGTACTGTAAGGAGAGCGTCTAATTGAATATATAAGTGCTTGAGTTTTAGCGCATTGAATGGATTAGTACAAACTGCTGAATTGGTCACTACAACAGGGCAACAGCAGTGACAGAGTATTTAGTGGAAGTGGAAGGATACAGACTGGGGAATTGAAGATGTGACAGACAAATGTGCAGGTGAATAGAAGACTGCATGCATAGTGCATAGGAGTTTGAAGCAGTCCATCTGCTAAGGCCTGGCTCACTGCATCAGTGCTTGGGTACTGACTAAATGATTACAGTTCTGCAAAGAGAGTACCTGACTGAATTTATAAGTGCTTGGGTTTTAGCGCAGTGAATGGATTAGTACATACTGCTGAATTGGTCACTACAACAGTGCAACAGCAGTGACAGAGAGTTTGGTGGAAGTGTAAGGATACAGACTGGGAAATTGAAGATGTGAAAGGCTAATTGTGAAGGTGGATAGAAGACGGCATGCATAGTGCATAGGAGTTTGAAGCAGTTTATCTGCTAAGGGCTGGCTCACTGCATGAGTGCTTGGGTACTGACTGAATGATTACAGTTCTGCAAGAAGAGTGCCTGATTGAATTTATAATTGCTTGAGTTTTAGCGCAGTGAATGGATTAGTGCATACTGCTGAATGGGTCACTACAACAGTGCAACAGCAGTGACAGAGTGTTTGGTGGAAGATACAGACTGGGGAATTGAAAATGTGAAAGAAAAGTGTGCAAGTGGATAGAAGACTACATGCATGGTGCATACATGTGTGAAGCAGTCCATGTGATAAGGTCTACTTTGCTGCATGAGTACTTGGGTATAGGCTGAATGGTTAGAGTACTGTAAGGAGGAGTGTCTAAGTAAATATATAAGTGCTTGAGTTTTAGCGCAGTGAATGGATTAGTACATACTGCTGAATTGGTCACTACAACAGTGCAACAGCAGTGACAGGGTGCTTGATGAAAGTGTAAGGATACAGACTGGGGAATTGAAGGTGTGAAAGACAAGTGTACAGGTGGATACAAGACTGCATGCATACTACATAGGGGTTGGAAGCAGTCCATGTCCTAAGGCCTACTTCGCTGCATCAGTACTTGGGTACTGACTGAATGATTACAGTTCTGCAAGGAGAGTGCCTTTCTGAATTTATAAATGTTTGAGTTTTAGCACAGTGAATGGATTAGTACATACTGATGAATGGGTAACTACAACAGTGCAACAGCAGTGACAGAGTGTTTGGTGGAAGTGTAAGGATACAGACTGAGGAATTAAAGGTGTTAAAGACCAGTGTGCAGGTGGATAGAAGACTGCGTGCATAGTGCATAGGGGTTTGAAGCAGTCCATGCCCTAAGGCATACTTCGCTACATGAGTACTGGGTACTGACTGAATGATTAGAGTACTGTAAGGAGATTGTCTGTCTAAATCTATAAGTGCTTGAGTTTTAGCACAGTGAATGGATTAGTACATACTGCTGAATGGGTCACTACAACAGTGCAACAGCAGTACAGAGTGTTTGCTGGAAGTGTAAGAATACTGAGTGGGAAATTGAAGTTGTGAAAAACAAGTGTGCAGGTGGATAGAAAACTGCATGCATAGTGCCTAGGGGTTTGAAGCAGTCCATGTCCTAAGGCCTACTTCGCTGCATCAGTACTTGGGTACTAACTGAATGATTACAGTTCTGCAAGAAGAGTGCCTGACTGAATTTATAAATGCTTGAGTTTTAGCACAGTAAAGGGATTAGTACATACTGCTGAATGGGTCACTACAACAGTGCAACAGAAGTGACACAGTGTTTGGTGGAAGTGTAAGGATACAGACTGAGGAATTGAAGATGTGAAACACAAGTGTGCAGGTGGGTAGAAGACTGCATGCATAGTGCATAGGGGTTTGAAGCAGGCCATCTGCTAAGGCCTGACTCACTGCATGAGTAATTGGGTATTGACTGAATGATTACAGTTCTGCAAGGAGAGTGACTGACTGAATTTATAACTGCTTGAGTTTTACACAATGAATGGATTAGTACATACCGATGAATGAGTCACTACAACAGTGCAACAGCAGTGACAGAGTGCATGGTGGAAATGTAAGGATACAGACTGGGGAATTGAAGATGTGAAAGACTAGTGTGCAGATGGATAGAAGACTGCATGCATAATGCATAGGAATTTGAAGCAGTCCATGTCCTAAGGCCGACTTCATTGCATGAGTACTTGGGTACTGATTGAATGAGTACAGTTCTGCAAGGAGACTTCCTGAATGAATTTATAAGTGCTTGAGTTTTAACGCAGTGAATGGATTAGTACATACTGCTGAATGGGTCACTACAACAGTGCAAGGGCAATGACGGAGTGTTTGGTGCAAGTGTAAGGATACAGACTGGGGAATTGAAGGTGTGAGAGACAAGTGTGCAGGTGGATACAAGACTGCATGCATACTGCATAGGGGTTTGAAGCAGTCCATGCCCGATGGCCTACTTCGCTGCCTGAGTACCTGGGTACTGACTGAATGATTACAGTTCTGCAAGGAGAGTGCCTGACTGAATTTATAAGTGCTTCAGTTTTAGCACAGTGAATGGATTAGTACATACTACTGAATGGGTCACTACAACAGTGCAAAAGCGACTCAGTAGAACAACAAAGAGGCACAAGGGGCTTGTAAATCTGCCCAGAGTGTTTGCAGCAGTGTATGTATACTAACTGGGAATTGAAGATTTGAAACACAAGTCTGATTCTAGACAAGCAACACTATTAGTTAGTGTGGAAGGGCTAAAATGACTGCACACATTTCAGAAATGTAAATACTGCATTTTAGTGTACAACCATAACTCATTTTCCAAATACAAAAGCAATAACTGGTTTCTAATTCTATCAAAACCTTAAAAAAGGATAGGTTTTTAAGCAGTTATGTGTCTGCAAACACAAAACATATAAAAATGCTTCTCTAAGAAAGATTTCTAAATGCACACAGACTCACAGTGTGATTCTAGACAAAAAATATTAAACCATGCATTTTACAAAAATACAATTACTAGTCTAGAAATGGTAAGGTGACTAAACACATTCTATATATATGACTGGTGCATTTTACTATACAATCCTGAGAGAGTTTGAAAATACATAAGCAATTTACTGCATTATTGGCGCCAACATTACATCAAAAAAGTGATGCAATAGAACAACAAAGAGGCGCAAGGGGCTTGTAAATCTGCCCCAAAGTGTTTGCAGCAGTGTATGTATACTGACTGGGGAATTGTAGATTTGAAACACAAGTCTGTTTCTAGACAATCAACACTATTAATTACTGTTGAAGGGCTAAAATGACTGCACACAGTCGCTCGTAGTCGCACTGCGTGTGCTGGGAACTCTGCCCTAACTGCTGCTGGACTGTGTGTGGACGTCGGAGGATACTTGGGAAGGCGTATCTACCTGAACTGTGAGGCACGGGACTGCGAGGACCAGGTCTCCCTGCGGGCTGCCATCTGCCGCACCTGGGACCTCTTCCCGCCCCCTACTTTGCCGAGCACTTAACGACTTGCGGCCCCCGCTTCGCGCGAGCCGCTCGTAGTCGCACTGCGTGTGCTGGGAACTCTGCCCTAACTGCTGCTGGACTGTGTGTGGACGTCGGAGGATACTTGGGAAGGCGTATCTACCTGAACTGTGAGGCACGGGACTGCGAGGACCAGGTCTCCCTGCGGGCTGTTATCTGCCGCACCTGGGACCTCTTCCCGCCCCCTTCTCCGCCTACTTGGTTCAGCCCTGTCCCGCGCATCGCGGGACGCGCCCAGGTGGGCGCCCGTCTACGCCCATCCAAGCCCGAACAAGTTTGGGCTGGGCCACCCCCCTTGGCCTCCATCGGCCGGGATTCAAAGGCATCAAGAGGTACTGTCGTTTTGACCCTGGAAACTGATTAAGTCCTCCAGGGGGGTTCAGTATCAACACACTCTAGCCAACACGTGTGTTATCATTGTCGGGTCTTTGAAAATGACTTCTAAACCTAGTAACGGTAGGAAAATACACCGGGGGGAGTGTAAAAGGTACCTTGGATGCATTTCTAACAAAGGCAGTTTCGAATTTGGATCATGAAATTTCTGTTGCTGAGAGCCGCTTGTCATTCGAGTTGCAACAAAATAAACGCTCTTCTCTGGGCTCAATACTACAGATACCTTCCCCTCCCATACTTAGCTCACAGAGCAAAGGGAACCCTTTAATTGCAGACACTAGCATCCCCTTGCTTTTTCAGGATAATTCTCCACCATTATCACAAGCGTCAGCTAGGAGGGCCCATTATGATGTCGAAAATTTGGACCCCTCTCTGGATCTTTCTCTAGAGGAGCCCTCTCTACTACAGTTACTGACTCCTGTGAGCAAAAAGAGCAAAGCCCCACAAAAAGCACCACGGCAAGGAACATTATTGAAAAGGAAGAGAGGGGGAAATTCACACTCTGGTAGGCGAACCAAAGCACCCAGAATAGGCTTAAGTCCCCACACCGATCACCTTAAGCCAGTACAACAGAAAGATCCGCCCTTATTAGAGTCAAAGTCCCGGGGAACTCAGAACCTGCCCAAAATACAACCTGTTGAAACTCTCTAAAAAAATTGCACAGTTAAGGACATAGAACACCTAGTTAGATCCTTACTTCTCCCGGTATTAAAGAGGGTGAAAAGACTCGGCGATCAATTGAACACCCTAGTGGTAGAAACTATCTTAAACTCACAACTTTTAAAAGGTCTGGTAGCCCGTAACTCGAATAACACTAGTGGCCAGAAATTGACAAACAATTCTATTACAAGAGATACCTCATCCTGTTCCAAAAATTCTAGTGGGACGACTGAGAAAACATCAACAGGCATTAAGGTGACGGGGTGTAGAGAGCCATCCAGCCTTATACCTAACACCCAACCATCGGCCAACATCCAACCAGCAATTAAGGTTGCTAATACAGATAAGGTACAGCCCCTAGACAAAGCTACTAAAAGAAAAGGACGCCATATCGATTTGCCACCAGAGGCATCACCATATGTTATAGTGCTTACGGGCGTTCCAGAACTTACAGAAGGGAAGAGCGAAGGCTACACTGAGTTAAAAAATAAAGCAATATACTGTCTCAGACAAAACAGGCCACTGCCCCCCATATAGATGGAGAAATAGCGCATGTGAGAAGATTAGCGTGGGTAGGATCGAGACCTAAAGACATCCCCGGGGACGTAATTATTATCAATTTCAGAGATCGAAGGGTGGTAAGGCACATTGCTGATTGGTATCAGGAGCGTGGAGGTACTAGTATAGCATCTCGAACCCTGAACTACTTTTATCCGGAGGCATTGTTTACTGCCCACGGCCCACGGGGCTTCCCTACTTATATCAAAAATTTTGCCTATCCCCCTTACCCCACGAATAGGAACCAACAGAGATCCACCTACCCGGCCTTTAGGCACGTAGAAAGGCCTACTATCCATCGGGGTGACAGTACACAGCAAGGTTTTTACACACCACACTGGCCAATTCCCCTAGCAAACCGTTATGATGCTCTCTCTGGTCTCGATGATTTAGATTGACACCAGAGAACCACTGCGGTGGTTAATCCGTTAAGACCTATTGCACCGCCAAAAATAGTGATTAATTTGCGGAGGAGGGACACATGGATTTGGAGGATTCAACTGCCCTTTCTGGGAAAGAGGTAGAAGCTGATGAACAACTAGTCACCCCGATCTCAGTAAATGATCCATTCCTGGTTCCCCGTATTGCTCCAGAACCCAACATTCCATCTACATTTAAGGGAAACCAAGAAAATCTTGTCTTACTTAACAGATCCCCCAAATGTAGAGACTCTATTTACACCTTCCTTTCTTGGAATGTTGCTGGCTTGGCAAGTAAAGTGTCTCAGCAGCACTGGCTTGATGTTGTCACAGAGCACAGCGTTATTTGCCTACAGGAAACATGGTCCTTGGAGGAACAACATATAAGCGGGTACCAAACTTCCCATACCCCAGCGGTTGCCAGTGCCCAGGGCCGCAATAAAGGGGGCCTGTGCACATTTGTTTCTACCACCGGTGGCATTGAAGTACGTACGTTTTTGTCCACTGAGTTCTACCAGATATTGAGGATGAAACTGGGCTTTTTTAATATGATTGTAGTAAATTTCTATAATAACGTGCCTCCTGACATAAGGGAGATCATAATAAATAAGCTTCTTTCGACTCTAATCACTCTACATGATCACTCAGTAGGAGAAAAGGTTATGATCTGGGTGGGAGATTTCAATTGTACGATCTGTCCTCATAACTCGGCGGGCTTGTGCGGCCTATCTGAGCGTAGGGAATAATGCCCCACTCATTTCGACCATACGAAACTCGGTAGCACTCTCAATAACATTCTCTTTTATTTTAATCTGTCCTTTATAAATGAGACTTGCAGACCGAGTATACCGTTTCAACCTACCTTTAATGGGAGGGGGAGTAACACCACAATTGACTTTACACTAATCTCCTCACCTCACGCTAGATTGGTAGCAACATGGGAAACGGGTCAGGCTCCGTTCTCTGATCACTATCCTATATCTTTTAGTTTAATAGTGAAAAAAGTGACACGAACGGCCGCGGTTAATACATCATATACCCCAGAGATCAGATTGGCCTCAAAAAATGGCTACACTATCAAATGGGAGAAGGTAGAACTCACAGGCTTTTTGAAAAAATTAGTTTCAACAAACGCTGAAGACATACATACTTGCCTGGCACAAGACGAGGACCCAGAAAGAGTCATGAACTCCTTTGCTAAGATACAAGCCGCCGTAAAAACATTACTGACAAGAGAACACCGGGGGGGATGTAACAAATGTCCACAGGTGGTTTGACAGCAGGTGCACTAAAGCACTAACAACTCTCAAAAAGGCCCTGCAGATAACACCAAAAAACCCTGACTTAATTCGGCAAGCTAGAAAGTCATATGAAAAGACAATTAAACTGAGAAAAGCCACCCTAAAGAGGCTTGGGTAGCTTTAAAAGAGGCGTCGCATAAAAGAGACAACATGGCCTTTTGGAAGGTGGTAAACGCCCCCTTTCTGCAAACCAAAGAGGACGATTTTATTGACATTGCAATAACGGAGGATCTTTGAGTGGCTCATTTTAAACATCTTTATGGTAGATCCACCCCTGGTGAACCCGGGATTGTCTCTAGTGATGGGATTATTAATTCTTTTGACGGTAATTACCTCAACCCATTCCCATTACACATAACCTTTAGCTGCCAGGAAGTTATTATAGGGATAAAAGACAGCTCATCAGGCAAGGCACCGGGCCGGGACGGTGTGCCACCTGATGTCTACAAGGCTGAGTTAGATCTGTGGGCTCCCATGATAACAAATGTTTTAAATAAGGCGAACCAATATGGTTTTATATCCTCCTGGTCCGACGCTATAGTTGTACCAATCTATAAAAAAGTTAACAGAAACTACCCAATTTGCTACCGCCCAATTTCGTTGCTGGATGCGTTGGCGAAGGTGGCGGGTCGTATCATTTTAAATAGGATACAAACCTGGGCGGAGGAAAAACAAGTTATTTCCAATCTGCAGTATGGCTTCAGATCTGGAAAGGGGACCTTGGAACAATGTCTAAACCTGGCCCTACTCATCTCGAAATACACTCAGGCAGAGAGCGGAAACCTTTTTATTTCCTTTATCGACCTAAGTTCCGCTTTTGACTGTGTAGATCACCAATTCCTATGGTTAACACTTAGTGACATGGGGATTGACAGTCAAATTGTCTCATATATCAAGGGACTTTATAGAGACGCAGGTGCAAGGGTGAGGTATGGCCACAGGGGGGAGTGCTCAGACAAATTCTTTATAAAAAGGGGGGTTAGGCAGGGGTGCATTCTAGCACCCCTGTTATTCACCTTATATATTAACTCAATCGGACAACATCTTAGGGACTCACAGCACGACTACCCTACCATCAAAGGGACCCCTACACCAATATTATTATACGCAGACGATGGGGCCTTAATGTCGCGGACTAGACTGGGGTTACAGAGGACTGTGGATAAATTTACCACCTTTATGAGGCTTAGAGGTCTAAGAGTTAACATATCAAAAACCTACACAATGGCCTGCGGGAAGGGTACAATGAGGGCCCCCTGCCCAATTTTCCTCGACGGTAAGAGAATTGAAACCACGGATAGATTCTCTTACCTAGGAGTACATTTTGATAGGAGGAGCTCTTGGCAAACAGCAGTGAACACAAGGCAATTAGCTTTTACGCGCACCATTGGTGCTCTGAGAAACTTTGCAACCAAACTAGGGGGGAATCCAGCGAAATAATTAATTTACATCTATAAAGCTAAGTGCGTTTCAACCGCCACATACGGTGCTGGTTTGTGGGGGATTGAAAATGCTCAGGTGATTCAACGCTGTGAAAACCAGTTCAGCGCCCACCTACTGGGTGTTCCCAAAACTTCATCCTCGTACATGTTGCACATTGAAGCAGGACTACCCTACATATCAGACACCATAAGGATCTCTCCGATACTCCTTTGGCATAAGGTTTGGGTTACCCCCGAGACTTCACTAAATAGAGACCTAATAAATGATTGTCTCTCTCTTGACGGAGTTTCCAAAATTAAATGGCTACACTACGTGAGAAACATGTTCAATGAGATAGGACACCCAGCATTTTTTGATAGGCCAACTAGTATGGAGAAGGTACCAAGAGGCTCGCTCAAAACGATGGCTCTGGAGCACTTAGCCACCTCTAGATGGAATGTTGAAAAAGGAAAAAATACCATCATCAGATATCAGCAAATTACCTCTCATGGAGAGCTATAAAAGTATCTCATATCCATCATAATCCCCTATGCTCGCATGCTGCTCACTCGCTTCAGACTAGGCACTTTTTTTCGTTTGGTTACTTTTCCTCTTTGCAATAATTGGTCCATGGTTAACCTTGTATGCCCCTGTGACAACATTTCTTATCAATCGAACATACACTGTGTGTTATTTTGTAAATGTTATCAGGCACCACAAAGGGCGTATTTATTACCTAGCCTCAAGGCATGGGGGATTCGAACTTGTACCCTAGCCTTCGTTAAACTGCAACAGTTGGACGAAGATAATGTTATCCATGCAGTAAATAGTTTTTTAAAACTTGTTGTAAAATTTAGGAACACAATGTGAAGATCACAATTTGGTTTTTAAGTAATACCGAACTATGTATTTGCGGAATCATTTAGTTTTGATCTAGTCTTGTTTTATACAATTGTGCATTTCGTAATATGCATTTTTACTACGTGCTTTTATGATTTTGATTTCTGAATCGAATAAAGATTGTTTTTGATTTGATTTGATTGCACACATTCCAGAAATGTGCATACTGCATTTTAGTATACAACCATGACTCATTTCGCAAATACAAAACAATTAACTGGTTTCTAATTCTATCAAAACTTAAAAAAAGGATAGGTTTTTAAGCAGTTATGTGTCTGCAAACACAAAACGTACAAAAATACTTCTCTCAGAATGATTCCTAAATGCACACAGACTCACAGTGTGACTCGAGACAAAAAATATTATACCTTCCATTTTACGAAAACACATTTACTAGTCAGAAGTGGACACCAAAGGTAACGGACCCCGTTACCTTTGGTGTCCGCTTCTGACAGCGTTGTTGGGCCGTGATTACTACATTACGAGCCTGGTGGTTATGCTGGATGGGGCATTTTCCTCCAAACAAATAAGGTGATTATAGGACACTATTGACTCTAGATTCATTATACGCGGACCTTGTTTTGGGGTTCCGGTTACATTAATCACTGGATCCACATCTCAGCCCAGTTGGCATTTACACCTCGATTCTCGATTTGGAATATTGGGACTCATAAATATCCCAGACTCCTTGTGAAGCAACAGTCCAGCATTTATCCTGTAAAATACTCCATCTACTTATGTTTTACAACCAGTACATACGCCTTGCTTGAGAAAATTGGACCTCTCTCTTGCATTCTTATTTTTAAGATTCAAGACCAAGGATTAGTGCGCTGTTACTGCAGTTTCTACCATCTATAGACTTGACGTACCATTTATAAATCGCCCTGAAGAAGTCCCAAGTTGGGACGAAACGCGTCGGCTGTACTGTCTCTTCAACTACACATAGAATAAAGAAATTAAAACTGAGGAACTTTTTTCATGTTATCATTGGAATTCGAATTTGCCCTATTGTTGACACTGTGTGGTGCACCTGTGCTTTTGTGGATATTGTTAAGTTCCTGTTGGAACTAGCACTGTGATGGTGGGTGCAAATTAGCGTGCACACATTTCCCTATGCTGATAAAAGGGGGAACTTTATGATTAGAGTTATTACGGGTTAGGTGCTGATATCAAGAAGGCTCAACTGTCTTTCTGTTTTTAGCATATATATATATATAGCCACACAATCCAACCAATTCGGTCGAGAAAAAACGGCAAGCACTCCGGTGTAAAGATGTTTCAAAGTCTATTTATTTTCCAAACCCCCTTCACCCCCGACAGACGCGTTTCGCAAGTAAGCTTCGTCAGTGTCAGTTTGTGCAAACATTCGATTGCCATTTTAAACCCACCGCACTTATTCATTTCATCAGCATAGAAGATGGTAAATTCTATGGAAGTGGCGGCCATCTTGTAGTGTAGTATTCCAAAGATTCTTCATTGGTTAAAACAGCAAAAATAAAGTGCTCTAGTGCAGTATTAAAATCGTTGACAACAACAAACATTACATAATTATTATGCACACTCTGTTCCTATATATGTTTTTCATAATACTGTATCAATTCCTATCTGTACATTTTTAGATTATGTGTATCTGGATTAATGTGACTCATCCAGATACACATAATCTAAAAATGTACAGATAGGAATTGATACTGACGAAGCTTACTTGCGAAACGCGTCTGTCGGGGGTGAAGGGGGTTTGGAAAATAAATAGACTTTGAAAGATCTTTACACGGAGTGCTTGCCGTTTTTTCTCAACCGAATTGGTTGGATTGTGTGGCTGTATCGTAAGCGTCTCACCAGCGCTGGCTTCAAGCACCCGGGACGCTGTGGAGCGACGGTGGTGAAGGACCTGTGCTAAAAAAAAAATATATATATATATATATATATTACCTACTGGCGGTCGCCAGTAGGTATATATAGTTAGGATTTTTTCTCTATGGGTTTTTTGAAAATTCTATGTCTAATAACTTTGCCGTTTGTGGACGGAATTGGCTGAAATTGTCAGGAAAATGGCACATTTTGTTTCTGAGCAGCCTTTGAAAATTTGGGGGGGGTTCGTCAAGGGGGGGCCGAGAAAAAAGGGGGGTCCCAAAACGCGTTTTTCCCATGTTAATTTCCATAGGGCGGTTGGCCTCACTTTTAGCCCGAACGGCTGAATGGATTTGCACGAAACTTGGCAAAATTGTAGGGACTGGTAGCCCGATGTGCCTTTTGTAGGTCTCAATATATGTGCTCCAGTGGATTTGGAGAAATTAACGTTTAAAAAAAGATATATATCTGTAACAGCGGACCGGTTAGCGCTCTGGTTCGCGGACTTTTCGCGCAACGGAGCTTTGTGAAGCGAAGCTGATTGGTTCTCCGGCGTCTGTCAACATTCCAAACAGTCCGTAGCGGCCGCCATCTTGTCTCTCGGTAGGATCGAGAGACAAGAGGAGGTCAAAACAAAGGGGGAAATAACTATAAGGGGGCATAGTAGATCCTCGCTGACCCCCTAGGTTTGATGTGGAGGTTTTAAAAGGGCCCCGCGGGGCAAAAAAAAATAATAAAAATAATAATTGAACGGCTGAATGGATTTGCACGAAACTTGGCAAAATATTAGGGACTGGTAGCCCGATGTGCCTTTGCTAGGTCTCAATATATGTGCTCCAGTGGATTTTGAGAAATTAACGTTCAAAAAAAGATATATATCTGTAACAGCGGTCCGCTTCGCGTAACGGAGGTTTGCGAAGCTGATTGGTCATTCTGTCACTGGGCTATAGTTGGGCTACATCTGGCTGATATTTGGGCTACATTTGTTTTTTTGTGTGTCTGGCGGCCATCTTTGGGCTACATTGGGCTACATTGGGCTTCATTGGGCTACATTCGGCTAATTAGCAAATAGCTCATCGCAAACTAGGAATGGTAAAGAATCGCTATTTATTCCTTAAAGTTCGCTATTTAGGAAATGCAAATAACTTTGATGATACATATGGCGGTTCATCTCTAACAAGATAAGAAGCATAGGGATAGATTTATGATGACTGGCGCATCACCAGGGATGTGTTAGTCATTCTGTGCCGCTGTTCCGTCACCTATGGTGTGCTGCATTTACAATGCGGCGCATCACGGGGCAAAAACAGCACAGATGCGTGATGTATCTGTGCCGTAAAGGTGGCGCATTGCTGGAGTTGTATCGCAAGTGTGATGAAGGTCCAGCAAGGGTCGGGGGTGCCCCTGTCGCAGGGTTTCTGTTCTCACACAGAACTGTGGACAGAGGATTGGAACCTCGGCGAATTAGGGTGTCCCAAAACTCACGTTAGTAATCAAAAACTATTTAGCAAGCTAGGTACAGTGTCACATTGGATATAACAAACTCTCAATGTTTAGACAATCCAGAATATGAACTTATAGTACCTCAGGATACGTGGAACTCATGAACAGTCGGTCGTTATATATTTCTTAGAAACCAGAACATGGAGTTAAGAAGAACACATGTGTATTTGAAATGTTTATTTACTAATGCCGTCTTCTCAGGCGTAGTACCTTAGATAATAAAAGTACACATATTATCAGTAGCAAAATTACCAGCATAGTTACTAGTACATAAAAAGTGAATGGTGATAGTATGTTAACATGCTGTAAATGAATAAGAGTTAGCAACACTTATAAGCAGCCGCGGGCCGTGGAGGGAGTTACGGTGAGGCAGGGAGGCGGGGAGGGGGAGAAGCAGGGTGGAGAATACAAGTACACATATTATCAGTAGCAAAATTACCAGCATAGTTACTAGTACATAAAAAGCGAATGGCGACAGTATGTTAACATGCTGTAAATGAATAAGAGTTAGCAACACTTATAAGCAGCCGCGGGCCGTGGAGGGAGTTACGGTGGGGCAGGGAGGCGGGGAGGGGGAGGGGCAAGGTAGAGAGGGCTCCACCCTGCTTCTCCCCCTCCCCGCCTCCCTGCCTCACCGTAACTCCCTCCACGGCCCGCGGCTGCTTATATCTCACCCTCCCTAATACACATATTATATTATTTGCTAAGAAGGTCTCTTTGTGTTGGTTTAGGGCGTGCCCATACTTTAGTGTCTTAGATTTGAAGGAATCACATCAGCATACACCAGCTCTCTCTTCATGTGAACCGCATCAACTGTTGTGTATGTGTGTTCGGCAAAGCAATATAAAACCCGCCTCATGCCCAGAATTGGCAGAAGTTGCACTTATGTTATGAGTATGAAGTCGTGGAGATCAGACCTCATAACAATTCTGTATCGTGTTGTTCTTGAAACTTTAGCACTCGCTGTACAGATATAGTTTAACAAGTAAAGCAGATAGTAGACCAATAACATATTATTCTCATGTAAACCACGATGAACTACTAGGTGGAAAGCTAAAGCAACAACTAAATGTCGTGTGCAGAAGTTGCAAAAAAGGAAAAATGGCGTTTAAACCGGTAATGAGCCCATGCTAACTTAACACGGTGTAAAGATATCCAGGACCTAGATGACACCTCCTCATGATCCGGAAACGAACTGAATAAGATAATAGAAGTGCCATCTCATGAGAGCAGATTGCAAGTTTATATGTGGACGGTCCGCAAGGTAAAGCATTAAAAACTAGGAAAATTCAATGCTAAAGAAAAATAAAACAGCCAAGTACTTTATCGAGTCTTAAGCCAATAGGCAAGGTAAATAATAAAAACTTGACAATTAAGTCAATGAATTGTCAATGAAATGCTAGTACTCAGCATATGAAACATGAAAAAGGTCTATGACATAACTGTGTATGCAAAATAAGCTGCAACAGCCTCCAACAGGAAGTCACCGTCTTCATCCGAAAACAGTTCAGCCATCCAATTTAAAAGCGGAAAAGAACATACGTGCTCTCCCAGCACCGGATCCTCTATCACCATCAGAGGACAGCTCGGTGGGTTTTCAAGAAAGCTGTGTTCCAAGAAAGACTGTGCTGCCGCCAGTAAATTCCAGGGACCAAGTAGTCCATGCATCAATGCCACAGCCATAATCCTTTCGCCAGGACAAATCAACTCGTGAGTAATGATAGGAGTCATCAGCTGATTAAAGTCGACGTCAGGAGAAACCGGTCCGCAGAGACACAAATCAATGGCCCAATCGAAATCACAGGTCAGGCAGTGAAATACAGGCTGGACACAGGTGAAGTAGGAGAACCGAAAAGATAATCCATATGCCGTGCTTAATATCGCCAACGGCATTGTGCCATAATATTCTAGCATGCGATTGCGGAACAGTGTCAGCAGCTGCAGGGTCGGAGGTTGCATAGGAGGGACATCCATATTTAAAAATGTAAAAAAGCACAAGAGCGTCCGCTGGTAATGCAAGTAAAAATGCAATCCACGAACCAGAGTGGAGAAAATGGAATGAAAGGGAGCAGGGATGACTCCAAAGATTTTCTCAAATGAAGTCACGAGACCACTGGTAACAACTTTAAAAAAGTGTGCCAGGGATTTTGTGGAGGATGCGTTAAAGATAGTCGGAAACATGTTGCTGAAATTGAAAGGCAAACCTGTGTACGGGTGTTCGCTATGTGAAGTACGAAAGTTTCACGGGCCGAACTCAAGGCCACCTCTCTCTGAGACAAAAGAGCTCTTATTCTTGTCATGCCGTTGAAACGTGTCCCAAGGTTGGTATTTGTGGCCAGATTGAAAACTCCCTATGTTCATGTGTGGGAGGAAATAGAACATTTCTGCAGCAAATAACCCGTTCACTTACTGTTACGATAAAAGGAATACTTTTAATTAACTCAGAACAATCTTCATTATTGAGCATCAAATAACTACCATTTTCCAACAACTTGAACGTGGGGATGATAGCAGGAACTGGCGTGCCTTGCAACACGCAAGCCATATTTGGTCGGTGTTTGTTGCATGAATCGTGTAACTGTATGTGCCTACACATTAGTGAATGATCTGGCGTCTCAGTGCATTCCTCTCCATTCAGATAAACTTCTTGATCATCTTTGAAACATCTGTATGTGTATGGAAGCGACCAGACCTCATGAACAAAAGCACTACCTAAAGGTTCATAAAGACCTATTGGTATATATTTCATACAATTTGAAAACTTATATAAAGCAAAAGGCAGCGTTATTAAACCGTGGATAAGGCATGTTGCCAAAAAACCCGCAATCCTCTGCTGATGATGTCACTGAGCATGTCATGAATGATGTAATATGTGACATCATCAGTAGTGGATTATGGGTAATAGTATCTCTAGTTTACTCCCCTATAGCTGTCTTTCTTTTAACATAAGTGTGTGTTTCCTTCCCTTATACTTACTGTTTTTGGTTCGCTTCCAGTTCGCGTACCAGCGAGCGAACTAGGAAGCGAACTAAGAGAAATAGAGGTTGGCACAGTTCCAAATATTGTACCAATTTTTTAATAACGGGGAGGTAGTTCTGAAAAGAACTTTTTTTTTTATTTTTCTGAACATTTTTTTACTGTTTTTGAATTTTTCGGAACAGTTTTATATTTTTTTGGGTTTTTCTTGGAGGGGGCAATGAAAACGATTCATTGTAAAGGGCTCAACAGGAGCAACAAAACAAAAAAAAGAAGTATTTATTATTTTGGGCGTTTCGGACAAACTTGCATATGATAGTCAATAGCTCTGTTGATCAGAGTGATGCTTCTTTCTCCGTAGGAAATGAATCCATTGCAAAATACGCAGGTGTGTTTTACTTCACCAAATCTCATTTGTATATTTGGCACCATCTCCCTGCCCTCTGGTCCCGTTACTTCCGGTACAACAGATCTTCTGGCCATAATAGGGAGATTATCTAGGTCGTTCCGAAACTGTGCAGCACTGTAGTTGTTAGGATGCCACCTAGTCATATGGCGATGCATTGTGTAGTTTCCGAAACTGTATTTTTTGTCGGTCCCTCTGGACAGTCTATCTTGACATATAAGGCAAGTAACGTATCTTGCATTTACTTTTTTCTGACCTTTGGGAATTTTAAAAAATTGCCAAATGAAGTTTTCTTTCCGGTGAGACGTCTTGGGCTGCTCAGGCAAAAACTGCCTCTCTTCGTGCTCGTCCTCCTGTTCCTCTTCTTCTTCTTCTTGTTGAATTACAACTTGAGCAGGTGGTCCACTCTTCCTTGGATGTGGTGGAGGTGGTGGGGAAGCACCAGCTGAAGCTACTAAAGAAGCCATTGCTCAGTGATCACAAAGGGTCTTTCTCTCACAATGATGAAAGTCAGAGTGAGGAAAGAAGGAGGGATTTTCATCATTTGGGAAAAACAAGAGTTCTCAACCAATCAAAAGTGTTCATTTTAGATTATATGACCTAGTCTTACATCATTAGGAAACCAAAAGTGAAATGAACCAATGAAAAGTGTTATTACCAAGTCACATGACTTGCTGTGTTTACGTTAAGCGCTTTGCAGGGCCTCCCGGTTTGCTTCCAGAAACCTGCGCTTTGGCACTCGCTTCGCGTACCAGTTCGCTAACGTAGCACGTCATATGACGTATCACGCGACAACGTGGAACGTCATGCGGACGGGAGGCGTCACGATGTTGTTTTCTAACGCGGCACTTGCGGTAAAGAAACGTTTACCGGCTCGCGGTCTATTTCGCGGCATCAAGGTCAGCTAACGGGAAGCTTCCCGATTCGCGAAGCGGGAACGAAGAAAAAAAAATATTTTAAAAAAAAATTATTCATAAACATATAAAATATATTTTTGGATTTAAAGAAGAATACATTTTACAGCTACAGATATTAGCTGTTAAAAAAACAATGAAATTCACAGAAAAAACCATAGGTTATAGACCATATATAGTTAGGAATTAGCATTTACAAAACCTTGAAAATTCACTGAAAAAACCATAGGTTATAGACCATATATAGTTAGGAATTAGCATTTAGAAAACCTTATTTTACTCACACAAAACCATTGAAATTCCATATATAGTTAGTTGCACTAACTATATATCGCGCACCCGCAATCCACTGCTGATGATGTCACATATTACATCATTCATGACATGGTCAGTGACATCACTGATGACATCACTGATGACAACATCCAGTGATTATGTGTTTCTGTAAAGTTTAAATATGTTTTACATATTGAAGAATGAGTGGATGTATAAGTGTCTGAATGAAGGTTTTAGTAGGTGCGTGATTGACTGTATGAGTGAGTGATTAAATGCGTCTTACTGAATGCACGGGTTAGTGACTAAACTGTCTTAATTTGTGCATCATTATGTCTGTTGTGATGTAAACTGCTGCATGTGTTGATCATTAGCTATACGAGAGGCTATATGTGTTATTAATTGGTTGCCCAAGTATTTCTATGGGAGATTGAGTTTGTGTGGGGGTGGCTGGAAGGTGTGTGACTCTGTGCATAGATGTGTGAGCAGTTTATTCACTAGGTGTATGAGTTCAAGAGTGCATGTGGAAACAGCTACATGGGCAGTTGACTGTGTGCATGAGTGTATTGATGAGTGAATGGATATCTCAATGCTACATGTCATAGTAAGTACATATGTCAAACACAGTACATGTGAGAGTTGGCATATATAAATAACTGTGCATGAGAGCCACTGAGTGAGTGGTTGTATCGATCATTGTGAACTTGTATCAGGGATTGTATAAGAGAGTAAATATGTGTTAGTATATGTTTCAATAAGTAAGGTGTGTATAACTGTATAGTTGAAGAAATGGAGGTGAGATTGTTTCTTTGCATGACTGACTGGGTGTGTGAGTAACTCCATGGATGAGTGGCAGTGTGTGAGTGTCTGTATACACTGAGTGTATCTAAGGTTATATTAGAGTCTGAAGAAGTTTATCGTATTAGCACAAGAATGATGCCAAATGAGACGTCATCAGTGATGTCATCAGTGATGTCATTTGAGATGTCATCAGTGATGTCATCAGTGATGTCACTGACCATGTCATGAATGATGTAATATGTGACATCATCAGCAGTGGATTGCGGGTGCGCGATATATAGTTAGTGCAACTAACTATATATGGAATTTCAATGGTTTTGTGTGAGTAAAATAAGGTTTTCTAAATGCTAATTCCTAACTATATATGGTCTATAACCTATGGTTTTTTCAGTGAATATATATATATATATATAGACCTCCAAATCGCCACTTGAAGCTGCCTCTCCCGGGCAAAAAGACAAAAAGTGGACCTAGACTTAAGTACCAATCAAGTGTGCTTTATATTATGACCAGCCTGTCCACCATGACGCTTTTCGACCCTCAATCGGGTCTTGATCACATGACGCGTTGTCACAGGAAGGGGAGGCATATAAAGTGTGTAAACAGGAAATTATCATATCTCAGTGCAATTCACATCATAGAAAGCAACCAGTTACTTTTAGCCGCATTATAAAATAGAACTGTGCAAAATGTAATGCATGAGTTGATGTAGGCATCTTTTTGAATACATATATAAATATATTAATAAATGTATAAATATTTAAAAACACTTTTTTTATAGATTCTTTAAAAACAGCCTGTTTGTTGTTATTGTCACGTGCCACAATAAGATTTCTGTTTCAAACCATTCTAATGTCTTGAAGGCTGACACATTGAAATATATAGACATATGATAGTCACCCTATTAGATTAGTGACCTAGAAGTCCAGGTATACAAAAATAACATGGTGGGCCAACCGTATGTAAAACCCATACATTCTGCGTTATCCAAAATTCATTTTTATATTGCCACAGTTGCTTTATACCTTCTTTTTTTATAGGTCCAGCCCCCGAGCTTGCACCACCCCGCTTGGCGAGAGAGCAGGGGCCGCGAGGCTGGGGATCGACCCAACCGTGCAGAGGGAGTGCGACGTGGGATTAATGCAGAACCTGCCTGCAGAGGCTCATTCAGGGCTTTGGACAGTGAATAGTGCCATCAATTAAGATCGGGACCACAGCTCCCACAATGCTTTGCATGAATTAATGACTGCCCATCTGTGGGCGTGGATTTAGCCGCCTGTATGTGGAAGACAGGTCCAGAGTGCACGCATTTATTTCTCCTTCAGCCTCTGAAGAAGAAAGAATAATTTCTAAACGAGTCAGGCTTCGCAAAGGAATATCTGTCAAGGACTTTCTGCAGCCACAAGTACGTTTTACCCAGCAAGGCTGTGTGCCTTACATTGCATAGAGTGCAGCTCACTGCGTGGGCAGTGTTTGGAGCATTATATATATATATATATATATTTACACACACACACATCCTTACACCAGGTCCATTTCAACTGAAACTGAAGCATGGGGCACAGAATTCATCCACAGCCAGGTAATCTGTGCAATTATTGCAATTATTACTCAAATTTATAGAGTGAACAGCAAAGAAAATGTCAAAGTGCAAAACAACTCCAAAAGAACGCCTGATGCGTTTCGGCTCACACCTTCAACTGGGGCTCACAAACAGTTCGGGTGGACCGCATTTTATCACTTATACCCACATGCATCATTATTCATTTTTGCGAATCTTTATTTGCGAAAAAATGCGATTCGCAAATAAAGAATCGCAAAATGGAATGCATCATAAAATTCGCATTTTTTTAGCGATTCGGAAAAATTTGCAATTTTATCCGAATCGCATAAATATGCGAATTCTGTAATTGCGAATTCGCATTTTGCGAATTCGCAATTAGCGAATACGCATAATCATGCATTGCTTGAAAGACACACCCAGGAAGCCAGGAGACTAATTACAGACACCTGCAGGGCAGTTCAAATTGCAGGAGTGGCTTTTGGCAGTTGGAGCTCAGACTGCAGTTGCTGAAGGAGTGTTTTTTGTTTGCTGCTTCAAGAAAAATGGCTACAGAAAGTTCTACAGAAGACCAACAACCTAGGAAAAGAAAAATCAAGTTTAGTGACCAGGAGCTTGAGATTTTAATAGAAGAGGCAACTTTGAGGCATGAGCAGCTTTTTGGAAAGGATTCCCTTAAAGTTCCTGAGGCAGTGAAGAGAAGGCTTTGGCTGGCAATTCAAGCCAAAGTTAATGCTGTGGGTGTTGCCCACCGTGACATTACCAATCTTCAGAAACGCTGGTATGATTTACGCAGTCGTGCTAAAGAGAAAATTGCGACAAGGATGAAAAGTGCTAAAAAAACTGGTGGAGGCTCCCCCATGGATAGGGCTAATACCCCTCTGGAGGACATGGTAGAGGGGACCCTTGTTACTGAAGCTGTCATTGGAGTGATAGCAATAGACACCTCAGAGCATGCTGCCACATCACAAGGTATGGTTTTTAAATAATCTTTCACTTATTTTTATGTTTGTAATATTGCGCATGCCCCTTTTTTTAATCTTTCTCAATAATCTTTAAATCCCATCATTATTTACAAATGTACATTTGAAAACAGTGGAAATAGGGTCATGTCAATGCATTGTAGCAATGCATTGTGGGAAATGTAGTTTTCTCAACTTTTTCAGAAATAGTACTGAGAACATATTGATCAAAACAAATTAAAAAAATAAAATAAAAAAGGCCATGTGACTTTGCAAGCATAAAGCATGTTTATTTAAAATGCAGTGTAGGGTCTGACAGTGCACTCACACATTGAAAGTGATGCCAACCAATTAAAAAAAAATGTTATTAATTTTTAGAACTTGAAAAGGAAAGTCAAGCATTTGAAGTTGAAAACACATTAAACATAGAGATGGAAATCCCAGCAGAAAGTAATTTGTTATCCTCTCCAACTGTAATTGGTAAAAAACAAAAAAAAGAGTGCAGCAAATTCAAGAATCAGACATTGAAGAGGAACAAATTGCACAAATTAATGAACAGATGACTCCTCAAAATAGTGCCTCTCAAGCAGCTAAACTTAGTCGTCGCTCCAGAATCCAACAGTTTTACAGGCGAAGGTCCCATCCTGCAAACCAAAGGACAAATTCACAAGATGAAAACAATGCCAGTGTGGTTGAAAAGAAGCTGGTCAAAATTCAAAGGCTCCAAGGAAAAGACATGAGGATAATGAAGGGCATTCTGTTTGGAATTAGGAAAGACATGAGTGCCATGAGTAGCAGTGTAATTGAATTTTCAAAAGTTTTTGAAAATGCACACTTGTCCACAAATATCAAACTTGAGCGCATGGCATCAGCAATTGAAACCATGTCTTAGGCAATACAGGCTCAAAACATTGCCCATTGCAATAGACACTTGAGACTAATGTCTAGTATGCACACTTACACCAGTGCTTTAAATCGCTTAACCAATACTAATGGACATATTTTGAAACAAACTATGTGCATGCAGAGAGAGTTAAGTCAGTGTTGCAAACAACTCACAATGGGTTTGATGGAAAAAAGACAAGCTGATGATCTTAAGGAACATGATCTTAGTATGCTGCAGTCATTGAAAGATGACACAATTGATACTCCTGCAAAAAGTATTGCTTATGAACTAACCAAAAAAGTTGGTGAACGACGTAGCTCAAGACATCTAGACCAAAAACCTAGCACATCAAAGGGTGTTGGTAATTTAAAAAATAAAGCTTTAGGTGTGCGTGGAAGAAAGTAACTCTTATAAAAAGTAAATGCCTATGATCAGGATGATAAACCACATGTGGACTTTTTTTGTTACAAAAACCATTGACAAAATTCCAAATTTACTTCAAGTAAACATGCATTAATGTTTCCTGAGTTGCAGCAGATCTGCTTTCAAGTTTGCAAATAAAAACAAGTTGATTTTGCACAAAAGTGTCATGGCTCTTACCTACTTCAAAAGTAATGTTCTGTAATTTCCTCTCTTCTTCTTCTTCCTTCTGCGGCATCTGGACCATGAAGTCTTGCATGGGGTTGTTGTGGCTGATTGTCCATGTTAGGTAGAATGTCATCTGAGTCAAGTTCTAGGCCTCTCCTAGTTGCAATGTTATGCAGCATGGCACATGCAACAACTATTTTGCAGCACACCTCTGGCCTATATTGCAGTGCACCACCAGTCTTATTCAGGATGCGAAACCTAGACTTCATGACTCCAAAAGTCCTTTCAATCACATTGCGGGTTGATATGTGGGCCTGGTTGTAATGTTGTTCTTTGCGGGTTGAGGGTGTAAGATATGGTGTGAGTATATATGACCTCACAGCATAAGCACTATCACCTATGGGGAGGGGACATAGTAGACATGTAATTAAAATATCAAGCAAGTATAAGGAACAAATTGTGATCAAAGGTATATTTAACCATATTTACCAAGCAAATAACCATCTCCAAATTCACCAGAAAGCAGACGAGCATGGATGGCACTATCTTTAAAAATGTAGGAGTCATGGGCACTCCCAAGGTAACTTGCAACTACATCTGTTATGATTGTTTTAGCATTACAGAATACTTGTATGTTTAATGAATGATAGTGTTTTTGATTTCTAAATATATACTCATTCACAGATGGGGGACAAATAGGTACATGTGTGCCATCTACACAACCTATTACATGAGGAAAATTAGCAAGGTTGTAGAAGTCTAACTTAGTTTCCAACAGATCATGCTGTGTGTTTGGAAAAAAAATATGATGCCTTATCCTCAGCAGCATTGCATTGAGAATTTCATTAAAAAAAACTAGATAGAGCACTCTGTGAAACACCCCCAGCAACAGCAATGACTCCCTGAAAGGACCCAGAGGCTAGAAGGTGAAGACAACATAGCACCTGCACATGGGTAGGTATGGCCAGGGTCCTACGTGTTTGCCTACGCAAAATTGGGTCAAGTTCTGCTATTAGGTCTAAAATGGAGTCTGCATTTAGTCTGTACTTGTCATATATTTCAGCCTGTGTCTGTCCAAATAAAGTTATGCGCAATCTGAAAATTCTTTCATTCAGCATCCTTCTCCTCCTTCCTGCTGCTCTCAACCTCCACCTACGTGCCAGAACAATGATTGCTGCCATCCTCAAAGAGATCTGGGACTACTGATGGGCCCCTTAAATACACTGATAATTAGTTTCACATGTGTCTTAAAAAAAAAAAAAATTACCACCTGCTCTCAGTACTTCTAAAAATAAGAATTCCTAATAGCGATTTTTATGCGATTCGCAAATAGCGATTTTTGATGTATACACTTTTTTGATAATTTTTTGCGATTCCTTACTATTGCGAATATTTAAGAAATCGCAAACCGAATTGCGAATTCTTAAATAGCGAAAAAGTGAATTTTGCATGATGCATCCCAAATTTAAGAATTGCATTCGCAAACGGCCAAAAAATGCGATTCGCACCGTTTGCGAATGCAAATCTGCTTGATGCATGTGGGTGTTAGTCCCTTCTTAGTCTTGTCAGCCCTTGTTGTGTGGTAAGGTTCCCAGCAGAGGCATACATAAACGTGCTAAATGCTAACTCTGTGAATCTACACTTCACCAGCCACATCAGTGACACGCAAGTACTGTATCTCGATCTGACAATATATGTCCATGACAACTGGCTAGAGACCAATATTTATAGGAAGCCGACATCCATGAACAAATAAAAAACAGATCACAAAATTACGTATTTGCAATACGAAATGCATTTTCTACTGTATGCTTTTTTTTTAAAGAAAGATGTCATATGCCGGCTCACTCCAAATCCCTGTTAGTGCCTAGCTGTTGGCGGGGCCACCACTCTGCTTCCAATCTCTGACCTCTCTCACTCTTCTGCAAGAAAAGCCTTCACACATCAAAGGTGTTGCACTGGGAATGTGTCTATGATCGGATTGAAGGTAGACCCATCAGTGAATTTCAGCCTTCTCCAAAGCTGAGATCACGATAAGTGATGCCATCTTGAAATATCTTAAAATACACCCAGGTTTGTGTAGCGAACATAAACATAGAAAACATGCTTTCTCCTTTCTATTATCTCAACATTATACAGAAAAAGAAAGATATTGCTCATTAAACATCGATTAACAAAACAACATACTACATAAAAGAAATTAAAATTCATAAACCCCAATAATTCAGTTAATCAGAATAATTAATACTCAGTGTATTAAGAAAAACTTTTCAATAAGTACTTTCATATTAACATATGCCACAATTATGCCCAAGTGGGATCTACTTCAAATACTTGCTTTTGTGTTGTAATTGCAGTATATGTCATCTGAGCTTATTCATGTTGTATATGGTCACCCCAATTTCAATTTCTAAAATATCTTGACTTCAAATTGACTCATATCATATGTTTCTACAGAATATTGGCCCATACTGAATTGTGAGTAGCAAACCAAAAACTGGTTTGTCTAAAAAGGAGAAATAAACAAAATACAATACCATTAAAATACATAGAACAGCCATTAAAATGTATTTATCAGAAACATCATGCCATAAAGAGACAAAACAACTTATAGTTAGACAGTCTTAAAGATGGACATATAATTCCTCATCTGAATTCAGCCCCCAAGGTTCCATGCTGTTAAAGGATAGAATGTATTGCGATTCAAACCTATGCAGTGCGCTTTCCCTGTCACCTCCCCTTAGTTTTCTATTTACCTGATATATTGCACTATATCTCATTGTTCTTGGATCACCTCCATGTTATTTCAGGAAATGTCATGCAACTGGGTAGTTTGGGTCATTGGTTTTTATTGCTCTTATGATTTGCAGGACATGTTTATGCACCTGTAACATCGCACTACCAACATATACTTTAGGGCAAGGGAATTTCAAAATATTCACTGCATACTCTGTTTTGCAGTTTAGGTGACTTCTAATTTTGAGCTGCTGGTTGTTAAAATGATTCATGAGGGCCATTTTTACCATACCAACAAGTCTTTCAATATGCATATTTTACAATGCCCTCCTGTGGTTTAAGCCAAGGTTCTTTTCTTGCACTGTTATTACTTTTCACTAGTTCATCTCTCATAGATTTAGCTATTCATGGAAATTACTAATTGTTCTTGAAGCCTTCTTATCCATAACTAGATCTTTGGCAACTCCTGCTCAGGATGGGACTTTCTGCATTATGTACAGTGTTATAGTCGGTAATTAATCTGCCTACTCTTTCTCCTTGTTTGCGAGATTTCAAGCTCAAAAAAGAGCCTCTTCTCTTTTTATTTTATACACTTTGAGCTTAGCTGACCTCTGCACCTGCTCTTTCTAACTTTTTTTAAACCTCTGTACTATCTTTCTTTCTACCTACTCTGAACTATAGAGTCTCCTGCCCATAAGAAGCTCACCATAAAGTATACTAGTTTTAAGGGACTCAGGATGGAAACTACTCACGTGTAGGGTGCAGAGCCTTTAGACACTAATGGGTGATTTTCTGTCTTTAAAAATCCATGATACATTAATTAAGGGCACTATTTCCTTCATTTAAAAAATAATGTAAAATATAATGTGGTTGTTAATTTACCATTCTCTGCCAGGAGTTTGACTAAGCTTGGGTGGAGTACGCAGAACTTTGCTAAGGGACCACAAAATATTCCACCACACTATACGGAGTTCTGCAAGCAGAGGAGTGTGCTTGGTAAGGACCGTGTGCGTTGATTTCCAGTGCAGGGTGTTTGTTCTGCGCAGGAAAATCAATGCGAAGGGTGCAGCTTTTTTTCTGCCACTTGAGTGGATTTTCTACCTGAGCTGCAACTTTCTCAACACAAACAGAATGTTTCTCAATGTGAGAGCATGTGACCGCCCGCTACCACCTGAATTGAGAAATACGACCGCCCGCGTTGAGAAATCTCGCCAGGAGGTGTAATTTTCTCACTCACGATTGCCAACTTGGCATTGGGAAGTGCGAGCGAGGACAAAAAACTCCTCTCCACATACTCTGAGTGCTCTGTTGAGCGCAGCGTGCGGTAAACTCCGCAAACTCCAGAAATTCAAGCTCTTTATTGCCTATTTTGCTAGTAAAATTCAAGTTAAGATCATTTCCATTTATTGCTGACACAAATTCCTGCGCTAACAACATGCCTCCTTTCCATATCACAAAGATATCAACTACGAATCAAACTTAAAGAGTAATGTGTTCTCTTCATTTGTCAGACTTAAATAGTATCTGCTTCTTCCACAAGCACTTATGAAAATTAGCATATCTAAGAGTGAAACAGGTACTCATCACTGTCCCCCGCTGGTACTCATAGAACTCTTCATTAAACAGCCAGATGTTTTTCGTGGGACACAAACATAACATTTCCAATAACATCAAAGTATGCTCAAAAACGTTGCTGTGCTGTGATCTCAAGAAGTGTTTTACTGCCTTCATCCCATCCTCATGTCTGATACTAGTGTATAGATTGAAAACATCTAAACACATAATTAGCATTTCCTCTTCCCAACTCACATCAAAGATACATTATAAATACTAAGTTGAATCTTTAATGTATGATGGTAAACCCAAGACATATGGTCCGAGGAAGTGATCCAGATATTTATAGGTGTTTTCAAAGAGACCCTCTTGAGCTGCCATCATATCCACAAAACTTTATTCGACAGTTGCGTCATAAAAGCACATATTACAATACAATTAAAACAATTTTTAAAATAGCTAAAAAATGTTAAAATACAATTACACCATTCTTTAACCAGCGAATAAGTAATCACACAATCATGCTAAGACTATATATTAAAAATGTGACCAATTATTTCATTCAATAGCACATAAAATATTACTCAATTTATAGACCTAAGGTGACAAATAGCGCAGTTGGGTGAACAGAGCGTCGTGCAGACATAAGCCTAGAGAGATTAGGGGCAAAAAGGAAAGAAAGCAAAAAGTAGTATTCACTCATTGGGACCTGGGTGCAATGTGCTCAACCTAATTCGCCAGGCCCACCCCAAGAACTTTGCAACAGCTAGGGAAACTGGAGGTTCCGGATCAGAACACAGTATTCTCAGAGCTATTGCGTACCTTCTGATTCCCATCACTCTACAAATAGGCTTTAACCAAATTTTACGTGGCACAATGTACAGGGGGCAAAAGAAAAATATGTGCCCCACAGTTTCAGATTGATTAGTACACTTATGGCATTTATGATTGCTTGCACCTCCCCATCAACAGGTGAATACACGAGTTGGCAATGTGCCTACTCTTAATTGAAAATACAATTTACGATCATGTGCTTTCTCGATCTTATCCCAATATCTTTCGAAAGTTGGGCGAGACTTTAACTCGAGAAAGCGGCCTGTAAGGTGGGTCGAGAGGACTCTAGAGATTTCTATTGTAAATACCATTTCCCAATAGTGTTCTTTCATCTTATCCTTCTAGGGGAATATCGCATTGGATGGATCAGTCCAAAGTTCTGGTAAACCAAGGTTCCCCAGGAGGAGTCTAATTTGATTTAACCATGTATTTTGTGGGACGAGTCAGCTCTTATAACATCCATAAGACCGCTAGAGTAGTGAGTAAGTTCCTCTGTACACCAGAGCCTCCGCCAATATAGTATGGGCGAAGCTTTGCAAGATGTTCCACGGGCTTCTTACCAAGATCAAGTAATAGTGGTCTTAGGGGAGTGCTTTGGGGGAGGCTTGTTACTTTGCATAAAAATGCATTCTCCAATGTGGTCAAACACTTTAAGTTTTCGAACCCCCAGAGCTCTGCTCCATAAAGGCAAGAGCTCAAGACTTTCATCCCATAAATGTCTAAGACTGGGCTAATGGCTTTTGTGAGGGAAGTTTTAAACGTAGTTAAAAGAATTCCTGTTTGCTGTTTATGCGATAATACTGACCGATCAAGTTGGCAGTTCCATCGCATGTCACTCTGTAACGTGACGCCCAAGTATGTAAAGGAAGCAACCTGTTCCAGGGGCATATTATCCATAAGTACATTGCCCTTGAACGACTTATGCACGTTAAATGACATAAACTTCGTTTTTGCGGTGTTCACCTCCAGACCACGTAATTTGCAGAATTCTTCGAAGAGCCGGAGGGCTTTTTGTAAGCCACTAGGCGTCTTGGAAATTATTAGGGTATCATCCGCAAACATGAGGATTGGGATGAGTGACCCTGCCAGCCTCGGGGCATCCGTGGGGGACAGAGCGAGGAAGTCGGCCACCCCGTTGACAAAGAGCGAAAACAGGGAAGGCGCCAAGATGCAACCCTATCTTACACCCCTGCCAACAGGGAAGTCTTCTGTCACTTCGCCCATGCCCCCACACCGGTCCCGAGCATAATTCCCCTCATGCAAACGGATGATTAGAGAGAGTAGTTCTGGGGCCATCCCCATTTCCCCCAAGACCTGCCATAGTTTCCCTCGCGGTACTAGATCGAAAGCTGCCCTTAAATCGACAAATACCGCGTTAAGGGCTCCTCTGCCTATAACCACCGTCCTCCAGTACAGATTGATGAAACAAAATACTTGGTCTATTGTGCTGGTTCGGGCCGAAACCCAGCCTGCACAGGGCTTAAGATGTCATGGATCTCAATCCAAGTCTGAATCTTTTCTAAAACCAGTCTGCCCATCACCTTCTGTACAGAATCTATAAGACTGATTGGTCTATAATTAGCCGCTAGGGACTCGTCGCCCTTTTTAAATACTGGGACGATCTCTGCTCCCTTCCACGACGGTGGAATGTCCGCTCCTTGGGCAATTGCGTTAGCAATGCACGCAATATAAAGGCGTCACGTTTGGATGTCACTTTTAAAAACATCTGCCGGAATGCCATCCATGCCCGGCGCTCTACCCTCATTCACTGCGTCTAATGCCCTATCTACATCTGCTGGGGTAAAAATCTCCGCTTCATAGTATATGTCAGAGAGCAGGTCGGTAGACGCTGCGTCATCACTTCTAGCGTACTGTGGCTTAAAGTAGTCGACCCAGTCATTTTGAGCCACATTGTTCTGAGGGCGATCAGGACGACCTCCCTTATCCCATTTAATAACATCCCAGAATAATTTGGGGTTCTTCGCTGCACAAGCTTCCTTAAGCTCCTTCCACATTTCTTCGTCTCAGTTTTTATTTGCCTCTATCATTGTTTTCTTGTAGTGGGCACGAGCAGACCTTACCGATGATATATCTCCAAGCTTGAGTGCTCTGCCTAGATTGGCCCGAGACTTTCGACAAGCTGGGTTATACCATCCCTCCTGCTTTATTCCTTTTGTTTTCTTTCTTGTATTTGGCCTGCAGAAGTAAGTTTTTAACCCTTCAAAAAGCTTAGTATGGACATCAGTCACATAATGTCTGTTGTCCAGGCTGAAAGAGGCAGATCCCAGTTCTAGTAATGCGTTAGCTACCTCCTTATTGATACCAACTACAGTTTCGGGGACCTCAATGATTCTGCACCATTTTAAGTGGCGCATGTCATTGTCTAAAACATGGTCAGGTGCTTAAGTCCCCTGGAAGGGTAATATACCCCCCGGAATAATCAAATTAAAAACGGTGGTGAGTGGATGGTGGTCACTCTCTATTCGTTCTATAACCTCCATATCTACCAAATGGGACCAGAGCTTTAGGTGAACTAGCAGGTAATCCATACGGCTCGACCTAAGGCCGCTATCGAAAGTATTTCTGCCAGACTTATCTGACAAACTACGCCCATTAGCTGCCCTCAGGTGGCTGCCCATACACAACCCTTTCACCTGAATTGCTGCTTCAGTCCACCTTTTTACTGGAGCTGCCTCAATAGTTGGGATACCCCATCTTAAGTCTTCTTCTTCTGTTAGCAGGGAGTCATCATATCCTAAGGGCTCAAAGTGGTATTGAAATCCCCTGCTACCAGGGGAAGGGTATTCAGGGGCAGCGCTCCTAGTAACTCTTCTAAATCATTTACAACCTCAGATTTTTTCTCCCCTGGGATTCCTCGCGCATAAACATTAATAATCTCTATGCTTTTCCCCTCAGTAGTACTGACTCTGAATGGCAGGATGTCTTTATTGGGGGCAGTACTTTGCTTAATCTGGCAGCATAGACCCTGCCTCACCCATGTTGTTAGTCCCCCATCTGGACGGCCCCTATCTTTTTTCGTCGCAGGGATATAAAAGTTAAGATAACCATCATGGAAAGCAGGTTCTAGTAGCCATGTCTCCTGAAATAGGATCTATCCACTCAGGTAAGACTAGCTTTGAGCCCAACCCCGCCAAATTCCATGATATTATCGAAATACTTCCTTTGTCCTTAGCTGTTCCTCCTACACAATCCGATCCTGATACAGGGTCACACCGACTAACACCCTCTTCAGAAACCAAATCACTCACCAACCCCAGGTCCGCCCTATGTAAGAGGTCGTGTCGATCACCTTTGTTGGGGGGGCTAGCTAGGGAAGGTTGGGCCTCTGTTACCCTCGATAGGTGTGCTACACTCTCAGTTCTAGGTGGTGGGTGGGCGCTACATTCTGGCACCAGTGGAATGTTATTATAGCTAGGGATTGCAATATCTTCATCCCCTTTAGCACCACCCACCAGCAGATCACTTCACCTAGTTTCTGTTCGATGAGGATGGGCTTGGATATTAGTACCGGATCCGGGAAAGGATGACTGTCAGTCGCAGTCCTCTAGCCCCGAGAGTATATCAAAACGTTATAGGTCCTGACGCCTCCCCTGTTGGCTACCCGGTTGTCTAGATCTCTTGGAATTAGATTACTTAAGGTGTGTTGTGGCGGTGCATTGTAAAAGGAGGTAAGGGACAGAGAGTGAATTAGGTGTCCCGGACTTACATCCTGCCAATTACAGATGTATTCAACTGCCTTCCTGTCCCTAAAGTGAATAATTATGCAATTTCCCTCTATAGACTTGCGTAGGGGGCCCACCCAATCCACTCGTCTAGCAAACAGAATTTCTGAAGAAACGTATGGGGGCAGGGGGCGGTTGGCATCAAGCCAATGAATACACTTGTTCTTAAGTTCACGATACTCCTCCCTCTTTTCCTGTCTTAATGGCGGGACCCCTGTTAATATCACCACGTAGGGAACAGATTCCGGGGGGAGATCAATGCGAGGCAACCTTTTCTTCATTTGCAAACTGGGTGCATCCCCCCTAGGTTGCGAAGTAGGTGGGACCTCACTTGCGACCGCCCTCCTCCCGCCCCGCCATCTTTTGCTGAGTTACTGGATACAACATTAACATTGACTCCCGGACATAATGAAGATGGTGGAGAGCCCTGTGGAACAACAACAGCATTTACAGTATCCACGGGTGTTGCACGACAGTTGTCACTGGGTTTATTTGGCGGTTGGCAATTACCGGGGCATTTAGTCCTGGATGTAGTCCGAGCCTGGGCCGATGCATACGCTAATTCTAAACAAACCAATCTATTCTCAATTGTATCTAACCTGTCGTAGATTGGAAGACATGTTTTATGAAAAATAGCTTCCAACCTGATCCAAAAGTCCCTTCCCATTTCCATCGGGGCCTCATCATTAGGAGTCGGGGGCAAGGTTATTACGTGACTTGCAGTACAATCAGGGTCTGGTCGCAAATTCCCTGGGGGGGTGACATTACTAGAGTCCGTATTAATTTTCCTGGAGTTTGGATGTTTCCCTTTGGCAGCTGCTACCCCACGTTTTCTTTTGGAGCTTTGAATCTTACCCTTACCCTCAATAGGCAGGCTATGTTGGCCCTGCTTAGCATAAGTTGCGGACCGTGTTGTAATACACTGTGCCACTTCTCCTTTGTGCCTGTTACCGAGTTGTTTCGATGTTGCTCTGTTAGTAAAGTTGGCTTCATCAGACTCAGGGAGGCAGCGGTTAGTCTCTTCATACTTGGGCACACAGTTTACTATCTCTCCTACTGTAGTGCTTCCTCGGTTAGGCTCCACACCAGAGGGATGCAATGGCGATCGTACTTGTGCCAAAGGACCCAGGGAAGAGCGTTTTTCTGATAGGATCTCAATAGACAATCTTTTTTCCTCCATGACTATTTCCTTTTCAACAATTGTGGTCATCTTTTTAAAAACTGGTCCAGAGTACCCAATATAGAACCACTCGTTATCGATTTTGTTCCTTTCCTCCCTAGAGGTGATGCCATCACAGAACTTTTTTTATTTTTGTGTTGCGCACACACCCAGGGATTGAATCACTTAGGGTACTAGTGATGGTACAAATGAGTAAAAGCAAGAAATAAGCTGTCGCTGACCTTTTAGGAGGTGGTGGATGAAAGAGGGTAGCCCCGTCCCGGCCTCAAATGGTCTCTAACGGGCTACAATGGGCCCGCCCTTGGCCCGGCCTTCGCCCGGCTCGTCCCGCGTGCGTCCCGCTATGCGGAGGGCTGGTCCTGTTAAATGCACCTCCTGGCTCTGTGTTGTGGCGTCAGTTACGCCGCTGCGCTGGGACTGCTGGGTAGTGTAGTCCCAGCACGGCCGCGGCGACTTCTGTGGCGCTTATGGGTGGCAGTGGCATCCAAGAGTGTCCCCGCTCCTTCCTTGATGCCTGTATTCACTCTTGGCAGTGGCGGCAAAAACAACAGAGTTGCTATCTTCGGTCTTCCCAGGTGGAGGGAGGCGCGGGGGGGGCCATACTCCCATATTCATATTGATTAATCAACCCTTGGTCATGCCTCCTAATCAATTTGTTAAAATGCTCCAGTTCAACATCATTGTAGTATTATTTGTCAATTCTTTTATAACTTGTCAGATCGCTTAATTGTTTCTTCGCCTCTTACATATACATTGTGAGAGGCCTTATGACTACATTGCCCCCTTTATCTTTCTAATTACCACTCCTATTGTTCATCAATTTATCAATAGTGTCCCTATATTTGCATAGTTGGAGTTTCAAAGTGTAGTTGTTTCGTGCCCTTGAAATATAGGCTTGAGGAAGGTCTGTGATGGAATATTGGTGGTATATTAATGGGCAACTTCACCCATGCACGCACCGCTGCTGTCTTGGATTCAGTGGGGCAAGGAGTCCTTGGAGATTTATGATGTACTTCGGATGAGCCTCGGATTCAGCTGTTTTTGTATGAGACTTGGGAACCTTTAGCATGCTACCCATGGATGCAATGTGGCTGAAACATAGCATACTACCAAGGGTAAGGACCGTGTCAGAGTGTCCTCAAACTAGGGGGAATTGGGTGAGTATGCATGCTCGTTCTTTCTTATGAGAATACTGATTCAGACTGGGAGTGTCAGATGGTGTATTAACAACACAAGGAAACATGTATGTGTGCAAATAAATTGCTTAAATTTTCTGAAAGCGCAGCAGTAAACTGTATATTTGTGTATACAGTAGTGAGAACTGGGGTTCTCCCTAGTTAGGCGTTATTATGGATGTGAATGATACAGCATGAAGGAGAAAGGGAAACAAATTATTTGTACTAACTAGAAGCACTGAAAATCAGGGTGGCGAGACTCCCACCAGTTTGACTAAGAGGCAGAAATAGTTTAGGTTTGAAAAGCTAATGTGACAAGAAATAACAACATGGTGGGAAGCTGTGGCTTTGGAGAAATATCTGGAATGTGGCCATATACCAAGAGGCCTACGTATACTTATTGCTTCCTCCCACGAATGCCTTAACCCTGAGATGCTTCAAGAAAAGGCCACTAATAGCTTCAACACTTATAATGAAATGACGAGGATACTCAGCAAGTCTGCATGGAAAGACCGTGAAGTAATTTTGAAAGAACTTGAAATATTTAAACAGGAATTACAGGCTGTTTATCAAAGATAAAGAATCCTTTGATAAACATATGGTAGATATCACTGAAAAGATAACAAAACTATAAACCAAAGTACAACACAAAAAGCAGCGGAAATTTGTCAGAGATGCAACAGACACTGAAGCTGGCAGCGTTTTAACGTTCAGCCATAAATATGAAGAGCTATGAAGAACTGAACAACCCTGATAAATCTTTAATCAATCAATACCAACAATACAACTGCACAAAGTGAGAATAGCAAATTAAGAGAAAGCGATGTGTCTGCTGAGGACGCCAGTGGTCCAGCAACGAGTGGCAAAAACAAGAAACCGTCAAATTCATGGCAAGAGTTCAGGCTGATGGGGAAAGAGAGGAGTCGTCACCAAGTCCATACTTAAATAGGACTCGGTTACTTTAACACATTTTTGCACTGCGCTATACTTTTACCCTCCTTGTGCCATACACACTAAACCATCACATTTGAGATTTTTTTCCACTTGATTAGGTTACAGTTCACCTAGTCTCAAGTGGTTGTACATCACTTCCTTCGGGTGAAGGATCCCAAATGATGTAGGGCGGCACAGGATGGGTATCTGATGGGAATCATTTGATGGCTACCACGTACTATTTAAGTATGGACTTGGTGACTGCTCCCTAACCAACACATTTTTTCAGACAGTTTACTTTCTTTTCCTTTTGACCTACTGGTATCTTGTGTTATAATAATGGTACAGGGGATGATACCACTGTATGGTCATTAAACATTCCCCATTGACCCTCTTTATTGTAAATAGAAAGAGAGGAGTCAACAAAACTGGAAGGACAGAGGAAGGGGAAGAGGAAGAGGCAGAGGCAGAGGCAAAGGCAGAAACTGTGGAAGACCAGAAGAGGGAAACAAAACAAGAAATCCATCCTCCATGAGAATTACAACAAGGCAGAAAGAAGCCCTATAATGAATGACAACATCATTGTGGTAAATCTCTCCCCTCATTCATTGTATGCTACTGAATTTGGGGTACTTACATTCGGACTTTCCTTTTGCCCAACTAACACTTTTAAGTTTGCACGCAGTCGCATTGATCTTTTTCACTTTACAGGTAAGTTGAAATTACATAAATGGTATGCTTTGAAAGGTACCCCTGTACCTGGACCTCCCAGAATGGAAAGAGTTAGCAATTGGGCCACAAATGCCATAGATACTTTATTAGTTTTGGCAGAACTAGACACAGAATCCACATACGCCGGTGATGCCCCAGTGAATTTGGATGAAATGGGCATAGATGTGGAACTGAATTGTCCTACACCCTTTAAGACCAAGTCTACTTTTAATCCTGAAATGCAGGACAATGTAATTGATACATTTGAGATGCTAGTTGCTCAGGACCTTAAAAAAAGACCCAGAGAAAATATTAGTGTGACATCTAGTATTTCCTTTGGTTCTCTTACTCTGTGTTAATGTAAAACGTGAGAAATAGAATGTACTTTGTTAGGAATGTTGAGGCATTCCATGTTTGGCAGTTAATGTACGGCTGTTTGTGGCTGAGGTGCATTAAACCCAACGTGCACTCATCTAGATCCTGTTTGGAGTGTTTATTTATATGTGGTAAACACCACATTAATATGGCGACGAGGATGCGATACAAACACGTTTACTTGGTGTACGTTTGAACCCTAATCTTCAGGTGGAAGTTCTTGAAGTGAATGATTTGGGTGTGATGCTTAGTGAGGAATACAGGGATTTTTTTTCAGACAATTTGGGTTGTCTGAAGGGTTATAAACATCAAATTAAGTTTAGATATAATACTGTTCCTGTTACGGCTAAAGTCAGGAGAATTCCCATTAATGAACAATCAAGTGTGCAAAATGAAATTGACAAGTTAATCAAATTGGGGGTGATTGTGCCAGTTGAAGCCACAGAGTGGTTGTCACCCGTGGTCGTTGCTAAAAAAGCCAATGGCAATATTCGTTTATGCATAGATCTTCGGTTGTTAAATAAAGAAGTTATTGTTGACAGGTTTCCCCTCACCAATATAGAGGAGATGATTAGTACTTTGGGTGGTGCCAAGTTCTTTACGACCCTGGATTTGTCGTTGGCTTATCATCAAGTTGTGCTAGATAATGACTCTCAGGAGATGACAGCTTTTATTACTCCCTAATGGGGACGTACAAGTTTTGTAGGATGCCGTTTGGCCTCATATTGGCTGCATCCGTGTTCCAACGCATCATGTGAACCGTTCTTAAAGGTTTGCATGGGGTGAAATGCTATCAAGATGATTTACTTATCTTTGGTAACACTGATGAAGAGCATTTAGTGTGTGTTAAAGCGGTATTGGAAAGATTACGGGAAGCAGGTTTAAATTTGGTGTTGAGGAGGTCAATTATCTTGGGCATAAGATAACTGGGGAAGGTGTGTTTCCCAAGAAGGAACTTGTAGATACTATAGTCAACATGGCTGTACCACTTAACAAGGATGAATTGCTTCCATTCCTTGGCATGGTAGAATTTTATAGTATGTTTATTCCGGATTATGCTAAGAAAACTTTTCATTTAAGGAAGCTTACTGTAAAGAACTGTGTCTTTCAATGGACGGATGAATGTGAGGAGGAATTTAGATTGATGAAAAATTAACTTAATAATGTTTCTTCTCTTCAAGCATTTGATCCCTGTGATCCCACGTTCATAATGACAGATGCTAGTGAGAAAGGTTTGGGTGCCATTTTATTTCAAAAGAAGCAAGGGAAAGACTGTTGGATCTCATGTGCATCTAGGTGTCTCAGGGGTTCTGAACGCAATTATTCCGTTATCGAAAATATATCATTGGCGATTTTTGGGGCGTTAAGGAAGTTTAAGAATTTGATTTGGGGCATTAGTGTCAAGGTGTTCTCTGATCACAAACCGTTGAAGGAGGTGTTTTTGAAGAAGGGTCTTGATGCCATCTCTTCAAGAATAAGGAAATGGATAATTGCGTTACAAGAATTTAATTTTGAAGTGGATTACATTCCAGGTGTGGTCAACAAATCAGCAGATTGTTTGTCCAGATTAGTTAAGGTAGATGAGTGCTCTTGTGATGATGAGTTTACAGAGGAGGATGCAGTCAATGTTTGTGAAATCACACAAGGTGTTGTTAGTGAGATGGTCTGGAAGGATGAATTAGAGAAAGATGGTGAGGTAAAAAAAAGTAATACAGATATTGAAAGATAAAACTAGACTAGATAAACCTTGGTCTCTTGTGAGTGATGAACTTTCTGTTTTGGATGGTTTTTTGGTTAGAGGCACTAAAGTGGTTCCACCAGAGGGAGTAAGGAGTAGATTGCTGGATTTTGCACATAGTGGTCATCTTGGTATTGTTAAAACCAAAGAATTGTTGAGGCAACAGTTTTGGTGGCCTGCGATGGACTTAGATATTGAGAGGTTGGTTCGAGAGTGTGTAGAGTGCAATTCCAGTGACAAGATTCTGAAAATCAGACAATCTTCTATGGTGTGTAGGAAACTTCCTATTCATGTTTGGGATGAAATTGCAATTGATATTGTTGGTCCGTTATATGGGGTTAGTGATACCCCTTACCTCATTGTGGTTCTTGATTTGTATTCAAGGTGGATTGAGGTTGGTGCTGTCAGAGAGATTTCCACTGTTACTGTCATTAAATTTTTGGATGACATTTTCAAAAGAGAGAGTTTTCCAAACAGCTTACTCTCTGATAATGGTCCGCAATTTTGCTCTAATGATTTCAGGAATTTTTTGAGTGATCAATCAATCAATCAATCACGGCATTTATAAAGCGCGCTACTCACCCGGGAGGGTCTCAAGGCGCTGGGGGGGGGTGCTACTGCTCGAACAGCCAGGTCTTGAGCTGTTTCCTGAAAGAGAGATGGTCCTGGGTTCGCCGAAGGTGGGTGGGGAGGGAGTTCCAGGTCTTGGCTGCCAGGTAGGAGAAGGATCTTCCTCCGGCGGTGGCTCTGCGGATGCGTGGTACAGTGGCGAGGGCGTGGTTGGTTGATCGTAGCTGGCGGGTGGGCGTGTAGAAGGTCATGCGGTCGTTGAGGTACTTGGGGCCCAGGTTGTGGAGAGCCTTGTGTGCATGGGTCAGGAGTCTGAATGTGATTCTCTTGCTGACGGGGAGCCAGTGCAGGTCTCTCAGGTGTCCGGTGATGTGGCTGTGTCGGGGGATGTCCAGGATGAGTCGTGCGGAGGCGTTCTGGATGTGCTGGAGTCTTTTTTGAAGTTTGGCTGTGGTTCCGGCGTAGAGGGTGTTCCCGTAGTCCAGTCTGCTGGTGACGAGTGCATGGGTGACGGTCTTCCTGGTTTCGGCGGGGATCCATCTGAAGATCTTGCGGAGCATGCGCAGGGTGTTGAAGCACGAAGATGAGACGGTGTTGACTTGTCTGGTCATTGACAGGGAGGAGTCCAGAATGAAGCCCAGGTTGCGTGCATGGTCCGTTGGCTTGGGAGCGGTGCCCAGGGTCGGGGGCCACCAGGAGTTGTCCCAGGCGGAGGGTGAGAATCCCAGGATGAGGACTTCCGTCTTGTCTGAGTTCAGTTTTAGGCGGCTGCTCCTCATCCAGTCGGCGATGTCTTTCATCCCTTCGTGTAGGTTGGCTCTGGCGGTGGTGGGGTCGTTGGTGAGGGAGAGGATCAGCTGGGTGTCGTCGCCATAGGAGATGATGTTGAGGTCATGTTGGCGTGCGATGGCTGCGAGGGGGCTCATGTAGACGTTGAAGAGGGTTGGGCTGAGTGAAGATCCTTGTGGTACGCCGCAGATGACTTCGGTGGCCTCGGATCTGAACGGGGGGAGGCGGACTCTCTGGGTTCTTCCGGTGAGGAATGAGATGATCCATTCCAGTGCTTTCCCTCGCATTCCGATGTTGCTGAGGCGCTTCACTAGGGTGCGGTGGCAGACTGTGTCGAACGCCGCAGAGAGGTCTAAGAGGATGAGGGCCGCTGTTTCCCCGTTGTCAATCATGGTTCTGATGTCGTCTGTGGCTACGATTAGGGCGGTCTCGGTGCTGTGGTTGGCCCGAAACCCGGACTGTGAGGGGTCGAGGGATCCATTCGTCTCGAGGAAGGTGGCCAGCTGTCTGTTGACGGTCTTCTCGATGACTTTGGCCGGAAAGGGAAGGAGCGAGATGGGACGGTAGTTCTTGAGGTCGGTGGGATTCGCCGTTGGTTCCTTCAGGAGGGCGGTAATCTCGGCGTGCTTCCAGCTCTCCGGGAAGGTGGCGGTGTGGAAGGAGGAGTTGATGATGTCCTGGAGATGGGGTGCGATGATGGCGTCGGCTTTGTTGAAGACGTGGTGTGGGCAGGGGTCGGTTGGTGATCCGGAGTGGATGGACTTCATCGTGCGGGTGGTGTCTTCCGTGTTGATCTGGGTCCAGTTGCAGAGGGTGATGGTGGCGGGCGCTGGTTCGGCGGTAGGGTGCGTGGTCTGTGTGTTGAAGCTGTTGTGTATGTCTGCGATCTTGCTGTGGAAGAACGAGGCGAGTGAGTCGCAGAGGTCTTGCGAGGGAGTGATGTCGTTGTTTCCGGCGCTGGGGTTGGAGAACTCTTTGACGTCGCTGAAGAGTTCCTTGCTGTCGTGGGCGTTGTTGTCCAGTCGTTCTTTGAGTGCCGATTTCTTGGTGGCGCGGATCAGCTGGTGGTGTTTGCGGGTGGCGTGCTTGAGGGCGGTCCTGTTGTCTGTGGTCTGGTCGAGCCGCCATGCTTTCTTGAGGGTGCGGCAGTTCTTCTTGGATTGCTTGAGTTCGTTGGTGAACCAGGGGGTTTTCTTGCTGCCGGTTCTGCAGGGAGGGTTCTTTAGTGGTGCCAGGTCATCGGCGCATGCGGTCAGCCACTTGGCGAGGTTGCTGGCTGCTACGTTTGGGTCCACTGTGTTGGTGGGTGTGTTCTGGCTGAGGGAGGTGGTGAGCTGCTCGGTAGTGATCTTGCTCCAGCTCCGGTGGGGAACCTGTTGCGGGTGGTGGTGGGTCGCGGTTTTCCTGAAGCTGAAGTGGACACAGCTGTGGTCGGTCCAGTGGAGTCCGGTGGCGTGGCTGAAGGAGATGTGCTTGCTGGATGAGAAGACGGGGTCCAGCGTGTGGCCGGCGTAGTGGGTTGGAGTGTTCACCAGTTGCTTGAGTCCGAGGTTGGCGAGGTTGTCCAGCAGGGTGGTGGTGTTTCTGTCGAGTGATCGAGGAATAGTTCACAAGAGGTCTTCTATTTATCATCCCGAAACTAATGGAGCTGTTGAGAGGATAAACAAAACATTAAAGGAAAGTATACAGCTTGCTCGTGCCAATGGTTTGTGCTGGAAAAAATCACTTCAAGACAGAATCAGTGCTTATCGTTTTGCTCCTCATATGACTACTGGCAAGTCTCCCATTGAACTGTTTAAAAGTAGGATTCCCAACACATTAATGTGTCCTGATTGGATGCAGTTAAATAAGGGTTTTGTGGACAATAGAGCAGGAGATTGAGGAATAGGGAAATTGCAAAACAAGTTGAAAGAAAGTTACTGTTTGACGAAAGGAAGTATGCAAAGCAGCTTAATTTAAAGGTTGGTGACATGGTTAGAATTAGAGCTCCTGTCGGGACTAAACCTTGGTTAAAATATACTGAGGTTAGACCTGTGGTCAAGACATTTAAAAATGCAATAAAAACCAGTGATGGGAGAATTTGGAATAAGAGCCGTGTGGTTGTTGTCAGTGGTGATGAATCTTCTGTTTTTGATAATATGTCATCAAAAGGGAATTTACATAATTCTGTTTCATTTCCTAATTGTGCCTCATACTCCTAATGTGATCCAAGGAAGAAGTCAAAGAGTTCGTAGACCTCCTGCTTATATGAAAGATTATGTTTAAACTTTTTTTTTCTTCTGTTCTTTGTTTTTTTTATGCTGATGTTTATATTTTATTGTTATGTTATGTTTTGCGGAGGAAGATGTGTGACATCTAGTATTTCCTTTGTTTCTCTTACTCTGTGTTAATGTTGAACTTGAGAAATAGAATGTACTTTGTTAGGAATGTTGAGGCATTCCAGGTTTGGCAGTTACTGTACGGCTGTTTTTGGCTGAGGTGCATTAAACCTAACTTGCACTCATCTAGATCCTGTTTAGAGTGTTTATTTATATGTGGTAAACACCACAATTAGCACTTTGATAATTTGACTAAAGAAGAGAGGGAAGTCCTTGGCAACCTACAAAATGATGATAGCATTGTAATAAGGCTGTCAGACAAAGGGGGGGAAATGCATTTATGGGAAGGTTTCTGCCAACTTAATGATTCAAAATGCTATGAGGTCACGGACCGTGAACCTATTTGGGATTTTAACAAGGGATACTATGGTAAATTGAATGAGTGGAGGGATAGAGATTTAATGGAATCGGATGAATTTAAATTCCCATATTGTGAACATCCAAAGAGCCCTATATTGTACTTACTCCCTAAGGTGCACACAAACCCCATAAAACCTCCAGGGAGGCCAATTGTGTCATCCATTAACCCTCTTTTGGAGAACACTTCATTCTACAGTGATTTATTTTTGTGGTGCAAACTCTTCCCTCCTATCTACAGGACAGTAGGGACGTCCTAAATAGAATTGAAGGAATTGAGTGGGAGGATGACTTCTTACTATGAACCTTAGATGTGCAAGCTTGTACACAAGCTTGTACACAAGCATCAGACATTCGGAAGGCATTGCCGGCCTGCAACCACTTCTTGAAAGCTAGATCCCTCTCATTATTTCTCCACAGATATGCTTCTAGAAATGATCACATTTTGCCTTGAGAATAATTTCTTCTTATTTGAGAACAAGTTATTTTTCCAGAGACAGGGAATGTGATGGGTACCTATTTTGCTCCCAGTATGTGTGTATCTTCATAGAATGGTGGGAGCGGCAGGTAGCTGGAGCACTGGAAGTGTTCAATTCTAAGATAATGACATGGTCAAGCTATATTGGTGACCTCTTTATAATCTAAATAGGTACCAAAAGAGAGGCAGAAGCATTTGTCAAACAACTTAATGACAACCTGTACAATATTACTTTTACAGCACATATAGATATCAGGTCTGTTGAATTTTTTGATGCTACTGTGGAGGTGATCAATAAAAGATTAAGTACCAAACGGCACAACAAATCTCCAGTGGGCAAAACACTGCCTCATGCGTCTAGCAGTGATCCTAGGAGCCTGAATAAAAGTATCCCCTGTGGCGAGCCTCTGAGAGCCCATAGGATTTGAAGCAGTGATGCAATTTTTGAGAAAGAGTGTGAAATTATGCTGCAGCACTTCCGACAGAGAGGCTATAAACCAGCTATTCTGGAAGCTGCAGTCACTAAAGCATGCATCATCAAAAGGTAGGATATTCTGATCCCCAAAAATCTCAACCTGAAGAATAAGGTATGTCACAATGTATAATAACAAAGCTGGCGAGATTAAGAAGATACTGTGCAGACACTGGCCAGTGCTTTTAATTGAGCACAGCCTCACTGATTTTTTGGATGGAAATCCTAGAGTCAAATTCAGAAAAGGCAATACACTCAAGGACAGACTGTGCATGAGTGATTTGTGTCGGAATAACAATTAATCTAGGAACGTGAAATGTTTGTTCTTCTGTTTCAAATGTAAGGCATGCAAATATAGCAGATCCGTCACTAAATTTACATCACCACTTAACTTAATTGCACTACTATCAATATAAAATCTCACTTTTCCTGCTCCTCTGATTTCTCCATTTATGTCCTTGAGTGCCTGTTTAAACTCTGATACATTGGACGCACCACACATCCTACTAAGGAAAGAGTGCTTAAACATATCAGAGCAATTACACACATCAACCATCACTACCGTGTAGCAAGGCGCTTTAACACACATCATAACAGGGACGTTTCCAAGTTTAAGTTTTTCATAATTGACAGAATACCGGACAATAAAAGAGGTGGGGAGAGAGTGAAAGCACTTAGGGAGCTTGAGTCCCAATATATAGTTGAACTGAACACTAAGACCCTAACGGGTTGAATATGGTTGAAGAACTTGCTGTCCACCTGGGATAAGACACACATCAGATCCTCTGTTCTGTCTAGTTTCACTTTATTTCCATTCTAGCCTTTAGAGGTTTGTGCCTATTCTCACTGGAACATTTACTAAACACACCTTTGTTGCTGTATCAATCCCTCCTTGTAGGGGCTTTTCAATGCATGTTTATTACATTTAGAGATTTTACTATACGTTTTCTCTTTTAGTACTTTTTCATTATTCACTGTTTCATTTTTATGTCCTTCGCCGGTTTACTTATGTTTGGACCAGTCAGTATGATATCAAGAGTAGTGCAGTGGACGGCGTCAGTAAGCTAATGTGGATCCTTATGATTTCAAATTGAGATAATATGCACATATATGGACAACATGGATCTTTATTTCTTTTCTACAAGGCATAATTTGAGCACCTTTTGTGCCCTCTGAGAACTAATCTTATGACATAATTTGCTCACATTTTACGTGTACTCACTCAATTGAAAGATACGAGCTCTGAGACACAGTGTTACCCTCCCTTACCATAGATTGTTAGTTGTTCAGTAGAGTGTATGTAGGGGCTCCTATTGTTGGGGGTACCCTAGCCAACTTGGGCTCAATTGGATTACACTATATACTTATGTTACTTTTTGCACAATTAGTCATACTTACATGTTTGTACTCACTATGTAACCGCTGATATGTTTACTCTGAGGTTATTACCTGAATATGGGAGGGACTGAGTTGCGTTAACTCGCAGGATGGAACCGTATTAATATGCAGATATGTCTACGGTCGATGGAATAGCCTGTGTGAGCCTCTTGATAAATTGTATGTGGTAACTAATTATGTTCATGAGTGAGCAAGGCAGGCAGCATTGAATGTGTAATTGTTTTACTCCATAAACTAAGGATGCTGCGTGGCATGTTTACCTGACCGTTCTTACCCCGTGAAACTCCTGAATGTGCAATTGTTCTTATTTTTTATGGATGCTGCATGACGTGTTTACATGACTGTTCTGCCCAGTGGAGCTCCTGTATTTTTGTATCTTCTCGTACTCATGCTTTATTAATGTGCATAATTCAGAGTTATGATCTATGTATTATTATCATGACCCTTCATAAGTGATGATTATATGTCTTACACTGTATGTAATCCAATTCCAAGATGGCTGCCACAGATTTATTTTGGCTGAAGGACTTGTTGGTCCATCTTCTATGTTGGCACTTTTTAACCAGTTGATTTAAACCAATGCAGTATGATTGTTCCCCACCTTTGAGCAAGGTGTCAGACACGTCGAAAGGCGTTGGGTGTGTTTTTTCCATACACTGCTGTATGATGGACTTATGATGCAATAAATCTGTTTACTTTGCAAACTGCTGGAGTGCATGCTGTTTATTCTCGGCGAAAGCTGTACGAGATCCAGGGAGCATTGGTGGTATATTAACGGGCAGCTTCACCCATGCATGCACCACTGCTGCCATTGATTCAGTGGGGTAATTCAGCCTTGGAGATTTATGATATATGTGACTAAATACCACCTTATGGGGGCCCAGTGGACCCCTCCTGAGTCCTGGGAACGATCGCCTCCCTGGGGCCAACTATTTTTTTAAAAATGGGATAGGGGCAAGGCTCCCCAGGGCCATATATGGCCCCCAAGACCACCACATCCATGGAGCCAGCCTTTGTAGATCAAAGGCCATCAGTGATGTCATTTGAGATGTCATGAGTGATGTCACTGCCCATGTCATGAGTGATGTAATATATGAGGTCATAGCAGTGCATTGTGGGGGTGTAATTCATAGTTAGCGCTGCAACTTTTACTGCTTTATTTCTCTGGCTTTGTACAATTGAAATATGAGCCTACCTATAACATCCCTGTAACCTTTGGTATATATATTCTAAGAAAAAAACAGAGGGTAAATTGATGTATAGTTAGGTGAAAATTTCCCTGACCATATAATGTTTTAAACTAAAAAAAAACTTTAATTCACCTTAATTCACCAGCTACAGTTATCCCTAGTAGCAATGACTCATGCCACTTGATGCAGAGTCTTCTCATCAATGGTTTATTTCAAAAGTTGCAGTGATGTTATCAATGATGTTATGGAACATGCCATAAGCAAAGTAATATGTGGGATAATTAGCGGTCGATGGCAATGGTGCAAATTATAGCTATTTTAAGGCACAATTTTTGTAAGCTGAGGGGGCATGCAGTCTCCCTCCCTGACCATATTGGGGCCCCAGGGACCAAACCCCCGGGGGCCTATTCTTTTAATAAGGGAAGGGGGTACACGGCTGTCATCCCTGAATCACTATGGGCCCCAGGGACCGCTTCCCCCATGCCATCCTCTTTTATTAATGGTAGGAGGCATGCAGGCCTCCTCCTCAAGCCACTATGAGCCTTGGGGACCACATCCCCTGGGCCTTCTTTTTTTTATAAAGGGGAGGTAGGCACACAGCCCCCCTCCCCAAGCCTATACTGGCCCTGGGGACCTGATCCCCCAGGACCTTAGGTACTCCTGTTTGGTTGTCCCGGTTTCAACCCAGGGAATCTACCAAACAGTACGTTGAAGTTGTGGAGGGAACACTTGGGCGAATGCTGCTTCGCCGGCTCCCTGCATGCACCCATCCTGAGTGCTGCAGGTGCCAGCATTGCTCCAGTCAGGCAAGAGGAGCTGGTTCTGCTTGCTCCCGCAGGGCAGGAACTATCTGAGATTCCCTGCCTAAAAGAGCCTCCCCTTTTTGAGAGAAGTGGGCCCGAAGGATGAAGTCCTTGGAGCCGTAATCAACATATGGAGGGGGTCTGTATGCCTCCCCCCTTATGTTTAAAACTTCCTCCATACGGGATGATGCCCTCAGGCCTCAATGAGGCTCATAGAAGGGGGCCATGTGCCACCTCTCTCCTGTTTTTAATAGCAGCACCTGGTTGCCATTTCATTTCTTTTTAAATACCATGATCCTGCAGGGTTCTGGCTTTGTTTTAAACAACATGTTATATTAGCCCTGGGGCTACCTACCCTGCCCCCTCATATTATTTTTATAAATTAAACTCAGGACAGGGGACAGTCTCTGAGCCCTGCATTTTTCTTCATGGGTAATTTATATAATGGCAGTTGCCGGAAGGTAGTTATAGTTAGGAATTACTTTCCATAGGAAGAATGATTTTGTTCTGCCAATAACTTTGGCGCCGCTTGATGAATCTTGACGAAATTCCCAAAACGTATACTTTAGTTGGTTCCTCTGCTGTGTTGAAAGTTTCACGGTGATCTGTTAAGAGAAGGTTGAGAAAAAAGGGGGTCCGTAAACACTTTTTCTCCATGTATTTTCCCATAGGCATTTTGAACATTACTACAATTCAGACCGCCGTTCGAAATTACACCAAATTTGGCAGAAAGCTAGATGTTGGTCCAAAAACCATGCTTTTTGTGATTTGGTGTAAATTTGTTTAGTAGTTTTAGCAATATTAAAGGGTAAAAAAATATAGCTATTTAGGGACGCGGATCCTGGCAGTGGACTCGCGGATCCGCATGCCAAAGAAAGATTGTAATTGGCCAGCCAAAACCTCACTGAAAAGTTGTGGCCACCATTCTGTTTGTCGCCTCAGCTCGGGGTGGGAAAATGAGTGCGCTAAAACACATAAGGGGTCAGGATGCATGTAAGTTGACCCCATAGAACACATAGAGGAGTTTGTTAGGGACCCATCAAGGGCAAAAAATCGCCCGCATTTTTTTGTTCGATCTGCAGATCCACCAATAAGTCTCAGCATGGCCCCGTGTAAATTCTGGGGTCCAGAAAAAAGATCAGCGGATCCAGAATTGTTGTTTTTTTAAAACTCTGCATCCTGGTGCAGCTTGTGTGTTGGGTGCATTCCGGCCAGGCCCTGCAGCCAGACACAGAATTTTACTTATCTGGGGGTAACTATTGGTAGTAAACTTAGTTGGAAGCCCCAGATATATTTACTCTCTGTCAAGCACGCCCAGCTCTCAGGTGCCTTGTTGAAGGAGCAGTGATCTTCTTACCCCAAACCAATTGCTCCAGCACTAAAAATATATTCCTCAAAAATCCGCGCCTCTATTTTGTATGGGGCTGAACTTAGTCCCCTTAGTAAAAGCCCAGAACAAATTTCTGAGGTCACTAATTGGCCTTCCACAGTCCACCCCGCTATTACCCTTATTCTTAGATATGGGTTGTTTCTCAATTGAGGATGTGGCACACTTTAGGACTGTGGCGTACTGGAGAAGGCTCTGGGTTACCCCGGAGCTTTCCCACTGCGCTCAGGCTCTTCTGGAAGTTAGGGAGGCTGATGGTATGAGTAAAATTCTGTGGCTAAGGCGAGTAAACATCACTCTTTGCGAGATGGGGATGAGTAGGTTATGGGCAAACCCCGTCGACAATCCCTTTCCAACAAAGAGTGATTTTAAAGCAGCATATTGGAACTCGCTAGTTATGAAGCGGTTTGCTGCGTTAACTAGTCCCTCACTATCCAGAGACTTCCTTAAGATAAAGCATGAAGTGGAGTTATAAGATTATTGGGACCTTATCACCATCCCCAAAGACAAGAAACTCTACCACCAATTCAGGATGGGTTCTCTTCCCATTAACGTAGTTACCAGTAATTGGCGTACCGCGATTAGCAGCAAATGTCTATTGTGTCCCAACTACAACGAATCACTGGCACAAATTCTGTTTGTTTGCCCAGCCTATAGAAATCCTAGGACCAGATGGTTGAAACCCTTATGTTCAAATTTGGGAACTAGGTCGATAAGCGAAGCACTTAGTATTTTAAAAACATCTACCAAAGAGTCCATAGTGATCACTGTCACTAAGTACTTAGGCTGGGTGTGGGTGATTCATCTTAAATAGAGGAGCTCTAGCTGATTGCCCTATGCTCCCTAGTTTTGGGGCTAATGTACTATGCATTTGCACATTGCTGTATTAGCTTAGAATGTAACTAACTTGGTCTGTATGCAGAATCCTGGAAACCTGTTCATCTTTAGGTGGCAGATTCGCCGGTGCTTACTCTAGCAGTTTTTAGATAGGCATGGGCGAAGCACTACGCTACGTTCGCGTAGTTTGCGAGGTATGCGCTACTTCGCACTATGCGAACTGCACGTAGCACAGTGCAAACATGCGTAGCGTAGTGCAGCGGTCATTTTTTGTTTGCTCGCGGTCCTCAACATCAAGTTGGTGAGCGCAAGCTAGCAAAATGACATGCCGGCGAGACTTTTTCCTCGTTCGCGATCAGCAACATAAAGTTGCTGATCGCTAGCGCGGGAAAAAACACTGGGAGGTCAGGTTTCTCATTGCGAGTGGTCGCGTATACTTGCTACCAGTCAGCGTTGAGAAAGCTGCAGCTCGAGTAAAAATCGACTTGAGAGGCAGAAAACTACAGCTCGCACTGTGCAAGATGCCGTTTGCAATGATTGCACAGTGCCGGATGCTTGTCCGCACTGTGCAATCATCGAAAACGGCATCTTGCACAGTGCGAACAGGCTGTTACGCAGTTCTCGTAGTGCTACGCGTAGCTCGCGTAGTGCGAAGTGCACTTTGCGTAGCTTCGCGAAGAGCTACTTCGCGAACTACGCCCAGCCCTATTTTTAGATATTTATTATATAATCATGTACTCTATTAATGAGGATTAATTATATCTATTGTATAAGCTTGTTTTTATGTCCAAACATGTTTATATTCTTTTATATGTTTTTCACCTCTATGTATTTTAGTATTGTCTTTTGTGATTTTAAATCGAAACAAAGACTTTGTGACTGACTGACTGACAATAAATACAGAATTTCGATGGTGTTTTACGAGTAAATTCAAAACCTAAGTGTAACGTACCTGTAACCTTTGTTTTTCCAGTGAATATAGATATAAATAAATAAATAAAAAAAAATATATATATATTATATATATATATATATATATATATATATATATATATATATATATAAAAAACGCTCGGATTTTCCCTCAGTTTCAAAGAAAGAAAACAGCACTCCGGAGGGGGCAGTTTCAACAGGCTTTTAATCAGGAAGCGAACAAACGCGTTTCGGCGTTTAGCCTAATATAGATATAAATAAATAAATAAATAAATAAATAAATAAATATATATATAAAGCTCCAAAAACAACCGCCTGCTGCTCTCAAGAATGGGTTCTCGCCTGACGGGGGTGTTCCCGTCAACGTATCACTGCTCCACACTCCTCCAGGTAATCGTACCTGATAAAGAAGACAGCACTCCCAGGGGGGGTTTCCAATCAAATTTATTCAAAAGGATGCAAACCTCGGCACACCATTGGTACAGCACAGTCCAGGAAACGCCAGGCAGACGGGTTTCTAGCGAATGTCGTGCTTTCATTAGTGCCGGTTTCTCGTTTCCTCACAGAGCCTCACACCTGGGGGTAAACAGTGTCCTGAGTAGATCTCTGGCCACTCCTTTTGTAGATGGAGACTCCCCGCCTCCGCCTTCAGCTGTAGTGCCTCCTGTGACGCTCTCGAGACCAGAGGCATGCTGGTACTCCGAGTCCATGTTGTCAGCCCATGCAGTGATGGCTGGCAAACGCCAAGTGGCTTGACTCGGTGTTTCGCCGACCCCCGCTCTCGTCCCCAGGGATAATCTTCGCAGTACCTCATTGCGAGTGGTCGCGTATACTCGCGACCGCCTGCGATGAGAAACTACCAGTCAGCGTTGAGAAAGCTGCAGCTCGAGTACAAATCTACTTGAGAGGCAGAAAACTACAGCTCGCACTGTGCAAGATGCCGTTTGCAATGATTGCACAGTGCCGGATGCTTGTCCGCACTGTGCAATCATCGAAAACGGCATCTTGCACAGTGCAAACAGGCTGCTACGCAGTTCGCATAGTGCTACGCGTAGCTCACGTAGTGCGAAGTGCACTTTGCGTAGCTTCGCGAAGAGCTACTTCGCGAACTACGCCCAGCCCTATTTTTAGATATTTATTATATAATCATGTACTCTATTAATAAGGATTAATTATATCTATTGTCTAAGGTTGTTTTTATGTCCAAACATGTTTATATTCCTTTATATGTTTTTCACCTCTATGTATTATAGTATTGTCTTTTGTGATTTTAAATCGAAACAAAGACTTTGTGACTGACTGACTGACAATAAATACAGAATTTCGATGGTTTTTTACGAGTAAATTCAAAACCTAAGTGTAACGTACCTGTAACCTTTGTTTTTTCAGTGAATATAAATATAAATAAATATATATATATATATATATATATATATATATATATATATATATATATATGGCGCTCAGTCTTTTCTTTGCAATTCATAAGAAATGCACAGCACTCAAGGAGGTCGTGGTAACCACAAAAGATTTATTTTGCGGGGGACTTGCACAGACGCGTTTCGGCGTGCTGCCTTCGTCAGTGTGTGTAACACTTCAACAATTGACATGTTAATAAAGTTATTCATGAACATAGGCATCAACAAAGGACTCAACCCTCCTGAAGTCACGGTGAGTGCCATCTTGGAATGTATGCATCAGACCATTAAGCACGTGCAAGGCACACATTTTGCCCACCGATGGGCTATTATCCATGAACAGGGGGGTATTCATTATATAAATATATATTTATATAAACAAAAAGTTAAAATATTCAACAATGATACAGCCGTGGATCGGCTAGTGTCCTCTGTTAATCCATCCCATCATGATTACTCCACTATAACAAGATACTCCTATATTGCACCAAGTCAATAAAAAATTCATCAAATTACGTCATTCGAAAGATTAGTATATATGGCAGTTCAAATCCGAACCTATAATAAATCAATTGATTTAAATATAAAGATTGAAACTAGATCAATCGAGTGTTATAGAAAAATAGAAACATCTTGACCTCAGTGGCAAATTCGCATACATGATCACGACAAACTAATAAATAGTCCAATCAAAAATTGCGAATCACAGCATACAATATACAATATATCACTGGCATCTCGGAAATAGGCTTACATACATTGCAACCAATATGTTGGCATTACCATGTGTTCTCAAATTGCAGCATTACTTTCCCAAATGGATCGCCAACTCCTCCCCACTATTTAAACCCCTCGGATACTTAGTAGAGAGGTCAATGATATACCTCGACTCCAATCTACGGAGTCGTCTTAGGCGATCGCCACCCCTGGCATTTGGTGGGACAATGTCCAAACCAAAATATTGTAGTTTGTTTCGGTCCCGACCGTGTACTTCAGCAAAGTGGCGAGCCACCGGATAGGCGGGATCCGCCTTGTCGATGGCCCTGAGATGTTCTAAGATCCTCAATTTCAGTTCCTTGATTGTGCTACCGATGTAGCGAAGGCCACAGGGGCAGTACAAGCAATAGACTGCATATTGAGTACTACAGGTGATAAACTTTCTGATGCCTACTCTCTTCCCTGTCTCTGGTATCATATACGATAAGACCCTTTTGCTGCCCGCACAGGCCTTGCAGCGACCACAAGGGTAGAACCCTTTCTGTTCTTTAAGGGTATTGGTCTTCAGTATGGGTCTCTCAAGGTGACTGGTAACGAGCATGTCTCCTAGTGACCTTGCTTTGCTGAAGGTTAGTAGTGGATAAGTGGGTAGATCTTCTTTCAGCACACTATCTGTTTGCAAGATATGCCAGTTTTTTTTAAGCATGGCTCTGAGATCGCTAGCCCCTGATGAGTAGGGAGTGATCAGCCTAAATTTTCCTTTGCTTGTGGCTTCATCCTCATCACGGCTCCCCCTTGTAGGTTTGGCAGTGAGTAAAGTCCCTCTTGGAATCTTCCTCACCTTCTTCAGTGTCCTTTGCAATAGTTCCCCACCATACCCCCTGATTGCGAAGCGCAATAGGCACTCCCAGGCAGCCGCCTCGAAGTCTGAATCCCTGGAGCAATTTCTTCGGAGCCTCAATAGTTCCCCGTAAGGAATGCTCCTAATTAGCTGGGGGGATGGCTGCTGCTGGCAAAGAGTGTTGAATTGCCAGCAGTCTCCTTTCTATACAATGCAGTTTGTAGTTGTTCCCCTTCTACGAACACTCTCAGGTCCAAGTATTCCACTGCCACCGGACTAATTGAACCCGAGAACTGCAGGTTAAGGTTGTTGTCATTCAATACCCTGATGTATTCCTCTGCTGTGTTCATCCCACCGTTCCAGACAATAAATAAATCATCGATGTAACGGTGCCAACACACTGTCTCCCCTTGTCTTGCCCAACCGTGCAGCTTCTGGGCACCTTCTCCTCCCACCAGCCCACAATCAAGTTCGTGAAGCTGGAAGCAAAGCAGGTGCCCATCGCTGTGCCTGACCTCTGTAAATACAACTGGTCTTCAAATAGAAAAATATTGTGGGTTAGACAACACTCAACAAATTCGAGGATCATCGCATTATGCCTCGCAAATCGCATCTGGCGCTGGTCTAGGAAATACCAGACCGCTTCCAGGCCGTGTTTGTGTTCAATACAAGTATATAAGCTGGTAATATCCAGCACCAGCAGCAGATAGTGTGAGTCCCATTTCAAGTCTTGGATCTTCATCAAGAAGTCCTTGGTGTCCTTAATATAAGATTCCAATTTCAGCACCAGGGGAAACAAGATATTGTCTACAAATCGGGACATATTCTCAGTTAAGCTGCAGATGGAGGAAATAATAGGACGGCCTGGTGAATGGTCTCTATTTTTGTTGAACTTGGGAAGGTGGTAGAAAGTAGGGATCATGGGGCAGTTGTTCTGCAAAAACAAATGTTCATCTTTGCCCAGCATCTGAAGATTGTACCATTTGTGGATAAGTGTGTCATATTCCATGATGCTCTGTTGGTATAGTTCAGTGGTACATTTCATATAAAACTTATCTTCAGAGAGTTGCCTCAGTGCTTCGCTTCTATAATGATCCCTACTCATAAGGACTACATTCCCCCCTTTGTCCGAGGGTTTCACCACAATGTTCTTGTCATTCATTATGTTATTTAATGCCAATTTTTGTTGGTCTGTGATATTGTTCCTATGGGTATGGTGGTCCGCTTTTCTATATTGCATGAGGTCATTGTTCATTGCCTCAGTTAATACATCCACGGCGTCCCATGGTGACTGGGGAACAAAGACGGAGGTGGGTTTGAACCCACTTTCCTCCCTCTCCTGTTCTACTCCTTGTATTTCTGCTAGTTGTGCAGTATCCAGTTTGCCCATATCAGAGGCCTGTTCTGTTCGTAATTCCTCAAGGGTCTCCACTGTAGATATATCTCTACTGCTAAGAGCATCAGTTGCAGTCATCCTCACTCCTTTCTTACTTTGATCTTTCATGTGCGGGCGCAGTTTAAAATGTTTGTGGAGTTTCAACTTTCTGGTAAAGCGGAACAGGCGATTCGTGTTTGCGTATATTCTAGTTCATTATTAGGGCAGAATGTTAGTCCCAGGCTCAGTACCTCGATTTCTGGATCTGTTAATTCTTTGTCTGTGAGATTCACGACTGTAAGATTAACTGGGTCTCCAGAACTGTTGCATCTTGTTGTTATTGCTTCTTGTTGGTGTTGTGATTGGTCCAACGGGAGGCTCTTGCTCCTCTTCTGCCTCCTTTTGCCGCCCCCTGACCTCCTTGTCCTCCTGGTTCTCCCGAGCCCCCTACTCCCGCGTCCGGTGGTTTGTTCTTTCCGTCGCGGAGCCAAGAATTCCTGATTACTTCGAATTCCTCTTGAAAAGGGGTTCTCTTGGTTTTGCCAGTTTGGACAGCTCTGCTCTTCCCTTTGCAGGCGCGCGAGTTATAGTTAGCTCAACTAACTATAACCGGCAAATTTCTCTGGTTTTATATGAGTCAAATGACCAACTAACTATAACGTGCCTGAAACCTATGTTTTTTTCAGTGAATTTCTAAGGTTTTTTAAATGTTAATTTCATATTTTATGTTTTTAAAACCTATATTTTTTCAATTTTTTTTCTTCATATTTTGGAACTCTATTATACTTCTTCTTTTTTTTCACTTTAAAAATTATGTAATGTTTTATATCTTCCCCCAAAAATGTGTTTATTTTTTTTGTGGAGAAAACTGCACTCCCATACCGGTAGCGTACCAATCTCCATCACCATATGAATCCTATCCGCCATATTGCTAAGCTCGTAAATATAGCGCATTTCATATCCGACGACTTTGTGTCACCGCGTCCCGCGTAACATCATATATGCATGAAGTCACCCCAGGTGCTACTTTGGTATCCGACGGGTACGCAGTACCAAGCCACGCGTTACGTAATGTATGTATGGGGTTGCGCCCGCTGCGCTTTGCGTATGCAACGAGTACACGCTGCCAGGCCCTGTGTTACGTCATAGACGTATAGTATCGCACCGGGTACGCCATTCCCTTTTTTTTGTCTCAAAAGTATATCTAAATAACTTTAATATGAGAGCAAGCGATAATCTAAAATATTTTAAACATTTATATATTTCTAACTGTAATAAACTTATATTATGATAAACATATTTTGTCAAAATCGCGTTGGGTGCGGCCTCCTTGCGTGCTCGGTGCGCGATTGCCATGTGACCTTAATAAAAAAGCATTTGATTGATTCATAACATTTCCCATTGTAACAGTTGCACGACCCCACCCATTTTACTAGTTCTCTGTACAGCGTTTGATTTGAGACACCTCTTCTGATTAGAAAGCTTTTTTGAAAAGTGTTTTCCTGTATACACATATCTTATACTACACACAACATGCAACGATCATCTTGATCAATATTCATGCTCTGTACATTAGCCTTCCACGTGTGATTGCCATGCATCTCAAACGTTCCATCAAAAAACAAATATGTGTTACACGAGGCCCCTGGGGTGTGTGTGTGCACATTATTGTGCTCCTTTCGGCCAGGGTATTCGTGGCTCTAAGAAGTGTCAGGAGCCACGGACAGAGTGCACATCCTAGATCACATGTGACAAACAGTAAACAGCAATGTGTAGATTTCTTTTGCTGTTCGCTTTGTTGTCAGGCTTTACCAATATAGTAGTGTGTTATATGTGAGACTTTCAGATTCATATTTGACATGCATTGCTTGACTGTAATGAGTGTTTTCACTGTGTATGACGTAGCCTCACTGCTGACCCTCCCTGCATTCGAGCACATTCACATGTGTATGCTGCGCGATAGCAACACTTTCAATAATACCGCACACCATTGACATGCGTGCCTGCGCATATCCACAACCTTGAGAACGATATGTAATGTTCACCATTAAACTTTTTCAAACACCATCTCATTAACAATAGTTTCTGCCCTACCGACACATGCTACACTAATCTAAATTGCGCTCTCTGCGAGGTCAAGACTACAAAAGAAACACACATAAGTACACTTCCTGGCCAGACAGAAACTGAACAACGCCTAGGTCCCCGGAACAATTATTCACACCCCTACGCTGACCTGGCGTACGCAAGCCCAGCCCACTTTGCGTACGTATAAATAGGATAATGATGACATCACATGTCCCAGTTCTTCCACACTGCCTCTGGTGATATGGCCGCATCCACCTCGCATTTCACAATGCGCAATAAAACTTTTTATCCATGAGGTGTCCACCATCCTGGCAATTAATACAGGCTCTAAATTGTGAGCCCTACTCCCCGTCGTCTACGAAAGGGATCCATGAGGTGTACACTATACTGCAATCAACACTCCATCTGAATTGTGAGCACTGCTGCCCGTAGTGTTTGCTCACACAACGATGACAGCAGGTAAGCAGAGTGGCCTGGGTGCACAGGGCCTCCAATTGAGCGTAGTGCGACGGGTGGGGTGCATCACCCTGGCTGTGCAGGTTCGAACAAATGATGTTGCTGTGCGTAATGATGTGATCTCGGACCTCATTCAGTCTCATCTCTGTCTCATTTTAAAGACCTGCTGGACCGTACTGTAGGCCTGAGCCAGCGGGCAGCGCTGCCCTACAGACACCTCTTGAGTGCGGTGCTGCGGAAGGGGTGGGATGCATCAGCCAGAGTGCGCACATGCGAATAAACGATGTTGCCTTGTGTAATGATGTAATCTCTGACCTCATTCAGTTACATCTCTGTCTCATTTTAAAGACCTGCTGTACAGAAGCTCTCCCCGGTGAGGCAACTGGGGCTGCGAGCTGCGTGTATTCCTGCAAACGTGGTGTACCTTTGAAACAGCGTGATTTTACCATTTGCTAGCACTTGAGCGTTTTAAACAGAATCGTTTTTAATTGATGTTCTTATACTTGGGGGGCTTGTATAGATTTAAGGGGAAATATTTTTGAGGCACACTGACACTCTTGACATATTTCTAACGCCCACACTCGGCACTGCCGCTTTTGCCGAATCTCGGCGACGGTGGGCGCCATCTTGAGTGAGGCAGGGAGAGCGCTCTAGTCGCGCCATACTCCCGCCCCCTTAGAATATTTAATCGGCTTTTCCCTCGCGCTCGGTGCCCTACAGAAGCTCTCCCCGGTGAGGCAACTGGGGCTGCGAGCTGCGTGTCTTCCTGCAAACGTGGTGTACCTTTGAAACAGCGTGATTTTACCATTTGCTAGCACTTGAGCGTTTTAAACAGAATCGTTTTTAATTGATGTTCTTATACTTGGGGGGCTTGTATAGATTTAAGGGGAAATATTTTTGAGGCACACTGACACTCTTGACATATTTCTAACGCCCACACTCGGCACTGCCGCTTTTGCCGAATCTCGGCGACGGTGGGCGCCATCTTGAGTGAGGCGGGGAGAGCGCTCTAGTCGCGCCATACTCCCACCCCCTTTTCTTCCTACATTATGTGTAGGCCGGTCAGACGGCGCAGCGGGCTGGCGCAGCGGGCGCGCCGGACGCGCGCCGAAGCCGCGCCTAAGCCAAGCCTGTCTGCGCCCGTCCGCGACCGGACTGCGCTGGGCGCAGGGCATGCTGCCCTACCGCCACACACCATTAGGTATGATAGCAATGACCTACTCTCCCTACGTCCTCTTCCTGATCCCCACTGTTCTGACTGCCCCCCTATTGATCCCCTTACCAGCCCCCTTTTATGTCCCCGCTGCAAGTGGACACCCCCTGCAACAACATATGACGTTATTGACTTGCCCTCCCCCTTAAATAATTGTCCCACCCACTTCAAGGGAGGTCTTGTTAATGCCAGGTCCCTAGCCCGTCACTGCCAAGACGTACATGACCTAATATTAAGCCATGAACTGGATGCTCTGTTCATTACCGAAAGCTGGCTAAATGATTCTTCCAACCCCGATCTGGCTACTGCCCTCCCTTCTGATTTCATTATCTTCAGGCGGGACAGACCTTCGGGTCGTGGTGGCGGGGTCGCACTCATCATTAAGGAAACTTTTCCCTGTCACACTTTTGATCTAGGCCACCTCAAGGATACTGAAGGCCTAGGCTTTTCCATCAAAATTAACGCCTCTTCTTCCTTCTCGGGGGGGCTCTTATACCGCCCTCCTGGAAATGCCACTCCTTTCCTCAACTCTCTGGATGAGGTCCTTGGAGCGCTTGTGCTACAGTACCCCAACTTTACACTATTAGGTGACATGAACCTACATTTGGAATCGCTTACTGACCCCCACACCATTTCCTTTTTACACTCCTTAAACATTTTTGGACTTTCCCAACACATCACTGCTGCCACTCATAGTGCTGGACACACCCTGGATGGCATCTGCTCTAATCTGTGAACCCTTTCCACGTCCTTTCCTTTACCGCAAATTTGGACTGATCATTGTTTTATCCCGTTTGATATTGTTATACCCCCTCCTACCCTACCTAGCATTAGGCGTCCCTCGGCCTCCTTCACAGTTAACTGGAAGAAGGTGACTGAACGCATAAAGCAGGAGTCAAAACCGCTACCTCTATCCCCTAAAGTAACTGGAGATGTGGAAATTGACTCTCGCAATTTTCATACCTGGATGAACCAAATAGTTTCGGCCAATTCCGAATCTAAAAACCATCAGGTAAAAGGCCCCAAGAAAAAACCTAATGCTCCTTGGTTCACTCAGATTTTATCTGATAGTCATCTTCTTTGTCGGAGATTAGAAAGACAATGGAGACAAACATATGACAAGGCCTCTAGAACATGTTACGTACAACAGAGGGAATTATACCTTGCCGACATCAAAACAGCAAAAAAGGAATATTTCACTAAGGTCATAACTGAAGCCCATCAAAATCAAAAAACTATTTTTACAATAGTTAAGTCTTTCACTCATCCGAAAGCTCTCACGACTGAAATACCTCCCTCAGAGAGCTTATGCAACCAAATCGCAGACTTTTTTGTTGATAAAATCGGCAACATCCAGAAAAAAATGTCCCCTTCTCCGACAAACCTCTTAGAGGTAACAGATAACTATCCCCCTCTCTCTAGTTTTAAATCTGTCTCCTTGCAACAAACTAGCAAGGCAATTCGTGCCTGTAAATCAGGAGCACCCACTGATTCCTGTCCTCCTATCATTTTACATCACCTGATTGAGGCAGTCAACCCCTACATAAATGCTATAATTAATGAATCCTTCAAATCCGGTCTAGTACCGGACGATTGGAAGAAGGCCACTGTAAAACCCTTGTTGAAGAAGCAGAACAAATCGCCAACGGACCTCACCAATATGCGCCCCATCTCTTTACTTCCTGTCCTTGGCAAAATCATGGAGCAGTTAGTACAGGAGGAGCTTAAAACATTTGTAGAGGCCCATAACATCCTGCACCCTCAAAAATCGGGTTTTCGCTCCGGTCACTCCACCGAAACAGCCCTGATCGAACTTGCTGATTCCATCAAGTTCCTGCAGGATGAGGGTAGGCTAGCTGTCCTCATCCTGCTAGACCTCACAGCAGCGTTCGACACCATCTCGCATGCCATCCTGATTAACAGAATGCGAGAGATTGGCGTGACAGACACAGCCTTGGCTTGGATTTCATCTTTCCTATTTAATAGGTCCCAGACTGTGTCCCTCGCTCCCTATCTATCCTGCGAAAAATCCATCACATCTGGAGTGCCCCAGGGTTCTATATTAAGCCCTCTTTTTTTTAACATCTATATGGCACCCCTCCTCGCTGTGATAGAATCACATGGGATTCTTGTCACGTCATATGCTGACGACACTCAATTGGTCGTCACTATTGACAAACAGTGGACGGACGCAGACCTACGGTTCAAAAACTGTCTCTCCGATGTATTCAAATGGCTAAATACAAACCATCTAAGATGCAATAGTGCCAAGACAGAAATCATTCCACTGGGTAAAAATCTGTCTTTTTGTCCGAAAGACTGGTGGCCCTTAGGATCAGAGGCCCCTCCCAGTGCAGTATCTTCAGCTCGGAACCTAGGCGTGCAATTCGATTCATCCCTCTCCTTCGATGACCACGTTAGGATCACTGCTGGTCGCTGTTTTGGCCTAATTAAATCCCTTAAGAAATTCTTTGATTTCCTCCCCATTGCAGCTAGAAAGTCAGTCGCGGTAGCCCTAATTCTTTACAGACTCGATTACTGCAATGGATTAATGGCCGGAGTGAAAAAATCCACCCTCAGAAAGCTGCAGAGCATACAACATGCAGCGGCCAGACTGGTTTTACAACTCCCCAGAAGGTCATCAGCTTCAGCAGCATTAAAATCTCTGCACTGGTTACCGTTGCATAAAAGAATTCTTTTTAAACTGCTTCTTACAGTTTTCAAATCCATGCAAAACACAGGGCCTCACTACTTTGCAAATCGCTTTACGCGTTACAATCCCCCGCGTTGCTTGAGATCCTCTGGGACAAATCTTGTCACGATCCCCAGATTCAAATACAAGACTAAAGGTGGGAAATCTTTTACTGTCCTGGCAGCCAAGGCCTGGAACAACCTGCCAGCCAACCTTAGACTTATCGAAAATGAGAACAATTTCAGAAAACTCCTTAAGACATGGGTCTACCAACAATCAGACACCTCTGTATTGGCTGCCATCTAGCTTTTATCTTTCATCACATCCCACTTTTCAGTTATCCTCCGCAGCTTGCTCAGCGCCATGATGCTCCCTTGGGAGCGAACGTCTGCGCTTTATAAGTACACATAAATATCAAAATATCAAATATTGAAGGCCTGAGCCTACGGGCAGGGCTGCCCTACAGACACCTGTTGAGCGCGATGCTGCGGGAGGGGTGGGGTGCATCACCCTGAGTGCGCATGTGTGCAAAAGCGATGTTGCCGTGCGTAATGATGTGATCTCTGACCTCATTCGGTCCCATCTGTCTCATTCTAAGGACCTGCTGGACCGTACTGTAGGCCTGAGCCAGCGGGCAGCGCTGCCCTACAGACACCTGGCGGTGGCTTTTAGGATACTGTAGTGAGCTTGTTACTAAGTGTACATGCACACAGGTTTCCGCTACTGCATTACACACACACATTATGCTTCTAGCATGTTCTCTGTTCCTTTCTATATAAACATTCGTATAACGTATAATTATTTAACCTTGTGAATTCTCGAGCACTCCATCTCCTCTTTGAACCACGATTACCACTAACAGTTGGTAGATCGTACTTCAAAAACGAAGGATGCACTCAACTCCTATTTTCTATCAAGCTTGAAATAAACCTTCATTTACCTCCAGACGTTTCCACCATTAAATTATTACTCCCTTTTCAGACATTCCATTGATTGCCTCAAGAAGGGCGGAGTGGGAGCAGACCCCGCAATGATGCCCTCGGCATTCTGACACCTTCAATCTTGGAATCAAGACACCGTCCCCGACCGGAGACCTGGTCTACCGTACAAATGTACCCCGCACTCGGAGCTTGCACCAACACGTCCAGGGACATGCCGGTGATGGCAGGTGAGCAGCGAAGCCTCGGTGTGCAAGACCTACAATTGAGCACAGTGCGGGAGAAGGTGCTGGTGCAGCACCCTGGGTGCACAGGTGCATGCAAACGATTTTCCCGTAACTAATAATCTAGCACTATATTATCATAGAACGGCCATAACATTATCACCACTTTATCGGCAGGAAACGGCCGCTAAAGCGACTATAACGGGCTTGATAATGTGCCCTTGTGAATTCCCATAGAAGCCCAGGTTCACACCAGAACCTGGGCTTCTATGGGAATTCACAAGGGCATATTATCAACCCCTTATCGCCGCTTCAGGGGCAGTTTCCTGCCACGAAAGTGGCGATAATGTTATTGCCGTTCCTTGATAATATGGCCCATAATCTCTGGCCGCATGTGTTTCATTTTAAGGACCTGCTGAACCACACTCTTTCTCGCGATTCCAGCGTCCTAGACAAACGGGTGACGGGAGGGTAAACACTAAGGGCTGGGTGCAGTAGGCCTACGCTCTGTCTTCTCCTCCCTCTCTTCTTTTTACTCTTCCTCCCCTTGTCTCCTCCACCCACTCCACCCACTCCCCCTCTCTTCCATTCTCACTATCGTCCTTTCATTCGGACTTCCTTTCTTTACCTCTTCCACATTGCACACATACTTATGTTACACTTTTGTCTTGCAGGTTTCCTACGCTGCTTCCACTGGAGTCCAACCCACATTTTTTTTTATTATACTGTTTCTTCTATTAAAGTTATGTTTCAATTTATTTGTGTTTTAATAAAGGTTACTTTTTTTCAAATAAATAACTGTGTATCGGTCTTCTTTTTCTGACAACACTGTCTATTATTTATTGTGAAAATCATCTGTTTATAAGAGATTTTAAGGATAAAGTTATCTAACATTAGAATGCACCCACCAAACATAATCTAACTGACTATTAGACAAATGAAGCCTGGGTAACTGTGCAACTGCAAAAGTTCTATGAGTGTATCACTTTATAGCACCATAAGTACTACCCGTGTGATTACCGAACAAATAAGGCACTGCCTAGGACCACCGAGGCTTCAGGGACTGCCGAGGCCTACCCTGCATATTTAAATAAAGCCCCAGAGTGTGACGAATCCCGGACGTCCGTTGGCCTCGAACACCCCGAACAATTAGTAAACGATACCCGGGAAGGTGGCGGTCCCCTAGGCTGCAAAACGTCTCTGTGCCCTTCCACACCTAATTTACATGCAACATTAAGATCCCCAGTCCTACAGAGACCCCGCAATACAATAATGGGGTTGGCCACGGAACAATACCCACCAGGGGCCTCATTTAAAAGAACGGGTGACACCCCATTTTTTTTTGGATTCTTTTTTTCTCTCCATTTTTACCATCCGCATCCCCTCTATTAAAGCGATACGAGGTTTTCCTCCTCTCGCTTCAAGTAATCAAACAAGTATTTGCTATCACAGCACGGAAGCCATGCACCAGCCCTCTAATAGCAAACACAAATGTCCCACGAATGCACACCCCGGGACATTGTATGACCTGCACCTGACATGTTGCCCTCTCTAGGACCATGATCCATTTGTACTAACACTACTTACACATGTGTAGTACAGCTACCAGAATGTAGTGAAGAAGCAGAGGAAGTGCAAAATATAAATCCTACTAGAAGTCGGATGACAGTTCAATGAGCCGATGACCCTGGCATGAGTAGAAACTGCTACACGAAGAAAACAGGTCTTCAGCACAACGCAACCAATTTTGAAATATTGGTGAGTGGTGCTTTCTTTTTACCTTCTCCCGTTCGTCGCCAAATTCATGTAATGAAGAGGCAGATAGCAGTGGATCCAATAAGTAGATTTATTACAAGAAAACAAGACACCTGAAACAACCACCAACAGGAGCAGACAGGAAGGCAACTGTCTTCTCCAGCACCGTGTGCAAACTCCGCAAGGTTCCCCTCATGACGGCCCTACATTCTAACATTACATACTTAGATTCTAGTAGAATTACATACTAACATTTTGCTATGACTTACATTGGAATACTACACAGAGCACATGACTTTAAAGCAATGAGCTCATGGTTTCATCCACGAGTCTGGAGACCGATAGGGGTAAGTATTTTGCTTCCCACTCCCTATATTGTATAAACGTAAACTAACACTTCTTCCACAGTTATCCTACAGCGCCCAGAGTACATCACTTTACAGCAATGAGCTCACAATTTAGGCTCACGGTTTAATCCCCGAGTCTTCACACCAGTAGGGCTGAGTAGTTCGCTTCCCACTCTCTATATATTATGAACTCATACTAACACTACTTACATACTTATACTACAGCGGCTAGTATCCTACAGCGCCCAGAGCCCATCACGTTACATTAAGCAGCTTGGTTTGATCCCCGAGTTTTCACACCGGTAGGCGTGAGTACTTCACTTCCCACTTCCGGTATAGTATAAACGCACGGTACCGCTCAGTAGTTCGCTTCCCACTCCCTGTATGGTATAAACACCTACTAACACTACTTGCACACGTATACTACAGCGCCCAGAGCCCATCCTTTTACAGCAATTACCTCGATTTCATCCCCAAGTCTTCACACCCGTAGGCGTAACTACTTCGATTCCTGCTTCCTGTATACTATCAACACACAGTAGCAGTCACTAGTTGACATTCCACTCCCTGTATGGTATAAACACCTACTAACACTACTTGCACACGTATGCTACAAACACCAGACCACATCACTTTACAGCAATGACCTCACGGTTTAGACTCTCGGTTTTATACCCGAGTGTAGCACCATATCATATCAGCACCATGTCACTCTGAGCAACACCTCACTTTCAGACCGGTTACAGTGACTACTTCGCTTCACACTCCCCCACAAAGCTTACAGTGCTCCTACCCTCCTTTTCTACTTTTTTTGCCCTTTTTTCCCCTTACTCGCTTCAACGGAATCACAAAATTGCAGCCAACACTTCCTAGTTGCAACACCATCACAGCCAATAAGCAGCAAGCTCCTGCTCGTAATGCCTCAGCCAATCAGATGGCAGAATTCCCAAACATCGATATCTATAAATTTCGATATTTCTCAAAAACTACTGAACGGATTTACACCAAATAAACAAAAGCGTGCTTTCTACACCAAGACCCTTCTCCCTGCCAAATTTGGGGTACTTCTATTCCCACGTTCGACATATGTAATGTAATGTATGTATACTTGTAAAGCGCACTGTTATCTCGTTACGTGGTGTCCTGGCGCTGTATACCGCTGGGGAACCCGTCCTGGCTTTCCCTGTGAGAGGGCACCCCAAGGTGAAGCCAGGCATCCCCGGCGTTGCTGGGGCCGTTGTGGAGATTAAGCAAGCTATTGCCCAGAGTTGCAGAGTGGGACCCATGGTTAGCGTAGGCACCTAAGCGAGAATTATCGAGTCCGCGGACATTGACCCAAGACCCTGCCGCATCGGGAATTGAACCCTGGTCCCGGGCCGACCTCTGCTTCAGGGTCTGCCGCTTCTAACCGGTGAGCCACACTTCTCCACAAACCATGTGTTTGAGATGTCATCAGTGATGTCATTGACCATGTCATGAACGATGTAATATGTGATTGCGGGTGCGCGAAATATAGTTAGTACAACTAACTATATAGGAGCAATTTCAATGGTTTTGTATGAGTGAAATGTCCAGCTAACTATTACACCCCTAAAACTTATAGTTTTTTGAGTGAATTTCAAAGGTTTTTTAAATGCTAATTCCTAACTATATAAGGCCTGAAACCTATGGTTTTTTCAGTGAATTTGCAAGGTTTTTTAAATGCTAATTCCTAACTATATAAGGCCTGAAACCTATTCTATTAGCGGATAACGTTTAAATATATTAATATCGTAGTGGGACCACCTGAGCAGCCCTAGGGGGTCAGGGTGTTTCTACCCTGCCCCCTTTTTATGTTCTACACATTTGCTTTTCTGCTTTCTTGTGCCTCAGTCTACCGAGCACAAGATGGATGCCAACACTTCCTGGTTAGAAGTGTTGACAGCCAATGAGCATGCAGCTTTCTCGGGAAGGCATGCTAATTGGCTGCCACTGTCTGTCAACACTCCAAACCAGGAAGTGTTGGCAGCCATCTTGTGCCTCGGTAGAACCAAGGCAAAAGAAAGCAGTGAAACAATGGTGGAAAACTCGCAAAGGGGGCAGGGTAGAAGCACCCTGACCCCCTAGACCTGCTCAGGGGGTCCCACAAGGACCCCCCAAGCCCAAAAAATATGTAGATATATTTTCTTTTTAAATCGCTGGGTACGCGTACCGTGCGTCCTTGTGGGAGCCCCTGAGCAGGCCTAGGGGGTCAGGGTGCTTCTACCCTGCCCCCTTTTTGAGTTCTACACGTTTGTTTTTCTGCTTTCCTGTACCTCAGTCTACCAAGGCACAAGATGGCTGCCCACAATTTCTGTTTTGGAGTGTTGACAGACAGTGGCAGCCAATCAGCATGCAGCTCGTGCACAGAGGGGTACGTGCACGTACGCATATGGCACGCATACGGATGCGCGTACGGGTACGCGTACGGTGCGCGCATGTAGATATATACATTTTTTTAAAGTTAATTTTCGTAAAAACCACTGGAGCAACTTTCACCAAATATAGAAAAGGCACTTCTGCATACCAGTCCCTACAATTTTGCAAAGTTTGGTGTAATTCCATTCAGCAGTTCGGGCTGTAGCCGTGTCTGAAGGTCCTATGGAAAATAACATGGGGAAAACACGTTTTGGGACCCCCTTTTTTCTTGGCCCCCGCATAACGTAACATAACATAAGTTAATCCCAATAGAATGTTGCGGATTTCCTATGGAAACTAGGTCCTAACTATATATACCTACTGGCTATCGCCAGTAGGTTATATATATATATATATATATATATATATATATATATATATATATATATATATATATATATATATATATATATATATATATATATATATATATATATATATATATATATATATATTCACTGAAAAAACCATAGGTTTCGCACCAGTTATAGTTATCTGGAAATTTTACTCGCATAAAACCATTGAAATTCCCACGTTATAGTTAGTTGGACTCACTATAACTTGCGCGTGCAATGCACTGCTGATGACGTCACATATTACATCACTCATGACATGGTCAGTGACATCACTCATGACATCACTGATGACACCATCCAGTGAATGTGTGTATTTAAAATAAATAAATATGTGTTATATATGTATATGTAAAAGTTGATGGAAGAATAAATGTTTAAATTAGGGTTTACATGGATGTTTTTTTAAAAAAAAATTGATTGGTTCACTGGCTTATTAAGTGTATCTTAGTGTATACATATATTAGTGAGTAATGTTTAAATATTTAAATATAAGGATTAGTGTTTCACTTTGTGTATAAGTGGCTGCATGGGTTGGTGAGTAGCTACATGTGTATTTATATGGGTTATTAGATGTTTTTTTTAATATCAATATGAGTGTATATGTTTGGTGGGGGTATTACTTAGAACATAGATGCATGAGTGACTGACTCTCTGTTTGTATGTGTTTTGAAGACAGCATATGTGCAGGACTATATGGGTGGATGACTGTGTATATGTGTGTGTTACTGACTGAATGACTGTCTCACTACTGTCTTTATCAGTAACTACATATGTTTTAATGTAGTATATGTGAATATTGATGTATATAAGTGAGTATATGTGAGAGTAAGGGATTGTAAGAGTTCCTGTTTAAATAAGTATGTGTTTCTATAAGTGATTGTTTAAGAGAGTAAGTATGTGTAAGGTTCCTTAGAAGTAAGGTGGTAGTGTGTCTATAGCTGTATATGCAAATAAATGGATGTTCAATAGTTTATTTGCATGTGTGAGTATGTGTGAGAGTATCTTTTGGATGACTGTCGGTGTGTAACAGGATGTATAGGTGTATCACTACATATGATGAGTGAGTATACGTATGAGTGATTATATAGAACTGTTGGTGAATGAGTGGATGTGTATATAGATGGTGGAATTATTGAATTGGTTGTTGTAACTGGTATGGGTATCTCCATTTTTTTGAAAATTTTAGTTTCTATTTTTGAATATGTGTTTTAAGGGTTACATTACAGTGAAAGGAGGTCTGTCACTGTATCACAAGGATGGTGTCATCAGTGATGTCATGAGTGATGTCACTGACCATGCCATGAGTAATGTAATATGTGACGTCATCAGCAGTGCATTGCACGCGCAAGTTATAGTGAGTCCAACTAACTATAACGTGGGAATTTCAATGGTTTTATGCGAGTAAAATGTCCAGCTAACTATAACTGGTGTGAAACCTATGGTTTTTTCAGTGAATTTAATAGGTTTTTTAAATGCTAATTCCTAATTATAACTGGTGTGAAACCTATGGTTTTTTCAGTGAATTTGCAAGGTTTTTTAAATGCTAATTCTATTAGCGGATAACGTTTAAATATATTAATATCCTAGTGGGACCACCTGAGCAGCCCTAGGGGGTCAGGGTGTTTCTACCCTGCCCCCTTTTTATGTTCTACACATTTGCTTTTCTGCTTTCTTGTGCCTCAGTCTACCGAGCACAAGATGGATGCCAACACTTCCTGGTTAGAAGTGTTGACAGCCAATGAGCATGCAGCTTTCTCGGGAAGGCATGCTGATTGGCTGCCACTGTCTGTCAACACTAGCACAAGATGGATGCCAACACTTCCTGGTTAGAAGTGTTGACAGCCAATGAGCATGCAGCTTTCTCGGGAAGGCATGCTAATTGGCTGCCACTGTCTGTCAACACTCCAAACCAGGAAGTGTTGGCAGCCATCTTGTGCCTCGGTAGAACCAAGGCAAAAGAAAGCAGTGAAACAATGGTGGAAAACTCGCAAAGGGGGCAGGGTAGAAGCACCCTGACCCCCTAGACCTGCTCAGGGGGTCCCACAAGGACCCCCCAAGCCCAAAAAATATGTAGATATATTTTCTTTTTAAATCGCTGGGTACGCGTACCGTGCGTCCTTGTGGGACCCCCTGAGCAGGCCTAGGGGGTCAGGGTGCTTCTACCCTGCCCCCTTTTTGAGTTCTACACGTTTGTTTTTCTGCTTTCCTGTACCTCAGTCTACCAAGGCACAAGATGGCTGCCCACAATTTCTGTTTTGGAGTGTTGACAGACAGTGGCAGCCAATCAGCATGCAGCTCGTGCACAGAGGGGTACGTGCACGTACGCATATGGCACGCATACGGATGCGCGTACGGGTACGCGTACGGTGCGCGCATGTAGATATATACATTTTTTTAAAGTTAATTTTCGTAAAAACCACTGGAGCAACTTTCACCAAATATAGAAAAGGCACTTCTGCATACCAGTCCCTACAATTTTGCAAAGTTTGGTGTAATTCCATTCAGCAGTTCGGGCTGTAGCCGTGTCTGAAGGTCCTATGGAAAATAACATGGGGAAAACACGTTTTGGGACCCCCTTTTTTCTTGGCCCCCGCATAACGTAACATAACATAAGTTAATCCCAATAGAATGTTGCGGATTTCCTATGGAAACTAGGTCCTAACTATATATACCTACTGGCTATCGCCAGTAGGTTATATATATATATATATATATATATATATATATATATATATATATATTCACTGAAAAAACCATAGGTTTCGCACCAGTTATAGTTATCTGGAAATTTTACTCGCATAAAACCATTGAAATTCCCACGTTATAGTTAGTTGGACTCACTATAACTTGCGCGTGCAATGCACTGCTGATGACGTCACATATTACATCACTCATGACATGGTCAGTGACATCACTCATGACATCACTGATGACACCATCCAGTGAATGTGTGTATTTAAAATAAATAAATATGTGTTATATATGTATATGTAAAAGTTGATGGAATAATAAATGTTTAAATTAGGGTTTACATGGATGTTTTTAAAAAAAAAAATTGATTGGTTCACTGGCTTATTAAGTGTATCTTAGTGTATACATATATTAGTGAGTAATGTTTAAATATTTAAATATAAGGATTAGTGTTTCACTTTGTGTATAAGTGGCTGCATGGGTTGGTGAGTAGCTACATGTGTATTTATATGGGTTATTAGATGTTTTTTTTAATATCAATATGAGTGTATATGTTTGGTGGGGGTATTACTTAGAACATAGATGCATGAGTGACTGACTCTCTGTTTGTATGTGTTTTGAAGACAGCATATGTGCAGGACTATATGGGTGGATGACTGTGTATATGTGTGTGTTACTGACTGAATGACTGTCTCACTACTGTCTTTATCAGTAACTACATATGTTTTAATGTAGTATATGTGAATATTGATGTATATAAGTGAGTATATGTGAGAGTAAGGGATTGTAAGAGTTCCTGTTTAAATAAGTATGTGTTTCTATAAGTGATTGTTTAAGAGAGTAAGTATGTGTAAGGTTCCTTAGAAGTAAGGTGGTAGTGTGTCTATAGCTGTATATGCAAATAAATGGATGTTCAATAGTTTATTTGCATGTGTGAGTATGTGTGAGAGTATCTTTTGGATGACTGTCGGTGTGTAACAGGATGTATAGGTGTATCACTACATATGATGAGTGAGTATACGTATGAGTGATTATATAGAACTGTTGGTGAATGAGTGGATGTGTATATAGATGGTGGAATTATTGAATTGGTTGTTGTAACTGGTATGGGTATCTCCATTTTTTTGAAAATTTTAGTTTCTATTTTTGAATATGTGCTTTAAGGGTTACATTACAGTGAAAGGAGGTCTGTCACTGTATCACAAGGATGGTGTCATCAGTGATGTCATGAGTGATGTCACTGACCATGTCATGAGTAATGTAATATGTGACGTCATCAGCAGTGCATTGCACGCGCAAGTTATAGTGAGTCCAACTAACTATAACGTGGGAATTTCAATGGTTTTATGCGAGTAAAATGTCCAGCTAACTATAACTGGTGTGAAACCTATGGTTTTTTCAGTGAATTTAATAGGTTTTTTAAATGCTAATTCCTAACTATAACTGGTGTGAAACCTATGGTTTTTTCAGTGAATTTCATAGGTTTTTTAATAGCAAATCTCTATAGGTATGAAATGTAATATTTTTTATAACGAATTTTATATTGTATAATTATGTAATATTTATTTTTTATTTTTTTATTTTTTTTGCCCCGGAGCGCTCCCGGGGCGCGTACCGATGCGCTCACTGGTAAGCGCAGTGCTACGGCGCGCCCCGGGGTCGTACCGGTGAGCGTCCCGTTAGCGCTATTCCCGCAAACGAAAACAACATCGTGATGTATCGCGTAGCCGCGTGATGCGTCATATGACGCACAGCGTAAGCGCACCCTGAAGCACGCGAGCGCATACGATCGCAAAACGTCCTGACACGCTTACGCAACGCGCCCCCGGGCGCGCCCCGGGGCGCGTAGCGTGAGCGCGTCGGGTCATGTGACCTGAAAATAACTCTTTTCATTGGTTCACAACACTTTTGGTTTCCAAATGATGAAAGCCCTGGTCATGTGACTTGAAAATAACACTTTTCATTGGTTAAGAACACTTTTGTTTTCCAAATGATGAAAGCCCCCACCTTTTTTCCTCATTTTCACTTTGTTATTTGAGTGAGGAAGACCTTCTTTTTCCTTACAGAGATGGCTACAGTCATATCAGCAGCTGGAGCATCTGCCCCACCACCACCACCACCACCACCATCAAAAAGACCACCAGAAGATCACATTGGTGGTCAAGAAGAAGAGGAGGAGGATGATGAAGAGGAGGAACAGACAAGGCATTTCCTGTCTGAAGATAATCAGCCCTACAAACCAAAAGAGCACTTCGTATGGGAGTTCTACAAAATCCCAAGGGGTTTCAAAAAAGTCAACGCTGCGAAGGTGACTTGTTTGATTTGTGGTGCTGAGCTGTCCAGGGGGAACCCTAACAAAAAATATTCCTTCGGGAATCATACCATGATTCGGCACATGATGCGTTGGCACCCAAACAACTATTCTGCTGCAGAGGTAAGGGACCTCTGCAGTAAGCTACCCCCATCAACATCCAGACCCTCAACATCCAAAGAACCAACTCCATCGGGTTCAGAGGCAACAGAGACAATCCCTATCATACAACCAAAATTTAACGATTTTAAAATCGTGTGCAAATATTGTGGAAAGACACTTTGCTATGGTGAGCAAAGTATAAAACTTATCATCTGTGCTGGTGATAACCATAAGTGCCCGAAAAAACCCTAATTTTTTCTGTGTTTTTTTTGCTCCAGTTGAGCCATTTACAACTCCCTGTTTTTTGTTTCTCCCCATAAAAAATACAATAAAAAAATATAAAACTGTTCAGAAAAGCCAAAAAAAGTAAAAAATGTTAAAAAAAAAATAAAAAAATTATAAAACAACAGAAAGAATAAAAAAACTGTTCTTTTTAGAACTACCTTTAATTTATAAAAATAAACCTATATTTTTAAAGAATCTCTGTCAATCTTTTTTCTGCAGGGTACGCGTACCGGTACGTGCACCAGGGCGCGCACCGGGGCGCGCACCAAAAAAAATAAATAAAGAAAGAAAGAGTGAGCATGAGGGAAGAACACAGAGAGATTAATGTTAAGAGAAAAAGAGCTAGAGGGAGCAACACAGAGGGATTGTTTATTACATAGTAAAAAACAGAGAAGGTGTAATAGGGTGTAAGTGAAAAAAGGAAAATGAATAAGGGAGCGAAAGAAGGCAAGAGAGAAAAAGAAGACTAAAGTAGAGGTACTGGTAGAATGTGAGTGGGTGTTGAAAGTAAAAGGAAGGACAGTAAAGAATGGGGAATGAGGGGTAGTGACGGAACCGGAATAAATGAACAACGGTGAGAGAGGGTGAGAAAAGAGCATGAGTATAAGTAAAGAGGGATGAAAGAGGGTGGATAAAAGTGAATAAGGGTAAGACATGGGGAGTGACAGAGAGAAAAGAGAGAGAGAGTAAAGGAAGGAGTGACTGAAAGAGTCTCAGTGAAACAGGAAAGAAAGGTAAGTAGGGCAGTGTGGGTGACTTATAGGGAGTCAGTGGGTGTAGGTGGGGGTGTTTGGGTGTGGGTGGAGGTCTGGGTGTGTGAGATATGTATGGCGGTGTGTGGGTGTGGGGGGTATGTGTGTAGAGTGTGTGTGTGTGTGTGTGGGATGTGTGGGTGTGTGTGTGAGGAGTGTGTGTGTGTGTGAGGTGTGTGTGTGGTGTGTATGTCAGAGGTGTGTATGTCAGAGGTGTGTGTGTGTGTTGGGGGGGTGTGTGTGTAGGAGTAAAGTAAATGATTAAGGGAAAGAGAATGAGTGAGGGAGCAAAGGAAGGGAACAGAGGGTAAGGGAAGTAAAGAATGGGGACTGAAAGAAAGTTGAATGTGGGAGGGGAAATAGGGAAAGGGTAGTAAACATGGAGAATATGAATAAGTGAGGGAAGCAGAGTAAAGAAACAGGAGTGAGGTAGGTTGAGAAAATAGTAGTGAGGTTAAAGCAAAGGGTGATGACAAACTACATTTTTTTAGTCACACTTACCATATAATAAATGTAACTTTAATTACATTTTTTTACTACATTTTGTATCTGTGAAAGAGAGAAGAAAAAATAAGTTATAATTGGTAAAATATGTATTTTAAAATAAAAGATACAAATGAAGAGGTTAAAAATCATAACAGTGTATTTAGAAATAAAGTAAGAGTGAAGGACACAGAAAGGGAAATAAAGTAAGGTAGAAGGACAAAAAGAGGGAAAAAGAAATAGAAGGAGAGTAAATTACTAAGAGTAAGGCATATAGATTCACTGACAGAAAGGAAGAGAAGAAGAGAAAAATGAACTGAAGGTAAGAAAGATACTAAAAGAATGTGAGTTAGCAAAACTAAATCAGGAAACAGGAGTAAGTAAAAAGATAATGACTGAGAGGGAAAGGAGTCTAATTAAGGATGCATTTAGAAGAATGAGGAATGGAAGATAACTGACAGTAAGTGAAGGAGAGTCATAGAGTGAAGGGATGAAGGGAGAGAGGATAATATAGAAGGATTGAGGGAAAAGGAGTGAGGAAGTTAGTAGACAGAGAGACTAAGGGAAGGACTGAGTGAAGTGGTGTACAATGAGTGAGGAAAGAAAAATGAGTAAGGGAGCAAAAGAAGGAAAGAGAGGAGAAGAGGACTAAAGCAGTGGTACTGAGAGAAAGTGATTCGGTGATGAAAGTAAAGAGAAGGACACTGAAAGATAGGAAACGAGGGGTAGTAATGGAACCGGACTAAAAGAAATGGGTTGAAGAACGATGAGAGAGGAGCAGTGAAGTTGTTGTAAGAGAAATGATAGAAGGTAGATAAACACAAGTGAACATAACACAAGGAGAGTGAGGGACTGAGGACATAGAGGTAGTGAATGGAAAATAGAGAGAAGAGGTCAAAAGAAAGGAGCAAACAAAGATAAGCGAGGGAGAGTGGGTGATTTATAGTGATAGAGTGCGACAATACTGCTGAGTGAGTAAAGAGGAATTACTAAAAGAGCAAAGGAGGAAAAGACGGAAAAGGGAAGTAAAGCAGAGCGACTGAAAGCTGAATAGTTATGCAAGGGAGAGAGAGGATGCAGACAGTTGAAATGAGAATGAGGGGTTGTGAAAGAAGTGGAGTAAAGGAACGGGGGTGAAAGAGAGTGAGAGAACATTATAAGTTAGTAAAAAGAGCTGAAAGAGGGTGGAAAAAGGAAAGTGAGTGTGGGACAATGGGAATACAATTTAAATTACACAATACAAACTATAGAATAACTTGTACAACATGTTACATAGTTTATTTTTGCTGTTCTCAGAATATATTGAATTTCACTTAAAACAGTGAGTTCAAATTACTCATCATATGACAGCGGAAAAAAAAACACAATCTAAAAGATTGTGTTTTTAAAAAAAACCTTATACACTTAAAAATCACAAATGTACACTAATCTTTCATTCACTTACTTTTCCTTTAGGCCAAATAGTATATCATAAAGGTCCTTTTCGTTGGAAAGTACTCTGCCGTTCACTAAAAAATCCATTTCATCGACTTTCTAGAAGAAAAGCTCCAAGAATATCTGAAATATTTTCATTATTTTCATATACTCCTTTTTTTCAGTCTTAACTCTTTGCTCATTCCTTCACTTTTCCTTAAGGCCAAATAGTGTCAGATGTATGAGTATATTTTCAAATTACTTAAAAGAAACTCTGAAATTACCGTTTTCCCGACGTTCTGAAAGAAAGGCTCATACAACATTTTCACAATATTTAAATAATCATAATTCTATCTCTGACTCACTCATGTTCATCATTTGGTATGATACTGATATCACTTACTATGAGATCCACTTACAGTACCTATATGACAACTCAATTTTTTATATTATCTTGATCACTTTTACTCAGAATATAATTTTAAACAGTAAACTAACTTTTATTAACTGCTCCCGTCTTCATAGGCCAATTACCTTTACTTAAATTTTGGTTCTAAAAACACTAGGTAAGAATTTTTTGATAATAGCTACAGTTGCAAAAGTTCTTCCTGAAATTGATAACTGAGAAGCCACAACATTTTTAATAGAAGTTGTCAATTTAGTTCCATCAGGTCTACATCGTTGGAACATTAAAATGACATACTGACTATAATTTTGTATAAATAATGTGGACAGCATTGCAGACTTACATTGGGAACATATCATATTGTGATCAGCTGCTTTAACTAGATTATTAAAAGACACTGATTTGCAGTCTGGTAAAGTCAAATATATAAATCTTTCAGTGTCGATTCTAGTACTACTTGATAAACTACAGTTGTCGCAGTCATGCTGCCATTGATAAGAAAGGTTAAAAAGATTTTTTATATCTACTCCTTCATCTTCCAATACATCAAACATATACATTAAAAATTCCTGACAATCCTGCTGAATTTTCTGTGAAAATTGATTTTGACCAGAACATATGTCTAAAAGATTTCGAATTTCTGAAACACTTTCTATTTTTGCTCCATCACTGTTACATTTCTCAAACACAGAATTCAATAAACAGCAGAATGTTTGATCTCGATTTTCAACAATCTGTTCTTGTAGATTTTGAAGAAAAAAAACAACATTAACCACTACATTAGCATAGCAGTTGACACCAGAACTGTTTTCAAATTGAAATCCAACATCTTCAACAGAATCCTTTTTCTTTCTGTTTACAATTACAGTTTCATCTACTTTTTGTCTTTTTGCTAGTACCTCACTGCAATTATTCTCATTTCTTCTTTTTCGGCCTACCACACGTTTTTCAAACAGAGGATATTGAGGCAAATGTGGAGCATACTCTCTTCTTAACCTATTGTATTCTTTAACACAATCTAGATCTGCAGAAATCTTTGTCTCATCACACTCAACCAAGTACAATCCTGATAAAGTTCTGACTCGTGATAATGCCACATATGCATGCCATACCTTCTTTAAACACAGAAGTTCCAATGTTCACCAGAGCACTATCTACACTTGAACCTTGAGATTTATGAATTGTCACCGCATATGCCAGACAAATAGGAAACTGTTTTCGGCGAACATATAAGTCTTTCACGAGCAAAAATCTAGCTGAACAACGACAAATTTGTTGTATTTCGTCAATGCCATCAAATTTAATTTTTAAAATTTCAATTCCATCTCTATTTCTGTAATTCACAAATCAACAACATGACCCATTGCTCCATTTACCAGACCTCTTTCAACATTTAAATTCCTTCTCAAAATGATATGACAATTTAAATACACATTCAGAGTCTTTTCAAAACTACCAGTTTTAGATATACTCTTCTCTAATGAATCCAATTTTGATTTCAAATTTTCAGACAAAATAATTGTTGCTCCCATATGCTCTATTTTATCTATAGCTTCCAGTTTCACAATCTCTTCATTTTCTAACTTTAACATTTTGTTGTTGAAGATGGAACATTCTTTCACAGTTGGCATCAAACATATCCCAGATTTGTTCTCAGTAATTTTCTCAAAAATATTCTCTGGAAGAATATTTTCATCTGGATACAAGTTTGAAATTAATCGTGCATGTAAAGCTTCCTTCCCATGCTCACTTAGTTTTCCGATTCTTACATCTTGTAGAATATTTTTATAATCTTCATCCTTTGCCTGTCGCATATTTTGAAGCAGTTCTGCATATTTGAAGTTTAACCATATATTAACATTTCCAATGCTTCCTAGGCACTTCCTGGTATCTTCATGCGTGAGCATTTTAAACACATGTTGTCCTTTCACTGGAGTCAACTGCAGTAGATCTCCAAAAACAATAATGTGTTTTCCTCCGAATAAGACATCATATTCTGTTCTAAGAATTTCTTGCATTCTCAAATGCACAAATGCAAGCATTAGATTTGAGACCATGCTTACTTCATCAATGATAAGAAGTTTCATTTTCTTCAGGATTCTTGAAACTTCAGAACAAGCATCTCCAGATAGCTTGTGGTATTGCAATTTATTATCATGCTCAACTGGTAGCATCAGTAAACGATGTAAAGTAATCCCTTTAATGTTATGTGCTGCCAGCCCAGTTGGAGCGGTAACAACACAAGACAGCGGTGATTCAGTCCTTTTCTGCAGATAAGTTGCAATTGCTTTAATCAGAAAACGTTTTCCAGTTCCCGCTTCTCCACTCACATACAGTTGGACAGGCTTAAATGATGTACATGAGCACTCTTTCTTCTCGTGACTGAATCCATGTTCAACCTGTTCTGTGACTTCATCATATATCTGTTTCTGCTCAAGGTTTAATTGTTTCACCAAATCTTCTAAGTTAATTACATCCTCTTGAGCTTGCTCCATAGCTCTTTCCACCTCATCCATAGCAGTGGCAGCTTCATTTTGGATAATTGGTCCTCCTAGTGGATCCTGACTCAATGAAGCAGAACTCTGACTGTCTTGAGAACTGTCTCTCGCAATCTCTGCAGCAATTGTTGCTTCTTGCTCTATTTCTTCGTTCAACATTTGCAGATAATTTGGAAAAACAGGACATTCTATGGTATCCTTCGTTGCATTAAAAGAGTCTTCGTAACAGAGAAAATATCCAAGTAGTTCCTCTTCTGTACGCCATGGTTTAAAGAGTTGCAAAAGAGCCAAATAGTAAAATTCTCTTTTGTCTGGATTTTCGCAACTCAATTTTCGATGATTAATCAAATGACCTTTTCTCTGTTTCACTAGACATCCTTCACATCCAATGACAGCATATATTCCATTATTGATATCTTCTCTGATGTTCCTCTTATAAATATATCTTTGCAGAACTTCATAGAGACAAGCGTTCTCAAGATAAGGACTTCTATTTGGATAGTATGTATCCAACATGTTTGTCTTCAAAATATCTGTACTTTCTGGTTCTTTCTCCGCCAAATACTCTATTTCTTGTACAGATTTCAAAACTCGGTTTCGTGTTGCAGCAAGACCTAGACTCACCCAAATGATGGTTCTAGATTTGGCATATAGACTTGCTGATGACAATCGATCGGAACATTCATATGCTCCAATTTCTCGATGTGACAACATCTTTAGACTGTAACTGTATAATTTCTTGCTTAGACTCTTTTCATGTGAAATGTCCTCCCACATTTCCTTCAGTTCTGTCTTTTCTTTTTTTGTGATATAAGACATCACATATCGAGCCACAGCAATAGAGTTGTCAGCAACGAATTGAATATCCATGTTAGCATTCCACATAGACAAAATCACTGGGTTGTAGTCGTTGATGTACTTGGACTCTTCGTTTCTTTTTAAATTGTATGTATTTTTGGGTGATTTCCTCGTCACAGTATGTCGCAGAGAAGACATCAAATTATTTACTCTTCCTTTAGAAATTACTGCTTGTGGAAAACCGAAACAACATTTTGTGTAGAACTAGTCCTTGTTTCTGAATTTTCGACGACAGTACTTTCCACAACGATGGGATTGAAAGCGTAAAACTTGTTGCCTTAAACTGTTTTCTTCAGTAGTTTTCGGAACAGCACATGTTGAATACTCTTCAATGAAGCTCATCACTGTCTCATCCGAATCTGTTCCAAATTTGGGTGCATCTTTAATCCACAACAACATATGTATGTGAGGAGCACCTCTCGCTTGGTACTCCTTTCTCCAAAAGAAATCCAAAACCTCTCCAAGGGGAGGATTTTTTTTGTTGGTAATGAAAGACATCATAGCTTCAAATCTATGATTAAAATATCTGCATACATTCACTGGATCCAAAGAACACAGTTCTCCAGGTGTTTTGAATTCTATATTTTGTATATTTGCATTTGCCTCGCGTATAAATTGAAGTAAGTCGTCCCATGCATACTCGGCACAGCTAAGAGTGAGGAACCATGTAGGAGTTCCTAAGTTTCTTAGCATACATTTCAATTCCCCATGACGATGGTACCAATACTCGTTTGTACCACGCTGACATGCCATGAGATTGATCAGATGAGATGCCAAAATATTATCTTGCAGATTAACTTTCTCCATAAAGTCCCTCGTTGAAACATTTTGCAGATGTGCTCCACTTTTCAGTATATGGTTTACTGCATAAGAAAGCCCAGACAAGTCACTTTCATACAGTAGATGAAACAAATATGGGATGCATTGACGAAACCTTGGATCTTCAGCATATAATCTTAAAGTCCGGTATTCAGATGCTGGAATTTGAAGTGGTCGATCTTCATATCGTCCACCTCGACCTGTTGGAAATAGCTGTGGAAAACAACGAGCTTGCAAACTTTCTTCCCATACACTAATGGGACTTCCTTTTGCTGATTTCATTTGAAACAAGTCAATTGCATTCCCCATTACTTCTTTGGAATGCAAAGGATGAACAGTATAATGTTCATATATTTCTTCACTTCTAGACACATCAACTTTTTTATTTTGGCCAGCTGAACAATCACTGTCTTCATCTGCAGCTGTTTCCTCTGCTCCAACACATACATGTTTATAGTACTCATTGTTTTTGACCAAATACAACGTTGCCTTTTGACTTTCCTAACATCCACTAAATCTTGCCAGATTTTCTTACTCTTTGTCGTAACCCTATTAACTAGAATAACCAGAGGTTCCTCTTCCACTTTCTCTACACCAATTGTATCAATATTTTTCTTGAAATCTAGAGGCAAATAAACAACTCTTCCCTTTAATCCTCTCTGTAAATCTGAAGGAGGCAATTTCCCTATCTTAGGCTCCATGCGAACAATTGCCTGAAAAGGATGGACACATTGAATCAAAATAGACTCATATGTATTTAAATCCATCAATTCAGGAGGAATGTCTACCAACTCAAGATTATTATGAACAGCTCTAGCAGGCATTCTGTTTTGATTTAATTTATCATAACAATATTTACAAATACGCTGATCAGAACTCAAATCAAAAGAATTCTCCACCCACAAATAAGTTGCAAAATCCTTCCACTCATAATTATTTATCTTTTCACTTTTTACGTATAAATCAACTAATCTAGTTTGATGCTTATAATGAGTTCGTCGACAACACACACAAGTTAAATTCGGCCTTTCACTTGATTTCACCTTAAACCTGATAATTTCCTAGTCAAACTTTTCTGTACTTGAAATCTGTACATTGTCTTCCACATTACCTTGAATTTCTGTGTCAATTTCTACACTGTCCTCTTTTTCACTAAAATAACAAATCTCAATTTCTTCACATATCTTCTTCACATCTAATTCAGTTCCATGCAAAAGAGCACTGTTTAATTGTTTAAGCTTAAGTGCTGGACTTTTTGCATAATACAACCTTCTCACTGATTTCCTCATTTTGTTATGATGCACTGCTAACATCCTAAAATGATGAAAAACACTCTGACAGACTTTTCTAGAAAGACAAGCCAGTGAATGCCCTTGCAAACCTGTGTTTTCTCTCACTCTGCAAGGATCTAAGTCTTGCAACATCTTCATTTTCTGTTTTAGAGTTTTCTTACTATATGTACGTAAGAAATTACAAAACAAATCGATTGATTCCTGTCGCACACTGCAAATACTACTACACTTCCAAGTGTACACTGGACCCTTAGTACGTCTCCCTAAAACTTCATCAGTTAACACCTCTTCTGGTTCTCTAGGCACAAGTTTCTCTTTTTCAATCGGACAACCTTCTTTCACCTCATATGCTCGACCACTGGTGTCAACTGCATGCACTAAATCATTCTCCTGAAAGTAACTCTCCTCATTAAAAAATGGCTCACAACTTGAACTGTGCATCCATTCTCCAGAAAAAACTTTACAAAAATTAGTCCGATTAATTACTCTTTTCCATTTACTGTTTGATTTGAAAACATCAATTGTCTTGTTAAGTGTCCTAATTCTATTGATTATTAAAATAAATAATTTTTTCTAACCTTCACAAGCCCGATCAACAATCTTCTCTACACTTTTCTTTTTCTTATAAAAAGCAGATCTCTGTTTACCTTTTTTAATATTTTTTAACAAATTTAAAACCACCCTATTGCGAAACATTCATTTACGAATGTCCCTAAATTGATTTTGCCTTCTATTCCTATACATATTATTGTCTCCTGCTGCAGTAGTAACATTTTTTGGGAATCTCTCCTTCCTCTTCAAATTTGCTCTCTCCTTCTCTTTTTCTACATTCTGTCCAACATTTTTTTTTGATCTACATATGTTCCGTAAGAAAGACTTAGTTGTCTTACCAGGAGCTTTTTTCCTGTTTTTTGAAGTATTTGTTGTAGGAGACTGCTTTAGTTCCGTTGCTGTGTTTGATTTTTTCCGCTTAGCATCTTTTCGTCTCCTTTGCCTTGAGGGCATATTTCCTTACTATTGAAATCTTGATTTTAATCTGTGTAAAAAAAAACCTCATTATAGACCACTATTACCAAACAACAAAACAATGACAATAAGCAAACAATATAAACACTATAATACTTATACATATGACCTTATCTCTGTTTTTTAAATATAATTCTAAAAAAATATTTGCTGTTCACTAAAAAATCCATTTCATCGACTTTCTAGAAGAAAAGCTCCAAGAACATCTGAAATATTTTCATTATTTTCATATACTCCTTTTTTTCAGTCTTAACTCTTTGCTCATTCCTTCACTTTTCCTTAAGGCCAAATAGTGTCAGATGTATGAGTATATTTTCAAATTACTTAAAAGAAACTCTGAAATTACCGTTTTCCCGACGTTCTGAAAGAAAGGCTCATACAACATTTTCACAATATTTAAATAATCATAATTCTATCTCTGACTCACTCATGTTCATCATTTGGTATGATACTGATATCACTTACTATGAGATCCACTTACAGTACCTATATGACAACTCAATTTTTTATATTATCTTGATCACTTTTACTCAGAATATAATTTTAAACAGTAAACTAACTTTTATTAACTGCTCCCGTCTTCATAGGCCAATTACCTTTACTTAAATTTTGGTTCTAAAAACACTAGGTAAGAATTTTTTGATAATAGCTACAGTTGCAAAAGTTCTTCCTGAAATTGATAACTGAGAAGCCACAAATTTTTTAATAGAAGTTGTCAATTTAGTTCCATCAGGTCTACATCGTTGGAACATTAAAATGACATACTGACTATAATTTTGTATAAATAATGTGGACAGCCTCACAGCAGGCGTAAGACTGACGCAAGCCCTTTCACATGGGGCTTTCCCCATTTGAAAGGACGCATTGCTGGAGTTGCGTCACTTTTGTGACACACTCCCGCAATGCGCCACTTTTGCGCTTACAGATACGTCAGAAATACTGACTTATCTGTAACCCCTTGCGACATGATGCATCATACATTAAATATGACGCATCATTGGTGTTGCAAGAAGTGCGCAGTGAAAACTGACGCATCGCTGTTTTCATAAATAAGGCCCTCAGTGTGCTTCCTAATCTGAGGTAACACAGGTGACATGATTGTGAAAGGTTCAAATATTTTTATGTAATCATGCACACTATTTATTCCTTCTCAAAAATGTAAAAGCCATTGATTTGCCCCAAAATCGTTTTTTGAATAACATTTTAGAAACAGAGCGCAGGTCCTATGTACAAGCATTCCATTTCAGTACTGAAAACTCACTATTTTACAAAATACATTTCCTCTCTATTGCAAACATTCCTACCAAGCATTACCAAAAAAATGACACAAACCAACAGCAAAGAAGCTCAGTCTGCTTACTAATCTGAGGTAACACAGGTGGCATGATTGTGAAAGGTTCAAATATTTTTATGTAATCATGCACACACTATTTATTCCTTCTCAAAAATGTAAAAGCCATTGATTTGCCCCAAAATCGTTTTTTGAATAACATTTTAGAAACAGAACGCAGGTCCTATGTACAAGCATTCCATTTCAGTACTGAAAACTCACTATTTTACAAAATACATTTCCTCTCTCTTGCAAACATTCCTACCGAGCATTACCAAAAAAATGACACAAACCAACAGCAAAGAAGCTCAGTCTGCTTCCTAATCTGAGGTAACACAGGTGACATGATTGTGAAAGGTTCAAATATTTTTATGAAATCATGCACACACTATTTATTCCTTCTCAAAAATGTAAAAGCCATTCATTTGCCCCAAAATAGTTTTTTGAATAACATTTCAGAAACAGAGGACAGGTCCTTCATTTTCACTACTTAAACCCATTGATTTTCCTCAAAATTGTTTTTGTAATAAAATTTTAGAAACAGAGCGCAGGTCCTCTGTACAACCATTCAAGTTCACTACTGAAACCTCACTATTTCACAAAAAAAAAATCCTCTATCTTGCAAATGTAGATACCAAGCATTATCAAAAAGCATGACACAAACCAACAGCAAAGAAGCTCAGAGCCTCATTTATGAGGCCCTGCGTCAATTTTGCGCTGGTGATGCGTCACTTTTTGTGACGCATCGGCGGCATAAAACATGTGCCTTGTTGCGCCATATTTAAAAAATGACGCATCTAGGTAGATGCGTCACTTTTTAAACCCCTGCGCCACATTATACCTTCGTCAGGTATAATGTATGCTGAGGGGGCGTTCCCCTGTAAAAAACCTCGTAATAGTGACGCAGTGAAATCTATGAGATTTCACTGCGTCACTTTTAGGATGCTGTTACGTCAAAATCTTGCGCCTGCCTCACAGCAGGCGTAAGACTGACGCAAGCCCTTTCACATGGGGCTTTCCCCATTTGAAAGGACGCATTGCTGGAGTTGCATCACTTTTGTGACACACTCCCGCAATGCGTCACTTTTGCGCTTACAGATACGTCAGAAATACTGACTTATCTGTAACCCCTTGCGACATGATGCATCATACATTAAATATGACGCATCATTGGTGTCGCAAGAAGTGCGCAGTGAAAACTGACGCATCGCTGTTTTCATAAATAAGGCCCTCAGTGTGCTTCCTAATCTGAGGTAACACAGGTGACATGATTGTGAAAGGTTCAAATATTTTTATGTAATCATGCACACACTATTTATTCCTTCTCAAAAATGTAAAAGCCATTGATTTGCCCCAAAATCGTTTTTTGAATAACATTTTAGAAACACAGCGCAGGTCCTATGTACAAGCATTCCATTTCAGTACTGAAAACTCACTATTTTACAAAATACATTTCCTCTCTATTGCAAACATTCCTACCAAGCATTACCAAAAAAATGACACAAACCAACAGCAAAGAAGCTCAGTCTGCTTCCTAATCTGAGGTAACACAGGTGACATGATTGTGAAAGGTTCAAATATTTTTATGTAATCATGCACACACTATTTATTCCTTCTCAAAAATGTAAAAGCCATTGATTTGCCCCAAAATCGTTTTTTGAATAACATTTTAGAAACAGAGCGCAGATCCTATGTACAAGCATTCCATTTCAGTTCTGAAAACTCACTATTTTACAAAATACATTTCCTCTCTATTGCAAACATTCCTACCAAGCATTACCCACAAAATGACACAAACCAACAGCAAAGAAGCTCAGTCTGCTTCCTAATCTGAGGTAACACAGGTGACATGATTATGAAAGGTTAAAATATTTTTATGTAATCATGCACACACTATTTATTCCTTCTCAAAAATGTCAAAACCATTGATTTGCCCCAAAATCGTTTTTACAATAACATTTTAGAAACAGAGCGCAGGTCATATGTACAAGCATTCCATTTCAGTACTGAAAACTCACTATTTTACAATATAAATTTCCTCTCTCTTGCAAACATTCCTACCAAGCTTTACCAAACAAATGACACAAACCAACAGCAAAGAACCTCAGTCTGCTTCCTAATCTGAGGTAACACAGGTGACACGATTGTGAAAGGTTAAAATATTTTTATGTAATCATGCACACACTATTTATTCCTTCTCAAAAATGTAAAAGCCATTGATTTGCCCCAAAATCGTTTTTTGAATAACATTTTAGAAACAGAGCGCAGGTCCTATGTACAAGCATTCAATTTCACTACTAAAACCTCACTATTTTACAAAATACAAATCCTCTATCTTGCAAATATTGATACCATGCATTTTCAAAAAGCATCACACAAACCAACAGCAAAGAAGCTCAATGTGCTTCCTAATCTGAACTCTCTATCTATATTGAATGAATCATAACTCACCTTTACAATTGCTTTGGGAGATTAAGAACAGTGTCAGATACACACACCAATATTTCTTTAGCAGAGCAAAAGGTATGTACTCCAGGCACTGCAACCATGAATGGCACAGAAAACCTATAATTCTACACACATATCCCTCATGTTAACCAATTAAAACTCTTCCCTCTCTATTTTCAAATCAACACCCTTCCCCCCCTCAACCCTTTCTACCTGTTACCATAGCAACTCCCTCCTCACTGAGCTCTCAGGGTTAAAAGTTTATTCTACAATGTTGCAAATGAACTCAGCAATGATTTTTGACCTCTCAATACACCAGCTTATCAGGTGCAATCTTCCTTTTAATGACTTTTTCTTAACCATTCAAATTACTTCTTTCACAGAACAGAACCATGCACCCTAACTTTCAGTTTTCAACTATCTGAATCCATCAATCATTGCGTGTGATTCAAGAGCACTGAAACTCCACATTTTGTTGTTGTTGCAAACTCCTACTGTTCCAACTGCCATTTCATTCCTACACTTCATCTGACTACACCAGAACCTCCTCTCACCATGTACTCTGTCTGGATTATTGGACATAGCTACATTCACTGGGCTCAAAGGTATGCAGCTATCAGAAATGTTCACAACCTTGATTTACCAAATGTGGCCATAAAATGGATTGGCCAAAGAGGATTGAGATGTCATCAATTGATACCATTGGTGAAAACCTTTTACCATCTGCCACACCGTGACCTCATAATTTTGCACTGTGGTGGAAATGACCAAGGCACTTTGACTGGGGTAGGTCTGGAGATGGTTTTAAAGGACACCTTTGGGCAATTGATGACACTTTTTCCACAAACTGCCTTGGTATATTCCAATATATGCCAAAGACAGAAATGGAAGTGGTCCAACCAATTTTGTCCACAATTTGAGAAAGCACGGAAACATGTGAATAAATCTGTGTCTGCTTACATGAGAGACTATGGAATGGGTTCAATATACAACAATAACTTGCGTTACAACATGCAAGATATCTACAGAGGAGATGGTGTGCACTTCTCAGATGAGGGGAATAGAATATCCCTCCTCAATATAAGACTGTGCATTGGAACCTACTTGCAGGTACCTAAATCAGCCACAGAACCCAAAAGCTCTTTTCAGAGCTACCCTACCTCTGATCAGGGGTGGCTGGTGTTCATGGGCGAGATGGGCGCCGCCCTACCATCCTTGGGGGATACAAAAAATGTGAGCTGGAACACCGAGCAGCTAGCAATAAATTGTGCTGGCTGCTCGGTAAACAAACATGGGCAAATCTGTTTTTTTTTGGGGGGTGGGGGATGATGGCTCTGAGTCTTGGCTCTCTGCCTCTGCTGCTCATGCTTTTGGCAGGGCGAAGAATTCTTCGACCTGGAGCCAGAAAGCAGAGCAGTGATGACACACAGGGGGGCAGGACCTGTGTCTCATTGCCAAAATACAGCTTTGAATTTGGGCGAACTTCGGAGAGCCCAGGGAGGAGTCTGAAGCTCCCCATTCATTGCAATGGCTGGGGGCGGGCCAGTTCAGCTTCAGGGAAAGTAGTGGGGTGGGGCTGGGCCTCTGCCTCTTCCTCAAGAGAGACCCAGTAACAGTTGTTGTTTAGACTACTGATTGGTGTGCTGGGCTTTGGGGGAGTGGTCAATCCAGAACTTTCCAGTTTGGGACGTGCACTCTGCAGTCACGAGTCGGAGCCTGGAGCGACAGAACAACATTGTGGTAGAGGCCTGGAGCAGCACACTGAATAAAGTAAGTATTTTTATTATTTACTACAGCCAAGTGTGACCTGACCTCATACGACTAATAATGATGATGGCTGCAGCTTCAGGAGCGTGAATGAAAGTGTGGGTGGTAACTAGTTTAAACACCGACGGTTGGACCTTTCACAGACTCGCATGCAGACTCACTGCCAGTGAAAGCAGGCCTGGTCGCCAGTGTTACTTCTTAATTAGTCACGCACTGTGTGCAAGCTATCGGTAGGCAGCCAGCAGGCAGACACGGCGCCTGTACTTTTGATCTTCCTGTAGTTATGATTAAGAAGTCACTGTGTAGACGCAGCGTATATCTAGAAATAGCTTGGCATTGGCAGTGATATTTGTTGCTGCATGGGTCTGGATCTATTTATTAGGTATGCTGTAATAATAAAAGCTTCATGGCCTATTTACGTTTCAAATCTTTTCTACAGGATGAGACTATCGGGGACTGTGTGATTTACAAACCACCGTTTCAATGGTCGAGCCTGAATGAAAGAAGCCTGGGGCCCAGACAATGCTTCCCACAGATAGGCACAAGTGCGCCCTGCAGCCCTCCACCTCTCCCCCCCCCTAAAACCCCATGCTGTCCCTTTCGCCTTAGCACTCCCGCACACACTTCCATCAGCTCTGAGCAGGCAAAAAATGGCAACCTTGTAGGTAAAGCCCCTCAAACTCTGGTTCTGAGCAGTTATTCCCCATTTCGAACCACCTTCCACCATGGCCAGTGAACGTGAGGGCAAAGATGCCCATGTTCCTCGCATGATCACAGTATCTTTATTTCAGGTGCTTGACACGCACAGATCTAGCTGCTAAACGCAGTGAGACACTTTACAGAAACCATCTGCATTGCAGCAGGAGTGTTTCACACATGTGGTGGTGTGCTGGGGATAATGGGATGGGTGAGGTGCAGCCGAGAGCTGATTACACAGGCCAGGATGCAGTGTGGAGGGAGGTGGGACCTTAACACCGCGTCTGTGCCGCCCGTCTCACTCTGCAGCTTGAAAAGAACATACACGGACATGCCGAGGGTCACACTGTGTCAATTGAAAAAGGCTGAGCTCCAACCACAGTTCCCCTTCTTTAGGGTCAGTAAATTATTAGAGACGTCACTTCCTCCTCCCGGACCTCAGAGTATCCCACACATGCTGTTCACAAATAAACACTGGCAAAAAGTCACTTTCATTCTTGAATGTACCTAGCGTGTGATGTGGATTCTGCTTATCAATGTCACCTCGTCTATCTTACGTGCATTGTTGTTCGCTGCTCTTTAACACGTGAGCTCGGGCAGAAAGAGGTGTAAATTGTGCCCAAGATCACACCAGTAATTGTCAAGTTAGCCGATCAGGATTAGAATCCCGAATATATGGATCCAAAGATCAATCTGCTGAAAAATTGTTGGCTTAGTTATAAAATGGGCGCAGAGAAAACGGAACTAATTCCCATTTCCAGTAATAACAGAACTCCTGCTCCCACACAAATTGGAAATCGTCACACTGCTCGGTGGTCCTATGAAGCGATACATAAGTTGTGGCAGCCATTAGGGTAGTGCACAAGGTACCATTGGAACTGCGTTGCCACTGTGACTTGTGGGGGGTCTCAGTCTGCACCAGAAGTGAAGCCATTGTGTCACGGGCCCTGGCTGGTGCAAAGAATGAAATGGGCCCACTGGCAGTAGCTGCTCTTTGAATAATGAAATACAGTTTTGATCAAGATTCAGTCAGCCCTTCAGGTCTTTGAGCCCCGGTGCGACTGCGACTGCTGAACAAGTGGAATCTACGCCTATACTTTGCACAGGCCCGAGGCATTCTGTACTGATATGCTTTGGAACGGGTATCACGTTCTGGTGTGGCTCTGGTTGGATAATAGCTTCATTTTAATTGCGGAGAGTGTGAAGTTTGGTGTATGAAAGGTCTGCATCTTATCTCAACTTTATGTGTGGAGAGGATGTGGCGCAACGGTCAGAGCGGCCAACTTTAGAACTGGAAGCCAGGTTCGAGTCTTGGCATCGACTCGAGATCCTGTGATTCTAGGCAAATCCCTTAATCTTCCCTTGTCTACTAAAAAATGAATGTGCCCGTCTGTAATGCTACTGAAATACTTTCTGGCGAATTCGTGCTATATAAAACTGCAAAAACAAACAACAAAATGTATAGCGCATACTAGTGACCTTTAATGTTAAGTTAGGCATGATAGCTTTAGCCTCCTCGTGGAAACAAGGCTGTGATTCAGACTTGCTATTCACAGGTTTCGTACACCAAACTTCATACCCACCGCAATTGAACTGAAGCTTTTACCCAACCAGCTCAACCCACTGAGCTACGTCTGTTTATAAAACCACTCTCTGGTGATAATAGCTGATAGATGTATTTATTGGGCATGTTTAAAGCACTTATTCCCTGGAATGGAGTTTCATGGCGCATTTTACTTACAAAGGTATTGTATTGCAGAAATATATTCGATGTCACCACCTAGCATCCCCTCGCCCATTCCCTACCTTCACCCAGCTGAGAAGCATTTATCCACAAAGCATTTGGGTCCCATGGTTTTAAGATGGCTTATTGAGTTAATGCGCAGGCTATGGACTTCAGAGTTTAACCTGTGGGGCACTGGCTCAAATACTAAAAGGGCCAACCCAGCGTTTCATCTTTCTAAAACTCATTAAAAGAAGCAGAGATGGGCAATAGCAGCACGTGATGTACCAAGCTTTGCATAATCTGCACGCCCCTCCACCAATCAAGTTTCTCCATCTTTGAGCTCCTTGCTCTTTCATGAACTCGACTGAGTGCCCTGCTGCTGAGGTGTATGTGTGTGTATTATCTGCAGGTCACATTGATGCACCAGACAGGCCAATTCATTAACCCCTCTCTGTCCATTATCGTTCCCTGTCCGCCATCACTAGAGCTGGTACACTTTCCTGCATTGCTTGCACCCAAACTCTTAGTGCTCCACTCTCTCGAACATTTATGTTAACAAATGTAGAATTCTTATTGCCTTTCCAATGGCATTGAGGTGATCGTGAGGATATTTATTTTGTCTTTGTTATCGACCCAGTGTGATTTATTGCAATGTAACATTTGTTAGAGTTTGATATTTTACCTTTAATTTGGCCACTCATTTCCCATGTAATGTATGTTATTGCCTTTTGTGAAGCTACACTTTCTATCACCAGTGCTGAGTCTCTGCACAGAGTACAGCATTTTGAATTTTCTTTGACGAAGCGAGTGGGTCACATTTAAAGTGCTGGTGGTGTGGTTGATTTTTTAAATCACATAGTTTAGCTGCTGGAATCTAACCTCTTAGGCCGTTTATTCCAGAGGTGCCCTGACTTAATTATTGTAGTAACCCAGTCAGGAAAGGATAAAGTCACAGTGAGTTTAATAAAGTGGTGCCTCTGCCAGAGAGAATGATTCTTTCTCATCAACTTGAGTTGGAAAGTGTTATTAGGCTGTGATCCAATTTGCAAAGCAAAGCTCTGCTCAACTAAACTCATCCATTTTTTGTAAAATGTTCTTGCGTTTCCCCCGCACCCTCCTTTTGCTCGCTCGCTTGATATACTACGGTACCATTTTTCGACCCACCACTTTGAAAATCCACCAGCCGCCCCTGCCTCTGATCACTCAAAATGATTACTTTTCTCTAACTTTTTCCACTATTTTTCACCAAAGTACGCTCCCCGGTACGCTCCCCGGTACGCGTACCGGGCGCTCCCCCCGCGAATTTTTTTAAAAAAAAAGGGTTTTTTTGGGCCAATATGGGCCTCCTAAGCCCCCCTCAGAAAACCTAGGGGGTCAGGGGGTGTCTACCGTGCCCCCTTTTACCCATTCCCAACGTTGTTTGTCCTCCATCTTGTGTCTCATATCTACCGAAACACAAGATGGAGTACTCCCGTTGCGCTTACCGGTACGCGTACCGGGGCGCGCACCGGTGAGCGCTCCCAAAAATGTTTAAAAGTTAATTTACATAAAAACCACTGGAGAGACTTTCACCAAATATAGAATAGGCCCTACTACATGCCAGTCCCTACCATTTTCCCAAAATTGGTGGAATTCCATTGAGCCATTTGAGCTGTAGCCCTGTCTAAATATCCTGAGGTAAATTACATGACAAAAACACATATGAAGTGTTAGGATTTACAACCAATTAAAATGTTACTTTCATTTTCTACTTTTTTTCCTGACATTTGATTGGTTATGTACATGAATATAAATGAAAAATGAGAGGGAAACACAGCCATTTTGACTACACCTACCTGAGGTACATCTTGAAAAAAAATTCTCCATTTATCTTCATCACCTTTTAATAAGGTAAGTTTTTAATTTGTAAGGGGCACTTTAAGTTAATTTGTAAAAACGTTTTCTCATAGTTATTTACTGTCCCTCTGTTATAGTTATAGATTGAGATAGGCTTCTCTGTTATAGTTATGGATTGAGTTAGGCTTCTCTGTTATAATTATGAAATTACTTAGGCTTCTTCACATACACTTTTTTGATATTTCTACTTCCTGCCTGATACCATACACTGCCCAAAGATAACTTCACTGTTAAAAACTCAGAAGTACCTGTCTAAACTTAAACCCAACACTGCCCTAACTCTACTGATATATTTATTTTTAATGCAATTTACAGCAAGAAAATGGAAGGAGAAGCAAATATTTCTTTCGAAATAGTTCTTCAAAACAATCCTGAGGAAGACTTTGACTTTATGGATCAGTCTCTAGACGAAGAGTTAGTTAATTGTGTGGAAGAAATGGAATCATGGACTGAAAATGAGGACATTCCTGACGATATAATGTTGGAAGTGTTATTAAATTTTGAAAAATCAGAGCAATACATTTTTATTTAATAATTTAAAATTGTTCCAGACATTATTCTTTTTTATATGTAATTCATGAAATAGTACCAAAATGAATATAATATAATGTGAAACTTATGGTATACTGTGCAACTTTTTTATGTTACATAGTAATTTTGCTCATAGTTACTTCCTTTCTCCCACTATATTATCTCCAATGTGTATTTGACATCTCTTTTTCATCTCCTGCCTCCATGTTGTTTCTACTTTCCTGACAAACTATGGTATGGATTCCATATACCACAATAACTTCTGTAACAACATGCTAATTATCTACAGAGGAGACAATCTACATTGAATTTAAAACTCTGCATTGGTACCTACATGCTGGTACTTATATCACCCACACAACACAACAACTCTATGCAGAGCTACCCTACCTCTAAGCACTTTAAATTATTATTTTACTGTTTCACTGGGTTTGCCTCTTGGTACGCTCCCCGGTAAGCTCCCCGGTGCGCGTACCGGACGCTCCCCCCGAGAAAATCATTTTTTTTTTTAAAAACTAAGGGGTCAGGGGGGGTCTACCCTGCCCCCTTTTGGTCATTTCCCCCTTTGTTTACAGACATCCGAGAGCCAATCAGCTCCCCGGTGCGCGTACCGGGGCGCGCCTATAGATATATATATTTTTTTTAACCTAAATTATTCAAAATCCTCTGGAGCGTATATCTTGAGACATAGCAAAGGCACATCGGGGGGGCCGAGATAAAAGGGGTGTCCCAAAACGTGTTTTCCCCATGTTAATTTCCATAGGGCGGTTGGACTCACTTTTAGCCCGAACGGCTGAATGGTTTTCCACCAAACTTGGCAAAATTGTAGGGACTGGTAGCCCGATGTGCCTTTGCTATGTCTCAAGATATGTGCTCCAGTGGTTTTTACGAAAATTTACTTTGAAAAAATATATATTGGGCTACATTGGGCTATATATATGTTAGAGCCCAAATGTAGCCCAATGTAGCCCAATGTAGCCCAATGTAGCCCAAAGATGGCCACCAGAGACAAAAAAAAACAAATGTAGCCCAAATATCAGCCAGATGTAGCCCAACTATAGCCCAATGACAGAATGTCCCAGACTGTTCTAAAGAACAACTAGAGCGCTAACAGTCTTACTTATGACAAAAGTTTGGAACACCTGAAGTCATCTTGATTGGAATAAAGTGTTAACACTTAAAACATTTAATTTGCAAAAGAACAAAATGAGGGGGTTCATTTTGCCATAGAAATTATGATTAGTGCTGAAGAAAGAAAAATTAGGGCACATTTTGAGTGACTTCTCAAATCCTCTTATATTTCATTAAAAAAATTCTGATATGCAGTCTCCCAAGATGGCCACCAGAGACAAAAGAGCCTGTGCTTAAAAACTCTGTTAGCAAAGCAGGCATTTGAGATTTAAAAAACGTTTTAATATATAAAAACGTTATCTGCTAATAGAATTAGCATTTAAAAAACCTTGCGAATTCAATGAAAAAACCATAGGTTTCAGGCCTTATATAGTTAGGAATTAGCATTTAAAAAACCTTTGAAATTCACTGAAAAAACCATAGGTTTCAGGCCTTATATAGTTAGGAATTAGCATTTAAAAAAACCTTGCAAATTCACTGAAAAAACCATAGGTTTCAGGCCTTATATAGTTAGGAATTAGCATTTAAAAAACCTTTGAAATTCACTGAAAAAAACATAGGTTTCAGGCCTTATATAGTTAGGAATTAGCATTTAAAAAAACCTTGCAAATTCACTGACAAAACCATAGGTTTCAGGCCTTATATAGTTAGGAATTAGCATTTAAAAAACCTTTGAAATTCACTGAAAAAACCATAGGTTTCAGGCCTTATATAGTTAGGAATTATCATTTAAAAAACCTTGCAAATTCACTGAAAAAACCATAGGTTTCAGGCCTTATATAGTTAGGAATTAGCATTTAAAAAACCTTTGAAATTCACTGAAAAAATCATAGGTTTCAGGAGTTATATAGTTAGGAATTAGCTTTTAAAAAACCTTTGAAATTCACTCAAAAAACTATACGTTTTAGTGGTGTTATAGTTAGCTGGACATTTTACTCATACAAAACAATTGAAATTGCTCCTATATAGTTAGTTGGACTAACTATATTTCGCGCACCCGCAATCCACTGCTGATGATGTCAAATATTAGATCATTCATGACATGGTCAGTGACATCACTGATGAAACGTTAACGTGGGGGTCACGGCAGTGAAGTAGCAGCCGTACATGGAATCGAGGACGGGCCCACTTGTGGAGTCCATACAGGACTTGATTGTGTGCTTTCCGTACTACACTTCCCAGAAGTCTCACTGGAGCCTCCCATCGACGGGCGAGTTATATAATTGGAGAAGTGTAGCGGGTGCGCACACCGCTTCCGTTAAAGCCCCTGAAGAGAAGCAGATGGAGCTTTGAAACTCGTCGGGCAGATCCATTATGGAGCGGCGTCTACAAGCGGATCCCCGTCCTCACCTACACATAAATAAAGCTGCTGCTCGCGTGCTACTCACATGGTGGACAACCTTGGAGCGTGAATCTATATGCGGCAGTCCAGCCGCAGAGTATGCACCACCCCGTTAACGTGGGGGTCACGGCAGTGAAGTAGCAGCCGTACATGGAATCGAGGACGGGCCCACTTGTGGAGTCCATACAGGACTTGATTGTGTGCTTTCCGTACTACACTTCCCAGAAGTCTCACTGGAGCCTCCCAACGACGGGCGAGTTATATAATTGGAGAAGTGTAGCGGGTGCGCACACCGCTTCCGTTAAAGCCCCTGAAGAGAAGCAGATGGAGCTTCGAAACTCGTCGGGCAGATCCATTACGGAGCGGCGTCTACAAGCGGATCCCCGTCCTCACCTACACATAAATAAAGCTGCTGCTCGCGTGCTACTCACATGGTGGACAACCTTGGAGCGTGAATCTATATGCGGCAGTCCAGCCGCAGAGTATGCACCACCCCGTTAACGTGGGGGTCACGGCAGTGAAGTAGCAGCCGTACATGGAATCGAGGACGGGCCCACTTGTGGAGTCCATACAGGACTTGATTGTGTGCTTTCCGTACTACACTTCCCAGAAGTCTCACTGGAGCCTCCCATCGTCGGGCGAGTTATATAATTGGAGAAGTGTAGCGGGTGCGCACACCGCTTCCGTTAAAGCCCCTGAAGAGAAGCAGATGGAGCTTCGAAACTCGTCGGGCAGATCCATTACGGAGCGGCGTCTACAAGCGGATCCCCGTCCTCACCTACACATAAATAAAGCTGCTGCTCGCGTGCTACTCACATGGTGGACAACCTTGGAGCGTGAATCTATATGCGGCAGTCCAGCCGCAGAGTATGCACCACCCCGTTAACGTGGGGGTCACGGCAGTGAAGTAGCAGCCGTACATGGAATCGAGGACGGGCCCACTTGTGGAGTCCATACAGGACTTGATTGTGTGCTTTCCGTACTACACTTCCCAGAAGTCTCACTGGAGCCTCCCATCGACGGGCGAGTTATATAATTGGAGAAGTGTAGCGGGTGCGCACACCGCTTCCGTTAAAGCCCCTGAAGAGAAGCAGATGGAGCTTCGAAACTCGTCGGGCAGATCCATTACGGAGCGGCGTCTACAAGCGGATCCCCGTCCTCACCTACACATAAATAAAGCTGCTGCTCGCGTGCTACTCACATGGTGGACAACCTTGGAGCGTGAATCTATATGCGGCAGTCCAGCCGCAGAGTATGCACCACCCCGTTAACGTGGGGGTCACGGCAGTGAAGTAGCAGCCGTACATGGAATCGAGGACGGGCCCACTTGTGGAGTCCATACAGGACTTGATTGTGTGCTTTCCGTACTACACTTCCCAGAAGTCTCACTGGAGCCTCCCATCGACGGGCGAGTTATATAATTGGAGAAGTGTAGCGGGTGCGCACACCGCTTCCGTTAAAGCCCCTGAAGAGAAGCAGATGGAGCTTCGAAACTCGTCGGGCAGATCCATTACGGAGCGGCGTCTACAAGCGGATCCCCGTCCTCACCTACACATAAATAAAGCTGCTGCTCGCGTGCTACTCACATGGTGGACAACCTTGGAGCATGAATCTATATGCGGCAGTCCAGCCGCAGAGTATGCACCACCCCGTTAACGTGGGGGTCACGGCAGTGAAGTAGCAGCCGTACATGGAATCGAGGACGGGCCCACTTGTGGAGTCCATACAGGACTTGATTGTGTGCTTTCCGTACTACACTTCCCAGAAGTCTCACTGGAGCCTCCCATCGACGGGCGAGTTATATAATTGGAGAAGTGTAGCGGGTGCGCACACCGCTTCCGTTAAAGCCCCTGAAGAGAAGCAGATGGAGCTTCGAAACACGTCGGGCAGATCCATTACGGAGCGGCGTCTACAAGCGGATCCCCGTCCTCACCTACACATAAATAAAGCTGCTGCTTGCGTGCTACTCACATGGTGGACAACCTTGGAGCGTGAATCTATATGCGGCAGTCCAGCCGCAGAGTATGCACCACCCCGTTAACGTGGGGGTCACGGCAGTGAAGTAGCAGCCGTACATGGAATCGAGGACGGGCCCACTTGTGGAGTCCATACAGGACTTGATTGTGTGCTTTCCGTACTACACTTCCCAGAAGTCTCACTGGAGCCTCCCATCGACGGGCGAGTTATATAATTGGAGAAGTGTAGCGGGTGCGCACACCGCTTCCGTTAAAGCCCCTGAAGAGAAGCAGATGGAGCTTCGAAACTCGTCGGGCAGATCCATTACGGAGCGGCGTCTACAAGCGGATCCCCGTCCTCACCTACACATAAATAAAGCTGCTGCTCGCGTGCTACTCACATGGTGGACAACCTTGGAGCGTGAATCTATATGCGGCAGTCCAGCCGCAGAGTATGCACCACCCCGTTAACGTGGGGGTCACGGCAGTGAAGTAGCAGCCGTACATGGAATCGAGGACGGGCCCACTTGTGGAGTCCATACAGGACTTGATTGTGTGCTTTCCGTACTACACTTCCCAGAAGTCTCACTGGAGCCTCCCATCGACGGGCGAGTTATATAATTGGAGAAGTGTAGCGGGTGCACACACCGCTTCCGTTAAAGCCCCTGAAGAGAAGCAGATGGAGCTTCGAAACTCGTCGGGCAGATCCATTACGGAGCGGCGTCTACAAGCGGATCCCCGTCCTCACCTACACATAAATAAAGCTGCTGCTCACGTGCTACTCACATGGTGGACAACCTTGGAGCGTGAATCTATATGCGGCAGTCCAGCCGCAGAGTATGCACCACCCCGTTAACGTGGGGGTCACGGCAGTGAAGTAGCAGCCGTACATGGAATCGAGGACGGGCCCACTTGTGGAGTCCATACAGGACTTGATTGTGTGCTTTCCGTACTACACTTCCCAGAAGTCTCACTGGAGCCTCCCATCGACGGGCGAGTTATATAATTGGAGAAGTGTAGCGGGTGCGCACACCGCTTCCGTTAAAGCCCCTGAAGAGAAGCAGATGGAGCTTCGAAACTCGTCGGGCAGATCCATTACGGAGCGGCGTCTACAAGCGGATCCCCGTCCTCACCTACACATAAATAAAGCTGCTGCTCGCGTGCTACTCACATGGTGGACAACCTTGGAGCGTGAATATATATATATATATATATAAATATATATATATATATATATATATATATATATATATCAATCAATCAATCAATCAATCAAAGCATTTAAATAGCGCACTACTCACCCGGAGGGTCTCAAGGTGCTGGGGGGAGGGGGTCTGCTACTGCTCGAACAGCCAGGTCTTGAGCTGCTTCCTGAAGGCGAGGTGGTCCTGGGTCAGGCGGAGGTGGGTCGGGAGGGAGTTCCAAGTCTTGGCGGCCAGGTAGGAGAAGGACCTTCCTCCTGTGGTGGCTTTTCGGATTCGGGGGACGGTGGCGAGGGCGTGGCTGGCCGATCGAAGCTGGCGTTTGGGAGCGTAGAAGTTGAGGCGGCTGTTGAGGTATCCTGGGCCTTGGTTGTGCAGGGCTTTGTGAGCGTGGGTGAGGAGCCGGAAGGTGATTCTCTTGTTGATCGGGAGCCAGTGCAGGTCTCTCAGGTGTCCGGAGATGTGGCTGCGGCGGGGGATGTCCAGGATGAGTCGTGCTGAGGTGTTCTGGATTCGCTGGAGTCTCTTCTGGAGTTTTGCGGTGGTTCCGGCGTAGAGGGAGTTGCCGTAGTCCAGACGGCTGGTGACGAGGGCCTGGGTGACCGTCTTCCTGGTCTCGGAGGGGATCCATCGGAAGATCTTGCGTAGCATGCGTAGGATGTTGAAGCACGACGAGGAGAAGGCGTTGACTTGTCTGGTCATGGAGAGGGAGGAGTCCAGGATGAAGCCCAGGTTGCGTGCGTGGTCTGTTGGTTTGGGTGCGCTGCCCAGGGCGGGGGGCCACCAGGAGTCGTCCCAGGCAGAGGGTGAGGATCCTAGGATGAGGACTTCCGTCTTGTCCGAGTTCAGTTTCAGGCGGCTGTTCGACATCCATTTGGCTACTTCTGTCATCCCTTCGTGCAGGTTGGCTCTGGCGGTGGTGGGGTCGTTGGTGAGGGAGAGGATCAGCTGGGTGTCGTCGGCGTAGGAGATGATGTTGAGGTTGTGCTGGCGTGCGATGGCTGCGAGGGGGCTCATGTAGACGTTGAAGAGTGTTGGGCTGAGCGAGGAGCCTTGAGGAACGCCGCAGATGACTTCGGTGGCCTCCGATCTGAACGGGGGGAGGCGGACTCTCTGTGTCCTTCCAGCGAGGAAGGAGATGATCCACTCCAGTGCCTTCTCCTGGATTCCGACGTTGCTGAGGCGCTGTACTAGGGTACGGTGGCAGACAGTGTCGAAGGCCGCGGAGAGATCCAGGAGGATGAGGGCCGCTGTTTCTCCGTTGTCGAGCAGGGCTCGGATGTCATCGGTAGCTGCGATCAGGGCGGTCTCGGTGCTGTGGTTGGCCCGGAAGCCAGACTGCGAGAGGTCGAGGGAACCGTTCGTCTCGAGGAAGGCGGCCAGTTGCTTGTTGACGGTCTTCTCGATGACTTTTGCCGGGAACGGGAGCAGCGAGATGGGGCGGTAGTTCTTGAGGTCGGTGGGGTCGGCTGATGGTTTCTTGAGAAGAGCGCTGAGTTCGGCGTGCTTCCAGCTCTCCGGGAAGGTGGCGAAGTCGAAGGAGGTGTTGATGATGTCCCGCAGGTGGGGTGCGATGACAGCGTCGGCCTTGTTGAAGACGTGGTGAGGGCAGGGGTCTGTCGGAGATCCGGAGTGGATGGAGTTCATCGTGCGGATGGTGTCGTTCGGTGCTGATCGGGGTCCAGGCGAGGAGGGTGGTGGTGGGGGGCGGTGGTTTGGTCGTGGCGTACGTCGGTTGAGTGCTGAAGCTGTTGTGGATGTCCGCGATCTTGTTGTGGAAGTAGGAGGCGAGGGAGTTGCAGAGGTATTGCGAAGGGATGATGTCGTTGTTACCGGCGTTGGGGTTGGAGAGCTCTTTCACGATGTTGAAGAGTTCCTTGCTGTTGTGTGCGTTGTTGTCCAGTCGTTCCTTGAATGCAGTTTTCTTGGTGGCGCGGATCAGATGGTGGTGTTTACGGGTGGCGAGCTCGAGGGCAGTCATGTTGTCCGGTGTTGGGTCTCTGCGCCAGGATTTCTCGAGTGCTCTGCAGTTCTTCTTGGAGCTCTTGAGTTCGTCGTTGAACCATGGGGATTTCTTGCTTCCGGGTCTGCTCGGCGGGGTCTTCAGAGGTGCGAGGTCGTCTGCGCAGTCGCTGATCCATTTCGTGAGGTTGGTGGCCGCTTGGCTGGGGTTCGTTGTGCTGGTGGGCGGGTTCTTGCTCAGGGACGTAGCGAGCTGGTCTGCAGTGATCTTGTTCCAGCTTCTGCGGGGAACCTGTTGCTGGTGATGGTGGAGTGTGGTCCTTCTGAAGCTGAAGTGGACACAGCTGTGGTCCGTCCAGTGGAGTCCCGTGGCTGAAGGCGATGTCCTTGCTGGAAGAGAAGACCGGGTCGAGTGTGTGTCCGGCGTAGTGGGTGGGGGAGGTCACCAGTTGCTTGAGTCCGAGTTTGGCGAGGTTGTCCAGCAGGGTGGTGGTGTTGCGGTCGTTGTTGTTCTCCAGGTGGAAGTTGAGGTCCCCGAGGAGGATGTAGTCCGCGGAGAGGGGGGCGTGCGGGCTGATGAAGTCGGCGATGTCCTCGCTGAATTGTGTGCGTGGTCCCGGGGGTCTGTAGATGAGGGTGCCTCTGAGGGTGGTCTTGGGGTTGATGTGGATCTGGAAGTGCAGGTGTTCGGTGGGTGCGAGGGTGTCGTCGGCGTTGGTCGTGATGCGGATGGAGTTCCTGTGGATGATGGCGATGCCTCCTCCTGTCTGGTTGACGCAGTCCCTTCGGATGATCTTGTAGCCGTCCGGGATGACGATGGCGATGTCGGGCGCCGAGGAGGCGTTCATCCAGGTTTCCGTGAGGAAGGCGACGTCTGGGGCTGTGGTGTCGAGCAGGTTCCAGATCTCGACGGCGTGTCTGTGGACGGAGCGGGTGTTGAGCAGGATGCACTTCAGGTGGGTGCTGCTGGAGTTCGGCTTGGTGGGTGCTGGTGTAGCGTGGGTCCGGTTGCAGGTGAACTTGCAGGAGTGGCAGCTGAAGGGTCCGTGGGTGCGTCTCGGGGTGGCTCGGTAGCAACCCGGTGTTCGGCCGGCGTTGAGTGCGTAGAGTTCGGCGGCGGCGTAGGTCCGGCGGGAGGGCTGGAGTCTGCGGGGGCCAGGGGTCCTGGCACTGGGCGCGGTCCAGGCGCAGACGGGCGCAGACGGGCTTACCTTTGGCGCACCTTCGGCGCTCAATCGGTGCTCCCGCTGCGCGCGTCCGCTGCGCGGTCGCTCTGGGGGCGTCATGAATCTGGAGCCGGGAGGGCGGGTCAGCTGGGAGGCGGGGGCGGGTCGTCCAATGGGCTGGTGGTGGGCGGGGCCGCAGGGAGGCAGCGGCGGGAAATCTGCACGGCCGGGCGGCTCAGCGGCGGCTGGGTTGCTCGGTACAGCGGCAGCAGGCAGAAGGGTGACGGCGGCAGGAGGGGTGACCCGGCCTAGTTAAAGGCACAGTGGTCACTCCTGGACTCTCGCTTCAATCCCCCTTAAATCTGGAGCCGGGAGGGCGGGTCAGCTGGGAGGCGGGGGCGGGTCGTCCAATGGGCTGGTGGTGGGCGGGGCCGCAGGGAGGCAGCGGCGGGAAATCTGCACGGCCGGGCGGCTCAGCGGCGGCTGGGTCGCTCGGTACAGCGGCAGCAGGCAGAAGGGTGACGGCGGCAGGAGGGGTGACCCGGCCTAGTATATATATATATATATATATATATATATATATATATATATATTCACGCTCCAAGGTTGTCCACCTTATGAGTAGCACGCGAGCAGCAGCTTTATTTATGTGTAGGTGAGGACGGGGATCCGCTCGTAGACGCCGCTCCGTAATGGATCTGCCCGACGCGTTTCGAAGCTCCATTTGCTTCTCTTCAGGGGCTTTAACGGAAGCGGTGTGCGCACCCGTTACACTTCTCCAATTTCATATAACTCACCCGCCAATGGGAGGCTCCAATGAGACTTCTGGGAAGTGTAGTGCGGAAAGCACACAATCAAGTCCTGTATGGACTCCACGAGTGGGCCCGTCCTCGATCCCATGTACGGCTGCTACTTCACTGCCGTGACCCCCACGTTAACGGGGTGGTGCATACTCTGCGGCTGGACTGCCGCATATAGATTCACGCTCCAAGGTTGTCCACCTTATGAGTAGCACGCGAGCAGCAGCTTTATTTATGTGTAGGTGAGGACGGGGATCCGCTCGTAGACGCCGCTCCGTAATGGATCTGCCCGACGCGTTTCGAAGCTCCATCTGCTTCTCTTCAGGGGCTTTAACGGAAGCGGTGTGCGCACCCGTTACACTTCTCCAATTTCATATAACTCACCCGCCAATGGGAGGCTCCAATGAGACTTCTGGGAAGTGTAGTGCGGAAAGCACACAATCAAGTCCTGTATGGACTCCACGAGTGGGCCCGTCCTCGATCCCATGTACGGCTGCTACTTCACTGCCGTGACCCCCACGTTAACGGGGTGGTGCATACTCTGCGGCTGGACTTCCGCATATAGATTCACGCTCCACGGTTGTCCACCTTATGAGTAGCACGCGAGCAGCAGCTTTATTTATGTGTAGGTGAGGACGGGGATCCGCTCGTAGACGCCGCTCCGTAATGGATCTGCCCGACGCGTTTCGAAGCTCCATCTGCTTCTCTTCAGGGGCTTTAACGGAAGCGGTGTGCGCACCCGTTACACTTCTCCAATTTCATATAACTCACCCGCCAATGGGAGGCTCCAATGAGACTTCTAGGAAGTGTAGTGCGGAAAGCACACAATCAAGTCCTGTATGGACTCCACGAGTGGGCCCGTCCTCGATCCCATGTACGGCTGCTACTTCACTGCCGTGACCCCCACGTTAATGGGGTTATGCATACTCTGCGGCTGGACTGCCGCATATAGATTCATGCTCCAAGGTTGTCCACCTTATGAGTAGCATGCGAGCAGCAGCTTTATTTATGTGTAGGTGAGGACGGGGATCCGCTCGTAGACGCCGCTCCGTAATGGATCTGCCCGACGCGTTTCGAAGCTCCATCTGCTTCTCTTCAGGGGCTTTAACGGAAGCGGTGTGCGCACCCGTTACACTTCTCCAATTTCATATAACTCACCCGCCAATGGGAGGCTCCAATGAGACTTCTGGGAAGTGTAGTGCGGAAAGCACACAATCAAGTCCTGTATGGACTCCACGAGTGGGCCCGTCCTCGATCCCATGTACGGCTGCTTCTTCACTGCCGTGACCCCGACGTTAACGGGGTGGTGCATACTCTGCGGCTGGACTGCCGCATATAGATTCACGCTCCAAGGTTGTCCACCTTATGAGTAGCACGCGAGCAGCAGCTTTATTTATGTGTAGGTGAGGACGGGGATCCGCTCGTAGACGCCGCTCCGTAATGGATCTGCCCGACGCGTTTCGAAGCTCCATCTGCTTCTCTTCAGGGGCTTTAACGGAAGCGGTGTGCGCACCCGTTACACTTCTCCAATTTCATATAACTCACCCGCCAATGGGAGGCTCCAATGAGACTTCTGGGAAGTGTAGTGCGGAAAGCACACAATCAAGTCCTGTATGGACTCCACGAGTGGGCCCGTCCTCGATCCCATGTACGGCTGCTACTTCACTGCCGTGACCCCCACGTTAACGGGGTGGTGCATACTCTGCGGCTGGACTGCCGCATATAGATTCACGCTCCAAGGTTGTCCACCTTATGAGTAGCACGCGAGCAGCAGCTTTATTTATGTGTAGGTGAGGACGGGGATCCGCTCGTAGACGCCGCTACGGAGCCTCCCATTGGCGGGTGAGTTATATGAAATTGGAGAAGTGTAACGGGTGCGCACACCGCTTCCGTTAAAGCCCCTGAAGAGAAGCAGATGGAGCTTCAAAACGCGTCGGGCAGATCCATTACGGAGCGGCGTCTATGAGCGGATCCCCGTCCTCACCTACACATAAATAAAGCTGCTGCTCGCGTGCTACTCATAAGGTGGACAACCTTGGAGCGTGAATCTATATGCGGCAGTCCAGCCGCAGAGTATGCACCACCCCGTTAACGTGGGGGTCACGGCAGTGAAGTAGCAGCCGTACATGGGATCGAGGACGGGCCCACTCGTGGAGTCCATACAGGACTTGATTGTGTGCTTTCCGCACTACACTTCCCAGAAGTCTCATTGGAGCCTCCCATTGGCGGGTGAGTTATATGAAATTGGAGAAGTGTAACGGGTGCGCACACCGCTTCCGTTAAAGCCCCTGAAGAGAAGCAGATGGAGCTTCGAAACGCGTCGGGCAGATCCATTATGGAGCGGCGTCTACGAGCGGATCCCCGTCCTCACCTACACATAAATAAAGCTGCTGCTCGCGTGCTACTCATAAGGTGGACAACCTTGGAGCGTGAATCTATATGCGGCAGTCCAGCCGCAGAGTATGCACCACCCCGTTAACGTGGGGGTCACGGCAGTGAAGTAGCAGCCGCACATGGGATCGAGGACGGGCCCACTCATGGAGTCCATACAGGACTTGATTGTGTGCTTTCCGCACTACACTTCCCAGAAGTCTCATTGGAGCCTCCCATTGGCGGGTGAGTTATATGAAATTGGAGAAGTGTAACGGGTGCGCACACCACTTCCGTTAAAGCCCCTGAAGAGAAGCAGATGGAGCTTCGAAACGCGTCGGGCAGATCCATTACGGAGCGGCGTCTACGAGCGGATCCCCGTCCTCACCTACACATAAATAAAGCTGCTGCTCGCGTGCTACTCATAAGGTGGACAACCTTGGAGCGTGAATCTATATGCGGCAGTCCAGCCGCAGAGTATGCACCACCCCGTTAACGTGGGGGTCACGGCAGTGAAGTAGCAGCCGTACATGGGATCGAGGACGGGCCCACTCGTGGAGTCCATACAGGACTTGATTGTGTGCTTTCCGCACTACACTTCCCAGAAGTCTCATTGGAGCCTCCCATTGGCGGGTGAGTTATATGAAATTGGAGAAGTGTAACGGGTGCGCACACCGCTTCCGTTAAAGCCCCTGAAGAGAAGCAGATGGAGCTTCGAAACGCGTCGGGCAGATCCATTACGGAGCGGCGTCTACGAGCGGATCCCCGTCCTCACCTACACATAAATAAAGCTGCTGCTCGCGTGCTACTCATAAGGTGGACAACCTTGGAGCGTGAATCTATATGCGGCAGTCCAGCCGCAGAGTATGCACCACCCCGTTAACGTGGGGGTCACGGCAGTGAAGTAGCAACCGTACATGGGATCGAGGACGGGCCCACTCGTGGAGTCCATACAGGACTTGATTGTGTGCTTTCCGCACTACACTTCCCAGAAGTCTCATTGGAGCCTCCCATTGGCGGGTGAGTTATATGAAATTGGAGAAGTGTAACGGGTGCGCACACCGCTTCCGTTAAAGCCCCTGAAGAGAAGCAGATGGAGCTTCGAAACGCGTCGGGCAGATCCATTACGGAGCGGCGTCTACGAGCGGATCCCCGTCCTCACCTACACATAAATAAAGCTGCTGCTCGCGTGCTACTCATAAGGTGGACAACCTTGGAGCGTGAATCTATATGCGGCAGTCCAGCCGCAGAGTATGCACCACCCCGTTAACGTGGGGGTCACGGCAGTGAAGTAGCAGCCGTACATGGGATCGAGGACGGGCCCACTCGTGGAGTCCATACAGGACTTGATTGTGTGCTTTCCGCACTACACTTCCCAGAAGTCTCATTGGAGCCTCCCATTGGCGGGTGAGTTATATGAAATTGGAGAAGTGTAACGGGTGCGCACACCGCTTCCGTTAAAGCCCCTGAAGAGAAGCAGATGGAGCTTCGAAACGCGTCGGGCAGATCCATTACGGAGCGGCATCTACGAGCGGATCCCCGTCCTCACCTACACATAAATAAAGCTGCTGCTCGCGTGCTACTCATAAGGTGGACAACCTTGGAGCGTGAATCTGTATGCGGCAGTCCAGCCGCAGAGTATGCACCACCCCGTTAACGTGGGGGTCACGGCAGTGAAGTAGCAGCCGTACATGGGATCGAGGACGGGCCCACTCGTGGAGTCCATACAGGACTTGATTGTGTGCTTTCCGCACTACACTTCCCAGAAGTCTCATTGGAGCCTCCCATTGGCGGGTGAGTTATATGAAATTGGAGAAGTGTAACGGGTGCGCACACCGCTTCCGTTAAAGCCCCTGAAGAGAAGCAGATGGAGGTTCGAAACGAGTCGGGCAGATCCATTACGGAGCGGCGTCTACGAGCGGATCCCCGTCCTCACCTACACATAAATAAAGCTGCTGCTCGCGTGCTACTCATAAGGTGGACAACCTTGGAGCGTGAATATATATATATATATATATATATATATATTTATATATATGTTGTCTAAAGGCCCAAGAGCTTTGAACTCACACTCCCAGCACATGCCACCTTCCGGCATTAATCATGGAAACAAACCTCGGCACTTCGGCACGGAACCCACTGTGGGTGTCTTAATGTATTTCCAAGGACCACAAGTCCCTGCATGCAGCAAAATCAGCGTGAAGAACGTGGCCCACTGAGGGCAGTACATGTGCAAGCAATGCGGAAAATTCCACAAGGCGGTTTTTTGCAGTTGCCCAGAAAGAAGAGGCTGCTGCCTCGAAACGCGTAGGCAAATGAAATAAAAGTTTCCTAACATGCCGAGGTTTGTTTGCATGATTAATGCCGGAAGGTGACGTGTGCTGGGAGTGCAAGTTCAAAGCTCTTGGGCCTTTGGACAACAAAATGATTTACGCGGCGCCTCGCCGTGGAACTCGCACCATCTTGCGAACTAAAGAGTCTGCACAGCACTGAACTATGCTCCTTTGCGATCAGCGTGGCAGATGTGGACTTAATTAACTTACCTGACATCGTGGAGCCCACTAAGGTTGTTTTAATTCAACTGAATGCTGCATGAATTTAAAAACTGGCACAGAACCCACTGTGGGTGTCTTAATGTATTTCCAAGGACCACAAGTCCCTGCATGCACCAAAATCAGCGTGAAGAATGTGGCCCACTGAGGGCAGTACATGTGCAAGTAATGAGGAAAATTCCACAAGCCGTTTTTTTGCAGTTGCCCAGGAAGAAGAAGCTGCTGCCTCGAAACGCGTAGGCAAATGAAATAAAAGTTTCCTAACATGCCGAGGTTTGTTTCCATGATTAATGCCGGAAGGTGACATGTGCTGGGAGTGCGAGTTCAAAGCTCTTGGGCCTTTGGACAACAATATATATATTTGGCATGTTTGAGGTATCATGTCATTGACGCTGTGCCCCCTTTGAGGCGGGGAGGTGACAGGGAAAAATTGCTAAGAAAATTGGAGACCCAGTATATTATTGCGTTAGACAGTAAACAGCCATATGGATTGAACGCAACTGAGGATCTTCACAACTTTCTTTAAAGCAGCTTCTTAGCAAATACCCCTTCTGTCTATCCATTTTTGACATGTGGCTGTTTTTGCAGTGGTGCGCACAAGTCTTGGTCCATTGAATATATACTTTGGTAGCCATGGCATAATCAGTTTCTGAACCAACAGCCCACTGAGCTAAATATTAGTACACTTGGCAGATGCATATTAATTGTATAACATCTGCTTGTACCTTTAACAACACAGGTATATATGGATTTGATATCTTTTTCTCTTTTTTCTTTTGATATATTTTTTGTACAGAATATTTTTTTCCCTTTTTTCCTCACTAGTATGCACATGTACAGAAGAGCACTTATATTTTCGTTTTCCTGTAACATAAATTGTAAATAGGTCTCAATATTTATGATGTAGATAATTCATGAAATTTGAATTTTAAATAAATATTTTAGACATTAGCTTGTGGGTAGTTTGGGTGGAGTGTCATCACAAACAAATGCAACAAAAGTCATATATTTCAGTGGACTGGGCGATAAATATAATATTTCATATCTGATGGTCAGTCCACAGCTATTAGCACTAGTCACTTTATATACCTTATGGTATATGCATTCATGCAGTTAAGATATAGCACTAGTCACTTTTTTCAGCCTCTGGTTGTTTCTGCATTCAAGCAGTTATGATATGTGGTGAAGCCGTTTTTGAGATTTGTGCAATGTTTTATGGGTTAAAAAATGGATTGTTTATTTATCATCTATTTTTAAGACAACACATCGTCTTTGAAAATGAAATTTAATTATTTCATATAATGTATTGTTTTTTCAGGCTGAGTTTTCAACCAGTTACTGTCACGACATGAAAAGTTGTTTGTCTTTCCCCTTTACATAATTTGCACCCTTTCTATGTCCATGTCCATGATCATGTGACGCACGTCAGGAGGTGTGGCCCATAGGATGGGTCAGGGAAACTAAGCATTTAAAAGCAAACAGGCTGACCTGTTAACCGGTGTGTGAACAAGAGTACATGGTACTCGAAACGCGTCGCTTGAAAGGTGTTTAATAAAATCTAACATCTTGCCTGAAGTCGTGGGGTCCGTTTCCTTCTTTCGCCACACTCCCGGTGTGGAGGTGTGAGGATTTTTTGCTATATTACCTACTGGCGATAGCCAATAGGTATATATAGTTAGGATTGTTTTCCATAGGGAAATCGCAGCATTCTATTGGGAATAACTTTGGCGCCGGTTGAGGAATCTTCCTGAAATTTTCCCTAACTTTGCCTCGCAGCGCTCCGGTCCTTCCCTGAAAGTTTGGGGGGGATTCGTCAAGCGGGGGCCGAGATAAAAGGGGGGTCCCAAAACGTGTTTTCCCCATGTTAATCTCCATAGGGTGGTTGGACTCACATTTAGCCCGAACGGCTGAATGGTTTTCCACCAAACTTGGCAAAATTGTAGGGACTGGTAGCCCGATGTGCCTTTGCTATGTCTCAAGATATGTGCTCCAGTGGTTTTTATGAAAATTAACTTTGAAAAAATATATATTGGGCTACATTGGGCTATATATATGTTAGAGCCCAAATGTAGCCCAATGTAGCCCAATGTAGCCCAAAGATGGATACCACAGACACAAAAAACAAATGTAGCCCAAATATCAGCCAGATGTAGCCCAACTATAGCCCAATGACAGAATGTCCCAGAGTGTTCTAAAGAACAACTAGAGCGCTAACAGTCTTACTTATGACAAAAGTATGGCACACCTGAAGTCATCTTGATTGGAATAAAGTGTTAACACTTAAAACATTTAATTTGTAAAGGAACAAAATGAGGGGGTTCATTTTGCCATAGAAATTATGATTATTGCTGAAGAAAGAAAAATTAGGGCACATTTTGAGTGACTTCTCAAATCCTCTTATATTTCATTAAAAAAATTCTGATATGCAGTCTCCCAAGATGGCCACCAGAGACAAAAGAGCCTGTGCTTAAAAACTCTGTTAGCAAAGCAGGCATTTGAGATTTAAAAAACGTTTTAATATATAAAAACGTTATCCGCTAATAGAATTAGCATTTAAAAAACCTTGCGAATTCACTGAAAAAACCATAGGTTTCAGGCCTTATATAGTTAGGAATTAGCATTTAAAAAAACCTTGCAAATTCACTGAAAAAACCATAGGTTTCAGGCCTTATATAGTTAGGAATTAGCATTTAAAAAACCTTTGAAATTCACTGAAAAAACCATAGGTTTCAGGCCTTATATAGTTAGGAATTAGCATTTAAAAAACCTTTCAAATTCACTGAAATAACCATAGGTTTCAGGAGCTATATAGTTAGGAATTAGCTTTTAAAAAACCTTTGAAATTCACTCAAAAAACTATAAGTTTTAGTGGTGTTATAGTTAGCTGGACATTTTACTTATACAAAACCATTGAAATTGCTCCTATATAGTTAGTTGTACTAACTATATTTCCCGCACCCACAATCCACTGCTGATGATGTCACATATTAGATCATTCATTAAATGGTCAGTGACATCACTGATGACATCTCAAATGACATCACTGATGACATCACTGATGACATCATCCACGTGACAATCACATACACCTTTTCATACACTATTACAATTTTTCATCACTCTTTGTAAAATACAGAGTATCATATTTAAATCCATTGTCACAGCAATACAAGTATCTAAAAATCCACTCAGTGATTCATAGATGTATACACACATCTAATCACTTACCTATGGATTCACTCATACATGCTGTCAATGAACAAGAGAACACTATCAAAAATACTTATACATCTATATCGACATTAAACAACAGCACGCATCCTATTCACATATGAAGTCATCCTACTCACTTATGCAAACAATGGATCATACTTACATATTTACTTAGCAAAACACTTATACAAACACCACTTCTTCTATTCATTTAGATAGTAAGTCATACTTAGTGAATTATAAAATCATTACTACAAGTATACAGTTATCCATACAGTCACTCACACAATCATTGTGTCTTATGTATACTTATTTATATACAACAACTGACACATACACTGCCTTTTATTTTTCTAGTTTGTTGGACCTGTACCATTGAGAAATATATTTGCTCATCACCACACCCATAAAGATATTCACTCACCCAAACAACTGTTAGGACATGTAGTTTTAACTTCATATATCTACTGAATCAACTATTCACACATCTTTGAATAGTCACACACCCCCCATCCAACCACACACACTTTCACACTCCCATACAAATACTCAGTTAACTAATCAATAACTAATATAGACTTTCACATAGCTAGTAACCAACTGTAGAATCAGTTTACACAACAACTGACAAAGTGATACAGATATTCACACAGTTTAGTCACTATCCACTATATTTAGTGAGACATTATAAATTGGTCAAGTAAACAGTCAATTACACTGCTACTAAATCCTCCATCCAAATATTTATTTATATATATCCACTTATTCTTCAATGCAAATTGCTATATATATAATGCATATTTAAATAACGAAGCAAACCACATTCACTGGATGATGTCATCAGTGATGTCATCAGTGATGTCATTTGAGATGTCATCAGTGATGTCACTGACCATGTCATGAATGATCTAATATGTGACATCATCAGCAGTGGATTGCGGGTGCGCAAAATATAGTTAGTACAACTAACTATATAGGAGCAATTTCAATGGTTTTGTATGAGTAAAATGTCCAGCTAACTATAACACCACTAACACTTATAGTTTTTTGAGTGAATTTCAAAGGTTTTTTAAAAGCTAATTCCTAACTATATAACTCCTGAAACCTATGTTTTTTTCAGTGAATATATATATATATATATATATATATATATATATATATATATATATATATATATATATATATATTCCTTAGGCAAAGAACGGACCCAGCCGGGCTCCAGTACGCAGCCAAGCAGTCCAGATACACCACAGCACAAACGGGATCCAAAACGCAGTTTTCTTCAAGTAAGTGCAAATCTCAAAACTTAATTTTAAGAAATACCGCACTCACAGGAGAGAACGTGGCACACACTTCGTTTATTTACCGATGGTCAACAAATACGTTTCAGCTACAAGCCTTCGTCAGTGTCAATGACACCCTGCAAGGCAGCATGTTAATAAAGTTTTTTGCATGAATAGACATGGAGATGGGACAACATCCAATCTAAAGAGGCGCGCCATCTTGGAATGTCCTCCTATACATCAGAGAGTATCAATTGCATATTGAGTTGAATACCTTAATAAGCGCAAACATGTTTTTACACACCCTCCCCTTTATGGGTAGTATCATCCCTTTTAGAGTGAATGTAACTGGTGAAATTGCCATGGATCGGCTTATCTCCCCACAGTACCCGACTGTGGAGAGAAATGGTGCTGGCCAGTTAGTTTATACATTTTAACCAAAATACTAACCTTTGTGCTTTTGGAGAATAACATGCACAGCCTTTTAAATACAATTAAATTACACTACAGAATTCATTCTCGCCGTGAATAGGCACATGTCCCATTCCCATTCTATACTTCAATGCTAGAAGCTCTGAAGCTCCCAGGCCTCTGGGCAAATCGTTACCCTCCAGCAAACTTACATAGTAGATATTTACTTATTTACATATATATCCACCTCTAAGTGTTCAAACCCCCACACACAATACATTATTGGAACATACGATTTTAGTTTCCAAACATCAAGTATCTTCTAAGGTTCTTGTTTCAAACTCCACCCTTGTTATCTTATCTCAAAACAAAGGGTTTTCATATTACAAACAATATAATATGGACAACCCAATCAAACAGAACAAACCAGAACATAACAGAACAACCCCTATACATTTGATCAAATTCAGTCATCCTAATCCTGGGTGACTATCTCCAGATCCTGTATTATGGCAATGTCTCTATTCAATTCCATATCTACCCCAAACACCAAGATACCAATTGTCACAGTTGATTAATATATATATATGTTCCTAAAAATCATAATTATGCTCAAACCGAATAATTATGTTTATTTATTTGCATTTTTGCATGTATTTTTTATTAACGTTGCTCAAAGATTAAGTATAATAAAAATCAGTCTGTCTTTCCAGCTCCTCTGAGTTTGAATTGCCATGATGTCTGTTGTTTATGTTTACTAAGAGGTGTGGCACCTAATTGTATTTACACTGTGATTTTCAAAACACGCGTTCTCGTGACAAAGGAGTGTGTGCTCAGAAAAGCGTCGAGTGACATGGCCCTAATGAAATTGAAATAAACACACGTGGACATGGAGAAGTGACTGTGACTTCGTTTTTTGCAAGGATTCATTTTATGAGTGAATTGTATATATATTTATATATATATATATATATAATATATATATATATATATATATATATATATATATATATATATATATATATATATATATATATATATGTATATATATATAGTTGCTCCCAGAGATACACCAGCCTGCTGCACTCATTTTTGTTTCCGTTTGTTATTGCATTGAAGTCATATTTGAAGGATACTACTCATCTTTTAAATATACTAAATGAGTTTACATGGAAACCAGGCTACTGTATGTTGGTGATGGACATCACCAGCTTATACACAAGCATCACACACACAGATGGTTTACGGGCCATACATAGTTTTCTACAAACAAGAGATGTGGAATACTTCGAGCATAACAAAATGCTCATGGAATTTATAACTTTTGGCCTGTATAATAACATCTTTGTCTTTAAGGGACAACTGTATAAACAACAGTCAGGTGTAGCCATGGGTTCTTGCTCCTCCCCCAGCTACGCTAATCTGAGCGTAGGCTGGTGGGAGGAACAGATAGCCTGGAATGACAACAATGATACATGGAATGGGAAAATCAAATCCTGGAATCGTTACATCGACGATCTGTTGATCATATTTGATGGGACGATAGAGGAAGCCAAAACATATGTGGGGGTCTTAAATGATAACAACTTGAATCTGAGATTCAGTGGTGAAATAAGTGACTCAGAGGTTAACTTTTTAGATCTGACCATTTTTGTGGAAGAGGGAAAGTTGCATACAAAGCTGTATCATAAGGCCACAGCAGGTAATTGTACATTGCACGCAACAAGTCATCATCCTAAAAAACTTATTAAAAGTATACCTTACGGGGAACTTTTAAGACTTAAAAGAAACAGTTCCACCGAAGTAGAATTTGAGAAAGCAGCCAAACTATGCATGAACAGATTCAAGGTGAGGGGGTACAAAGAGGGAGGGCTCAGACAAGCTCTGAATAAAGTCAATAAAAGACCTAGACTAGATTTACTGAAATTGAAAGAAACTAAAAAACAGAACCACAAGACCTTCAGACTAATCACGACCTATTCTCAGAATTCGGAACAGGTCCGGAAAATTCTGAAAAAGAATTGGAATATATTACTAACGGACAATGTCATCAGGGAAGATTTACCTACCAATCCGTTGGTCACTTACCGTAAAGCTAGAGCTCTGAAAGATGATCTAGTACATAGTCATCTAACGGTAAAATCCAATGTATCCAATAAGATACCCCTCAATGGTTTCTTTCCATGTGGCCGATGTAAGGCCTGTAAAATCAGCAAAAGGACCCTTACCTATGAAATTCCAGGTCTAAAAACCCCTAAAAGTATTAAAAAGTTTCTGACATGTACAACACCTTATGCCATCTATTGTCTGATATGTCCATGTGGACTAAAATACGTCGGGAGTACCATCAATCCCGTCAAATTACGTATACTGGAGCACATGCGTGCCATCAGCAATTTAGATGAAGCTTACCCTGTGGCAAGACACTTCGACAAAATGCATGGACGCAACAGGGATCTGTTGGCCTACTTTTGTCTAGACAGTGTTCCACCTCTACCTCGTGGGGGTGATCGCCTACAAAAATTACGGCGGTTGGAGTCACGTTACATTATAGACCTACAGAGTAAGAGCCCTCATGGACTCAATATACATGAAGATTTAGCAGTCCACTTAGGATATTAATACTCTGTAGATATTTCAAGTCACTGTATTTCTTATTGTTAAAGTTCAGTATGAATTGTTTTGTGCTTCTTTCATGTTCTTTTCTCTTTGTTTCTTTTCTCTTTTCACCTCGGAAATTTTTCTATGCTTTCATGATAATATGTTGTACTTCATGAACTGCCTTTTTAAAATGTTTGTGTATGTAATCATGTCAGTAACGAATGGTGTCATGGCATAGCCCATCTAAGGGCAAAATTAATTGGTGATAATACATATGCCCATTCAGGGCGATATTAGATGTTTGGGGATTTCGAAACATATGAGCACTATAAATGAAGTGGAATATGAACTTTATCGGATATACTCATACCCCCAATCACAAAGGAAAAGAGAATGATATGCATTTTTTCGTTTTCCATATGTCAAAAGTACTCTCAATATGGCGCGAATTGTAGCCCTCGAGTAGTCCTTTTTTCATGTTTATGCCATCACCGTGACGATTGCACTGTGTATGTCTTAAATGTAATGGCGGCGCGTTCTCACTTGCAATTGACGAAGGCTCATCGCCGAAACGCGTCTTGTCTGTGCTGGTAGCCAAATAAAGAATCGTTGGCTTTGTACCCCCCTGTGAGTGCCGTTTTCTAATTCCACAAGACTGTGTATTGGATTTTGTAGCAAGAATGTATATATATATATATATATATATATATATATATATATATAAAACCTACTGGCGGTTGCCAGTAGGTAGTTATAGTTAGAACCACGTTTCCATAGGAAAAACATTTTTTGCTTGTGCTTATAACTTTGGCGTAGTTTCACAAATCTTCACCAAATTGTCCAAAAAGTTTCTCCTATATTGAAAGTTTGGGGGTGATTGGTAAAGGGGGGGCTGATAAAAAAGGGGGGTCTCAAAACGGTTTTTCTCAATGCAATTTCCATAGGCAACTTTAGACAAGGCTACAGGTCAAACTGCTGAATGGAAGTACACCAAATTTGGCAGGGAGAAAGGTGTTGGTCCAGAAAGCACACCTTTGTTTAAAGGGTGTAAATCCGTTCAGTAGTTTTTGAGAAATATCACATTTTACAGATATTGATATTTGAGAATTCTAACATGTGATTGGTTGAGTTTGTTACGAGCACGAGCTTGTGGCTCATTGACTGTGAACGGTTGAAACTAGGAAATGTTGGCAACCATTTTGTGATTCAGTCCATCAGCTCCCATCTCTCCGTCTACAAGCCATCGGGTCCGTAGTTCTACCTCTGCGAGGCAACACTGGAAATATACCGCAGCTCTGTCTCTGCGAGATACCCCTTTCACTGTCCCTCTCCTCACATCACCTGCTCACGGTTATGCTTTTAGAAGCCAGTGTGTCGTCTTCCAGTTCTGGGTCTGCGAGCTGTCAGACATTTTGTGACTCAGTCCGGCAGCTCGCATTGCTCCCTCTACAAGCCATCGGGTCCGTAGTTCTACCTCTGCGAGGCCACACTGAAAATATACTTACAAAAAGGGGGTGGTGATGGACAGAGTATCTGAATTAATCAGAACACTCCTACCCAGTCAACAGATCAGGGCTTGATCCATCACCGTTTTTTAGCTCACTGCACCATCCCAGTTCAGAACCTGGCTATATGCAAATTAGTCTGTCCCTGGCCCAGTGCATCATGGGAACAGGGCAGACCAAACTACCAAGCCAATTCTTCACTGGAAAGGAAACAAGCTTCCGGGAACCGGTTTCTGGCATTACAGCCGTCTTCGGCCCGACTTGCTTGAATCCTGATGGTGCAATGAGCAAGGGACTCATGTCTGAGCATACCCTTCCACACTCATGGTGGCCAAAATAATTAAAAAAAGGGGGTGGTGATGGACAGAGTATCTGAATTAATCAGAACACTCCTACCCAGTCAACAGATCAGGGCTTGATCCATCACCGTTTTTTAGCTCACTGCACCATCCCAGTTCAGAACCTGGCTATATGCAAATTAGTCTGTCCCTGGCCCAGTGCATCATGGGAACAGGGCAGACCAAACTACCAAGCCAATTCTTCACTGGAAAGGAAACAAGCTTCCGGGGACCGGTTTCTGGCATTACAGCCGTCTTCGGCCCGGCTTGCTTGAATCCTGATGGTGCAATGAGCAAGGGACTCATGTCTGAGCATACCCTTCCACACTCATGGTGGCCAAAATAATTACAAAAAGGGGGTGGTGATGGACAGAGTATCTGAATTAATCAGAACACTCCTACCCAGTCAACAGATCAGGGCTTGATCCATCACCGTTTTTTAGCTCACTGCACCATCCCAGTTCAGAACCTGGCTATATGCAAATTAGTCTGTCCCTGGCCCAGTGCATCATGGGAACAGGGCAGACCAAACTACCAAGCCAATTCTTCACTGGAAAGGAAACAAGCTTCCGGGGACCGGTTTCTGGCATTACAGCCGTCTTCGGCCCGGCTTGCTTGAATCCTGATGGTGCAATGAGCAAGGGACTCATGTCTGAGCATACCCTTCCACACTCATGGTGGCCAAAATAATTACAAAAAGGGGGTGGTGATGGACAGAGTATCTGAATTAATCAGAACACTCCTACCCAGTCAACAGATCAGGGCTTGATCCATCACCGTTTTTTAGCTCACTGCACCATCCCAGTTCAGAACCTGGCTATATGCAAATTAGTCTGTCCCTGGCCCAGTGCATCATGGGAACAGGGCAGACCAAACTACCAAGCCAATTCTTCACTGGAAAGGAAACAAGCTTCCGGGGACCGGTTTCTGGCATTACAGCCGTCTTCGGCCCGGCTTACTTGAATCCTGATGGTGCAATGAGCAAGGGACTCATGTCTGAGCATACCCTTCCACACTCATGGTGGCCAAAATAATTACAAAAAGGGGGTGGTGATGGACAGAGTATCTGAATTAATCAGAACACTCCTACCCAGTCAACAGATCAGGGCTTGATCCATCACCGTTTTTTAGCTCACTGCACCATCCCAGTTCAGAACCTGGCTATATGCAAATTAGTCTGTCCCTGGCCCAGTGCATCATGGGAACAGGGCAGACCAAACTACCAAGCCAATTCTTCACTGGAAAGGAAACAAGCTTCCGCGGGCCGGTTTCTGGCATTACAGCCGTCTTCGGCCCAGCTTGCTTAAATCCTGATGGTGCAATGAGCAAGGGACTCATGTCTGAGCATACCCTTCCACACTCATGGTGGCCAAAATAATTACAAAAAGGGGGTGGTGATGGACAGAGTATCTGAATTAATCAGAACACTCCTACCCAGTCAACAGATCAGGGCTTGATCCATCACCGTTTTTTAGCTTACTGCACCATCCCAGTTCAGAACCTGGCTATATGCAAATTAGTCTGTCCCTGGCCCAGTGCATCATGGGAACAGGGCAGACCAAACTACCAAGCCAATTCTTCACTGGAAAGGAAACAAGCTTCCGGGGGCCGGTTTCTGGCATTACAGCCGTCTTCGGCCCAGCTTGCTTAAATCCTGATGGTGCAATGAGCAAGGGACTCATGTCTGAGCATACCCTTCCACACTCATGGTGGCCAAAATAATTACAAAAAGGGGGTGGTGATGGACAGAGTATCTGAATTAATCAGAACACTCCTACCCAGTCAACAGATCAGGGCTTGATCCATCACCGTTTTTTAGCTTACTGCACCATCCCAGTTCAGAACCTGGCTATATGCAAATTAGTCTGTCCCTGGCCCAGTGCATCATGGGAACAGGGCAGACCAAACTACCAAGCCAATTCTTCACTGGAAAGGAAACAAGCTTTGTCTGTGCGAGATACCCCTTTCACGCTGCCTATCCGGTACGTAGTTCTACCTCTGTGAGGCAGCACTGAAAATATGCCACAGGTCTGTCTGTGCGAGATGCCCCTTTCACGTTGCCTCGCCCCACATTACCAGGTCGCGGCTATGCCTTTAGAAGCCAGTCTGTCGGCTCACAGCTCTGTGATCAGCCCGTCGGAATGACCCCCTACACTACACAAACACCACTGCACTACCGTAAACTCTAAAACACTACCCCAGGAAGAAATCCTACACTACACAAACACCACTGCACTACCCTATACCCTAAAACACTACCCGCAGCGTGACCCCCTACAGTACCCAAACACCACAGTGCTACCCTAAACCCTAAAACACTACTTCCAGCGCGATCGCCTACACTAACCAAACACCACTGCGCTGCCCTAAACCATACAACACTACCCCAGCGCGATCCCTACACAACCCAAACACCACTGCTTTGCCCTAAACCCTAAAACACTAACCCAGCACGATCCTCTACACTACCCAAACACCACTGCACTGCCCTAAACCCTAAAACACTACCCCAGCGTGATCCCCCTACACTACCCAAACACCAGTGCACTGCTCTAAACCCTAAAACACTACTCCCAGCTCGATCCCCTACACTACACAAACAACACTGCACTACCCTAAAACACTTTCCCCAGTGTGACCCCCTACACTACCCAAACACCACTGTGCTACCCTAAAACACTTCCCTCAGTGTGACCCCCTACACTATCCATACACCACTGTGCTACCCTAAAGCAAAAAACACTACCCCTTGCACGATCCCCGAAACTACACAAATACCACTGCACTACCCGAAGCACCTGTGCACTACCCTAAACCCTAAGACACTACCCCCAGCTCGACCCCATGCACCACACAAACACCAGTTCACTACCCTAAACCCTAAAACACTACCCCCAGCTCGATCCCCTACACTACACAAACAACACTGCACTACCCTAAACCCTAAAACACTTCCCCCAGCACGACCCCCTACACTACCCAAACACCACTGTGCTACCCTAAACCATAAAACACTACCCCAGCACAATCCCCTTCGCTACCCAAACACCACTGCACTACCCTAAACCCTAAAACATTACCCCCAGCTCGATCCCATACACTACACAAACACCAGTGCACTGCCCTAAACCCTAAAACACTACCCCAGCTCGATCCCCTACACTACACAAACAACCCTGCACTACCCAAAACCCTAAAACACTTCCCCTAGCGCGACCCCCCTACTACCCGAAGAACCAGTGCACTACCCTAAACCCTAAAACACTACTCTCAGCATGACCCCCTCCACTACCCAAACACCACTGCACTGCCCTAAACCCTAAAACACTAACCCAGCACGATCCTCTACACTACCCAAACACCACTGCACTGCCCTAAACCCTAAAACACTACCCCAGCGTGATCCCCTACACTACCCAAACACCAGTGCACTGCTCTAAACCCTAAAACACTACTCCCAGCTCGATCCCCTACACTACACAAACAACACTGCACTACCCTAAAACACTTCCCCCAGTGTGACCCCCTACACTACCCAAACACCACTGTGCTACCCTAAAACACTTCCCCCAGTGTGACCCCCTACACTACCCATACACCACTGTGCTACCCTAAAGCAAAAAACACTACCCCTTGCACGATCCCCGAAACTACACAAATACCACTGCACTACCCGAAGCACCTGTGCACTACCCTAAACCCTAAGACACTACCCCCAGCTCGACCCCATGCACCACACAAACACCAGTTCACTTCCCTAAACTCTAAAACACTACCCCCAGCTCGATCCCCTACACTACACAAACAACACTGCACTACCCTAAACCCTAAAACACTTCCCCCAGCACGACCCCCTACACTACCCAAACACCACTGTGCTACCCTAAACCATAAAACACTACCCCAGCACAATCCCCTTCGCTACCCAAACACCACTGCACTACCCTAAACCCTAAAACATTACCCCCAGCTCGATCCCATACACTACACAAACACCAGTGCACTGCCCTAAACCCTAAAACACTACCCCAGCTCGATCCCCTACACTACACAAACAACCCTGCACTACCCAAAACCCTAAAACACTTCCCCTAGCGCGACCCCCCTACTACCCGAAGAACCAGTGCACTACCCTAAACCCTAAAACACTACTCTCAGCATGACCCCCTTCACTACCCAAACACCACTGCACTGCCCTAAACCCTAAAACACTAACCCAGCACGATCCTCTACACTACCCAAACACCACTGCACTGCCCTAAACCCTAAAACACTACCCCAGCGTGATCCCCTACACTACCCAAACACCAGTGCACTGCTCTAAACCCTAAAACACTACTCCCAGCTCGATCCCCTACACTACACAAACAACACTGCACTACCCTAAAACACTTCCCCCAGTGTGACCCCCTACACTACCCAAACACCACTGTGCTACCCTAAAACACTTCCCCCAGTGTGACCCCCTACACTACCCATACACCACTGTGCTACCCTAAAGCAAAAAACACTACCCCTTGCACGATCCCCAAAACTACACAAATACCACTGCACTACCCGAAGCACCTGTGCACTAGCCTAAACCCTAAGACACTACCCCAGCTCGACCCCATGCACCACACAAACACCAGTTCACTACCCTAAACCCTAAAACACTACCCCCAGCTCGATCCCCTACACTACACAAACAACACTGCACTACCCTAAACCCTAAAACACTTCCCCCAGCACGACCCCCTACACTACCCAAACACCACTGTATTACCCTAAACCATAAAACACTACCCCAGCACAATCCCCTTCGCTACCCAAACACCACTGCACTACCCTAAACCCTAAAACATTACCCCCAGCTCGATCCCATACACTACACAAACACCAATGCACTGCCCTAAACCCTAAAACACTGCCCCCAGCTCGATCCCCTACACTACACAAACAACCCTGCACTACCCAAAACCCTAAAACACTTCCCCTAGCGCGACCCCCCTACTACCCGAAGAACCAGCGCACTACCCTAAACCCTAAAACACTACTCTCAGCATGACCCCTTCCACTACCCAAACACCACTGCACTGCCCTAAACCCTAAAACACTACTCTCAGCATGACCCCCTACACTACACAAATACCACTGCACTATCCTAAACCATAAAACACCACCTCCAGCACGACTACTGCACTACCCTAAACCCTAAAATGATACCCCCAGCACAACCCCCTATACTACCCAAACACCACTGCACTCCCCAAACCCTAAAACACTACCCCCAGCATGACCCCCTACACTACTAAAAGACCATTGCACTACCATAAACCCTAACACTACCCAAAGACCACTGCAATACCCTAAACCCTAAATGTACCCCAGCACGATCTCCTACACTACCCAAACAACAGTGCACTACACTAAACCCCTTAAAACGCTACCCCAGCACGACCCCTTATACTACCCAAACACAACTACGCTACCCTAAACCCTAAATATACCCCCAGCACGACCCCCTACACTAAACAAACACCACTGCACTACCCTAAACCCTAAAACACTACCCACAACACGCCCCCCTACACTACACAAACACCACTGCACTACTCTAAACCATAAAACACTAGCAGTCCATTGGCTTGCAGCTCTGCGTCTGCAAGCCGTCGGGTCTGCAGCTCTGCCTCTGCGAACCAGCCCGTTAGGTCGTAGCTGTGTCTCTGCTAGCAGGCCTGTAGGCCTGTAAGCCTGTTGCTCTCCCTCTACCAGTGAGCCCATGGGCACGGAGTTGAACCTCTGCGAGCCAGCCCGTTAGGTCGTAGCTGTGTCTCTGCTAGCAGGCCTGTCGGCCCGTTGCTCTCCCTCTACGAGTGAGCCCACAGCTCTACCTCTGCGAGCCAGCTCGTTAGCTCGTAGCTGTATCTCTGCTAGCAGTTCCGTTAGCCCATTGCTCTCCCTTTGCGAGTCAGACCACAGCTCTACCTCTGGAAGCTAGTACGCTGCTGTGCCTTTGCGAGCTGCCGGCTCGTAGCTCTCCCTGTGCGAGCAGAGGCCACGGCCGCAGCTTTCCCTCTGCGAGTCTGCCCAACGGCCGGAAGTTCTCCCTGTGCTAGCCAGATTGCAGCTATCACTCTGTGAACCGATATTGGGAATATAAGGCAGCTCTAAAAAGAGCCCTTGTGTTTATTAGTTGGAGCTACATATAAGTGCGGATGCACAACTTCAGGTAATTCAGAAAAACTCGATTTCCCTGATCTCTGAAGTGTACTCCATCACTTCTGTAGATATCAGCCATATCAAAACTTACGTTGTTGTTGTAGATCGACCCCATTCCATGGTCCCTGAGATGTGCGGACACAGTTTTGTTGACATTCTTCCTAGATTTTTCAATCTGTGGACCAAATTGGTTTGACCATTTCCACTTCTGTCTTTGGCATATATTGGAATATACAAAGACAGTTTGAGGCAAAAGCAACCTCAATTGTCCATAGGTGTCCTTCATTAGCATTTCCAAACCTAGCCCGGTCAATGTACCTAGGTTGTTACCACCACAGTGCACAATCATAAGGTCAGGGTGTTGAAGATGCAAACAGGTTTTAACCAAAGGCAGCAATTGGTGCAACTTCAATTCCCTCTGTGCAAACCATTTAATGTCCACATTTTCTAAACCTCGGTCTAAGTCAATACGTCTCTGTTCTGCATACCTCCTGCACCAGAAAACATACCAATGACCTACGATCCACAATAGCATTTTGAAGGTATGGCTGTAAGGTATGGATAGATGTCTGTAGTTCATGCAGTCCGTTCGTAGAATAAGAGATGTTTAAAGATGGGGAACTAATTTTTTTAGTTCAAAAACACAAAAGGAATCTGGTGGTCAAAACATAAGACTAAGATAAGAGAAGTAGGAGGAAATGCAATTGCTGAACATACAACTCCCTATAAAAAGTGTTACATCTACAACAACTATTCATTCATGTGAACCCATTGCAGCATATGAAAGTGGCTATAGGATTTCCATCAACTGCCCTTCGTGGCCAGTGTCATCATCTGGAATTCCAGCTTCCCTGCCACAGCACCTCATGAACAAAAGAGGTGACTCTGTGGAATGAGTGGCATACTATACAGAGAACAGGAACTTATTAGATCGCTAGTATAGACAGTATCCTCCTACGATCCTATATCCAGAGACAAAAAGTGCAGTGCAAGTAATGTGAAGATTTAAAAAGGTTATGGAGGCAAACAAATACCTTTATTGGAGTATTCCATTAAAAATAGTGCAGGAACGGCTTTTAACAAATATGCCGCTGTTTTCTAATTGGTCTACTAGTTTCAGCCAGATAGGGCTTCTCGCCCTGGCTTTCTTCAGAGCCCTATCAAATTTAAGCTACTGCAATTAGTGAAATAAACATATGTACACAAATAGTGATAAATCACAATACCTCCATACAGGCAGGGTAAGTTTCATTCCTGTAAAGGGATAATAACACACAAACAATATACATAAAATGAACGGTAAAAACAGCAAATTGCATTACTCCACCTCTCCTGCAAAGTCCTAGGACAGATTTACTCACCTGTCCCGTACGAGGTATTGGCCTCGCCTCACCTGGTAACCACTCAGGTATTAAGAGACCCCGCCCTAAGAAAAAAAAAGACATTTCCATCAGTCAGAGTCCCCACATTCAAACTGCTGGGATCATTATGATCATGCGCCCAGTCTCCTCACGCCATCGGTCACTGTCATCTTGCAACCTCATTGCTATACCTCTAACCCCCTGGCCTTACAGATACATTAGCTGGCCTAAGATATGTGAATCATATTACGTATGTTGTGCGCTAATTTTGCACAATCGTTACAAAGAATTCAGGGGTGCCCCTCTAGCTTCACATATTATACAAGGCTATAGACAAACGTTGAATAAATACCCTGTTTCAATAGATCATGTCTTATCTAGTAAGGGACCAGTCCTGTCAAACTGACAAAACCGTGGAACTAGACATACCACCAGAATAATGGGGGGACATCTTCATCAATACAAGACCTGCTAAGCCCGGTGTGCATAAGGCTTAGCGACCTCCATAGCATTCTCATTATTGTGAAAACGAAACTCTCTGTAAAATTTTACAAAGTAAAGAGTACTTGTGCCTCGTTGTTTTTGTACCGGCACAATATTACTCCTAATGCGCTTATTACTTTACTTGAGCGCAAGAGCAAAACAAAGACAAAGCCTAGATAGCAAAGTATCACCCAAAAAGACTCGCGTCCTCTTACCTATCCGTAGGTGCCTTGGTCCTGACCCAAGTTCGTGGGAGGTACCAAGGCATCGGGGAAAGCCGTATTTACAGGATGGTATCTTCAGGCACGTAGCCAGCGTCTTCCCGCATCATGTGGCATGTGCCCCAACACGTGATGATGTCACATCCGGCCAGTGGACTACCGGATGACATCATTACTGGGTGCCTAGTAGTTCACAACCTCGGCCTTCATAGACCGACCCTAGTGACCCCGAAGGCTAACTCAGAACACTTGTTCCTAAAAGAAGATGTAAAAAACACGTTCCTTGGACAGTTTATTAATAACGGTTTATGTGTAGAACTAATCGCACAATGTACCATAGGAGCAACTCTTGTTAAGAGATAAAGTATCTTCTCCTCCGACTGGTGAAACTACTTGATGACATCACCGGATGACGATTTGTAGTTCCTAAGTTCATTAAAACCTTTTATTGAAAGCTTTTATTGACAACAACGAGTACAGACACTAGCTCACCTAAATGCACCCTCCAGTGAGCGTTTTTAAAAAAAAACCCTAGATCTATTTGTTTCCCAATTTTTTACAGAGTATTGGTAAAAAAAAGGGGAAGGGCGGGGATTTTTATGTTTGTAGTTATTTTATTCAATTAGTCTATATCCAATCCAACTTTGATGCTGACAATGCAATACAACAGAGTGCTGATGGCTCCAGGTCATATAGTTTGACACATTCTGTGTTCTCAATACTCTTTGTACGGTAAGTTAGAGATGTTTTTAAAACTCCATTATAAGTATAAAATAGGCTCTGATAAGGGTCAACCACACCTGCTACTTGCATTTGGAAGGCACTGTTCAAACTTAAAAAATTGTGAACTTTTAACCTGCACGTGCCGTTAAATGTTCGAGAAAATGTTGCATAAAAATATCGCTAGGTTTAAAAAAAAATATGAACTTTTAACCTGCTTGTGCCGCTAAATGTTCGAGAAAGTGTTGCAAAAAAATTTCGTTAGGTTTAAAAATATGATGAACCTATAACCTGCACGTGTCACAGAATGTTCTAGAAAGTTTACTAATAGAATACGTTGAACTTCTGACCTGTATGTGTCCTTAACTATTAAAAAAACTGTTTATATGGAAAGTTCAAAATTAACCAATAGAGAGAAGTTTTGCAATTTGAAAACATCAAGGAACTATTCTGATTTGTTCTTTACATGTATGTATGTGTGGAGCAACAGAGAAATTGTGCCATTATAGGTTCCATTCTTGATGAAAGCGGTGCATTACATGTACTGTGTGACAAACAAAGAATTGCATGCGTTTGTGACATTTGAAATATGCATACCAACTATGAAGGTAAGTTAGAAATTAAAAAGGTGTGTTATGTGTTCTGTAGTAGTTGTTAAGTAATTGAGGCAATATTTTTAAGTTTGAAAGTATTTTTTATTTCTAAATAACATTGTGTTAGTAAAGTGTGGTGTTTCACATTGGTTCTAAAATATGCATAAAGTGTGACTAGTTGTTAAACAAGTACTTTATATATGTTAAGGAGTTTTTCACAAAGAAAAGGTGTAAATTGTCATCTGTAAAAGACTGAATGGTTTTGAAAATTAGATGAAGCGTTAATTTGGATTTTTTAATCTATTGCGGCGAAATAAACAGAATGTTGCACGTTTCCAAATAATGCATACTGTGGAAATAGTGGGGAAGGGGTGAGAGTAGAAAATTCATATGTTATTAACTTAACAGAGTTGGAACAAAAACCAGAAATGTTATATGGACAATTTGTGGTCTAATTTTTTACACTGAGAGGTAGATTTCAATATCAGTCAAGGCTGGTGTAATACTGGGAGGCTTTGGATTTGAGCGTTCTTATGAAATCTAAGTTGTTGGGGAGCGTTTCTTGAGAAGACATTTTTTATAAATATGTGAGAGGTAAATAAATGAAAAAAAATTCTGTATATGTTCTGTACGATTTTGTTCACAGTGCTAAAGTAAATGTGATTATTAGTGAAGGTAATTGTCAGGGTGTGTTTCTCTGCTGAATATACGCAGGCCTTTAAGTGGTCCGGGTCTTGTCGGTACTGAGGTCCGCCACCCCTTTAAGACAGTTGCCAATTTGTTCATCCCAGTTAAAGCTGTTAATATAGGTATAGTAAAGGGACGAAACATAAAAAGTTTGGGAATTACACCTTTATTAGGTCTCTCCAGCTCCCACCACGATTTTGTGCCCCCAGCGGTACTGTTTATAAAAATTATCTAATACAGCTCTTTGTACCATAAAGATAGCACTTCTAAGTTTATTGCCATATTGGTAGGGTTTGTACTATATAGAGAATGTTGCAATCAGTTTCAATGGTATAAAACTGCATTGTGTTATGTTGGAAATATTACGTATGAATAGGTTGTGATGTCATATTTTACACTGTGAGGTACATTTGAATATAAGTGAAGACAGGTGTTATACTGTGAACCCGTTCAGAATGTGCACAGATTAAATGGAGAGTAAATGGACAAAGTAAACGTGCATGTTGCTTTCTGAATGTATGCATGGTTAGAATCATTTGATGATACTTTGAGATATAATCTAAACAATGTTTGTGCTTTACAATTGAGTACACTGCACCGTGTTAGTAGGTAGTGACTAGATCCAACAAAAGGGATTATTTATTGCTTGTTCTTACGAAATAAAGGTGGAGAGGGGCGTATCTTTACAAGATGTATTTTGTAAATGTGTGAGAGATAAAAAAAGAAAGAAAATGTTCTTAGTACATTTTCTGTATAATTTTTTACACTAGTAAACTAAGATTACAAGTGATGACAATTGTTAGGTTGTGTCTCTGTGCTGAATATACGCAGGCCTTTAAGTGGGACGGGTCTTACTGGTGCTGAACACCGCTACCCCTTTCAGACACCCCCATTTTTTTCATCCCACTTAAAGCCCTGAAAATACGTATATTAAAGGAATGGTACAATAAAAGTTTAGTAATTACACCTCTGTTTACTCTCCTCATATCCCACACCCATTTTGTGCACCCAACAATAGTGTTTGTAAAAATTAAGTAATAGAGCTTTATCTAGTATGAAAATAGCACTTATGCTTTTATAGGCATGTTCGAGGGATCTGTAGTGTAAAGAGAAGGTCGTAATCAGTTTCAATGGTACAAAAGTGACGTGACATGTGTTTAAAGATTACATGGTTAAAGGAATAAGCTCTCCCTCTGCTAGTCCTCAGGCGCGCAGTTGTACCTCTGCAAGCCAGCGTTGGAAATATACCGCAGCTCGCTCTCTACGAGATATTCCCTTCACGTTCCCTCTTCCCACATCACCGTTCCGCACCTATCCCTCTACAAGTGGATGGCCCGCACCCTCTCCCTATACTAGTCAGCCTGCAGCTGTTCCTCTGTGAGCCTGCCCGCAGCTCTCCCTCTTGAAGCCGACGGGCCGCAGCTCTCCCTCTATGAGCCAGCCAGTTGGTACGTAGCTCTTCCTCTATGAGCCAGTCTGCTGGCTCCAACTCTCTCTCTGCGAATCACCGGTCGGCTCGCTGCTCTTCGTCTGCGAGCCGTTGGGCCCACAGATGTACCTATGTAAGCTAATACTGGAAATATACCGCAGCTCTCTCTGCCAGATACCCCTTCATGTTCCCTCTCCCCACATCACTGTCCTGCACCTATCCCTTTGCAAGCCAATGGCCCACACCTTTCCATATAGCAGTAAGTCCGCAGCTGTTCCTCTGTGAGCCAACCTGCAGTTCCTCTGTGAGCCCACGGGCCGCAGCTGTCCCTCTACAAGCCAGCCAGTCGGCTCGCAGCCCTTCCTGTATGACCCAGCCCGCCGGCTCGCAACTGTCCCTGTGCGAACCACCGGTCGGCTTGCAGCTCTTTGTCTGTGAGCCTTCGATCCCGGAGTTGTACCTTTGCAAGCCAACACTGGAAATATACTGCAGCTCTCTCTGCGAGATACCCCCTTTTCACTCCCTGTTCCCACATCACTGTCCCGCACCTATCCCTTTGCAAGCGGACGGCCCGCACCTTTCCCTATAGCAGTTGGCCTGCAGCTGTGCCTCTGCGAGACGGCCCGCAGCTCTCGCTCTGCGAGCCGACGGGCCGCAGCTGTCCCTCTACGAGCCAGCCAGTCAGCTCGCAGCTCTTCCTGTACGAGCCAGCCTGCCGGCTCGCAACTGTCCCTGTGCGAACCACCGGTCGGCTTGCAGCTCTTCGTCTGTGAGCCATCGAGCCCGGAGTTGTACCTTTGCAAGCCAACACTGGAATTATACTGCAGCTCTCTCTGCGAGATACCCCTTTCTCGCTCCCTGTCCCCACATCACTGTCCCGCACCTATCCCTTTGCAAGCGGACGGCCCGCACCTTTCCCTATAGCAGTTGGCCCGCAGCTGTTCCTCTGCGAGACTGCCCGCAGCTCTCGCTCTGCGAGCCGAAAGGCCGCAGCTGTCCCTCTACGAGCCAGCCAGTAGGCTCGCAGCTCTTCCTGTACGAGCCAGCCTGCCGGCTCGCAACTGTCCCTGTGCGAACCATCTGTCGGCTTGCAGCTCTTCATCTGTGAGCCATCCAGCCCAGAGTTGTACCCTTGCAAGCCAACACTGGACATATACTGCAGCTCTCTCTGCGCGATACCCCCTTCTCACTCCCTGTCCCCACATCACTGTCCCGCACCTATCCCTTTGCAAGCGGACGGCCCACACCTTTCCCTATAGCAGTCAGCCCGCAGCTGTTCCTCTGCGAGCCGGCTCGGAGCTCTCGCTCTGCGAGCTGATGGGCCTCAGCTCTCCCTCTATGTGCCAGGCAGTCGGCTCGCAGCTCTTCCTGTATGAGCCAGCCTGCCGGCTCGTAAATGTCCCTCTGTGAACCACCAGTCGGCTCGCAACTCTTTGTCTGTGAGCCGTCGGGCCCGCAGTTGTTTCTCTGCAAGCAAACAGTGGAAATATTTGGCAGGTCTCTCTCTGCGAGATACACCCTTCACGCTCCATCTCCCCACATCACCGCCTCGCACCTATCCATTTGCAAGCCGACGGCCCGCACCTTTCCCTATAGCAGTCGGCCTGTAGCTGTTCCTCTGCACGCCGGCCCGCAGCTCTCCCTCTGCGAGCCGATAGGCCGCAGCTCTCCCTCTACGAAGCAGCCAGTCAGCTTGCAGCTCTTCCTGTATGAGCCAACCCGCCGGCTCACAACTCTCTCTCTGTGAACCATCGGGTCAATAGTTGTATGGTTGCAAGCCAACACTGGAAATATACCGCAGCTCTTTCTCTGCGAGGTACACCCTTCACGCTCCATCTCCCCACATCACCACCTCGCACCTATCCATTTGCAAGCCGACGGCCCGCACCTTTCCCTATAGCAGTCGGCCCGCAGCTGTTCCTCTGTGAGCCGGACCGCATCTCTCCCTCTGAAAGCTTACAGGCCTCAGCTCTTCCTGTACGAGCCTCTGTGAACCATCGGTCGGCTCGCAGATGTTCATCTGCGAGCCGTCAGGCCCACAGTTGCACCTCTGCAAGCCAACACTGGAAATATACAGCAGCTCTCTCCCTGCGAGATACACTCTTCACGCTCCCTCTCCCCACATCACCGCCCCTCATCTATCCCTTTGCAAGGTGACGGCCCGCACCTTTCCCTATAGTAGTCGGCCCGCAGCTGTTCCTCTGTGAGCCGGCCCACAGCTCTCCTTCTGCGAGCCAGTGGGCTGCAGTTCTCCCTCTACAAGCCAGCCAGTCGGCTCACACCTCTTCCTGTACGAGCCAGCCCGCCGGGTTGCAGCTCTCCCTCTGCGACTTGGCACGCAGTTGTACCTCTAGGAGCCGACGGCCCGCAGCTCTCCCTCTGACGTGGGGGGGATGTTTCACTCCCACTGTATGCTATTTTTATACTAGATAAAGCTCTGTTTGTTTACTTTTATAAACAGTACTTTCAGGGGCACAAAGTGTTGGTTACAGTACTAAAGCACACATAAATGTAAAGGTAATTACAAGGTTTTCTGCTAGTGTTAAAGGTCCGTCCATGAGTGGGCTGTCACATTACCAAAATGGGAATGACATTTTACTTAATCTCTCCCCCCTCTCCATACCCATGTCGGTCGTTTTTGTTGGGCACTAAAAGTAGATCTGTTTTTGGGTATGTACATCCTCAATGAAATGGAAGCCTGTACCATATCTTTGTTAATATGGAGCAGTGTTATGCTTGCTAAGTTGCTGATAGTAGTGTTCAACTAATAAGGGTAACGTTTATATGTGCCAGATAACAATTGTTCAAAATAGTATCGACAAAGTTATCTGTAGTGGGTTGCAGAGGACGTGCTGTGGGACAGTGGGGTCTAAGAAACAAAATGGTCCAAGACACAATTATTCAAAAACATATAAATGAATTATTCATTTTTAACTCTTTATATGACTGTATCCTGGAAAAGAAAGAGACAAAAAACAACAAGCCAAATGCGTTTGCAGTAATATCCTAAATACCCAAATCAAATTGTATGACACTGAGTTTTTTATAGCAATATAAATTCGCAATTTATTCCACAATCATATATACATATTTATTTACAAAAACCCAAAAAGTTGGGGGAATTCTGCCAGGCGCAGTAGAAAGTGTAAAGGTTTTTGTGCTCAAGTGAAAGTAAAGAAAAAGTGAGTAGAAAAGGGTAATCAAATGATTTCGAACAAAAAACTAAGATTCAGTTCCCTTAGTATTATGCCAGCCCCACGTATATTAATCATACGATTTGAGTATTAATTTTCAAAGAAGGCAGGGGAAGGGGTGCAGGCATCAAGGACTGGGGGGATCGTCGACGTTTTGACCCTGACGCTATGGAGGGGGTTCAACACCTCAGCTACGGGTCTTCTTCAGGACGGAATGAGAAGGAAGGAGGAGAAACCTATACTGCAGAAAGACAGCACCCCAAAGAATGAGGGTAGCCACCAATAAATGGCGTGCTCTACAATTACACCAGATGGAAACTCAATATAATGCTCTTCCTGTTACTGGAGAGGGCAGATTAGGGAATAGATCCAAATCGCACAGGGTGAATCCTGATTCAAGCAGATCATGAAAATATAATTGTAAACCAAAAACGCCAGATAATTCCACAGGCGTGGTCCTGGTACTCCTAACGCTGACCTCCTCAACGGGTGCAGTCACCCCTTCCCCTGCCTTCTTTGAAAATTAATACTCAAATCGTATGATTAATATACGTGGGGCTGGCATAATACTAAGGGAACTGAACCTTATTTTTTGTTCAAAATCATTTGATTATCCTTTTCTACTCACTTTTTCTTTACTTTCAGTTGAGCACAAAAACCTTTGCACTTTCTACTGCGCCTGACAGAATTCCCCCAAATTTTGGGGTTTTTGTAAATAAATATTTATATATGATTGTGGAATAAATTGCGAATTTATATTGCTATAAAATACTCAGTGTCATACAATTTGATTTGGGTATTTAGGATATTACTGCAAACGCATTTGGCTTGTTGTTTTTTGTCTCCTTCTTTTCCAGGATAAAGTCCTATAAAGAGTTAAAAATGAATCATTCATTTATATGTTTTTGAATAATTGTGTCTTGGACCATTTTGTTTCTTATACTATACGATACCCAGGTCCTTTGACTTTGTCTGGGCCATACCCCATTCTTCTTAATGGTGGGACAGTGGGGTGCATGGGATGGTGAGGTGGGGTGTCGGGGGAGGGGAAAAGTAAGAGGAAATGGAGTCACATGTAAAATAGGTAGGTGAATCTAAATAATTCAATAAATATGTGTTGTATGGCCGGTGACACTACCTGCCATCTTAGTGTTCCCTTATTCCGCTCCATTACCATGCGGCATTCCCTCTGCAAACCGTCACTGGAACTTATCTAATTGTATATGATTATTTTGACATATTGAACAGATATAACAAATAATTGAAACTTTTTTTCTTTCTCAGAAAATTGTTTTGTTTGGATAAAAAGTTGAAAATGCCTAGAAGAACTAAAAAAAAAAGGAAAGACAAAAAGGCAATCTACTTAAAGAAAGGTCACAAATGCGGATTACAAGTAAATGAGAATACTACAAAAATACTTTCTTCTGGTAAAAACACTAAACAATTTTTTTAAAAAGTGTTATGAACATTTAAAGAAAATAACATCACACAAACGAAAAAGAAGAATTTTTCAAGTAAGGAGAAGCAGACTTCGACTTCAAATGGCAAGAAAAAAAATCATGATGAGGAAACAGCATTTGTTACCCGTAGACAAAAACAATTTCAAGACTTTTTCGAAATAGAGTAATTCAGAATTTAATAAAAGGATGCCGAAATATAAAAAGAACCTGCTGCAATTGAAACAGAAACAGCATATTGAAAGCATAGTGGATACTGCTTTTAAGTTAAAACAAAAAATATTAATTTTGATTTTGAAGAGGATGAAACTGTTGGATAAAACAATGAAGATTCTAAAAGACAAAAGTAAAAAAAAAGACTTGTGAACAGAAGCAACTTTTGTAAAATCTTCAGTGGTAAATGGAAACATACGTCTAATAGTGAACCTTTTTTTAATGAAGAGAGTTACTTTCAAGAAAATAGTTTACCATTTGGAGAAGTGTAGCTCAATGGTTAGAGCGGCAGACCCTGATGCAGAGGTCTGGCCCGGGACGAGAGTTCAATTCCCACCTCGGCGGGTCTTGGGCTCAATTTCCCCGGACCTGATAATTCTCGCCTCGGTGCCTATTCTAATCATGGGTCCCACTCTGCAACTCTGGGCAATAGCTTGTTTAATCTCCACAACGGCCCCAACAGCGCTGGGATGCCTGGCTTCACCTTGGGGGTGCCCAGGAGTGGACATTTCACAGGGAAAAGCCAGGAAGGGTTCCACAGCGGTATGAGTACAGCGCCAGGACGCCCCGTTGCTGGGGCAGCAGTGCGCTTTACAAGTACAAATTCATTTCAAAATTCATTGCATTCATTTGTAGTTGATACTGGAGGTTGATGCTATGAAGTTAAGAATGGTTGTACTGTTCTAAAAGAAGAAATGGTTAATATTAGTGCAGAACAGTGAACAGCTGAAGAAGTGCAAGGGAAACACGCACAAGCTCCTGTGTATAAGTGGGATTGTAGCAGTATTTGTAGTATTCAACGGGAATCTATTGATATAATGCGAAATTTGTTACGAGAATATGCACAGAAAAGTGTTAAAAAGAAGATTAGGTTGTTACAAGGACTAGATCCATGTAATGTAAGAAAATATACTGAGAAACGTAGGCATTCTCTGGCTTGTCTTTCAAGAAAAGTGTGTAAAAGTGTTTTTCATCACTTGAGGATGTTCGTAGTACACCATTCAGAAATACGGAAGTTTGTAAGGAAAGTGTACTATGTAAAAAGTCCTGCATTATGTTTAAGTGAACTGAATACAGCTCTTTTACACGATTCCTTATTAGATGTACAAAAAAGTGTGATGATATTGAGTTGCGATATTTTAGTTCAGAAGAGCAGTGCACAGAAAGTGAAAGTTTGACAATTACAGCTGTTAAAGAAGATGGGAATGTGATTAGGATTGATCAGTTTGAAGAAGAAATTGGAAAGTTTAACATAGTGTGTTCTGAAATTGCAAACTATGTTTGTGTTTGTTGTCAACGTAATCATTTTAAAACTCAAACTAGGAATATTGATTTGTATTTGAAATCTGAAAAGGAGAATAATGATAAATGGAAGGAATTTACAACTTACTTGTTAGTGGAATGTCAATTTGGGTTTGGCAGTGAAAAACGTGTTTGTAAATATTGTTATAACAAATTAGAAGAGAACAAAATGCCCGCTAGAGCAGTACAAAATACGTTTTTATCGGCTAATTTAAAGGCCCAACATTTCAAAACTATATACAGATTATATTTTACACTGGCCAAACTCTGGGCTTGGGGAAAAAGGGAGTCGAATAACTGTCCAAGATGCGGGCAAGGTCCCGCCGACATGATTCACATGTTCGCAGAATGCTCGGAACTGGGACAGGTAAAACATGGGACTGAATCCTTCCTTGGCAGGACTATTGGATGTTCAGTAAAACTGACCACCACTTTGATTTTGTTTGGCTGGGATGAGTCTCTGCAGCTAGAAGTAAGTCAAGCGTATTTTTGCTTCATGGTAACATCAGCACTGCGCATAATGATAGCCTCTAAGTGGAAGGACAAAGATTCCCCGACATTCCAGGCCTGGTATGCTAGACTGTTTCATATATTTAATCTAGAGACTGCACTATATAAATGCAAAGGTAGTAAAGCAAGGAAAACAGGGCAGCAAATCTGGGGATTCCTGATGGAGGTGTAGTTAGAATTAGTAGTTATTCCGGAGGAACTGGCAGATTTCAATACATATGAGTCCGTTCTAATCCAATCTGTCGTCCATTTCAAACTAAAATTCGCATGGAGCCTAAAACAGGTAAACTGCCACCAACAGACATACAAAGAGGGCTGAAAGTAAGAGTGGTATACTTACCTTTAGATTTTAAGAAAAAATATATTGAAATTGTTGGTGGAGACAAAGAGGAAAATGAAGCAGTAGTCATTCTAGTAAATGGAGTACCGACAAAGAGTCGGAAAATATGGCAAGAATTTGTGGATGTTAAAAAAGTTCAAAAGGCTGCGTTATATCTTGTGGAGAATAATATTTATTATAAAAGTGTAAATGTGGTGAGACAGGTAATAACTTTGAAAGATGAATGTGACATTTCAAGTGGTCAAATGAGAAAGTGGACAAGTCAAGGAGTGAAGGGATTTATGAACATTACACAATATGTCCTCTACAGTTAAAAGAAGTAATAGGAAACAGCATTTAGTTGTTTCAAATGAAAAAAGCAAAGGGAACTCCAATAAGTGTATGGGAGAAAAGTTTAGAAGCTCGTTGTTTTCCACAGCTGTTTCCTACTGGAGAAGGTGGACGATATGATGACCGACCTGAATGGATTCAACCTTCAGACTATTGCTCAACAAGATTATACTCTGAAGATCCTAGATTTCGACAGTGTATTCCATATATATTTCACCTTTTGTTTGAAAGTGATCTGTCTTCTCTGTCCTATGCAGTAAACCACATTCTGAAAACTGGAGTTCATCAATCAGTTCTTACTGCGAAAGAATTTGTGGAGAAAGTTCAACAAACAGATGAAAATCTAGATGCACAGTTAATTAATTTGATAGCATGTCAACGAGGAACAAATTAGTATTGGTATCATCGTCATGGAGAACTGAAGTGTATGTTATGGAACTTAGGTATAGCAACATGGTTTGTGACACTTAGCTGTGCGGAGTATGCATGGGAAGATTTGCTTGAATTTCTACGAGAAGCAAATTCCAATATAACATTTTTTTTTAAATGAAGACACCTGGAGAACTGTGTTCTTTGGTTCCTGTAAATGTGTGAAGATATTTTAATCATAGGTTTCAAGCTGTGATGTCTTTTATCTGCAATAAAAAAAAAAGAGTCCATCTCTGGGAGAAGTTACTGATTTCTTTTGGAGAAAGGAGTACCAAGCGTGGGGTTCCTCATGTACATATTCTATTATGGATCAAGGATGCACCTGAATTTTGGAACTAATTCAGATGAAATAGTATTGTCTTTCATTGAACAGTATATGACATGTGAGGTTCCAAGAGAAGGAGGAGATAGAAGCTTGAGGCAGCAAGTTTTACGTTTCCAAAGTCAACGTTGTGGAAAGTACTACCGACGAAAATATAAGTCTAAAGGAAAATTTTATACCAAGTGTCGGTTTGGATTTCCACGTCCAGTAATTTCTAAATATTGATATTATTATTAATTCAAAACAACAAGAGCGACCCACACGTCCTTGTGAACTGGGTTTGCACTTATGCAAGGGAACAATGTTCACAAGGAACTCATTTCTTTAAAATTAATCTACTATATACAAGCTGAAGTTTACTTGCTTAGATTTCGTCTTAAACATACATTTCCAATAACCACCTCTTAGTGGGTTTATTGTAAAAAATACCTAAGAACATGATAATGTAGAATAAAAAACTGTTTTACAGGGACACCTAACATGCCAGAAGGACCCTGGTAGTTACATACAAATTCATACATGATATACACTAACATCTAGACTTTTACTGCACAATGTATAAAGTAGAATCATGTATACTGAATAATGCTACTGGCTCACCAATGTTTTCTTTAATATAAATATGATGCAGAATATATGTTGGTATGCACCCCTCCGCTATTTTGAACCTGGAAAATGAATAACTGAATCACATGGATTTATAACATAAGATCCTATTAGCAACATGTAGATATATGCACTGTATATATTAAGGACACGCTTTTTGTATTGTCGATAATTGATACACTACTATCCAGACAGCTATCACACAATGTATCTACCAGCACCACATACACTAAATGATGCTACTGATATACTCTGCTAATTTGTTCCGTGATGAGAACTGATTAACATATTGATTAACATGTACTGTTAACATGCCAAAGATCCCAGTAGTTACATTTGGATATACGCACTGTATATATTAGGGCACAATATTTGTATTACTAATAATTAATCGTATGCATGCTCTAGTTGGTTAGGAGCATTATAAATAAGGCTCCCGGTTTTCCATTTATACGGATTTATACATATAAATACAGACGGAAAAATATTTTTTTTCCTTCTGTATTTATAAATAGAAGTGGAAAAATACAACCAAATTAGATTCTCTGAGCCCGAGAATTGTTTGGCAATCCGTGCTTCTGCCAGGGTTGCCTGCCACAACCCTCTTCCTGATTGCCGTGTATGAGCTACCCACATTAGCACCTGCTGGGCCATTAATCACTCTCTGCTAGGCGTGGGAAATTCCTTCTGCTGTTCCTTTGACATCTCCGGCGCTGAACCTGCTCCCCAGTGAGTTTTAGGTCACAGGTTAATCAAAGGGTGGGGGGTGGACCTGTATATCACTGTTTGCACTTCCATAGGTCTTAACATTTGAGGAGGCGAGGGCATTGTCAGCAGCGCGAATACTTGGAGCTAAGACTGGCAGATGTGTTGCCCAAAGAGGTCAGATACACCGGCAGAATAAATACATTAAGAACATTAGGTTGCATTCACTTTCAGGCCTTAAATTGAAACTTTCCTGCGTGACTTGGTGCAGCATGAAGAAACAACATTCCTGAGAGGCAGACAGCCCGGGCATATCTGTAAGCCCCTTTACAAGTTAAATTGTTTTTTTTTTCTCCTCAGTGTGAGAAAGAACTGTGGCTCCAGCTATACTGTGTGGGATTACAGCATTAAATTGTTCAAGTGCTACGTGGCAGTACAATGTAAAATAAGTGAAGTGATACACGCCCAATGCCTTCAAAGCAGAGACTAGTTAACTCATGGAAAAAGGGTTTTGCATTAGCGAAGGACTTAGTTTAAAACAAATGTGAATCAAAAGCTGCCAGCTCATGTGAGTGTTCTTGGATATTTTAGGCTTCATGCTTCAGGATTGTGAGAGAAATAGAGCCTGGCAGGACTAATGCAAGGGCCTTTATTTTTTTCTGAATTGAGAGCTTGCTGCTGTCTTTAGCCAGGTCACTGAAAGTACCCAGGTGCACTTGTCTAAATTCTAAATGTGTTTACATTTAATAACTAGTGACAGTGTAATATTGTAACACAGCATCAGATCACTAAGTTTTTGGGTGGATGTTGCATGAAACATATTTGGTGCATCTATACATATAGCTAAATCTATAACAACCATTCGCTCTGTTTTTTTAAATAAATGTGGAAAAATACTAGCTGCAACGTCTTTTTTTGCTTGCGACAAAAAAAAAATACAGATATATACAGATAAAATGACATAAAAATAAATATGGATAAATACAGATGGAAATGTTAAAAAAATAAATACCATAAAACCGGTAGCCCTAATTATAAATACTATATTCAAATGTTAGCCACAACGTGTGTGGCCATGATATTAGAGTTATCACTGGTATGCATCAAGTAAAACACAAGCCTCTATACTTAAACACAATTTTAAAAAAAATGTTTTAATGTGCCAGCAGTCACATATTAAAATTGAACACCTTGACTGGATAAATTCTTTCTTATCCGAGAGATCACAAACCATTTCATTGGGCCCCTTCCTTTCTAACGAAAAAAAGGTCACATCTGGAGTTCCGCAAGGCTCTATTTTGAGTCCATTGTTATTTAATATTTACATGGTGCCCCTCATCACTTTAATTGAATCATATGGGATACTAGTAACATCGTATGCCGATGACACTCAATTGATTGTATCCCTAGATAAGAACTCTACAAATGCGGAACAGAATCTTCAGAACTGCCTGACCGATGTCTTTTTGTGGATGGAAAATAATCACCTGAAATGTTATGCTAACAAGACGGAAATACTGCCCATGGGTAAAAATGTCAACTTCAGCCCAAGTAAATGGTGGCCAGAGGGTACCCCTGCACCGCCCCATTCGGTGGAAGTTGCCAGAAATCTGGGGGTCTGTTTTGATTCCGCATTGTCCTTCGACCATCATGTAAGGAACGTGGCAGGAAGTTGCTTTAGCATTATAAAATCTCTAAAGAAATTTTTTGACTTCCTCCCCACCAAATCAAGAAAGGTGGTGGCAGTGGCCCTCATACTTTCACGTCTTGATTATTGTAATGGTCTTATGGCAGGGGTTAAAAAGGTTACGTTAAAAAAACTGCAGAGCTTGCAACACGCTGCTGCTAGACTGGTACTTAAATTACCCAGAAAATCCTCCGCATCCACAGCCCTTAGGACTTTGCACTGGTTGCCCCTTCACAAGAGGATTTTGTTTAAATTCCTTTTGACCATCTTCCGAGCTCTTAGCAACATCGGCCCAAGGTACCTCTCAAGAAGATACACCCGTTACAATCCTACCAGAGTGTTGAGATCAGTAGGTTGTAACCATTACCATCCCAAAATTTCATTACAAAACTAAGGGGGGTAAAACCCTTACTGTTTTGGCCTCTAAAGCTTGGAATGCCATGCCTAAAGAACTTAGACTTATGGATTTAGAGAGCCCTTTTAGGAGACAATTAAAAACCTGGATCTTTAATTTACCTGATGCCTATGTAATGGATGCCATCTAGTGCTCACGGCTGTGTCTTGTACTTCCCTTAGCACCAGGATGCTCCTTCCGGAGCGACAGTTTGCGCTTTATAAATACCATATACAAAATACAAAATACAAATACAAATTATATTGTTTTATGACACGGGTCGATAATTGTAGCAGCGAATCAGTTTGAATATGTAGAATACTCACATGGATCCTTGCTTAAAACGTATATAAACCTCATTTTACTATAATCATGTTTATAGTATGGCACCATGTTTAAATATAGATAGAACCCATTAATACTGGAAAGAGTGCATTGAAGATACAAATCTTACCCCTATGTAATACGAGTAACTCATGTCCATCATTAACATCCTGATCACTACAAGATGGCCGCCATTGCCACGGGTAGAACTAGCCCATTCACGCGCATGCTTATGTGAACAATTCCGGTTACACACTTCCTATTTAAACAATAAATCTCACCGTCGCGCACAACCACCAACCACTCCATTGAGTGGTCTGAGGCTGCGACGATCAAGTAAGTAAAAATAAAGCTCCCAGTTGTATCGCAAATGTCATTGAACGCTCAAAGTATCACTCGGAATTCACGTGAGCTGATTAATTTATCTCTTTCAGTTCGTCCCGCAACTGCCAAGGGTTTTATCACTAACCCTTGAAATATTCCCGCTTACCACTTGTTTTGAAACATACCAATAGTGAGTTCACCTAACTTTATATTCCATGGTGCACCACTTTAATTCCACTATCCAATACTCAGCCACAGATTTTCTTGATTACAGGTTTCACTTTAATGCCTGTTCCTGAATCGACCATCCATATCTGGCCCATTACTCCAAGATACCTCAGACCATTGGTATCTATCCAGCAGCCCTCCATCTTTTCAAGACACAGATTCCATATGCTGTAATGGTAAGCCATAGCGCATTCCATGGACCCAGCCCTTCTAATACCACTTTATATTTTCTTCACCCTAATTTTACTTTTCAATATTAGTCCCCAGAAACGTTGTTCTGAAGAGACTAGAGAGGCTCGAAACGTCATCAACATTAATAAAGGAGAGAGCCTGAATCTATTATCTTTTATTTCATACAGCCCGCCCTTGGGATTTTTACCTATAACATGTTCTCCCGTTTTTTCATATATTTTCACTTAGCACTCACTAAAAATAGGTTATGGTCACTTCACTGGGGCTAACATTTCACTTATAAAGTGCCACAAATGGAAATATTGCAATTTGGCTCATATATAAGGAAATAAATATGTGGTAAAATTGTGATTGCATAATAAAATTTCCCTGGCTTTGGCTGAAGTAGGCGCTAACTGGTTTGTTGGGCTGGTTTTGAAAACCTACGTAAAGTATTGTGTACAGTTGTTCTTAGGTGATTTTATAAGTGTATGAGAACTGATTTTGTGGTTCTATAATGTCTAAATTGGTAGTTAGTATATACGTAAATGTGCACAATGTATGTGGTGCCTTAACCCCCTGCACACTACTGATTCACCCTTGGTATATACCAGGTAGTGTTACTGTCTGCCCACTCCTGCAATCGTGCTGACAGAACCATGTCCTTATCTAATCTCTGTGCCAACACACATACACTTAAAAACTCTCCCTGCTGTCAACTACCAGCACTCTCACTATCTAGTCAGTGTCCATACACCTGTACAATGCCTTAGGCATTAAGACACATAGTTCTACAGTGAAATGTGTGCAATGTATGCCGGCCCCTAATCCCCAGCAGAGTAGTGATTCACCCTTGCTATAAGCCAGGTAGTATTCAAGTAGTGCCCCAATTAGACTGTCACTCTCTATCCAGTCCTGCAATCATCCTAACAGAACCATGTCCTTATTTACTGTCTGTGCCAACACACAAGCACTTAAAAACTCACTCTTCTGTCTTGTCAACTCATAGCACTCTCACTATGTACACCTGTAGAATACCTCAGGCATTAAGACACATAGTGCTACAGTGAAATATGTGCAATGAATACAGGCCCCTAACCTCCAGCAGAGTACTGACTCACCCTTGGAATAAGCCAGGTAGTATTCTTGCAGTGCCTCAATCACACTGTCACTCTCTGTCCACTCCTGCAATCATCCTCACAGAACCATGTCCTTATGTAATCTCTGTGCCAACACACTTGCACTAAAAAACTCACCTTTCTGTCAACTTTTAGCACTGTCACCATCTAGTCAGTGTGTTAAGCACTTAAAAATACACTCTTCTGTTTACTCACAGCACTCTCACTATCTAGTCAGTGTCCATACACATGTAGAATGCCTCAGGTATTAAGACACATAGTGGTACAGCGAAATATGTGCAATGTATGCAGGCCCCTAACCCCCAGCAGAGTAGTGATTCACCCTTGCAATAAGCCAGGTAGTATTCATACAGTGCCCTAATCAGACTGTCACTCTTTGTCCACTCCTGGAGTCAGCCTGACAGAAGCATGTCCTTATTGATTGTCTGTGCCAACATACAAGCACTTATAAACTGTCCCTGCAGTCAACTACTAGCAGTGTAAATATCCAGTCACTATCCATGGACTTGTAGAGTGACTTAGGCATTACGTTAAGCAGTGCCACAGTGAAATGTACATAATCTTCGTTGGCCTCTAACCACTAGCAGAGTACTGAATAACCCTTGCAATACAGGTAGTATTCATGTAATGCCCCAATCAGCCTGTCATTTTCTGTCCAGTTCTGCAATCATCTTAACATAACTGTATCTTTATGTAATCACTGTACCAAAACCTAGGGATTTATAAAGTCAGCATTCTCTTTTGTTGCAGTACTCTAATGATTCAGTCAGTATTGATGTAGTTATGCAATGACTCTGGTAGTAATACATCAATATTACAAACACCTATCCAGTATTCATGTAGTCCTCTAAACACATAAACACTACTTATTTTGTCCTTCATTTTTCAAACTACTAACTTTATATTGCAGACAATGGGTTGTGATTTCTAAACAAAGCATATCAATATTTTTTTATGTAGACGATATTTATTTAATAATACAATACATTATTTGATAGATTTATTTTAATAATATGTATATTTTTTTCAAAACAAATATTGTTCATCCTCATTACAGAAAAAAGTCACCATGACTAAAAAAACACAAAGAAGGAAACAAAAAAAAAGGAGTAGTATTTGAAGAAATCAGAACAGCAACATTTAGATGAAGAACATGTGGGAAAAAAAAGAAATCTTGCGGTGAGAGAACCAAAGAATGTATTAAAAGACTTTCCCAGCCTAGAAACAGTGTGCACAATGTAGAAACTAGAAACAATGCGTCAAGAAGAAAGAACAATAATAAGAAAAAAGGAGAAATTAATGGGAAATTAAGGGGCATATTATCAACAACTGGCGATATTTATCGCTTAATAAGCTTAGCGACAATTTTTCTATCGCCGTGCATAGCCGAATTTTAGCGCAGAGATAACGTGCTATTAGCAACGTTCATCTCACATGCGATAAAATATCCGGCGATAACGGCTTAATGCGTGAATATCGCTGGAAATCCAGCGATAATCAGGCATTAACGCCAATAGGGTCTTAACCTGAATATCCAACTCCCATTGGATATAAAGGTTAAGAAGAGTTCTGAGCAGGCGTTAGTTTTCAGCGGTATTCGCGCTTAGCGCATATTTTTTCATTGCTACGCCTGCGTTGCTAATAGGCGATAGCGATGTTAGTGACTGCTTTCAGTCGCTAACAGGTTGGGTACGCCCACTTTGCATGTCATTAGCGATAAATATCGCTGACATGCAAAGCGGGCCCCAAACCCCTCGCTATCACCTAAAAGCTGTCCGCTAACTGATGTTAGCGACAGCTTGCTGATAGGGCGATGAAATTATCGCCCCTTTGCGGCCACAAAAGCGGCAATAATATCATATCGCCCGCCTTGCTAATATGCCCCTAAGTTTTCAAGAAAGCATATATGGCAAAAGGAGAGAGAATCAATTTACTGAAATAAGAAAAAGAAAGTTTTATAATAGAGTTATTTTTAATTTGTTGAAAGATGTGAGGAAATATAAAAAAAGATCAGCATTTTATAAAAAGAAAAAACAGATTGGAACTGTTGTTGAAAAGGCTTTTGAACTGAAAATGAAATTATTCATTTTAATATTAAATAGAATTAGATCATTAGATAAGCCAATATCTTTTATGAATGGCAAAAGTAAAGGGATGAGATTAATTAACAGAAGTACTTTTGTGATTTTTTTGCGGTGAATGGAAACACAGTTCAAGTTCCGAGCCTTTTTTTAATAAAGAGAGTTATTTTCAAACCATTGTTGCATGCAGTTGACACCAGTGGTCGTGCTTGTGAGGTTAAAAACGGTTGTCCAATTGAAAAAGAAAAAATGGTTCCTAGAAATGTAGAGGAACTGGTAGCTGATGAAGTTCTAGGGAGACATACTAAAGCCCCAGTGTATACTTGGGATTGTAGTAGCATATGCAGTATACGTCAGGATTCTATAGATATTTTTCGGAATTTCTAGTAAAAAAAAGTCTTAAGCAAAAGATTAAGATGTTGCAAGGTGTAGATCCTTGCAGAGTGAGAAAAAATACTGGTTTGCAAGGTCATTCTCTAGCTTGTCTTTCTAGAAAACTATGTCAAAGTGTTTTTCATCATTTTAGAATGTTAGCAGTGCATCATTCTCAAATGCGGAAGTTAGTCAGAAGATTGTATTACGCAAAAAGTCCAGCAATATTTTTAAATGAACTAAACAGTGCACTGATGTAATAAAAGTCTGTGATGAAATAGAGTTTCGTTACTTCGGTCCTAAGAAGAGAGTAGAGAAAGTGAGACATTGATAGAAGTAGGCATTGAAGAAAACGTGGAAAAGATTAGCGCAGAGAAATTTGGAGAAGAAATTTCAAAGTTTAAGGTTCATGTGAAAGGCCAAATTAAACATTTATTTGTTGTCGACGAGCTGACTATAAGAATCAGACTAGGAATGTTGATCTGTATTTAAAAAGTGAAAAAGAAGATAATGATAAGAGGAAGGAATTTGCAACTTATTTGTTGGTAGAGGATTGCTTTGATTTGGGTACTAATCAACGTATTTGTAAATATTGTTATAACAAATTAGAGGATAATAAAATGCCAGGAAGAGCTGTGCATAATGATCTGGAGTTGGTAGATATTTCTCAAGAACTGATGAATTTAAACACGTATGAGTTTATCCTGATTCAGTCTGTACACCCGTTTCAAGCTATTGTTCGTATGGAGCCTAAAACAGGTAAATTGCCTCCCACATATTTACAGAGAGGATTAAAAGTAACAGTTGTATATGTACCTCTAGATTTAAAGAAAAATATTGAAACTATTGGTGTAGAGAAAGAAGAAATTGAACCATTAATTATTCTAGTGAATGGTGTTCCTACTAAGAGTAAGAAAAATCTGTCAGGAATTAGTGGATGTCAGGAAAGTGCAAAAGGCAACATTGTATCTTATAAAAAACAATGATTTGTACAAGAATGTGTATGTTGAAGAAGAAGAAATACTTTTAGGAGATGATAGCGAAATGTCAAGTGGTTAGATTGGGAAAGTGGACATGTCGAAAACTGAAGAAATTTATGAACATTATAGTGCACATCCTTTACATTCCAAATGAAGAAAGCGAAGGGGAATCCCTTAAGTGTTTGGGAAAAGACTTTGGAAGCTCGTTGTTTTCCCCAGCTGTTCCCAACTGGAAAAGGTGGACGATATGACAAACGACCAATACAGATTCCTGCATCAGAATATCAGACGACAAGATTGTATGCAGCAGATCCTAGATTTTAAAAATGTATCCCATATATATTTCATCTTTTTTTTTTTTTGATTGACTTCTCTGGACTTTCAACCATATATTTAAAACAGGAGTACATCTGTTACTGCAAAAGAATTTATGGGAAAAGTACATCAGAGAGATGATCATTTGGAGTCTCAACTGATTAATTTGATGGCATGTCAGCGTGGTACAAATGAGTATTGGTATCGTCGTCATGGAGAACTTAAATGCATGCTAAGGAATTTAGGAACTCCAACGTGGTTTCTTACCCTAAGCTGTGCTGAATACGCATGGGATGATTTACTTCAATTTCTTCGAGAAGCAAATTTAAACATTCAAAATATTGAATTCAAGACACCTGGAGAATTGTATTCTTTGGATCCTGTTAATGTATGCAGATATTTCAATCATAGGTTTGAAGCTATGATGTCTTTTATCTTCAACAAAAAGAATCCTCCTCTCGGAGAAGTTATGGATTTTTTGGGGAGGAAGGAGTATCAAACTAGAGGTGCTCCTCATATACATATGCTTCTATGGATCAAGAATGCACCCAAATTTGTAACTGATTCAGATGACACTGTTTTATCTTTTATTGAAGATTATGTTACATGTGCTTTACCTAAAAGAACAGAAGAAAACACCTTAAGGCAATAAAGGCTATGATTCCAAAGTCATTGATGTGGAAAATACCATCAACGGAAATACAAGTCGAAGGAAAAGTTTTATACCAAATGTCGTTTTGGATTTCTACGTCCAGTAATATCCAAAGGAAGAGTGAACAGTTTCATGTCAGCGGTGAGACGTACTATCACTAGAAAATCTCAAAAAAACACTTCCAATTTGAGAATAAGTGAAGAATTGAAGTATATAAATGATTATAATCCAGTTATTCTGTCAATGTGGAATGCTAATATGGATACTCAATATGTTGCGGATAATTCCATTGCTGTGGCTCGGTATGTAACATCATACATAACAAAATTAGAAAAGATGGAGTTGAAAGAAATGTGAGAAGAAATTTCCCACGAGAAGAGTCTCAGTAAGAAATTGTATAGCTTTAGTTTGAAGATGCTGTCACATCGAGAAATTGAATCGTACGAATGTTCGGATCGGTTATATTCAAAGTCAAGAGGAATTATTTGGGTTAGTATTGGGTTAGTCTAAGTCTTGCTGCAACGCGAAATCGAGTACTTAAATCAATCCAGGAAATTGAATATTTAGCATTCAATGAACCGGAAAACATATATATAGTCAAAACAAACATGTTGGATACATACTATCCAAATAGAAGTCCTCATCTTGAGAACATATGTCTCTATGAAGTACTGCCATATTACAGTTTTAAGAGAAATACTACTGAAAATATAAAAGGAGGAAAATATGCAGTGATTGGTACTGAAGGATGTTTGGTGAAACATACTGAAGGAAATTTGATTAATCATATGAAACTAACTCGTGATACTCCTGACAAAAGAAAATTTTATTATTTGGCACTTTTACAACTCTTCAAACCTTGGGGTACAGAACTGGAATTACTTGGAGATTTTGAGTGCTATGAAGATTATTCCAATGCATGTAAAAATAGCATTGAATGCACAGTTTTTGCAAATTATCTGAAAATGTTGTATGAAGAAATTGATCAAGAAGCTACTATTGCAGCTGAGATTGCTAGAGACAGTTCTCAAGATAGTCAATGTTCTGCTCCACTGAGTCAGGAGCCTCTAGGAGAACCAATTCTTGAAAATGAGGCAGCCATCGCCAGGAGTGAAGTGGAAACAGCAATGCATTGAGCTCAAAAAGATATGATGTACTTGGGAATGTTGGAAGAATAACTATATGTTGAACAGAAAGAAATATATCAGCAAGTGAAAGAACAGATCGACCATGGTTTTCTTCATGAAAAGAAAGAATGTACATGCACATAATTTCAACCAATCCAAATGTATGTCAGTGGTCAAGCTGGTACAGGAAAAAGTTTCTCAATTAATGTTTTGACCACTTATCTACAGAAAACAACAGACTCAGATTTGCCTTGTGTTGTAACTGCTCCAACTGGGTTGGCAGCACACAACATTAAAGGAATTACATTGCATCGCTTACTTATGCTCTCTGTAGAGCATGAAAATAAATTGGAATATCGCAAGAGTTCTTAAAAAAATGTAACTTTTAATTATTGATGAGGTGAGCATGGTCTCAAACTTAATGCTTGCCTTTGTGCATTTAAGAATGCAGCAAATTCTAAAAACAGAATACAATGTGTTATTTGGAGGAAAACATGTCATAGTTTTTGGTGATCTACTTCAACTCACTCCTGTAAAAGGACAACCAGAAATTAAAACACTTCAGCATGAAGATACCAGAAAGTCTTTGGGAAGCATTGGAAACTTTAACATTTGGTCATATTTTGAATACAAAGAACTTACTAAAAATATGAGACAGGCAAATGATATAGATTATGGAACTATTCTTCAAGATATAAGAACTGGAGTATTGACAGAACATGGCAAACAAACTTTTGAAAGTCGTCTACTTACTACCTCTTTTGTAAAAAGAAAATAAAGTTCCTGAAAAAATATACAAGAAAATTGCAGAAATAAAATCTGTAATCTACCTAATGCCGACACTACAAGAGTGTTCTACATACAATTACCAACTCTTAAAGCTTGAAAATGAATACATAATAAAAATGGAAGCCATTGATAAAATAGAGCATGAAGGAGTTACTATTATTTTAACAGAAACATTACAAACAACATTGGATTCTTTAGAAAAATCTATATCTAAAACAGCTGGTTTAGAAAAAATGTTTTATGTATGTGTAAACTGTCGGGTCATTTTACGACGTAATTTGAAGGTGGAAAAAGGTTTAGTAATTGGAGCAATGGGAAAAGTGGTTGAATTTGTCAATTATCAAAAAAGAGATGGGATTGAATCTTTAAAAATTAAATTTGATCAGATTGAAGAAGTAAAGCAAATTGATTGTTGTTCTGCTCGTTTTTTGCTAGTTAAAGATCTGTATATTCATAGGAAACCGTCTCCTCTTTCTTTGGCATATGCAGCGACTATTCATAAGTCTCAAGGTTTAATTGTAGACAGTGTTTTGGTAAACATTGGGAGTACCGTATTTAAAGAGGGTATGGCATATATTGCTTTGTCACAAGTCAGAATTTTATCTGGATTGTATTTGATTGATTTTGATGAGAGAAAGATTAGTGCAGATTCAAATTGTGTAAGAGAGTATAATCAATTAAGAAGACTATATGCTCCCAATTTAGGTGGATATCCTGTATATGAAAAGCGTGTATTTGGTCGAAAACGGAGATATGAGAATATCTGTAGTGAAGTTAAAGAGAAGAAAAAAATCAAGATAAATTCAAGATTCCAACAAAAAAGCACAAGGAGACTATTGAAGAGATTGTTGGATATCAGTTAGAAAATAGTTCATGTATCAACTGCTATGCAAATGTAGTGGTAAATGTATTTTCTTTAGAATATCTGCAACAGCAAATTATGGAGCATCGAGAAAAATGGTTTTGTTCTTTGTTGAATTCTATTTTTAAATTTAAATTTAAAACTGATGAAAGTAAAATCCAAAGTGTTTATGATTTTCAGAATCTTCTGGATATATGTAGTGGTTGGACGCAATTTACACAGAATGTACAACAAGATGCTCAGGAATTTCTAATGTATATGCTTGTAGTATTGGAAGATGAAGGAATAGAAATTGATTATCTATTTGGACTTCGATATAAATGGGAACATCAATGTGGAAATTGTATATTTACTTCTACCACTAACATACACACTGAGCAATTCATATATTTGACAATACCGGACTGTAAAGGAGTATCTTTCAACAAATTAGTTAAAGCAGCAAATCAACACATGGAGTGTAGCCAATGCAAATCAGAAATGTTATAAACATTATTTATAGAAAGATTTGGACAATATATAATTCTAATGTTACAACATTGTACAGCTGATGGAAGAAAATTGGAAACTTTAATAAAATAATTTGTAGCAAGTCAACTATCAATATCAGGAAGAACTTTTGTAGCAGTAGCAATTATTTTCCACAATGGACCTTCAACAACATCTGGACATTACACAGTCTATTTAAAATTCAATAAAGGATGGCCATATTATAATGATGCTCACTTGGTTTTTAAATATCGTTTGCCTAAGGAATTACCAAATTCATTCCTAATATTTTTAAAGCCAAAGTTCTAAGAACATAGTTTGGCCTATTGGGGATATATTAATATGTATTAATGAGAATACTTTGGACAATTTCTGTATGAAGGATTTCAGGAATATAATTTGGCCTACAGAAAAGATATTAATATAAATTGAGCGGTTTTTCAGAGATATTCTGTCAGCAAATATTTTAAATGACATTTTTTAGAGTATATGGAAATTTTAAAGTAGTGTTGATTGAATTATTGTTTATCTTTTTTGATATTATATTCACAAAATTCTCTTAGAAAGAAGCATTTCATATATACGAGAGTTGCATTATATACTATGTTATTCAGGATGGTATTTATATGCAATGTGCAGAAATAGTTGACTATGTTTAAAATATTTTTGACACAGATGTGTTTTTTTAAACAATCTTATTGATTGTTGTTTTTTTTGCCCGCTGTTATGTGATGAGTAACATTGAAATCACTATTAATGGTGAAAATTCAATATATTCGTAGAACAGCAAAAAAGGCAAACTAAATAATTTATATAATGTAAAAATTAGGTTGTGTTGTAAAAATTATAAAATTATATATTATAACTTTATTTTCTCTTCTCTTTTACAGATCCTAATTCTAAATACGTACAATGACTCAGTTATTAAAACACGAAGTGCTCCAGTCAAATATGCACAATCTATGCAGGCCTTTAACCCCCAGCAGAGTAGTGATTCACCCTTGCTATAAGCCAGGTAGTATTCATGCAGTGCCCCAATTAGATTGTCAGTCTCTGTCCACTCCTGCAATCATACTGTCAGAAGGATGTCGTTATCTAATCTCTGTGCCAACACAGAAACACTTATAAAGTCTACCTGCAGTCAACTAGCAGCAGTGTAAGTATCCAGCCACTGCGCATGCACTTGTAGGATGACTAAGGTATTAAGACACATAGTGGTACACTAAAATGTCCACAATCTATGCAGGCCCCTAACCCCCAGCAGAGTACTGATTCATCCTTGCTATAAGTCAGGTAGTATTTATGCAGTGCCCCAATCAGACTGTCAGTCTCTGTCTACTCCTGCAATCACACTGACAGAAGCATGTCCTTATGTAATCTCTGTGCTAATACTTGAGCACTTATAAACTTTCCCTGCTATCAACTACCAGCATTGTAAGTATGCAGTCACTATACATGCACTTGTAGAATGACTCAGGTATTAAGACACGCAGTGCTACAATCAAAGGTGCGCAATTTATGCAGGTCCATGACCTCCACAAGACTACTGAATCAGTCTTTCAATAGGTCAGGTAGTATTCATTTGGTGCCGCAATCAGACTGTCAGTCTCTGTCCACTCCTGCAATCATACTGTTAGAAACATGTTCTTATCGAATCTTTCTGCAAGCACACAAGCACCTATAAACTCTCTCAACAGTGAAGTACCAGCATTGTAAGTATCCAGTCACTATCCATACAGTTATAGAGCTACTCAGGCATTAAGACAAGCAGTGCTACAATCAAATGTGCGCAATCTATGCAGGCCCGTAACCCCCAGCAGACTACTGAATCACTCTTTCAATAAGCCAGGTAGTATTTATGTAGTGCCTCAATCACACTGTCATCCTCTGTCCACTCCTGCAATCACCGTGATAGAAGCATGTCTTTATCTAATTTCTGTGCCAACACACAATCACTTATAAACTGTTCCTAATGTCAACTAGCAGCACTCTAACTATCCAATCACAGTCCATATACCTGTACAATGCCTCAGGCATTAAGACACACAGTGCTACTGTTAAATTTAGAAAATATATGCAGTCCCCTAACCCCATGCAGACTACTGATTCACTCTTCCAGGTAATAGCTATGCAGATCTGCAATCACAGTGTCATTTTCTATTCACTCCTGCAATCCTCCTCACTAAACCAAGACCTTATATAATCTCAGTGCCAAAACACAAGAACTTATAGCTTTTCTTCTCCTTGTAAATATGGTCCCATCACACGCAGCACTTTGCATTGAAGGGGCGTTCCATGGGTGTTGCTGTGTATGTTCCCACAGAAAACCCATGGGAAAACACACATCTCAAGATGTACAAGAAATTGTAAATCTGGAGATGCGTGTGAATGCTGCACCACCCTAGAGGTGGCGTAGCAAGGCACAACGCGGACAAATGTTTTCATTTTTCCTAATTCTTTTCTCCTTCAGTGCATGCTGCATTCCACAGCATGCATTGAAGGAGGAAAATAGCTTTAGTGATTTTTTTTCTACAGGAAGGTGTGCCTTCCTGCACAAAAACAATCTGCCCACAACGCAGGCATTCTTTCACCATGGTGCCTGTGCCAGTGCACGGCTACAGTTTCTGCACTAATGCAGAGGGAAGAGCAGAGATGCGACATATTCATGTAAATATGTCACATCCCTGTGCTTCGGGAGGGCAGAAGCGCGGTGCGGCTAAAGAGCTTGCAGTATCACGCTGCAGTACTTCTTTATAGATCTACACTTATACATTCACCATACACTACTAATGCATTATTTCAGTCATCTCATTTCATTTCAAATAACTTTATTCGATTCAGAAAAAAGAATCATAAAAGTATACTATTAAAATAACAAGTATCATACATTCAATCACAAACGGTATTTCACAGATCATATACAGGGTTCCAAAATTCACGTACAATAAACACTAAAAAAATATACATTAATGGGGTGAGACGTTGAATGGTACAAGTTATAATCTTTCACATAGACCCCCCGTGGTCGCTTAAAGTGCAGTGCATTCACAATATACAAATTATCATATTTAAAAAGACATAAAATCAATAAAAAAGTTCATAATTCATAGCGATTCCTAATCGAAAGTGCAGATCTAATAAAGCTAAGCATAGAGCTACATATAACCACAGATGATAATGATCTCAGATACTCGAAACCTTCCATATATGTACAAGGTCTAATATCCTTCAAAAGGGGTTTGATAAAACGGTCTCTTGGGACTTTATAAAGTGGACAGAAGAGAACAAAATGCACTGTAGAATGTTGGGCTGTATTATTGTATGGACAAGAGGGAAGTCTCTCACACCAGCCCCCTTGTTTCGGAAAAGCAGCCAAAAAGTGCAATATTTGTAACCGAAATCTAGTCAAATAGAAACGACATTGTGTGTGCGTGGTAAAAGTCAAATAAAACTGTTGTTGTAATATGACCGCTTGATTAGATGTTAATATTTCTTTCCTATGCGATCCTTCAACAGTACAATAAGCATTTTTAATGACCTTCTTCATGTTCAAATTAATAGGGACCGGATCATCATAAAAACTTTCTAGCCCTATTTTATAAAAAGTTTCTTTTACATAGCATAACCAGGGGATCGACATGGCCTTGTCGAGATTCATGCAATCCTTTAAAATTTCTTTTGAGAATACCAAATCCTCAGAGGTCCATATTTTTTCACATAGGAGTAAAGGGGACACATGAATTTTGTCCTTCACAGGTTGCAATCTCACCTCTGTATGGCAGAAAACATTTGAAGAGCTGTTGAGGATTGATAATAAGCGCTTTAAAAATGTATTCTCCATGATTTGGATCTTTTCTCTTTTATGGCACCCCCATACCCCTGCTCCGTAGGTCGCCACAGACACACACTTTGATTTGTACAGGGTCATCAAATCCCCTATTGGTTTTTGCCCCAGTTTATTAACAAAAAGAAAAAGGGCCTCTACAGATCTAAATGTTGTTTGGATCTGGGTGTTTATCAATTCATCACAATTCAATGTTCTATTAAAAAGATTTCCTAAGTAATTAACATTTGTGAACTTTTCAATAACCATATTGTCCACAGTATATTTACAGGTCTTAATTCTGCCTGGGCCACAAGCCATAGCATATGATTTATTAAAATTGACCCTGAGATCTAGGCCCAACATGAATTCATTAAAGGCATCCAGACATTTCTGCATGTTGTTAGCTGTTAGAGTCATCAAAACAGGATCATCCGCATATGACAGCAGCGGTACATATTTCCCGTTTATCTTGGGAAAATCTAAACATGTTTGCAATAAAAACTGTTCCAAACCATTTTGTAAATTAAAAACAAAAAAGGTGCCATGATACAGACCTGGCGGACGCCTTCAGATGAGGCAATTTTCGCTGTGTTTTCACCGCCTGGGCCGTATCGTACAGCAACAGAAGTTGCAGCATGCAATCTACGTAACAGGGTGATCAATGGCTCCCCGAACCCCATAGACTCCATTAATGTCCAGAGCTTTCCTCTACAAACAGTATCAAAAGCACTGGATAAGTCCAGGAAGGCCAAATGTATTGAAACACCCCTGGCCTTCATGTACTTACCCATAATCATTGCTAAATTTAGGCACTGTACTGTGGTCCCCCTGCCTCTCCTAAAGGCGTATTGAGAGTCCACAATAATGCCAGATACATCCACCCATGTTTCCAATCGCGCCAATATTACTCTCCCCAATAGTTTACAGGAGGCATCTATAAGGGAGATCGGCCTATAGCAACGGGGGTCATCTTTTTCTCCCTTCTTGAAGATGGGAACGATTACCGCCTCTTTCCATGATGATGGGATGCGTCCTACAATAGTTGCTTTAAAAACATTTAGCAGGAGGGGTGCCCAACGTTGAGGATTATTTTTAAACAAGTCCAATGGTACGGCATCAGGCCCTGGGGCCTTCAAAGCAATACCTTTTCTTAAAGCCTCCTCCATTTCTTCCAGGGAAAGCGATAGGCTAAGCTGCTGTGCAGATTCAACATTTAAAGGAACGTTATCCTCACAATCATTTTCTATTAAAATACCCTTCGGATTAAATATTTTTGAGTAGTGGGTCTCCCAAACCTCCCCGGTTACATGCGATATCATAGACCTCTCTTCACTGATAAAAAGTGGGCGGTTTATGACCTCCCAAAACAACCTACTATCTCGCAGGTCACTGGCTTTTTCCAAATCATCCCAGGCCTTCACCTTTAGTTCTATTTTTCTCTTCTCAACTGCTTTTCTATACATTTGCCTTGCATTCCTAACCATTTCTTTATACCGGGGTACCACATGGAGAGCTGTCCTCAGCACTGTTTGTGCTATGGAACATTCCCCTTTAAACCATTTCTTATCTTTAGTGACACCTTTCTTAACTGCTTTAAGTAGATTTGTGGCCACACTCTTACAAAGGGCCTCAAAACTTTGCACTATCTTCTCTGGATCAGAAGTGGTTGTTAGGCATGTCATTATTTCTAATGCATTAACTTCAAGGATCCGATCCTCCATTTTCTTGGGATTGATCTTATCCCATTTTATTCTAACCCCTTGATTATGATTATATGTTATTGGTTGTTCTAGGGGCATTATCCTTGGTATCACTGTACTCATTGATAGTGTGAGGGGGTTATGATCACTAGCCGGGTTCGGATTTACCCTAAAGTCATCAAATAAATAAGCATAACTACTGGAAATTAAGATAAAATCTATTATACTCGTCGACCCTCTAGCCCCCTGAAAAGTTGGAATGGGGGCCATTAACCTATCGGTCGGGGTATCAAGTATACAGAGGTCATTTACCACGATTATGTTGTTTAAGGCATCCCCCTGTGTAGTGTGATTAAAATGGGCCAAAGGTTGTTCATCAGTGTCCGATAACCCACAAACGTGGCTCCTGCTAAATGGAAATAGATTGCAATTAAAATCCCCAAACCACATAATACATCAGGGTAAAATCTTTCCAGTAACTTTAGCGATTTCCACCTGCAAAGTGTCAATGACAAGCGACACATGTGTATCAAAGATATTATAATACCAGTTAACTATAAGCAAAGGTACAACAATCTAATTAGTGCACAAGATCAATTGATACCATGGAGAAGAACATATTTTTTCTATCCTTAATGACATATTACCTATTGAGATTGCGGTCATTAGTCCACCCTTTGCCCTTCCAGAGGGGGAGGGTTCAGCAGCAACAGACAAGGTATTATAACCATCTATGAAAAGATTCTCTCTACTCCACGTTTCTTGGAGACAAATTATGCTAAAGGATTTGATGTAATCAATCCATGCCTCATCTGATAGCCTAGATGAAATACCCTCTACATTCCATGAAATCAGGCGAATAGTGCCACCAGTTTGCTGTCTATTTGCTAAACTAGTGGATTTAGTCGACCAATTCCTTTCTATTATATGATCAGCTTGGATCATAGTCCGATCTTCCTCTCTGTCATTATTTCAGTCAATCATGCTCTACACATTTATTCAATCAAACTTCCAGACATTACCATGCAATAAAATTTCTTTTTTTAACCAGATTAGGTAGTTCTTGTTTTGTATTTTTTTTTTTACTTTTTAAGCAATTTTGTATTTTTTGGGGTGTTTTCTAAAAAATGAATGAAAAAGGAACGAAGTATACAGCTACAATTTAGAATTAAACTTCATTCCAAACACAAAAAAAATAGATTTGTGGTTGTGCTGTGCTGCACACACAGCATCCACCGATTGTCCTCCATAGAAAATGATGGATTTGCACTTTGTGCAGTGCTGATGCAGAAAAGCAAATTCTGGACAAATGTCCATTGGAGGTGTAGATGTAGACACTCCAGAGGTGCTAGCAATTGCTGGTGGTGGATTCTTTGCTGCACGCCTCATCTCTTCTCTTGCCAGATTCTTTGGATGAATGGTCCTTAGATGTTTTAGCATACTTGCTGTCCCACAAGAGTATTGTTTTTGAGTGCCTCGAGACAGCACCTTGTCACACAGCGAGCATGTGACTTTGGTTGCGTTCACCTTTTTTTTCTCCGGTCGGAAAGGTGAAAAATGTCCACACGACTGATGTAGGTCTGTCCTTGCGTGGATCTTCCTCTGAAGAATGATGAGAAGTTTGAGAAGCAGATGCTATGCCTTCAATGCAATTTTTGGAAAACACCCAAAAAAATGCAAAAGCAGCTCTAGAAGGAGAAGAGATGCATCTCTTGAGCTACTCCAAACAGAATGATGGAAATGGGTGGGGTCCTTCAATACTTACAGTGGAAAATGTTATGAACCAATCAAATCCTTATTTTTGAGGTCACATGGTATCCGCTCACCGTGTGCTTACGGAGGAGCACGCACCGTACACGATTTCGTGAAAATTGATTTAAAAGTAATATAACTTTACTACAAGTAGAACTATATTATTTATATAAATACCTTAGATAATGTCTAGCCCTAATCTATATATATAAAAACGAAAGTATGTCTGTCTGTCTGTTTGTCCTTTATGCATTACTACACCATTCATCCGATCGCCATGAAACTTTGGGAAGTTGTTAAGTATACTCCAGCGAAGCTTTCTGGCATAATTTTCTTTTAAATATCGGCCCCCCAGGGCCCTCATAATCTTTTGAATACTGATGTATGCACCAGACGGAAAAACAACAAATCGTGTATCCACAAGCACTCGAATAAATAAATAGAATTAAAACACCATTCATCCGATCGCCATGAAACTTTGGGAAGTTGTTGAGTCCACTCCTGCGAAGATTTCTGGCATAAATGTTTTTTAAATATCGGCCCCACAGGGCCCTCATAATCTTTCGAATACTGATGTACGCACAAGACGGAAAAATAAAAAATCGTGTATCCACAAGCACTCGAATAAATAAATAGAATTTAAACAGCATTTATCCGATCGCCAGGAAACTTTGGGAAGTTGTTGAGTACACTCCCGCAAAGGTTTCTAGCATAAATGTATTTTAAATATCAGCCGCCCAGGGCCCTCATAATCTTTTGAATACTGATGTACGCACCAGAGGGAAAAACAAAAAATCGTGTATCCACAAGCACTCGAATAAATAAATAGAAGTAAAACGACACTTTGAAATGTTTTCCATATTAAAATGAATAAGTTTCAATAAAAATGACACAATGTAAATTGAATGTTATCATAACGAGTTTCCTTGAATTTCCTTCCTTCGGAGATCGCAGCAACCAGCGACGGGTAAGCTAGTATGTATATAAAAGAGACGTACATATCATTTTAGAACATAAAAAAATTTGCAGGAGTCACTCACCCAGCACGTCCGGTACGTGTATGACGTCACGTACGGCGCGGCACCGTGCAAGCGTCGCATACTGTAATGCGCATGTGTCGCAAATGCGCGGGAGCATTAGTCGCGGACCGGTCGCATACAGGACGCGCACACCACGTAACCAACGTGTATAACGTAACTGCACAACGCGAACCCATTGCACTCCGTACGCTGATCCTTCATGACGTTTCTAAAATGGCAGCTTGGATTCGCGTACCCGCCGTGCTCGGTGCTCTTTCAGTGCGCGACTCCAAAGAAAATATATTAAAAAAATTATATATTAAAATAAAAAATAAAAATAATTACACTATATTTTACTTTTACATTTTAAAAAAATGCAAATGTCAAAAGAAAAAAAAATATTTTTTTAAAAACAGTTTAAAAAGTCCAGAAATTCAGTACAAAAAATATATGTAAAACTACTATTACACTTAAAAAATACCATTTAAAAAAACTTAGAAATTCACTGAAAAAACCATAGGTTTCAGACACGTTATAGTGTAGTGCAGTTCCTATATTCCCAATAGGCTCTGCGCAGTGGAATAATATATCCTATAGATTAGACGTAGGACTGAGGTCGGCTAGGTCTCTATCGAATATACTAAACTTACTAGTGAGTGCCAGCTAGCTCAGAGGTCACTAGAAACTTTCTCGAATTCACAAGAAGGGATTAGTTTCTGACAACCGCATAAACATGACAACTTTGTTCCCCAAGAATAAGAAATATATCTCTAGAGTCGTGGAAACAATAGAAAAGTATTTCACCCAGTCAATCATTCATGCTTCGTTTCAACAGAGTTGCAGATAAATAGAGAGACGGGGGTTTTCAATAAAAAGGTTTATTGAACAGTCTTCTTTCTCATGCAAGAGAAGTGAACTGCTACAATCGTTAAGCAGACTGCAAAGTATAATGGGTACAGCGAGAATAGTATTATAAAATAATACTGTAAAAGCATTGTATGGTTTCTAAGCCATATAAAAATACATACATAAATAACATTGACTAAAAATACTCAACTGGTGCTTCTAAATACGCCTACCCCAATGTACCTAACCTAAGTCTAGTACGCGGGAAGAAGTGAGTATTGTGTAGCATAGGTTTAGTTAATTTTGCCAAGAATCTACCAAAGGTTTCTCTAGGTTCTAATCAGTTCCATACCTTGGTTTAGAATGAAGGAGGTCTGGTATCTCTGTCTCAGGACGCGATTTCCCAACACCCCGCAAGGGGAGCTTGGAAACACTGGAGCTGGATTCTCGGCGAGAGAAAGGCAGTCTCTTGATCAGTGCATCAGCTGGAGGGTCGGATTCCTTCTACACTTACTGTAGCGATCTGCGGCGGGCAAGTAGATAGTCGAACTGCTCCGAACCACCGTAGTTTGCCATAGCAAGTGAAGGCATAGTTATACCTTGAAGGTGTTTAGGAATGCCATAGCTTGACGTAAAGTCGGGCATAATAATGTCAGGAAAGAACCCCTAGGGAATAGTTGTTCCTTGCAAAGTACATGAGTTCTTGGACAAATCAATATTCAAGCAAGGGGAAGTTCCCTAACTGCTTAAGCCGATTTTCCAAGAAATCGTTGTGACGTTTTGTACGGGTGGAAGTAGCCATGCCTGTATTTGGGTAGCATGGGCTATGCCTAAATAAGGGATTGATTTCTATGGCTATATAAGGCCAATGTGAATTGTACCTATATAAGGGCATGAATCGGGAAAAATCCCTTGGAGCTTAAAACGCCACACAACAATAGTTAGGAATCAGCATTTAAAAAGCTTTTGAAATTCACTGAAAAAACCATAGGTTTCAGACAAGTTATAGTTAGGAATTAGCATTTAAAAAACCTTAGAAATTCACTGAAAAAACCATAGGTTTCAGGGGCGTTATAGTTAGCTAGACATTTCACTCGTACAAAACCATAGAAATCCCTCGTTATAGTTAGTTCAGCTAACTATAACTTGAGCGTCCACAATGCACTGCTGATGACGTCACATATTACATCACTCATGACATGGTCAGAGACATCACTCATGACATCACTGATGACATGTCAAATGACATCACTGATGACATCATCCTTGTGATAGAGTGGCAGACTTCCTCTCACCCTAACATAATCTTTGATACACACACTCAAAAATACAAACTAACATTTTCAAAACAATGGACATACCACTACCACTTACAATACACCTATTCAGTAATTCCAAAATCTACACACACATCCACTCATTCACCAACAGTCCTTTACAGTCACTCATACATGTACTCACTCATATGTACTCATACACCTATACATCCTGTTACACACTGCCACTCATCCATGGAGTTAACCAACTAATTACACATATTGACACTCATGTAGCTACTTACCAACCCATGCAGTCACTTATACACAAAGTGAGAGACTGATACAGATATTTACATATTTAAACATTACTCACAAACCCATGTATTCACTAAGATACACTTAATCAGTCCGTTATACAATACATTTTACCCAAAAAAATCCATTTAGACACTTATATACCCATTTATTCTTCCATCAACCTCGAGATGTACATATATAAAACATATTTAAATTTCAGAAAAACACACATTCACTGGATAATGTCATCAGTGATGTCATCAGTGATGTAATTTGAGATATCATCAGTGATGTCATGAGTGATGCTACTGACCATGTCATGTGTGATGTAATATGTGACGTCATCAGCAGTGCATGCGTGCGCGTGAGATATAATTAGCTGAATTAACTATAACGGGGGAATTTCTATGATTTTGTACGAGTGAAATGTCCAGCTAACTATAACGCCCCTGAAACCTCTGTTTTTTTCAGTGAATTTCTAAGGTTTTTTTTTTTTTTTTTTTGTTTTTTTTAAAACCTTTATTGAACAATGAAAGCTCACAAATACGGGCCTACAACCCCACGGGCTGGCCACAACAGAATGGGCAAAAAAAACGCAGCACATGAGAAGAAGATCTGCACAGGATATGACATCAGGAGCACAGGTGAAGCAATAAAAGGCATCGAGCGTTCAGCAAGAACAGGATAATAAAGGTTAATTTTCTAATACGGGTTGGGGAACAAAGGAATAACGGGCCGTATATGAGACCACAAGGGAGGGACCGCGGCAAGCCGCCATTTTATAAACACAGCGTAAGAAAATGAAGCCATATAATCAAATCTAGCAAAGGACATAAACAGAATCAGACCATCAAGTAGCGACAGTGGCATCAGTCAACCGCGCCCACTCACCACCGCCCCTACCCGAACAGAGAAGACGAGGTCAAAAAGCCCCATCACAAAAGCAATACAATATGCACCCCAACGGAAGAAAGGGACCTCCATAAAGGAGGAAGGGGAAGAGGGAGAAAGGAACGACAAAAGGGACTCCCGCCAAATCATGCACCCCCAGGGGGAAAAACAGGACAATAAAACCGGCATGCGATGTAACAGAAACATGATACCAAAAGAAGCAGCGAGCCACAATCAGTCACACACCGGAAGAAAAACAGAAAACCCCCGGGGGAGATACGAGGTGACAGAGTCCCGAAAAAGTGAATACACAAGAGCCATAGAACAAAAAGGGAAAATAAGGGGGGAAAAAGACCCCCCGACACAAACAGACCCCCCCCACCCTCCCCTAAGCCCACCCTGCACCCCTGCAGAAGGCTACGGCCTACCCCCCCGCAGCGTGCCTGTCGCCCTAATTAGAACCCGAAATATAGTGGAGCAAGAAAAGTCGGAATTAAAAGACAAAAAAAGGGGGAAGGAAGGGAAGAAGGAAGGGATCAGAGACATACATACATACACACGGGGGAGGGCCGGAGACAGGAGTAAACGCACCCATCCACCCGCCTGGGTTAAAGGTCCAAGTCCTCGGGAAGCCAAAGAGTATCAGGCCAAAGCCCAGGAGCACAAACCAATTACACAGAACCATATCAGGACACAAAGATCATCCAACCATTCATGAACTACCGCATATAAAAGTCAGTGTTTATCAGCCCTGTCCCTTTTTATCCAAAGCAGAAAAGGTCCGATCCGACGAGGACCCCGCCACAAAGAACAGAAGGCAGACAGCAGGAAAGTCCAATGGCAGTCCAAAAAATTCACAGGAGGAAAAGCACGGAAGATCCAGGAAAGTCTCAGAATGTAGCAAACGATGCAGGCACAGTTCCGAGGATATATCCAAAGAAACCGACCCATCCGGGCCGGCACAGGAGACATCACCGGGCAGTGGTGATTGAGAGGGACCAGGAGAATCATGGAGGTCCGGCAAGACAAGATCCAGCTCCCGGGCCAGGGGCAGAGGAGGCAGCACAGAAGGAGAAGGTGCCATCAGGTTGCGCACCTCCGGGGTTGCAGCCGGGGCCGAGTCCGCCAGGAGAATTCCAGCCACACCCCGCGACATCAATGCCTCATCCGGCCGTGGGGGCCCGGGAGGCCCGCAGTGAGGAATCATCTCCAAAGCCATGAGAGGCGTGGCCACCGAGAGCCGCCAGGAGAGCAGGACGTTTAAGATCCCCTTAAGTGCAGGAAAACCTTTACAGTATCCGACACCCGGGCCTTGCGGCGGGCCCCCAGCGCTCGTCCAGGCCCGGCCCAGGCAAATGGGGTTGGCCGCCATCTTGAGAGCCCAAACAGGCCGCGCGGCCAACAGCCTCCGCCGGGGCGGCAGTCAAGCAAATGAAGTCCCGCCGACAGGCAGTAGAACACCCCGGACAGGAAGGGGGGCCACCAGAAGAAGGGGATTCGCCAGCCCCCCAATGTCGCCGGTCCCGTTCTCCGAGTCCGGGCGGTAAAAACAAAATGGCCGGACCGGGGAACAAAGGGGGAGCAAGCCGGACATACGAGGAACCCCTACAATGAAAGGCAGCGCCACCATCCAAGGCCGCCGCCACACAGGAGTCTCTCAGCCAGGAACCTCCGGCTCACACGAACAGCGGTCCTCCGATCACCTCCAGCGCGCCCCGAAGGGCAAGCCCGCAGGCTGCATCCGGCCCAGGAGCCGGGAAGAAGAACCAGGCCAGTCCGTTCTCGAGTCCCCGGAATGAGCGGGGGCACTGCACCGGATCCACAGCAGCCAGGACAACCGGAACAAGTGGTAAGTGCCTGCAGTGCGTCGTAGTAGTACCACACAGCAAGGAGGGCTTCCCGGGGCAGGATAAATGCAGGATAAATGTGAAAAACACAGGCGGGCGAACGGAGCCGAGCTAAAGCGCGGCCATCCCGGTCGCGAGCTAGGCTCCTCCCTCCTAAGGTTTTTTAAATGCTAATTCCTAACTATAACGTGTCTGAAACCTATGTTTTTTTCAGTGAAAATATATATTGATATATATACGCAGACGAGTTGCGCACATAAATCTTTATTGCAAGTTGTGCGCTACAGGCATTCAGCAGCAACACGCCTTGAGCGTGTTTATGTTATTTAAAAAGACATGGCAATGTCAAGACACGATAAACGCTCAGAAGCAGCGGTTAAGTTGTTTGATGCATGCCAAATTGAAGGCATTAACAGAAGAAGTAATGGAGAAACGAGTGCAAATGCAAATCCTACTAAAAACAACCTCTGGGACAGTTTATGGAAAGCTTTAAAGAAAGAACAGAACAAATGGTGAGAAGCCACCACGTTACAAAAATACACTGAAGTTTACAGGATACCTAGAGGTCTGCGAATATTCACCACCTCAACATTTGAGGATCCTGACCCAGAATTGGTCAATGAATGGATTGAAAACAATCATCACTGTTCAATGAATATGTTGAAAATGCTGATCAAATACGCAAGTAAAGACTACGGAAAATTAAGTGGGGTAATTGATGATTTAACTATGCAACTGAAAGCACTTTGTGGGGAAGAAGAATATAAGAAAGAAATGGATAAAATGGATAAAAGTCTAGACACAATTGAGAATGATATTAAAATAAAGAAACAACGCAAATTCCAGAGAGATCTTGTCGATTATCAAAAAGGACAGATCCTTACCTTTTAAAAAATATATATGACCGTTTTAGAAGTGCCACAGTGAACACTAAGATTACATCTGGCAAAATCAATATACCAGCATGGAGCTCTATTGATCAAATGGAGTTGGAAAACCCAACAGAAAGCCGTGTAAGCGGTACAAGTGGAAGTGATTTTTCTACTACTAGTGTCTTTTCTGGAGTAAAAGCCAGTATTTTAACCAAATTCGATCTTGTCGCAAGAGAGAGACATATATCCAACAGACAAGAGGGATTTCCAAAGCGTGGAAAAGGAAGCAGAGGAGGAAAAAGTGGAAACAACGTGACAATAGGAGATCTTGGGAGCCCGGTGGGAAGCCGTACAAGGGGCCAAATCAAACCGAAATGATGAACAAAAAAACATTAATAAATTTATCTGAAGGACTTTGAATGAAACTGAGATTGAACTCCTATCTATGGGTCTTTCCTTCTGCCCTTCTAATGATTTCGATTATACTCAAAGTAGGTTGGATTTATTTTTCCTTACACGTAAATTACGTATAAAAAAATGGCATTCCACTAAAGTGTCTAGTCAAGATAATCTACCATTAGATCAGCCAAGTTCCACCAGAATAGCAGATGTTGAATTACTTCATACTTTGAATGTTTTAGCAGGTGATGTTGCTGAAAATGATTCTTTTACTAATCTTGTTGATGAAGATATTTTGTTAGATTTAAATGCAAAAAGTACATATCGACCTAAATCCATCTTTTTACCACAAATCAAAAATGAAGCTATTGAAATATTTGAAAGAGGTGTACCGGATGAACTTTGGAAAATTGCAAAACATAAAAATCATAACAAATGGAGCAATGTGACAGTTGCCCAGAAACAAGCTTTAGAGAACCTTCGCAATGATGACTCGATAGTCATCAAGAAGTCAGACAAAGGCCGCAACGTCGTTGTTCTATCAAAAGCTAAATATATTGCTGAAGGCCTGAAGCAATTATCTGAAGTTGATAAATATGAGCGCAGTAATAGAATGGAGTATGAGAAAGCTGTCAAAAATGATCAAGAATAGTTAGGAGTATGGAAAGACAAGGGGCTCCTAGAGCTCGATGAGTTCAAATTCCTTGAATGTAAATTTCCCAAGCTATCGGCATTATATCTATTGCCCAAGATACATAAAGACACAAAGAATCCACCGGGAAGACCGATTGTCTATTTTAATGGCAGCCTTTTAGGAAATACCTCCAGATATGTGGATTTTTTCTTGCAGAATCTGGTAAAAAGGTTGCCATCATATGTGAGAGACATGGGGGATTTCTTAAGGAAGTTGTCTGACCTTCAATGGAAGAAAAATTACTCACTCCTCTCATTGGATGTCACAAGTCTCTATACTTGTATCCCACATAATCTAGGCATTGCAGCTTGTAAACATTTCCTAAGTAACAGATCTATCTCATACTTACTACATACTGAAATGCTCACCCAAATGATGTCCACCTGTTTACAACAAAACTATTTCCTCTTTGATAAAAAGATCTATTGCCAGACCCTTGGAACATTTATGGGTATTTCTTTGCGCCATCGTTTGCAGGTCTCTACATGGGGTTCTGGGAAAAAAAGATGGTGTGTAGGTCTAATATGAACAAGACAAATATCGCTATGTGGGTTCGCTACACAGATGACATTTTTGTCGTTTGAGCTGGAACTGAAAATGAGGCTGTTGAATTTGTGAGAGAACTTAACATCAATACGTTCAACTTACAGTTTACTGCACAATGGTCCAAACATACACTTGAATTTTTGGACCGAAAACTAACTGTGTGTGACAATAGACTGGAAAGCTCATTGTTCAGAAAAAGCACTGCTGGAAATAGTCTCTTGCATGCTAGGAGTTGTCATTCAAATGTTTTGATTCAAAGCATTCCTTTAGGTGAGCTCCTCAGAGCAAGAAGGAATTGCAGTACAGTAACTAATTATCAAAAAGAAGTTACCATCATGACAAAAAGATTCCTAGAAAGAGGCTATTATCAATCCACCATTAATACAGCACTGGATTAAGTATCTAAAAGAACAAGAGAGTCACTCCTTAATGAGAATGATACACAGCAAAAACAAGATGAAACACAGGTCATTCATTTCATAACAACATACAATAGACAGGCTCATGAAGTACGTAAAAGCCTCAACAAATTCTGGCCCGTTCTATGTACTGATAAAGATCTGGCAGAGTGCGTAGGAACATATCCTCAGATCACATACAAAAGAGCAAAGTCTTTGAGAGATACACTGTTCAATGCAGTAGAACCTATGGTTTCTAAAATATCAGGAATACAAGGCTTTATACCTGCCGTAGCTGCAAAGCCTGCAAAAACAGTAGAAATGTGCAAACTTTCAATAGAATGTAAACCGCATGTGATCACTAAACACACCACATGCAACACAGAGTATGCTGTATACGCTCTTTTTTGCCCGTGTAAAAAAGCCTATATTGGTAGCACGATTAAGAAAGCTAAAGCGCGTATACTTGAACATCTACATGCAATAAAGAATGGGGATAGACAATACCTGATTGCACGCCATTTTCAGAGTTGTCATAATCAAAATTCTAATCTATTGAGTTTTGTTATGCTTGATGCCATTAAACTTAATGTAAGAGGAGGCAATAGAATGAAAGAGCTGCGAAGACTAGAGTCCAGATTAATTATTCAATATAGGACTCTCATACCTACTGGACACAAATATGATGAAGCACTAGCGGTCCATCTGGGTTAAATACTGTATCTAGTTCACTGCGTCCCATGAGTTTTTTCCTGAACGAATAGGTTTAGTATGACAGATTCGCTAAACCTTATTTTCTATTAAGTAATTGGTTTTAAGATATTTTGTATTAGCCTTTATTGCTTCTAAGTAGTAGATATTGCAAAAATTCTTGCGTGATAATATGTGTATGTTCTTAATTTTAATTTTAGTTTTGTTTTTCTACAGATGGCTATGTATGAAGATCCGTTAAAGAGCAAAAGTATCTTCTTATCTCTAGCCCACATGGGCACAATTTTGGAGAAATTATATTGTAATTGTAGATTTTTCTCGTAATGTTATTATTTGTTTGTTGACCATCATGCAGAACCTTAATGATTTTTTATGTTGGTGCTTATCTTTGAATTTTTTTAGCATTTGATTGCTCAGCACTGGTTGTCTGACCTTCAAGCCCACTTGGGCGTTATGACTTTCTTCAATCCTTTGTCAGTAGATTAGACATAAGCGGTCTATAGTTGCTTCGATATATACATGGTGTATCAGCTCTTGGTAAGAGATTTATGATATAAGCATCAAGAAATTGTTCCCATCTCGTTTTTATGTTAAGGGGTGGTATTGATAAAGTTTTGTCTTGAATGACCACGTGTGCAAACAAGAATTGCTACGAGGGACTGCTGACAGCTGGTTGATTTAATGCTGATCTGGTCTGTTTACAAACACCACTTTGCTGAATGATTTCCAGACATGTGACTACATGATGTTATAATGTAATTTTCAACTTCTGTTATATATATTGGTTGGTTTTTCCGATCTATAATTAATGAGTTTAAAACAAGAATTTGAAATACTACGTGTCAAGATTGAATTAACATTAGAGTTTTTTTCTGAATGCTTAAAACATCAGTATTGTAGGTGCACTTGATTAATTTATTTCACATTCCTTGATATTTTGCGATGAATTCACGGTTATTATGATAGTCTGTTTTCACTTACCATTTTGTAGGAAATCACATGTCCCTTTAAATGATGGCGTAACGTACACACACACTCGTGACCAAAGGAGTAATCCTGAAACGTGTAGAGTGTTCCTGACACCCTGCCTGTCTTCTGTTAATAAACCTTTGCTGTTTGAAAAGTCCGTAAACGTGTCCGAGGTTATTGTGCTTTAATAGCCGCGGCGTTCGTCAGATATATATATATATATATATATATATATATATATATATATATATATATATATATATATATACATACATACACATACACTGGCTGTTCGCTGTAGGTAGTTATAATTAGGAACTAGTTTCCATAGGAAAAGCAGACATACAGGCAGTGAAAGATATGAAACTACTGATTCTGCATGCAGTGAGCTGCATTTAAAGCAGCTCCCTTCATGTGAGAGCAATGCTGGCTCCATCAAGAGGCGGGGAGCTGGTTGGGACCATCGGGGGGTTAAGGGTGTCCCTGAAGTCCCAGGGGCAAAGAGGAGAAAGAGGCAAAATAAAGGTGCAAAAACGAGGAAAAAGAGGCTTAATAAATGAATAAACTAGCAGAAAGAGGCAGAATAAAGGACAGAGATGAGCAGAAAGAGGCAGAATAAAGGTAAAACATTAGCAGAAAGAGGCAAGCTAAAGATAAGAAACAAGCAGAAAGAAGCAGAATAAAGGTCATAAACGAACAGAAGTAGGCAAAATAGAGGTCAGAAACAAGCAGCAAGAGGCAGAATTAAGGTCAGAAATGATGAGAAAGAGCAGAATAAAGGTCAGAAACGAGCAGAAAGAGGCTGATTAACAGTCAGAAATTAGCAGAAAGAGGCAAAATAAAGTGTTAGGAGCGAGCAGAAAGAGGCAGAATAAAGGTGAAAAATTAGCAGAAAAAGACAGAATAAAGGTCAGCAACGAGTAGAAAGAGGCAGAATAACAGGGAGAAACGAGAAAAAAGAGGCAAAATAAAGGTCGGCAGTTAGCAGAAAGAAGCAAAATTAAGGTATAAAACAAGCAGAAAGAGGCAAAATAAAGATCAGAAGGGAGCAGAAAGAGGCAGAATAAAAGTCAGAAAGAGGCAGAATAAAGGTCAGAAATGTGCAGAAAGAGGCTAAATAAAGGCCAGGAGCGAACAGAAAGAGGCAAAATATTGGCCAGAATGAGCAGAAAGAGGAAATAGAGGTGAGAATCGAACAGCAAGAGGCAAAATAGAGGTGAGAATTGAGTAGCAAGAGGCAGAATAAAGATCAGGAGTGAGCAGAAAGAGGCAAAATGACAGACAGTTCATGTAGAAACAGGCAACATAGAGGGCAGGAGCAAGCAGAGAAGAGTCCGAAAAATGAGCAGAAAATTAGCAAAGGAGGCACAAAACTGAAGGCAGTAGAGGGTAGCAGACTGCAGGCAAGCCAGACAGTAGGACCGTCATGGGGGAGCTGGCATGAGTACCTGGTCCCATGTGCCCCTTACTTTATTTTATTGCACTGACAAACCCACTCAGCCAACCTCACAGACTCACACACCCACTGACAGATGCACTCAGATACTCATGAACCCACTCACAGATCCATTCAAGCACTCATTCACCCACTCATAGAACCATTAAAAGACTCACACACACACACACTCACAGACCCAGGGACTCACACACCTACTGACAGATCTACTCAGACACTCACTCACCCTATCACAGACCCACTCAGCTACTCATGCATTAACTCGCAGATCCACTCAGAGACTCAAGCACCCAATGACTGACCCACTCAGACACTCACTCACAGACCCACTCAAAGACTCACACAACCACTCTCAGATCCATTCGGACACTCAAACACACACACACTCACTCCAATGAGTGCAACAGTAGGGAAAATGTTGGATAGAGGAGGGGTAACAAATTACTATTCCCACTCCAGTGAGTGCAAGAGTAGGGAAAGTGCTGGCTAGCGTAGGGGCAAAAACTACTATTTCCACTCCAAAAAGTGCAAAAGTAGGGAGAGTGTTGGATAGCGGAGGGGTAAAAATTACTATTCCCACTCCAGTGAGTGCAACAGTAGGGAAAGTGCTGGGTAGCAAAAGGGCAAAATTACCATTCCTACACCAAAGACTGCAACAGTAGCGAAAGGGGTGGACTAGCGGATGGGTAAAAATAACTATTCCCATTATAGTAATTGCAAAAATATGGTAAGTTTTGGATAGTGGAGTAAATACATTCACTATTCCAACAACAGTGAGTGCAACAGTAGGGAACATGTTGGATAGCTGAGGGGGAAAAATTACTATTTCCACTCCTGTGAGTGCAATAGTAGGGAAAGTGCTGGATAGCAGTGGCGAAAATAATACTATTCCCACTCCAAAGAGTGCAACAGTAGGGAAAGCGTTGGCTAGCGGATGGGTATAAATAACTATTCCCACTGCAGTGAGTGCAAAAATAGGGTAAGTGTTGGATAGCGGAGTAAATCAATTCACTATTCCCACTCCAGTGAGTGCAACAGTAGGGAAAGTGTTGGATAGTGGAGGAGTAAAAAATACTATTCACACTCCAGTGAGTGCAACAGTAGGGAAAGTGCTGGATAGCGGAGGGGTAAAAATGACTATTTCCACTCCAGTGATTGCAACATTAGGGAAAGTGTTGGATAGCAGAGAAACAAAAATTACTAAGGACACTTAAACAATTGAAAAATTATTTAAAAGTAACACATACCCTATAACACCAAACCAATAACAAAACACTTCAATATTTTTAATTTAAATGTATTTCTATAAGTAACAGAATTAATAATCAATTCAAAAAAACGTATTAATAACAAAAACATATTAACCATTAATTGAGCACACATGCTTTAACACTATAATATCCATAACACACACCTAAATTAAACAATAAAATATTAAAACACAATTCAATATTATTTTAAAAGAAAAACTCTTACTATTAACAACTTATAATTAAATAATTAAAAATGTATTTACTACCCACCATTTACCCCTTTAAAAGTAAAAACAACAAACATAAAATAAACAATTACACAAAATAAATATCAAATAATTAACACTAATTAACAACTATATAATAATTAATTTAACACCACCCTTTACACCTATAAACACCACAAAACACACCTAAAATATTTACACAATTACCATAATTAATTACTTATTAATTAAAATTAATGAACAAATAATTATTAATTCATCAATTAATAATACATTACTTCCTGCACTTCCCACTCTTCCCACCTATAAACACCACAACACACACCTACAATAATTACACAATTACCATAATAAGTTACCAATTAACTAATTAAAATTAAATAACAACCAATTATTAATTAATTGATAATAAATTACTTGACCCATTTAACACAATACCATCTCAATTAAACTAATAATAATAAATAAAATATTCAATACATTCAATATAATTAAATTACTTCCCACACTATTCCCCTACAAACTCACATCCCACTACGGAACTAAAAACACAAAATTCAAATAAAAAATATTAATTACTACTAAAAATGTACACATATATTAAAAATACCAACAAATCTTATACAAAAAAATACATCACATACATATAAAATATGTACTAAAATACATAACATTAATAAAAAAACGATATTTTTAACAACTATATTTTTGCAAACGATATTTTACACTTCTATATTTTTTTTATTTCTGTAATTTTTTATTAAAGATTATATTTACATGGAGCATACATATACATGGGAAGAAGAAAATGAAAAGAAAAAACGCCCCGGAGGGGGGTCTTCTTAGTCACAGTCTTTCTTGGCGTTAGTCCATTAGATCGCGTTTCCACTCATTGTTGGCCCGTTTGTTCCTCCGTCCCCCCACATTCGGATGATTGTCGCTGTTACATCTTTCCCCCGACCGTAGCAGAAAAAAGAGGAAAGGAGAGAGAGTAGGAGAGTGAGAAGCGCAGGATCGTTATTGGTCTTGTGGTGTTTCTACTGCCGAGTGAGTGATATGCATGTGTACCTGGCTGTTCTGTCTACGGGTGTTTGTGCAAAGAAAGGTAGTTATCTAGAGACACCCACATGTTGTTTTTTTTTTTTTTTGTTTTTTAAACCTTTATTGTACAGAGAAGGCTCACAAATACGGGCCTACAACCCAGCGGGCCGGCCACCACAAAGAAGAAACAGAGTCAACTGCACCGAAACGCATACAGAATATCACAACAAAGCATACAGGAAATAAGGGCTAAAAGCCATATAGCAACCAGCAAGGGCAGGATACGTGAAGGTTGATTTTCTAATATAGAGACGGGAATGACAGAATAATAACAGGTAGGAAGTCTCGGAGGGCCTGGGTGGGCCGCGAACAAGCCGCATTGGAAGATACAGGATAACGCAATAATGACAAACACATATCGATAAAGGCAGAATAGGAGTCCCGCCAGAAAAACATTGGCAACCGCCGTGCAGCGCCCATCCACCACAACAAGAACATATCATATCAAACGAAATCGAAAAAAGCCTATCAATTAAAGCCCTCCGTCACACAACCCAAAGAATAAGGAAAAAACCCCCCCACGAGAGGGGGGAGGAAGGAAAGAAAAAGAGGAAGAAGGGGACAAAAGGGGAAAGGAAGAACGCCACCTCAAGCACGCGCCCCATGGCAAACGAGATCGGGAACCACAAATCGGTATACAGAACCAGTAGTAACCGGAGCAAATTTACGTAGTGAGCCCAAGTCACAGTAAGACCAAACGGTTAGTGCAACAAAAATAACCCACCCAGGGGGACATATGCTGAGACCGCGCCCCGAAAAAGAGGACACACAAGAGCCATAGAACCAAGAATAAGAAAATGAGGGGAGAAAAACCCCAAAGAAATGACGGACCCCCCCCCCCACCCCACAAGCCCACCCTGCACCCCTGCAGAAGGCTATGGCCTACCCCCCAGCAGCGTGCCTGTCGCCCTAATCAGAACCCGAAATATAGAAGAACTAAAGCGACACCCACATGTTTGATTGTCTATGCGTATTCGGTGTGTGCTTCGCCGCTATGGTGTCCGCCACCCTCAGGAAGGTGACCCAGTTGAACCAGGCTTTGAACGTGGCCTTCCCTGTGTCCTTCCAGTTGTACAGTACCGTTTTTACCGCTGCTGTCAGCAGCAGGTCAATCAGGTCTCTGTCTTCTTTTGCTGTGATTGAGGGAGCCATGAACCCTATTGCTAGGCTCTGAAAGTCCAGTTGTAGTGCGGCCCCTGTGATGTCGTTTATCAGTGTGCCAATCTTCCCCCAGAACTTCCTGACTTTGGTGCAGTGAAAGATGAGGTGTGCCAGATCCCCCGTTTGTTTATTGCAGTTCCAGCAGGAATCACTCTCGCGAATTCCCATGGAGGCTAGGCGGGCGGGGGTCCAGTATGCTTTGTGTATCAGCCAGAATTTGGTCTGGTCTAGGGTTGTCGTTACTTTATTTCTTGACGTGGATCTCCAGATGTCAGCCTTCTCTTCTTCGCTCAGTTCCCTTCCCGCTAGTGTTCCCCAGTAGGACTTGACTTTATTGTTAAGTTTGGTGGATCTGGGGCTCAGGGCCTTGTAGTGGTGTGCTATTTGGTGCCCTAGTTTGTTGAGGTTCGTGGCGTATTGTAGGATTGACGGTGTGTCTATTCAGGTTTGCCTTCCCTATTACTACCTTGATTTTTAGGAAGCTGTACAGTTCAATGCCGTCCAATCCGTATTTCTCTTTGATCGTGTCAAACGTGGTGTGTGCGCCCTGCTTTTGAAGGTGGCTTACTGTGGATATGCTGTGTCTGTCCATCACCATTCTTTATCTCACTCCGCCACCCCAGTTCAGACATGGCCATATGCAAATCAGTCTGACCCTGTGCCTCATGGGAACAGTCCAGCCCGAACTGCCAAAGCCATGTCTTCCCTGGACCAGAAACAAGCATCCTGGGACCGGTTTCTGGCATTGCAGCCGTCATCAGCCAGGCTAGCTTGAACTATATTTTTGCAAACAATATTTTACACTTCTATATTTTTAACATCGATATTACTTACCTAAATTCGATATTCTTAACCACCAGAATTTGTCTGTCGATATTTTTGAATCGATATTCTGTCTCTGCACCATCAAAGGTAGACTTGTATCGGATAATTCTAGACTCTTTTTTAATGTTCTCAACAAGGCATACTCTTTATCATTTCCCCATGCAGCAATTTCCATAGACTCAGAATTAGCATTTTATCATATAGACTGGTCCTATACGGAGCCCGAGGCAGAACGGGTGTGTTAACTAGCTGGCATCTTACACGAGGCACAGAATCTGGCCACTTCCTGGTATACACCCGGCCAATAGCCTTGTGTTGCTAAGGATAGGTACAGGTAGGACACTTTTAGATAGACCATCCCAACTCTCCTAAAGGGTACATAAATGATTGGAAGGGTTGGCGTGGAGCCCGGGGTTGAATGGGGGTGTTAATTAGCTGGCATCTTACACGAGGCACAGAATCTGGCCACTTCCTGGTATACACCCGGCCAATAGAATTTCTCTAGTAAATATTTGAGGGTGTTCTCCTTCCCATAATGGCCACCCCCGGTTTGACTATGGGCTAGAGATAGCACCTGTTCTCGAAATGTTTTGGGGACCAACAACTGTTCTTTCCCATGGTTATTCTCTTGTGTATGCCTGTATAGAAGGCCCTTTTTAACTAAAAAATAGGGACCTACCTTTCCTGGTTGCTCGTCTTGGACTTGTTCCCAGGCATGTTGCAAGGTGAAGTTGTCCCTCTGGGCCTGACGAAAGAATAGAGGAGGATCTTGAGGAGTCTCTGAGGAGCTAAGAATAGGTACAGGTAGGACACTTTTAGATAGACTGTATAATGCCCTCTCCTTCCTTTTTTCACTATGCGTTAGTACCCTTTTTGTGGTAGCAGGAGCCCTTATGTCGTTGTTAGAAAAGGGTGCACACTCTAACCACTCCTAGTGGGGCAGGTGGACTCAGTAAATGTAGATAACTCATTGAACCTAGGCAGATCAGTTCCCAAGAGGGAAACACTTCCGGATACCTGGTGGCGTAGTTCACAAAGACAAGTATGAACCGGTGGACCTGGCAGAAGGCACCAAAAGACCCACCAAGTCCATCCCAACTCTCCTAAAGGGTACATAAATGATTGGAAGGGGTTGGCGTGGATCCCGGGGTAGAACAGGGGTGTTAACTAGCTGGCATCTTACACGAAGCACAGAATCTGGCCACTTCCTGGTATACACCCAGCCAATAGAATTTCTCTAGTAAATTATAGAGGGTGTTCTCCTTCCCATAATGGCCTTCCCCGGTTTGACTATGGGTTAGAGATAGCACCTGTTCTCTAAATGTTTTTGGGACCAACAATTGTTCTTTCCCATGGTTATTGTCGTGTGTATCCCTGTAGAGAAGGCCCTTTCTTACTAAAAAATAGGGACCTACCTTTCCTGGTTGCTCGTCTTGAACTTGTCCCCAGGCATGTTGCAAGGTGGAGTCATCCCTCTGGGCCTGACGAAAGTTTAGAGGAGGATCTTGAGGAGTCTCTGAGGAGCTAAGCATAGGTACAGGTAGGACACTTTTATATAGACTGTATAATGCCCTCTCCTTCCTTTTTTCACTACGCGTTAGTACCCTTTTTGTGGTAGCAGGAGCCCTCATGTCATTGTTAGAAAAGGGTGCAATCTCTAACCACTCCACTAGTGGGGCAGGGGGACTCACTGAATGTAGATACTCATTGAACCTAGGCAGATCAGTTCCCAAGAGGGCTAACTCGGGCAACTCAGGAACGACTCCTATCTTCCTCAATTGGGGTTCCCCGTTGATCTCTGTGATTCGGGAATAAGTTCTTTGGAGATGACAGTATTATGGCAACCAGTGTCAAGGAAGGCTGTTACTGCTTTTCCATTTAAATGGATCCTCATCCTGTATGGAAGGGGGCTGCCACCTGTGACCATTACCGCCTGTGTGTATATCCTACTTCCATGGGTTCTGGGGTGGGGGTGCGTGTCGGGAAGTGTCTGGCTATATGCCCCCACTCTGCACAGTAGAAGCATTGTGCTCCCTGTGTCGGTGTTGTGATGGGAAAAGGTTTTAGGAGGGTCTTCGGAAAAAGGGGTCCCTTGGACTCTATCTGGTGTGTGGGGATTCTATTCAGGGGTTTCGGGGAAGAAACAGAGGGTCGATGGATTGGGTATTTGAAATTGGGTAAGCGCTGGTAGGCGCAGGCCAGGTCTACTGCTAAAGTCAACAATAGGTTGGGGTGCTGTTTGATCCATGCTCGGTTGTTGTATGGGAGAGCATTGAGATATTGTTCCAGGTATATCTTTTCCGTTATTTCATCCGGGATTGCTACTGAGGGTTGTAGCCAGCAGTTCCCAAGGTCCCTGATACGGAAGTATAGTGCTCGGGGGCTGTCTCCTGTACTCCACTTCTCTTTCCTGAACCGGCTACAATAATATTCTTGATCATATCGGAGCCATTCCAGTATGGCTTTTTTTACTTCGGGGTAGCTGGTTGTTCCTGCCGGATTGGCGGCCTGATAGGCTGCTTGTAATTCTCCGGAAAGTAGGGGGGCTATATACTGGCCCCATCTCTCCGGGGGCCAGGAAGCTGTGGTTGCAACACGCTCAAAATTAACAAAAATATAATCGGGATCATCCCCATTCTGGAACTTCTGTAGGACTGACCCAGGTACGTTGGGATGTATCCTAGTACTAGAAGTAGCGTTCGCAAGTATCAAGATAGCGGTGTCTTGTACCTGCTGGTTATTGGTCAAGAGGGTGGCCAGGTCTTTGAGAGCTGCCTGAAACTCCTCCTTGTCTTTTCTTGCCTGTTTTGTCTGCTGTTCCATGACCAGTTGTAGATGGCGTTGAGCCTCAGCTAACTGTGTGATGATGGCCTCCATAGTTACAGGTTGGGTCATTATTTCAGGACCGTATATCCCACTTCTGACAACACTGGGGTGATTTTTCCCTGCTGGGAGGTTCCCCATCCCCTTTTTACTGTGATAAAGAAGAGACGCTTGACTAGATGCAAGGGATTCTTTTGTTTTTAAGTCATCAGAATCTCTGTTGTCTCAATAAAGTGAGTCCCAACACAAAAAAAGAATAAAAAATCCTCTGTTTCTTTAGACCGGTTGCCTCTGGGTTTGTTGGGGTTCTTCTTTGGCTATAGTTTGGTCACAGGGCTCTCTTGTCTGTGCCGTATGACTCCGAGGGAAGATCAGGGTAAAGTAAAACAAAAGAAAGAAAAGAGAGTCTTTAGGCAACTGTCTTGCACACGGGGGAGGGGGGAATAGGGATCTGTGCACCTCCACCAGTGTCCCTAACTGTACAGTGCCTTGGGTGAGAGACGTTCAATGTGCTGAGTTTGGTGTGGCCCTTAGTCCCGCCCACCAGCCCTAAAGGAAAACGGGTGTGCAGACACCACTTGCCTGTATCCAGGACCCCACGGGGCCGTGGTACGGGGAGAACCCGTCTCCTTGTCCCTTCTTGGTGAGCCGGCCTCGTTCGCGTTCGTTGCGAAGTCTTCTCCTGTGTCCGTAGGTCTGTCCGTTTGGATGTCACCTTAAATGGCATTCCGCGTGGTGTCCTCACCAATGGAAACCACGTCGGTCTTCTCCTCAGCTCGCTCCGTCTGCATGGTGCACCTCCGGTCGAACGCGTCATCCCTCTCACTCCCTGGGCTTCTTCCTTCATCCAGGCCTACGGTTCCGGCACTCAGAGATGAGACAACTAGACCGTCACCACTGCTTCCTGTTGGTGGTGTTTCGGCGACCATATTGGAATTCTCAGCGTTCCCTATATTGAACAGGGATGGGACCTCGGTGTTTCCATCACACTGCCCATTATATCCTCTTTTGTTCAGGCTAGCTCTTGAACCCTTTCTCTCTCGTAATAGGAATAATACAGAAATTCATGTTTCCATTTACGGAGCTAACCATCTGAAACTTTCTGCCTATGTGGATGATATTCTCCTCTTCCTATCTAATCCTGAGCTTTCTGTACCGGCTTTGATCTAGGAAGTATCTACTTTTTCCTTAGTCTCAGGGTATAAGATAAATTCAGACTAAATGGAAATCCTTCCTCTCGCTAAATTCTGTTTTAAACAACCCTTTATTGCCACAGATTTTCATTAGAATAAGTCCAAGATTGAGAATGTAGTATATGGTTTACTTCTTCCATTAAGAATTCTGTCATGGTAAATACTAAAGATTGCTTGCAGAGGGTAGACAAACGTCTTTCATCATGGAACTCTCTTTTTCTTTCTTGGTGGGGTTCTATTGACTCCATCAAGATGATGATTTCAGTCTTAATTTGATATATTTGTCTTTGACTCTAATGTCCATGCCTGCTACATATTTTAGAACGTTAGATTCCAAATTATCCAAATTTCTTTGGTCTAACAAAAAATCTAGGATATCTTTTGGGCACCTCTGTAAATTTAAGCAGCAGGGTAGGGTTAATTTTCCAGATCTTTAGTTGTACCATAAAGCTTTCTGTCTAAGACAAGCGTCTAGATGGCTTTCTTTAATGCATATTTTGTTTACTGATTTGTGATTGGATATTGAATGTTCCTTCCTGGCTCCTTTTTCTTCCAGAGAAGTTGTGTCCTTTTCCTCTAATACATGCAACACTTCTTCCCTTCTTCTTAAGCATACTTGCACCATTTAAGGCCTTATTATCAATCATAAATTACAACTCAAGATTCTTTTCTACATTTTCCTCTTTGATATAACTCAGTCATCACCATAAACAATAAATAGTTATTTTGGAAGTCCTGGAGACAAAAAGGGATAGCATAGGTTAAGGATTTATTTGATAATGATGCTCCTCTTTCTTTCTCACAATTTCAGCAAATGTTTAACTGTCCTCATTCTTTATTGTCCAGATACCTGTTCCTCGTAAACATTCTTCTGGGCGTCCTTCATTCGTTGCCATCCCTTTCATCCTCACCATCATCCCAATCCTGTCTTTGTTTGATTCTTCCTTCTATTCCTGCGGCTTCTCCTATTTACAAATTTATTCGCTCTTCTATTACTACAAGACCAAAAACTAAAGTTGAGGCTCAATGGGAATTGGATATGGGATGTACCTGGACTATTCCTTTTTGGAATAAGATATGGAAAAGAATGCACAAAATTTTCAGAACAGCCTCTACCGCTCAATCTTTGTTTTTTTCTCTATAGACTTTATCTTACCCCTTCTACCACTGCTAAATTCTCTACAAACTCAACATCGAAATGTTTGTCATGTGATCATCCATATGGGGATACCATACACCTATTACTTCATTGTCCTCCCACAGCCTCTTTATGGGAAAAGGTCTGGTCCCAACTCACCTCAATTGTTCACTTCCAGGCCCCATTAACTCCTCTGACACTTTTTGTAGGTAGCCCATCTGAAGATATCACTCAACTTTTGACAATTTAAAGCTGTTAGACCTCATGTTGGCCTTAGAATTTCAACAAATTGCACTTAATTGGAAATGTTCTTCAAATATTTCTTATAAGGCTTGGTGGTATAACGTGTGCCATTATCATAGGTTGGACAATGTATTTGCTTTGTTCTACTGTTCTTCTGTAAATAGAGAGTTATATTGGCTACCATTAACTTCATTTTCAGATACTGTTGCTCGTAATTATCTTAAATGTACTTCCCCTGAAAATGTTATGCTGCAATAAGTTGTTTATTTCTCTGCAATCTGTTTCTCAATATTTATTTCACTTTTTCTTAGTTTATATATTTTTGCTCTATTCTACTGTGTGTATTGTAAATGATGGTAGGAATTGGTCTTCCTTTCATGCCCTTCCCTTTTCCTTTCCCTTCCAACCTTTAGTCCCCAATATTTTTAAAAATGGTTGAACAGCTTCCCTTATTCTTTATACATTTTCAATCCATAGGGGCAGATTTACAGGAAACTGACGCATTTGTATAGATGCGTCAGTTTCCCTGCACCTCCATACGAAACCCTTGCGCCACCATGAATGTGCCATATTTACAATAGCGATACAAAAGGGGATGATGGACGGAGCATTTGAGCAAATCAAACACTCACCCCCAGTCAAACGATCTGGGTTTAATCCATCACCATTCTTTATCTCACTCCGCCACCCTAGTTCAGACATGGCCATATGCAAATCAGTCTGACCCTGTGCCTCATGGGAACAGTCCAGCCCGAACTGCCAAAGCCATGTCTTCCCTGGACCGGAAACAAGCATCCTGGGACCGGTTCCTGGCATTGCAGCCGTCATCAGCCAGGCTAGTTGAATCCAGTGGCAAAGTGAGCAAGGGAATCACGTCTGAGCATACCATGCCAATTTAGGGTGAACAAAGCGATACAAAAGGGGATGATGGACGGAGCATGTGAGCAAATCAAATACTCACCCCCAGTCAAACGATCTGGGTTTAATCCATCACCATTCTTTATCTCACTCCGCCACCCCAGTTCAGACATGACCATATGCAAATCAGTCTGACCCTGTGCCTCATGGGAACAGTCCAGCCCGAACTGCCAAAGCCATGTCTTCCCTGGACCGGAAACAAGCATCCTGGGACCGATTTCTGGCATTGCAGCCGTCATCAGCCAGGCTAGCTTGAATCCAGTGGCAAAGTGAGCAAGGGACTCACGTCTGAGCATACCCTGCCAACTTAGGGAGAACAAAGCGATACAAAAGGGGATAATGGACGGAGCATTTGAGCAAATCAAACACTCACCCCCAGTCAAACGATCTGGGATTAATCCATCACCCAGTCTTTGCTCACTTTGCCATTGGATTCAAGCAAGCCTGGCTGAAGATGGCTGGAATGCCAGAAACCGGTCCTCGGAAGCTTGTTTCTGGTCCAGGGAAGGCATGGCTTAGCAGTTCGGGCTGGACTGTTCCCATGAGACACAGGGTCAGACTGATTTGCATATGGCCATGTCTGAACTGGGGTGGCAGAGCGGGCTAAAGAACGGTGATGGATTAAACCCAGATCTTTGACTGGGTGTGAGTATTTGATTGGTTCAAATGCTCCGTCCATCACCACCCCCTTTTGTACCGCTTTGTTTGCCATAAGTTGGCAGGGTATGCGCAGACGTGAGTGTCTTGCTCACTTTGCCACTGGATTCAAGCAAGCCTGGCTGAAGACGGCTGGAATGCCAGAAACCGGTCCTAGGAAACTTGTTTCCAGTCCAGGGAAGGCATGGCTTGGCAGTTCGGGCTGGACTGTTCCCATGAAGCACAGGGTCAGACTGATTTGGATATGGCCATGTCTGAACTGGGGGTGGCAGAGTGGGCTAAAGAACGGTGATGGATTAACAGATCCTTTGACTGGGTGTGAGTGTTTGATTGGTTCAGATGCTCCGTCCATCACCACTCCCTTTTGTACCGCTTTGTTCGCCATAAGTTGGCAGGGTATGCTCAGACGTGAGTCCCTTGATCACTTTGCCACTGGATTTAAGCAAGCCGGGCTGAAGACTGCTGGAATGCCAGGAACCGGTCCTAGGAAGCTTGTTTCCGGTCCAGGGAAGGCATGGCTTGGCAGTTCGGGCTGGACTGTTCCCATGAGGCGCAGGGTCAGACTGATTTGCATATGGCCATGTCTGAACTGGGGTGGCAGAGTGGGCTAAAGAACGGTGATGGATTAAACCCAGATCTTTTGACTGGGTGTGAGTGTTTGATTGGTTCAGATGCTCCGTCCATCATCACCCTCTTTTATACCACTATATTTACAATAGGGCACACCAGGGCGAAAGGAATGACAGATGCGTCAGAAATGATGACGCATCTGTTGGTGCAAAAGTGACGCATTGCTGGAGTTGCTCATGAAGGTGACACAACTCCAGCAATGCACCACAACAGATAGGTGAGTCCCATTTAAAAAGACCTGTCTTATTCCTTATGCCTGATCTGAGCAGGCGTAGGGATTTTGACTCAGTGAAGGTGTAGAGTGATGCTGTGAAATGTTGTAAATTTCACTGCATCACTTCTACATGGCTTTTTAAATGGGAATGCCCAGCTTGCATACATTATACCTAACACAGGTATAATGTGGCGCAGAGCTTTACAATGTGTTGCATCTCCCTAGATGCGTCTTGTTGTAAATTGACCACAACGTGGCGCATTGTTTACGCCGCTGCTGCATCACAAAAAGTAATGCAACAGCGGCACAATAGTGTTTCAAGGGGCTTGTAAATCTGCCCCTTAGTCTTTTTTTTGATGATTGTTCTTGTTAGCCTTTTTCTGCTATTGTTATTTTGTTAAATAAAGCTGCTTTACCTTAAAACATCCTTTACTTGGGCCCCACCACACCCCCTCAAAAAGCCATGAACCGCTGACCCCATAGATGCAAAAAGAACAATTGGTGGACAGAATGCAGAGCAATGCCATACATTCACCCCAGTATAGATATCTGGTCCTAAATGAATGAAATGAAAAGAGCTTTTATAGAGCGCGAACAGCTGCCCTGAGGCGTCCAGGCGCTAGTAAATAGGATGAACCTTCTGCTGAAGTAGATCACTGGAGGGTAAATAAATGTTAATTAAAGAGAAAGGTTTTTAATTGTTTGCGGAAGGTTGGTAAGTTGGGATTAGACCTTAGATGAGGAGGAGGAGAGTTCCACAACTTAGAAGAGTTGTAGGTGAAAGAGCGGCCTCCTGCCCTGGATCTTCGTATCTGTGGGACGGCAACTAGGATGGCTTTGGAGGAGCGAAGCTCTTTCTTGGGGTGGTAAGGGGTGATCAGAGAGTGATTGATCGCCGGACCGGATTTCCAAAAGGCTTGGTGAGTGATGCACATGGCCTTGAACTTAATTCTTTCCCTATCGGGTAGCCAGTGTAGATACCTTAGGCCAGGGCCTATAGGGTTTCTGCGGGGGATTTCAAGCAGTGTGCGGGCTGCACAGTTTTGAATCCGCTGAAGTTTGTTCAGGCAGTATTCAGGAGCTCCTAAATACAGGGCATTGCTGAAGTCAATACGGGACTGAATTAGACCCTGGATGACTACCTGTTTTGCCTCGAAGGGAAGAATTGGGAGGATCTTTTTCATCATCCTGATCATACCAAAGCATGTTGCTGATAGTTTGGTGACTTGTGTGTTAAATGTCAGGGATTTATCTAGCCAAATTCCAAGGCTTTTTATGTTGTCTTTGGGTGCAGGGGGGGGGGACCTAAACTAGGGGGCCAAAGTAGCTCTATGGTGGAAGGGGCTGAGGGGCCGAGGAGCATGAGCCCGGTTTTATCCCCATTGAGCTTTAAGCATGACTTTGTCATCCAGCTCTTTACCTGTTCCAGACAGGGAATTAGGCTGGTCTGTGCTTGCTGGCTGTCCATTGTTGTTTTGCTCACCATGTGATTCCAGTTTGGACCCAGCCATATGCAAATCATTCTTGACCCTGCAACCAATGGGAACAGTCTGGGCCGAAATGCCAGGCCAAGTCCTCCCTGGACTGGAAACAAGCATCTTAGAACCGGTTTCGTCTTTCAGCCCTCATCAGCCAGGATTGCTGGACTCCAGTGGCATGGAGAGCACGGGACCCACGTCTAGGCATACCCGTCCCACTCGGGGTGACAAATGCAAAAAGAACGATTAATGGACAGAATGCAGAACAATGTCATACATTCAGCCCAGTACAGAGATCTGGGCATAAATCCATCGTGCCATTCCAGTTTGGATCCAGCCATATTCAAATCAGTCTTGACCCTGCACCCAATGGGAACTGTCCAGCCTGAACTGCCAGGCCAGGTCCTCCCTGGACTGAAAACAAGCATCATAGGACCGGTTTCGGGCTTGGCAGGTCGGACTGGGCTGTTCCCATGAGGCACAGGGTCCAGACTGATTTGCATATAGCTGGGTATTAACTGAGGTGGCGAAGTGAGCTAAAGAATGATGATGGATTCAACCCAGGTCTGTGACTGGGGGTGAGTGTCTGAAAAGTTTCAGCGCTCCGTCCATCATCTCCTTGTGTTTGCTTTGTTCGCCCTAAGTTGGCAGGGTATGCCCAGACGTGGGTCCCTTGCTCACTTTGCCACAGGATTCAAACTAGCCTGGCTTATGAAGGGTGTTACCCAGAAACCGGTCCCAGGATGCTTGTTTCTGGTTCAGGGAAGACCTGGCTTGGCAGTTTGGGCTGGACTGTTACCATGAGGCACAGGGTCAAGACTGATTTGCATATAGCTGGGTCTGAACTGAGGTGGCGAAGAGAGCTAAAGAATGATGATGTATTTAACCCAGATCTGTGACTGGGGGTGAGTGTCTGAAAGGTTTCAGCGCTCGGTCCATCATCTCCTTGTATGTGCTTTGCTGACCCCATAGAAACAGAGGGGCATGGGGACTTCCTTATTGCCCTTGCACCCCTTCTCATGCCTCGATATCTGACTAGAGTCATCCCAAACTGAAGGCGGAACCTGGTGCCCTTGATTGGAATCGAAGGAGGCATCACATGACTAAAACAGAAAGAAAAACCATTAGCACCATGGTCTTACCCAGCAGGTACGGACCAGGCCCACCTTTACACCCATGTCCCTGTGCATGGGAGCCAGACTCCTTAGGCAGACAGAACACATTTGAAAACGTTTTCTTCTGAACAGCTCTGTTCACAAATTGCTCTGATAAAGAAAAAAAACATTGGCTTCGGTGTTTGACCTAATTACATAACTGAACACAACCTTTGCTGATAAACAGACTTGCAAAAAACATCACTGTATATTTCTAAGAAAAATATCTGTCAGCAAAAATTCTACACTTATCTCTGAGGTAGAAGTCTGCGACCCTAAATCACTGAGACAGTGAACTTTTCTTCACTTGTATAAACATCACCGTAGATTTCTAGGAAAATTATGTGTAAGCAGAAAGCCATCCTTATCTCCGAGTCGGAATTCCGCAACCCTAAATCATTGAGACCGTAGACATTCCTTCGCTCCCCAGATCTATGCGCACCAGGCAGAGGCCCGGATGGAGAAAAACAAATCACACTCTCCCCTTGAAATGTGAAACACTTCACAGTACATGATGCTGAGGAAAGAAAAGGTACTCGGACTCTAACTCTCTACCTTCCCGATTGAGCACCACCTTTCTTACCCTTTGCTGCTGTACAGACTCTCATACCACAGGAAGAAGGAACGTGTGCCCTGCACCAAGAGGAATTCACACAGAGGGGGGTGTCAGCAGATCTCCGAGATAACAAAACACCAAAATCGGGTGAAACGTGTCAAACAAAGGAGGCAGCAGTAATTGATTACCACTTGGTGTGCACTTTCGTCCCGGGCCCAGTGATCTGCCAGAACTCTCCCCCATCCAGGAGTCGTGATCAGGACCGAACCTGACAAGCATTAGATATAACCTGTAACGTCCATAGTTATGCTCCAGTGAAGGAGCCCACAGTTCTAGCGACGGGATATGTGGCTGTTATGAGCCACAGGGAAGGCACGCCAGGGTTCCCTTAACACCCACGGGTCGCTCACCTGGTACTAGGAGATCCTGAGAAGATTAGTGCTCTGGGCAGCAGGCTGCAGACAGGAGTACCTTCGATGGGGGCAGGCTGAAAGGAAACCCATCAGAGAGGAGGAAGCACTCAGCCTAGGGGGGGTTTAAACCCCTGCATCCAGACACACCCTTGATAACCCCTTCCTGCCAAGGGGCACAGGTTAGGTGGCCCTGCCTCTGCACCCATCCACCATGCAATGCTGCCCATCCTCCACTACTTCCACTTTGGAGCCATCTGTGATGCGCTTCTTCCAACATGCACATATCTGTCTCAAGGCCAGATAAATGGACCATGTCTTCTGCATATTATGCTAGCATTCTTGCATTCATCAACCAGTGCCTTATGAAGTCCCACCCCTTGCTCTTAGAGAATGGTCAAAATTGCTATGATGAGAATCTAGAGGGATTTCTCTGATGCACCACACAGCTCCTCTCCATTTGAATCAGGTGAACAGTGCCAAATGTGGAAATGTATTTCCCTCTGCCCATCAAAAACCACGTCAGTCTTCCATCTTGGTTGCTTAGGGGTCTCCTTTTTTAAAAGCAGGGAGGCCTCTTGAAGTATCACATGCAAAGACACATTCAGCAAGTCTCGAAGCACATCGGATTGCGCATAGCTTATATATATTTACTCTCACATTGGATACAATGTTTACCTTCTGGCCCCATTCTGTTGCTCACCACAAGCACATCTGCTGATCATAAAAGCCACACCATCTTGTTTGTGCTGTGAGTGTCTTGTATTCATGTCTGAGCTAATCCCTGACTTCCCTCAAGGCCATATATGCTCAGCTGAGTGCTAAGGTCAGTAGGACATTTTTTTGGAACTGTGTGTGTTCTTTTACCAATGATCGCGAACCTCAACCCCATGACTAGCCCATGTATTAAAACTCCGGTTTTAGCACATATTTTACTGGTGTGTCTATTTCTGTCTTACATATCTCTTTACTACGAAGGGGATCTGTTCACAAGATAGAGTCATTGTAGGTATTTCATTTTCCACATCAGTTGGGACCATGTGATCATACAGAAGCCCAGCAGACTAGCCGTTGATACTAAATTAGCTTCAAGTCCAACATCAGCTGCTGCCTGCTCAGGGTTGTGAGTTTATTAGAAAATACAAGGAGGTAACAACCCTTATCAGCCAGGCTACCTCAAATTCAGTGCAAAAGTGAGCAAGGGACTCATGTCTGGGCATATCCTACCAATTTAGGGCAAACAAAGCAACCACAAGGAGATAATGGACAGAGCACTGAAACTTTTCAGACACTCACCCCCAGTCACAAATCTGAATTTAATCCATCATTGTTCTTTAGCTCACTTCGCCACCCCAGTCTAGACCCAGCCATATGCAAATCAGTCTTGACCCTTTTCTTCACGGGAACAGTCCAGCCTGAAATGCTAAGCCAGGTCTTCCCTGGGATGGAACCAAGCATCCTAAGACCGGTTATCAGGGTAACACGCCTCATCAGCCAGGCTAGCTCGAATCTAGTGCCAAAGTGAGCAAGGGACCCATGTCTGGGCATACCCTACCAACTTAGGGCAAACAAAGCAAACACAAGGAGATGATGGACGGAGCGCTGAAACTTTTCAAACACTCACCACCTGTCACAGATCTGGGATTATTCCATCATAATGTTTTAGCTCACTTTGCCAACCCAGTTCAGACCGAGCCATATGCAAATCAGTCTTGACCCTGTTCCTCGTGGGAACAGTCCTGCCCAAACTGCTAAACCAGGCCTTCCCTGGACTAGAAACACGCATCCTGGGACCTGTGTCGGGGTAATGCCCCTCATCAGCCAGGCTAGCTTTAATCCAGTGGCAAAGTGAACAGGGACCTACATATGGGAAAACCCTGCCACCTTAGGGCGAACAAAGCAAACAGAAGGAGATGATGGATGGAGCGCTGACACTTTTCAGACACTCACCTCCGTCACAAATCTGAGATTAATCCATCATCATTCTTTAGCTCACTTCGCCACCCCAGTTTAGACCCAGCCATATGCAAATCAGTCTTGACCCTGTTCCTCATTGGAACAGTCCATCCACAGCTGCCAAGCCACGTCTTCCCTGGACCAGAAACAAGCATACTGGGACTGGTTTTGGGGTAACACCCCTCATCAGCCAGGCTAGCTTAAATCCAGTGGCAAAGTGAGCAAGTGACCCATGCCTGGGCATACCTTGCCAACTTATGGTGAACAAAATTAAAAACACAAGAAATGGATGGACGGAGCGTTGAAACCTTTAAGACACTCACCCCCCAGTCACAGATCTGGGTTAAAACCATCATTGTTCTTTAGCTCACTTCGCCACCCCAGTGCAGACCCAGCCATATGCAAATCAGTCTTGACCCTGTTCTTCATGGGAACTGTAAAGCCCGAACAGCCAAGCGAGGTCTTCCCTGGACCAAAAAGAAGCAGCCTGGGACCTTTTTCGGGGTAACACCCCTCATCAGCCAGGCAAGCTTGTATCCAGTGGTAAAGTGAACAAGGCACCCATGTCTGCGTATACACTGCCAACTTAGGGAGAGCAAAAGAAACACAAGGAGATAATTGGCGGAGCACGGAAACTTTTCAAACACTCACCGCCAGTCACAGATCTGGGTTTAATCCATCATCGTTTTTTAGCTCACTTCGCCTCCCAAGTTCGGACCCAGACATATGCAAATCAGTCTTGACCCTGTTCAACATGGGAACAGTCGAGCCCAAACTGCCAAGCCAGGCCTTCGCTGGACCAAAAACAAGAACCTGGGACTGGTTTCAGGGTGACGCCCCTCATCAGCCAGGTTAACTTGAATGCAGTGGCAAAGTGAGCAAGGGACACATGTCTGGGCATACCCTGCCAACTTAGGGTAAGCAAAGCAAACACAAGGAGATGATGGATGGAGCGCTGAAACTTTGAAGGCTCTCACCACCAGTCACAGATCTGGGTTCAATCCATCATTGTTCTTTAGTTCACTTTGCCACCCGAGTTCAGACCCAGCCATATGCAAATCAGTCTTGACCCTGTCCGAACTGTCATGCCAGGTCTTACCTGAACCAGAAACAAAAACCTGGGACCAGTTGCACCACAGCTGTTACATCATATCGTCCAAATCAGTCAAATCAGCCCATGCCTCTATGGGCAAAACTGAACAAAGGGGTTGTTCTCAGTAGAATTGTTGGCTAACGTAATTTGCAACATGGTTTTATTTGCCAAAGTTGTTTTTCTTCCTTGTTTCTGCTTACTTTGCCGTATGTCTGAACCGCATTCCAGCTGCTTCGATAAATCTACTTTCCCAGCACTGAAACATAATTTTAACTTCTGCAGAAACGCCATCGGTATTGACATTGGAGGTTGTACCACACTAAAGCGATGGGTGCTTCTCAGTACTCAGAAGTCAAGCCCTCACACTTATCTTTGGCACTTCATCACTATGAATCATAGAGCTCTCAAGTTTCCCTGGTTGATGCGTGAGTAGCTCAGGCAGCACATCCTTTGTCTTTGTATTCTGGAGTCAGTAGTCCTCTTTATCACATTTTAAGAGTCTACTAGTCCCAGAATACAAAGAAAAAATCTAGACTGGCTCAACTACTCATGCGTGCACCCGGGAAACTTGAGACCTCTAGAATTTGTACTGGCTTTAGTGCATTGGCCGCTGCCCCACCACAGCATTGCCAACTTTAGACATACAATGATAATAACTGTTATAATAATGTTATGGTTTGTGTCCTTCTGCGTTGCGGGTGGAGAGTGCTGCTCTGAGAGCAAGGGAGGAGTGGTTTGCCCACTCCGAAGTGGGCAATCACTGTTTGGTCGGCCCTCTTGGGATGCCCAAAACAGTCATGCGCACTTCCCTGTTCTCCATGCAGGCTGCATTACAGCCTGCATGCGGAACATGAACACCCCTCCAACCCCTGGCTTAGCGCCGTGTCACAGCACTCAGACAAATCACAATGCTACATTGCAGCGTTGTGATTAGCTTTGGTGAAGGAGCCTGGCTGCCTACCTCCTGTTCCTGTAGTCGAATGCAGGAGAGCAGGACCAGAGAACTGGAACCAGCCTCAAAGTAAGTTTATTTATTTATTTTCTTGTCTCCCCTGCGACCCCGCGCAGCTCCTCCCGCCACTGCCCTACCACCCGCGAGCCACACCAACCGCCACTGCCCGAGTGTTGCATTTACTTGAGGGAGACCTAGATGAGTTGTGAGCTTGCACGGGGCTCTGTCCATCTTTCATGCCATCATTTTTCTGTCTCACCTACAAACAGCCTCTGCTGTAGTCCTATTGTATCCAATATACACGTTACAAGTTGGCTTTTGGTCCACCCCTTGTTCATGATACAATGGCTTTCTTGTCTATCTAAGTTCTCTGCTCTATATGACTTTTTTTCTCTATTCTTGAGTTTGACATGCCTAGTTAACATTTCAGTCACACTGTGTTTTGACTATCGTTCCATTACTCACATAAGCGCCTTGTATTTTGGTGCTTGAGGGACCAGCTTCTCTCTCCATGCTCTCCCTGCTGACTACTTAGCCACCTCTGCTTGCACTATTTAAAAAATATGAACTCTCCAAGTGTGTACATGACCTGCCAGCATTCCATCTGCCGCTAATATAGTTTAAATCATTGCAGGCTGACTGCCCATGTGTTTTTTCACATAGCTATCTTCGTATACGTCTGGTAATGGTTTTCATAAAAACGTAAGAAAAAGTATTCAAAGGTGGTCGTTGTGAATGCACACACATACACAGGCGGTCATCTTAATAGTTTTGCCATAAACAATGTTAAACCAATACAAGCATTAGCAAAGCGCGTAGATTGCATCCTGGTGACAAAGCAAAATTATTGACTTTGGGCTTATTAGCCTCAAGATTATCCAGGTTTATTTCCTTTATTATAATTTTTTCTCCAGGAATAGAGCAGACATTGTAGCAAGCTGATCTCAAATTCTCAAATACTTGCTCTGTAAGCAATATAATCACAAGTATGATGCATTCAGGGCCACTGGAATTGTAAGGCAGTGGGTGACCAAATTATTTATTTGGGTTGACTGAAATATACAACAAACAGCAAAATATATGCCATAATGAGCACATTCTGTGGCACTATTTTTCCCTACTACTATCTGGGTAAGTTTTACCTGATTAGTACCAATTTGACACCGTATTTCAGCGACAGAAAGGCGACCGGTTGACATCTGCAAAAGATTTGCCAATTCATGGCACCATGCATGCCCACTTTTTGTAGAACCTCTTGCTCTGTTTGAGCTAGAAACTATTTTTAGTTGCAATCTGCTACTGATGGTTTATGTGGCATTTATAGTAAATCCATAAATACATGGAAAACTCAGCAACCACAGAATTGCATAATTCCTCTGTTCCTGGCTATTTGTGAAACTAACAGCATGTGAATAGCAGTGTTCTGACATTTTATATTGTTATAAGGCTCTTGGTATTCATGCCTACATTTGGAAAGAAATAGCAAAAAAATTGAAAAAAGAATAAAGGGAATGTAATTTTACAGTTAAGTTACCTAGAAGTGGGAGAAGTCTTAAGCAGGAGACATCTGAGCTAGGAAATTTTCTTCCTTAAAAATCACGGGCCAGATTTACTAAACCCTTGCGTTGCCATTGGTCACGCAAGGCGACAAAGGTCAACGCAAGTCCTTAAATCAGATTTACTAATCCATACAGAGTCAACACATCATTCGTCATGAAAGAATATGAAGAAAATTAAGACTGCACCACATATGAGCCCACCATATGTTTCAGTAGATGGGCACATGCTCAGAAACCAGACACATGCTTTAAGTCATGAAAATAGCCCTAATATCACAGATCATGACTGGGTTTCCATACACAACCTTTACATTCAATGCATATTATGAAGGAAAGGGCAATAACTCTACAAATACTCACCTTCCAGGGGCACTTCTGACACTAGGGAGTCTAGTTTAAATATACAACTTTTCTTTGTATGTCATTTTGCCGCTACAACTTTGTAAATGGCATTGTTTCCAAAACACATACTAATTATCCTGAAAAAATAACTTTGAATAAAAATAATAGCTAAAAAAAACCTCTGCTTTTTCAGATGGCGAATATCTTTCAGGTTCCACAAGCCTTGCTATCTGAATACCAAGCCTATTATACTAAGAAGTGGCAGGAGACTCAAATTCAGTTCTTTAATCCAGAGTGGGGAGCTCTCCTTGCATAGCCTCTGTTTAGAGTGCCTGGTATATTGGGTTAGACTAAAAATTTCAGAGTTCTGCTTGCCACATTCTGTACATCAGACCGAGGCTGACACACAGGTGCCATACATAGAGGCATCTGTTAGACAGGATAATAAATGTATTTCACCAAGGCACCTCACTGTCAAATTCCCCTTGAGAGTCTAAGTTAGAGTGCACATCAACTGCTTCCTGTTATAACCTCTCTACCCACTTTGATGCAAAACCGGGCAGCAGCACCTTTCTCCAATACTGCACGTTCATGGTGCTTAAGCCAAGGACCGCTCATTTCTTAGTGCTTTCAGCTAGGGCATACTGCATCACACCTCACAGGTACCTAAAATAAAATTCGGTGGGGTCTTCTTCCTTTGACATGTAGTATGCGACTCCTCTGGTCCCAATGAAGAACACTCCCAATGTCAATATCTCTTTGACATGCTGTTTCCTGATCATGAATGAATGTCTCTCAGGGGGCGTGGCTTGGACACCGACCGGGATGGCAGCGTGAGCGATCAGCTCCGCGCCGGATCCCGCTATTAATCCTGAGATACACGCAATCGGTGCTCCCTGAGCAGCGGTTTCACCGCACGAAGCACAGCGGAAGCGGAGGTGAGCAGCTGGGGGCCTGCCGGAGACCGAGAGCTGCGCTGCGGACGGATCCCAGAGGTCGGAGGAGCCGGGCCGTCACAAAGGAAGATGGCGGCGCCAGGGAACTAAGGGGCCGGCTGGCAAAGTGAGGAGGGACCCGATCGGAGTCGGACTGCTAAAGTCTACTACATACGGCGAATGAAGCAGGGGCTCTACGGAAGGACTTTCCAGCGCCGGGCAAGAGACGCGAGAGGTTCTCGCAGCCCGAGGGATAGACAAACACGGCGCCCATCCCCCTGCCCCCTGCAATGAAGGCCGAAAGCGGAGCGGTCTGACTGGGGATCCGACATCTCCATCGGGCGGCGACCGGGGCTTTTGCAGACACGGCCGGATGCCATCTCGGGGAGAACGGAGCCAGAGTACGGGTCCGGCAGCTTATATAAGGGACGCTGATCACTGACCCTGGTCCCACGTGCAACTGCAGGCGCAGACCCGGATTGAGAACGGGCCCGGGCTCTAACTGCTGAAAGACATTGGCGGCTGCCGTCTGTATGGAGGAACGCTGCTCATCCAGCGCGAAGCACGGGCAGTGGCTGCGGGGAGATGGTGTTGGGTGGTGCATCCTACTACATTGATGGGCTCACTCTATGGTGGTAGCGCCGCATGAATATACGCAGAGCAATACACGTGGACGGGCAGACCTACCGGCTAGGGAGGACACTCGCCTACATCAGTGAGAGCACATAGCTGGTTGCCTATATCTCAGCTGAACACTTACTGGACCTTGGAAGGGAGGTGTAGTGTGCCCACACTGTAGGTGGCCAGAAACTGTGGGGGGAACCCCTGAATCAAAAGCGCTCAGGGGATACATGAGAGGAGAGGGAGCCCTATAGACGATCTTTGGCTTCGGGGGCTGAGCCCTTGCGCTGACCACGACGGGGCCCCGCCGAGCGACAACAGAGAGCGGTGTTCCTGCGCCGGGGGACCAGCGTACCCTCTTTGAGGCAACCTCGGGGCGGCGCTCAAGGAAACCACGATGGCCGCTACTGGTGGCAACCCCGATATGATACGAGGTTGTGACGAGGCGACCACCCTGATCCAAGATGGCGGGGCTCATCCCTCCTCGGACACATCGACCCAGGAGCAGAGGCTGAATCAGCGACTGGACAGCATATTAGAAGCGATAACTGCGACGAAGGACTCGCTGCACCAAGACATAGCGCAGGTCGCTACAGGGCTAGGTCTCCTAAAGGCGGACCATGCCAAGCTCTAAGACAAGGTAAAGGACAATGAGCAACTACTGCAGGAGCTGAAGCCGGCGGTGGTAACTGCAGAACATAAACTGACTGATATCCTGAGCCGTTTGGCTACACTGGAGAGACGTGCGGAAGATGCCGAAAGTCGCAATCGGAGGAATAACGTGAGAGTAGTGGGCCTTCCGGAAAAAATTGAAGGGGAAGACGCTGTGGCCTACATGGAGAACTGGTTTAAAACGGTTGTAGCACCGGAGGGCCTCTCCCCCTTCTTCTCCCTAGAACGAGCGCACAGGGTACCGGCCCGTCCACCCCAACTGGGTCGACCGCCTAGACCGATGGTGGTTAAACTATTGCACTATAAAGATCGTGACCTCCTAATACAGAGGGCACGCTCTCAAGGCCCATTCCAAGTGGACAATAACAAGGTTACGGTCTTCCCGGATTATACACAGGAGGTCCAGAGAAATAGGGCGTCCTTGCTGGCCGTGAAAAAGGAACTGAGGGAAGAAGGGATTCAATACTCGTTGCTCTTCCCAGCCAAGCTAAGAGTGATCCTGGACGGGAAAACACAGTTCTTCCAAACCCCGGATGAAGCTTGGTCATGGCTTGAGCTTTACCGTGCTGGAACGGACCGCACTGGCAAAAGCGGAAGGGACATGCAGAAACCGCCCCAGATCAGAAAATCACAGCGCATCCGTAAAAGGAATAAACTCAAGAAACCGATGAGGGATGCACAAATGGCGGCGGACAGGAAGGGCGCACTAGCAGCAACAGCGATCATCACGGGATCACACCAAGAGAAGACTCCAGAGGGATCGGAATCTGACGAAGAAGGATTGAAAACGGGAGGAGACGAGTCAGAAGCAGAGAGCTCGAAGGGACCAGCGGTCACCCCACAGACTTCAGATGGACTATTTAACGAATGATCTCTCAGAGACATGACCAACTCTGACATTTGTAATGGGGCAGTCTCTCCAGATGCTGGACGTACTATCAGGTATGGAGCTGCGACTGCTGTATGGGGTCGAGGGCGCGGGGTGGGAGCTCTGCTGGCCCTGGATCGGCACTAATTCACCCTCTTGTGGCCCTTAAGGCCTTCTGTGGTAGAGACCACAGCTTAGTGTAATGTGTGTTATGTTACGAGTTTGGAACAGGGCTGAAGCTGGGTTATTAAGTCCTGTCCTGGGGAGAGGGGTTTGGGGAGTTTTCTGGGGAGTTCGGGATGGGGGATACACATGCTGCGATGTGAGGGGGGATGGGTTGTTGCTGATCCTATACGGAGACGACTATTATGGGGACGTTACCTAATTTGAAATGCATTTCATGGAATGTCCGTGGACTTCGAACGATGGTGAGACGTCACAAGGTGCATGCCCACTTGGTGCGGCGTGGCGTTCAGATTGCAATGCTACAAGAAACTCATTTGATTGAGAAGGAATGTACTGCACTACAGAGGAGGTGGCGTGGGCAGGTATTTGGTACCACATACTCAGCGTTTGCCAGAGGGGTGCTGATCTGGATAAGGGCGGGGATACCGTTTCAGGTCGTGAACCAGCGGGTAGACCCTGAGGGTAGATACGTAGTGATAGAGGGGAGGCTATACGGTCAAGAGGTAACCCTATGTAGTGTGTACGCCCCCAATGCTGATCAGGCCCTTTTTTTTATAGACTAACGAGCTCGCTAGCCCATTTCCTGGCGGGCCCCATCATTCTGGGAGGAGACTTTAATTTGATAACCAATGTGGAACTTGATAGATCACACCCACCATTGGCCGAATTAACAGTGCGCAGATTAGCCACTCAGAGGAAAGAATGGCAAGAGAGGTGGGGATTAATAGATGTATGGAGAGAACAGCATCCTGAAACGAGGGACTACTCCTTTTTCTCAGCGTTACACGCATTGCACGTGAGAATAGACTCGATCCTCTGTAGTGGCCCCTTAGCTGCCATGGTACATCACACGGAATATTTGACTAGGACAATATCAGATCATAACCCCTTATTGGCAACAGTGCAATGGCAACGGGTGAGATCAGCGGTCCCCTCATGGAGGCTACAGCCTTACTCACTAGAGGATCCGGTGTTTAGCGATGCGGTCCAGCAGGGCATTGAACACTATTTTGGGGAAAATGAGGGCTCAGCGGCCACGAGATCGGTAGAATGGGATGCGATGAAAGTGGTGGTGAGAGGCGTATGCATGGGCAGGTTCTCGAATGTAAGGACGTCGGTCTTGAATGATCTGGTAAAGGCCGAAGATGTGCTGAGGGGATTAGAGCAGCGTAGACCTGAACGGCCAGAACTACAGGAGCAGTTGCTTGAGGCTAAGGAAGTGGTGGCGAAGGAAACTGAGCGGCTGCGGTGCTATGACTATAAGCTGTACACCATCAAGGTACATGCAGAAAGAGATAGGGTGGGTACGCTCCTTGCCAAGCTCGCCAACCCAGAACCTAGGGGGTGCCCGATCATGAGTATAAGAACAGAGACAGGAGACATAGTTTACTCGCAATTAGCGGTCTTATTACACGGATCTCTATGAATGCCAGCTGGAGGTGGAGGCTTCTGAGATAGGTGATTATTTGGAGTCTGTCCCTTTGCCGGTGCTAGATGACGAGGATGCGGAAGATATAGGAGGACCCATAACGCTGTCAGAGATTAAACTGGCCATTAAACAGATGGCCAGAAACAAAACGCATGGGGTGGATGGCCTACCTATTGAATTTTATGTAAAATTTATCGATATATTAGCACCCAGGCTATTGATAGTGTATTTGGAAGCGGGGCAGAAGGGACATTTGCCCGAAACGATGAGGGAGGCGCTGGTGGTTCCACTGCTGAAACCGGGCAGAGAGGCATTGGACGTGACATCCTATCGACCCCTGTCCATGCTGACGGTGGATTATAAGATCTTGAGCCATATCCTGGCCACCAGACTACTGCCGTATATGACCAGATTAGTTCATAGGGACCAAGCAGGGTTTATCCCTACTAGGAACACATCCATGAATATACGCCGGCTGATCCAGATACTAGACAGTGCCAGGGACTCGCCTCATAATCCGGTGGTATTATCAGTTGACATCGAAAAGGCTTTCGATAGCCTTGAGTGGCAGTACCTGGATTCGGTGCTGATGAAATTCGGAATAGGTGAAGGTTTCAGGAGGTGGACGAAGGTTCTATACTCCTCTGCTACGGCGAAGGTACGACTGGGACCGGTAATATCTTCGGCTTACCCTGTGCGTAGACGGACGAGGCAGGGGTGCTCGCTTTCTCCCTTGTTGTTCGCACTGTCGATGGAACCTTTGGCAGCACTGGCAAGATCGGGCGCAATGTATCAAGGGGTAACGCAGAGAGCGAAGTCGCATTACATATCACTGTATGCGGATGACCTGTTACTGTACCTAGCCGACTCTGGACGAGCTCTGGAGGGAGCGATGGACATGCTATCCAGATTTGGTAAGATGTCGGGCCTCAAGGTGAACTGGGCCAAAACTTGTGTTTTTCCATTGCAGGAGGGCACACCGTGTCCCCCCCCCCCCCTCACGCTAGAAGTGGTTTGGGAGCCTTCCAGCTTTACTTACTTAGGCGTCCGCATATATCACGAGACCGCAAACCTATTAGAGGGTAATGTGGGGCGATGTGTGCGCGCTTAGGGGTTGCATGGCCTTTTGGGCGTCCCTCCCCTTATCTGTGCTGGGCCGAGTGGCACTATTGAAGATGGTGGCACTTCCGCGGCTACTTTATTATTTTAGGACATTACCGGTATGGATCCCGCAGCGCGTGTTCAAAGAACTACAGATGATGGTGACTAGCTTCCTGTGGGGGCACGGACGGCGCAGGGTGGCGTTGAAAACCCTGACTAGGCCCAAGCTCGAAGGGGGGATGGCAGTCCCCTATTTTGAATTATACTATCTGGCAGCACAGCTGCAGATATTGACGCAACATGTGGCCAGGGAACTCAGGGGACCAGACCTCGACCGAGGGATCGGTATTCAGCGACATGTCTTGTCCTACATAATCGTGCAACAGAAACTAGATATGAGGGACCTTACGATGGAAGAAAGGACACTCAGACTCTGCTGGAACAGGAGTCTGAAGAGAGCGAAAAGCACCCGGGCGTATGCACCAGAGATCCCACTAGGGATGCTGACTGCGCTGCCGCATGGGGGCGATTGGTCCCCGTTATTAGAGTGGGAGGAACTGGGATTACAGATGGTGGGAGACCTATACCTTGAGGGGACACTGGCCCCCTTCCGGACGTTGCAAGAACAGTTTGGCCTACCAGACGGGAATTTTCTGCTGCACGCAGCAGTGGTTGCAGCGATGCAAAAGCACTGGAAGGGAGGGCTGGCTGAACCGGAGACGACTATGGCGTACCAGTACGTGGTTATGGCTGCGGGCACTACCAAGGCGGTGACCTGCCTCCATACTAGAATGCTACACGAGGGACTGGAACCGCTGATGGCGCTGAAGGCAAAATGGGAGGATAGTATAAGTAAGCCCATACCGGACACGATCTGGGGGCATATTTTGAGACGAACATGGAAGGGCACGAGGAATGCCCGATTCCAGCAGGTATACTTCTTCATTATACATAGAGCTTACCTGACCCCGGAGAGGATTACGCGGTACTTTCGGGCCCAGGACGCCATGTGCCCGAGGTGCTCGGCACCTGAGGCGGACCTGGATCACTTGTTGTGGGGATGTCCAAGGCTGGGGACATACTGACGTGGGGGAACTCCTGAACATGGTTACGGACAGGGAGGTAGACTTTGACATGGCGACATGGCTGTTGCTCTGGTTCCCTCACACAAAGAGGACGAAAATTACAAGCAACTTTATCGATTTGGGACTTATGTTGGCTCAGAGAGAGATTACCTGGCACTGGAAATCTAAAGAAGGCCCTTCAGTGAGGAGGTGGATGAATGAGCTGTTGAAATGGGCCGGTTGTGAAAGTATTCTTATGATGCGACAGGCTGCCAAGACTGATAATGATAGAAGCTTGGAAATGGTGAGAGCATGGGAAATGATAGTTCAAGCATTACGGGATTACATGGTGGAGGATGAGGATGAAGCGTAATAACTGACAAGGGCTTCATGAGGCATAACTGAGCAGTAGTTACTCCCGATTAGTGGCGTGATCCAGTTCTACTACAGCTTACATGCACCCACATCAGCAGCAGTTGGGGAGGGTGGAGGGGGGTAGGGAAGGTTAAATAGGGGTAGTTAGGCACACCGACACAGTTACGGAGGGAACTGGGAGATGGGATCTAGGGAGAGATCGCAGTACAAGGGCCCCGGAGGATTACGGCAGGAACCCGGGAGGCGAGAATAGTATGTCCCCAAGTTGATCGCCACTAGAAGAAATGATAGGACCACACGGCAACAGGGGCTACACTCTGAAACTGCCTCCGTAAGATGTTTGGTTGTGAATGGGGATGCATAGGGAGGTGGACTTTAGGGGGCTTAAAAGCGGAAACTGAATAGTGTTGTTAACCGACCACCCATGTTGGGTGGGCACTGTGACATCTTCTTATAAATATGACATGGCACGCCGCCCGACCTCCGGGATGTGGGCTAAATGGCTGTGTACGATTTCCCTGTCACCTATATGTTTTGTGATGTCATGAGTGTACTGGTTGACCTGTTTTGGGGTCTTGTTTCTAATTCCGCAATAAAAACAATTAAAAAAAATAAAAATAAATGAATGAATGTCTCTCATACAGATGAAGTACCACTCAATTTCCCAGCCATCAGTTGAATTCTCATCTCTAAGCATGGGAAATGCATGAAATATCCCTCCTGGTCCCCAAAACTCCTCATGCCAACACTTTTCTGTTTCCTGTTTTTCTGCTTTCCGGTACACCATCACAAAGCAAGTAATCGAGTCCTCTACTTGTAACATCTGTTTTTCACTAATTCTACTCAGGGCTAGCTGATGCTGTATCTTCCCGCACAGCAGGCTCTGGAACAACAAAAAGCTTACTTCTTTAAACATCTAAACATCTTTTTTTTGCAGCTTTTCAGTTGGTTTGCTGAGGATTCACTGGTACGCCAACTTCGTATGACCATACCAAGCACCTCTGCCCTTCTTGACTGGGCACCTTCTACATTCTATTCTTCTGTGCAGTTCCTCTCCCTACAAACGGGCAAAGGAACCTTGAAGGCTCTAGGTGCAGTTCTCATTGAATTGGATGCCGCTTTTTGGCCGGTGTTGGTTTTTTTTCTTGTTTCTCAAGTCCAACATCTTCTCTTTTCCTTCAAATTTGGTTTCTTTAGTACCTTGTTGTACAATTCTCTTTAGTTCTCCTCATCATCACTGTTGTATTCGTAGTAAGAAGTTTCAACATGCTCAGGTACAACATAGAGTGTTTATTTGTAGTTACAGGTTACATATATGGTTCAAGTACCTGGGTTCATCTAAACCCCATCAGGAGCTACTGAAGTTACCACCTCAGCCTCCTGGTCATCTCTGCCCTGTCCAGCCGACCCTGGTGGAATAAGAGAAAGGTAACATTCTATACACTGAGACCATTTCATGAACTTGAACACTGAACCAAGACAGAGACAGGATACTATAACCACCCTGTTATAGAATCGTCTGACAACTACCCACCACCCAAGCATGGTTGCCGAGGACCTATCTCAAAATAAACCCATCTAAGACCAAACTTGTACTGTTCGCAAATGACCAACTCAGACATGGCAGGACAAATGGGACCTCTAAGACTTGGGTTTTGGATCTAAAAACCATCTGCCTCTAGTTCACCCTGCTCCGAAGAATAAATTAGTTCCTCCAAGGAAATGAATTTGAGAAGGTCTGTGCAAATATCCTTACCCTCGCACCTCGATAGTGGCAATTTTTGCATCCCGGATACAAACCTGCACTTTTTGACTCTGCAATGTAAGCTACAAGTTACTGATGTGCTTCTCCAAATTACCTTGCCATAACTGAGTTTACTGCCCAACCTACGAGGCAGGTTACACTTTAAATCCAAATTGCACCCCTGTAGGGCTTAACTCGCAGTCAATATGCATCCCCTTATCATGTCTTAGCTGAGATTTAGATCCCCCTAAATTTCATAAATTTCATCTGTCCTTCAATACTTTTTAATAACATAAGGAATTAGGAGATAATCTCGTTTTTTGATTAGTGCCAACAGTTACTTAACTTCTGTCTCAGAACTTCTCTCGGCTACTTAGCTTACCACAATTAATTTGATGATGCTCTTTTGTCCACTGCTCGTCCGTATTAAGGTCTTCTTACACTAAACAAACCACAGTGTTCTGGTTTTCTGAGGATTTGTTGAAGTTAATATACACTGCAAGACAAGGAAAAAAGCACCGGTGCCATGACTAGAACTTGCAGACAAAAATGAATATAATCTAGCTGAGGATGGCACATAAAACATATTGCAATAGACTTTAGGTAGTTCTCAGCAAGTGGTGTTCAGAATTGCTGATATACTTGTGGCAACATCATCTTTTAATCCATCTGACCCAGCTACCTCGCCTTTTTGAGAAGAATGTTCATCTTTATTTTTTCCAACATTTCTACCATCAGCTTTTTGATACCTTTACTCAGGTCATGTATTGCTCACCATTAGATCCCTACACACAGTTTCCTCAGTCAAATTTCATCTAGAATTAATCACCCCCTTGCTCTTTTCTAAATCTTCTTTAGTGAAGGAAAATATTCTTAAACCATTTAAAGAAGACATAGTTATCCCTTTTCTCAAAAATCTGAAATAGATTCTATGGGCCAGATGAACAAAACACTGGCCACAAAATAACGGTTGCAAACTACAACCAGTATTTTTATAACCAGTGTGAAAATTTACAAACCGACCTAAGCACTAATAGGTCCGTTCACAAAATTCTGACACAGTGGGTTGCAATCCAATTTTCCTCATCAGTATTCATGAGCTAGGACGCAAATTACAACTCACTACAATTGGTGCACACCACAGGCATGTCTGTGATTGATTTTAAATCTATTTTAAATGCCGCCTGTTTTCCTCAAAAGAAACTTGCTGCATTTAAACAAAAAAAAAATGTAAACTTTATTGTAGCTGGTTTGATAGTAGGCAGTGCTACTCTGGGCCTCTCCTTGCTCCCCAGCAAACAATTTGTTTATATTCACAATATTCAATCTATTTATGGCTGAGCTTTCAGTTCAACTCAACGGAAGCAACGCGCATGCCCCAAAGTTAGGTGGTCACCAGCTATCTAACCTCCTATATGCAGACGATCTAGGGCCAGATGTAGGAGCCTAAATACCGGTCGGTAACGGCCGATTCCGGCCGTTACCGACCGGTATTTGAGAATTGGCATGTAGGGGCATTTATTTTACAGATTCGGAAAATGTACTGAATCGGTAAATTTACCGAATCTGTAAAATACCGAATCGGTAATTTTACCGATTCGGTAAATCCAAATGTAGGTGGGACTCTTCTGAGTCCCAAAGGCCATACAGATTCGGTATTTTACCACCCAATTCAATTGGGTGGTAAAATACCGAATCCAGGTGTGCATGCACATGTGTGCATGCACACCTATGCCATGTGACAGACAGACATGCCCTTAGGGCATGTCTGTGTGCCACATGGCACACATGCCTGTATTCGGGGTGCTAGAGGGTGTCAAAGTGACACCCCCTGCACCCTTGCAAAAATCGGTATTTACCGAATCGGTAAATACCGATTCGGTATTGGCCATTGATTCCTATGGGCTTCAAGGCCCATAGGAATTAATGGGCAATACCGAATCGGTATTTACCGAATCGGTAAATACCGATTCGGTATTGCCCATTGATTCCTATGGGCTTCAAGGCCCATAGGAATTAATGGGCAATACCGAATCGGTATTTACCGATTCGGTAAATACCGATTTTTACAGATTCGGTAATTCAATTACCGAATCTTCCTACATCTCCTACCTTCATATTTACCGATTCATAAATACCGAATCGGTAAATACCGATTCGGTATTGCCCATTGATTCCTATGGGCTTCAAGGCCCATAGGAATTAATGGGCAATACCGAATCGGTATTTACCGATTCGGTAAATACCGATTTTTACAGATTCGGTAATTCAATTACCGAATCTTCCTACATCTCCTACCTTCATATTTACCGATTCATAAATACCGAATCGGTAAAATTCGGTATTTATGAATCGGTAAATAGGCTTTTCCTACATCTGGCCCCTAGTACTTATCAGTCGGACACCCATAGGATTACAACGTCTGCTGGACATTACAGCTCAATACTCAGATACCAACAAACTAAGCATCAACCAAGACAAAACAAAAGTCATGTGTTTAAATTACCGGAAAACAAAAACAAAATACAACTGGCACTTGGCAAAATGCAAGCTTGAAGTCGTACAAGACTACAAATATCGGGGGGTTATGATCGATAGTAGAGGCAATTACAAAGTACAATTTGAGGCAATAAAAAAGAGGGGGCTTATGACAGCAGTAGCCCTAAGAAACTTGAAGAACATAACCGCGGGCCCGAGCTTCCTCCCTCTGACCAAGGTGATACAGGCCAAACTCATACCATCTATCACCTATGGAAGCGAAGCCATGAGAGGGAGGGATGCGGAAACATTAAATGGTACCATCGCCAGAGCGCTAAGAATTATATACGGGCTGCCTGGATACACATCTCCAGCGCAAATGAGGCTGGAATTTGGGATACAAAAACTGGAGCTAGCCAGGAAAGGAGCCTTTGTTAAAACCTGGTTTAAGATCAAAAAAGGGCAACCAGAAACTTTAAACTTCTATTTGTGGAGAGAAGTAGAAACGAAAGAAACTTGCCCAGCCAGACTGTTCTTGGACACTGCACTGGACCAGTTGGGGTTACGGCAACTCTGGGCAACGCCTGGGACCATGGCAAGCTTCAAGAAAATCGTAAATAACATTGTTAAAAAAGAGTACATCTTACAAGACAAAGCGGCCTTGACTGAACGTTCGCATGGCTGGCTCACTATACAATCTTATAGTAAAGCGACTCCTCAAGCTTACCTCCTCTCTAACTTCTCCAGAACCATCAAAGAGAAGTTTCATGAAATTTCGGTTAGGTCAGCTGCCGAAAGAATACCACCTGCCCCCCTGGCTGCACCCTCCAAAGCCAGCAATGTGCCGTCTTTGTGGGGAAGGAGAGGAGGACATAGTCCACATTATAACCATTTGCCGCGAGCTGATGCAGGAGCGCCGGCGACTACTCAGACCAATTTTCAACAAAAAACAAATACGGTCGTGCAGACAAGCGGTGCTTGCAAGCTTCTCTGGCCAAGATACTCAACTAAGCTGCTGTCTGGTAAAGTTTTTAATTGCAGCTGACCTACATTTTTAAAAAAAGTGCACACAACCGTAACAGTGTTTTAAGCATACAATGTCAAGTTATTTTGCACACCCAAGCCTCAAAGGAAACTATCGAAAGGCTAACTATATGACATACTATGCACAAACCAACGGAAGCCGAGGCAGCACTATGCACTTTAAATTGGTGCATCTCGGTCTGTCATCATTCTGCAGCCAAGACTTTATTAAGGGGGGTACTTTTATCTCATGGACTGCTACTAATATTCGCTGGCCGAAGTGAAGAAACAAGATTATGGATTACCGAGGCCGGGGGTGTGGATTTTGTTCCCAATCTTAACGCATGTTTTTTTTTTAACTATGGCTATCAGCTTTTTTTATAAAAATTGAGGTTTTATTGTTTATAATAGTGGGTCAATCATTGTAATGGTTTTAATTAACTGCACAATAAACGTATTACTTACTTACTTACTTACAAAGGGGATTGGGTTTTAATGTTTTGCGACTAGATTTCAGTCACAAAAAGTCTTTGACATACCATAATGAATCAGGGGGAGTGGCTAGCGAGCCGACATGGCGGACGGAGCCTGCTAAAGCTCCGGTGCCGCCGGGAGCAAAACGATCCTGAATGCCGTCTAGGGGGGCAGCCCTGTACCATCGAGGATTGGATTCTGATCCTACGGTGCCCTTCTCGCCTCAACAGAGTTTTTAAGGCCCTGAGAGTCACGAGCGCCAGACAAACCGACGGAGAAAGATGCGGCCTAGTCCCACGCTGTGAGCCGGGGACTCGAGTGCGGTCTGCGCCCGAGTCGCGAGGGCGCCGCCGGCCGAACCGCCGAAGGACTGCCTGGACATCGCTGCCTGGGGAGCGACCTTGCTGCTGGTGAGACTGAGGGAGTGAGTGCACATCTTCCGGGACTCCCCCCGCCCCCCTCGGCGACCCCTGGGCCCCGGACCTGCGCGGCACCGTTGGCCCGGGTGGGAACCCAGCAGACTGCCATCGTGGGAGACGGGCGCGGGGGCAATGAAAACGGTGCTGCACTGACTCCAGCTGCCCTGTCTCTAGTCTTCCCTCCCCCCCCCCCTCTTCCTCCGAGGACATTACAGTCGCTGGCGGGCCGGATCGGAGACTCACTGCTGGCATCGCTGACAGTAGACACGGTACAGGACCACCGCCATCACCCTGGGTGAGGAGAGGGGACTGACCGAGGGGGCTTTGCCGGCCTGGACCCGCGCCGCGCTGGAGGGCTGGGGTGACGGTCGGCTGGCGCCGAAAATAGAGGGGAGGTGAGAGTGGACCCCGGGAGCTGCCTGCAGGCGTGAAGAAGGCCACCATCGTCCCCCCGGGTGAGGGCTGTAACAAGGCCCTCTTTGGTGATTGCGAAGCGGCGGCCCTGCCTGACCGGCCCGTGCGCTGGCCCCTGCTGCCTTCACAACGAGGGGCAGACACGACTGCGGCCTGCGTCTCCACGTCCGGCGGTGCCACGCTGACGACCTCTGTGAAGCTGCCCGTCTGCTGCGATCTGGGAAGTCTAAGGGACGTGACGGACGCCCGAGTGGACAAGACTCGAGTGGTGGTTGGCATCTGCCCTGCAATAATCACCATGGGGCGAAAGGGCACGAGGGCGATAGATGGCAGGGATGGAACACCTACGGAACCTGTCCCTGATGCGACCCTGGGTGGCTCCACGCCTCTGACACTGAATTCTACCCCCTCAGAAGACCACCAGGTAGATAAACTGGACCTGATCCTTAAAGAAATAAGAGATTCCAGGGCTGCGATGGAGGCGCAAATGGGCACCCTTACTACTAACCTCTCACTGCTTAAAGCCGATCATGCCAAACTGTCAGACAAAGTCAAGGATCAGGGACTGGCACTGGCGGACCTTACCCCGGCGGTGGCGGAACATACAGACTCCATCCAACAAATCCAACACCAGGTACAAACTCTTATAGACAGGGTGGAGGATGCGGAAGGACGCAATAGACGCAACAACATACGCGTCATTGGTCTGCCGGAACGCTGTGAGGGGCCCCACGCAACGGACTTTATGGAGCACTGGTTCCGAGACAATGTTGCTGCAGAAGGATTGTCCCCGTATTTCTGTGTGGAGAGAGCTCATAGGATCCCTACGGGACAGCCGAGCCCGGGCCGGCCACCACGGCCCCTGATTGTGAGGATCCTCAACTATAGGGACAGAGACACATTGCTTAGACAGGCCCGGTTGAAATCCGTTATAGAATACGAAAACAAACGCATATCACTCTACCCGGACTACACCAATCTAGTGCAGATGCAGCGGTCTTCCTACTACGAGATTAAAAAGAGACTCCAAACAGCCAAACTCCGATACGCCCTGTTGTTCCCTGCACGACTCAAAGTGATCCACGATAACAAAACCCACTTCTTCGACAGCCACACGGACGTGGAAGAGTGGCTGGAAGGGATGGACCTTGAGAGAGACCTGGATCCAACTCAGGGCTCAACGACCAGCGGCTCCAGGGATAGAACAGAACATGCCAAGAGTGGACCGGGAGCGCGTGGCGAGGAACCGAAAAGACGTAGGCCTCCTGCCCACGAACAGAAAAAAGGTCAAGATGACGCTGTTGCGATGGTGGGTTCCTTCAGGGAAGACCGTGGGCAAGTAAATACGGACACCGAAGACAACACTGTACATTCGGACTCAGAAAACAGTATGGTGCTGTTCCCGACTGTGACACCCAGAGCAGCAGATGAACTTTTGGACACCGGCCTGGAATAATGACTGTTGCTGATATGATCTGAATCGTCAGGTCAAACTGGTATCCTTTTTCTTTATTGTAACCTTAATGCACGACCGTATTGTGAGGGGGGTGGACGGCCCTATGGGCGGAGTGCGCAAATGTGTTTATGTACTACCTGATGGCTCCTGAGGTGAGCTACCCTTGTCCACTATGCACTGTCCCTGCCGTGCGGCCCGTGTGAGATACACATTCAAACCCAACACAGGCCTACAAAACTGAATATGCGAGGATACAGGCCCCCCCCCCAAGAGGCGAACAGTTACAATGATTGATTGAAAGACAACCCTCCCGTTGGCGCCGTTGAGCAAGCGGCACAGATTGGCATGGTCCATCGGATATGGCTCAAGCCTAGCAGAACCCCCAAGAGCGTATGCACTGTTAAATGTTTGCCTTTGTTTTACAGTTTCATGTTCGGCACAGCAAGGTTCCGAGGCTGCGCCTCCAGAGTTGGGGTTTGGGGTAGGGAGGGAACCGTCTTCGGCCTGATACGGCCAATGCACATACTGCACTACATAATGTTGCCCCCTTGGACATCTGTAATTGGATATGGCTGAAGAGAAAGGGAAGTATAGGCTGGTTACGTGGAATGTAAGGGGGTTAGGGGCGATACAGAAGCGACATAGGGTGCACGCCTTCTTGATTCGCCAGAGAGCACATTTCGTATTCCTCCAGGAATACCACCTGACGCAACCCGAGGTGCACACTTTATGAAAAAAATGGAGGGGAGCTGTGTTTTCCACAACGTACTCTGCCTTTTCCAGAGGAGCCACGATATGGGTACGTTATGGGGTGCCTTTCGTGGAGCTGGAGAGGAGAACAGACGACCAAGGGCGTTACCTTCTGGTAAAAGGCACACTAGACGGTGTAATGGTAGTCCTGGGTTGTATTTATGCCCCGAACTATGACCAGGACAGATTCCTTTCAACGGTTGGCAGGGCCCTGGCAGGCTGGGTGGACATCCCGTGGATTTTGGGAGGGGACTGGAACATGGTCCTAGATGTAGGGCTAGATAGATCGCACCCTCCCCTCCAGGCGACAGGTGTTCATAAACTGTCTGACTCATTTGGCACATGGCTTCAGGGGTGGGGGTTAGTGGATGTGTGGCGAACACTGTACCCAACACATAAGGAATACTCATACTACTCCCCACTACATAACCTGCACACCCGCCTGGACAGATTCGCTTGCACAAATTCCCTGACGGCGCAGTGTGTCTCGTCAGCCTACCTTGCCAAAACGTTCTCGGACCATAGACCGCTAACGCTTGATTTACAATGGGGCAGGATTCCCTCACCGGTACCCACCTGGAGGCTCAACCCCACATTGCTTGAAGATGGCCCGTTCCGTGCTCACCTTGGGGACACGTTAACCGACTACTTCAGAGAAAACTGGGATTCTGCGTCCTCGAACCTGGTAGTGTGGGATGCAATGAAGGCTGTGGTACGGGGAGCTGCGATTGGCCGGCTGGTGGGCGCCAGACAGGAAGTTCATGATAAACTTTGTACAGTGGAGAGCCGTCTGAAAGAGCTCGAGACCGTGGTGGGAACGGACCCAGGTCGCAGAGATGATCTACAACTGTGTAATATTGAGCATGCAGAACTCCTAGAAACCTTACGGGTTATAGACTATAAGGAATACTTGAGACGGCAGCAGGCGGAGGCGGATAGGTCGGGGGCACTGCTAGCTCGTCTGATCAGAGATACCCCTGAGATCCCAGTAATTACGAGCGTCAGGGACGACACGGGCAGACAGGTAAACACGCAGATAGAGATTAACAATGTGTTCAGGACACACCTGGAGAGATTATATGCTCCTCCCCCTACTGATAATCGGGATGCCATGATGGACTTCCTGGATGAGTTAGTGATCCCAGCCCTGCCCCGGGTGATCCAGACGGCCCTGGCCAAACCCATCTCGCAACAGGAAATAAAAATTGCCATCCACACTTTAAATCGGGGCAAGACTCCGGGTATGGATGGTCTACCCGGGGAGTTTTATCAAACTTACTCCGACACGTTGGTGCCTATCCTGGAGAAAATATACAAAACTGCTTATGAGGTCGGACATCTGCCAGCCTCGACTATGCAGGCCTTGGTCATATCCATCCCGAAACCCGACAGAGACGCCCTAGATGTAGGTAATTATAGGCCTCTGTCTATGCTCCCCTCGGAATATAAAATCCTTAGCAAGGCTATCGCCATGAGAATACAAGCCCACCTCCCTGGACTGATACACACTGATCAATGTGGTTTCCTCCCGGAGAGAAGCACTTCTCAGAACACGAGGCGCCTACACGCTCTCCTGTCGACCACCCCCCCGGACTTACCACACGCTGGCTGCATAACCCTTGACCTACGACAAGCATTTGACTCCCTGGCATGGGATTTCATGTTTGAAACCTTACGCCGTTTCGGCTTCCCGGATGCCCTGATAAAATGGATTCGTCTTTTGTACACGTATCCAACAGCTAGGGCACGCACTGGCAGACACACTTCAGACAGCTATGAAGTTCACAGGGGCACCCGACAGGGTTGCCCGCTCTCACCGCTGCTGTTCGTGCTCACACTAGAACCCCTGGCGATTGCACTCCGGGCTCGGGCAGAGGAGGCGGGCATTATGGTTGGAGATACTCATAACCTGATCTCTATATATGCTGACGACATAATACTGTTCCTTCGGAATCTACGGGGTGACCACACACATCTAGCGACTATCTTTACTCGATTCGAAAGAATCTCTGGCCTGGCTGTGAACCCCCGAAAATCACTGGGGTTCTTTTTCCGAGACGGACAACAGCCTACCCAAATACAGTTTGGCGCACACGAGATCCAGGTTGCTCCAACTACATTTAAATACCTCGGTATTAACGTATACCGGGACCCTGAAGACCAGATTGAGGGCAATGTGCGGAGAGCGATCAATGGCCTTCGGAGTAGCGTGACCTTCTGGGCGTCCCTGCCCCTCTCTGTAATGGGCCGGGTGGCGATTTCAAAGATGGTCCTTCTTCCCCGAATACTGTACTACTTTGTAAATCTACCGGTCCTCCTCCTGATAGAGGGGCGTTTTTATCGACCTTGGTAGGATGAAGGTCCGATGTGAGCCCTACTTGACAAAATCTGAAAATATGCTAAAATGACCAATTTTCACCATATAAAATCAGCAAATGAAATCCCATGGATCCCCTGAATCCCGGGGTTGTAGGCCCAAGCCAAAGGCCAAAAGCCACCGGCCTATGTTAACAGAATCCACTGAGCCTAAATAGTTTTAAACGTGCATTTCTGATGTGCTGAACACAGCGAGGCAATTGAGCAAACCTGAAAGTTACAGTAGCCTTTCACAAGCCCCATTGCAAGACACCCCCCACACACACACGTACACAGACTCAGCCATTACAAGTTGGCACATCTTGGAATCTTGCAGAAATGTTGTTCTGAAAGATAGCTAGCATGAAATGAATGTCACAGCACCTCAGCACCTGTTGTAAGTTCCGCTCTAACACATATATTTTTAGAAATGTACAAGATGTTCGCTTTTTAAGAACACTGTGTCCTCTTTTAGAGAACAGAGTGTTCTTTAGGGGTGTCTTCCGGTGTCCTAGAACACATGTGGTTAAACCCCCTGCAGAAAGTGCGTCAGAAAAGGCGTCAGAACAGTGTTAGTTCTGCATTTTCAGGTATATTAGATTCAGCCCGTCAAATCTGAAGCCAGAGTTCTGCTAATGCGACTTTTTGCATGCAAGCTCTCCGACTAGTCGATTGTCTGACTTAGGGGGTCAATTCCTCTCTCAGGTGGTGGGCTCCCTAAGCCGGATAATACTTTTGTCTTTTTAAATGTCTGTCCATTCTCTGTATTTTCCATTCACATCCAATTCCTTGCATTCTTAGGTTCCCTTAAGCTATTAGGGCCTGCTGGGATAGTCTCCATGGCCAAGGTGCTTCCAGGCACTAGACTTTATAGAGTGTTCTGCTTCCCCTAACTAATTTCAATTGTGCCCTTTTTGAAAGATCCCAGTCCTTTTGCACCTTGGATCTCTTTGGAATGTCAAACTTGCATGGGTAATTCTCTTCAGAAAAGCACCTTTCTAGGCGCTATGTTTTCATAGAATGTATCATAGAATGTATCCTGTGCCTTTTGAATTGCTTACTGATGTCAAATATACCGTTTTACAGGTCCTCATTCCAGCCTGTTTTCTAGGCTCTTGCACATAATAAATGTGAACTTGCGTTTTTTTAAATCCTGACAGATTGAAGTCAGACTTTCAAACGTTTCCTTGCTCAGGCTGATCAATTGATAAATCCATATGCTGATGTACTTAAGACTTAACAAATAAAATGCCACTTCAGCTGTGATCTTTGTTGTCTCATATCATTGTTCCTTATTCCTCAGTGAAGTGTTGCGTCGATGACATGTGACCACGGCTCATGACCACAATAGGGTGGTTCGTGGTTTGTGACTCGTGACCACACCCTAGAGGGCTTCCTTTCACCCCTCATCAGCTGGCGCCCAACGTATAAATCATACTACATACGTCTGCAGTGGATTTGGCGTACACCCCCGACAGGTTCCTGAGAGCACCGCCACCGCTCCTTTGTGGCGGAGACCACGGGTAAGACAAGGGTTTTGTTTTTCCTTGGATTTCCTGGGTCTCTGCTGCCTGGGGGTGCGACTGACTCTTTTGTGGACTGTCTCTGGCTGTCACCTGTCCCTGCGGCGCTATCTCTGGTCATGATTTGAACCCAAAATGTATGTCCCTTTGTGTGGTCACGATTTGTCACTTTCTTGTCAGAGGCCAGTATCGGCTTTTCTGCTGCTTTTTGGTTCATAACAGTTGTGCCTTCGAGGTTGGGGTTTTTTCCTGTTTTGCACTCTTGTTTGCCCTGCTGGTTCCGGTCCGGAGGGGATGGTTATAGCGTCAATGGTTCTAGGTTTTTGATCCCTCGACAGTTAAAGTCTGTGCGCAGGGTGTTCCCCGGAGCCTCTGTGTCTGGGGGCGGAGTTAGAGTCTCCCCTTCTACAGTTCAAGTCTGTGGGCAGGTTTATGATCCCTCTCCAGTTCGAGTCTGTGTGCAGGGTGTCCCCCGGAGCCTCTGTGTCCGGGGTCGGAGTTAGAGTCTCCCCTAGTTCTCCATTTTCGCATTATGGTTTGACGTACGATTGCATTTTGTTCTTTGCCATATTCTAGGTTGATAACACATTACTACTTTGCACATTGTTTTTTTTTCCCAACCCGTTTCAGTGGTTCCTGTGGTTTCAAAAATTTGCCTTTCAACTCCGTTACTTTGTGGCGTTACACTTCTGTGGTGTACTCCTGTATATTTAGACTCCCTCAGCAGCTCAAGGATTGTATGGGGTCCAGGGTTTTAATTCCTGGACAGATGATTTGATGTGCCTATACTCAGTGTGATTTCCTTAGTGTAATTTCCTTGTATAATAACTGCCTTACACTCCGGTTTTGTTTCCATTTTTTCATTTCATAACAATGTCATTTCGTCTTCATTATGCTGTCCTATATATAGACATCATTTAAGGGTTTTTTATTTCTCATGCTTTCAACATTAAACTATGTCCTTTAGGCACCTGGCCTCTCCCAAATTCATTTCTCTTCTTCCTTCTTCTCCTGATTTGTTTCTGCAAGGATTGGGTCTTCTAGTTCACGGACTAGGCATGGTTGTATCTCTGACACTTTCCATTGTCGGAAGGACGGCAAGGCAAGACTTACTGCCTTTGTCAGCTTGCAATTTGCGCGCACAAAAAGAGGAAGTGCTCTGTGCTCTGTGTCAACAATTTCCTGCCACGGTGGTTCACGGTGCCGCATAGCACTTCACCCAACACGATATTAAAGACCGGTCTCCCACAGCCCCTCTCTCTCTCTCTCCTTCACATCTGCTGAACAACACACCCCTCTTTCTCTCTCCTTCACTACTTGTCAGTACATCTCTAACAGTTCTCTCTCTCTCTCCAGCTCGTCCCCCAGACGCCCCCTCTCCTCTGTGCTGTGCAGCAGCACACGTCATACTTCCCTTTTCTGGCTTCTGTGATCAAAGGCTCACCGGGGCTCCATTTCCTGCTTTGACATTATGACGCACACACACATTTTTCACTGCTACATTGTCACCTACGACATTTACTGACTGCATCATGTTTTTGTTCCTTTAAATTACCATTTTTTCCTCCATCTAAAAAAATACCCTTTTCATTGTTTTTGATTTCTGTCTCCTGTTTATGTCTGATGCTTCCTGGTCATCAATATCACTGCTTGTGCTCAAGGTACCGTTGCTGTTTCTGTGCAGTTCTTTATGTCAATAGGCTCTGCAGCTGTGCCCGTGATATCGGCCCCAGTGCCCTCCTTGCCCCGCCCTTCTCACCAAGCCCTCTCGAGGCCTGGGGTGCATCCTCACTGACACTCCCCGTAGTACACTCTTGCTAGGTAGTGTCGCCCTCTTATCTACAAACTGACTACACATGCCTTGCCCTTCGCCCACTTCCAGTAAATTATTTTGCCTCTCATTTTGCGCCTGCAAACTGATTGCCAAAAGAGGAGGGGTGAGAACTGTATTCCATCCTGGCACTTGACTCCCTTTTGCTACCCCCCACACCGGTCATGCTCCACCTCTCCTTATTTTCGTAATGTCCAGCACCCCCCCCCCCCACACATATCCTTCATTGCACTATTCAGTTCTCTCACGGTTACCTGAATTAAAGCACAATACCGCTACCAATGTATTGGTCCGGCGGCCCAGTATGAGCGTCTACTTACGACCGAGATGCTGAATATGTCCAAATACTCCTTAGGTCGGACGAGGAAAGAGCGAAGAAAAATGAGCAGGCCCAAGGTACATTTAAATGTTATGTTAATAACATGCCCTGGATACCCCCACTGGCTGTAGGGGGAGGAAGTATTTTGCAGGCATTAATTGACCACATCACACAGCAACGTTTTTTATGTTTTCTGGTTGCTATTACACCCTATTACACCCTATTACACCCTATTACACCCTAATAGTACTTACTAGTATAGTAATAGTCTAGGTTCTTCAAAGTTGCAGGAAATATTGTGTACCTATACTGGAAGGTGCGTGTACTAAAATGCTTTTAAGCAGTGCATAAGCCAGGGACTACAATACTGGGTGTGCATTGACAAAGCCAAGAGGGTAACAAATAATTTTGAGACCTACTGAATTTTACCAATGCTTGTTTATTTTTGTTTTGCAAAGAATGGTACATACCACCTTATTCCAGTAGTGAGGTGAAATGATTTTGCATTCTGTTTTGTGAACATTTTATTTTGAAAGAAAAGAATTATCGGTCTTGCGTTGAAGCTTCTGCAAATATTTGCATCTAATTGGGAAACATCCTGTGAGCAATATGCATAGCGTCACATTGCTAAATATTGAAAATAAGTGTACACATTTTTATACCCTAACAAGTATCAAAATTGCAGTCTAGGCTTCAAGGATTTACCTAGAGCGCTCACCCTAATAATAAAGCCTTTGCATTAGTGAACAAAAGAATACAATGTAACACAGGGATGCCAATATAATGTTTAGGCTGTTTTCTTCATTTGGAGCGCCCTTCTTACGTCAGCTGGCAAACATACAGCATGCATCAGTAATAGCACATTTAGTGAAAGGTCTGTTGCTATTAAAAAGAGTTTCAATTGTAGAATGTGCTGCACACACCTCCTCCAAGGAATATATATCACGAGGTAAAGAATGTATTGATGGAGATGTAAAAAAAAAAAAAAATGGAATACCTTCAGTAACTGGTTGTATTTACACAATGGTTCAAATTGCTTCTTCTCCACATGATATCACGATATGAAGATAGAAGATAATGAGATGTACTATTTCCCTAAAGTCTTTTTCATTGTCTATGACTTGTAGGATGTGATCAGATTGTTACTGTATTTTTCTAAAATGCTGGTACTAAGGTTAAATGCACATTAAATGGACTGCTTCATCTCACCTTGGTGCCGGGACTCATCATAGCCCCCTATTTGAGACTGCAAGTACGTGTTGGTACAACTATCCAAGAACTGCAATGTATAAATTGTTGCCAAAATGCCTCCTGAAGGAGTTCATTCCACACCTTTAAGTACCTATGCTTTTGTGTTCTGACAATTGACCACCGTTCATCTCACACGTGATTGAAGGGGTGTGCAAGGGGCGAGGAGACACACAGACTGGATTGATGCACTTCCACTTGCTCTGTTGTCCATGAGTGGCACTACAACGACTAACATTGTTAAGTTCTGAAAGGCCTTCCTGAAGAAGGGACACCAGAAGTCTGGCTAGACAAAGGAGGGCAAGCTCAACTTGCATCAAGAGTGTCATCTAAGGTACCCCACAGGTACAATATGCACTCCAGCAGACCAGCAACGACAAGATGGATTAGAGGGGAGGCAGCTCCCTGCTAAACCAGAGCAGGCCAGGCCTCTTGATACTATCATCCAAGGACTCCTACGTTCTTTTCCAGTGCTAGTGACTGACTTTCTTGATCCATGGTTCTCCTACAAAGAAAGCAGCGACTCCGCCCCATGAGAAGTACCAAGTGGGGATGTTATCCCAAGATCATCCTGATGGGTTGCATGTGCTACACAGCAGAGAAAGAAAGAGTGTAAGCAGACCCCAACGATACATCACCTAAAGACGTCTGGAACTCCGAATGCCCCAACGCCTCCATCTGCAAGTTGTAACAAGATATCTTTCCCTTCTTCATCACCCTACTTTTTTCATATTTGAAAGTGCCTAGGTAATAGAAGTGCTTGCAAACCTCTTAAATTACCTGAAGACAGGCACCAACGGTTACTTTTTCTGTTTACAGAAATGATCACTGAAGATCTGTTTAATTTTTCAGCTTAGTTTTGAAAAAGACTTAAAGTACAGCAGAAAATAAGACATTCGTCCAACTAGTCACACCAACCACACGTACCAACGATTGGAACAATGCCTCAAGACTTCCAGAACAATGAATAAAAATGACAATGAGTGCTACTGGCAGTATTGAACACTATTTACTGCCATTATAATGACTATAAATGTATTATGATCACAGTGCTATACCGAAGATACTGATTAAATGAGACAGAGATATTGTACTTAAATTGAATAGATAGCCATTGATAAAGATGGGACAAGGGGACAGCTGACAGGACAGGATGTTATGTTTGCACACACTGGCCTACCGTCACAGACAAGAGCATGTGTCATACTTGTCTCTAAACATGTGAGCTGTGTCCTAATGAGCATTATGCCTTATGAACGCCTGCTTAAATGAACACGATGCAGAGTATGCAAAAATACCGCTATAAGTGTTATGTTAGTGACATGCCCAGGATGCGGCCACTGGCTGAAGGGTCACAGAGATACTGAGTTGAAAATAAGTGATCATTGAATGAATGATTGAATGATCAAGAGGAGGGAGATGACAGAGGGGCGTTTTTATCGACCTTGGTAGGATGAAGGTCCGATGTGAGCCCTACTTGACAAAATCTGAAAATATGCTAAAATGACCAATTTTCACCATATATAATCAGCAAATGAAATCCCATGGATCCCCTGAATCCCGGGGTTGTAGGCCCAAGCCAAAGGCCAAAAGCCACCGGCCTATGTTAACAGAATCCACTGAGCCTAAATAGTTTTAAACGTGCATTTCTGATGTGCTGAACACAGCGAGGCAATTGAGCAAACCTGAAAGTTACAGTAGCCTTTCACAAGCCCCATTGCAAGACACCCCCCACACACACACGTACACAGACTCAGCCATTACAAGTTGGCACATCTTGGAATCTTGCAGAAATGTTGTTCTGAAAGATAGCTTGCATGAAATGAATGTCACAGCACCTCAGCACCTGTTGTAAGTTCCGCTCTAACACATATATTTTTAGAAATGTACAAGATGTTCGCTTTTTAAGAACACTGTGTCCTCTTTTAGAGAACAGAGTGTTCTTTAGGGGTGTCTTCCGGTGTCCTAGAACACATGTGGTTAAACCCCCTGCAGAAAGTGCGTCAGAAAAGGCGTCAGAACAGTGTTAGTTCTGCATTTTCAGGTATATTAGATTCAGCCCGTCAAATCTGAAGCCAGAGTTCTGCTAATGCGACTTTTTGCATGCAAGCTCTCCGACTAGTCGATTGTCTGACTTAGGGGGTCAATTCCTCTCTCAGGTGGTGGGCTCCCTAAGCCGGATAATACTTTTGTCTTTTTAAATGTCTGTCCATTCTCTGTATTTTCCATTCACATCCAATTCCTTGCATTCTTAGGTTCCCTTAAGCTATTAGGGCCTGCTGGGATAGTCTCCATGGCCAAGGTGCTTCCAGGCACTAGACTTTATAGAGTGTTCTGCTTCCCCTAACTAATTTCAATTGTGCCCTTTTTGAAAGATCCCAGTCCTTTTGCACCTTGGATCTCTTTGGAATGTCAAACTTGCATGGGTAATTCTCTTCAGAAAAGCACATTTCTAGGCGCTATGTTTTCATAGAATGTATCATAGAATGTATCCTGTGCCTTTTGAATTGCTTACTGATGTCAAATATACCGTTTTACAGGTCCTCATTCCAGCCTGTTTTCTAGGCTCTTGCACATAATAAATGTGAACTTGCGTTTTTTTAAATCCTGACAGATTGAAGTCAGACTTTCAAACGTTTCCTTGCTCAGGCTGATCAATTGATAAATCCATATGCTGATGTACTTAAGACTTAACAAATAAAATGCCACTTCAGCTGTGATCTTTGTTGTCTCATATCATTGTTCCTTATTCCTCAGTGAAGTGTTGCGTCGATGACATGTGACCACGGCTCATGACCACAGTAGGGTGGTTCGTGGGTTGTGACTCGTGACCACACCCTAGAGGGCTTCCTTTCACCCCTCATCACTCCCACAATACATATTCACCACGCTAAACTCGTTACTAATCAATTTAATTTGGGGGTCGGGGAGGCGGCGAGTGAGTCTCCGGAAGTTACAGCTGTCCACCAGACAAGGGGGCCTGGGGGTACCTGACTTGCGAAGCTACTATTATGCTAGCCAGCTCCAATGGCTGACGAGATGGGTGGTGGGCAGAAACCTCCACGAGATCGCCTTCACGGCAGACAAATAGGCACGTGGAGAACTCCATTCCCTCCTACTGCCTGCGGCCCGGATTCCCAGAGATTGTCACCCCCTTCTACTTGTGGCTCTGAAATGTTGGCGGAATGCACTAAAGTACACTGCAGGAACCCCTCCCTATGCAGACAACATCCCCCTAATTGGCCTCCCGACTCCACAGGGGACTCTGTCAAGACGCAGATTACAACCCTGGACGGATGCCGGAGTAGACAGGGTGGGAGACTTATTTGGTGACGATAACCTGTTAGATCATGCTACCTTCGCACAATCCACAGGGGCCCCGCAACGATTGTACTTATTACACGCCTCGGTGACCCACTATGTTAGACGCACCTGGGCTCCACAACGCACTAAGCCGGACCAACACGAACTGGTCCATCTCCTCCACTATATGGGGACGGGCGGACACTTAGTGAAGTGGCTCTATGTGGGCATCAGGGAACACGCAGCTTTGCCCCTCACCGCACTTAGGGAGGCTTGGGTCACAGACACTGGGGAGGCAATCACAGACGGAGACTGGAAGAACATCCTTGGTCACCCTAGGAGAGTGTCCAGGAACGTTAAATTCAAATTTATACAGGCCATGGTTTTGCACAGGGCGTATCTCACTCCCCAAAGACTACATAGGATGTTTCCCAACACCCCCCACAACTGCCCTAGATGTCGTGAAGATGCTGCTAATATTGTTCACATGTTATGGATATGCCCGAGAAGACGTAATTACTGGGTGACGATCAGGAACACATTATTCCCTATAACTGCTCTGCGGATCCCTGAGGGTGCATTACCCTGTCTGATAGGTAACAGGAAGAGATCCAAGGCCTGTAAGGCACAATTGAAATTTATAGACTTGGCCCTCTTGCTGGCACTACGAACCCTCACCATGAGATGGAAGTCACCCAGGCCCCCGGATGTAGAAGTATGGAGGTCTGACATGCTGAAATGGGGAAAGGCAGAGGCTGCGGAGCTGCGTAGGAAGGAAGAGAAGGGCCACCGTAAATATCCTATTGCACAGGAATGGGACCGTATGTTAATAGAACTGGAGGATGCTGAACCAGAAATGTCACTGGAAGATATTGTTTGACCACTTACCTGGTATGAGGAATGTCTGTATGCGCGGCTACCTAGCCTAGTTACACTGTAAACCACGCCTACCCATTGTAGTATTCATTTATGCAGACATGAAGCTGATATATCCATCTTATGACCTATGTACACGGGACCTGCCAGGAGACGGGACGAGGGAGGGGGGAGTTGGGAAGGGCGGGAGTTACATGGGCAATACAATATTCTAAAGACGCATAATACATGTTCTACTGAAATGTTATCTGGGAAAGTTACGAGAGCTGACGAACAAATTGTTGCAAGGAACAATATGCCAAAATTAAGTTACGGAAAACGGAAAAGACTGGTCATATGTAAGATGATTAAGTGTACAATGTTTGACTGCCACAGTCATGAATAAAGAGTTTAAAAAAAAAAACATACCTTAATGAATCAGTATTTTAAAGGGGGCTGTTGGACTTGGCCCTTTTTGCCGGGCATCCCTGACCTTTTTGCCTTCCTCTTGTATTTTTTCTGACCTGGTTTTGTTGGTTTTATGACTCTGGGCACTTTACCACTGCTGATCAGTGATAAAGTGCATATGCTCTCCCTATTATAAATTAATGTATGGATTAGTATTCCATGATTGGCTGGTTTGGTTTACCTGTCAGACCCTAGTACAGTGCACCAGGAGTGCCCAGGGCTGGTAATCCAAATGCTGCTGGTGGGCTTGCAGCACTAGTTGTGCCGTCCACAGAAGCAGCCTGTAAAAGTGTGTCTCATGTCTGCCATTGCAGAGCCTGTGTACAATCTGGTACTGCCATGTTGACTGGGCAAGTGCACCCACTTGCCAGTCCCTAAACCTTCCCTTTTCTTCATATCAGACACCCCTATGGTAGGTCCAAGGGCAGGGTGCATTGTAAGTATAAGGTAGGAGAAGCCCTGATATGTGTGGTATGTCCTAATAGTGAATTACAGCCATTTTCGTTTTTCACTATTGCAAGGCTACCTGTTCTCCATAGGCCAGAATGGGCAGTTAGATTATTACATTTTATAATCCTAACTGACTCAGGGAACACAGTAGAAATTCGAGTTTAGTATGCCTGAACTAGGAATGATAAAATGCATCTTTTAGTTAAGTTGATTTTAACATTCTGTGTTTGAAAATACCACTTTTAGAAAGTAGGTATTTTCTTGTCTAACTATCCAAAGCCTGCCTCTGCTAGGTTGTGCATTCCTTGTCTGGAGTTTGAGTGACAGGGTTGGGGGATTCCAGGAGACAGAATGAGTCAGCCCAGTGGTGAATAGAGAGATCTGCATCTAGATGGGTGGGAGGAGTTGCACCTGGGACCTGAATAGGGCTGTGCCTGCCTTCCACAATGCTGGTTCCACCTCCTGTGGTGCGGCCGATGTCTCTGCCTTGCACTGTGAAAGAAGAGAAGGAATCATGTCAACAAAGTGCTCCAGGGCTGTGCTTTCCCTCCACAATGCTGGCTCCACCTCCTGTGGGGCGTCTAATGTGTCTGCCCTGCAGTGTTTAAGGAAAGAAGGAGTCTTGTCAACAGAGTGCTCCAGATGATCCCAGTGGCCCACTCCAGCTTTAAATACCTGGGAATCCGCATATATAGGAAGACGGAGGATCAGCTAGATGGCAATGTTTCTAGAGCCATCGCCGGCCTTCGTGGCAGTATTGGCTTTTGGACCTCACTTCCCTTGTCAGTCATGGGCTGTATTGCGATAGCAAAGACGGTAATGCTACCTCGCTTACTGTACTACTTCGTGAACCTTCCTATATGTATCCCGCACCGTATTTTTGCAACCATCAAGTACTTGCTGATCACCCTTATATGGGGGTCGGGTAGACGACGGATCAGTCTGCGTAAATTACATCTTAGCACCTCTCTGGGGGGACTAGGCGCCCCTGACTTTCAAGGATATTTTTACGCAAGTCAACTCCAATGGTTGTCTTATTGGCTGGCCGGGAAAAACCTCCATGAGATTGGATGGACAACAGACCGGTTGGGCCGGGGTGACTTATATACCTTACTACTACCCAAAAGTAGAATACCAAGATTATGCCACCCCCTGCTCCCTACTGCCCTTCTTTGCTGGAAGAAGGCGCTAGCTTACACGTCGGCGGTACAGCCATACGCGGATAACATTCCCTTACTAGGTATTCCAACACCGCAGGGAAGGCTTACCAAATACGCTCTAAGGGACTGGACGGCACGTGGGATTGAGGGGGTGGGTAGTTTCTTTGGAGACAACCTGCTGCTGGACCATCGCACTTTCGTGCAGGCGACTGGGTCTTCGGACAGACACTACTTATTACACGCTACTGTATCTCATTTTATTAGGACAACTTGGGCGCCGCAACGCATCCAACCACAGCAACAAGAACTAGTACATCTGGTGCACTACATGGGGGCCGGGGGCCACTTAGTACGATGGCTATACACAGGGATTAGAACTCATGCTGTACTGCCCCTTGACACCCTAAGAGAGACCTGGTCACGGGACACAGGGGAGGATTTTACCAATGCAACCTGGCGGGTTGCCCTGGAACATCCAAAGAGAGTTTCCCGAAATGTGAAATTTAAATACAACCCAGCCATGGTACTCCACAGGGCATACCTCACCCCGGAGAGGATTCATAGGATGTTTCCCGATGCCCCCCATCAGTGTCCGCGATGCAGGGCAGACGAGGTGGGCCTCCTCCATATGCTTTGGTCATGCCAACAGCTGGGCGGCTACTGGAGAGAGGTCTGCCGGATAATGAGAGAGGTATCTCAGATACAGGTGCAGGAGAGTGCACTATATTGTTTAGTAGGAGCCCGCCCTCGCCCCAAACCGTTAAAACCCAAATTCCGATTTGTGGACCTAGCTCTCCTCTTAGCGATCAGGAAGATTACAATGCAGTGGAAGTCCCCGAGAGCGCCCAGGGTGGAGACATGGCGGGCGGACTTGGTGAGATGGGAAAGAGCAGAATGTGTTGCCCTTAGAAAGGAGGAGGAAGGCGGGAGGCGGAAAACCCCAATGACACAGGATTGGGAGGTCATGCTACTGGAGTTAGACAGTATGGATCAGCCACTGTCCCAGGACAATTGAGCGCGCTGCGCCCCGGGGGGATTACTGCTGTGTATACTGGACATTGAGGTGGGACAGAGGTGGTTAGAAGAGCTTCTATCGTATATTCCGGATAAAGATTGGTCAGCGCTGGGGAGCTCAGGCTGAACAGTTAGGAGAATTTAGACACCTGGGCAGGATGGGTGGGGGAGGGATAGTTGGGGAGGATGAGGGCGGGTATGGGGACGGGTCCTGATAATAACGGAGGGCTCTGATATTGAGCCCAAATCTGTATGGAAATGACCGAGGGACTGAGACTCTGCCCCCCATTTGCGGACGGGGAGTAAATTAAAAAGCGTGATGTATTGCATGTTTGTTGCCTACCACTCTATGCATATGTGATGAATATACATTCACGAATAAAGTTTTGGAAAAAAAAAACAGAGTGCTCCAGAACTGGTTTGGACTGGGCAAAGACCCCTCTGCCCTCAGAGGACAAAGGATTTTGGGGTATAAATATTGGGACCCTGATCCCAAGAAATTAGATCACTTTTGGACAAACAAGAAGAAACATTTACTGAGGAGAGGAACCTGAAGAAACTGAGGAGAGACTATCCCTGAGCTGAAGTGCTGCTTGGGGGATTGGCCAGCAGTTGTTGCCTGCCTGCCAAAGGAAGGAGAAAGGAACTTTGTGTACTTTATTTCAACTAGTGAGGATCTCCAAGGGCTTGAAACAGAGCTACACCACATCGAGAGAAGCGCCTCGCAACGAGGAAGAAGCATGTTGCTGCTGTTACCGTCGCATCGCGGATGTCGCTGCTGTAGCTGTCGTATTGCACCGCATCAAGAAAAGTGCCTCGCATCAACGGAGAAGCGTGCCGCCGTCGGAGCTCCTGCCGTTGCATCTTGGATGTTGCCGCTGTAGTTGTTGCATTGTGCGGAAGCGTCTTGCAACATCGGAGAAGAGTGCCACAGCCGAAGCTGTTGTCATCGCATCGCTGAAGAAAGGTGTCACCACTGCAGCTGACGCATAGAATCGAGACTTCTCGCATCACCGGAGAAGCGTGCTACATCTGGAAGATCTTCACATCTTTATTTCTTTGCACCGGAACTTTGCCGCATTTCCCTCACAGCAACACTTTTGTTGTGGGAGCGTCACGCATCGTGTCGCATTTTAAGAACGGAACAGAACTAAGCTAAAACTACCATTTTAACTATAGTATTGTGGATTTTTGTCCTTTGTGGTCTTGTGGTAAGTCTATATAAAGAATACTTATTTTAATATACAACTGTGTGGTGTCCATCTGAAGTGTTGTCACTTGATTACTGTATGTGGTCACAAATGCTTTACACACTGACTCTGGGATAAGCCTGTCTGCTCGTGCCTAGCTACCAAGGGGGTGAGCAGGGGTTATTTTAGGAGTGTATCCCCTTACCCTGACTAGAGGCAAGGTTCCCTATTAGTCACAAGTACCTACCTGTGCCAACTAGAGACCCCCAATTATAACAGGGGCCATACACATATCCCTTCTAAGTAGCGATTTGTTATGTCCTTCTAAACCCATTATGGTGTTTGGTAGCCTGTTACTGAAACAAAAATGTGTTTGCTACATTCCAAGAGCCTTTTAGCAAATTGCAGTGTTTGTGCCCGAAAAATGGCTTTTTTACGCCTCTAGTATTTGGCACTATGCCTCTAGTAAACTGCTGATTGATCTTGCTTATAACTTTTGGATCTAAAATCATAGACAAACATGGAGCAAAGCTGCTCGGTACCTTCCTGGAAAACTTCTCACTTCTCTATGATGCGCATTCTGGATTCCACCCTCGATGCAGCATGTATGCCAAACTTGTTGCTGCAGTAGAATACTTTTGTTTTAGAGGGTACAAGGACAGTTTCAACACTGCTATTACATCTATCCTCAGCATATGACACTTTCAATAATGGGTGGCTGTTAAACAGAATTGGTGAAACAAGTCTAGGCAGAGCATTGCAGAGCTGGCTTTCATATTTTTTGTTCAACTGCACACCAAATGTATTTCTTGGACTTTTTGTGTTTTCCACTTCACCCATTATGTGTAGAGTGCCACATGATTCAGCTCTTTCCCTGTACCTCTTTAACATGTATCTCTCTCCTGTTTCAAACCTCATTCGACCTTCAGTTTTCTAGATACACTATCTATACACAACCGCAGTGAAGGCTCAGTTGCGAATACTTGGGTGACAGGAGCGCTGTCAATGCATGTCAAGAAATAGATGAAAAAGGATTCGTTGAAACGGAAGCTGAGAACTTGTTTGTAGGTGGAAGCATAACACTGTTGCAACACTCACGTAGGCCTGTAGAACTTGGCTTCTGTCCTATAACCTTTGCTACTGTTAAACAGGCTTCAATACTGTAATTAACCCTGGGTGTAGTTGCTACGCGAAGACGCACTTGCACTCCGCGACCTACGCGTAGCTCCGCGGACATGCGTAGTTGCTTGCTAGACCCGTTCGCGCGCCGTTTTTCGTCTTCGGGAGCCTGGTGCGCGTGTTCGGGGCGCTGCCTGCATGCTCGGGATGGCTAGCGCGCTAAGTTACCCAAGAGGTTTGTCCCGCCTGCTTGCGTTCCCTTATTTCCTGTTCCGGGTCACAAGTAACGTGTTCGGGTTGTGCAGACATGTTCGGGAACTCATCTTCTCGTTCGCACTACAAAAGTGCGTGATCGCGCTAAATATCGTGCGAACCTACCAACAAGCATCCTCGCGCGTCCTTATGACGCTATCGCGCATCCAAATGACGTTATCGCGTTCGCAGAGTCGCACGGGATTGTGCGGGAGGGTTTACAAACATGGTGGCACAGGCGACCGGGAAAAAGCGAACGCAGAACCAAGGTAAGCCATTGCCGCGCACGCGATAATGTTATTCAGCGCGCGAGAACTACGCTACGCACCGGATCGCGGAGTAATCGACAGCTACGCGTTCTCCGCGGAACGCGGAGTTGCCGAAACTCCGCAAGCTCCGCGAACGGAGCGTAGTTCTTCGCCCAGGGTTAACTGTAATCCCTCTATCGCTAAAGCAGCCTGTAAAGCAGCCTGCACCTTTGGACTGAAGAGAAACAACGTATCAACATTGTTTCTCTTCAGTCAGATCCGAGCCAGGCCCGGGACAAGGATGGGGGTGGGGGACGCCAGAGAGAGCACTGCTCCTCTGAGGCAGCACAGAACTGACTTGACCTGGAGAAAGTTTGCAGCTCCAGGCTTCCCTACACTTGAAGGGGCCCCCTCGGCCCCCACACTAAAGAGAGTGCTGAAGCACAGGCCTGAGAAATGTGCATCAGTTCTGACCAGCTCCAGCCTTTCTTTGGGCAGGAAGCAGTTTTCTGAAGATCTTGCACACAAAAAAGAAACAGTTACAATTCATAGCTTTTGTTTCTTGCTTGTGTACAGAGGCCTGGAAGGGAAGGCGCCCCGGGATTTATCAGGGAATCAGAGCGCTGGATTGCAGAAAGAAACAGTCGACAGAGCAGTGATCAGGAGAAGGTCAAAAGGAAGTTCAAAGGAAGAAGCAATGCTGAGAGGGAGAGACAGGTGATAGAACTCTGTGTGTGCACGCAAAGGGGCTTAAACCCCCCCCCCACCCCAGGTGGAGGAGGCCACGGGACCCCTCAGCCATGCACCTTGCTTGTCCTGATATTCAGCAGATGGCAACTTGCTCTGCTCTTTGTGCAGAGACTGTGCGATAAGGTGACACTGCTCTGAAGAAGTGTAAGTAACACTTTATTGCTACATTCTAGGAAGCCACTGATTCTACAGGAAGCCAGGCCAGGGTTTTTAATTGCAGGAGTGGGTGATGGACTCTTGCAGAAGGCCTGGAAGGATGACTACAGTAAGATTCAGTGTTTGACTGTGGACCAGGGGCATAACACAGGCCCCTGCAGCCCCTGCATTGCGGGTGGGGCCCTGTGCTCCAGGGGCCCCCACATTCAGCGAGAGCAAGCACTGTTGAGCAGAGCTGCCCTGCCACTGGCTCACCGTGTGCTCTTCATGGCAGAGTGTTGCCTGTTTGGGGGAGGGGTGGCCACCGATGGCAATTCACTTGAGAGAGGTAGGCAGAACCAGCTCAGGGTTTTGGGGTGATGGTTCTGCTGAGGGCACGGTGGGGGCATGCACAAGAGCGGGGGTGATTACGGGCAAGCGATGTGGCTTGTAGAGGGCACGGGGAGAGGGGGATGCTGACTCCAGGCACTAGGAGTTGCCCCGAGGGGCACTCTGGGTACATTCAGGCCCGGCTCCAGGATTCCGGATCTGGGAAGGCCAAGAGAAAGCATGGGTGGGCCGTGAAGATGAATGGAGTTGCATAGCATTTCCCAGGTATCAGTGATCAGGCATGCTGGAGGGGATTTGAGGGGGGGCTGAGCTGCATACTGTACCTACTGCTGAGAGCATGTACACTAGTTTTAGTTCTGCCTTTCTTAGGCTTTCACCTACGTGCTTAATCTCTTCTGTTCTCTCTGAATCAGGCTTCTTTCTCTTTACCACATGATCCTTTCTCCCCAACTCACCCATCTCTCTCTCCACCTCAACCTCCTTTCTTTCCCCTTCACCCTGCTCACCTAAACACCTCCCCCTCTGTTCTTTTCTTTTTTTCCCTTTCTTTTCATCTTCCACTTTCTCTGCCTCACCCTCCTATTTCTCCACCACTCCTTTCTTTCTCCCTGCCTTGGCTTCATCTCTGTTTGACCCACCCCATCTTTCTCTCATCTCATTTGCCTCTCTTTCTGCTTCACTCTCCCCTCTCTCTCCACCTCTCTGTGGTCTGACTGCGCCACCACCTCCACTCCATTCTTCTCTATAGGTCACCCAACTCTCTCTTCTTCACCCTCCTCTCTGTCTCTGCCTCACCAGTCACCCTCCCTCTCTCTTTCTCACTATCCTCTCTCTGTCTGCCTCACCCTCCTCCCTCTCATCATCCCTCTTCTACCTATAACCCTCCCTTCTCTCTGCTTCACCTATTCTTTCTATCTATCTCAAACCTTGACTCTCTCCACCTCACCCTCTTTTGTCAGTCTTGCCTTTCCTACTGCTGCATGAGGGATAGTGGCTGTACTTATGTGGGTGCATGGATGTGTGCAATCCTGCTGCCCTGTACCTGTTCCTGTTCTTCACTGGTGGACTTTACCATTTGGAATGACAGCAGCAACAAGGCCTGAATTATTTCCATAGTGTGCTCATGAGCATGCAGAACATCTACAAACACTTGAAAGCCATACATGTGTTAAAGAAGAAATAATAGCCTATGTAACTTTTAAAAAAAGGTTTTGGATAGTGCCTACTGCTGTAAGAGAAGTAACAATTGGATGATCAATCAAAGTTGCCAACTTAAGCTGAACCAACCAAACTTCAAACAAAGGTCTGTTTCAACCCCTAGCTTCCCGCTGGGCAAAGATTACAACTTCTGAGAATGACATGTGGTCCTTCAATTTGGTGGCTAGTTTCTCAAACAATATTTGACTGTCAGCTCTTTGAGCAGAATGCATTCTAGGCGAAACACCAAGAAAACATACATCTTATGTGAATGCTTCAAAACTGAACTGTCTCTTCTAAATTGTGATAGCTTGTCCCCTCCTCTTTCCTGTTTTCCTACTTTCTCCTACTAGTATATCCTATTCCTATCACGTTCCTGTTCCTTGTGTTCTACCACTCCCCTCTTAACACTCCATTCCCCCCAACGTATCATTTGCTCACCACCCTTCTCTCTGATCACCTTCCTCCTTTCTCATAATTTTTATCTTTCACCAGACTGATCCTCCACCTTCACCATTTCATACTCCTCCCATCTTATCACCCTCTCCCAGTGCATGTCTACCAATCACTCTACTCGCATCACCCAATTTGCTCATCATTCTCCTGCTCCTATATTCTGCTTTCCCAGAGTCCTCTTTCATCTTCCTTCATCCACTCAAACACCATCTTCATCACCATCTCTAGATTAACACTCATCACCCTCATACTCTGCTCTAATCAACATCTGTTAAATGTATTCTCTTGCCTTCTACTCACTTGGTTACTCTTATTTCACCTACCTCTTTCTTTACCATTCTTTTGTTTTATCCTTTTTTCTTACCTTCATCTTTTTTTATCCTCACATTCTCCTCTAATCACCCTCCTCCATTTCTCATCTCTGCACCTCATCCCCATTTCCTCATCACAATTCTATATTTGTTGATAATCTTCCCTGCCCTAGAGAGACACAGGTATGAAAACTGTTGACCTGGGTTTTTCAGGACTTCTGTTGAAAAGACAACATCCCAGCTGCTAGTTAATCGACAACATTAGTGTGTTATGTGTTCTAGCTTTTGATATGCCCCAAAAGACCAGATTTATTTGAAGCTTAAATATCTGCGTTGTTTACCCAGATCAGAGACACCGGGAAGCTTAGAATACTTATACTGATGTAAGGACAGTAAGTAAGTGATCCCACTCTTGTGTAAGTAATGAAAGGCTGTCAAGATTTTAATTTACTAAGTCACAGATTATAGGAACCTCTTTGAAGCAAGTGCATTAGCCCACAGTAGTATCTTATCTCTTTATGATCTGAGGGGCTACAGCAGTGCTATATTCCATTTGTATGTATTCATATGACAAAAAAGAGAATAAAACGAATACTCAGTCACTGTTGCTCGCCGCAATGAGTGGTGTTTGTGCCATAATTTAGGTCTAATTATATTAGACTCAGCCATCAGCGAGTACCTCTGGAAATTAAAAGTAGGCAGTGCTGTCTCAGGCCAGCCGGCAGTGTTTTTTTTCATTTATTAAGAACTTGCACTGCCCCAGTCAATGCTGTATCTGTGTTGTATTAGTGAAACTTGTCAAAAGTCTTAACTTCAGAAAAGTCAAAGGATGTGGCATTTGCAGTATATAGTGCTGCACTTTAAAAACAGCACAAAAGCCCACTAAGATATAAATACTAACTCCACATTTTCAATTACTTACCATGCGATGGCAAAATACTATCAGATTATTGTGGCCCTATAGTATCTCTTAAATACTGTGTGATGAGAGCTTTTGTGTCTCTTTTGATCTGGTAGGAGAGTCACAGGCTTTCCTCCTGTTCACATGTGCTCATTGATAACAGCCATCCCCACTGACTTCACGCCTGTCTCCAGGCACTTCAAGCAGCCCATGGCATTGGTGCATATCATGTTTATTAAACAATTAGGATGAGAAAGCGAGGCCGCTGGCCCGAATAAATCATAAAGAAAAAGAACAAACAATGTTTTTCTGCTTGCAAATCGGCTTTTGGAGGGCCCTGGGGCTACCTTTGGTGGGTCTGGCCCACCTGGCCCACCTGGCCCTCCAGCTAGACCCGGGCCTGGGTACATTCGAGGTCAGGGGTGTGCTCGACGAATAACAGGTGGTTTGAGGGTTCCTAAAGGGCTCTCTGGGAGGGCTAACAAGGAGCACTAAGCACTAGAGTGCTGGCAAGGAAAGCAAGTGTGTTTACGAGGTAGGGCCAGGTGCCCGGGGACTGGGCAAGGCTGATTGTAAACATTGGTGCATTGACTACGGGCACTTGGGGCTGTTCACCGGGACAATGACGGCTCACATGAGTGGTGGAGAGAGGCTGTGGAGAGGCCTTTAGGGGCAGAGAATCACAGGCCGAGTCTGGGTGGCATTGGGCCCCCACTCACTGATGAGTCAGGGACAGTCTGGCAAGGGCCCGTGGTCCCTTTGGGGTGTTGAGACTCTAGAGTGAAGCTTAAGAAAGGGTCTGCTTACTGTGGCACCCCTTACAGGCCTGGGGAGAGGAGGGTCTGTGACTGGCGCCTCTTTGCCTCCCAGCCACCAGTGCCGCATGCTTACTTCTGAAATCAGATCCCTGCTGGCCCTAGTGTCCCGTCGCCTCCCACTGCCTACTACGTCATGTGTATTCTAACCTTCAAATCCAGCTCACCCATTCCACTCACCCAAATATCTATCCATCCAACCAACCATCCACCCAACCAATCATACACCCATCCCCAGCCACACAGCCATCATTCCATCCACCTGTCCATCCATTCAACTATCCATTCATCCATCCATCCAGTAGCGGCCGGTGCAGTTAAGCGCCGGAGGGGGGATCTATAGACAATAAAATAGAGTAAATTAATTAAATAAATAAATCCTATTCCAACGTCAGTCAACAACACCCGCCCGCCGAGCTTAAATGCATCACGCTGCTGCATCCATCCGGCTGCATCCATCCGTCCGTCCATCCATCCATCCATTCAGCCAACCATTCCCAGCCATAACCCATCCTTTCATCCATCCAGCCGTACCTCTGTCCATCCGTCCATCCATCCATCCCCAGCCAGATATATCCATCCGCACATCCCTAGCCACACACACATCCGTTCATCCATCCATCTATCCATCTGTCTGTCTGCCCATCCCCCCAGCCACACACCCATCCATCCACCCATCCATCCATCCACCCATCCATCCATCCACCCACCTATCCATCCGTCCGCCCATGCAACCATCCCCATTCACACACCTATCCTTTCATCCTTCCGTCCATCCATCCATCCCCAGCCACACACCCATCCTTTCATCCATCCATCCAACCGTACCTCAGTCCACATATCCAACCCTAGCCACACACACATTCGTTCATCCATCCATCTATCCGTCTGCCCCGCCACCACACACCCATCTGTCCATCTACCTATCCACCCATCCCTCCACCTATCCATCTACATCCATCCATCCGTACCTCAGTCCGCTCATCCATCCATCCATCCATCCATCCATCCATCCAACCATCTATCTCCAGTCACACATCTATCCATCCATCCATCCACCCACATCCATCTATCCATCCGTACCACCGTCCACTCACCCATCTGTCCATCCATCCAAAGTGGGGCAAAGTGGTAGGTGGTGGGCCGGGCCACCCGGGGGGGGGGGGGTTGTGGCTCTATGTGTCTTGGCGGGGGACCCCCTCAAGTTTTGTTACGCCACTGATGTTCACCCAAATCATTGCCATAGAAAGTCAACTTGCACCTATCAGATGGGAAAACTACAAAAGATTCTACACTAGATGACATTCAAGGGTCTGCAAGATGCTGTAACCTCTCCAAAACTAGACTACTGCAGTTCACTCTACCTTGGTCTTACAGATTTGTTCAAGCAACGAATTATTATCTTACAGAAACAGGCAGACAGAATGGTCTTAAATTTGCTTCACTGTCTACCAATACATGCTAAAGCATTCTTTAAGAACCTCTATTTTATTCATCACTCCCAATACAGAAGAGAGCAGGAGCGTCACTGTCCTGGCCCCCATCTTATGGAACACTCTGTCTTCCTCGGTAAGGCAGGAACCTAACTTCCTGAGGTTTAGGGAGCTTTTAAAGGCCTGGCGGTTTAAGAAAGCTTTTTATTAGCCTGGGTCTTCTCTCCTTTGCCACCTGGTTGTCACGGAACCAAGAAACCTTTGGCTGTACTTGCGCTCCAAACGTTTTCTCAACATATCATAACATAACATAACATAACATGACATGACATGACATGACATAACATAACACAACAAAACCTGCAGTTATTTCCATTTTCTAAGATCAAACCTAATCGGATGCACTCTTTCCATATCTTTCTGCGCTAAGCGCTCTATCAACCTTTAAGTTCCATGCTTTAGGATTTCCTCCTTGGTGGTAGCTCCATTTTAGTTTTGGGCCTCTCCTCCTTCGGGACCAGTGAAAACGTCCACCTCTGCTGCGTCTAGCAAGAAACTTTGGGGCAGATTTACAAGCCCCTTGCGCCTCATTTACGCTGCCGTTGTGTCACTTTTGTGAAGCAGCGGCGGCGCAAATCCTGCTCCATGGTGCGGGGGTACTTACAATGTGACGCATCTGGGAGATGCGTCACGTTGTAATGCCCTGCGCCACATGTAGGCGTTCCTGTGCAGGGTGGGGGAGGCGTTCCGGGGCAGGAACGCCTCCTAAAAGTGGCTGAGTGAAATCTAGAAGATTTCACTCAGTCACTTTTAGGCCAATGCTGCGTCAAAACCCTGTGCCTGCCTGAAGCAGGCGTAAGGATTGACACAGCATTAACTAGATAGGGCCCACAGAGCATTGCTGGAGCTGCGTCGCGCTTGCGACGCAACTCCAGCAATACATCACTTTTACGGCACAGATGCGTCGCGTATCTGTGCCGTTTTTGCACCATGGAGCGCCGCATTGTAAATGCGGCGCATTCATGATGGCGGAGCTGTGGCGCACAATAACTGGCGCAACCCTGCTGATTTGCAGGGATGCGCCAGTTATTGTAAATATGCCCCTTAAAACCCTTCACTTTTGCCTGTGGGTCTAATTCATTTTTAAGTTTAGCCATTTGCACCTGGCAAGCTTCCTAAAGCCAAGAGACCAGATAGGTGCTAGAGGGCTTCACATGAATACTACAGCCTAACATAACATGACAGCTTGCAGTGGTGGAACCATCTCAGCATAGTATCCTTTAGACTGTGGTGTTTCCATCGCCGGATTCACCTTCCAGATTTAGCACTTCTTGCAGGAATTCGAGAACTCTTGTCAGGACCTAAACGTTTAATAAACCTGTTGAGAGTAAGATATGTAAACCATGCATCTGGTCACACTGAAACAAATTCCATAGGCACGATTACTGGAATTTTATCAGCGCGATGCGCCATAAAGCGATCGTGTGTAGATTTATCATTTATGTCCAGTTAAACATTGCATTAAGATTAATGTACTGCTTAGGCCATCATCCAAAAAAAATCGATTGTGTAAGCATTCAGTAGTTTATTAAACATTCCATCTTGTTGTGGGCTCTGCCTATAAAGTTCCCATGGATTTCCACTGAACAGGTGGCAGATCTTCTCTCGAGGCTCTAGCTTTCAGGTGAGTGTCCTCTCTAATCCTGCTACCAGCCTCACCTCGGCTGAAGTCGACTCATTTAGCTGCCCTGCCTGACATCATTCTGTTAGGGGATCTGTCCCTCCCTCCATCACTGAATTCCCTCTCACTTTCTGTATCTCTTTATTGGCTTTTAACTTTTCGAGCTCCACCCGGCATTCAGTGCGTTTTACCAAGCAAAATTGATCTGAAGTGCTTTTTTTCAAGAAAAAAGACAACTAAAACTAAGGGCCTCATTTATGAGAAATGACGCATCGCTGCGTGCAAGCAGCGATGCGTCACTTCTCAGTGTGCACTCCTTGCATTATGATTGATGCGTCATATTTATAATATGACGCATCATGTCGCAAGGAGTTACAGATACGTCAGTATTTCTGACGTATCTGTAGTCGCAAAAGTGTACTTTCACATGGGCAAGTCCCATATTGTTAGTGCCTGATCAGTCTTACGCCTGCCATGAAGTAGGCGTAAGATTTTGACGCATTAGCGGCCAAGAAATGGCGCAGTGAAATCTTATAGATTACACTGCGTCACTTCCATGACCCTTTCTTGCCTCAAAACTCCCCCCATGCATACATTATACCTGGCGCAGGTATAATGTGGCGCAGGGGTTTACAAAGTGACGCATCTACCTAGATGCGTCACTTTGTAAATATGGCGCAATAAGGCGTATTTTTTTACACCACTTGTGCGCCACAAAAAGTGGCGCACCAGCGGCGTAAAAGTGACAACCAGCCTCATAAATGAGGCCCTAAGTTTGCATGGGGGCAACGCTTTTCTTAGGAGCCCGTCGGGGCTGCCAAATACAGGCTGTCCTGCATACCAAGGGTGATTCATTCATCTTTATTTCACCACATGGCACTGTCGTCCACCTCCCTACTCTTCCTCTCTGTTTATCTTTCTCTAGATCATTCTCTTCCCTCCATTCTTACTCTCCTTCACATTTTCCTATTTTTCTCTCTCTTGCTCTGGATAAAAGTCTGATAAAAAATAAATGTGCCCGCTACCTGCACAAGTTAAGTCGTATTAATTTCTTCGCTAAACGCTGTTGTGTTTAAAAGATGCCCTTTTACATTTTCTCACCCGCACTGATCCTAAATCTTCCCCCACTTTTATCTGTAGGATTTACTTTTTCGTTCATTCGTTTCCTTTCTTCTCGTCTACTTATGTTCTCTTCCTCTGCTGCTGACCGGTTGCACCTATTTTAAAATCAATGCAGTCCTTTCCTTCCGGAAAACCTCCTTAATTCCCTTTGTCTTGCTAACTATTGACACGTTAATCAATTGTTCCCCATCAGGGTCTAAAATTTCACACCGGGGCCCTCATTACAAGTGTTCCGGGAAATGGGATGGATTTTCACCGACCCCCCACGGTATTATCGATACCCCAGGAGGTACTGTTGACTCGAGTGGTGGGGAAAAACCGGCCCATTAGAAGTTGTACCATCAAGGCCCAATAAGAAATGAGAAATTAACAGAAGAATTGGTAATTTTGGGTTCAATTCCATGGTAATTCCTCATTTTACGCTGGACTTTCACCCGGCAATAACCGTAAACTCCAGGTAAAAGTAAAAATCTCGTAATTATAATGGGGGCATTCATTTATTATTCAAACCCCGTTTTAGGCCTGTATTCCACGACCAGCAACATCAAACAAAAGTAATCTTGATTTGGTATCCCCCGGTATGATATTTCCCCCCCATTTCGGGATCTGTAGGTTGAATTGGGGGATAACCACCCACACCACATTTCCTTTCAGAAATAGTGCAATTTTTGACCACACATTTAAGGAGAAATGTACGAAAGGGAAAACAGAAAATCTGTGCGAAATTACTGTCCTACTTGAAATTTCCATTCTGGTGCAAATCCCCACTTGCGTGCTTGGCAGAATTACAGCTGCTCTCTGAATGATGCCTTTGTGGGGCTAGGTACATGCCAATATTTCTTCTGAACGGTCTTTCTTTTTGAAGCCGGCGTGAGTGTTTATTTCTGTATCCCATGGGACAGGAGGCTTCATGCTGCCCTAATTTATTTTCTCACCCCGTAAGCATGTGCTCAGTGCCTCAACCTGGTTCCTGGTCACTTTTGTTTAAAGAGATGAAAATGACTACTGACCTCACCTACACACTTGAACATCCTCCTCCATTTTCTGTTGGAATGCAGTCAGGTGTGCCCATTCCACTCCCTAAAATATTCTTTGTCAAGGTATAAATAGGTCAATTTAAGAATACTTTTTCACTCACTGAGGCAGAAGATGCCTTAGCCACAAGGCCTAACTGCAAGGCCTGTGGAAATGACAGCTTCCCAGCCGAATTTTATTAAATATTCGCTGTTGAATTGTTGCCTTTCTTGACTGAATTATTGAATAAGATTAAAGATGGGGAGGGTAATCTCATCTTATTTTAAGGTATAAAAAAAATAAGAATCCTGAAAATGTTAGTTTGCTTAACACTGATAAAAAGCTCTTTATGAAATTGTATCCAAATTGTATTACTCAGCTTGTAGAGGTTTTAATTCATAGAGACCAGGCAGGTTTTGTGGCTGGCCGGCTGATGGCTGTAAATATTATGGGGCAGATTTATGTTAACTGGCGCATCCCCAGGCATGCGCCAGTTAATGTGCGCCACAGTGCGCCACAGCTCCGCCACCCATGGTGCAAGGCAGGGAAGATGCGTGACGCATCTTCCGGCGTACGGGCGGCGCATTGCTGGAGTCATGTCGCAAGTGCGACATGACTCCTGCAATGCACAGGGGCCACCCCTACAATGCATGGTGCATCACCCATACGCCTGCTTCAAGCAGGCATAAGGAATTGACGTAGAAAGTGACTGAGTGAAATCTCATAGATTTCACTCAGCCACTTTTAGGAGGCGTTCCTGCGCAGGAACGCCCCCCCCCCTGCGCAGGAACGCCGCCTCATGGCGCAGGGCTTTCCAATGAGACGCATCTCCTAGATGCGTCACGTTGTAGATAGGGCGCATTGTTTGCGCCGCCGTTGCGTCAAATAAAGTGAGGCAACTGCGGCGCAAAGAGGCGCAAGGGCCTCATAAATCTGCCCCGAGATTTTTATCTAGGCAACGGATTTCTTCTCAGTTAAAGCAAAACCAAAAGGGAAGATGGACGGAGTGTTGAACAATGCAAGCACTCACCCCCAGTCAACTGATATGGGTTTAATCCATCATCATTCTTTAGCTCACTCCACCACCCGGGTGTTCTCAGACATGAGTCCCGTGCTCTCCATGCCACTGGAATCAAGCTATCCTGGCTGATGAGTGCTGAAAGCCCGAAACCGGTCCTAGGATGCTTGTTTCCAGTCCAGGGAGGACCTGGCTTGGCAGTTCGGGCTGGACGGTTCCCTTGGGGCACAGGGTCAAGACTGATTTGCATATGGCTGGGTTCAAACTGGAATGGCATCGTGAGCAAAAAAACTATGGATTTGGGCCCAGGTCTCTGTACTGGGGTGAATGTATGACATTGTTCTGCATTCGTCCATCAACTGTTGTTTTAGCATTTCTTCTCAGTTAACCAGACAAAGGCTGCAAATATTATGATAGATGTGGAAAAAGCCCTTGATCTGGCTAACTGGACTACACTGTTCATTGGCCTGGAAAGAACTGGGTTTCCTCTTCTCTTCCTCAGAGTGTTATCAAATGTCTACCATGGAGCCAATGCCCAAATTTCGGTAATCTCCCATCTAGCAGGCACTTTGGTGATATAGAGGGGGGCCCGTCAGGGGTGCCCTCTTTTGCCTGTTTTGTGTACATTTTATATAGAGCCTCTCACGATTAGGATCAGGACTTCTCAGGCTATACAGGCCCCTCCTTCAGGTATCAACATACAAAAAATGTTTCACAGATGATGTTAATCTTTATTTAAAACCAAAAAAGGGCAATATTTTTCAGGTTTTGGATGAAATTGATTGGTTTAAGGACATCGGAGAGTATAAAATCAATCCAAGGAAAAGAGAAGTTTTGTTCTTTAATTCTACTGTTGATGCTCTTCCAGCTCTTCTCTATTTACACGCCTGAGATCAGATGCTGATTCGGTTTTTAGGGGTATATGTCACTCAAGAATTTTCAAAGTTATTTCAATTGAATTATCTCCCCATCTTATATTAAATAAAGTGGCTGCTTGATAGATGGACCTTGTTCCCCCTCACCTTGGTTGGCAGAGCGTCTCCTACAAGGATGCCTGTTCTCCCGATGTTTCTGTTTCTTTTCTGTAATGTCCCCATTAAGGTCAAAAGTAGTTATTTCGCTGATTTAGATGTGTTGTTTAGGTGCTTCATTGGAATACTAAAACCCCTAGAGTTAAATACTCCACTCTCTAGCTGGATACCCTACATGGTGGTTTTTGGCCCTTCCCCATTCTCAAAACTGCTATCAGGTGGCCCTCTCCTCAAATTTGTGTGCAAGGGTCCTGGATGGCAGAGGCACAATTGGCTCTTTTTTTGTTGACAGAATGATGCATGATGCAGGCAATCAAATGCCATTTTTTAATTAAGGTTCTGAAATTTCCAGACAAAACAGATATAAGGGTTTACTAGATTTAAGTGACAGACTTTTGTTTGAGTACATATCATTCTAATAATGTTTCTGGCATGAATTCTGCCTATGTACTATATTGAATTTGTAAGGAACAAAAGTAATGAATATGTTTTAACTCCAGTCTGTCTATGCCCTTTCATGGAACCATAGTAATGAACTTTCGCTTTTTAGAACTCCTGCATTTAATATTGTCTTAAGTTATCTTTTTATGAGACGTATATTTTTTTCCTCTCTTTTTTGGTGTATATTTTGTATGTATAACTGTACCCTCACTCTGTGAATTGGAATTCATGCTAATCATGGTTGAAGATGGAATATAAGATCTGCTGAAATCAAATAATAAAAAAGAGGTATAAATAGAGACTGACAGCTAATTCCAGAACCTTCCAAAGCATTTATGTTTTTTTTGTATAGCACTTAAATACGTTTATGTTCTGGTGCTTGAGAAAATTAGATTTTAGATGGGATGGTGGTTGAGAGACTCTGGCAGAACCCCCAAATCCCTGAGGGCCTGATGCACAAAGGTAAACTTACCCCTTTGGTGTCAGTTTCCTATGGTGGGGAGTCTGCACATATAAATGTAGGCATGTCCTATCATTTTATATGTGTGGTTCTTGCGCTTGAATGCAGATCCTCCACAGTCATAAAATTACGATTAACTTGTAGTTTGTGAAAAGCACAAAAAAATAGTAAAATTACATAACAGTGTAAGTTTACATTTGTGAACCAAGCCCTCACTGTATACGTTCACTTTCCTTTTTCCCATACATGGTGTGGATTAAAATCCGATTTTTCCTATTAAGGGCTCAGCTTGTTTTTGGTGTTCTTTCGGTACACTTCCAACTTCTTTCAGGTACCTATGCGCTCTTGTTTCAAGCAATGCAAATAGTTCCATCTACCAGCATAGCTCCCGCAATTGGATTGTGTTTGGAGAAACACAATCCAATTCACAACTGTGTTACTTGTGCTACCATTGGTACTGTACAGGGGCGTAACACAGGCCCCCGCAGCCTACGCGGTGCGGGGGGGCCCAATGCTCCAGGGGGCCCCCTTGGCACTGCACTCTGTCCGGAGAGCTCCTAATTGAGCCCGGAGGGGGCCCCTCTACATACCTTGCAGGGAGGCCCCCTCAATTTTTGTTACGCCAGTGGTACGGTACCCATCTAGAAGTACCTGGCTTGCAAGCAGAATAAGTGTGCTCTGATCTCCTTATGAGATGTTGGATTTTGTCATCAGGGAAAGGGGACAGGAGGAAAGTGAAGGGTGTTGTATTGAATGCCTTCCTCCTCCTTAGGTATCAAGGCATCCCAACGGGCCGCTCTCGCAAGGATTTGTGGCGGGGTCCAGAAACAAAGCATGAACTACTAATGGGCAAAGGTCCCTTGGACTCAACATCCACTGGTTTGGGGGCTTCATTGCACTGTCAAGCTCAGTTCCCCACCTGGATGCGGAGACCTTAAGGCAGTTTTGCACTAAGTGGTCGAACCAGTCTTTCCTCCTTGTTAGCGGTGCAGGCCCGTGACACCGTGAGGTTGCGGCCCTCAAGGAAGACGCAATGAGGTTGCCGGTCTCCCCCATTAGGTGATTCTGAAGGCTTCCCAGTTGAGTGCAACTCCTCCTGTGGGTGGTCTCTGTTACAGTTACAGTCTGCCTGGGCACTCCCCTCTCTCTTCTTTTGACTTCTCCTCTGCCCTTCTAGTTAAGTCTGATTTCTATGTTGTGCAAGTCACTAAGGGGAAGCACCTGTCCTGTTGGAGGGAGGCTATTCTGAGTCTGAGGCTTACTGCAACAAGGAGTATGTGGCACTGCTGCCTCCCTTCCTCTGATATACCTGATGGATTCCCTGGCACATTTGGGCTCCCAGCTGGTAGTCCAAATACCAATGGTCCATCTCCTAGGGCCTTAGAGAGGATGCACAGTTCCAATTACAAACCTGGGAGGTGCAATTTGTAGTGAGCCCTATGTACAAGTAGGTCACATATCAAATTGTGCATTCTCAGAGGGTCGCAAAATGACCTGCCTAATGAATATTAATTAGGTAGGTCACTATTGTGGCTTCATTTAAGGGACAGCAGACCTCTGACACTGCATGAGCTTTCCCAAACCGGAAACATTTTAAAAGCAGCCCGTGTTCATTAAAGGGACAAGTGTTGCTTTTAAAAACAAATGTTTCTCATTTGCGCCACTGACACTACTCCTAAGGGGGAAGCAGTCCTACTAATCTTTGTGAATTAAAATCCATCCCAAATTGGGGATCAGTTACTGATCAATAGTTTGCAACCGCTTTTATGGTCACAAACAATTGAAGATACCTTTCCAAATCACAAATAGGAGGTGAATATCCTTTCATGCCCCCTTACATTTACAATTCGGAAAGGGTCGCAAAACCTTTTCATGAGATACTAAGAATGTTCCTAATCGTAAAAGGGCTTTTGCACATTTTTATAAAATGTTTTGCAATCACAATCCCTGTAGTTTTGGGAATTGAAGGGTTCAAGACCAGAAAAGAGCTTTGTACATCTGGCCTTTAGTTCCCAGTAGACTCTTCCCTGTCTTTGGTTCCATAAAGATTGTGGACTCCCTAGTGTACATATTGGATTGGTGTGAACCTTAGACCAGGACCAGCTGGGTCCAGAGGTGCCAATCCCTACGCATAAGGAACAGCCCATAGCACAAGACGCCTTGATCCAACTAGCATTGTCGGTCCTGGACCATTGTCCATGCCAACTTTATCCTGCCTGTGTTTGCTTTTCATTCAAAGATGGTATTACTTTTCTGGATCTTCCACCTAGGACCTTAGCACTTAAAATAAATGCAGTTTTCTGTACAGAATGCTTGGCTGAACAGTAAGGAATAGAGGGCCCCTGAAGGAACTAAATACCAGGGAAGAAAACAGACAATGCTCACTGTAAGAAATATTCTGAATGGGAGCAGAATTGTACAACATGTGCATGCTTTGCCCCCCAGATCTGGTGTCTTTTTCATTTACTGCAGTCCAAGGCCCTGGTTCTCAAAGGAGTCATAGAATGCAACAGAGCAGCCACAAACGTTGTGCTGCGTTGCGTAACAGGGAGAGAGCAGGAGAGCAGCATATTCACAGAGATATGGCTCTCTCCTTCCCCCTCCCTAGCGCCGGTGCTGAATTTAGCTGCTGTGCACCAGGCACACACCTTAGCGCCTTAGTGCTAGGATGCGTGCCTGAGTCTACCATATATTTTTACAGGGAGGGAACCTTCCTGTACAAAATACTATGGCTAGACAGGTTTAAAACCTTTTCCAAATGTGTATGTGTGCTGTGCAGGGCAGCACACATGCAAAGTCAGAAAAGCAAGGAGAAATGAAAACATTTCTCCTTTTAACGCCTGCATTTCAGCGGTGTTAATTTTTGGTGCTAAACTCTGTCCTCTAATATTGGTAGATAGGGTTTAGCGTCAAAAAGAATTGGTGGATGCATGGGAACGCCAATGTACCACCCATGTAACGCCCCCTTGACTCAAAGTATTGCACAGCAGCATTTCGCGCTACTTTGCGTTATTTTTTCATACAAACCAACGCTAATCCAATTAGTTTTGGTTTGATAATCCCCCAAGAAGTTTTGCGTTAGGTTAGTGTTACAAAGGGAATGCTAACCCGATGCTGAACCTTTGGGAATCTGGGCCCGAGTGCTCCTTTCTGCTGTGATAGCTCACCTGATCTCACCAGGTATGAGGATTGCCAATTGTTTGAGGTTATTTTACATTGTATGGTAAACATGCAATCCAACTCCCCTAACCACTATTTCCTGGAGTCAAATTTCCTCTTTCTCTCTTTTTCAGACCTTTCAAGGAAGCAATATTGTGACAGAAGAATCAGACACGCACGAAGATGAAGTTGCTTGTGGTAGTGATTGCCACGCTCTTCGGTGAGTCCAGAGTTCCCATCTGGCTGCATGTGTACCTCTCTCTCCTGTAGTCATGTCACCCATCGATCTGCCAGTACAATGGCATTACTTCCCCCTCCATGAGATAATTCTGAAGTGTAAAGTATTCCACGAGGAGCTAGAAGTGTAGACCCCTATGCAGCAGTCTGAATGGACCTACCCTGTATCAAAATTAAAAGGAGCATGTCCCATTTCATATGCAACAGAATCAACACAGTGCCACAACAAACTTTCTGAATCTGGGTGGGCATTGCACTATAATATTAAAATGTAATCATTGGTGACAATGATCCTGAAGATTGGTGGTATTTTGTCCCTTGTCGCAGGCCCTATTGAGCCCATTAGCTGACTGTCCACAGCCTCATTCTGGGGCAGATTTACAAGAAGATGTTGGAGTGTGGAGCTGCTCCACATTTGGCAGTACGGCTCTTCAACATTCTCAAAATGCAGGGATGCGCTGCATTCACATGAATACAGGGCACCCTTTGTCTTTTCCCTAGTGGTGGGGCAAATTTTAGCTGCCTATTGCCAAGGCAGGCACCCTTGCACTAGTAGTACAAGGGTGCCTGTGTTGCAGGGAATAATTGTTTATGTGCAGGGAGGTGGTCCAGACGTAGCCCACAAAGATTTGATCATTGTTGGAAAACGAGGCAGCATCTGTGAGGCCTGCACAAATAACATAACTACATTTGTTCTTCACTGGGAACCAAACACCCAATTGTAGCGCCTGACTCTCAGAGGGTAGCGTTGCAGAGCAGTCTGTGGCTTACTTAAGGGAGGTGGTGTGGGCTAGTAATCGCCATATGCAGGTGCGCAAGAATAACACTCAATAATTGACTGTCCAGTCTGTAGTTTGCTTTATAAAAGTAAGAGTACATTTATTAAACACACACACTACTCAATACTTTGCACCAATTTACAAATATACATAAGCTGTTGGAATTACTGTGTGACTTTGCAAAACATTTCCAACCCTCCCACAGGGATGCTGAGGTCTCGCACCACCACTCCCTTGAATGAACATCATCTTGCCCCCGAATGCAATTAGTTGAACATAACCTCGGGCGTGGGCCCTGCGCACTGGCACCATCCCAGTGGTGACACACCTCATTACCTCAACAAGCACTATAAATGGATACACCTGCCTTGGTGACACATAACCTTGACTGAGCATCTCCTACTGACCATAAAGTATGCACCTCTAAATCTTCAGGGCTAACCGTCTGGGTTGTTCCTCATCTAACAGCAGCAGCAAGAATACATGTTTAAGCATCACTTAAAATGGCAATACTTATCACAGTTGTTAACCATTATAATGCATTGCAATTACAACCTATAAAAGGCATCACAGATGGAATCACAGGATTACGCATATACAGCCAGACACCCTAGCAGGAAGGTCTGGCAAAATAACCCCACTTTGCCTATGACATCACCTTACACAGGTACTTCACATTACACGTGTGACCTTCAGTCCCTCTAAAAGAAATAACCTTAGTAAATGGGGTCCCGGGTACCACCCGGGACCCCCACATGCCTCCTTGTTGGAGGGCAGGCTGGTGAGCCCACCCCCGGCTGCCCCTGCCGTCTACCCACACGGCCAGCAACCTCGCGTGCTGCCGCGGGAGCTGGCTCCACACTTTGGGTGTGCCCGCTCCGACGGGCAGACCGGAAGACTCGCGCTGGCCCGCTCAGTCAACGGGGGAGTGCAGTGGCACTCCCCTGGCCTCCCCCTTCTCTCTGGGGCCCGGGGTTTGGGTCCCCGGCCCCTGGGCCATATTCACAGTGGGTGCGATGGCGCCACTCTGCTTTGCTTTGGGACTCGGGATGGGGTGCTGGCCCCTCCTCCTCCTCTTCACGGGGAGCGTGATGGTGCTCCCCGTCAGTTCTTCTTCAGCGTGGCCAGGGTGGGTTCCGGGCCCCCAGAGGGGATATCTCGCACCCCGGCTTGGCTTAGGGTCTGGGGATGGGGTCCGGGCCCCGAGAGACCTCTTCACGGGGTGTAATGGCGCTCCCCCACCTCCATCTTCTGTGGGGGCCAGGGTGGGCTCCTGGCCCCCCTGCAGGGCGCTTTCACTGGGAGTGTGATGGCGCTCCCCGGCTTCTCTTCTTCTGGGGGCAGTCCGCGGGTACCTGACCCAACCTGGGGGAATCTCTGAGACTGGTGGCAGAGCCCCACGTGCTTCTTGGTCGGTCTTCTTAGGGGGTCAAAGGTCGCCTACCTTCTGGGGCCATATGTCAGCCCACAGGGTTCCGATCTTCTCCATGTTCACGTCCTCTTGCTCCTTGTGGTACCCCCGAGCCACTGGGAGCACTCTCCTTTGCCCTCTGGGCCTCTGCTTGGGGGTATTCATCAGGGAGCTGTCTTTAGGGGCTCCCTGCGCCAGCCTTTTGCCTGTCTCTCCCCCTGCGCCTCTCTTCTGCTTGGGAAGAGGCCCAGGCTGCTGCTCACTGGTCCTGGACTTTTCTCCTGACACCATCCTGCCTTCTGGGACAATCAGGGAGTTCCTCCTTCCAACTGCCCATAACGCCAGCTCCAGCACCTTCTGCCTCAGCAAACCACACCCCAGAGAGAGCTTCTCTTCCTGTGCAAGCACTTTTTAAAAAACTGAGTAGGGGGATGGCAGGAAGTCTATGTTTGTCCTATCAAACAGCGACACATCACTACCCTGCCCCTGCTCCCTCCTTCTTGTCCAGCCTCTGGGTTTGTTCAAAATGGCATCGTCCAGGGTCTCTGGCCACATGGTCTCTGAAAAAGCCCCTTCCCCCCTCACTACCTTCCCTCCTTGGTGCAGCCTGGTGCCTGGCATCCAGTGACAGCAGCCCCATCCATCTTCTCTTCATGGAGAGGAGGCCTTAGCTTGTGGAAGAAAGGTTATCAATCCATCCTGCTGAGGTCAGCCCTCAGCCAGGGTCTGCTTATGGCTGGCTCAGAGAAATATGACAGTTCTGGATGACTCAAAAGCAATACAAATATGACTTTATACTCTGCAGAATACTCTTTCGTGCATGTATGGAATCTATAAAGTTACTCTAGCCCATGAGCTCCATACCCCCATAGGGGAATAATGAAGTGAAAAACAGTAAAACACACTGACTTCCCTGGCATGTTCCTTCCCAGTATATAAAGCCTATTCCATGTCACCACCCAATTCCCTCTGTGGCTGCTCCTCGACTGTGCATGCTAGGAATCTCCGCAGTGCAGCCTCTACACATGTGCACACGCTTGTATACCTGTGTCTGCATGTAACCAGCCCAGTGTCCTTTACTTCAGCTGCTGAGCAGCAATGGCCTGGTCAAGCCAGGGAGACAGCAGTAAAATCCCCATTCAGTCTCTTTCATCCTGAGTTCATTGTGGGTGAGTCCCAAGTTATGAGGCTCCCCCACAGTAAAAGCTCAACAATTAGATGCTCAAAAAGCTAAAAATCTGGGCAGCTCATTGTGTCAAAACCACCTTCTAACAATCATCCATCCAGAACTCTTTTAAGTGGTAAAGGTAGAACAACAATATTCGTTCTGGGTCCAACCAAGGGAGTCTCACCTCTTCTTTAGAGGGGTGAGGCAGAGTGCAAAAGGTAGTCAGAGTGATGGACTGGCCTACATGAAAGAGAGTTACCACCTTTTGTAAGGAGGATGCTCCAGTTCGAAGGACCATTTTCTCTGGATAGATGGTAAGGTACAGAGGATGTGCCCATAATGCCTGTGGCTCATTGACATTTCGGGCAGATGTTATCACCACCAAGAAGACCATTTTAATTGTGCAGAGCCTGAGTGGACAATTATGAAAAGGCTCGAAAGAAGCACACATTTGAAATGTGAGGACTAAACTAAGGTACCACTGTGACATAATGAAGGGTGCAGGAGGGAACATGTGCTGAAGACCTTTCAGAAACCTATGAATAATAGGGGACTTGAGCAGGGATGGCCAATCTGTCAACCGCAGAAATACTGAGATGGCAGAAAGATAGCCTTTCAACGTGTCCAAAACAGAGACTTACTGGGCTAACATAAGATTGAACAATAGAACCTGGGAAAGGGGTCCAGAAAGAAGGTCAACTTGTCGGTCTGTCCACCATGCCACAAACATGCGCCGACAGGCATTTTGGTGGAGGGACGCTTTGCTGCAGAGATAACGTTACACACTTTGGGCAGAAGGTCAGAAGGTCAGAAGCTGTCAACTGTCATTGCTCAATCTCTACTCATGAAGATGGAGTGTTTTAATGTTCAGGTGCAGAAACCTACCCTACTGCTGTGACAGACGATCCTCCCAAGGAGGCAGCCTGGTTGGAGGACGTTGCTTCTGCTGAACAGAGTGGGATAGCAGACTCTCTGTCCACAATCCGGAACCACAACAATGACTTGGGCCTGGTAGTTCCTGATCTTCTATCTTCTAGAGAACAAAGGTAAAGAGATCTAATTAGGCTCCCCCCGTTCTTGGAAAAGACCTTGCGCCACCTCTGGATTTGTGATCCACTAAGCATCAATGGCTGAGTTTGTCTGCTGTGTCATTCAGAGAACCTGCCACGTGTTGAACCACCTGGAGTATGCTCTGATGTTCTAGCCATGTCAAGAGGCATATTGCCTCTTGACAAAAGGACCACAACCCCAATCCTCTCTGTTTGTTGAAATACCACATGGCAGTGGTGGTGTTCATGAACACTTGAACCAGCCTTCCCTTGATCGAAGGAAGAAAGGCCTTCAATGCCAACCAGATCGCTTGGAGCTCCAACAGATTGATGAGAAGACCTGATTCTGTTGGAGACCAGAGTGTTTTGATTTCCACCTCTCCCAGATGGCTACCACTGCCCAGAAGTAATACATCTGTCACTATGAACAGCCTGCTTCAGGTAGAGGTCTGCCACTGACCTAATTGCGGTTCATTAGCCACCACTGCAAATATTTTGCAGTCCCCTCTGAGATCTGGGCCCTGTCAGAGCGATTCCCTGATGCAGTTCCCACTGAAACTTCAAGTCCAACTGCAAAGCCTTCATATACCAACTGGCAAGTGTAACAAGAAGGATGCAAAAGGCTTTGAGCCCCAGCAGCCACAGAGTCAGTCTAACTGAAATCCGAGATAGAGGTCAAAATATTCAGAATCATAGCCTAAATAACATTGAATTGCTGCTCAAGAGGATAGGCCTGAAACTGCAGTGTGTCCAGAATAACTCAGATGGAAGGGAGTGTCTAAGAAGGAGTCAGGTGTGACTTCGGCATGTTGATAGTTCACCCCAGCGAGTGCAGAAGGTTCCCTGTAGTTTTAAGGTGGGAGACAACTGCCTGGGGAGAGCCTGCCTTCAACAGTCAATCCTCGAGGTAGGGACAGACTGGAATTCCTCACCCTCGCAGATCAGCTGTGACCACCACCCTCACTTTCATGAACACCCAAGGGATGCTGGCAAGGCTGAAGAGGAGCACAGTATACTGAAAGGGATCTTGGCAGACCGTGAACTGCAGTTAACACCTGTGGACAGACAGGACAGGGATGTGACATTTGGCGTCCAATAAGTCCAGTGATGCTATTGAGTCTCTTGGGTCCAGAGCAGAGAGGACATTTGGGAGCATGATCATTTTGAATTTCTCCTTTTTGAAGAAAAGATTGAAAAGGCGCAGGTCTAGTATCGGATGAAGGCCTCCTTCCTTCTTGTGCGCCACAAAGTAGTGGGTATGGTAAACATGACCTACTTCTGAATGCCAGGTCCTTCTCTATAGCTCCCTTCAATAAGAGAGCTAACACCTCCTAACAGAACAAGGAAAGGTAGCCCTCTTTCAGCTTGTTGTAAGTAGGTGGCATAGGTGGGGGGAGGCAATAGCTCCTTAGGACAGGCAACAAAACACAACAGTCTGATGTTATTGACCACCAGTGGTGCATCCTGCCTCCCACTGAATGCACATTGTTAGACGGGGACCGGGAGGGCCGGCCGAGCACAGTGATCGCACAGACAGGTAACTTCCCCCCCACAGATGGACACCACACAAAGATTAGGGTAACACCTTTTATAGGCACTTCGGGTAGTAGTGTGGTACGATACAAGGCGATCAGGACACGATGATCCTCTCAATTCTAGTCTCTAGTAAGGGAAGGGGGTAGCGGGACAGTCTTGGTACCCACGGGTACGGGTGTGTAACGGTGATAGCTCACAATCCTCGAGCTCGGTGTTCGGATGGGTCAGACCGCGGCAGCGCCGGCAGGTCCCGAAGAGGTCGTAGGTGGCAACGGGCCGCGGCAGCGCCAGCAGGTCCCAACGAGGATGAAGGTTACAACGGGTCGCGGCAGCGCCAGCAGGTCCCACGAGGATGGAGGTTACAACGGGCCGCGGCAGCGCCAGCAGGTCCCACGAGGATGCAGGTTGCAACGGGCCGCGGCAGCGCCAGCAGGTCCCAACGAGGATGAAGGTTACAACGGGCCGCGGCAGCGCCAGCAGGTCCCACGAGGATGAAGGTTACAGAGGGCCGCGGCAGCGCCAGCAGGCAGGACGATAGTTCACAAGGCAGGGCTGTGGCAGCGCCAACAGTCCGTCAAGGATGAGTTCGTCGCGGTGTCTCTCGACTCCAGGATACAACTGCCTTCCTGTCCTGGGGCTGCCCCAGTTATAGGTCTGGCGCCCTTTGATGTCCGGACCCTCGCTCTTGGAGGTCGGGAGGTCCGGGATGAGGGAGTCCAGACACCCAGCAGGGGGGCGGAGCCAGCGCCCGAGGAGGCTGGGGGTGCTCGGCACCTGGCGGGGGAGAGCCATCGACACTTCGTACTCCCATTGACCTGCCAAGTGGGCCGTTCACCTCCTGGGTGGAGGGTGGTGCCGGGATGTCGGGGCCTGGCCAGGCCCAGGGTTGGGGTCGGGCTGAGGCCGCGCGGCCGCGTGGTGCCGTGTCCAAGATGGCGGCTGGGCCGGGCAATGGTGCTGACGGTGGCCCGGGCCCTGTCCTGCGGGGAGGGAGCGAGCCCTTCATGTGGCCTGTCCAACATGCGTCCCCCCCAGCTGAAGGCGGGGAGAGTCACCCATCTTCTTGGGGACTTTCCTCGTCGAGGCGGAAAAAGCGGGACAGGCCATCCGCGTTGGCGTGGTCTTGGCCAGGGCGATGTTCCACAGTGAAGTCCATCCCCTGCAGGGAGATGGACCATCGCAATAGTTTGGGGTTCTCCCCCCGCATCTGCATGAGCCACTGCAGGGGCCGATGGTCCGTCTGTACCCGGAAATGGGTTCCGAAGAGGTACGGCCGGAGCTTTTTGAGGGCCCATACCACCGCGAAGGCCTCTCGCTCAATGGTGCTCCAGCGCTGTTCTCGGGGCAGTAGGCGTCTGCTGATGAAGGCCACTGGTTGGTCCACTCCCTCGGGGTTCAGTTGGGAGAGGACGGCCCCAATACCCTGGTCGGAGGCATCGGTCTGCACGATGAACTCGCGGCTGTAGTCGGGGGCCTGGAGCACAGGAGCGGTGCACATGGCGGCCTTCAGCGTCTCGAAGGCTGCTTGACAGTCGGGAGTCCAGTTGACTCTTTTTGGGTGGTTCTTAGACGTGAGCTCCGTGAGGGGCCCCACAATGCTGCCATAGTCCCTTACAAACCGCCGGTAGTATCCGGTGAGCCCCAGGAAGGCTCGGACCTCGGTTTGTGTCTCGGGGGGTTGCCAGGACTGAATGGCAGCTACCTTGAGTTGGAGGGGGGCCACCAGACCGCTCCCCACTTGGTGTCCGAGGTAGGTCACGGACCCCTGGCCGATTTGGCACTTGCTGGCCTTTATGGTGAGGCCGGCCTGTTGGAGGGCCTGCAGGACCTCTCTGAGGTGGTGGAGGTGATCCGTCCAGTGGCGGCTGTATACCGCAATGTCGTCCAGGTAGGCGGCGCTGAATTCTTCGAGGCCTGCCAATACCTGGTTCACCAGTCTTTGAAAAGTGGCTGGAGCGTTCTTCATGCCGAAGGGCATCACTCTGAAATGGTAGTGCCCATCCGGGGTGGAGAAAGCGGAACGTTCTTGGGCTCTGGGGGTGAGGCCGATCTGCCAGTAGCCCGCTGTCAGGTCGAAGATGCTTAGGTAGCGGGCTGCCCCCATGCGGTCGACTAGTTCATCTGCTCGGGGGATAGGGTGAGCGTCGGTTCGGGTGACCGCGTTCAGACCCCGATAGTCAATGCAGAACCGGAGTTCAGGGGTGGTGCCCGGGGCCGCGGCCTTGGGGACCAGGACGACCGGGCTGGCCCAGGGACTGTCCGAAGGTTCGATGACTCCGAGGGCGAGCATCTTGGAGACTTCTTCTTGGATGCATGTACGTACCCGATCCGGTACTCGGTACGCCCGGTGTCGGACAGGAGGACTGTCCCCCGTGTCCACGTCGTGCAGGCACCAGGAGGTGACTCCGGGTGCGAGGGAAAACAGGTTTGCGAACGGCAGCAGGAGGGCCCGGCAATCTTGACGCTGCTCTGGGGTCAGGGCCTCAGAGAGTCGGACCCCGTCCACCGAACCATCTCTTTCCCGGGTCCTCAGTAGGTCAGGGAGGGGCTCGGAGTCTCCTTCTGCGCCACTGTCGGTAGCCATCAGCAGGCTGAGCTCTGAGCGCACGAAGTGGGGTTTGAGTCGGTTGGCGTGGAGGACCCGGAGGGGGTTCCGGGGGGACTCCAGGTCGATGAGATAGGTGACGGGGCTCCTGCGCTCGATCACCTTGAAGGGCCCCGTCCATTTGTCCTGCAAGGCACATGGTTCGATGGGGGACATCACCCATACCTGCTGACCCGGTTCAAACTCGATGGAGGAGGCATGTTGGTCGTACCACTTCTTCATGTCCTCTTGACTGGCCTCCAGATTGGCTTTAGCGATCTCCCTGAATTTCCGGGTCTGATTACGGAGGGTCAGGAGGTATTTGTAGACGTCCGGAGGGGTCTTTAGGGGGGCCATTTCCCATTCCTCCTTCACTAGGCTGAGAGGCCCGCGAACGGGGTGTCCGTACAGGAGTTCGAAGGGGCTGAAGCCGAGGGACTTCTGGGGGACTTCTCGGTAGGCGAAGAGGAGGCACGGTAGTAGCACGTCCCACTGGCGGCGTAGGGGTTCTTCCAGCCCCATGATCATCCCCTTGAGGGTGCGGTTGAACCGCTCGACCAGTCCGTTCCCCTGGGGGTGATAGGGGGTGGTGAATCGGTAAGTGACTCCGCACTGCTGCCAGAGGGATTTCATATACTTTGAAATAAAGTTCGTACCCCGGTCGCTGACGACTTCCCGGGGGAAGCCCACTCGAGAGAAGATCCCCATCAAGGCTCGACCCACTACTGGGGCTGTTATCGTACGAAGGGGGACCGCCTCAGGATAGCGGGTAGCGTGATCCACCAGGACCAGGATGAAGCGATGTCCCTGTGCTGTTCGGGGGTCCAGGGGCCCCACAATGTCTATTCCCACCCTTTCGAACGGGGTGGTCACCACGGGGAATGGTTGTAGGGGTGCCTTGAGTTTGCGGCCGCTCTTCCCACTGGCCTGGCAGGTCGGGCAGGACCGGCAATGGTTGGATACGTCATTTCTCATTTTGGGCCAAAAAAAGTGAGTCACCAGGCGGTGGTAGGTCTTGTCTTGGCCCAGGTGCCCGGCCAGGGGGACATCATGGGCTAGGTTCAACAGGAAGTCTCTGAAGTGGAGGGGCACCACCAGCACTCGCCCGGCCCCCAGTTCTGCGATTTTCTGTTCGCTGTACAAGAGATCATTGTCCCAATAAACCCAGTGGGCCCCGGTGGTGTCTCCTTGGCTCTGGGTGAGCGCTTGCTGTCGCAATCCCTCGAGGGAGGAGCAGGTCTTTTGCTCCTGCCGGAATTGTTCCTGGGTGGGCCCCCCTTCTTGACGCCACTGAGCCAGGTCGGGAAGCTCGGGGGGCTGTGTGGACCCCTCTGGGGTGGGGTCCGGGTGGTCGGTCTGGAGGAAGTCTTCTTCTGGAGTGATCGAGGGCGGAGGTGCTGCCCATTCTGGTTCTTCTGGTCTAGGGATGGTGCGGGTGGCCATGGACCGGGTGGTTACGCACGCCCAGTCCGGGAGACCCAACATCCCCAGATGCTCTCTTCTTTCCACAGCGGCCCACGGGGAGCTCTCGAGATCGTTCCCCAGGAGGCAGTCTACGGGGGCATCGTCACGGACAGTTACTTTCAGCATGCCGGACACTCCTCCCCATTCGAAGGGGACGCAGGCCATCCGACACAGGCTCTCCGAGTTATCTGCCGATCGGACGGGGCAAAGTACGTTTGGTAGGATTTGTTCTGGGGTCACCAGGTGACAGCGGACGGCCGTCACACTGGCCCCGGTGTCACGCAGGGCCTCGGCCTTGCGCCCATTGATGCTCACCCATTGGCTGTACTTCCGAGTGTTGGCGGGCAGGGGAGTCCGCGGGACCATGTCTCTTCCTCCTAGGCATGCCAGGGTCATGGCGGCGGGTTCCCACTCGAACTGCTCCGACTCATAGGTCTCCGTGTCTTCGGAGACTTGTTCTTCTCCCAGGGCGGCGGCCGCCATCTGGCGGGGCCCGGGGGCCTGGTTCTTCGGGCAGGTCGGGTCACTGGCATAGTGGCCGACTCGCTGGCATCGATGACACGTCACGTTAGCTCGGAACCCCGGGCGCATCGGGGGGTTTCCCCGGCCTGCTGGGGCCGGGGTGGCGTTAGTGGGTGCGGCCGGGGCGGCGTCTCTGCCCCGGCCCGGGCCTCCTCCTCCTCCTCGGGGACGATGGTGACCTTGGTTGGTTCTGTTCTGCTCATTCGGCCCACTCCGGGCCACTCGGGTGCTCTCCCACCGGTCAGCCTCGGTGGCGAGCTGCCGGGGTTCAGTCAATTTACTGTCGAGGAGGTGCTGCCTGAGCTCGACAAAGCAGTTGTTGGAGAGGTGCTCCCACACAATGAGATTGAAGAGTTGTTCGTAAGTGGTTACGTTGTTACCCTTGATCCACCCCTCGAAGGCTCGGCTGAAATAGTTCACGTATTCCAACCACGTCGTACCTGGGATCCGGGTGCAGTTGCGGAACCTCTGGCGGTACATTTCGGGTGTAAGTCCATATCGACTGAGGAGGGCGGCCTTCATGTGGTCATAGGACATCATTTGATGGTCCGGAAGCTGCAGCAGGGCATCACGACCCTCGTTGACGAATCTCCCCCATAGACCGGCTCCCCAGTCACTTCGAGCGACCCGGTGGGCGGTCATGGCAATCTCATAGGCCTTGAACCACTGCTGTATGTCGTCGTTCCGGTGATATTCTCGGACCACATCCTTGGGGATGTGGACCTTCTGCTCGGTAGGACCCGGGGAGTGCGGTTGCTCGGGCACCCCTAGGTTTTTGTTCAGTTTGCGTATTTCTATCTCCGCTAGTTTGCACTCGTGCTCGTATGCCAGTCTTTTTTCTTCGAGGTCTCTCTGTCTCTGTTTTTCCTCTCGCTCTTCTCTGAGCCGTAAGTGTTCTAAGTTTATTTTTTGTTCCGCCAGTTTCAATTCTCCGTCTAATCTGAGTCGTGCCAAGTCTAACTCGTGTAATCTATTTTTTTTCCCGCTCTTGGATCTCTTCATGGGAGGGGCCTGTTCTCCGTTCCTCCGTCCGGGTGGTGTTGACTTCCGGGGCTGCGGGGTCCCGGGGGGTTGCGGTATTTGTCTCTGTCCAGGCCTCTAGGGCGTTTTTGAAGTCTTCTTTTGTGCTTAGCCCGGTGGTAGCAATGCCTAAGTCCATGCAAAATTGTTTGAGCTCTCGGTGGTTGTATTCTTCCAGCTTTTCCATCTGGAACTTCTCCGCCGATCCGCTCTCTTTGGTCGTCATTGTGGTTTTAGTCGTAGGGTGAGTTACTGTCTGTACGGTACGCGTCGGTTCGAATCGCGCCGCTAGCCACCAATGTTAGACGGGGACCGGGAGGGCCGGCCGAGCACAGTGATCGCACAGACAGGTAACTTCCCCCCCACAGATGGACACCACACAAAGATTAGGGTAACACCTTTTATAGGCACTTCGGGTAGTAGTGTGGTACGATACAAGGCGATCAGGACACGATGATCCTCTCAATTCTAGTCTCTAGTAAGGGAAGGGGGTAGCGGGACAGTCTTGGTACCCACGGGTACGGGTGTGTAACGGTGATAGCTCACAATCCTCGAGCTCGGTGTTCGGATGGGTCAGACCGCGGCAGCGCCGGCAGGTCCCGAAGAGGTCGTAGGTGGCAACGGGCCGCGGCAGCGCCAGCAGGTCCCAACGAGGATGAAGGTTACAACGGGTCGCGGCAGCGCCAGCAGGTCCCACGAGGATGGAGGTTACAACGGGCCGCGGCAGCGCCAGCAGGTCCCACGAGGATGCAGGTTGCAACGGGCCGCGGCAGCGCCAGCAGGTCCCAACGAGGATGAACGTTACAACGGGCCGCGGCAGCGCCAGCAGGTCCCACGAGGATGAAGGTTACAGAGGGCCGCGGCAGCGCCAGCAGGCAGGACGATAGTTCACAAGGCAGGGCTGTGGCAGCGCCAACAGTCCGTCAAGGATGAGTTCGTCGCGGTGTCTCTCGACTCCAGGATACAACTGCCTTCCTGTCCTGGGGCTGCCCCAGTTATAGGTCTGGCGCCCTTTGATGTCCGGACCCTCGCTCTTGGAGGTCGGGAGGTCCGGGATGAGGGAGTCCAGACACCCAGCAGGGGGGCGGAGCCAGCGCCCGAGGAGGCTGGGGGTGCTCGGCACCTGGCGGGGGAGAGCCATCGACACTTCGTACTCCCATTGACCTGCCAAGTGGGCCGTTCACCTCCTGGGTGGAGGGTGGTGCCGGGATGTCGGGGCCTGGCCAGGCCCAGGGTTGGGGTCGGGCTGAGGCCGCGCGGCCGCGTGGTGCCGTGTCCAAGATGGCGGCTGGGCCGGGCAATGGTGCTGACGGTGGCCCGGGCCCTGTCCTGCGGGGAGGGAGCGAGCCCTTCATGTGGCCTGTCCAACACACATGATGGTCGTAGGGCATACTAAAGGAGTTTAGAAGCTGACGCTTGCAGGGGCCGGGGACTGGTTCAACCTCTGTCTGTTTCACGTGGTCTGTGAGAACCGTGTCCTCGGTCATGAAATGATTGTGTGGTTTGCTGGTTGGGGTTGCTGGGTGTGTCAAGAAGCAGTGGGAAGCCTCTTTGGCTGTTTTCTTTCCATCAGCAATTTCTTGAGAGATCGGGCCTCCTCTGAGACTGTGGGCAGCACTTGCACAACAAGTCGCAGATGGTATAGGGGTATTGGCCCAAGAGGCACGCAATGTTCACAGACTGCAATGCCACACTGACAGATGAAAACATCCTCTGCCCAAAAACATCCAGCCTTTTGGACAGGGGCGGCTGGTGACATTTGAAAGTGGTGAGGCGTAAAATTATTGTCATACTGCACCGCAGTGAGCGAGCGTACGGAGCGAAATGGCACAACCTATGGGGGGCTTGGGGGGTTCTACCCCCAGATTCTTTTTTTTAAAAGAGTGGACAAATGGTGCATTTTCAAGCAAATTTGAGAAAGCAGCAAGGTTAATAAAGCAATTGTGAACGTGCAGTCAGTACATTAATAATGAAATGTCACTAGTTCCCCATATGGTAAAAAATACTAGTTCTACTATATGAGGGCGGTCTAAATAAACTTTTATCAGCAGCAAATAGACCACCAGAGACTAAGGGAAGCAGCAGGCAGGGACACAGTCAATTCTGGTGATCTTTCCCTACTTTTTTAGGGGAGCCAAACCTACAACTCTTTTGTACTTTATCACTAGACAACACAATATTCATGTTTCATGCAGTTGTATATAAAAACCGTGCCAGGATTAGCAGCACAGGAAGCCAAAATGCATTTTGTCCTTGGCACCTCCCTACCAGCAAAATAATCACTTTTACAGCTCCCAGATGCAACACAGTACCCTTTTGCTATCTGTTAGCACTGTAAGGCACCTGTCTTATCTCATCTTAAGGACGGTCTTTAAGTAAGGCAGGGCCTGCCCTTAAGCTGCAATGGTGGCATTCCACTCTAACACAATCTAATATATTGCTTTGCCTGCTCATTATATGACTTCAATGACTGTAAACAAATGTCAATTTCCAGATTCCAACATATAAAAGGACATTCATTGCAAAGAGTATTTTTTTGCATGCGTTAAATGTGGCTAAAAATAATGCTTACTTGACAACTGCTTTTTATTCACCACACAGAAAAAAAATTCTAGGCCTTATAGCATAAGTAGTTTCGCCTTTCTAAAAACATTCTTATCCATCAATGTTATTTATCGCTATCGACTGATTCCAAATACTTTCTCCTCTCTGGTAAGTATGGGAGGCCCAATTCTGACAGCTGGGTCAGCTCTCTGCAGAGGTGACTAAAGATTGTACATTTGTAAATATAGTACCTCAAACAGCTTTTTCCATCTCAGAGTCAGGAGCGCGAGGGCTGAATCTTGTCACGTGCACCATGCTGGAACTTGGTGATACTCTTTCAGAATGTGGCTTCTGAGTCTAAAATGTCTAAAGTGCAGCAGACTCCAAGTTTTGAGCAAAGGCCAGGCCCGCGAGAATCCAGGAGAGCTTTCACTAGCTAGGTATTCAGCAGAGGAGCACTGAAAGCCAAGCACCTTGAGGCACTCAGTTCTAACTAAGCAAACACTATACAAGAGTAAAATGCTGCCCAAAATAAAAATCCCAAAACGCAAAATCCTGGGAACAGCTAAAACTCTAATGGAGCGTAAAATTCAGTAAAAGATGTGAAATAAAAACGGGAACAAAATCACTGCCATGGGTTACCTGGATACTTATTACATTTATTGTTCACAAATTGTCAGTGTTTTTCACGGTCATGTTAAGGACATGAAATTAGTGCCCCACAGGGACCCGTTTCAATGTCTGTTCTAAAATGCTACTGGGTCTGAGACCCGGAGGAACCCGACCCACTCAATGCCCGTCAGTGTTACTCACCAGAAAAAGTTAAAATAGAATATGCTGAAACAAGGCACCATGCTGTGTTATCGATACAGCAGTGATGGTCGGTTGTGCGAACTTTGCCATACAATGTTATTTGCATTGAAATATGAAGCATACCATATAGTCTTATTACAATCAGAGCCACTAGAATTATGCAATTTTGTTCCCACAGCGATTTTCGCATAATAATTATCTATTTGCCACAAGCACATTGAAATGTGTTTCTAGCTCAAATGGTTCAAAAGTTACAAACAATACAGAAACGCATTGCCGCTCCCGGTAATGCGCTTTGCCTGCAGCTCTGAAAGTGGCAGTATGTAAGAGAAGGGACGGTCGGCATGCACTACGTGAGCTCAACCACACTGCCTTTAAGAGCAAGCACTTCCGTGATTGAAGTGCCTCCGTAAAGGCAGCATGTGTCATCAGGGCCGAAATGTTCTGCGCAAGTTCGTAAAACACAAAAATGTACATGAACTGAAAGGGTGTCCGGTTCACTGCTGCGTGTATTTAAAGTATGCACTTTAAATAAGTGCACAGTTCTTTGCTGTCTTGCTTATTTAAAGCAGGCACTTTAAATTACAGCAGCAGAAAGAAGACCCTTTGGGTTCATTTACATAAAGGGAGGCCCTGATAATGGAGGCAGTGACACTGAGGACCACTTGTACAGATAGCAGATAAAGGGGGATTAGCACCCGGGGCATGCTACGGTGACAGAGAGGAGTGATAGGTGGGCACACAGAAAGACCTTACACTCCTTTCAGCTGATACTACTTCACACCTTCTGTATTGAACTAAAGGTTGCTAATCTGATTAAAGTAAACCAACCAACCTGCTGCTCGCTTGTTTGAAACCACGGCTGCAGGCGACGGCGCCTTTCTTTTTCCAGCAACTGTGTCCTGGAAATAGGAGATGCCAAAGTTGCGTAGCCACTACCCTAAGGTCGCCTTGGCCATACCCAATTAGGAAGCCTAATTCACGGAGGCCAAAGGAGTGCTGAAACCGTAACTACCCCCTGCACTGTGCGCCAGCCCTGGCCCTTCCCATTATCCTGAATGACGCTCCACTGACCGCGCCCTGGGCCAATTCCTTAGCGTCCCATTTGAAATACATGCACTGCCGCTTTATGCAGCCACTCCCTCAAGGCTGATGTCACCAGCCTCCTCGCTTGCCTCGAGGGCGAGGAATAGTCCTCGTCCTGCTTTGCATATACGCACAGGAAGACTCTTCGAGATCGAGACAAGCACAAAAAAAAGATTTTACATAGTTTCACTGAAACTATGTAAAATCTTTTTTTGTTTCAGAGCACCAAGCAGGGAGCACTTCTTTTCCATGGTGTTCATTCTCTAATCCCTCCCTTTAGTTTTGCCCGATGCTGGCAGGTGAGGCAACGCCCCCTACGCCCCTTAATACCAGCCGCCACTGCTTTTGGATGACCTATCCACTAGAGTGGTAGGGAATGCACCGGGGATAACTTCAGAAGTGGAGTCCTGGACTGCCAAGCTTTCGAATGGGTGCTGGTTTAGGAAACTGGGGTTCCCTTGGGCAGGGCGAAGGCAGCGGGCAATTGTCCTGTCCACAGGAGGCCCTGTACAGGGCTTGGCCGAGGTTCCGAATAGGACATAACTTGGGGCTTCATTGGATGGAAGTAATGGCTTAGTGGGGGAAAATCCTGGCTGAAGCACCTCCCTCAAGACGTTCATCTAGACTACCACTGAGGTCTAGGTTCTCAGCTGCCCTTTTTACCACCACTGTGAATGAGGCACCCTCCTCTATAGCCACATTAGGGGGAGAGACAAGACCAGTGTCTGGGGAGGTGTTCAGTCCTCTGGCATCAACCAGATGCTCATACCAGTTGTCCTCTGGATCTTCTAACTGGTATCCACATGTGTCTGCTGACCCCTCCCAGTCATCAACCAGTCCTGGCCTCTCGTAATTATAAGCCACTGGCTCCAATATGGGGAGTCTGCCTCGGGTCCGCAGCGGAGCAGGTGTCGGATGACCCCTGCCTGGCTCTTCATCAGAGTCGGGAATATTGATGGGGTAGCGCCACCACTGGGCGTCGGTGGCGCAGAGGGTGTCAGTACTGGAGCGGGTGTCAGGGAAGGTGGAGGTCACTCTGTCAATGGATCCATGGGGGTCTGACTGATGCAGGGGGCAAACCCACCGGTGGAAGACCCTCCGTGGCCCCTCCCAGACCCGTGGGGCCCGAGGGCACTCCAGAGGAGATGGGCCTCCCAAAAAAAGGTGCATGGCCTCATGAAATTCCTTACGTTAGAAGGTGGCTGATCCAGCTCCCAGAAACTTAGGAAGGCGTGGAGACGGCGCAGGCACCACCATCGACCTAAGCCTCGAGTGCTGACGGCCCAGCGACTTGTCCGAAGACTTGCGCAGTGAATTTGAAGATCACTTAATTTTTTTTTGTCATTTACCTGCCTTTCCCAACAACTTGCTGTGGACCGGCGATCATCCGTCCCGACTTTGCAAGTGATCTCAAGACCTTCCTCATGACTGAGAGCTTGAGCATCGCGGAGTTGATCGTCGCAATGCAAATGAGGCGCTTGAGGGACCACTCCCTCAAGCCCTCACATTTCTTGGCTTCGTGGTCACACTCAATACGCCATAGACAGACCAAATGCGGGTCCGTCAGCAACATCTGTCGCTGACAGGCGCCGCATGGCTTAAATCCTGCATTTCTGGTGGACATCCTGCACACCAGTGGACAAGGTCTCAAAAACCTTTGACAAACGGGTGAAAAATGGTCAGTCAAAAAGTGAATGGGGGTAGCTGACTGGCACGGAAAGAAAAGAACTGATGTCAGCGCCCTGGGGTGGGACCTATATAGACACCGTGCACACCACTTCCGGTGCCAACAACACCTCGCAGAGCAGAACAATGCCACTTACCTGGTGGGTACTGCTTATGAAAACATTTTTGTATCCAGTCTGATGCCTGGGCGTTATTCTAAGGTAAGGAATCGGTGGCTAGAAGTCTCTCTCAGATTCAAGCATTCTATCCATCACTTTTTTTGTATACTTTATCCTTCTCTAAGGGGCAGCGCACAAGGTAACAGGGATAGTGAATCAGCAGCCTTTGCATACATGGCCAACGTTTGCTGTTCCAAACACTTCTAACTCACTCAAACAGTCTTAACCATTGTCTTTCTCGAGCAAATGTAGGGTACATTGAGGGAGAGGAGAAAAGTCAAAGGTAGAGGTAGAGGAATGGCCATGGCTTGGAAAATGAGGACAGCGCCCTCTGGCCTTGTGATGCAACCCAAAAGAGACCGCAGCAGAAGTGAATAACATTTTAGAATGCTGCATCACCTTAGTAGGAGATACCGTTGTTCCAAACATGTATATTAATTACAATAGCATGCAATTAGTGCCCATTCCTTTTAGTGGCAAATGTGTGGACAGAATAATTCTGTGCTCCTATCTAGTGATACCTAACATTTACTACAACGTGCCAGTCGACACCACAGAGATAATATGTACACATGGTAGTTTAACCCTCAGCCCCTCGGCAGACAACCACACAGAACCAAGCCAAAGAGTTGGTGAAGAAAGGAAATGTGCATAATGTTTAGCGCTGTGACTGTGGCATGGATTGGTGACTGAAACTAAAGCCTGTTGTACAACCTTGTCCCACAGCTTCTATAGTTGCCTGTAGTACAGCACTACTATGTCAATATTAAATATAAAGGGGATTATTTACAAGCCCCTTGTGACGCTGGTACGTCATTTTTTCCCATGTTAAAAGTGCCGCACCAGTGGTTTGTAAATAAACCCCTTAGAAAATATAATCTTTCAGTGATAATCTCGCTGTGATAATTGTGCCAGCAACTATCACAATTTTAAGCGTTTTTTTCGGCCAAAATGTTATATTTAGAAATGTGTCTTTGTCAAACTCCTGAAACCTGTCTTCTCTTTTAATCTCTGCAGTGCTTTTCTCGGCTGCTCTTACCGAGGACTTGAAGGACGGTCCCTCACATCATTTAGAAGGTTTAAACCCGCACGATGAATCCGTCCCACTGCTGTCCCGGTCAAGAAGAAGTAAAGGAAGAGAGGAGTTCATCATGTACCATGGAACGTCTGTGCCCGCAGCATTTTCCATCCTCAACAATGGTTTCAAGCCATCTCAAGGCGGCATGCTAGGCCGCGGAGTCTACGTTAGCCGGGACATAAGAAAAGCACAAGCATATCCACTGGATATACCTGCTGATGAGAGAGTTGTTCTGAAGCTCAAAGTCCGTGTCGGCAAAGTGAAGAAGATCGACAGGCAAGGCCACCCCTTACAGCAAACGTGGCACGAACACGGGTACGACACAGCCTGGGTACCACCCAACTGCGGCATGGTACCGAGTGGTCTGGAGGAAAGCTGCGTCTGGGATCCCAAGAGAATCAAAATTGTCGATGTTGTTCAAGGTCCAGATAATGCCATGCCATTTCTAAAGTCTAAAGTTCCCAGATGAAAGCGTCACTGCTCTTACTGGCTGCCTTGTTAAAGTCAGATTTAAGTTTTAAAGTTAAGCCTGGTAAAGAAGGCGAGACAAAAATATCATATGTACTTGCCAAATGTTAATGCACCTGTGTCACTTCTGCCTGTTGCACAGAAAAAAACATATATATGAAATAAAGCAAACCCAATTCACATAGCATACTACCTGAATCATGTGTCATTCTGAGTGGAGGCTTGAATCAGTGAAGCAGGTAAGACTGTGGTGTAGTTCAGCCCTATAAGTTTAATACCACTTGAAGGGGCTGGCCACAGAAGTCCTTGGAAAATGAGCAATCATAATTTATGAAATTTCCATAAGGACCACTGTGGGCAAAGGGAGCAGGGAGAGGGAAATGGGTCTAGTTAGAAATAGCTGAGAATGTTTTTTTTAGGTCTTGCCTAGAACGAGATTGTGCTGTCTCTTCGAGACATGCTGTGTTCAGGTAACAACTTCTTTTACCCTTAATCATTAGTGTTGTATTATTAAACAAGCTTTATTCAGCAAAGAACACAGCCGTAAAAGATACAATACATTAAAACAATATCAAATTCATTAGGAGGAAACATATTTAATTATAATAAACTACTTGAAAGTGACATCGGACGATACACAATCCTCATAAAGAAAACTCTGACATGTACACGGGTATAAATGCTTGCCCAATCCCTATGCACTCGGTCATCATAAAACAGTTCACAAATCCCCCCTCAGATTCAATCATATCTGGTTTTCCTAGATCCTATCAGGCGCGGTTCGTCCATTGGGGCGTGGGGGCGTAGCCCCCCCTGCCCGACGCCTCCCGCAGCTCCCTCATGACAATCATGTCAATGAATCAACATGACGTCAGACCGCCGGGCGGGCGTCATGTTGATTCATTGACATGATTGTACAGACGGCAACACAAGTACGCATGCGTGGGGACGGAGGGTGACTTTTCACCCGTGCCCACGCATGCGCACTAGTGTTTTGGTGGCGTTGCGCATGCCCATCAGGAGCCCTAATGGGCGTGCTGCGGGCGAGAGGGTACCTGTGCCCCTGGCGCCAGGATTGGCCAGGGGCGCTGTGAGCCTGTGACGTGTGCGGGACCGCCAGCAAGGTAAGAGTGTGGTTTTTCGGTGTTCCAGTAAACTAGCTTGCACAAATGACTTGAGATAGTTCAGTGTGTTAAAGCATCTGCTGCAGAAATGTGTGCGTCTATTCCAGGTCACCCGTTTATTTCACGGCATGGGGTTTTGGAAATGTAAAAATTCTCAGAATTTCTATTTTGATAGTTGCAACAACAGCCTTCAACAGATTTCATTTTATAAACATTTTCCAGAAAATGAGTTAACAACTTTGCCACCACACATATAATGTACTCTTTGAACTAAGGTTATAAAATTTCAAAATGTTAACAAACGGTAGAGGCGGAATAGCATGATATATGCATTTATTAATGCATGCATGTTGGTGTATGTTTGTATGTGAATTTGTATAGTACATACCTAGGGCTTACAGGATGGCAAATACATGGGCGGTAGAAGGTTTCCAGCATAAAAAGGTAGGGGTGATGTAATATGTAAACTAGCACATCCTTCAACATCGATCCTAAAGACTTGCTAGAGTCCATAATTTATTTTTATATGGTCATAAAAATACATGAATGATGGATGGATGCAGGGTGGGTGCATTAATGATTGTTCAGTGGATAGGTGGGTGGATGGGTGCATGGATGCATGCATGATGGGTGGATGGATGCATGAATGATGGATGCAGGATGGGTGGGTGGATGCATGAATGAATGATGTATGGATGCAGGATGGGTGGATGGATGGGTGGATGCATGAATGATGTATGTATGGATGGATGCATGGATGCATGCATGATGGGTGGATGCATGATGGATGGATGGGTGGATGGATGCATGAATGATGTATGGATGGATGCATGCATGATGGGTGGATGCATGATGGATGGATGGGTGTATGAATTAATGATGTATGGATGCAGGGTGGGTGGATGGATGGGTGGATGCATGAATGATGTATGGATGGATGCATGCATGATGGGTGGATGCATGATGGATGGATGGATGCATGAATGATGTATGGATGGATGCATGCATGGATGCATGCGTGATGGGTGGATGCATGATGGATGCATGCATGATGGGTGGATGCATGATGGATGCATGAATGATGTATGGATGGATGCATGCATGCATGATGGGTGGATGCATGATGGATGGATGGATTGGTGGGTGCATGAATGAATGATGTATGGATGCAGGATGGGTGGGTGGATGGATGGGCGGATGGATGCATGCATGAATGATGTATGGATGGATGCATGCATGATGGGTGGATGCATGATGGATGGATGGATGGGTAGATGGATGGATGGGTGGGTGCATGAATGAATGATGTATGGATGCAGGATGGTTGGGTGGATGCATGAATGATGTATGTATGGATGCATGCATGATGGGTGGACGCATGATGGATGGGTGGATGCATGAATGATGTATGGATGCAGGGTGGATGGATGGGTGGATGCATGATGGATGGATGGATGTATGGATGGATGCATGGATGCATGCATGATGGGTGGATGCATGATGGGTGGACGCATGATGGATGGATGGATGCATGCATGATGGGTGGATGCATGATGGATGGGTGGATGGATGGGTGGGTGCATGATTGAATGATGCATGGATGCAGGATGGGTGGGTGGATGTATGGGTGGATGTATGAATGATGTATAGATGCATGCATGCATGCATGATGGGTGGATGCATGATGGATGGATGGGTGGATGCATGAATGAATGATGTATGGATGCAGGGTGGGTGGGTAGATAGATGGGTGGATGCATGAATGATGTATGGATGGATGCAAGGTGGTTCGGGCTCGCTCGCTGCGCTCGATCGCTGCAGTGCAATATGCAAATTAGTTTACGCCTCACCACTTTCAAATGTCACCAGCCGCCCCTGGATCCTATCATTGCTCGTAAATAATGTATAACAACAAATTAAGTGTGTTCGTTCTGCAGAAGTTGCATGTGCAAAAGTGCAATTCGGGCCTGTCTAAATCCCATTTCTTTTAAATACGGTTTTAAGCTACATTCGCATTGGTACTTAAAATATTTGCATAAAAAGACACATTTTAAAATATCCTGTGGAGACCTATTGTCGCAGCCACAGGGCCCTCTGTCCTCGGCTCGAATAACATAGCCAGGTGGAGAGGCCACTAAATGATGGAACATTAAATCTAAAACAAGTAATTAAAAAACGATGTGTGCACTAGTTACGAGGGTAAGATAAAACTCTGTTCCCAGCACTGTTTTAACTAATGCATGTGCTCTAACCAACGGCTTAATCAGTTCCTTTCCTTCTCTCTCAGCACTAGCTTTTTTAAAGAACAGGTCATTAATTCATTGTTTACCCTCTCTCTTCACCGCATTATAATTCACAAACAAATCTGACCTACCTATCGCCCAGAATGTTTCCTTGATATACCTTAGCCAGTGAATTTTAAAAGCATGATTCAATGAGAGGCAATCTTGAATTACTGCTTGGTTAAAGGAGGCCTCCTCATTGGACCAAATATTCACCCAGCAAAGCAGGGGTTTGACTGCCACTAAATCAGTGAGGTACCTTACCTCGAGTTCCTCATGAACTGAGTATGCCGGAGTACCCTGAGGAACTTTTAATAGGTGAATCTGGAATTTATTTTGCGTGGTCTGTAATTCAACAACTGTCTTGCAACCCCAGATCTCGCTCCTGTATAAAGCCTTAGAGATACAGAATGACTGATATAGTTTTAAAATAACCCCAGGCAACATTGTGCACAATTTGCAATAGCTCCCAGGGCGTTCTTAATATCCGTTACCTTCTTTACCTTCAGGTTATTCCAATTTAATTTGGAATGGGATGCCCAAGGGTAACTGCGCGCTATATAAAATTTTAAATAAAATTTAAATAAAAATTTGGCGTCAAATAAAACATTGAGGTATGTAAAGGCTGGGACTTTGGCTAAACTAGTAGTATCTGCTTTGTAAAATTTTGTGCTGTTCCCTCAACAACCTACTTCCATCACAGACGACTTGGTAAAATTGGGCGACAAATCCAGCCTATTCATGAAGGAAACAAACCCATCAATTAAGACTTGCAACGCCCTTAGGGTATGTGCTATAAGCACCACGTCATCTGCATAAAACAGAACTGGTACTGGTCTACTGCCTATTCTCGGAGTATCCACCTTCAGTGATATTTGGACAGACTCTAGTCCATTAAAGTATAGTGTAAATAAAAGAGGAGCAAGAATACAGCCTTGGCGGACACCTCTTGAGCATTTAAAATATTCAGTGGGTCCCCACTCTTGTGTGAATCGGACTGCAGCTGAGATATGGGCATATAAAGTCATCAAAAGTTTATTCTTATTATTGCTCAATCCACACCTAATTCATCTAATAGCGACCACAGTTTTCTGCATTCACTCTATCAAATCATTCAGTGAGATCTATGAAATCTAGATATATGGTGCCTGCTTTGGCGATTGTATATTTTGATATCAGCAAGTAGAGGTTCAGGCATTGGCCCACTGTAGATTTGCCTATTCGGAAGCCATATTGGACCTACGAAATAACTTGGTTTCTGTCTGCCCATTTGGTTAGTCTATTTAATAAGATTCGGCCCATAACCTTTATAGTAGAATCTATCAGGGATATGGGTCGATAACACTGTGGGTCATCTCTATCACCCTTTTTGTGTATAGGGAAAATATATAGCAGTGTACCATGACTGGAGCATGTCAGATCGTGCTGCCGCATTAAGCACCCTTGTCATGATTGGAGCCCACACATATACATTATTCCGAAACAAGTCCGGAGGGATCCCATCTGGGCCAGGGGCCTTATTCTGGGACAGTCCCTCTCTGTCAATTTTTACCTCTTCTAGAAGAATGTTAATCTGGGAGTCACCTGGGAGGAACACCACATCCTTGTTATGTTAATCATCTTCTCCATAGTTAAAAAAACACCTGGAAATGATTCTTCTACTGGTCCTGGGTGATATCATGATATCTTGTTCTGAGAAACATGGACTGTTGATGACTTTCCAAAAAAGAGACCTATCTTTAAATTCGCCAGCCTGAACCAACTCATCCTAGGCCTGTTTCTGTATTGAAGACCTCCGTTTCTTAAGTGCTATTTTATCATTGTTGCGGCGGGTGGCTTCTCTCTGTTGCGCAGATTCTCTCTCAAAGCTGCTTTGAAGTTCCTCAGCGAATGAGAGCGCCTGCTATCAAACCACTTTGGATTGATCAAATTAGGAGTGGCCTCTGGGGCAGTTAAAAGATCAGCCACTAACTTTGCAATATCAACAAAAGAACTAATTACATCCTCATCAGAAGATGATATATCTAGGTAGTTCAAAATCTCCTGCTGTCTTGATTTGAAGAGAGCTATGCTAAAAACATTAATATCCATCGGAGACCACCACAGGCGCCCCCGCCGGATCGGTTGGCGAAATTGTCCCCTGCCATCATGCTACCTAGTGCTAACTTAGGACCCTGTAACCTCAGCCCCAAAATCAAAGGATTGTGATCACTGAAGGGGCTAAAGAATTATGATTGCACCCATCGATGATGAGACAAAAATAATATCGATAGTAGTGGCACTACCCCTTCCTTTGTAATGGGGTGGATAGAGTTTATCTGAGGAATGCTCCATATGCCACTCATCTGCTGTTGGGCATATGGGGGTATCACTCCTACTTTGTCTAATGTCTGAACACAGATGACGATTAAAGTCACCTAACAAAATGAGGTTTCCTGTGGAAGATCATCCCCATGAAGCTATTCCAGGAGCCCAGCTAGCTCCTGCAAACTTGGTGGGTCACGATTCCTATTTTTGGCATTATAAAAATGAATTATTGTGAACCACAACATTCTCCCGATCACAAGCTTTAAGCATTGTGCCACCGAAGAATACCAGGCCAAATGTTTTACTGACCCGCAGAGCTCCAGTGCAATAAATATAGCTAAACCATCGACCCTTCCACTGGAAGGAAGAATGTATTGTACCCTTCTAAAAAGATTTTTTTTCCACCCCCAAGTCTCCTGCAGACAAATGATCTTATGGGAAATTGGATCCATCTTTCATCTTCAAATTTTGAAGCTATACCTGTCATATTCCATGAGATCATATAAAACTCTCTCCCCCCTTGGGTATTAGATAGAATAGCTGATATAATAGCTTACCCTGGTAACCTATTTAGCAGTTCACATTGAGATAGTCGAGAGGGTGAACAATATTCACTCTCTGCCGGGACTCACTAAGCGAGACAACCTGCGTTTGTAAATCAGTCAATGTTGTCTGTACAAGGCTGTGTTCAGTCAACCCATCAGTCCAGAGCATTAAGGTCCGACAGGGGTGCATAGATATTTGGTGACAACTCCAGTCCCTCCGAGGTATGTAAATACCCCTTTACCTCAGGGGTGTTGTTATTTGCTTCTGCTATAGAGCTTGGTCTATAAAAGACACCCAGTAGGAGTGGCGTGATTTCTGGTGCATAAAAGGGGAACTCAGCAGAATGTCGCAGGATGTTAGATGTCAATTTTGGGAATCTGAAATTGACAATCACCGCATCACCCTTGAAGGATTTCCTGGATTGTCCAATCCAAGAAACCCTTCTTGCCATCAAGATGTGAGAATCATCTATCACATTGAATCTGCTATGTTTCCCTAACCAATGTGACACCTTATTAATCAAATTGACTGTAGATTCCTCAATACCCTCTCCCAAGCTTTGAATACCACTCAGAAGCACAGTATAGGGACAACATTCCGGTGGCAGTAATTACTGGGAGACTTACTTTATATTATCAGAACAAGCCCTCACTTTCTCGTGAACACGTGAAGAGGAATATTGGTCCCCATCCCCCCCCCGACTTCTCTATCCATGCCAAGCGTTTGAGGGTTAGGCCTATTGCCAACCGCCTTACACTGGACCATCACATGCCTTTGAGACCTGTTTCCTAGCGGTCGGTTATTGTGTGGAGGTCTACTTTCTGCGTTATTTTTCACGGGCAATCAGGGACATGCTGCCTGTGACTGGGCACATGGAGGGGAGGGAGCTTTCGGGATGGTCTTCAACATACTCTCCACTTTACTAGATGTTTCTCTGGAGTCTGCTAACACTTTGTCCAATTTGTCCCAAAGCTTCAAGAGCAGGTCTGTCAACAGATTTGTAACTATTTCCCTCAAGGTGTTTCAAAATTCCCCCATGTCTGTTAGGCTAATTGATTGTTTTAGTTCCTCCACTCTCCGTATGGGTTCATTTCTCTGCTTTGCGCAATCTCCTGGGAACTGGGGAAACCTCTGACTCCATGCCTTTTTTTGTTATAGTCTAGGGGGTTCCCCTTGGCCCCTCACCCGGTTCTTGGTGCAGGGGCAGGGGCATTGGGACATTGCTCACCTCCCCCTGGCATTGCAGCCCCTGTAGCAAAAGCCTGTGAGAGCACCAGGGTAATTATCTAGGGACTCATAATTGTCACGTCGCTACGTCAACGGGCAAAAGTCCAGACTCTGGGGGCCCGACTGAACCCATCGAAAGCTTCCTCTCTGCTTTTTCAGTCTCCTTACAAATGGCCCCGACCACTTTCACTAGGAACGAGTCAATATTAGCCCTTTTATTTTAAGTCAGAGGTTCATTAATAGCAGCTTTTCTCTTCCCCATAGGTAGATACAGAAGAATCCTAGCATCGATAAGGACCCTTTCTGAGCAAGGGGACCTCCACAATTACAACTGAACAATAAAGCTAGTGCTTACCACAGGGTTAAATGTTCCAGAGTGTTTACTGACTTGTAGCATTGGAAGGGAGCTCCTTGGCAAAAAATGCAAAAACTCTGTCGCTTTTTCTGCCTCGAAAAAATAACCAGCCAAAAGGGTAGCCCAGTCTGGCTATGATCAGCCACGGATGGGCGCAAACGGGCCGCCCTTGTCCCGGGCACGCTAACAGGCATCCCACGCTGCGGGAGCCCTAGGCTGCTTTTACGCGCCTCCTGGTGTGGCAGAATGCGGCCGCGGCGTGCAAGCCGCGTTGCTAGCTGGGGCATGAAGTCCTGGCCCCCACCTGCGGTCCAAACAATCTCCAATGGTCTCCCGTGCTGTGGGAGCCCTAGGCCACTAATATGGGCCTCCTGGCGAGGCAGGCTGCGGTCAAGGCTTGCATGCCGCGATGCTTGCTGGGGCTTGAAGTCCTGGCCCCCACCTGCGGTCCAAACAATCTCCAACAGTGCTGTACACTAGGCCCCAGAATACCAAGTAACTCACCGCACACGCTTTTGTACTTGGGCCCGTCTGATTCAGACTCCAGTTGTTAACTACATGTCACACCAAGGGAGTTTGGGGCTTTGGACCAGTATGACGCACATGTAACTGGCCATCTATGAGGTGTGACAGACGCACGGGTGCACTCCTCGGTTGTGTAGAACGGTACATCTCGGGTGGTAAACATGCAGCTCTATGTAGGCCACAGGGTAGTTACAGACTCTGGAGTTCTCCTTCACTCCATCCTTAAGAACACAATGACATCACTACACCACAGACATACATGCCAGAACGTGACCGACATTCCGCATTACAATGCCCTGCACAAGTAAAACATTTCGAAATACCCTGCTAGCTGCAGTTGAAATACCTTGGTGCACTGACTTATTCCTATGTGTCGTCCTCACCAACTCTCCAGCCCCTTAACTTTAGCTACAACGTGCGTGCTCGTGCCTTTCAGCAGGGTAGATTAATCAATAGAAGATTCAAGTCGCCTGCTTTCCACCGGCTTTGAACAAGGCCCGGGCCTGGTGGGGCCTGTGTATAGCTATTCAGGAGGAGCAGCCACGCAGTCGGTGGTATTTTGAGCAGTTATTTTGAAGGAAATGTTGTTGTGTTTGAGCAGCAAAGGATGCAAGAGGCACCCGGAGGAAATATACTGCTGTTTTTGAAACACCAGTGAAATTGCGGCATTCCATTTTTTCACTGCTGTGAACAAGACTCCAGGACATCGTGAGCAGTTTCACACTTACCTAATTTATACGCTGGAGAAAAATAAGGCAGTTGGATGTAGGTATTTTCACAGATGCTCCCTTGCTTCATTTTCCGTCTTACAACAGCATTTGGTAGATGCTGTCTCAGCAGATTTCTGGAGAAGTACTTGTCTTTCCACGTCTTTTCTGTTTCTCCATGGTCAGTTCAGCGCAAATTTCCTTGAATATAGGAATTTCAAGAAACTGTCATTTCTAGGAGCCGAGAGAAATTGATAGCTCGTGAATCAATCCCTTCGGTATGTGACTTGTTCATGCAGTAGTTTACAAGAGTAGGGCATTTAATTTAAGTTGCAAACTTGAATCTTAAACGCTACATTTCATGTTACTCCATTACTTAAAAGCTTTTTTTCATTAACACTGGGCAAAAGTGCCCCTCATCTCTTCAATCATAAGAAATAGCTGAACAGAGCGCCCACCCCTCGTAAGCATGGGCGGATTTGCGGATCGTGGATCCGCAAAAACGGCGGATTTTGCGGATTTGCGGATCCGCGGATTTGGGCAGGTAGTGAGGCCGGGGAGGCGGTGCTGCTTTCCTGCTGACGCCGTATAATTATCGTGCCTGCCCTTTGTGAGCTGCGACCTGGCCGGATCGGTGAGGTGGACCCTGCATAGCTGCGCAGCCCCCATCGTTGGTACTCTGAGCACTGTACCGATGCTGACCTGCAAGGCAGGCTTCCCAGCACAGCAATCAACCAAGCCTGGAGGTGGCGGCTGGATGTGGGGGCGCGCTGGTCACCGCATGTACTGCTGGGGACTCTCCTCGTTTTGGAGCCCTTGTTGGCAGTGAGTCAGTAATTTGGTCCCCCATCTCAAATCGGAGCTCTCCTGTTCCCCTTGCTCCACCGTGGCTGCCTGTGTAAGACCCTACCCCAGCAACGGGTGCCGGTGTCCAAACCTACATCCTGGCTGACAGGATACTTTGTCCCTTGTGGGCTCATGTGAGGGGGCGCGGGTGGTCTGCGGGGGCCACCTACTGCATTGAAGGCTTCAGCATAAAAGAAAGGGAAGCCCCCGGGTCATTCTCTGCCCCTCCTCCACCTGCAGGGCGACCGCCGACATCGTGTGCCGCTGCACCTGGGGACTTGAGCTTAGTGAGTCGGCGGTGTGCAGCAAACTAGAGCAGAGTACATTTTTATAACAGGGCAGCAATGGTGGCCCCCTCGTTAACCCATTGGCATGGAACATCCTTGCATGAAGGGCTGACACTTCTAGCGTGGTGCTCTGCTACTTAATTCCAATGACTGAGTTTGGGGTTATCATGCTTGGAGCCGGCTGAGGCATTATCCCCCTAATATCGCGGCTATCACCTGGCTACAGTTCTGGTTGGGGCACATCAGGTGCCATCACCCTTACTGCGTGGGGAACATCTGCACTATGGGCAAGCTGGATAAAGCCCAATCAAAGCTGAACTTTGAACTGCGCAAATCGAGGCACAGAGAGGAGGCCTCCAAGACGTTAGATTTGGGAAGAAGGCACACCTGCCCAGCCTCGATGACGCGCACAATTGTTTTTGGGCTGATGAATGAGTCACTGAATTTGAGCTGAGGAAGAAAAGAAAGCACACCAGCCTGGCCTGTTGTAACTATTTTACGATGGCGCCGGCAAGCTGCCAGCGCCATCCTAAAATAGTTACTAAATTAGCTTCAACAGGAAGCTCTAATAGATAAAATCGAGCACCTGCTTTATTTTATCTATTAGAGCTTCCTGTTGAAGCTAACTTAGTAACTATTTTAGGATGGCGCTGGCAGCTTGCCGGCGCCATCGTAAAATAGTTACAACAGGCCAGGCTTCAACTTTTGCCCCCGGATCCGCCGCTCGCGGATTTGCGAATTCTCGGTAAATTTGCGGGAGTTCGCGGATCGCGAATTTACCGAAAATCCGCAAAATCCGCGAGCGGAACGGATTTTGCGCTCATACTTAATTAGCAGGTCTTTAAGGCACCTGGTGCAAAGTTTTTCAAATAACTCCACTACCGAGATGTACTTGAAGTTACTTGGGGCTAGATAAATAGTATTTACCGATTCGTAAACACCGAATTTTACCGATTCGGTATTTACGAATCGGTAAATGCTATGTAGCTAAAAATTACCGAATCGTTAAGATTCGGTAATTACCGAATCGGTATTTACCAATTCGGTAATTGCCATTCATTCCTATGGGCCTGGAGGCCCATAGGAATGAATGTCAATACCGATTCGGTAAAAGGGGGAAACACTGAAAGGTGGTAGGGTGTTAGTTTGACACCCTGTTGCACCCCTCAATTGTTTATGGGTGCAGATGTTGCAGACATACATGCCCTAAGGGCATGTATGTCTGCAACATGACACTGAAGCAATTTGCATTAAATTGCTTGTTTTTTTCGTTATTTACTACCAACTTGTAGTTGGTGGTAAATAACGAATCCTAACATGGGATAAGCACTCATTTAAGTGCTCCCTACATTAGGAATTCGGTAATTTAACGAATCGGTATTTAAGAAATCGGTAATTTACCGATTCCTTAAATTACCGATTCGGTAAATTACCGAATCCTTAATTTCGTCCCCCTACATAAGAAAAGCCTATTACCGGTGGGTAACGGCCGAAATTCGTTAATTTCGGCCATTACCGACCGGTAATAGGCCACCTACATCTGGCCCTTGCTCCTTTAATGCAATTTGATTTGTGTTACTCTCCGGCTAGAAGACACCTTGCGTTTTACTACTGCACTGCAAACTTCATCTTACTCCTCTACTGAGGTGCACTTCAACAGCTTTTTATGTTCAAATTTTTTTCCCATTCCTCCTACAGCCACCACCAGGTGGAGCTGGCTACTGGCTAGAGCCCATGTCATGGAATGTCTGTACTACTACGATACAAGCTTCACACTCCCTGTGAGACCCCATTCCGGTATGCATGCTCTGAGGATACAAGGATCTATGGTGTGGAAGAACATTCACACACACCGCCATGTGTAGTGTCCTACTGCAGCATGCCCCATGCCAGCATGAACCTCTGCTACTCTCCGGTCTTATCTGTCCAACTGGAGTAGGATAGCGCTTCCTTTGCTACAGAGCACTGGCTTCAGGTGAAGCACCTGAGAAGAGCTATGGGTATTTTAATAGTGTAAAGTGTCCAGGAACTGTGAACATGTTTTGGAGCTCGACAGGCTCACAGAAAAGGTGCTCCTAACAGTATCAGACATCAGACCACAACTGGGAACAGATGGAGCAACTTACCGTTCACAGAGGTTTCTTTTTTGCTATGACACTTTGAGAGAAGTCAGATCAGCAGTATCAGTGGGGGAACACACTGGGTTTTCTAATGTCTAGCCCAAATCAGACTCAGGAGAGTACTGTAATGCAAGCTCCTTACATTCACAAACTAACCAAGAGTAAATGCCCAAACGGGAAGCATTATACCCCATGAATGCGGAGCTAACTGAGGAAACGGAAGCTACCTATTGGAGCCGACGTGTACAGGGAGACCACGTTATGGAGACCCACTACTGGTGAAACCTGTCAGTAGAGAAATCTGTAAATCGATCGGAAAACCGAGGAGTGAGTGGAAACACCTACCAAGGACGAACAAGGACTTGAAGGGTAAATGTTAATTTATGACGAACAAGATCACTGTGGTCTTCTAAAACCGCCAAAGGCCCAAAAGGGTACTGTTTCTAGAAAGAGCAGCAGTCCTACTGTAAAATGCTACGGTATGGTTTAAAGGCAGCATAGTGTGCACTCACTTCATGTTTGGGTTTGAGGTTTACACATATCAAGGAAGACCTCTTACTATTCACAACTACAACACTAGAGGGGGTGTATAGGTACTTAAGGATATGAGCAGGGTGCTGGCGCATTAAAACAAGCATTGGCATAGTCAATAGGTCTTGCCTTTGGGACCTTATAAGTGTTTAGCCATGCAGCAGTTGATGTTGTTGCACCAAGGATATTGTACTCCATAATTAAATACTTATAAGGTCCCACAAGCGAGACCTATTGGCTATGCCAATGCTTGTTTATTTTAGGTACCTCAGTGGGGCCTGGCACTTGGGGATCCACCTGAACGTTAAGGGCTATTTTAAGGTTCAAGTTGGACTCATCTAGCAGGAGAGGCTGAATAGAGCTTTGAAGACCACTTGCGTGAATATCTTCATGGTGTTTAAGTAAGGCGTCAGCAGTTGGTGGTTAGAAGCCAGAACTTCAGAGTGAGGACACTGCTGATGAGAGCGGGCTAACTGGACCCGTGGTCTACTTCCTGTGGGTCTCACTTGACTCGGATTCGTTCTTCCGTATTGCCTCTGCTCTGAGGCTGGCCCTTTTTCCTACACCTCGCTCTGAGAAGATCCCTCCTCCATCTGACCCACTCTTCTAGGACCTACTGGGGCCGTGGCAATCTGGTTCCTTCCAGCACTTCAGGGGCTCCCACAGTGGCAGTAACCGTAGGCAGAGTCCTATTACTCCTACTGCACCTACTACTGGGGGACCTGGTCTCACTGGGATGTAGACCGAGATGTCGACCGAAATTAAGTAGAGAGAAGGAAAGAATTTGGCTGGCACAGTGCGACAGGAAAGTACAGAAGGCCGTCTGACCTCCAGACTCTAATGAAGTGTATGAGGTCCTTACTGCCAATACAGCATAGCCTGGAGTATTGCAGAAGTGTGGCTGAGGTGTAGCTGGAGTGTAGTTGAAAAGGCTTCAGGAACTGCACTGGAGCTGAAACTAATCCAGTTCTTTGCCAGTTTTTAACACATTGGAGTTTAGCGGAAACTGTGGAACCTAGAGGCCCACGAATCCAAGGGCCAGGACTACTATTTATTTTATTTTATTTTTTTAGGGGTTGGGGAGGGGGTGGGGGGGGGGGAATATTCTGGCGCCCTAATAATAAGCCACTGTGCCCACTGAGCTGGGTAGACTAGTGGGGCCCAACCGGCTTGACCGCAAGCCACGCCTGAACCTGGTCGGGCTGCCGTTGGCTCTTACTCTTTGGCCACCAACTGCCGGTAGCTGCACTCGTCCTTACCCCCCTGGGCCGAACCCAGCTGCCAGTTGGAATTGGCAGCAGCAGACAGACAGCCTCAGCGTGATCTGCAAAGGTCGTGTGACAACTTCAGGCAGCGGGTTGCGGGACACAGATTACAGGGGAGCGGGGAACTCTAGCAGGCCGTTCGCCTCTCCTCGGGGAGAGAACTTCCCCTTTCATATGATTTCCCTATCTTGTGGCTCCCTGCTTGAGGCATTATCAAGGGAGGTTGCTGTGCACACCTGTTAATCCACATAATTTGTTTTCTTCAACTATAAAGTTTATTTGCGTGCATCTTGGGTGCCGTGATCTACCCGAAGTCACGGTGCAAAGTTAAACATCCAAACAGAAGCGGGTTCTCACTCCTGACCCAGAGCACAGCTTGTAAGAATGTTTCAATCACTTATGAGTTTATCCATGATCAGCATCAATAATCAATGTACTGCCAAAAATTGTAAGTCCATTATTTTATTTCTTGATTCTTTGTTGTGAATAAACACGCAAGATGAATATGTTTTTATACAGCTTCTAATGCCTCGGGTATACTCATCCAAGCCTTTGCCCGGGCACGTGGCAAAAACATAAAGCATTCATAGTTGTAGTCATAGTTCACAAATCACCCAATGCATCTCGGGCTATCATTAAGCCCTTCTTCAGGGGTTTACTACAAATAGAAAAAAACATTAATCAGAATAAAATCGTCTGAACATCATTCCATCACATATACATTTGCCATACTAACAGATCGATACTCTATGTTTTCCCCGCGCTTTTCCCTCTACACAAGCGGAACTGTACTCCTCCCGCTATTATACCTAAAAAACTTTATTAACAGTTATCACTGGTGTTACTAATGTTTAAGCCACCTTTAAATCCCCTCCCTTGAGGCCTCCCAGGACAGTTTTTCAGTCATGTCATAAAATGCTAAAACAGTAACCCGTACCTTTCACATCTCCGTTGCGTCTATTCGCGCTGAAAACCATTTTCTCAATTCAAGACTGAAAAACTAACAACGGACTTCCTGTACCAATTTTAAACCAACATGACGTTACCCCGTCTCCAGTAGTTAACCTTTCGCTCCTGCCCTGTAGTTGTTACCGACCTCTCTTGCCTACATATCCCATAAACCATCTAATCAGATAGCTAGCAGCCCTCAACTTCGTAAAAAAACTTCCTTTACTATCGTTCTTGGATAGTAGCAATAAACGTTTCAATTGTGTACCCCGCCCTCCCTTACGATGTCAAAATATAGCGCGATTCCTATTACACCAAATAGCACGTATCCTTAGCCTGTACATACATAAATGCTTAGTGGTTGGTGGTAAAAATGGCGTTCAAAAATGGAAAAATACAATGCAATAGTTGTGTCCATGAAATCAAATGCTGGCTCACGCTTTCTTCAACAAACTCGAATGTTCATCTCACGTGTATTGTGTTACGTGTTTATACCAATTATTCCAATGTTTTCCACTTTGCGGGTGCATCAAGCTTGTCGGGTAGACATCCAAACAGAAGCGGGTTCTAACTCCGGGTCAGGAGTGAGAACCCGCTTCTGTTTGGATGTTTAACTTTGCACCGTGACTTCGGGTAGATCATGGCACCCAAGATGCACGCAAATAAACTTTATAGTTGAAGAAAACAAATGATGTGAATTAACAGGTGTGCACAGCAACCTCCTTTGATAATGCTTCATTTTTTGTCTACCCGACAAGCTTGATGCACCCGCAAAGTGGAAAACATTGGATTAATTGGTATAAACACGTAACGCAATACACGTGAGATGAACATTCGAGTTTGTTGAAGAAAGCGTGAGCCAGCATTTGATTTCATGGACACAAACTATTGCATTGTATTTTTCCATTTTTGAATGCTATTTTTACCACCAACCACTAAGCATTTATGTATGTACAGGCTAAGGATACGTGCTATTTGGTGTAATAGGAATCGCGCTATATTTTGACATCGTAAGGGAGGGCGGGGTACACAATTGAAACGTTTATTGCTACTATCCAAGAACGATAGTAAAGGAAGTTTTTTGACGAAGTTGAGGGCTGCTAGCTATCTGATTAGATGGTTTATGGGATATGTAGGCAAGAGAGGTCGGTAACAACTACAGGGCAGGAGCGAAAGGTTAACTACTGGAGGCGGGGTAACGTCATGTTGGTTTAAAATTGGTACAGGAAGTCCGTTGTTAGTTTTTCAGTCTTGAATTGAGAAAATGGTTTTCAGCGCGAATAGACGCAACCGAGATGTGAAAGGTACAGGTTACTGTTTTAGCATTTTATGACATGACTGAAAAACTGTCCTGGGAGGCCTCAAGGGAGGGGATTTAAAGGTGGCTTAAACATTAGTAACACCAGTGATAACTGTTAATAACGTTTTTTAGGTATAATAGCGGGAGGAGTACAGTTCCGCTTGTGTAGAAGGAAAAGCACGGGGAAAACATAGAGTATCGATCTGTTAGTATGGCAAATGTATATGTGATGGAATGATGTTCAGACGATTTTATTCTGATTAATGTTTTTTTCTATTTGTAGTAAACCCCTGAAGAAGGGCTTAATGATAGCCCGAAATGCATTGGGTGATTTGTGAACTATGACTACAACTATGAATGCTTTATGTTTTTGCCACGTGCCCGGGCAAAGGCTTGGATGAGCATACCCGAGGCATTAGAAGCTGTATAAAAACATATTCATCTTGCGTGTTTATTCACAACAAAGAATCAAGAAATAAAATAAGGGACTTACAATTTTTGGCAGTACATGGATTATTGAAGCTGATAATGGATAAACTCATAAGTGATTGAAACATTCTTACAAGCTGTGCTCTGGGTCAGGAGTGAGAACCCGCTTCTGTTTGGATGTATCCCTGCTTGAGGATCAGCACAGAAGGGTGATACCATAACCTTAGCACTTTCCCCCACTTCCCCGTCTGTACCTTTCCACAACCACTGTCTTCCCCCTCTGAAGAAATAAAAACCAACATACGTTTTATTCTTGTGGTGGTCATTTGTTGGCCACAGTTTATTAGGAATACAGTGACAACATGCATAAATTCTGCGTTTTTGCTGTATAGTCTCTTTTTGGTGTTTTCCTCCGTTGGTTGGGTTTTTGGGGCTCCCCCTTTTCGGGAGGGAAAGGAGTAGCTTCTGTACTGGGAGTTAGGCCACGACTCGCTACCTTCCGGTTCTGGTTGTGCCATGCCATCCGGCGGGGGCTGGGCTGCGAGCGCCGTCTCCGTGTCTGCTACTCCCCATTCTTCGGTAAGCCGCCTCACCCAGCCGTGAGGCATCTGAAGGTGGGTGGTCTTACCCTCTGCCCTTAGGCCAGCTCTCCCAGCCGTGAGGCATCCCAAGGTTAGCGGCCCCATCTTAGCACACCTCCGGTGTGCCTTGTTACCAACCATTCTTTGCGTAGTTCCCTGCCCTTGCTTTAAACTACATCAGCCTGCGACATTGCTGTTCTGCCGGTGTGGGTGGGTGGGAAAAATTCGATATCTGAGTTGCTGCTCCCCCGCTCCAGCAGTAAACATTGAGCCTACCTGGGGGAGCAGCCTCATATCCCAATCCCCCATCTCGCTACCTGCTGGCCTCTCCTGTTGGGCTATCCCTCATTGGAGGGTTTGTATCTGGCACCCCCTCTCCATTGGCCGTGTCGGGCGGCCCTGCGATGTGGTGGGGGGGGGGGTGCTCTAATGCTGGGGGCTGCTTATGCGCTCTCTGCCTTCTGCGCGCCAAAACTTGTTGCGGGCTGGCTCGTTAGTTACGGGGGGGGGTTGGCAACCGTTATGGCGCTGGCTCTTGAACCCCCTTCGTGGGCAGCCTTTACGATAACTTCGCACTCTCCCCCACCTCCCCGTCTGTATCTTTCCACAACCACTGCCTTCCCCCTCTGCGAAATAAAAACCAACATACATTTTATTCTTGTGGTGGTCATTTGTTGGCCGCAGTTTATTAGGAATACAGTGACAACATGCATAAATTTTGTGTTTTTGCTGTATAGTCTCTTTTTGGTGTTTTCCTCCGGTTGGTTGGGTTTTTAGGGCTGCCCCTTTTCGGGAGGGAAAGGAGTAGCTTCTGTACTGGGAGTTAGGCCACGACTCGCTACTTTCCGATTCTGGTTGGGCCCTGCCATCCAGCGGGGGCTGGGCTGCGAGCGCCGTCTCAGTGTCTGCTACTCCCCCATTCTTCGGTAAGCCGTGAGGCATCTGAAGGTGAGGGATCTTACCCTCTGCCCTTAGGCCAGCTCTCCCAGCCGTGAGGCATCCCAAGGTTAGCGGTCCCATCTTAGCACACCGCCCTCCGGTGTGCCTTGTTACCAACCATTCTTTGCGTAGTTCTCTGCCACGCCGCCTGGGAGGCTTCCGTCTCCCGGCGGCTCCCCCTTCCGACTACGCTGAGTGTCCTGTTTACTTGCATCCCGCCAGAGCCATGGCACCCCAGAGGTTGCTCCAGAACAAGCCCATCCGGCGTCTGCCAGGTGCACGCCGTCTCCGGCGTATAGTTCCGGGCGGCCCGTGTGGATGAGACCATGCCTTACCGACGCTAGGCCATTGGCCCTGCAGTATTTGCTCACTGCGAGGTTCCGTTTTTTTGCGGGAATTCTCGACCACTTTTTGCGATTCGGCCCCACGCCATTCGTGCCTGCTGATGACTTCCGACCATATTACTGCCGAGCCCCTAAATACCCTGGCGACCTCTGTGAGCTCTCTCTTCATGTCATGCAGGAGAGTCCTTCTTCCCAGCCTCGCCAGGTCGTTGCCCACCAGCTGTATTATTAGTACATCCGGGTGCCATGCCGTGTCTGCCCTTAATTCCTCGAGTATATTTACAACAAGGGGTGGTGAGGGACAGAGTCTCTGAATTAAGCAGAATACTCTCACCCAGTCAAGAGATCAGGGCTAGATCCAACACCGTTTTTTAGCTCATTGCACCATCCCAGTTTCAGAACCTGGCTGTATGCAAATTAGTCTGTCCCTGGCCCAGTGCATCATGGGAACAGGGCAGACCAGACTACAAAAGCCAATTCTTACACTGGGAAGGAAACAAGCTTCCGGGGACCGGTTTCTGGCATTACAGCCGTCTTCGGCCCGGCTTGCTTGAATCCTGATGGTGCAATGAGCAAGGGACTCACATCTGAGTATACCCTTCCACGCTTAGGGTGGACAAAAATATTTACAACAAGGGGTGGTGAGGGACAGAGTCTCTGAATTAAGCAGAATACTCTCACCCAGTCAAGAGATCAGGGCTAGATCCAACACCGTTTTTTAGCTCATTGCACCATCCCAGTTTCAGAACCTGGCTGTATGCAAATTAGTCTGTCCCTGGCCCAGTGCATCATGGGAACAGGGCAGACCAGACTACAAAAGCCAATTCTTACACTGGGAAGGAAACAAGCTTCCGGGGACCGGTTTCTGGCATTACAGCCGTCTTCGGCCCGGCTTGCTTGAATCCTGATGGTGCAATGAGCAAGGGACTCACATCTGAGTATACCCTTCCACGCTTAGGGTGGACAAAAATATTTACAACAAGGGGTGGTGAGGGACAGAGTCTCTGAATTAAGCAGAATACTCTCACCCAGTCAAGAGATCAGGGCTAGATCCAACACCGTTTTTTAGCTCATTACACCATCCCAGTTTCAGAACCTGGCTGTATGCAAATTAGTCTGTCCCTGGCCCAGTGCATCATGGGAACAGGGCAGACCAGACTACAAAAGCCAATTCTTACACTGGGAAGGAAACAAGCTTCCGGGGACCGGTTTCTGGCATTACAGCCGTCTTCGGCCCGGCTTGCTTGAATCCTGATGGTGCAATGAGCAAGGGTATACTCAGACATGAGTCCCTTGCTCACTGCTCCATCAGGATTCAAGCAAGCCGGGCCGACGAGGCTGAAATGCCAGAAACCGGTCCCCGGTAGCTTGTCTCCTTTCTGGTGAAGAATTGGCTTGGTAGTTTGGTCTGCCCTGTTCCCATGATGCACTGGGCCAGTGACAGACTAATTTGCATATAGCCAGGTTCTGAGCTGGGATGGGGCAGTGAGCTAAATAACGGTGATGGATCAAGCCCTGATCTTTGGACTGGGTAAGAGTGGTCTGCTTAATTCAGACACTCTGTTCATCACCACCCCCTTTTCTGAATCGTTTTTGGCCACTATAGGTGTGGCAGGGTATACTCAGACATGAGTCCCTTGCTCACTGCTCCATCAGGATTCAAGCAAGCCGGGCCGACAAGGCTGAAATGCCAGAAACCGGTCCCCGGTAGCTTGTCTCCTTTCTGGTGAAGAATTGGCTTGGTAGTTTGGTCTGCCCTGTTCCCATGATGCACTGGGCCAGTGACAGACTAATTTGCATATAGCCAGGTTCTGAGCTGGGATGGGGCAGTGAGCTAAATAACGGTGATGGATCAAGCCCTGATCTTTGGACTGGGTAAGAGTGGTCTGGTTAATTCAGACACTCTGTTCATCACCACCCCCTTTTCTGAATCGTTTTTGGCCACTATAGGTGTGGCAGGGTATACTCAGACATGAGTCCCTTGCTCACTGCTCCATCAGGATTCAAGCAAGCCGGGCCGACGAGGCTGAAATGCCAGAAACCGGTCCCCGGTAGCTTGTCTCCTTTCTGGTGAAGAATTGGCTTGGTAGTTTGGTCTGCCCTGTTCCCATGATGCACTGGGCCAGTGACAGACTAATTTGCATATAGCCAGGTTCTGAGCTGGGATGGGGCAGTGAGCTAAATAACGGTGATGGATCAAGCCCTGATCTTTGGACTGGGTAAGAGTGGTCTGCTTAATTCAGACACTCTGTTCATCACCACCCCCTTTTCTGAATCGTTTTTGGCCACTATAGGTGTGGCAGGGTATACTCAGACATGAGTCCCTTGCTCACTGCTCCATCAGGATTCAAGCAAGCCGGGCCGACAAGGCTGAAATGCCAGAAACCGGTCCCCGGTAGCTTGTCTCCTTTCTGGTGAAGAATTGGCTTGGTAGTTTGGTCTGCCCTGTTCCCATGATGCACTGGGCCAGTGACAGACTAATTTGCATATAGCCAGGTTCTGAGCTGGGATGGGGCAGTGAGCTAAATAACGGTGATGGATCAAGCCCTGATCTTTGGACTGGGTAAGAGTGGTCTGCTTAATTCAGACACTCTGTTCATCACCACCCCCTTTTCTGAATCGTTTTTGGCCACTATAGGTGTGGCAGGGTATACTCAGACATGAGTCCCTTGCTCACTGCTCCATCAGGATTCAAGCAAGCCGGGCCGACGAGGCTGAAATGCCAGAAACCGGTCCCCGGTAGCTTGTCTCCTTTCTGGTGAAGAATTGGCTTGGTAGTTTGGTCTGCCCTGTTCCCATGATGCACTGGGCCAGTGACAGACTAATTTGCATATAGCCAGGTTCTGAGCTGGGATGGGGCAGTGAGCTAAATAACGGTGATGGATCAAGCCCTGATCTTTGGACTGGGTAAGAGTGGTCTGCTTAATTCAGACACTCTGTTCATCACCACCCCCTTTTCTGAATCGTTTTTGGCCACTATAGGTGTGGCAGGGTATACTCAGACATGAGTCCCTTGCTCACTGCTCCATCAGGATTCAAGCAAGCCGGGCCGACGAGGCTGAAATGCCAGAAACCGGTCCCCGGTAGCTTGTCTCCTTTCTGGTGAAGAATTGGCTTGGTAGTTTGGTCTGCCCTGTTCCCATGATGCACTGGGCCAGTGACAGACTAATTTGCATATAGCCAGGTTCTGAGCTGGGATGGGGCAGTGAGCTAAATAACGGTGATGGATCAAGCCCTGATCTTTGGACTGGGTAAGAGTGGTCTGCTTAATTCAGACACTCTGTTCATCACCACCCCCTTTTCTGAATCGTTTTTGGCCACTATAGGTGTGGCAGGGTATACTCAGACATGAGTCCCTTGCTCACTGCTCCATCAGGATTCAAGCAAGCCGGGCCGACGAGGCTGAAATGCCAGAAACCGGTCCCCGGTAGCTTGTCTCCTTTCTGGTGAAGAATTGGCTTGGTAGTTTGGTCTGCCCTGTTCCCATGATTACTGGGCCAGTGACAGACTAATTTGCATATAGCCAGGTTCTGAGCTGGGATGGGGCAGTGAGCTAAATAACAGTGATGGATCAAGCCCTGATCTTTGGACTGGGTAAGAGTGGTCTGCTTAATTCAGACACTCTGTTCATCACCACCCCCTTTTCTGAATCGTTTTTGGCCACTATAGGTGTGGCAGGGTATACTCAGACATGAGTCCCTTGCTCACTGCTCCATCAGGATTCAAGCAAGCCGGGCCGACGAGGCTGAAATGCCAGAAACCGGTCCCCGGTAGCTTGTCTCCTTTCTGGTGAAGAATTGGCTTGGTAGTTTGGTCTGCCCTGTTCCCATGATGCACTGGGCCAGTGACAGACTAATTTGCATATAGCCAGGTTCTGAGCTGGGATGGGGCAGTGAGCTAAATAACGGTGATGGATCAAGCCCTGATCTTTGGACTGGGTAAGAGTGGTCTGCTTAATTCAGACACTCTGTTCATCACCACCCCCTTTTCTGAATTGTTTTTGGCCACTATAGGTGTGGCAGGGTATACTCAGACATGAGTCCCTTGCTCACTGCTCCATCAGGATTCAAGCAAGCCGGGCTGACGAGGCTGAAATGCCAGAAACCGGTCCCCGGTAGCTTGTCTCCTTTCTGGTGAAGAATTGGCTTGGTAGTTTGGTCTGCCCTGTTCCCATGATGCACTGGGCCAGTGACAGACTAATTTGCATATAGCCAGGTTCTGAGCTGGGATGGGGCAGTGAGCTAAATAACGGTGATGGATCAAGCCCTGATCTTTGGACTGGGTAAGAGTGGTCTGCTTAATTCAGACACTCTGTTCATCACCACCCCTTTTCTGAATCGTTTTTGGCCACTATAGGTGTGGCAGGGTATACTCAGACATGAGTCCCTTGCTCACTGCTCCATCAGGATTCAAGCAAGCCGGGCCGACGAGGCTGAAATGCCAGAAACCGGTCCCCGGTAGCTTGTCTCCTTTCTGGTGAAGAATTGGCTTGGTAGTTTGGTCTGCCCTGTTCCCATGATGCACTGGGCCAGTGACAGACTAATTTGCATATAGCCAGGTTCTGAGCTGGGATGGGGCAGTGAGCTAAATAACGGTGATGGATCAAGCCCTGATCTTTGGACTGGGTAAGAGTGGTCTGCTTAATTCAGACACTCTGTTCATCACCACCCCCTTTTCTGAATCGTTTTTGGCCACTATAGGTGTGGCAGGGTATACTCAGACATGAGTCCCTTGCTCACTGCTCCATCAGGATTCAAGCAAGCCGGGCCGACGAGGCTGAAATGCCAGAAACCGGTCCCCGGTAGCTTGTCTCCTTTCTGGTGAAGAATTGGCTTGGTAGTTTGGTCTGCCCTGTTCCCATGATGCACTGGGCCAGTGACAGACTAATTTGCATATAGCCAGGTTCTGAGCTGGGATGGGGCAGTGAGCTAAATAACGGTGATGGATCAAGCCCTGATCTTTGGACTGGGTAAGAGTGGTCTGCTTAATTCAGACACCCTGTTCATCACCACCCCCTTTTCTGAATCGTTTTTGGCCACTATAGGTGTGGCAGGGTATACTCAGACATGAGTCCCTTGCTCACTGCTCCATCAGGATTCAAGCAAGCCGGGCCGACGAGGCTGAAATGCCAGAAACCGGTCCCCGGTAGCTTGTCTCCTTTCTGGTGAAGAATTGGCTTGGTAGTTTGGTCTGCCCTGTTCCCATGATGCACTGGGCCAGTGACAGACTAATTTGCATATAGCCAGGTTCTGAGCTGGGATGGGGCAGTGAGCTAAATAACGGTGATGGATCAAGCCCTGATCTTTGGACTGGGTAAGAGTGGTCTGCTTAATTCAGACACTCTGTTCATCACCACCCCCTTTTCTGAATCGTTTTTGGCCACTATAGGTGTGGCAGGGTATACTCAGACATGAGTCCCTTGCTCACTGCTCCATCAGGATTCAAGCAAGCCGGGCCGACGAGGCTGAAATGCCAGAAACCGGTCCCCGGTAGCTTGTCTCCTTTCTGGTGAAGAATTGGCTTGGTAGTTTGGTCTGCCCTGTTCCCATGATGCACTGGGCCAGTGACAGACTAATTTGCATATAGCCAGGTTCTGAGCTGGGATGGGGCAGTGAGCTAAATAACGGTGATGGATCAAGCCCTGATCTTTGGACTGGGTAAGAGTGGTCTGCTTAATTCAGACACTCTGTTCATCACCACCCCCTTTTCTGAATCGTTTTTGGCCACTATAGGTGTGGCAGGGTATACTCAGACATGAGTCCCTTGCTCACTGCTCCATCAGGATTCAAGCAAGCCGGGCCGACGAGGCTGAAATGCCAGAAACCGGTCCCCGGTAGCTTGTCTCCTTTCTGGTGAAGAATTGGCTTGGTAGTTTGGTCTGCCCTGTTCCCATGATGCACTGGGCCAGTGACAGACTAATTTGCATATAGCCAGGTTCTGAGCTGGGATGGGGCAGTGAGCTAAATAACGGTGATGGATCAAGCCCTGATCTTTGGACTGGGTAAGAGTGGTCTGCTTAATTCAGACACCCTGTTCATCACCACCCCCTTTTCTGAATCGTTTTTGGCCACTATAGGTGTGGCAGGGTATACTCAGACATGAGTCCCTTGCTCACTGCTCCATCAGGATTCAAGTAAGCCGGGCCGACGAGGCTGAAATGCCAGAAACCGGTCCCCGGTAGCTTGTCTCCTTTCTGGTGAAGAATTGGCTTGGTAGTTTGGTCTGCCCTGTTCCCATGATGCACTGGGCCAGTGACAGACTAATTTGCATATAGCCAGGTTCTGAGCTGGGATGGGGCAGTGAGCTAAATAACGGTGATGGATCAAGCCCTGATCTTTGGACTGGGTAAGAGTGGTCTGCTTAATTCAGACACTCTGTTCATCACCACCCCCTTATCTGAATCGTTTTTGGCCACTATAGGTGTGGCAGGGTATACTCAGACATGAGTCCCTTGCTCACTGCTCCATCAGGATTCAAGCAAGCCGGGCCGACGAGGCTGAAATGCCAGAAACCGGTCCCCGGTAGCTTGTCTCCTTTCTGGTGAAGAATTGGCTTGGTAGTTTGGTCTGCCCTGTTCCCATGATGCACTGGGCCAGTGACAGACTAATTTGCATATAGCCAGGTTCTGAGCTGGGATGGGGCAGTGAGCTAAATAACGGTGATGGATCAAGCCCTGATCTTTGGACTGGGTAAGAGTGGTCTGCTTAATTCAGACACTCTGTTCATCACCACCCCCTTTTCTGAATCGTTTTTGGCCGCTATAGGTGTGGCAGGGTATACTCAGACATGAGTCCCTTGCTCACTGCTCCATCAGGATTCAAGCAAGCCGGGCCGACGAGGCTGAAATGCCAGAAACCGGTCCCCGGTAGCTTGTCTCCTTTCTGGTGAAGAATTGGCTTGGTAGTTTGGTCTGCCCTGTTCCCATGATGCACTGGGCTAGTGACAGACTAATTTGCATATAGCCAGGTTCTGAGCTGGGATGGGGCAGTGAGCTAAATAACGGTAATGGATCAAGCCCTGATCTTTGGACTGGGTAAGAGTGGTCTGCTTAATTCAGACACTCTGTTCATCACCACCCCCTTTTCTGCACCCCCTTTTCTGAATCGCTTAATTCCTCGAGGTCTGCCAGCAGCTGCTCCCACTTCATCCCCGGTCGGCTGAACCACCGAATGCAAGTGTCTGCTGGTCCTCCCGGTGTCTTGCTACCCCCTTGCCGCCACCAGGTCTGCATCCGGGATATGAACGAGTGTCCCACCACCCCCACCAGGCGTGGTCTCCTTCCTGTCAAAGCAAGGAACATGAGTCACTCCTTGTTCATCCCGCGAGGGGGTGGGGGGGTGCTGCACCCTCCTTGCCTGGCCTGGCTGTCCTGTGGTTATAGCAGCTGGGGTCTCACGTATGTTCTGTAGGCCTGTGATCTCCATCTCCCCACTGCTTGAATCCCTGATTCATTCATCGCGTGTAATGCTGCTGTTGTGGCTGCACCTATTCTAAAAGAGTGGGTGCCAAAGGCCGCTGGGGCACAAGCCGGCTTTGCCTAGAATGCTGCGCATCACAGTTGTGAACTGAAACCTGCTTAGCTGGGATCCGTCCCTGTGTTTGAACAGCGGTCCCTCACCAGCTGGCCGGACTGCCATGAAGGCGAGCAGGCAGCACACTGCGCTATATCTCTGGTCCTTGATGCAGCGCAACCCTATCTTTGTTCCTTTCCCTGCCTGGTCCGTCTTTGACCATCTCAGTAAGATCTCAACCCCTCCCGTCGTGGGTGTCACGTCGCTTGCCTGTATGCATCTCTCTGCCGCTCCCCATTTTGTTGGCGACACCAGCTCGCCGATGCGGAATGCCCCAAAGAAAGCGGTCGCAAATGCTGCCCTGAACAATACCTGCTCAAACTCCTCTGTGATTATGCCCCCGAGACCCCTAGTACTACCCGGAGCCGTGTGAAATCTATGGGGAAATCTATGGGGCGTCTGGCATCCTTTCTCGGGCCTTCCTTTCGCCTCCACCCTTTCATTGCTGCCCTGATGTAGTGTGACGCCACCGGGTCCTGGCCTACTTCCAGCTTCGCAAAATGGGTCACTGCGGCTAGGTGGGCCTGTGCCCATGATCTGGATTTTCCTGTCTCGAACGCCCACTGGATGAACCGTTTGCTTGCTCTGCGCGTGCCACCCGTGTCGCCCAGGGATTGAATCCCGCCTACCCTCATCACTGTCTCCACATACTTTCTGTACCTCTTGCTGCTACAGGCGCGAGTGCGTGGCGTACCAGCTCTGTCAAGTCTATCCTGCAAGTTCCCACAGCTGCTCTGGGAATGGGGTCATGCTCTGCTTTGCCTTCGGTGCCAGGCTCCTGAACCTGTCTGTCTGCTGCCTTGGCAGGGCGTCTGCCACCTCGTTTTCCACCCCTGGGACGTGGTGTGCTCGCAGGTCCATGTTGCCGTCCAACTGCAATGCAACCAGCCTACGCATTAGTCGCAGCGTGTCCGGGCACCTGGCTGAGCCCCTGTTGATGGCCTGAACCACCCCCTTGTTGTCTGACCATAATGTGAGCTTCATGTTCTGTAACTGTCCACCCCATATCGTCAGTGACACTATGACAGTGAAAAGCTCTAAGAATGTATGCCCTGCCTATGCCATTTGTCGGGCCACTGTCCAGCACACCATCTGTCCCCCAGAATTGCCACGAAGCCTGTGCTCCCAAATGTATCTGTGTACAGTTCGATCTGCTGGATGGTGAGCCAGCCTTCTCTCCAAATTAATGTTCCATTAAACTCTGTCAAGAATGTGTCCCACATTGCCAAGTCCCTCTTTACCTCGGCCCCCAACCTTACGGGGTGGTGTTTCTGTGTGAGGCCGCGTGTCAATTGTGTCAGTCTCCTAGCAAATACCCTGCCTGCCGGTATCACTCTCGTTGCAAAATTTAGTTTGCCTCTCAGCCTTTGGAGCTCCCGCAATGTTGCCTTCTCCCTCCCGTACAGGCCCTCAATTTCCTTCTGGAAATCCTCCACCTTGTCCGGCGGAAGCCTGGAGGTGCCTGCTACAGAGTCGAGCTCTATGCCCATGAAGGTGATCCTGGTGGCCGGCCCTTCCGTCTTTTCTTGTGATAAGGGGATCCCTAGCTCTCTCGCCAGTGTCTTGAACGCCGCCAGAGTGCTTCCACACTCGCCGGATTCCGCTGGACCTGTGAACAGGAAGTCGTCCAAGTAGTGCAGCTTCCCCCCTGTTGGGTGTCTGTCGTGTAATGCCCATTCTATGAAGGTGTTAAAGATCTCAAAATAGGCACATGATACCGAGCATCCCATTGGCATAGCTTTGTCTATGTATAGTTGCTGGAAACCTAGCAAGTGAAAGCTCTCCGGATGAACTGGGGGGGAGGCGAACGCCCACTCTATGTCCGCCTTTGCCATTAGGGTACCCCGACCTGTTGCCCTGACCAGGTCAATGGCATCATTGATCGTGGCGTAGCTTACTGAGCATATCTCTGAGCTAATCCTGTAGTTAACCGATGCTCCCTCGGGGAATGATAAGTGGTGTATTAGGTGGTACTGCCCCTCCTCTTTCTTAGGCACCACTCCTAGCGGCGAGATCACCAAACCTTTGGCCATGCTCGCAGGCAGCGGGCCCTCAATTCTCCCTAGCTTCTTCTCCTTCTCAATTTTCTTGGTTACTATCCCTGGGTGCTGCAGGGCAGATTTCAGGTTTGTCTTGCTGCCCGTGGGGAGTGTGCCCCTGAAGGGGATGTGAAAGCCTTCCCTGAAACCGCTCACTAGTATCGCTGCGTCTGCCTTGTTATGGTACCTGTTGGCTAGTCTGTTTAGTGCGTGTGTCTGGACGGGGGACCGTGCTAGCCTGAAATCTTGGTGTCCCGTTGTGGTCCCCCTGCCTTATTTCTTCCTCTCTTTCTTGTCCCCTTTGTGCTCTTTCCTGCACCTGCATCCTGCTGCTGGGTGCCCTCCCCCGCAGGCGGTGCAGAAGTGCTGGAACTTACACGCTGTCCCGTATGTACACTCGTTGGTTTCGAACTTCCAGCATATAGCTGGTGGGCCACCGCTGTGTGGTGCCGGCCTGCTTCTGCCTTTAGAATGGCCTTCCCCTTCCCCTGTGCGTGTGCCTGCGAAAGGACTGCTCGTTCCTGCCATACCATGTCCTAGCCTCCTTCGCTACCATCATTTTGTGGATGAAGCCGGACATGTCCTCCTTGTTCCACTCCATCTCTGGGTGGGTCTGAATCTTTAGCCTAAACCCTTTATCATATTCTAGCCACGCCTCGCCTGGGAATTTTTCTACAATTATGCACGCCATTATCCTAAATGTGTCTAATCAATTATCAAAGTTCCTCTCCTTGCGCTACCGCCGTCTCTCCCTTCTGTACTCGTCTTTCTTATCACAAGTCGTGAGGTCTAGCCCCTCTAACTGAATTTCTAGAAGCGAGAATATGTCTATGAATTCTTTCCTCCAAATGCGTTCCTTCACTGCCAGTGGTATCAGACTTGCGAGCCCTGTGGCCCTGGTGGTTAATGGCACCGGCCCCGGAGGCGGCCGTGCATAGGATTCCGGCGCAGGTGCCGCTGGTGTAGGGTTGTTGCTTGCCCCCCATGCTACCACTGGTGACCCCTCATCTGCCTTACTGCTTATCGCGCCCTGCCCTGCCAGCGCCGCCCGTCGTGCCTCCCCTGGGTCAACTAAATGCCAGGGCAAGCCCGAAGGCTCTTCCTCGTCCAAGTTCCCTGACGCCCCGGCCCTTTCTGCGTCCGCCTGCCTAACCCCTTCTGGGTGACTTGCCCCTTGCAAACCCCTTTTTAGAAACATTGGTGCCATTGCTATCAAACCTTCAGTTACAATCGTGCTTAAATGCTTACCCGCAGCGTCCGTGTCGCTCCCGCTTGGTCCAGCCGCCGCCGTGGAAGGTCCAGGCGGCGGGCCGCCTTTGGGGTTGGTCCCTTGTGGGTGGCTGCCTCTGCAAATTTGGCTGGCACCTTCCGTTGTCTTTTGCTTGGAGGTGCGCTGGGCACCCCTTGCTGGTTGCTTAGGCCTTCTCCACCGTCCCCCAACAGGTGTGGCTGGAGCCAGTCGCGTCCGCAGGGGAGGGCAAGGGGGGCACTTGCCCCCCCCTGGAACACCGGTCCGTCACTATTGACAGCCCCCACAGTGGTGTTTGTCTGCAGGGCCGTCAATTTTAAAAGCGTGAGAAAGCGCTTGCAATGCTGCTGATGGGCAAGATAGAAGGTCCGGGCCTGGCTGCTCCCACAGCTTGAAGCAGAGGCGCACCTAAGAGTCAAATTTCGGGGAGGGGGGCACATTTTTCAAGCTAAGGAAGAGTGGAGCTGCAGCCAGGGGCCCTAGGAAGGGGTGAAAACCATCAAAGCCTCATTAACGCTGGCACCGAATTACACAATTCGCCCAGAGATGCAATGGGTGTGTCTGCCTGTTTTTTGCGAGATCAATTGGAAAGTCCTTCTGTGCACTCGTGATTTATTCGTACTCAAGCAATATTCCTTTCTTTTGTTGGTGCTACTACATCCTGGTACCTACTCTTTAGGTGCCCTTTCGTACACCATATCGTGTGTGGTGCAGACACTTCTGTTCCGATGGATGTGTGCACTTTTCAGCGAACATTAAAGTTTCATCAATTTCTTTTCCATGGTAATAATCAGTTTTAACTCTTTTTCAGTTGGCAACAAAATATTTTAATTCATATTTTGGTTTCCATTGTTAACTGTTGTTATACGTTTTTTAATATATCCATTATTTCTAAAATAAAATAATGGATATATTTAAAAACAGTTAACAATGGAAACCAAAATATGAATTAAAATATTTTGTTGACAACAGAAAAAGAGTTAAAACTGAACAGAAGTGTCTACACCACACTCAATATGCCTGTTTTTTGCACCATAAGCACTAGTATTACAGAAGGGTCTGCATATGAGATGAATTAAAGAGTTTACACCTTGAGCTCCAAAGGGGCAGTCCCTCATGTCCATTGCAGTATCGAGTGTAGCCCCTGGACCACTGTCTGTACTTACTGTCGCCTGCCATGATTCACGAAGGGAAAGCTGTCCCACAGGGACAACTTCTCTTTTCTGAATCATGTACCAACTGCAGCTCAGTGTTGGTATCAGATCAACGGTTTGCGACTGCCATTGCGCTTGAAAACCATTGATATATGTCATTGTAAATTGCAATTTGAAGATAGCACCCTTTCCACTGCCCCGCCAAATTCCAATATGAAGTAAGATGCAGAACTCCTTTTGTCAATCATGAAGGTTATACACAACTCTAAAAGGGGGTTTTGCAGTAGCAACCACTGTGATGCTGCAAATTGTAAGCTTTATGACAACAACATCCTTTTGTATTTGAGGGCCCTAGTTATTTAGATAAAGCAGGATGTGCAGTGAAAGGAATGACGTTACAAAAGAGTAGTGCATCTAATGCTCTGGAAATGCTAGGATCTCCAATCTACCTCTACCTCTCTCTCTCTACCTTTCTCTCTACCTCTCTCTCTCTACCTCTCTCTCTACCTCTCTCTACCTCTCTCTATGTCTCTCTTTACCTCTACCTCTCTCTCTACACCTTTCTCTACACCTCTCTCCCTATCTCTCTCTCTCTCTCTCTCTCTACCTCTCTCTCTACCTCTCTCTCTCTACCTCTCTACCACTACCTATCTACCTCTACCTCTCTCTCTACCTCTCTCTACCTCTCTCTCTCTACGTCTCTCTCTCTCTAAGTCTCTTTACCTCTACCTACCTCTCTACACCTCTCTCTACACCTCTCGCTATCTCTCTCTCTCTCTACCTCTGTCTCTCTCTACCTCTCTCTCTCTACCACTCTCTCTTTCTACCTCTCTCTCTACCTCTCTATCTCTCTCTCTCTACCTCTCTCTCTACCTCTCTCTCCACCTCTCGCTCTCTCTACCTCTCTACCACTACCTCTCTACCTCTACCTCTCTCTCTACCTCTCTCTCTCTACCTCTCTCTCTCTACCTCTACATCTTTCTCTCTCCCTCTCTCTCTCCCTCTACCTCTCTCTCTACCTCTCTCTCAACCTCTCTCCCTACCTCTACCTCTCTTTACCTCTCTCTACCTCTCTCTCCCTACCTCTCTCTCTCCCTACCTCGAACTCTCTCGCCCTACCTCTACCTCTCTCTACTTCTCTCTACCTCTCTCTCTCTCTCTACCACTCTCTCTCTCTCTCGACCTCTACCTCTCTACCTCTCTCTCTCTGCCTCTCTCTCTCTCTCTACTACTCTCTCTCTCTACCCCTCGCTCTCTCTACCCCTCTCTCTCTCTTCCTCTACCTCTCTCTACCTCTCTCTACCTCTTTCTCTCTCTCCCTACCTCTACCTCTACCTCTCACTCTACCTCTCTCTCTCTACCTCTCTCTCTAACCCTCTCTCTACCCCTATCTACCTCTCTCTCTACCGCTCTCTCTTCCTCTCCCTCTCTCTCTACCTCTCTCTCTTTCCCTCTCTACCTCTCGATCTACCACTCTCTCTCTACCTCTCCCTCTCTCTCTCTCTCCCTCTACCTCTCTCTCTACCCCTCTCTACCCTTCTCTCTCTACCTCTCACTCTACCCCTCTCTACCTCTCTCTACTTCTCTCTACCTCTCTCTCTTCCTCTCTCTCTACCTCTCTCTCTACACCTCTCTACCTCTCCCTATCTCTCTACCTCTCTCTCTACCTGTCTCTCTCTACCTCTACCTCTCTCTCTACCTCTCCCTCTCTCTCTCTACCTCTCTCTCTCTAGCTCTCTCTCTAGCTCTCTCTCGCCACCTCTCTCTACCTCTCTACCACTACCTATCTACCTCTACCTCTCTCTACCTCTCTCTCTACCTCTCTCTCTCTACGTCTCTCTCTCTCTAAGTCTCTCTTTACCTCTACCTACCTCTCTACACCTCTCTACCTCTCGCTATCTCTCTCTCTCTACCTCTGTCTCTCTCAACCTCTCTCTCTCTACCACTACCTCTCTCTCTACCTCTCTCTCTTTCTACCTCTCTCTCTACCTCTCCCTCTCTATCTCTCTCTCTACCTCTCTCTCCACCTCTCTCTCTCTCTACCATTACCTCTCTACCTCTCTCTACCTCTCTCTCTCTACCTCTACATCTTTCTCTCTACCTCTCTCTCTCCCTCTACCTCTCTCTCAACCTCTCTCCCTACCTCTACCTCTTTACCTCTCTCTCTACCTCTCTCTCCCTACCTCTCTCTCTCCCTATCTCTACCTCTCTCGCCCTACCTCTACCTCTCTCTACTTCTCTCTACCTCTCTCTCTCTCTCTACCACTCTCTCTCTCGACCTCTACCTCTCTCTCTCTACCTCTCTCTCTCTCTCTACTGCTCTCTCTCTACCTCTCTCTCTCTACCCCTTTCTCGCTCTTCCTCTACCTCTCTACCTTTCTCTCTCTCCCTACCTCTACCTCTCACTCTGCCTCTCTCTCTCCCGCTCTCTCTAACCCTCTACCCCTCTCTACTGCTCTCTCTACCGCTCTCTCTTCCTCTCCCTCTCTCTCTCTACCTCTCTCTCTTTCCCTCTCTACCTCTCCCTCTACCTCTCTCTCTACCTCTCTCCCTCTCTCTACCCCTCTCTACCTCTCTCTCTCTACCTCTCACTCTACCCCTCTCTACCTCTCTCTCTACCTCTCTCTCTACCTCTTTACCTCTCTCACCCTCTCTACCTCTCCCACTCTCTCTCTACCCCTATCTCTCTCCCTCTACCTCTCTCTCTCTACCTCTCCCTCTATCTCTATACCTCTCTCTCTACCTTTACACCTCTACCTCTCTCTCTCTTCCTACCTCTACCTCTACCTCTTTCTACCTCTCTACCTCTCTCTCTCTACGCCTCTCTCTCTCTACCTCTCTCTACCTCTCTACACCTGTCTACCTCTCAACCAGTTGAATTCCGGGAAGCCCAAACCATCAGTATTTCAAATCTGCGCATGAAACGTGGGTAGGATGAGCCGTGCAGCTCAGAAAGAGATGTTCTTTTTACATCATTTGTAATTAATAGAATTGGGAAGCAGGAGAGCAGTCTCACAGTTGAGATAAGGATTAACATACACTGGTGACAGCTTTTGAATTGGCTTTAAAACCATTCAAAGATGGCTGCAGCATCTACCCGGGATGTGGTGGACTAAGTGGCAGCCGGAGCCATATAGCACTGCTTGTCATTTAAAAAAACAAACAGCATTGACATAGCCAATAGGTCTCCCCTTTGGGACCTTATAAGTGTTTAGTTGTCTAGTACAATATCCTTGGTGCAACAACTTCAAGTGTTGCATGGCTAAACACTTATAAGGTCCCAAAGGCGAGACCTATTGGCTATGCCAATGCTTGTTTGTTTTTTTCCTCTGTTTCATTGTGGTTGCCAGGTAATCTGCTGTGAAGCCTCACATGATTTTTCTCCCACCCCTTGGGTTTCTTTGTTTATTTAAGCTCTTTGTCTTATTAGATTTTTTTATTAGTTTATTTAATACTTGTGCTCAATCATGTCGTAGGATGGTGATGAAGTAAAAATGTTGCCCCCCCCCTGGAAAAATTTCTGCGGACGCCCATGCTCCCATGAATGGCTGATGCTACCCTGATTCGCTGGAGCAGGTCGTTCAGCTCCTCCTGCTGCTTCCTGGCTCTCCCTCTTTTCGCCATCGCCGCCCTTAACCCCAAGTCGCGCTTGCCTTCCTCGGCGACGTTCTCCTCTGTCCAGGCGGGGTGCTGCCGCCGTTTATGCACCAACCCAGGCCTTGTGCGCAGGACCTGTTGCCTGCTGTTTACTCTCTGCCCCTTCCTTCAATGGTCCTTTGCGGGGTGCTGCCGCCGATTTTATGCAACAACCCTGTGGAGGGGGCCCTGCAGTGCAGGAAAACTGGTGCTCGCCTATTTGCTGGGGAGGGTGAGGGATGGATACAGCACCCACCTTTGTGTCCACTAGCAGCTTGCCCTTCGCTGCTGTGTGCTCCCTCTAGCAGCTTGAATTTTGCTGCTGTGTGCACTCGATGCTGCCCCTTTAAGGAGCCGCCCGCCACCTACCGCGCATGGGCAGCTGTTTACACCCGCGTCGCACCTGCCTGTGTTCTGTTTGGTGCGGGCGGGCCGTGAGGCGTTTTCTCCCCTCGCTGCTGCTGCTGCCGGATGGGCTCTGGTCGCCGCGGGCCACGCCCGCTGGTCCTCGGGGTGGCGTCGGGGGGTCATGCGGCGTGCTGCTCACTTTCGGCTGGCGCCGGGTGGGCTCCGGTCGCAGCCTGGCCAGCTCACCTTCTCTCTGCGTCGCGCCCGCCGGTGCTCGTGCTGACGCGGGCGGGCTGCGGAGTTTCGCTGCCGGGTGGGCTCCGGTTACAGCGCTGCTCCCCTTGCTCCTGCCGCAATGGTCTTGATGGGCAGCCGGCCCAGCTCCTTCGACCTCGTGCCGGTTGGGCTCCGGTTACTGCCTCGTGTCTTCCTCCTGCGGGCCTCCGACGCCGGTTGGGCCCCGGTTCGCCAGTGGAGGGTGCCTCCTGTCGCCGCTGGTCAAGCCGCCTGCTTCAGCTCCCAGACGTGCTCGAGTTGGGTGAGGGAGCTCCCATGCTTTTACCCGCTCTGCTGGGGGACAGCACCTCGTCGACCTCCTACTTCCGCCGGCGAAGTTTCCTCGCCTTTCCTCAGGTAAGCCACGCAGTCTTCAAAAGTTCGATATCAGAGTTGCTGCTCCCCCGCGAACATGGAGCCTACCTGGAGGAGCAGCCTTATATCCCAATCCCCCGTCCCGCTACCTGCTGGCCTCTCCTGTTGGGCTATCCCTCATTTGAGGGTTTGTATCTAGCACCCCCTCCCCATTGGCCGTGTCGGGCGGCCCAACGATGTGGGGTGGGTGCTCTAATGCTGGGGGCTGCTTTCGCGCCCTATGCCTTTTGCGTGCCAAAACTTGGCGCGGCTGGCTCGTTACGGGGGGGGGGGGGCGCCCGTTATGTTGCCAGCTCTTGAGCCCCCTTCATGGGCAGGTATTCACACTAAACAACGGGGATGATTGCAGGGGAGGGGAATCGCCCCCCTTGGGCATGGGTTGTGCTCCTCCCCTGGGCCCCATTAGTCTTGCTGTCACCCCATGGGGATGGATGGTGCGTTCACTTCCAATCACCCCACTCAGGGGGGGGGGGGGGAGGTAGAAAGCCCACTAGATGCCAGAGATTTTTAGACTGCAGTATTGTTTTGGGGGTGGGAGAGGTCCCCAATGTCATGGACATGTGCTCTTGTCATTAGCACAATTAGTCTCATCGGTTTGTCCCTACAAGGAGGCTGATGGGGTGTTCATTCCGTATCAGGTTGCCTGGGGGTAGACAGGTCACTAGACACCAGGGATTTTGTGAAAGTGGTGTTTTTTTGGAAGGAGGGGAGAGGCCCCCTGGGCATGGGCCTGTCTTCCCTCTCTGACCCAGGCCTAATTAGTCTTTTGCCCACTAGAGGTGAATGTGATCGTTCATCCCCCAATCTGCCCCACCCCAGGGGTTGGGCAGAATGGCCATTAGACACCTTTCTTAGGGGGAAGGGTAGACCTCCCTGTGCATGGGCCTGTGTTCCCCAACAGGCACCAAGGATTTTTAGACTGTAGAATTGTTTTAGGTGGTGGGGGAGAACGCCCCCCCCCCCCCGGGTATAGGCCTGTGCTCCACCCCACAATTAGTCTTACTGCCTACTCCCCTCCCCCCCTCGGGGTGGATGGAGGTGTTCACCCTAACTCTGCCTCAATATGAATCTGAGGGCCACTATCACCAGCAAAAAGATATTTCCAAAGAAAGGAAGGGGTGAGAGGGCCAACTCACCCAAGCATCAGGCTGTACCCCCACCACAATACGCACCCAACAACCTTTTTCTTTCAAACCACTCTCCTTGAGGGTAGATTGAGGGAGAATACCTGCAATCTGTCCCTTGTGTGATATAAAGCCCACTAGCGATATATTCTATTTTTGTAGAAAAATAATATTTTGGGTGGGAGACCACCCAGGTTTTAGGCCTATCCTCCAGCTCTAAACCCCCCACAGTCTTTCTGCCCACCTAGGCACAGAGCCCCATTCCCAAGACAAGCAGGAGAAACATGAGATTCTTTTGGCTCTAGTTTTGAACTATGGACTGGCTGAGTAGGAAAAATCGTACATCCTACTCATACTTCAGGGAGGGAAAGTTCCAGAATATCAGAATCTGTGGGGAATAACAATGTTCCTACCATTTAGCATCCCCTACTTTTCCCAATAAAAACGGTACCCCAGGTGTGACTCACCCAAACACTTGCAACACATATAGCCCCAAAATGCAGCATGGAGAAATCTGCAATAGGGGAAGCAGTATTAGTTGAGTTTTGGCTGGACGGCCAATGAGGGAAGCCTACCAAGCCCAGCCTTTCTGAAAACTATACACCTGGGGAGTCCAGGCTGGTTTGCCTTGCATTCATCTCATGATGGTTTCTTACCTATTATGTGCTGCAAACCTCAATCTTGGCCTAAAATCGCACATTTACCTTGCATTTCTGTGACTTGAACATTTGGAAATTGCAGGGCTCCATAAAATTCGTACCTCCCTGCATTCCCCGATAACAATTTTACCCCACTCGTGTGGCTGGGTCTAGTGCCTGCAATAACATCTTTAATCAGTCCTTGATTGCAGGCATACATAGGAGCCGAACTGGGCATCCACTGGAAAAAAGAAAATTCACCATAGAGTGTAAAAATGGTTCCTTTAACACTTCACTTGGACCACGTTCACCCTCCGGACTGCCAGTCCTTCTTCTGGTTACTTTTAAGCTGTATTTGGGCCGTCCTGTTATGTCATAACACTGTTATTGGTTATGATGTGCTGCTTCTATTACTGGTTACCATCCTGCATATGTAGAGGTGAGTGAAAATTCAAGTGGCTTCATGTAACCGCATCTACTGTCTGCATTATTGAGCATGATAAAAATCATTGCATTTTGCCTTTCCATTAGCTCTCTATCAATAGCGGTCAGTACTGGCACACCTTCATCCCTAATTCCTCCTTGTTTAGTTCTTTTTTTTTGTGCTTAGTTCTGTTTTACCTGGTCCTGGCCTCTCTCGATGCTCTTCATCAATAGGGGGGTCAGTACTGGCACACCTGCATCTCTGATACCTCCCCTGTTTTTCTTTTTTGCTTAGTTCTGTTTTACCTGGTCCTGGCCTCTCAGTGCTAGGTGTAAGGATAAGTGGGGAGTCCAGAGGTCAGGGGATGTGTCATTACGTGGACATGCGTGCCGTGACTTTTTGTGTTTTAAGTTACATTAAAAAACAAGACTTGCTGTATGTTATCTTGTTCACTGTTTGTGCACTACCGGGTCTGATGGAAGCACAAGACTGCAAAAATAGGCCTGCTAAATGTCCAACAAGAGTTGTTCAGGCTGTTTTAACCAAGAATTTTTTTTTCCTTTGTAGGAGGCTTTCTGAATAAACAAGACAGCTGCAAAGCGGCTATTAGGGAAATGACTTTGCAGGTATTGTCTCGAAGGAACAAGAGGAGATACCATAGCAGTAGTCTACCGAGTACTTCTTATAATCTGAACATGTGTATCAAAGTAGGAGACGAGCCCCTCCTCGTTTCTCAGAGAACCATGCATTAAGATAAAGGTGACTGGTTCCTAATTATGCAAAGTGACCAGTTGCTGGCAGTGTGCTGAAATAAATCGTTCCAACTTATGGTGTAGAGGCACAACCAAATAAGCAGGGAGGCTTTACACATGACTGAGCATATAAAAGCAAACTAATACAACTATGCTGCTAAACAGCTATTCTTTTACATTTGAACAAATAAATACCTGTGCTAAAATTTGGTTGTGGATAGACAAATCTTATATGTCAAAGAGAAGACGGATTTGTCTCAGGTCTTTGCATATAGAAAGAAATGAATCAAGAAGTGTGACTCACTCCACACACTTTGAATTTTCAGCTTCCTTTTAGTTTTACCCCATGACACTAGGTTGTGCTCAGTCAGTCCCCTTTCTTTCAAATTTACAAAGCAAAACTAGGAGGTCACAACCATGGAACAATACCCTTGAATGAAGCAGTTTTGTTCTTTTCTGATTACTCATTTAACCAACAAGATAAACTCTTCTCTTGCAGCTGACATAGGCCCTGTTGCAATCACCTTCTCACCTAAAAAAATGTATTTAAAAGGCAAACCTCCTGTTATTAGCCAACAAAATCTGCTGTTTCATCTCTTTCACTCAGAGTTCCGACAGTTGACAGGGAAGGAATGTTGACTGGCTACCATTAGAGACGAGCTCTTCTTCACGCCTGATGAAAAGTATACGCTGCTTTGATCCTTCTTGATCTCTATGTGACTTGTGATACCATACATAAGCATATTATTATTCCACCTGAGAATTCCTGGTTTGGAATTTGCTGGAGTTGCGCCCTGGACTCTTTCCTCTGCAACCACACCCAGCAAGTACACCTCCAACCTTGTGGTTCACTGTGCTGTGCCTCCAGGTATCTGCCTTCTCCTAGGTATGTGCTCCCTTCCTCAGCTACTAAGTCTGCTCAAAGTCCATTTCTGACTGTACTCTGACATATGCAGACATCATCTTGGAAAATGATTCAGAGAACCAACATAACATCACCAACTAGACCACATCCCAACTTTGAATAAGAAAAAGCTTCCTTTGTTTAAGTGGAACAAAACCGGTAATGTTATTCTAAGTCAACTAGAGTATGCCTCTTCCATTTAACTCACTCTCTTGTTGAGTGCCCACTCCTGCTACCTCACAGAAGGTTTAATTCTGGGATCTTTATCACCTCGATTTTCTTATCCACCCTTCTTGGGTATAGGTGTCAATATGCAACTCTCCTTGCTTTGGAAAATTCTTCCACTTCAGTAAACCTACCATCGTATTTTTCTCATAAGATGTCTTGAGGTGACTGGACTACTGCTTTGCGTGTTATTTAGACCTTCCACAGAATCCTATGAAAAGGCTTAAAGAACGCCAAGTTAAGGGCACTCGGGTGTACCAGAACATAGACATGATCACTGAGACAGACCTCTACCCTTTCGGAGTTTAGAAAGCAGTTAAAAACTTTGTTGTTCCAACAACTACCATAACTCATCTCCCTGAATTAATTCTGGTCTGGTAGTCTTTGCTTTTGTCTTTTCTGTCATAGCGCCGGGACCCTCTGACGAGTAGCTGTGCACTCTATAAATTCTGGATTAACATAACATGCCTTCAAACCAGCTCTGAATGCAGCCCATTACCTTGCAGTAGACTGCAAATTCAAGACACATTGCATAATTCATAAAGCCTATTGGAAAAAGGCCTGTCTGCTTCCAAAGGAGGTCTCCCCATTACTTCTGCATCAGAAACCTTCAATCGGAATCCTTGAACTGGTCCCTTAGTGTTCCATCAATCACACACACTGCAGTCATCCCTGGGTAAGAGTTGTAAACTTTGGATCACACTGGTGCCCCACCTCTGATCATAGCCAAACTCCCTCCAATCCTTGATACTTCTTAAAAGTCAACTAGTCGGATCATTTTAAGAAGTCCTTTACCTGAGCCCTCGTTGAATGCCGGATAAGGGTGCTCCTGGGATCCTGCTGGACTAACAGCCACTCAGTTCCCTGATCTTTGGCTTTGTATAACTCAGAGCTCCAAAGAGATCACAACATGACAGCTAGTACTTTACAAAACAGTTCCATAAAAAATAAGAACCATCTGCTCATACTCGCATGAGAAGGCACTCGTGAAAGGCGGAAACCGTTATAAAATACTTTCAAGACCATTATTTAACAGGCTTTTTATTTCATACAAAAATTGGCATTTTACTGTCATACAAATTTTTTTTTAAAATTCATTAACAAGGTAGACATTGGGCTTAAACACAGCCCGGTTGAAGTAGAAGACATTATCATAAGGCATGGATCATTTTAACTTATGTAAACCACATATCAAACATTGGGCGACAGTGATTAGGAACGAAATAGGAAACTGTACTTCAAAAAACATAGCCTACACATCTTGACAGTGTTTGTGCACATAAGAAAATTAAGACAGGCACACACATACACGTGTGTGTACTTATGTGCAAGTGAGAGTTTGTGCGTACACTACAAAAAAATGCAATATAGTAAACTGACAAAAATAAATAATTTCCGTGTGCATAGTGAAAAAAAGTGAACCCCAAATAAAGAAACAAATGCATAACTGAATCCTCACTGTTAGAGTTCATGACCATGGGTGCACATAAAACAATGTATACCACCCAAACATTTGATGGGATATTGATTGTGTACGAGATTCCAAGTATACACACATACTAAAATATCAGAAATTCCATAGAGTACCCCCCAAAATCATATTCAATCAGAGTCCAAGCTCAGTACAGAAATGACAGCTTGTAATGTGGCATCCTGATGGCTCAATTGCCATGCTGTCCAAGGTGTGCTCCAATTGCTGCGGGAAAGTAGGAAGACTGAATGATCAGGGTAGAGGCAGAATTGATCTGAAATAAGCATTGGGGTTCTGGGAAAAATTGGAGGGCATGTGATTTGGGGGCATTTCAAGTGGAAAATGTTGGGATGGGGTTTAGTTGTGAAAGTAGTGCATGATGGAATGTGGATCAAAGTGCAGCTCTTATCAGGTACTGAGTACATCTAACAAAACTGTAATAGGTCACAAGCATAACTACTGAATTATTCGATCTCTTAAGGGTAGACAATACATGTCCAATTGACCAGAAACAAAATGATGCCTCAACTGCTTGGAAGAACATGAAACAGATTCAACTCAACAGAATAAACCTCTCTCATGGTAGGCACTACTGCAGTTTCCATGTAGTTAATAATCTGCTTTGTGTGCACCTGCAGGGAGATCAAGGACCATACCTTCCTGGTTTAAATGGCAAAGCATCTTCTCCAGTGACACATAGCGGCACAGTGCCCCAGTACAGCCCAACATGACCAGCTTGTGCTTGGCCCTCGTGAGGGCAACATTCAGGCGCCGCCAGTCTTTCAAGAGATCACCTAGATGACCATCTGTGTTGCTACGAACAAAAGACACAATGATGATGCTTTTATCCCTGCCTTGATATTTGTCTACAGTGTTCACTTCCACCAGACCGAGGGCTGGACTGTCGAACAAGTCTGAAATGACTTTTAACTGTTGTCTGTATGGAGCAATGATTCCAATATCTCCGGGCTTACAACCAGCACGAATGAAGAGGGAGGTAAGTAAAAACACCAACCTGGCTTCAGTCAAGTTACTAACTCCCCCTTTCTCTGTGGTCTCTGGTGCAGGAACATTTTCAGTGTTCAAAAAACAGACTGGATTGTTTGGCTCAAGCACGTGAAGCCACCACTTCTCACAGCATCCAGTCAACAGTTCCATCTCCAACTTGAGGTCACTAAACTTGGGCAGATGAACTGTCGCAGTGGCTACTCTTTCCGACCCGCACTCAAGTTTCCCTTCATAGACCATCTTGTTACTGAGTGTCATAATTTGGCGGTTCATCCTGTACTGCACTGTCAGTTGCACCACAGCATCCTTGTTCTTTTCCAGTCGCTTAAACAAACTTTCATTCATTCCAAGATCTCGTGCTTCAGAATTGAGCACAAGTGGGGGCAGCTGCTGATGGTCGCCTACCAGAACAAAGCGGTCTGCATGGAAAAGCGGACCAAGGCAAATGGGTTGACTAATCTGTGATGCTTCATCCACTATACAAAAGTCAAATCTCCTCCGAGTGAAAATTGGATGGTTTGCTCCCATGCACGTAGTTGCAACTACAGGCTGGCTGCTGAAGAGCTCCTCCAACTGTGCTAACGAATTAATTGATTGAGATCGACATACTTCTTCCTCTGTGAAACGCCTCACATCTGGATGAACTTTCTGAGCCTGTCCCAAGCGCAAAAATCCAACTTTAAACTTGGTCAACTTTAGCAAGATGTTGTCGACGGCAGAGTGCGTGTAACTGGTAAGCAGCACACTGAAACCACAGGCGTAGAGAATCCGAACCAGACTACATATGGTGGTGGTTTTTCCTGTCCCAGGCATACCCACAATGAGCGTGTAGTCCTTCGAAAGCAAGACTTTCTTCATTGCTTGCTTCTGAGGCTTGTTGAGACCCTTTAAGATGTTTGCTACAGTTTCCTTTGCATCGTGAGGAAGGACAGAGCTGAGATGTAGAACAAATTGAGGCACAGAGAAATCAATAATCAAATTGCGCAGCTTTTCACTGCCAGTACTGTTTTCCATCAGTTTGGAAAGATTACCTACATGTGTATCTAACCCACCTCCACCCTCATCATGATCAATGCGAAATAAAGTGTCTGTGGGAAGCTTGGTCAGATTTCGGTCAAGGGTGCAAGTGAGGTGCATCGTACTGACCTCAGAAACATATCCAGAAGACAATGCAAGCATATTTTTCTCTTGCCCGCTCACGACAATCCTGTCCCCAATTACAAGGTTGGTTCCTGGTAAGGTGCCACTTTTACGCTGAAAGTAGTGGAGGTACTGACCTTCTGAAATTGCTTGCACCTGTCGGGTTCGAATTAGATTTGCAATGCAGGTGCCATCTTTTTCTCTTTCTGAGGCAGACGTCATCCAAATGTTTCTACGGCCTTTTCTACTCTCTTTGCATTGTGCCTCCAGGGAGCACATGAGGTACCAGAGGGAAAAATACTGTAAATGTGTCGTTTTCAAGTGCTGAGTCTCTCTCTCTACAACAGGTTTCATTTCAGAGGGAATATCGTTGTCCACCATCTGTTCTTCCACAGCTCTGTTATAAAGGGAACAGTTTCTTATTTGTGAGCAATATTTACATGCTTGATGATCATTGATTATAGGGGGTAAGGGGGCTAGTTGCACCTGTCCAGTTCCTGACTCAGATTTTCTCACAGTATTGAACAAGTAATATGCCAGCTGGTTTCGCAACTTTAAGAGTTCTCTGCGGTCCATGTGATTGGCAGGCACTGGATACATGGTGCCTGTCTTGAGATAGAGCAGAAAGCCAGCTTCTGGATCCAACCTTCTTTCTTGACTCATCAAAGTGTACAGCACCACCTGACTTCGGTGTTCTATCGAATTTGATTCCTTTCCAGTTTTCAGCTCCAGCGGCATGACTTTAAAATTAGAGCTACATCGTCTGTTGATCTTCACCCCTGCTGTTACATCAATCTTCCCTTTTAACCCAAACCTGGGGGACCAGATGTTCTCTTCAATGTCTAGAAAATCTGTAACTTGAACATGGCAGGATGAGTCCTCTTTTCTGCCATCACCTGGCAGCTTCATGATCAAATGGCGTGGACGAGTTTGGGCAGATGCGTGGAAGTAGTCATCAGCCCACTTGGTAAACGCAGGCAGGTACTCTTCCACCTCTTGCAGTATTTCCGTCTGGTTCATATTCAATGGGTACATGTTTTTTAGAAACTTGGGGCCATTGACAGTTTGAAGAGCAAGTGCTTGCAACTTGTCCTGGGCAAATCCTGAAACTGTTGCCCTCTGGAAAATGTCATGAAGCATTGTACCAAGCAACATTGGACGAGATGCCAGGTCATAGACTCGAAATTTCTCACTCAGCACAGCTCTTCGCATGCATCGAATGCTGTTAGCAATGCTAGTTCCGGAGATGAGGAAGTCTGGGTACAAGATCAGAAAACCAGAGTCTCTGTCAATTATCCACATGTTGTTTGACTTTATTTCTCCTTCTAGATGAATGATGTCGCCTGGCTCTATAGGAAGAGACTCCCAGTCATTCTTCAGAATGCATGTTTCCGTGTCTTCAAAGGTCGGGGATGCTGTAATGGTGAGATGTTTCTCAGTCTGTCCGCCATATTTTGGGATCTCTTTCACAGACAGGACACAGTATCTGTTGTTCAGACCCTTGCATAGTGTGGTACCTGTGAAGGCAATTTTTTTCAGCATTTTTTCCACACATTTTGGTTCTTCCTCTATGTCGGTGAAGCTTTTCTCCATCAGTTCTTCCAGCAGCCATTCTGGGTCTGTATCCATCGTCGCACATTCAGATGTCCCTGTTAATTATCAAGTTCAACTTCTGGAATAACACTTGCCTGGAAAATACACAAAAGATAAAATAATGAGAACATTTAACTCTCTGCCAACAGACTATCAAAACACAGTAGGAGTAGCTATTCGTAAAAAGATGCGTTGAAGACAATTGTAGAAATGCAACTAGCAGTCACCACTCTGAGTAGATAGTCCCCTGGACTCCATTTGACTGCACATCTGTCACCCATCTACATAAGAACTCCCATTATGATGTATAAAAGAGTGCAAGCTTTCATTGTTTTGACCCACTTTGCATAACTTCAGCGAATGTCACACTCCAAGACCTCCTCCAATGTACATATTCAACCAAATGTATACATAGCTGCCAAATTTCCCAGATCCATTCTTGACTATCTGCCCCAGTCCAAATGTTTCCTTCTTTGAATTCTTGGACTAGATGGCCTGATTTACTAATGCGATAAACAAGACTGCCAGGCCTAGAATGCAAAGAAAAAACCTAGACTGGAGCATCAACTCACACATTTACCTGGGAAATTTACAGGAATGCCAACATAAGGGCAACAGCCATGCTGAGTATCCACAGGCAAAACTGCACATCCTCGGATATACCCGCACAAGGTCTCAGCCAATCTCTGCACCCTCCACCTGACTTCTCCACCAAGCGCTGCCTGCCACAACACTGCACACCACGCCTCAAATTGCAAGCCCCCTATGAGCATTCATAAGCACATCATGTCATGCCCAGCACACACAACCATATACTGAAAATGCTGAGGCTACACAGACAAGCCTCGACAACTCTACCACACAATAAACACCCATAGCAATGTTGTGCAGACTAAGTGACACAACAGAGCGAAGGTCTGCTGATCTTCAGCCTTTGCGGACCAATTAGCAAACCTATCAGCTCCTTTCGCTTACTAGGTATAGGTGGAATATTAGGTCCTTTTACGCAAGGAAATACTGTTTGAAGCAAGAAAAATAAACGGGATCCAACATAGTTAACTGTAAACAGTTCAATAAAATAATAGTTACACCGGTTCTACAGTAAAGCCCAAATGAGACGAGAAAAAAGCGGGTCGCTCCCTCATGGTTGCATGCTGCAATGATTTTAACAAAGGGAATAACTCTCCTGATAGTCACAGTGGCTCTTCAATGTCATTTTAAGTGAATGCACATATTGAACACCTTGGATCCTGGCTTTAGTTAAATCACGTTATTAAGTCAAATATGCAAGGAAAAAATTGTCATGGCATAAACCTTACATACTGGTGCACAGATTATAGTTATATTATTTATTACCATCGTTTTCTATAGAATCATGGCACTTCTCACTTAACAATGGTGATAAATAGCATATTATACTATGAATATCAGCATGCGTAAAGAATATGTCACTTTTACATCTTCCGTATAGACAGCAGTGGCTGTCTGCAAAAGATCCCATGTTACCATTAACGGTATACATGTTTCCCTGCAGCACACTACAAAATAGTGGGCTTTTCGTCATTGTCCCCTTGAGCCATTGGCTGTGCAGCTGTCCAAAGGGCAACCACCTTTACAAGACAAAAATACAAGCCATTTGTTGTTGTTCTAAGAGTTTGCAAAGACCTGGACGTGATACAAAATAGGACTTTGAACAAAATCATATGTATTCATATGGACCATGGCTTTTCTGTCCTTGTATACTTTCATTAAAATTCTTGGATTATTAACCCAGCTCTAACACACATATAACAGTGCTTTATATTTATATTTGTTGTTTGAAGTATGTACAGATAAGGGGAAAAAATACTTGCTTGAGGTGATTTGGTTTATTTTTGTACCGGCATAGACATCAAAATACTGGTGTTGCGAGTAAAAAAAAAAGAAAAAGCAATTCCAAACCATAGTTGTCCATAAAGCCACGGAATTTTGTGCACGTTTATGTGAACCTTTAAGCAACCTATTGCTGACATTCCACTGTCCGTTTTGCACCATTCCCAGGCAACCTCTCTCTCTCTCCCCACCACCCCAGCAAAGGATGTGGGCCCTGCTCTCTCCTTCCACGTCCCCTCTATCATGCACAGGAGGCTCCTATTTTGGTTTTGCCAATGCTAGTTGAATTGCTTTACAAGCATTGTATTGTATTGTAATTGTATTTATATAAGCTTACTGCCCCTGACGAGGCATTGAATCGTTTTTTGGCGAGTAGCGCGCTACTCCGGAACCCAAAAGGATTAGTATAGGGAAATACGAGTGTAGTATTGGTATAGGTGGGTACAAGTTAATTTGAGCGGAGGACATTATAAGGAGATCACAGTAGCAAGTTGAGTTCTGGGGTGAGTGAAGGAGAGAAGAGCCTGTAGAAAAGAATTAGGGAGAAAGAGAATCAGTAAAAAATGAGGTTAGGGATGAGCCAAGGAGAGAGCGCAAAGGGGAGAATTTAGTAGGGTTGTTTGGGAGCTCTGATGATTGGGGTGAGCCCGGAGGTGTAGAGGAGGGAGTGTTATTTTGGAGATAATAGTAGCATAAAGGGTTTGGGATGAGAGAGTGAAGATAGAGGATACATTTATAGAGGTGTAGGGTGATTGTAGGACAGAGAAAAACTTTTGAGTATTTATTTCTTGTACACTAGGCCTAAAATAATAAATATATAGATACAAGATTACATAATAAGGGAATATATGTGCTCTTGAGCCATCTATAAGCTGCAGTCAGTGCACCTGCTTGAGCATCAAAGAGCAGCCCCCACTTCAGGTGCATCTAAAAAGAAGCTGCACTCCTGCAGTGGAGCCTAAAAGCAGTATGCAGTCCTTAAAGGACACCTAGCAAGCAGTCAGCACCCCGGGTGGGACACATACAAACCGACTATCCTACTGAAAAACCTACAAGCAGCCTATGCTCCAGAAGCGCTCACAAGCAGCCTGAGCTACTAGAAGCAGGATGTCTCCTGTAAGCACCCTACACATCTGCTGGGCATCTGCAAACTTCCTGGACTCCTGTAAGATTCCCATAGGAGCTTGCAATCCTGCGTGAGCACTTTGAAACAGGCTTCCTACAGAGATACTTAGAAGGAGCTTGCTCTCCTGCAGAGGCACCCTTCCAATAGGTGCTGCTGAATGATAGAGAACTGAATACAAATGTTGCCTAGTGCTAAATCCAACTTATGCCTTTTTCCTCTACCTCCCTCACTCACGCAGGTTCTTTTCATGACTCCTCATTGTCACTGTTCTTGCCTTTCTCGTCCCCCCTTTGCAAACATTGACAAAGTCAAATCATTTCAAATCAGCAGCTGTGCATGTCCGCGCATATAAAGTGTCCATCTTATAAAGGAGTTTGAAAACTCCATTAAGTTTTTATCAACGTGGCCATTTATTTTTATTCTAAAATACCGAATGGAGAAATTCTAAATGATAGCCAGTTAAATTATCTGTAAAATATTTTATTCAAAAAAGAATGCCAAGTAGCTGCCACGGGAACGCATCATCATACAAATAACACATAAACAAGCTGGTCTCTCATTATTCTTGATGCTAGAAAGGTTTGGGCATTTAGTAGGTTTGTTAATTTCCGGGTGGCCGTACAGTCATCATTAACTGCTGGTAAAGGATGGAGGTAGGCAGACGAGGGACAGCTGGATAGCCTGCGGACAGCTCTCCAAATCTTAACACGTTTCAGAAGTAGCAACAGCTCTCCCTGATATGTTTACATGGAGTCAGCCACGGTCCACGCCCCCATTCCTTCCCAGTACTCTTCATTCGGTCTTCCTTCTTTGCCATCCTTACATTTCCTTTCCGTTTCTTCTCAGAGCGCGAGGTGCTTCAAAGGGCCCAGCCTTGGCTCAAGAGCTCCATCTGCTGCTCACCTTTGAATATTTTAGAAAGCATGCCGGAACAACAGACTGGGAAAAATACAATTGCTTTCCCCAATTTCTTGAGTACACATACTTGTTGCATTCCATAAAAAGACGATTCACTTAGTGTAGTTGGGCTACTGCAGATATATATTTGCATCCCAATTCCCGAAGCCTTTTGACAAACTTATCCTTTCGCCAGATGTTTAAACGAGTACCAGTTAATATTTAGAAGGCTTTTTTTGATTTAGTAAAAATTTTTATTGATAAAAAAAATATAAGTGGAATATACATTTGGCAGTTTTTATATATACAGTCCATTTGTGAATGCGCGCTTTTTCCTTTGGTTTTCCCCCAGGTGAGAGGAGGGGGGGGGGGGGGGGAGAGTGAAGGAGAAAAAGAGAGAAAAGGAGAAAAAGGGGGGGGGGGTCTTCCTCAGATGCTCGTCGAGGGTGCCCCACTTGTCGTTACTGGGTCTTCCTCAGATGCTCGTCGAGTGGGCCCCACATGTGTACTTTGGGGTTGTGCTCCTTAGAGAAATTGCCTGTGATGTTGTCTGCTCCTCTCAGGAAGGTGACCCAATTAATCCACGTTTTAAAGTTTGCTTTGGCAGTGTTCTTCCAGTTTGTCAGGATTATTTTTAGGGCCGCTGTGAGGAGCAGGTCTAGTAGGTCTCTCTCTTCTCTGCTGTTTAGGTTTGCGGTCAGATGTTCTGTTGCTAGGCTTACAAAGCTGATTGTTAGGTCTGCTTTGAGCATGTTGTTTATGAAGGTGTTGATCTGTGTCCAGAACTTCTTGACTTTCACGCATTTGAAGATGAGGTGCTCGAGGGTCCCTTCCTCTTTTTGGCAGTTCCAGCAGTTGCCCGACTCTGCAATGCCGACCTTGTGGAGCTTGGAAGGGGTCCAGTAGGCCCTGTGGAGGAGCCAGAATTTGGTTTGCGCTAGTTGTGGGGTGACTTTGTTTGTTGTCGCTGAGCCCCACATTTTTGCCCGTTCTTTTTCATTTAGTTGCCTGCCTAGGAGTGTTTCCCATGTGTTGGTTATTTTCTTGTTTTGCGACAGTGTGGAGAGGCTCAGGAGCTTATAGATCTTTGCAGTTTGGTGGCCTGCTGAGTTGAGGGTCTGCATATATTTGATGATGCTTGGTTCCTCTCTGTGTAGGTTTGCTCTCGTTATGGCTGTCTTGATCTTGAGGAAGTTGTAGAGCTCTTGGTTTGGGAGACCGTGTAGTTGCTGTATGTTTTGGAATGTCAGCGGTTTCTGCTTGGTTTTCATCTGTTTGGGGAGACTGATTCCTTTCTCGATCCATATGTCGTTGTGCATTGTTGCCCCTTGGTAAGTTACTTTTGTATTGAACCAGATAGATTCCCATGCTGTGCCTTTCAACTTCTGCATCATGCGTCTGTCTATTTTCATCAGCGCTTCCCTCGTGTGTTTCAGTATTGGGTTGGATCTTTGGGGGTGTCTGTTTGCTGTTAGAAGAGCTATTGGGTTGAGGCCTCCCAGGATGTCTTTCTCCACCTCTAGCCAGACTGGTTTGTAGGTTTGGGTGTCATCTATCCAGGCTGTACCTTGCCTTGCCAGGCAAGCTGTTTGGTATGTTTTGAAGTTTGCCAGATTGAGGCCCCCAAGGTCCTTGGTTAGTCTCAGATTGTGTAGGCTGATTCTGGGTTTTTTGTTTTTCCATAGGAAGATGTTAATAAGTTTGTCTAGTTTCTTGTGGAAGGCTTCTGTCATCGGGAGTGGCAGCATGGTTAGCGTGTAGTTTATCGCCGGCGTTATCATCATCTTGATAGTTTCTATCCTTCCCCACCAGCTTATGTATTTTGGCGACCATAGTTCTAGTCTTTCTTTTATTTTTTTCAGCGTTAAGTCCTCATTGTGCTGAAGCGTGGATGTTAGGTCTCTTCCAAAGTGCAGTCCTAGGTATTTGAGTGGTTTTGTCTGCCATGCCAGGCCGGAGTCCCCGAGGACCTCTCTTGTGGTGTGGACGTTCATTGGTTTGCACTCCGATTTGTCTTTGTTGAGTTTGTACCCTGAGGCTTCAGCGTACTCTCCTATTGTGTCCATGAGCGCTGTTATTGACGAAGATGGGTTTGTGGTTGTGATTAGGATGTCATCCGCATACGCCGCTAGTTTAACTATCTTCTTGTGGTAAATAAATAAATAATACCCTATTTTTGAATGCATAAATGAATAACAGATAGCTCAATAAATAAGAGTCAAGATTCGAGGTAGTAGGAGTTTTGCAGGTTTAATATAGCATAAGGACAGGAACAGGACGACCTGCACGGGAATAGGATGGCAGCTGCCGGGGACAGGATCGGGACAAGGGAAGCATAGGAAGGAAGGATAACTTTTAATAACAGTACATGAGCATATATACATAACGCAGACACATAGCATTACATTGCAATAGGCGTAGCAGTGGGTGGAGCAGAAAGCGTGACGCGTAGCAGTCGCAAAAGATAAGGGTGAAAGTAGGTGTAACAGGGCGTATACATAGACATGTGATGCAAACGTAACAGAATATGTCATGAATGGGGCGGAACCCATGGAGAGGGCTACCTGAGGAGCCGGGACCTCTAACCTGATGGTGCGCGCAAACTGGCAATGACGTGTTACTAGGAGAAGCTGGGGGCTATGAACTCTGTGCTAGGAGCAGAGACTGAAGTCTGGAGAGTCAGGGCGACATGTACCTAAGCAGTATCTAGTATCTGATGTTTAGAGAACATGTTGATATAAACTAGAAGTCAGGAGGGGAAAGGCTAACAGACTCTAAGACTGGAGCATGCATTATTCTACATGTAGTACGTGATGAAGAATATTAAATGACCATTAAATGCAGTATTTCTCTTACATGGAGACGTAAAAGCTAGACTATGACGGTAACTATCGATGCGATTCAGTAGCTTAGGAATGCAGAGAAGGAGGGCTGTACTGATAACTCGAATCATAACATACTCTTGGCAGACTCAGAGGCAGAGCCAAGCTGGGCCGGGCACTGCGATGCAGGAAATAAGTGATGGGTCGAGGATACAGGTGGGGGCTGTATCGCTCCTCAGCGAGGCTTCAGGGGACAGGAGCTGAATCTGGTGTCCAGGCCCTTTTGAGGCCTAGCAACGGGGACTTTACAATGCATTAACGTGCACACTGAGAAACGTGGCAACGTAGCTTTACATAGGCCTGATACTCGTATTATTCACGAGAACTGGAAACTGACAGACTAAAGGTGGACACAACTATAATTGCGTCTTTAATCAAACATGGGGAATAACATATGCATATTAATCATGCACAGATAACATATGATGGAGGACGCGTAGGGACACAGAACATGGCAAAATTTACTTTTCCACATTCCCTCCTTGTCACTACGTTTCCTTCAGGAAACATCAATATTCATGATACCATCTATCATTTCATACAGTATCATTTGCTCGTCTCGAATTTTCTTGGAACGGGATTTAGAACGGGGCTTGGGACTAGGAATACAAGAGGTAGCACAAATGCCGCAAATCGCAGGGCCACATTGTATACAGAGGCAGCAGCTAAATATGATCGCTACTGCAATACCTAGAAAGGACAAGACTTTCCATCCCCAGGCGGAAATTATATTCCAGAACCAACCGGACCAAGTCCAGGTGCCTGGATTTTGGTGTAACAGATGGGCAATTTTATGAAGTCTGGTTATAGCTGAATAAACAGACGGCGCGTTATTTGGAATGAAAATGCAGCAACTAGATCCGATGACTCTACAGGCCCCGCCCCTATCGGCCAATATGACGTCAAGGACGAGACGATTTTGGAGCACGACAATTCTCATAAAGGATTGTTCTTCGGTTAAATTACTTAGAGCAGAAGTAGTCTCAATTACTACTGCTTCGAGGGTTCTGGTTAATCTACGTATCAGTTTACTATTCACAACTGTACCTAAATAAGGGAAGACACCTTTATTGATATCTATATATTGTTCTAGAGTAGTTTCAGTATAATCGACAATCGGGAGGTTTCTCTTGTGTCTAGTATGTACTAGGTGGGAATTCCTATGGTAATCGGGTGGGGCTAGAAAAACAGGTGGCAGTAGGAAGGCAATGTAACAGGTTCCCTCCCAATCGAGGGGCACACGAACATATGCGGTTTGACCACAAATAAAATAAGAATGACGTGAAGCTTTGAAAATAGATTTCCTACTGTCACTATACTTGACAATAGTAGTACAATCACTATGTCCTACATGTACGGAACCATTATTTCGGACACATAATTCGCCTTTGACTGGTAGTACTGAAATAGCAGGTAAGTCTGGAGTAGTATCAGACTGAACATTCAGGACCATGAAATTCGAAGAATAATTACCTAAATTATACACTTCATTTTCTAGATCTAACCCGGTTCTGTGGGGGAGACCTTGCTTGTCTGGAAAACATGTACTGTTAAGAAAAGACATATCTGTTGAGGACGACGTTAACGTGGACCATGCTCCACACGAACCATTATGTGAAAACGGATAAGGAAAGAGTGGCAGAACTCCCTTCGGTGTCTGGAAAGGGGGGAGTCGACCACACACCCAACAATTAGTGGCATTGCTGGTCTGGTGTGAATAATGTAACATGCGGATGAAAGAATTATTTCGCATAGCGAGGCGGTAAGAGAGTTCATGAGGAGGCAGATCACTAAACGTGTGCTCTACTGTAACATTAGAAGACGTATTTACATGAGAAACTGGAAAATACAGGTAAAACGCATAACTGGTGCAGGAAATCATAATGCTGAGAAATAATATGAAACATAGAAAAACGATACATCGGATTGAGTTTTGACTAACTCTCTCACTATGGGGGTCTATTTTATACATGTCAGAAACAGTCTAACCGTTTCACCTAGGGGAGGACTTAGACAATCAAACTGGCTGACTTATTTTACTAGACCGGAGTTTCAACTTATACTCCTGTTGCGGAGTTTTCTCTAACAGGGGAGGGTTTGTAGCAATGTCTTTTGCGGGACAGTCCTTAAGAATAGTACTTTGGCAATCCTTCAAATCCTGGGAAAGGTTCTTTGAGACGGGTTTCAGTCCATAAAACTTCTTTACGTGCGAAAGGTGCACCCAGCCTTTGCGTCCCTCCAACTTCACGGCTGTACGGGTGGCGAGGAGGACCTGTCGGGGCTCCTTCCAGCGAGGCTCCAGCGGACTTGAGCGGTCAAAATTGCGAATTAAGACCATGGATCCTGGAACGATTTCATGCGGTGCCACCTCGGTATTGTCTGGAAATGCGGCGGCAACCTGTGAACGACAAGAGTTGAGGGCAGACATCAAGGAAGCTAGGTAATCTGTCAGCATATTACTTGAAACATCGGTAATACTTCGGGGTCTAGGAGTACCCCACATGTTAGGGGGGCGGCCGAAAACGACCTCATACGGGGACAGACCTGATCTGGAATGTGCGACCATGCGCATATAGAACAAAGCGACTGGCAGAGCTACTAGCCAGTCCACACCTTTCTCTTTACAAATTTTTGCGATGCGAATTTTCAGGGTCTGGTTATGTCTTTCTACGAGACCTGCTGCTTCAGGATGGCGTACACAATGGAACTTCCACTGGTACCCTAACAAAAGGGAAACATGCTTCATTAACTCTGAGGAGAATGGCTGGCCGTTATCAGAATATACGACCCTAGGGAGTCCATAACGGGGGAAGAACTCACGAACCAACTGCTTGGCAGTGGTCGCGGCTGTGTAATCTGGGACTGGATATGCCTCTGTCCACCTGGACAAAGCGCATACAACTACAAGGACATACTTGAAACCTCGACATCGCTCCATCTGAATATAATCCATCTGGAGGACTTCAAAAGGGTGGTCAGGAGGCTGGAATCCCCCTTGTTCCACCGGGACACTTTTACCTGGATTAAACTGACAACATATCATACAGGTACGGACTTTCTGCTTGGCTGCAGCTCGTAAATGCTTGTTGAACCAAATGTTCTGGATACTGTCTAACATAGCTTTTTCTCCTAAATGTGCTGGACTATGTGCGGTATTGATAATGACTTGAACCATAGAGTCGGGGAGAAACCATGTGGCTCTACCCTTCGTCACCCATCCTTGATCTGTCTGGACCCCTCCTTGTTCGGACCATTTCTTGATTTCATCGGGAGTAGCATGTAGCTGGATATCTATGACATCTTGAGTAGGGTCCTTAACTGTCATACATGTAATCGGATCTGGAGTGTGTGTCATGTTAACTGGAATGTCTGGAGTCTGTGCTGTAAGCTTGGCTGTGCGATCTGCTAGATCGTTACCCTGGGAAATAGTGTCAGTAACTTTCGTATGTGCTTTGCATTTCATGATAGCAATGGATGTCGGTAAATGTATGGCATCTAACAGAGCTTGAATAAGGAGACCATGCTGAATCTTGGTTCCATGAGAAGTCATGAAACCTCTCTCCTGCCAGAGCACTCCAAAGTCGTGTACAACTCCGAATGCGTAGCGTGAATCTGTGTAAACATTAACTTTCCGGTTCTTGGCGTGTATACAGGCTTGTGTCAGAGCAACTAGCTCTGCTGCTTGAGCGGACAGGGTGTCAATACGGTGTGTCTCAATAACTTCGGTGTCGGTAGTCACTGCATACGCGGCGACTAGTTCTCCTGTACTTGTTCTCATACATGAACCATCCACATAAAGTGTCAGGTCGGGATCTGGTAATGGAATATCTGTCAGATCTTGTCTTGGCTTTGTCGTAATATTAACTACTTCCACACAGTCATGTGTGGCAGGATTTGGATTAGCTGATGGTAACAGTGTAGCAGGGTTCAGGATGTTGCAGCGTCTGATTTCTATGTGTGGCTGGAACAGTGTCAATTCATAACCTGTTAAACGTGCGATTGTCAAGTGCTGAGTGTGTTCGATTTAAAAGAACTTCCACGGAGTGTGGAACTTGTACTGTCAGGGAGTGTCCTAATACTATGGAATCACTTTGTCTGATAGCTAGTGCTGTGGCTGCAACTGACTTGAGGCACGCAGGCAGAGCCTGGGCTACAGGATCCAATGTGCTCGAAAAATAAGCACAAGGCTTGTATTGTCCTGCTTGATCTTGTGTGAGAACAGATAATGCTGTACCTTCGCGTTCTGTGACGAAAAGTGTAAAAGGCTTACTGTAGTTCGGTGTGGCTAGAACTGGAGCTTGACATAGGGCTTTCTTTAACTCATTGAAACTGAGTGTATGTTCAGATGTCCAAGGGAGGACAGACGATACGGCTGTCTCCTGTGTCGTTAACTGTATCAGTGGCTTGGCTAGAAATGCATACTGAGGAATCCATTGTCGGTAGTAAGAAGTGAGGCCGATAAAAGCACGTACCTCCTTCTGGGTCTTGGGCTGAGGAAGACTCGCTATTAACTGGATACGGTCTGGTGTCAACTGCCTACCCCTCTTGGACAGCAGGTGTCCTAAGTATACCACTTGCTGGACACAGAATTGAAGCTTCGAAGGGGACACCTTGTGCCCCATCTCGGCTAGGAAATACAGAACTGTGAGGGATGCTCGCTCGCAAGCACGTTCAGAACGGGCTGTGATCAGTAGATCATCGACATACTGGAGCAGGGCAGTGTCAGTCGGCATGTGAATGTTGTCTAGTTGTCTCTTAAGTGCTTGACTGTAAATACTAGGACTTTCTGTGAAACCTTGAGGAGCTCGTGTGAACATATAGCTCCTTCCATTTAAACAGAATCCGAAAAGGAACTGGCTGTCTGGATGAATGGGAACACTGAAAAATGCATTCTTGAGGTCTATGACTGTAAAAAATGAGGCTTCTGAATCAATGGCTGTCAATAGGGAAGAGATATCTGGGACAACTGGGTACTGAGGAATAATACATTTGTTAAGTTCTCGTAGGTCAATCACTAATCGATATACTGGGGGTGCATTTGGATCAGTACGTTTCATGACTGGAATGATCGGAGAATTGCATACATTGGAGTCAGTTTCTACAACTACTCCTTGAGCGATGAGCTCGTCAATAATTTTGGATAAGGCTGCTACAGCCTCAGGTGGCAATCTGTACTGTCTGATTCGTGGTAACACTACACCTGGCTTGAGAGTCACACAATGGGGTGTGATTTGCATGTACCCTACATCAGTTGGACCTTGCGCCCATAAATGCTGCGGAACATTGGACAATCTGGGATCAAAATCTCGTAATACATAGTGACCCTTAAAGTCACGTAGGAACAGACGTATTCCCTCTGGGGAACAGCATATAACTGCACCTAACTCTTTCAGTGTTTTAATGCCTAATAGATTCTCTGGACATGACTTAGTAAGTAACAGGTCAGTAGTACGGGACAATGGACCTACTTCTAGAGTAACTGGCTTTGATATTTCATTTACGATGGGTTTTCCTGAAAATCCAAGGGAAACATTTCTAGAGCCTGAGAGCGGAGCCCCTGGAACTTCGGCGTGACTAATTGTGGTCCTACTTGCCCCTGTATCAATCAAAAACTTTCTGTCTTTCCCTAATACTTGACTGCGAACATAGGGACCTTCTTGATCTACAGGTATCTCGATGAGAGGCAAGCCTACCTCCCTCTCTAGGCTGTTTCATGAATACTGCTGGTACTCTGGATACTCGGACTGTGCATACTGATACATTTGCTGTGTAACATGCTGTGTTGCAGCGATGGGCTGCGGTGCTGTAACTGTCTGTGGTGCATTCTGTGGCTGAGGAATCTGTAAAACTTGTTCTTGTCTAGGCGGACGTGGTCTTTCTTTAGTCTTACCAGTAGCTATGTTGTGTTTCAGAACTGCACACTCGTTTATAAAATGACCTGGCTGTTTACAATAATTGCAGTTCCCTTTAACGGGAGCTGCAGGATGACTGGCTTGATTCGGACCCCTCTTCTGACTGTCTTGAGGAACAGATTGTGCAACTAGTACTTTCATTTTCGTGTCTTTCATACGCTTTCTTTCGTGGTCCTGTTCTTCTCTGATTCTATTCTGGTGGTATTGGAGCATCTGTAACATCTGGGACGGGGTATTAGCTTGCCAGGTACTTTCGACTTTCAAAACTCGATTCTTAATTTGTGGACTTGAATTCTCGACTAATTTAGTAACAAAAAGGTGAGGGTATGACTCACTACTTGTCTTGAGGCCACTGTTGATGCTAAAACATTTCTCAAATCTAGAATAAAAATCACTAATGTCTTCGTCTTGTTTCTGTTTACAGGCTGAGATTGCATCCCAGTCTTCCTTTTTCGTTGTTAACAATCTGGGTAAAACTTGAATCAATAATTCAGGTAATTCTTTACATTTCGCTCCAAGACCGGTACCTGGTACTCGTGCCTTATCTTCAGCTTCTAGAACTGCCCAATCGATCTTTTTCTCTCCCACCTCCCATTCTTTTTCCTTGAGCTTTTCATACACCCCTGCGGGCAACAGAACCTTTAACATTTTAATTATATCTGGATACGTGTATTCTCCCATACGGAGCATGTCTTTTAATTCTCGATGGAACCCTGCTGGATCTTTATCATGACAGGGGATTAATTTTTTCATCTCTAAGAGTTCCATCTTTGTGATCGGAGTGTAAACAAACACTCGTTCTAGTTCGCCACCCGTTCCTCTAACTGGGTGGACTTCTCGTAACGGATTCTGTCTCTCCATGTAAAATGGTTTACTTTCTGGGGGTGAGACATGAACAAAATGCGGGTTCAAAAACGTTCTATATTTGTGACGCTGTTCTAGAATGACACTAATTAAATCGGTACCTAAACCTTTCCATCTATACTGGAGTAACTCGTTCAGGATATCATGTAACGGGCCTGGATCAGAGTGCTGACCCTCATACAATGTAATGAGGTGCTGAATCATATACATACCCGCCAGTCGTTGCTCGGCTGGGGGCATTTTCAGAAACATTTGTGCCACTATTTCGTCTGGAAAAGTGGTAGAATCAGTAGTCCATCGGACTGCTGATCGGGCTAGTTCTTGTTCATGCATAGTACTTAACTCACTGTAACCGATTCGTGATTTCAGAATGTGATCGGTAGCTTGAAACACTTGTTCTAGAGAACCTTGTTCTGGTGCTGGATGATGGAAAGTTGACTTGTGTTCTAGGCGTAAATGGTGATCTGGGAATCTAGATTTTCCTACATACGCTATTCTGGCGGAATTTTCGTCGTCTACCTCTTCAGTATCAGAGTTACTTTCTTTCTCGCTTACTTGTGCTGCTTTACGCTGTTCGTGTAACTTTATTATTTCTTTACGGATTTTCTTGTACATACTCTCCATAGCACCGACGGTCTTGTGCTTACCCTCGGCTATATTATCACTCCACCTTGTCAGGATTTTCATTTCGGCCGGATCTTTAGACGGGTAATCTTGTTCTCTTATTAGACAGTTAATCAGAAACTTTAATATCATGAGCTGGATCTCGGCTTTCCTTTGAGACATGGCCTCGCTAATGCTTTCTGGATCATCCCCTGTACGGATGAAACGATATATTCTGTCTAGGTCTTCTTTCATATTCGGTAGGGTGACTAGATACTCGGCCACCTTTCTTACGCGAAATGAATATAAAACCATATTATCCTCGCCTGGGACTGGATCATAGCCGCATTCATTAAGGGCTTTTCTTATTTCTGCTACAGTCTGATGTCTGGGCGTACGCTGTGACGCTTGTGCATGTAATTCGGCTGACGTTAAACGCTTATGTGGCGGCGGGGTCTGAGGAGGACCTCCTCCTGCGGCCCCTAAACTAGAATCGTCGACTGATCCTCTTCGTACTAGTGTGGCAGGAAATTGAAATGCGGGCTGAACTGGTATGGCGGGCTGGACCAGGGGGGCCGTAGCAGGTACTGCAAGGGGTACCCCGGCGTCTGGAGGAACGGGAAGTGCCTGATTTACAGGGACTGGCGGAGCGCGAACAGGATTTGCATATTCTGGGACTGTGTCGTCCAAATAGGACGAAATGAAAATATCAGCTGCGGTCTGTTTGTGACGTAGCTTGGTCGGAACTAATGGTGGCGGAAAGTTACTGGATGCCTCCGGGGTCGCTTTTGGCAGGCCCTCGGCAAGAAGAGGATACATACCCTTAATAAGAGCATGCCTCTGTCTGTCTGACTGTTCGGTTTTAACTTGTTCACCAATCTCGATTAATTCCCTTTCTTGGGCTCGTTCTAAGGATTCTCTACTTAATTCTGACTTTCTGATTTCTTTTTCGGTTCTTTTATGAGATTCTTTGCGCCATAACTCGATGGCATCTTTCTGTGACTGTCTGGCTTTCTTTTTCCATAATGCTTCTTCTACTCTCATGATGCACTCGGCATCCCATGTGCCTGACACAGGCCATCTATACTTTTCCTCTAACTGTTTGGTATACTCGACCCATAAATCTAGATACAATATGGCGCTTATGCCATGCTTCTGATACATAAAATGACCTGGACTGTCCCTAGGCGGGACTGGAACTGCTGCTTCCAGCAGACCCTTTCTAGTTTTTAACTGACGTAACTTGGAAAACAAGGGCATGACTGAACTGTAATCTAGACACAATACAATACACAATGAACACGATACTTATTCCCCATTCATACCACGACATTAAAATACATGAAGAACATTTAAAATAACAGTTCGAACAGAAATACCACCTGGAATACGGAACACAGAATACATGAATTTTCTCGAGAACAGAACTGACTAGAACAGAAACTAGATGCACTGCTGAAACAGTACGAAACTTACCGGTCTCATCAAGAGACACGTCAGGACCCGTATCCACCGGAGTGGACACTTCGTTTGTGGGCTTGTGTACCACCAACCCACGGACCAGAGTCAATTAAATTGACCCTGTCTAGATACTACCCCAGTAACGGTACTCACCGGGCAGCAAGAACGGAAGGCCTCGGACTGGACTGGACTGCTACGACGACGGACGACGAACTTCGGACTTCAGTTACGGGTGGACCTCCGGATACCTCGGACCTTGGACTCTCGGCTTGGGCTCTGGTCGGGACTCGCCGCGTTCCTTCACCGTCTCGTCTGGATGCTGGACCGCCTCCTCCGTCTCCTCCGTGGGTCTGAGGGATACTTGAAGCAGAAATATCTGCCGGTGCGCAGAAGAGTTCCGTCACGACTGCAGAGGGTCAGGGGGTCGGCGTGGCTTCACCGACGCGTGGGGAAAGGGCAAGTCCCTGTTCGGGCGCCATTATGTGGTAAATAAATAAATAATACCCTATTTTTGAATGCATAAATGAATAACAGATAGCTCAATAAATAAGAGTCAAGATTCGAGGTAGTAGGAGTTTTGCAGGTTTAATATAGCATAAGGACAGGAACAGGACGACCTGCACGGGAATAGGATGGCAGCTGCCGGGGACAGGATCGGGACAAGGGAAGCATAGGAAGGAAGGATAACTTTTAATAACAGTACATGAGCATATATACATAACGCAGACACATAGCATTACATTGCAATAGGCGTAGCAGTGGGTGGAGCAGAAAGCGTGACGCGTAGCAGTCGCGAAAGATAAGGGTGAAAGTAGGTGTAACAGGGCGTATACATAGACATGTGATGCAAACGTAACAGAATATGTCATGAATGGGGCGGAACCCATGGAGGGGGCTACCTGAGGAGCCGGGACCTCTAACCTGATGGTGCGCGCAAACTGGCAATGACGTGTTACTAGGAGAAGCTGGGGGCTATGAACTCTGTGCTAGGAGCAGAGACTGAAGTCTGGAGAGTCAGGGCGACATGTACCTAAGCAGTATCTAGTATCTGATGTTTAGAGAACATGTTGATATAAACTAGAAGTCAGGAGGGGAAAGGCTAACAGACTCTAAGACTGGAGCATGCATTATTCTACATGTAGTACGTGATGAAGAATATTAAATGACCATTAAATGCAGTATTTCTCTTACATGGAGACGTAAAAGCTAGACTATGACGGTAACTATCGATGCGATTCAGTAGCTTAGGAATGCAGAGAAGGAGGGCTGTACTGATAACTCGAATCATAACATACTCTTGGCAGACTCAGAGGCAGAGCCAAGCTGGGCCGGGCACTGCGATGCAGGAAATAAGTGATGGGTCGAGGATACAGGTGGGGGCTGTATCGCTCCTCAGCGAGGCTTCAGGGGACAGGAGCTGAATCTGGTGTCCAGGCCCTTTTGAGGCCTAGCAACGGGGACTTTACAATGCATTAACGTGCACACTGAGAAACGTGGCAACGTAGCTTTACATAGGCCTGATACTCGTATTATTCACGAGAACTGGAAACTGACAGACTAAAGGTGGACACAACTATAATTGCGTCTTTAATCAAACATGGGGAATAACATATGCATATTAATCATGCACAGATAACATATGATGGAGGACGCGTAGGGACACAGAACATGGCAAAATTTACTTTTCCACATTCTCTTTGACCTTGACGCCCGTTATTTCCGTATTGTCTCTAATTCTGGCTAGTAGGGGTTCTAGTGCCAGCAGGAAGAGGCCGGGTGAGAGGGGGCATCCTTGCCTGGTGCCTCTTCCTAGTGTGAGCGTTTCGGATGTACTGTCGTTCACCACTATTTTTGCTTTTGGTTTGTTGTAGAGGGCCATCACCATTGCTATGTATTTCTCCCCCAGGCCGAATCTTCCCATGCAGTTTCTTAGGAACGGCCACTAGACTCTGTCGAAGGCTTTCTCTGCGTCTAGCGCTATCATGACTGCCTGTTCGCTGCTCTGTGTTGTGTGATTGATTAGATGGCATAATAGCCTTGTGTTATCTTGCGATAGCCTGCTTTTGATGTACCCCACTTGTGAGCTGTGGATGATGTCTGGTAGGACTTTGTTTAGTCTATTGGCCACTATCGTTGCGTAGATTTTACAGTCGACATTTATTAGCGAGATGGGTCTGTAGTTCAGCGGGTACTGTGGGTCTTTCCCCTCCTTGGGGATTATTGTGATGTTAGCTTCGCTCATGGACTCCGTCATCTTGCCGTTCTGTATGCAGGCCGAGTAAGTTTCTGCCAGTAGCGTTTTTATGTGGTGGCCGAAGGTTTTGTAGAACATGGTGGAGTATCCATCTGGTCCTGGCGCTTTGTTCTGTTTTAGCTGGCTGATTGCTGCTTCAATTTCTTTTTCTGTTATATCGGCTTCGAGCGACACCCTCTCCTCCTCTTTGAGTTCTGGCAGATTGGTGTCATTGAGGAGAGTGAGTCCTCCGTCTTTGCTCAGGTTCTTATCCTCGGAGTACAGGTCGAGTTCAAAATACGCGGCCGTGCCGCTTTCCATATAGTTCATGTACAGCGTCAAGTCCATTTCCACACGCTTCTGAATTATGATTAAGTAGGGAGAGGGTTATGTTGAAATCAATTCTTGATGAATGTGCAGGTCTTTATTTAAGTTCCAAGTAATGAGGCCAACACAGCTCCGCACAGCTGCACAGAAAAAGAGAACTGCCCAACTGATCACTGATGACACTTCGAAGTTCCAAGTGTCATCAGTGATGTAACACTAAAAGGGCACACACCAAAGAAAATATGCAAAACATAAGTAAGACATAAACACAACAGAGAGAAGGTTCAGGGACTACGATCTGCTCAATTTCACTAAATGTGGGGATATCAGGATTAAGACTTGGTTGTTCTACTGGTTCCAACCCGTATCTCCGTGAAGAAGCAACTGATCCCTGTGAACTTGTGTAAAAGCTGCAAGTGTAAAATATATATACCCATATACATACACACATACATAGGACAGAGAAGCGATCAAGAAAGTAAAGTGTCTCATTTTCTCATTATTTTGCTTGAATCTTCTACAGGGTCAGGATCATTAATTATTGGCATTTTAATTTGGTTTCCTGGAAGCAGACTGCGAGCAGCAGGTTAACCCGTTGACCGCGGCGAGAATTCCGCCGACGTGTGGGTGATTTATGACTGGGCATGGTTCGGACAGGCCCCGGCCGTCCTCCGCACACGCCCACCGTAACATCGGTCGGCCGACGCATGTAAAGGGAAGCTCGTCACTGCAATGTAAATATTAAACTGCTTGTGTCTTGCAAATAGAAACAAGCATTGGCAACGCTAAATCAATCCAAAAAGATGTGTGGGCAAATACAGCAGTCATCTTGTAAAGGAGTTTCAAATAACACGAAAGATGAACCTCCTTGCAGGCGTGCGTACAAGCCCTGTGGCCATGTTGTAAGACAGTTTAGAAACGTTTTTACCAGATTGCTGCTGTAGCTACGCAGTGTATACGTGACAAGAACTGCCCATGTGGCCAGGGTGAGTGCATATATCTTAAAACAATCGTCCAGTGGGACTCATTCAAATGTGAAAATCTTGTGACTACCTTTGAGGGAGCCAATACTAAATCCATTCTGACTAATTCAATGCTAGTATAAATCTAATAAATAGGTTCAGGATAAACTTGGTTTCCATAAAAAATTACACTATACTAATTATATGACAAAAATATATTTTGGCGTCAAAAGTGACTGGAGAGCAGACTATGCAATGCTCAGACTGTGAATCTATTTACAACATATAACATAACACACTGTTAAAATCCCATTGGTTGTATACTGTAGTGAAGTTAACAGGCTGGACACTGCAGGAAGGTAAGAAACGCCAACTTTATTGGAGCAAGCAGCGTAACAGACACTTCTCAGCTGACCAGGGAGCCAACTGACATAACCAGAATGTTCATACAGGAACAATACCAGAATGTCAATACAAGAATCTAGATGGCAGGGAAACATGTAAAGAAAGGAAGGGCCAAAGCATGCATCGCAAGTGCAACACATCTTCCTCCCTTATCGGAGTAAAGAAACAAAAGGAACTTAAAGTATAACTAAAAGAGAAGTTAGGAAAACAAGGATTAAAAAACAAAATCATTCAAATATGGAGGTGGCCTGCGCCTTCTCAAGCTCCTAACAGCCTGGGAGCTCTCCCCCGAAATTGGCAGTAAAACCAGCATCATCACCTCCCCTTTCACTGCACTCAGAAGGGAAAACAGTTTAACCAACATCTTGAGCAAACATGTAACTGCTGTTTCCACTGACAACACTGTCAAGAGTGACAGGATTTCCCGGGTAAGTTGCAGTATTCTCAGGAGCATGCATAGCCTTTTGATACTAGGCTACACAACAAAACTTCAATTTTTCACCATTCTCCAAAACCACGAAGTGTGGAAAGGCACACTTAACTCTAAAAGGTCATTTGAACTTGGAAAGGCCCTTGTTAAACCTCCCCAACCTAACCTTGACTAAGTCTCCCTTACAAATGTGAAGACTTCCAGCACGAGAATCACTCAAAGGTACTCCACTCACCTCTTAAGCTTGGCGGTCAGATAAGCCCACACCATTTCCTCCACTATAGTTTGGGCAACCCCACCACTCACACACGTCATCTGAATGATCCCCTGGACTAGGCGGTTGGATCTCTCACAAAGACCATTCCCCTGAGGATTATACAAAGAAGTGTGATGATGTTCTACCCTACACTTAGTAAGAAAGATTTGCATGTCATGTGAAGTTCGTTGTGCTCCATTGTCCGTAATGATGACGGAAGGGTGTAGTACATAGTGTTTCGCTCTAGTGTTTCTGGAACATGTTAGTAGAATGCTTACATGCAGAATGTACTTTGCTGTTATGTTCTGTTCCTTTGGGTTCTGTTCTATGGCAGTTACTGCTCGCTGTTGTAGAGGAGAGTCCGATCTTGTTACCTTGCAACTTCATATTAAAGAACTCTGTCAAGTTCCTTGATCCAGTCACCTTCTATTTACAACAACTTTTGGCGACAATACTGCAACCACTGTGCAGGCATTCTTCATATATTTGGAGGACAAGAGCAGACGGAAAAAAAAGTATCCTGCTGCTTCACACGAGGATCTAACAAGCAGAAAGTGAGCTTTCAAGTCAGAGGTGAGACTCCTCTTCCTCAACTTTCCTGCATTCCTTGCGGCACGCTCTGAATTTCCAGCGCAAGGAAATTCTACTAACACTTAAGTCCCGCGACGTATCGTGGCTCCTACAGGCAGTGTCTAGTAGCGCACAGCAACATTAGGCAGCGTGAGCTTCTGGAGCTCTTTGACTTTGAGCACGTACCCATTTAGCAGCGACATAAAACTCTTGCAGCGCCTGAGCGGCATTTCACTCACCTTAAGTGAAGCGAGGAGCATTTTGCTTTGCCAGCGATCATTACGCCAGCAGCGATCCTTCCCACTCCCTGACTCCTGGATGAATGATGACATCATAGAACGTTGTCTGGAGTTAGAGAAGTTTCGTGACACTCTGCCCTGTGATTCTAGTGACGTCTGGACTGCTCTGGAGACACGTCAATTTCAGCTCGTCTTCAAAACATCTCACGTTTTGAACGTCATCACGTTTGACGTAGCGGCCATTTTGTTTCTCTAAAGTTGCCGTGACAACAGCTCCCGGTGCAGTAACCAGTAAGTCTACTTCCAGAAGCAGCTATCAGTAAGTCAGCTTCTGTCTACTTCCTTAGACTCCTTCGATTGCCTCTTCTTGTGTATTCACCGCATGTAGCTTCCGAAGAACACTGTTCTTTCTACGGCGATACACACGCCACATCGCTCACGAGACAGTGCTTCATTTGCATCGGCGATACGCACGCCTGCTGTGTATCGGATACCTATCAGCAATAGATACACCGCACATATGCCTATCAAGGTATCAGGTACTCTTTAAGTCGGAACAACACCTTCTTAATCATTTTTTTAAATTATTTTTTCTTTATGTTTGCCCTTTGTCATTTTGCTAAGTAGTTTCACAAGTTTATAGAGGGAAGAGTGCATTCAGTGGTTTAGTACATATAACGTTCTCTATTCTTTTTGCTCAGTGTTTGAGAGAAGTCATGTCTGTACAAAATTCACAGAATTATTCAGTTGTACTTCCTTCAAGTTTCCTTCAAAATCCTTGACAACCTAGCATATCTTGGGAGGACTAGTTCCCGATGTTTGAAAACGACTTGGATGCTCTTGACGCAGAAGAATTTTCTGCTTGACGCAAGAAAGCACTTTTGTTAGGTACATTAGGCAAAGAGGGTCAGCGTGTTTTGAAGTTTCTTCCTTAAGCCCTCCAAGCCAATGCTCAAGCACTTCCTGACGAATACAAAGAGGCTGTTTCACGACTAGAAGTTTGATATTCGAAGGAAAAAAACTTAGTTATGAATAGGTACAAATTCTATACTAAGAGTCAGAGGTCTGGTGAGTCTATAGACGACTTTGTGTCAAGACTTAGAGAAATGTCAGTCAAATGTAAGTTTGGTAATATGACTAATGAATTGATCAGAGACCAACTCATTGTTCAGTGCAACAATAAAAAAATTCAGGAACGTTTATGGGCAGCTAATAACCCAAACTTACAAACTGCTATTGATTTGGCCAAAGTAGTAGAACAGTCAGAGGGCTGTATGAAAGAATTGGAGAAAAGGTCTTCTTCAAGTGATGTCAACAAAGTTTCAAGTCAAGAGTCAACGGAGCACTCTGTGTATGATGAGGAACAAAGTGAAGTGGCTGCAGTTAAAAGCAAAAAACATTTAAGAAAGTTTTGCCATCAAAAATTACCTATTCTCCTAAGACCAGGTTGTGTAACAGGTGTGGGAGTACAGTCCACTCATCTGATTCTAAATTTTGCTTTGCAGCCAAACAAGAGTGCTTAAAATGTGGGCGCATTGGTCATTACGCTAGAGTGTGTAAGAGCAAGACTGGTTCTAGTGTTGCCTTTGTACAACATTTTTCAGAAGAGGTTGATGAGAATAACAACATTTTCGTGGTAGTGTCAAGTTTATCTGGTGAGAAAGAAGAAGATAAACGCAAAATTAGACCTAAAGCACTATTTACTATCAATGATAGAGATATCCACCTAATGGTTGACACAGGCTCGTGATACACGATTATACCTAATGCTGTATTTGTGAAACACTGCTGTTTTTTACCTCTTCTTCCCAAAGACATTTCCCCAGGGGATACCAGGGTGAGCCTTTGGACATTATGGGTTATTGTGATGCACACATCAAATTTTGCCACAGACAAATTCAAGGTAAAGTCTACGTGTCTGTGTCTGGTCCTGCCACTTTGGGGTGGGTGCATCAATATGACTTCTGCATTATTGTCAATCCTCGTGCTAACCTACAAGTCATGATCATTGAAGATGGAGATTTACATTCTATTCTCTCTGAGTCTAGAAATGTGTTTGGAGAAGGTCTAGGTCGCCTCAAAGGGTAATTGTGAAGAAAAACTCGATTCCCACACAACACAAGGTTAGATGTATTATAATTGTGGTCAGAGATGAGGAAACTTTTCATTGATGAAATGTTGCAGAGTGGGGTCATAGAGCCTCTGGAGGCGTCTCCATGGATTTCTCCGATTGTCGTCACGAAGAAGTCGGACGGAAAACTCCGCTTCTGTGTGGACTTAAGATCATTGAATCAGTGTGTGGTTGCAGACACTTTCCCCTTGCCAAACATTTCTGAATTAGTCACTACCTTGAAAGGTGCCAAAGTGTTCTCCAAGCTGGATCTTTGGAGTGCCTATCACCAGATTGATTTACATAAGGACTCAAAACACTTGACAGCATTTATGGGGTACTTATCAGTTTACTCGGCTTCCTTTTGGCCTCAATTCTGCGGCTAGCGTTTTCCCGAGAATGGTCTAGAATATTTTTGTGGGTGTGGGGAACCTAGTGTACTTCCAAGATGATATTTTGATCTTTGGACAGTCTGTGGAACAACACAATACCACTCTGAAAATTGTTTTTAGATAAGCTCAACTCTGTTGGTCTCACTCTCCGAAGAGATAAATGCAAGTTTCTTGTTGATCAAATTGATTATTTGGGCTACTCCATCACTCCCTCGGGTGTAAAACCCCAAATAGACTTGTGTTTAGCTATTCACTCTGCACCTCAACTGAAAGACAAAGACCAATTGCGTTCTTTCATGGGACTCATTGAGTATTACTCAAATTTGTTAAAAATTTCTCAGATAAGACTGCTCGTATGAGGTCTTTCCTAAAACGTGGTGTTAGCTTTTCATGGGGTGCCCAACATAAGGAATGCTTTGACAATATCAAAAATGAAATTTGCAATGCAAAAGTGTTGTCACCATTTGATGTTCACAACAAATCCATTGTCACAGTCGACAGGACTAGGCGCTATGCTTTCACAAGTCAGAGGAGGGTCTGAACTTACTGTTGCTTTTGCCTCACGAACTCGGACTGACTCTGAGAAAAACTACTCGGGTATTGAAAAGGAAGCATTAGCTGCTTCCTGGGCAGTGGAGTATTTTAGAATGTATCTTTGGGGTATGAAATTTGATCTAAGAACTGACCATAAACCTCTCCTTAAATTTCTGTCTCCAGGTGGCACTGGTAAATACTTGTGAAACTTGCTGCAAGACTTCAGGATTTCCAATTTTCTGTTGAGTACATCCAAGGATGGAAAAATATACAGGCTGACTGTCTTTCTAGGATGTCTGTGGATTGGCGTACTTTGCATGATACTTATTTTTCAGAAACTTATGAGGACATGGCTGTTGCTTCCATTGAAGATGTTGTGTTTATTGGAGAAGGGGCTTTTGAAGTTAGTGATTGGGAAAGAGAGATGATTAAGGATCGTACTCTTCAAGAAGTTATTAGACTCCTTAAACTTGGTCCTAAAAGAGAAAGCTCACTTCCCATCTCAGTCAGACCATTCATCAAAGCACTTGATGATCTTTCTGTCATCAATAAAAATATTGTAGTCAAGGATGAGAAATTCATACCTCCTTTTTGGGCTCAGGAACAAACGGTTAGCCTTGGCTCACGAGGGTCACTTGAGTCAAACCCTCACTCAGCGCCGCCTTAAAAAAGATTTTTGGTGGCCAGGCGTTGATTCCGAGGCACATCAATAGGCAGCGTCTGTGCACCAAGCCTGGCCAACTTGTATGTCCATCACTTTGAACAAACAACAATACTCCTTGAAAGTAATCTTTTTTTCAGACACATTCCTGTCTGGAAACGCTATATAGACGTCATCTTTGTAGTGTGGAGAGGAGACATTACGACAATCAAGTCTTTTCATTCATGGATAAATGAGAGAAATGCTTATCTGCGTTTTACTTTGGAATACTCTCAAGAAAGTCTTGGCTTTGTGGATGTTCGGATCTTTCCAGAGAATGATGGTCTAGCTACAGAGCTGTACAAAAAACCAATGGCATGCAACTCTCTATTGCCTTACCAAAGTTACCACCCCAAATCTCTCCGGGAAAATTTACCCTTCGGGCAATTTCTCAGAACGAGGCGCAATTGTACAACAAAAGAGAAATGCCATGAACAAGCAAGAGCTCTGACGACGGAATTGAAGATTAAGAACTATCCCTTATCAACAATATGCACTTCACGTAAGAGAGCAGCCAACAACAAACGAGAAGCTCTGAAAGAAATTCAGATGCCGAAGGAGAAGAATTCCAGGTTGACCTTTGTCAATACATTTTCTAGTTATTCGAACCTCATCAGGAAAAGTATCAATCGTCACTGGAATATATTGAATTCCGGAATGAAGAGCTTCCTTTGCCTATGGTCGCCTACAAAAGAAGTGCTAACATAAGAGATAGGTTGACAACACACTATACCAAAAGAAAAAAGGAAGAACGATGGGCCAGCACCTCTATGGAATTTACCCCCAGTGAGAGGACATTTTCCGTGTGGCACATGTACCGTATATCCACAAACTGAAAAAACAACTGAAATAGACATAGGTACATCAAGACCATGGGTACTCCAAAAACATACAAATTGTAACAGTGAGAAACGAATCTATTTAGTTTGGTGCCCGTGTAAGTTGCGCTATGTCGGGATGACATCAGGCAACATTAAAACAAGAATCTCAGAACATAAGAGCACCATCAGGTGCAAAAAGCGGTCAACAAAGCTGACTAATCATTTTCTTGACAAACAACACTCAGAAACAGACTTGAGATAGGTGGTGTTAGAACAACCTTGGATACCATCCCACATCTCTGATATTTCAAAATTATTGTTCAACCGTGAACAGCATTGGGTGTTTAAACTAAAAAGTGATACCATTGGTTTGAATGATTAGATACCTTGGTTATCTGTACATTAGAAAAAGATACCATATGTACATTTTTCACTCTTAATATAATGGTGTTCCTGCAAATCGGAATGACACTAACATGGTGATAGTTTTACATGGATCATATCATCCCCATATGTATATAAACTAACTATCTCTAATTTGAATTAAGAGTTATCACCTAGCATCTGTATACTGTTTTCTGATGCTCTTTGGTTTCACTTTCACAAGTGTTACCCTGGACACTCGTACAAACACCATGTCAGTCGCCTTACTAGAGCCTACCAAACTATGTACTGCTTCATATGCTTATGTCTTACCCTGCCGAGTGACCTACTGGATCCGTCATTGAGTTACCCTGTTGGTCACCAAACGGGGGGGTTTGTTTGCATTGGCCATGAACTTAATACTTTAAATGTTTAAACCAACATCAATTTGGTCATTTGATCTATCATACCTTGGAACAATAGGTTTTTTCCTTGTAAATGATGGTACAAATAGGACCCCTAAATGAAGGAGAATGCTTTTTATGTAGCAGGATTGCTATTGTCTAATTGACGATAGGCATCGGGCATATGTGAGTAACATCAGTGTTCATCTTTCCTTGAGGATTGGTGTTCCAGGCCTGGCGCAGGCGCGTTATGTCACATGCACGCTAATATACGAGCGAGGCAAATATTCATGAAATATGTACTGTGTTCGCATGCAAACTCGTTCTTTCCTTGCGATTAGGTTTGCTCACATTATGGAGACTTCTGCGCATTATCATGCAGATTATACTCGCTTTTTGAAAGATACTTAATCAGTCAATCAATCAATCAATCATAGCATTTATATAGCGCACTACTCACCCGGAGGGTCTCAAGGCGCTGGGGGGCGGGGGTCCGCTACTGCTCGAACAGCCAGGTCTTGAGCTGCTTCCTGAAGGCGAGGTGGTCTTGGGTCAGGCGAAGGTGGGTCGGAAGGGAGTTCCAAGTCTTGGCGGCCAGGTAGGAGAAGGACCTTCCTCCTGTGGTGGCTCTTCGGATGCGGGGGACGGCGGCGAGGGCGTGGCTGGTCGATCGGAGCTGGCGTGTGGGAGCGTAGAAGTTGAGGCGGCTGTTGAGGTATCCTGGGCCTTGGTTGTGTAGGGCTTTGTGTGCGTGGGTGAGGAGACGGAAGGTGATTCTCTTGTTGACCGGGAGCCAGTGCAGGTCTCTCAGGTGTCCGGAGATGTGGCTGCGGCGGGGGATGTCCAGGATGAGTCGTGCTGAGGTGTTCTGGATCCGCTGGAGTCTTTTCTGGAGTTTGGCGGTGGTTCCGGCGTAGAGGGAGTTGCTGTAGTCCAGACGGCTGGTGACGAGGGCCTGGGTGACCGTCTTCCTGGTCTCGGTGGGGTTCCATCGGAAGATCTTACGTAGCATGCGCAGGATGTTGAAGCACGACGAGGAGACGGCGTTGACTTGTCTGGTCATGGAGAGGGATGAGTCCAGGATGAAGCCCAGGTTGCGTGCGTGGTCTGTGGGTTTGGGTGCGCTGCCCAGTGCGGGGGGCCACCAGGAGATGTCCCAGGCGGAGGGTGCAGATCCCAGGATGAGGACTTCCGTCTTGTCCGAGTTCAGTTTCAGGCGACTGTTCATCATCCACTTGGCAACGTCTGTCATCCCTTCGTGTAGGTTGGCTCTGGCGGTGGCGGGGTCTTTGGTGAGGGAGAGGATCAGCTGGGTGTCGTCGGCGTAGGAAATGATGTTGAGGTTATGCTGGCGTGCGATGGCTGCGAGGGGGCTCATGTAGACGTTGAAGAGTGTTGGGCTGAGCGAGGAGCCTTGAGGAACGCCGCAGATGACTTCGGTGGCCTCTGATCTGAACGGGGGGAGGCGGACTCTCTGTGTCCTTCCGGCGAGGAAGGAGATGATCCACTCCAGTGCCTTCTCCTGGATTCCGACGTATCTGAGGCGCTGTACTAGGGTACGGTGGCAGACAGTGTCGAAGGCCGCGGAGAGGTCCAGGAGGATGAGGGCCGCTGTTTCTCCGTTGTCGAGCAGGGCTCGGATGTCATCGGTGGCTGCGATCAGGGCGGTCTCGGTGCTGTGGTTGGCCCGGAAGCCAGACTGCGAGAGGTCGAGGGAGCCGTTCGTCTCGAGGAAGGCGGCCAGTTGCTTGTTGACGGTCTTCTCGATGACTTTTGCTGGAAACGGAAGCAGCGAGATGGGGCGGTAGTTCTTGAGGTCGGTGGGGTCGGCTGATGGCTTCTTGAGTAGGGCGATGAGTTCGGCGTGCTTCCAGCTCTCCGGGAAGGTAGCGGTGTTGAAGGAGGTGTTGATGATGTCCCGCAGGTGGGGTGCGATGACAGCGTCGGCCTTGTTGAAGACGTGGTGAGGGCAGGGGTCTGTCGGGGATCCGGAGTGGATGGAGTTCATTGTGTTGACGGTGTCTTCGGTGCTGATCGGGGTCCAGGCGCGGAGGGTGGTTGTGTGGGGGGGGGGGTGGTTCGATCGTGGCGTGCGTCGGTTGAGTGGTGAAGCTGTTGTGTATGTCCGCGATCTTGTTGTGGAAGTAGGAGGCGAGGGAGTTGCAGAGGTCTTGCGAAGGGGTGATGTCGTTGTTTCCGGCGTTGGGGTTGGAGAGCTCTTTCACGATGTTGAAGAGTTCTTTGCTGTTGTGTGCGTTGTTGTCTAGTCGTTCCTTGAATGCGGTTTTCTTGGTGGCGTGGATCAGTTGGTGGTGTTTTCGGGTGGCGAGCTTGAGGGCAGTCATGTTGTCCGGTGTTGGGTCTCTGCGCCAGGTTTTCTCGAGTGCTCTGCAGTTCTTCTTGGAGCTCTTGAGTTCGTCGTTAAACCATGGTGCTTTCTTGCTGCCGGGTCTGCTCGGCGGGGTCTTCAGAGGGGCGAGGTCGTCTGCGCAGTCGCTGATCCATTTCGTGAGGTTGGTGGCCGCTTGGCTGGGGTTCGTTGTGCTGGTGGGAGGGTTCTTGCTCAGGGAGGTAGCGAGCTGGTCTGTGGTGATCTTGTTCCAGCTTCTGCGGGGAACCTGTTGCTGGTGATGGTGGAGCGTGGTCCTTCTGAAGCTGAAGTGGACGCAGCTGTGGTCCGTCCAGTGGAGTCCCATGGCGTGGCTGAAAGCGATGTCCTTGCAGGAGGAGCAGATCGGGTCGAGTGTGTGTCTGGCGTAGTGGGTGGGGGTGGTCACCAGTTGCTTGAGTCCAAGGTTGGAGGTTGTCCAGCAGGGTGGTGGTGTTGCAGTCGTTGTTGTTCTCCAGGTGGAAGTTGAGGTCCCCGAGGAGGATGTAGTCGGCGGAGGGGAGGGCGTGCGGGCTGATGAAGTCGGCGATGTCTTCGCTGAATTGTGTGCATGGTCCCGGGGGTCTGTAGATGAGAGTGCCTCTGAGGGTGGTCTTGGGGTTGACGTGGATCTGGAAGTGCAGGTGTTCGGCGGGTGCGAGGGTATCGTTGGTGTCGGTCGTGATGCGGATGGTGTTTCTGTTGATGATGGCGATGGCTCCTCCGGTCTGGTTGACGCGGTCCCTCCGGATGATCTTGTAGCCGTCCGGGATGGCGATGGCGATGTCGGGCGCTGAGGAGGCGTTCATCCAGGTTTCCGTGAGGAAGGCGACGTCTGGGGCTGTGGTGTCGAGCAGGTTCCAGAGCTCGACGGCGTGTCTGTGGACGGAGCGGGTGTTGAGCAGGATGCACTTCAGGTGGGTGCTGCTGGAGTTCGGCTTGGTGGGTGCTGGTGTAGCGTGGGTCCGGTTGCAGGTGAACTTGCAGGAGTGGCAGCTGAAGGGTCCGTGGGTGCGTTTCGGTGTGGCTCGGTAGCAGCCCGGGGTACGGCCGGTGTTGAGTGCGTTGAGTTCGGTGGCGTTGTAGGTCCGTCGGGTCGGCTTCCGTCGGTGGGGGCCAGGGGACCTGGCGCTGGGCGCGGGCCAGGCACAGACGGGCTTACCTTTGGCGCACAATCGGGGCACAATCGGTGCGCCCGCTGCGTGTCAACGCTGCGCGTAAGCACGGTCGCCATTTATGGCGAAGTGGAAGGGAGGGCGGAGCAGCTGGGAGGTGGGAGCGGGGAGGGCACAGAAGATAAGGGGGCGTGGCCGCACGCAGGCGGCGGGGAGCGGGAAGCGGGTGGGGGGGCACAGAGAGCGGCGCTAGACAATGCAAGGCACAAAAAGGAAAAAATAAAGGGCACAGAACAGAAAGGCAAAACGATACAGGCAGCACAAAATTAAGGAAAAACACACGAAAAATATGACGGCGAGGGGCGGGGTCGACGGGGCGGGCTCAGCGAGGCTGAGGACAGTAGCGAGGGGACGCACACGCTACAGCTGGTGGCCGTGCGGCGCGGGGGTGTCCTGAGGTCAGGTCACACTCACCTGCGCTGCACGGTCGCCATTTATGGCCAAGTGGGAGGGAGGGCGGAGCAGCTGGGAGGTGGGAGCGGGGAGGGCACAGAAGGTAAGGGGGCGTGGCCGCACGCAGGCGGCGGGAAGCGGGGAGAGGGAAGCGGGGAGCGGGAAGCGGGGGCACAGAGAGCGGCGCTAGACAATGCAAGGCACAAAAAGGAAAAAATAAAGGGCACAGAACAAAGGCAAAACGATACAGGCAGCACAAAATTAAGGAAAAACACACGAAAAATATGACGGCGAGGGGCGGGGTCGACGGGGCGGGCTCAGCGAGGCCGAGGACAGTAGCGAGGGGACGCACACGCTACAGCTGGTGGCCGTGCGGCGCGGGGGGTGTCCTGAGGTCAGGTCACCTGCCATGCCGGGTAAAGCGGCTCCAATGACGCGCATGCGCGATAAATAATAGACTGTCTAATAATCTGAGCATGCGCGTGTTGTGACCCTAGCAGGTGTTGCAGGCAGCGGCAGAGACACCAAGCGCTGACACCTGGAGACACTCTGGTAATTAACCACACTATAAAAAGCGAGCCTGCCTGTCCGTACCGTACCTCCGGGGGCAGCTCAGTACCGAGACGAGGTACCGACGGACAGGTAAGGCGTTCCAAGCGATTACTATCTAGAGCGTTTACTTTTGCTCATGACTAAAATACCCTTTTCTCCTTCAGGAAACTGTCAGAATTTGCTAAAACCTGTTAAGGATTGTATATACATGGCTTTGTCCAGTTTTATATACTTTAGATCTCATTCTCAGTTATTCTCTGCATGACTAAAGAAAAGGATTGAAAAGACAGGGACTAGACCTTCCTTTTCCCTCTATCTGACAAGAATTATACAATTTTAGTAACCTTTATTAAGATTAAAATAAGTAAACATCACTAGAAAGCTTCCTCCTAGAGATAAACATTGCTAGAGGAAAATGAGAACACAGAAAGCACTATATAATACGTGGATGTCAGTTTCATAAAGTACTCTACCGACTCCTCAGTCTTTAAATTCAAATTTCAAACCATGTTTACAACTACTTACTTTGATATCACCAACCTGTGGGTTGACACCACACCACTATGCAACTGGTAACATATCTTGAACAATTGTTTTTAATTTGAATAATCCCCTTAAGAAATTGAATATGTGTGATTAAGCATGTTTATTTTTCCCACAGAGCGGGGCCTCCTCCCCTGAGCTGTAGCCAGGTAGAGGTGAGGTACCTGGTCCTACAATTGAGGGTAAGTGCATATTTGGGCAACACCAATTGGATTTATACTGATGATAAAACATATCACAGTATGCTACCAGCACGAATAACTGACTGTGTGTACCGTTTTGTTTTGTTCTCTCTCTCTTCACAGATAATCCCAGTAAATCCTGATACAGCCTTGCAGGATTACTGATGTCGTATATACTTTTCATTGCTTTTTATAATTTGAGCACTAGTCCATAAATAGCAGCAGCGCTTCTTAACACCTATTTGGTCCTGAAGAAAGCCACCGATACACACTGGTGATCAATTGGCTGAAACATGTTGACCTCATTTAGTGAACAGTTTTAAATCTATACTGTTCCACGCACTGAATTTTTTAACCCTGCCAGTGAGACAACACAATAAAAAGAAATTATTTTTGCATCTTCCTAGGCAGTTTTAGATCACTATTAGTCCTTCTCACCTTCTTTTTTGCGCTGTGCCCTCACCACACTACACTTTCACATACGGGATTTTAGCATCCTAGTTACACTAGGGAATATCATTTGAAAACATCCCTGAGCTCCTTCCTCACAGTCAGGGAGTTGTAGCCCTCAGCAGGACTAGGATTTCCTGCTGGGAGGAGGAACCCATATGATGAAGCATGTCACCTATGGGTGAGTGAGGGTTCTAGTCCTCAAGGGATAAATCCCCCCCATTTTCTACATTTTACTTGTAGAGAGAACGTAACCGTTTTCCCCACACAGAATTCACATGCCAAATATATAGGCCTGAGGTAGTATAGTGTTTATGTTTATTGATTTTATAGGTCCCATGGGTGAACTTAATGAAAAGGACAGATTTGTGATTGTGGTAATTGATGTTTTTTTTAAATGGCTAGTAGTTGAGTTTGCCACTGGCAGTACGATCACATTTTTGGGAAATCTTTTTAAGGATGAAGGAATTCCTTCAGCCATCATTACTGATAATGGCATACAGCTTACTTCAAAGGAGATACAGAGTTTCCTGAAAAATTGTGGTATATCACATCATCGTACCTCGTTGTACAATCCCCAGGGCAATGGGATTTGTGAGAGAGCTAACAAAGTGGCAAAGGGTTTTATTCAAATGGCTTCATCTAATAGTTATATTGTAAGGAAAATGGTTAATGAAATGTTATGGGCTTATCGCACAACTCCTTAGATTCATGGTCAGGGTTCGCCTTTTCAAATTATGAGAGGGCGAGCTCCTGGTTCAAAATTGGTACCGGCTTGGATGAAACAAGTCATTACAGACTAAAGATCCAGTCATTCTTTCTGCCACAAAGGCATCCTCTCCTTTTAGTGAGGGAGATTTGGTTAAAATTAAGTGTGGTAGAGTGTGCAAAGGTCTTTCTAAATTCAAAGGTCCTTTTACTGTCAAGAAAGTTCTTGATCATTGTGTCATTATCAACAATGGGGAGTGTTGGAATTTTAGGAGAGTTGCTCTTTTCAAAAAGAATGCTGCTGTTCAGAATGAGAATAATGTTTCTTCTTCTCTCAAATCAAGTAGTTATCTCTTAGCAAATCACACACCTGTAGAACCTGTTTCTTTAGTATATGCTGATGATTTACAAGGAGTGGGTAGTGGTGATGCTCCTTTACCAGAGAATAATTCATCTCAAATATCCAATTTCCCTACTGGTGGTTTAATCAATGATCGTGTTCCAAGACTCCGCAGACCGCTAACTTATTTAAAAGATTTTGTTCATTAGTTTTTTATGGTGGCTTTCATTATATGTACATTTAGATACGACTTGTGCATTTAGACCAACAAATTGTTTATAAGATATTATTTATTCACCCATTTTTTTTATTTTTTATTTTTATTATTCTTACAATAGAAAGGAAGAAGATGTGTAGTACATAGTGTTTCGCTCTAGTGTTCATCTTCTATTTACAACAAAGGGACACCCTCTTTGTGGAACAAACAATTAAGAAAGACAATAGTGCTCTCTGAGTGATGTCCCTCACAAACTTCAAACTCAGCCATTTGGAAAAAACGTCAACAACAACAATGGCAAACCTATCACGAGAAGGAAGCTCGTCAATGGGTCCAATAAAGTCTAAACAAATGCTGTGCCACGCTTTGCCTGCGTCTCTGATGTGACCCATCTTGGCCCTGGACCCCACTCTAAGCCCTTTCTCCCCTTCCTTGCACACAGAGCATTTCTCGACCAAGGACGTCACCTGGTCATCAATCCCAGGCCACCAAAAGTTGGCTTTGAAGCAATGTTGGGTTAAGGTCTGACCCAAATGTGCCTCATGAGCGAGGGCTAAGAGTTTAGACCTTAGGCCAAAAGGTGGAACAAACCTGCTCACCCCCTTATCAGAACATTGGCATCACACATGGACATCTCCTCCAAAAGTTTGACAAAAGGACGTATAGAGACAAGCACACAACTGTCATGCCTGGCACTAAACTGAACAAGTCTATAATAGCTTTAAGAACATGGTCTGTGTCCATCTCAAAGCGCCAATCCTCACAAGGTTCCCTCGTCAACCACCACAGCATCTTGTACAGAAGCAACAGCACCATCCACACTGGCAAGAGTAATCGGTGGACCAACAACCGTTTCCCACTTGAGACAACACCTAGAGAGACAATCTGCCTGGAGGTTTTTCCAACCTTGGATGAGTGTGATCTCATATTGGTATTCTTGCAGCCTTGCCGCGAGTCTAGACTACCTCACGGACCCTTTGCCTGCAACACCAGGAGATAAGATTCTCACTAAAGGCTTATGGTCCGTCTTTAGTAAAAACCTTGTATCCCAGAGATACGTGCGGAAGTATTCAACTCCCCTGGTTGCCACCAGTGCCTCCATTTCTATTATAGAATAATTTCGTCCGGAGGTCGTGAGTGTCCTAGAAGCAAAAGCAACAGTTCTCTCTCTCCCCCAGAATGTTTCTGTGAGAGAACAACCCCCAGACCAGTGGCACTGGCGTCAACCATCACAGTGGACTTCAGTTTTATGTCAAAAGGTTTAAAAACATTGGCGTTACATATTTGAATTTTTATGTTGTTAAAGCAGACAGTTTGTTGCTCACCCTACTCAAAACTTGTGCCTTTTTTAAGCAAGTGTATGAATGTTTTGTCAGAAAAGCACTGTACAAACTTAGAATAATATTTTATAAGACCCATAAAGGATCTCAAATGATCTTTATCCGTGGGTGCCGGGGCCAGCTCAATGGCGCTAAGTAAGTTCTTCTTAGGCTTTAAACCTAGCGCTGAAATCTCGTAGCTCAAATACTCAATCTGTTCCACAAAGAAAGAGCATTTCTCTTTGCGTGTAGTGAGACCAACCTCTCAATCCTGTGCAGCACAGATTTAAGAATCTGGTTGTGTTCAACAAATGTCTTTCCAAACACAAGGATATCATCCTGAAAGAAAACGGACTTATCAAAATCTTTGAAGATTTCTATAACCATGCACTGATACACACTGGCCGCTGATGTCAACCGGAAAGGCAATCGTGTGAACTGAAATGTACCTTTAGTGGTGATAAACGCGGTTAGATTCTTGGAACTCTCGTGCAACTATATTTGATGGTACGCACTCAAGTTCAAGCTTGGGGAAGAAGCTAGCATCTTTCAAGGTGGAAGCAATCTCGCCTATTTTGGGCAAAGCAAAAGTATCTGCAACTATGACCTGTTCGAAGAGCTCAAGTCCACACACAACCTGAGTGAGCCATTGGCCTTCTTTGTGATCACAACCGGAGATAACCAACTAGAGGCTTCTACCGGCTGAATCACCCCACCATCCAAAATCTCCTTTATGAGGGAGTACACCTCATCCCTCACCCCTAAGGGTACACTCCTCAATTTGTGCAGAACGGGTAAGGTGTCCTTCTTTAACACTATTTTGTGGGCAAATCCCTAAAGTAACCCTAACTCTTCCCTAAAAACATCCTGGGCATCTTTACGGGTGTCTTCCAGACACTCATCGTCCACCACTATGACTTGTGAGACGCCCTGGGATTCACTATAATATGAAGATCATACGGGTGGATTCAACTTAAAATGGGGGACCGTCCTCTGCCACGTACACCTTGCCTCTAGTAGACCTATGGAAAATACAATCTGAGCATTGAAATAACCTAACAAGTCTATGGATTCCCCCTGATAACCAGCAGGTGATATATCTCTCTCCCCACTCATGCTCAAACATTTTCTTAGGAATAATGGTGTATCTGGACCCTATGTCTACCATTAAGGAAACTTGTCGCCCGTCAACTGGAAACAGAGCCTTGGGCCTGTTTCTCCTTTTATCATTGTCAACAAGGTCATCATAATCGTCAATACTATGTATTCTGTCACTCTGATCCCTTTTCTAAACCCCACTATCTTGGATAAGGGCTACTCTAGGACGTGATCTGGTTTTGCACATCCTAAGGAAATGTCCTAACCGACCACATTTAAGGTATTCTTTGTAGCCAAACATAATTTATAATCGGAAACATGTCCCCTGCTACCACACCTAGAGCAGGATTCTGCAAGTGGTTTGGTAAAACACTTTTCTTGCTAGTACATTTGTTTTTGTTCTTCAGTAGTGCCACACTACTAATATCGTAATCTCATTGATCGCTCCATTCACACGCATAGTTAGCAGAAATTTTCGCTATGTCATGACTAGGATTGCGTTTCTGTAGTTCTTTCATACAACACTCAGATTGTTCTATGACCTTTGCTGAGTCAATGGCTACTTTTAACGTGGGATTCTTGGCCGCCCATAACCTTTCTTGGATCTTTTTGTTGTTACACTGGACAATAAATTAGTCTCTTAATAATTCGTCAGCCATGGCACCTAAATTGCACTTTAGAGAAAGTTCTCTCAGTCTGGCAATTAATTCATTGATAGATTCTTCACTCTTTATGGTGGGTATACAATTTGTAAAGATTCATCACCAAATGTTCTTCTTTGGCATATCTAGCTTCGAGCCTACACACTGCTTCCTTATATTCATCTGGCACAGGTTCTCCATTGGCTTGTACTGCTTGCGGGAGATATCTGAAAATACGTTGGCCCTCCTTACCAAGAGTCCTGAGTAAAAGCACCTTCTTTTTGGCACAAAATTCTTGGCTATCTAAAGCATCTAAATAATTTTCAAAGATGATGATCCAGTCCTCCCAAGGTATGGAATGAGTACCAGGTTGCTGTAAAAAATGATGAGGTGGCACAACAGAGACTTGTGGAGCAGACATAATGATGGGTAATAAATACAGTGGAGATACTTTTAATAACAGCGCCTTGGAACAACACTGAATAAAGGTGTGCACATCACCGTGAAATACGTGCAATGACTCACTCCATTAGAGCTGAGACACACTTGTAGGCAGACGAGCTTGGAATTGAGTGATTCACAGGCAAAACACAGTGTGGGGCAATGGAAAAAATGTAAACGGCAAAATACCTGTGGTGTGCGTATCACCGCTGAAACACGCACCAATGTCGAGAATGCCAAGCCTGAGGTGTCAGTGTCACCTTAGAAATGCGCGCCGATGTCGAGAATACCAAACTGAGGTGTGTGTGGCACCGTTGGAGCACACACCGATGCGGACGAGCAGAAAACAAAAACAGGAAGTGCAGCCTGACGTGCGGAGGAAGCGCACTCTGCACACACAAAGTGCAATTTGACTTGAAAATTCCCACCACATGCGTTTTGTGAGATGACGTCGAGTTGAGGCAGGTTGGCAACTGTACGGTTGACTTGCTAAAGGTGTAGGAACAACGCCACTAGCAAGATGGCCGCTGTGGGTGGACACGTAAAGACGTGCGTTGACCGGCAGGGTGACGTCACAGGGGTTGTGCAGGAGACCGTAGAAGAACAAGGAGGGTCCTCGCCTCTTTTAGTTTAAAATTATTATTTTTTTCTACTTGGTGTGGTGTTCGGATCGATGATGGAGGAATGTGCTCCGAAGAGGCCACTGCTCGGCTCCACCAAGGAAAACTGCACACGACGTAGCAAGGACTCTCCTGGCCAGTGCAAGGAAAATCGTTGCCAAAATCTGCAGTGAAGTTAACACGATGGACACCACAGGTAGGTAAGAAACGCCAACTATATTTGAGCCAGCAGCGTACCGGACACTTCTCAGCTGACCAGGGAGCCAACTGACATAACCAGAATGTTCACACAGCAACACCACCGAATGTCAATACAAGATTCTAGATGGCAGGGGAATATGGAAAGAAAGGAAGGGCCAAAGCATGAATCATAAGTACAACATATACAAAGTTCGAAACAGTTCTTACTATGGTAGTGTGAGCTCCTAGAGGTCCCCTTATATATTATTTAGATCTGCCAACTAAAGGGGAGGGTTTGTCGAGGTTTTGAACCCATTTAATTAGAAGAGACTCTTAAGGACAGTCATCTGACTACCAAACCTGTATATGAGGGAGACAGAAACCAGATATATCCTATGTGCAATCTTACTAAGCTACTCAATAGTATTCTTTCATACGCTACTCACCGAATTACTTGTTAGAACACTAGCAAATCCAGAGTCCTTCTCTTGATCTCCAGGGAAAATCTGGGTGACCTGTGTTACAGTCAAACTCTCAAACAGCCATTACCAATCTAAGGCTAGCTAGGGGGTGGGGGGGTCAACAACCACAAATGTGTGCTACCAGTGCGCCTCTACACCTGTTAATATCCAATACAGTATCATAGGGGAGTACACTCGGTTCCCTTGCGCAAACCCACGATGTATAAGTAATCTTTAGCCAAAATCACCCAAAAGTTTAGAAACATCGCACCTACTCCAGCATTATAGAGTGCTTACTGTAGATAACACAATCAATCTAAAGGCCATCACCCGCCAGTATGTGCCATCATGCCATGCCAAATAGTCCATGTCAAAACCTTCACACCATACTTACTTAGTTCCTATACAGCACTCATGGCCGAATTCCATGGTGTTAGCTTATATTGTGAAATCTCCCAACTTCAAACTGTGGCTCATAAGTGGCTACATCCTAAATATCATAAGCAGAAAAATGCCTCCTAAGTTGGACATCAGTTCAAAATCCATTGAAAATTAACATGCAGTACAAAAGGACTAAATACCACCAACATGAGACTCACCATGAGCAGTGAAAGCATTCACTGACTGCCACGCTGCCATTCACGATGTGAAGGCCATCAGGAAGATGCAACAGACGTGGACGAATATCTTTCCTCCTGTCTCTGGAAGCGTTAGGCCGCTAACCTACAGACCACCGTCTTAGGTGTGGGCTATAGAAGGATGCACCTATTTGCACAAACATGTGTCCAATGCCATAATTCTACAACCACATACCCATGTGTAACCATACCAGGATATTGACTCCTTCCGCAACTACTCTGACAACTACACATTAAAAAATCGTAGCATTCAAATGCGGAGTGAAGATTGAACCCTCAATTCACCTGTTGTCAAGTGTGGGAATACTCTCCGATATAAACATTATACACTATGTCCCAAGTCATGTGTGAGATATCTTCATGCTAACTCCGAAACTACTCAACCAGAAGATCAATCACTGAGAATGCCAACTTAAGGTCGCCTTGCAAACTAAGACTCTAGTGTGCGAAACTATCCTTACAGCAATAGCTTGCTTTCTTGCAACTCATCAACATTGTCATATCAACAGTACACCTGTTGTAGAGTATGGGGGATACAAGTCGATATCAAAATTCTATACAGTGCCCCACACCAGGTGTGAGAAACCTTTATGCCAACTATGGTATTGTTCATCCTGACCCTACGAATTAAAGACCAGCTTACCAGTTACAACTCTAGTGAGATGGGACCACTACTTAGGGTTACATCAGCGTATGTGCTGGGAATATCTGCTCCTCATCTCAATGACAGCTGACTATCAATATGGTTACATGGTATAACTTGCGGGGTATAGAGTAGTTACATCATAATTCAACTGTGAAGATCATACATATCTCTTTGGGTATACACCTGTGAAAGGTTTTTCCACATTTTTGGGAAACACTATTTTTTTATCTTGCAAAGGACACAACTTATTGTTACTCTTCTGAAACTACAATTAGTAACAAATAGCTTAATATCGCCACCATAAAATGTTAAATGGAGCACTGTATAAGCCACACAACACAACCTACTGTACACCTACTCAGAACAAAACATAGGAATAGCCATTCAGCATAAACATGCGCTGCAAAACACTATCACTTAAACATGTTTTTCTTCTTCGCAGGTGAACGTCTTTTTAGTTGCTTAGGCTTCCAGTATTTACACCTTAAATTCACCCTATTTGTAGTGGCAACCCGGAGTTATCGTGTAAATAGAGCTGCAATTAATTCACACCTCTTTTACAACAGAATTGATGACAAGTGAAAAACACAACAGCAGCCCTAAATGCGGTAATGTACAGCAACGTGGAGATATGGTGATCCGCGTTATTGAAGTGTCAGGGTAGCCAACAGAAAACTCTGGAAATGGAGAGCAGATCCAATAGGAGTTTATTTCCAAGGACTGAGTTCCAGTATAGAGACCCACAGCTATAACCAGTTGCCCAGGAGAAAGTCCATAGGATCTGACATTTCTCCTAGCAACTGGAGATAGATTCCAGAATGGAATGTTAAGCACAATGAATGCAACATAGAAGAAATACTAAACTATAGTACAGATACATTAAAGGTAATAGAAAACGTATACAATACAGTACATCATCTCCCTCCTTATAAAAGAAAATGAAGATAAATCATAAGCATCAAAACGTTAAGGTAATTTAGAGACTCTTAGAGAGAACAGGTTCCAACACAAATGAATTAGTCATGCGTGAAAACTGTGAACACTGGGATGTACATCTTTGAGAAACCAGAGCAGACAGCATAGACTCACAAGAACATCCTGTTCTTTGGGTAAAGATTGTGAAATAACACTGACATCAGCAGATTTGTATGATGGGATGTTGGAATCATTAACGCCTTAGCTGCGGCCTTTATTTCGGCGCAGTGCTGGGCGTTCCAAAGAGTGGGCGGGGCCGCGTCAGCCGTTGAACGTTCGCAGCACCAGCCAGGTAGTGCTCCGAACGTTCAGCGGCCGACGGCAGCAGCTATGAGGTTAAAAAGAGTCATCAACTACAGGAATATGTGATTTAAGATAAATCTCTTTTTGAGTGTTCGAAATGGGTACTAAACTGATTTTATTCCACCACCCTCTCCCTTGTAAAAGAACAAAACTCTTACTGACCCGCTCAATTTTACAAGGAGTGGAGAAAATAGATTCACCTTTGGTGAATCCCACAGGTTTCTTGATGAGGACCCATGACCCAACCATAAAATCTCTTTCTGATACATGCTTAGCAGAATCAAAATAGAGTTTCTGTTGTTTTTGCTTATATAAAATGTTGTTTCTTAAAATCACGGCGCCATATGTATTGAAATCACTTTGACAAACAAGACATGAAGGTAACATTTTGGATCTGTATTTCCTTCCTCTTAATAATTCAAATGGAGTGAAACCCGTAGGTGAGTGAGGGGTAGAATAGTAA